>NC_137782.1:20760927-22027283 GCF_963455305.1 Plecotus auritus | reverse complement strand
ACCTGTGAGCTGAGCTGAGTTGACTGGGAGGTGGGCCAAGGCTAGCATCCTCTGCTCCCCCTCTCTGAGCCTCAGTTTTGGCATCTAGAATATGGGCACAACAACCCAGTTGCTAGCTCCTGTCAACCCAGGTGCTCCAGGAAGCAGAGGCCGAGGCTGGACTAAAGGCCTGGGAGGTAAGGGCAGGGCTGGAGAGTACCCTGCATCATCCTTCAGCTGGGGGATCAGCAAGGTGGTAAGGAGCCCCAGAGCCATGTAGCCTACACTTCCCACCAAGCGGCCTGCCCTGGTGTGCCCACTGAGCATCCTGCCAAGGAGCTCCTGGGGGAGCGGGAGACAGGGCCAAGGCACAGACACAGGCATGAATGTCCCTGTGCTCCAGCAGTGACAGGTCTTAGGGGTCGCCCCTACCAGAGCACAGGGCTCAGCTGTTCCCAGAACCTGGTCAAAGCCCCAAAACGAGGAGCAGGAGGCTGCTGTGATGACTATAGACTGGCCTAAACAAACAGGAACATGTGCTCTCCCCATTCTGGGGCCAGAATCTGAAATCAGGGTGTCTGGGCTGTGCTCCCTCGAAGGGCTCCAGGGGAGGGTCCTTGCTGCCTCTTCAGCTTCTGCGGACTCCTGGACGCATCCCTTCAATCTTCATGTGGCCCCTCCTCCATCCTCACATGACTTCCGTGCATGATCACGTGGCCCCACCCCCTTGATACCTTGATGGTCTCTGTTTCTGGGGTGCCACCTCATTGGTTGGCTGTTTGTCCCTGTTCTCACACCTGTCAACAGTCCCTTTGCCAAAATCCTTTCAGAAAATCGTTTGTGCATGCAGTCTCCCTCCCGCTGGAACTGTGGCAACTGGGATTGTAAAGGAGACAGGAGAGCAGCGGCCCGTCCAGAGTCCACGCAAGAGGTCCAGAGGAGCCTGTGCAGTACCTGAAAGGCCCTGCTGAAGGGGAACCAGGGGTTTGAAAATGGATGTCTTAAGCAAAGGGGAGATCTGTTCTAAGATTTAGAGTGGTAATGCAATAATCCTGATGTGGGTTTGTTGCTAGTCATGTGTGCTTCCAATGAAAGCTGGAGCCAGTGTCATAACAAAGAAGGGAGTGGGTGGGACTTCTGAAGTATTTTGTCCTACATAGACCCAAGTTGTGCCCATATTCAAGTAGTTTATAGTGTATGGGTGTCAGGGGACAGATATTGAAGGGAGTTCCTTACTGAAAATCTTTATTTTTCTTAGCAAAAATGAAAACAAATCTGTCTGCTGCAAGTGGAGGAAGTAAAGAGAGGATATTTTATTAAGGTATTATATGTGTACATATCTTACCATTGCCCCCCACCCCACTCCCTGTCCAGCCCATACCCCTGAATCCAAGTCTGCTTTTAATCCTTTTATCAACTTAATTGAGGAATGATTTACATTCCTCAAAAAACCACACCCACTGAAAATATAAAATTTGATGAATTGTGGTAGTCATCCACACACATGGGACCACCATAACACTCAAAATTCAAAAAGAGTTCCATCATCCCAAAAGATACCTTGTGCTCCAAGGCAACCCATCCCTCCCTCTGCCTGGTCCTACGTAGTTACTGATGTTGCTTTCTGCCTCTATAGATTAGTTTGCATTTCATATAAATGGATTATGTAGCATGTTCTCTGCTGGTCTGGCTTCTTTCACTCAGAGTAATGCTTTTGAGATTCACCATGTTGTTGAGTGTTTGCACAGTTCATTCCTTTATGTTGCTGAGTTGATGGCCATTCAGGTTGTTTCCATATCTTAACTACCGTGAATAAAGCTTTTATGAACATTCCTATTGAAGTCTCTGTGAGGACATATACTTTAATTTTTTAGGATAAATAACTGAGAGTGGAATGACTCAATCATATGCTATGTGTATGCTTAACTTTTTAAGAAAATGATGGTTTTTCAAAGAGGTTTTATCATTCTCCATTCCCACTAGCAGTGTATGTGAGTTCAGGCTGAACCACATCCTCAATAACACTTGGTACTATTAGTCTCTTTAATTGTAGTCATCCCATTGGGGTGTGGTATTATTTCTTTGGGATTCTAGTTTGCATTTTCCTGATGACTGATGTTGATATAATTGCATTTAAACAAGCCCCCCTAGTGTTTTCTATGCAAGTAAAGCTTGAGAATCACTTGTGTAGAGCACTTGAGTGGACAGAGAAGGGTTGGTGAAGGGATGACAGAGCCAGGAACATGGTAATCTCAGTGACAGGGAATAACCACACATTAGTAGTGACTCCAATTCACATGGTTGTGTGCTCTCTACAGCAGCACAAGAACACAACGGCATGTGGTAACCATCTGTAATTGATCAATTATGTCTCAAACTCACATTTTCCTTCTTACTTTGGAAAACAGAGACAGTTTAAAGAAGAAGAAAACAAATTTCTCATAAATCCATGATGTAGACAGAATCTATTTTAGCTATGGCTTTGATGCCATACTAATTTCCTATTGCTGCTATAACAATTTACCACACATTAATTAATTATGTTATAATTCCTGAACTCACGTCTGAAAGTGAACCTCATGGGCTAAAATTAAGATGTTGGGAAGGCTGTGTTCCTTCTGGAGGCTCCAGGGGAGAATTGTACCTGCCTGTTCCAGCTTCAAGATGCTGCCCACATTCCTTAGCTCAGGGCCTCACTCCAACTTCTACTTCCTTCTCTCCCACACCTCCCTCTCAGACTCTGACAGGCCTACCTTTTTGTTTCACTTATAAGGACCCTGTGATTATGTTGGGCCTTAACCTAATCACACCTGCAATGTCCCTTTGGCCATGTAAGGTAGTATATTCCCAGGTTCCAAGGACTAAGATGTGTACATCTTTAAGGCCATTATTCTGCTTACCACACATACATTTCCTTCCAGGCATTTTTTCCTACCTAATATGAGAGTATTTCGATAGATATTAAATAAGGATGATTTGCAAATCTTCTCTCCCCTTCTTTGTAAGAAAGGAAGAAGTCATTTTTATGAAATAGAGTTTGAAGAAGCTGAGAGGTCAATTAATCCACATGACAACAATAATTAACAACAATAATAATACCAATAATAATAATGATGCTAGTGAACATTTATTCACTTCTTAAACCAGGCAATGTTCTATGTAATTCATATATACCCACTTATTTACTCTTTAAAGTAACCCTGCCATGGTTTGACTGTGGTGTTACCCCAAAATTTATATGTTGAAATCCTACCCCTCAAGTTGATGGCATTAGTGGGTAGGGCCTTTGGGAAGTGCTTAGCTCTTAAGGGTGGATGATTTTTGAGTGAGATTAGTATCCTTATAAAAAGAGACCCCACAGAACTCCCCAGCCCAGTGGTCGGCAATCCGTGGCTTGTGAGCCACATGTGGCTTTTTGGCCCCTTGAGTGTGGCTCTTCCACAAAATACAATGGCCTGGGCAAGTCTATTTTGAAGAAGTGGCATTAGAAGAAGTTTAAGTTTAAAAAATTTGGCTCTCAAAAGAAATTTCAGTTGTTGTACTGTTGATATTTGGCTCTGTTGACTAATGAGTTTGCCGACCACTGCCCTAGCCCATTTCACAAAATGAGGACTCAGCAAGAAGGTGCCATCTATGAACCAGAAAGTAGGTCTTCATCAGACACCAATTCTGCCAGATCCTTGATCTTCGACTTCCAGCCTCCAGAACTGTGAGAAATGAATTTTTATTGTTTACTAGAGGCCCAGTGCATGAAAATTCATGCACTGACAGGGGGGTGCTCCCTCAGCCCGGCCTGCCCCCTCTCACAGTTCAGGAGCCCTCAGGGGCAGGAGGCGACCCAGCAATCAGGGGAAGGTGATGCCCCATCACACTTCTGCTGCTGCCACTACCAGCAGCACAAGCCTCAGTTGGCCCTGGTTACCTGAGCCTCAGGCCGGCCCTGGGTGGCTGGGGGTCTAAGGGGACTGGGGGACTCTGGAGGGAGGTGCGCAGAGCGGCCGGGCCTACCTGGGGGTGGGCCTGGCCTTGCCGCACACCTGCCGCCCCAGAGGGGCTGAGGGGACTGGGCACTGCCATCTTGTGGCTGTGGGCACCACCATCTTTGAGGGCAGGACAGTCAATTAGCATATTCTCTTATTGGCTGTGGGTGCCGCCATCATTGAGGACAGGGCAGTCTATTAGCATATTCCCTCCTTATTGGCTGTGGGCGCCCCCATCTTTGCAGCAGCATGAGGGTCAATTAGCATATTCCCTCTTTATTAGATAGGATAAGCCACTCAGAATATTTTGTTATAGTGGCCCACACAGACTGAGACAAACCTCATGAGGCTGTGTATCACTGTTATCTCTCCCATTTAATAGGTGTACAATTGAGACACTGAAAGATTAAAACACTCACCCAAGATTGTACAGTTAGGCAATCTTGGAGGCAGGATTCAGACTCAGGCTCTGTGGCTCAAGTGTACATTTTTTTAAATATATATTTTTTATTTATTTCAGAGAGTAAGGGAGAGGGGGAGAGAGAAAGATAGAAACATCAATGATGGGAGAGAATCATTGATTGGCTGCCTCCTGCACGGCCCTCACTGGGGATCGAGCCCACAACCCAGGTATGTGCCCTGACCCTGAATTGAACCATGTACTCCTGGTTCACAGGTTGATGCTCAACTACTGAGCCATGCCAGCCAGGATCAAGTGTACATTTTTTTATGCACTTGGCTAGTCAGGGTTCTCCAGAGAAACATAACACACACACACACACACACACACACACACACACGGATTTATTATGAGGAATTGGTTCACATGATTATGGAGGCTGAGAAGTCCCATGATTTACCTCTGTAAGCTGGAGGCTCAGAAAGCCAGTGCTATAACTCAGTCAGCATACAACAGCCTGGGGGATAGTGGTTTAAGTCCCAGTCTGAGGGCTGGAGAAGATGACATGAGATGTCCCTGCTCAAGCAGGTAGGCAGGAACCGAGAAAGGACAAATGCCTCTTTTCTCCACCTTTTTGGTCTATTCATTGCCCTCAATAGATTGAATGAGTTCACCCACAATGGAGAGAGCCATCTCTGTTTTTGACAGACTCCACTGATTCAAATGCTAATCTCATCCAGTGCCCCCCTCACAAACACACCCAAAATTATATTTAATCTGGGCACCTTTGGGCCCAGTCAAGGTGACATAAATTAACCATCACAGCTAGACATGAAGACAACCAAAAGAAGAAGAAAAAGGACAAAAGTGAGGGAAGACAGAGGATGTTAGCCAGAGGATAAATAGTGGCATGGACAGAGAAATTAATATGAATCAGGACATTTGAGAGGCAAAACAGGAGAGACAATAGGGAGGAAATAAATAAGTACATATTAATTACATAGAACATCATTTGGTTTATGAACTGAATAAATGTTAACCATTATGATGATGATGATGATGATGATTGCTATATGATGAGCAGTGGAACTCTCTCCTTTGCACCACAAAGAAACCATCACATAAACCCATATTGCCTGTCAAGTCAGTGCATTCAGAGTTAGCTGGGTCTTTGTCTCTTTCTTCCCTCTCTTTGATATTTTGCTGAGGTGAGCCCTAAGGAGGCCACATTTAACTCAAGGATCTACATTGGTTACTGTCTTTGCTGCTTCTGATTTACTTCCTGGGATTGTTGTTTTTTTTTGTTTGTTTGTTTGTTTTTTTCCTTTTTCAATGCTACATCATGAGCATTTTCCTCTAATAAAAATATATTTTAAAAACGTGACTTGAATGGTTGCCTAGCAATTGTCATCAGAATACCTCAACTTGTTTGTATAAGTGACAGTAATTGCATGGGGCAGGGTTGCATGGCCTCACCAAGGAGCAGGGCTGTCCTTGGGAATGGGGTTGGACTTGCACCCCTGGGCCCCATTGAGGGAACCCTCCCCTGCCTTGCAGTATATTTGGAGCAAACTTCCTGACCAGGGTATTGGAGAAGTAAGGATTGTCACGTGCAGTGTTACTACATGTTCCTTGCACTTTCTGAGGAACAGAATGAGCTTTCTCTTTCAGGGTCAGGATATGAATGTTGTCCTCAGCATCCCTATCCTCGGAAAAGGCACAAATACCCTTTTCATGGGAGTTGTACAAGCTTCAGGACAATTATGACTGCACTGACTTCTATCAGTCCCCACACCTGCCACATTCTGCAAAACAGAAATAAGGTGACCTTGTCACCATTTGTATACTAATGATCATTATCACTTACCCTAATAATAATGGCACTCACTGAATGTGTGCCACTTGGCCAGCATCATATTGCATGCTTTACATAAATTCTCTTTTTTCCTCTTCCTAAGAAACCCCTGGGAGAGATAGTATCCCTACATCACAAATAAGGAAACTGAGACTCAGAGACTGTGGCTTGCCTAAGCTCACAGGACAAGTATGTGACAAGTTGGGCCTCAGACTCAGGACTATTTGATCCTTTGACCTTGGGTCCAGGAAAGTCACCTTGGGTCCAGTGCCACTTCCACTTGGGCCTGTTCTGAATGACATGTATACACAATTTATGATGCGCCTAAGATGGCTGCTCAGAGCTCCATTCTGCTCAGATCAGACCCCTCACTTATCCTTACTATCCCCACAAACCTACACTTCCAGGCACATCTTTGCTCTTTGCAACCCCTACCGAGGACCAGTGGAGTGGTAGTCCATGAACCCTGTCAATTGGGTATCTACTGTCATCTACTGTATCTAAAGTCATCCCCAGCCCCACAGGGCACTGTCAGGCAGTATCATAGAGCAAAGTCTGGCTGAGTAAACTTGGAGTCTTCCCTATCTCCCCCGAGTGTCAGAGAGAACCTTGAAGAGCTAGACCCCAGGCCAGGCCCCAGAAGCTCATGTTTTGTGTCTGTTAGTTCACATTACACCTTGGTATTTAGAAATGATTTGCAGAAAAGAGGATGAGACATGTTAAGGTACTAAAAACATAAAACATTAGGCATTTATTATAGGTAACATTTTAATTAGTGCTTGCTTAATTGTCAAGTAAAAATCCTTATTCCTTACATGTTCTCTAGAGCTGTATGCATTTCAATATTATTTTTATTTTTAGAATTGACTATAAATTTTGTTCATTTTTGCTAAGTAAGGAAACTTAAGCTCATTAAGAAGGTTTAAGTATCATAAGTAGGACAAGAAAAAATCTACTATCATTGCACCAGAAGTTGAGAGAGCCAAGATCTTAGGGAAAAAGTGGTAATCACTTATTACTTATTATAATTCATTAAGCTTGTAGGAAATATTTAGATACTTAATTGGCATTTAACAAGATAGCTATAGAGAGTAAATGAGACATTAAATTCTCTTCTTAAATGCCCATTAGGTTTGCTTTAGAAATTAATTGATATCTAATTCATTTGCTATCAACGATTTTATCCTTTGCCAGCTGAGAAGTTCAACACGTAAATGATAAATAAAGGCAGGGGAAGAGGAAACTTATACTTAATGTACTCTGTGTCAGCCTAATTTTAAAGGTCAAGATCATCATGGTGCTTTAGTCCCATCAAAAGGGCACTGTCATCGGGTTTAGCGGGAGAGGGATAATGACCATATGCCCAGATGGACCTGTCCAAACCCTCAACACCAAAGCCCCATGTAATGATGGTAAACAGTACATGAGAGATCCAGAAACCTTCCATGAGGATCAGGTGAGATACCTGTACATGTTAAAACTAAATGCATGGCTTCCGTGAGTTGTTGTGAATGAAATGGAGTGGGCAAGCTGATTGTTTATAAATACCCAAGGGTCAGTCCTCAGGAACATGGAGGAGATACGTTTTGTTACTGTAGAGAGTAGAGCAATGGACCAAAATTATAGTGAGGGGACATGGAGATGAGCCCCCAGACTTCCCTGCAAGGAAGGACTCATTGCCGCAAATACTGGGACACTTTAGGATTTGTCTTAGCTGCAGAAGTGCCCCCCCCAAAAGAGCACATTCTTCCTGGAGCAGCTCACAGCCAGTGAATAATTATAGGATATATAATCACCATGGGGCAACTCTGATGGGCCATATATGCTCCCAAAGTACATGTGGAATTGACCAAGGCTTTGTGGGTGCATTACAGTTCAAGCCTTCTATTTGTCCAAACCTGTTCCCTTCCTTTCCATGGATATTGGTTCTTTATCAATATCCCACCCACCAAGCTATCTTACCATCTGTTTTGGATAACCTAATCCATGACATATAGAGAATGATGAGGCTGCATTCATTCATTGTAAATGCAGTTATGGACCCTGCCCCTATTTGATGGACCATTAAAGTCCTTCAAAACCTCCACGAGGACTTCTGGGAGTCGTAAGTGACATTTCCCAAGAATTCCTGATGGGTGTGACAGGCTTCAACTCTTTTTAACCTTTCCTATTCTGTCACTATTGTTGTTGCCTCTGCTCTAAGTTAAGTTGCCTATTTTTGGAAACATTTTCTCTGCTGTGACAGAAATTGTTAGCTGATCACCTAATCTGTCTTCTTCTTTCTCAGCAAAGGACTAGACTACACCCCCAATTTGCCTTTCAGTCAAGTCTGGTCATGTGATTGAAGGCTAGCTAATGGAATGTGTGTGGAATGTGAGTAGAGGCAATGTGCACCCTCTTCAGTCCTGGCCACATCTCACAAATGATCCTCTTCCACTGGCAGATTGCAGAGGTCTCTGAGACCCAAGATAGAAGAAGCCTGGCTCTCAACATCTGGCCAACATGGAAGGCCTCTCTCAGGTCAGGAATGCCCATTTTCTTAGGTGAGAGATGAACGCCTATTGTCTTAAGTCACCAAGATTGATGGTTTATTAGTTCCAAAAGCTAGTGTTGGCTAAACTGAGATTGCTCCCTTCAGACACTACTGCCTACTGTCAGGCACTCAGCGGGGCACTTCTGACATTTCCCTGGATACCTGCATTTCTTGCCATTCACCATTCCTCCTGTCACTGACAAGACACTATAGACCTTTAGTCTCAAAACGTTCTCAAAGCACAGAAGAAGGGATTTTAAGAATCTGGAGGAGAATATGTCTCCCTCCTCCTTCTACAGAAGGTCAACACTCATGATTTTTTTTGAAATGATCATTTATAGGCATCATTCAGAATAAGGGCATTTTACATAAAGGACACAATGAGAACAAAGACATAATATCACAAAAGTTCTTAGCATGCTTAAGCTTCATAAATGTTTATTAAGGAATGAATAAGCAATTGTCTGTATTTTTTGGAATGTTAATTGCATAAAGATTATGCAGATTATGAGGTTGGGGAAGAACAGCTCTGAAGATGAGGGCTATATGCAACAAATGGCACCATAGAGCAGCATCAGAAGGCCAGGTGACATGGGTCAAACTCTGAGAGGTTCTCAGGGAGTCTCATGCCCTGATCCATGCCCTGGGTCCTAATGGCTTCTAAGACCTTGATCATAGCTATAGGGACCTCTGACTATGTCTCCATTTATGGTTCTGGGGCCTGCACATGATTTTAGGACTTAGTCCTTCATTCATTTATTAACTGATGTGTTTTAGTCTTTAGTACCTCCTGAACACCTTCTCTACTTCAGGGTTGTTATAAGGTATAGAGGATATCAACACATGTATAGCTATGTAGCAAAGCTCCTACATTCAAGGAGCTCACAGTCCAACAAAAGATGCTCTGTGGGAAACAGATATTACCAGAAGAATGAACCCACCTTACCCCAAACCAATCAGACAACTGAGGGAGGTCAATTCCACCTGTCTCAAGAGTGTAATTAGATGCTAACTAACAAAGAGTAACCTCAGAAACCTTAATAGACAGCTGTATAACAAAGGGTGGTATGGATAACAGTAGATAGCACAATTGTTTCTTATTTCTATAGGCCTGAAGGGACAGTTTCTCTTTAATGGAGGTCTTATAATTTCCATATAGAAAAATGTACAGATCTTCAGCCTACAGTTCAATGAGTTTTCTTCAAAGGAATACATCTGTGTAACCAAAAGAGGAGATGAAACTTTAAAGGGTGAGGAAGAAAAATAAAGGCAAAAAAGTGATTCTGCTCAGCATAATAATGCACGGTGTTGACATGACAGAATCAAAGAATGCCTGTGATATAGGTTGAGGCTGAACCCAGGTGGAAGAAATACTGAAAGGACTTTTTAAAGAACTAGGATATCTAATTTCCCATTTTGCCCATTTAGGTGCCTTTTCCATTGTACAACTCTTCCATTTTTTCAAATAATAAAAAGAAGAAGGAGGAGGAGAAACTCCTATGTGTGCAAGAACATGTCGAATTTATACAGAGCTTCATAAACAAGTGTGGCCCTGTCTGTGCCTAGGTGTCAGGGTGTACATAAACAAAAGAAAGGAGCTGAGTCCCATGTTTAGGCCAGCATCAAGGTAGGGGACAGAGAGACAATTTCCAAGTGTACATCTGGGAACCAGAATCCAGTGAACTTTTCCTTTGAATGACTTACCACAAGAACAATTTCACATTTCTTGATATTCATTGCTTTGCTCTCTGACCCATTGTGCAAGTTGGATTCTCTGGAAGCAAATGCTATGATAGAGTTTTGGGTACAAGATGTTTATTAGGGACCAGTCATCAACACCTGTGGAAGGGTGGGGTGGAAGCAGATTGGACAGAGGAAGAAGTTAAATTGTGATGCCAGCCCCAGAAAGCCTCTGCCAACCCTGCAGGGAGCTCCAGAACAAATGGTGCTTGGTCTAGCAGGAGCCCTAGGTAGGGCATGACCTTGGCTGAAGCAGCTCTCTATAGCTGAGGCAGACGCTGAGCTGAATGTTCTCTGCTGATCACAATTCTTCCGTGGAGGAATCTGGATAGTGTATCTCTGTGTGGTCTACAATGCTCTAGAGCTGTGGTCGGCAAACTGCGGCTCGCGAGCCACATGCGGCTCTTTGGCCCCTTGAGTGTGGCTCTTCCACAAAATACCATGGCCTGGGTGAGTCTATTTTGAAGAATGGCGTTAGAAGAAGTTTAAGTTTAAAAAATTTGGCTCTCAAAAGAAATTTCAATTGTTGTACTGTTGATATTTGGCTCTGTTGACTAATGAGTTTGCCGACCACTGCTCTAGAGAATAAACCACAGAGGTTTAGTTTTGCTCACCACTGCATCCAGTCCCTAGCAGAGCATGCAACATGTAGTAGATATTCAAAAAAATCTTTGTGGTTGAATTAATTACTCCAAGCAAAAGGTAGCCATAAGAACATGATGCCTCCATGAATTCTCAGAAATGGAGACTTCTGCTAGTCTTTCCTAGATCTTAAAGGGAGACCCCTTAGAAAACCAATTACAGCCCTAACTGGTTTGGCTCAGTGGATAGAGCGTCGGCCTGCAGACTCAAGGGTCCCGGGTTCGATTCCGGTCAAGGGCATGTGCCTTGGTTGCGGGCACATCCCCAATGGGGGGTGTGCAGGAGGCAGCTGATCGATGTTTCTCTCTCATCGATGTTTCTAGCTCTCTATCCCTCTCCTTTCCTCTCTGTAAAAAATCAATAAAATACATTTTAAAAAAAAAGAAAAAGAAAACCAATTACATAAATTTAAGATAGAAATATTCATGTTCTATCAAGACATAGCAGAGGAGCACTTACATCCAAATGGTAGAGTGAAATAAGTGTTCTGTGGAAAGTTTTGGAAGTAGATACATTTTGAGTTGAGTCTCAAAAGATAATTTAAAATGTATTAGGTAAATGGAGGTTACTCAATGTGGGTAAAGTGGTGGTAAAAGAAGAATTGAAACTAACTAACTGAACAAAGATGTAGCTTATGGTGCTATTATAGGCAACCACAGAAAATAAAGAGGGGAGGAGGCAAGTTCAGATTTGCTCATGTTTGGTTAGAATGGGGCATCCAGTAGGCAGATGTGTGTGTGTTTGAAGCTCAGAGGTGAGATCCAGAGCAAAATCATCTGATATACTCTCAATTTCTCCAATTGAGAAAAACAGGGGCCTTAGAGAAAAACCTGGAGTGCCCAGATATTTAGAGATGAGGGTGAAGGAGAGGGGTATATTATTCAAGGAGTTTTCAGTTACACATAACTGGAGAAACCTGATTTGAACTAACATAGCAACAACAAAATATTACCTTTTCCTTTCACTTGTGTCTGCATCTCTCCACATATCACCTCTTGCTTTGTCCCCTGCAAAGATAGGCTCCTTTCTCTGACGGGAAGCATCTCAGCCCTCACAAAACAACTGTTCCATCACTAGACAGGAAAAGTTTTCTCCTATCAATTCTAGCTAGAAATTTCCAGGCAATGACTGTGATGATAAATCACATATTCTTTTTGAACTGATCACAATGAATGGGAGCATGGAGGACTATGACTTGTCCCCTATTATTAGAGTGGTGGTTTCTGTCACCAGAAGAAGGGAGAAGAGGTACTAGATGGACAAAAATTATAGACACCATAAGGGCTTAGAAAAGGCCACCACAAACAGACAGCCAGAGAAGAATGATATGAGTATGGGAGAATAAAGTCCAGCAGCTGAGTGAGTCTCAAAGGCCCTTAAACACAAACTCACATAAATAATACATACAGAGACACATATACACACATACACATCTACAAATACAGAGAGACTAAAGAGCAAACAAAAACAGAGATGTGTTTTGACTAGAAGAGTGTAGAGTTTCCTGTGGCTGCCATATACTTAATACAAACTTGGTGACTTAAAACTAAAGCAATTCATTCTCTAACAATCCTGGAGGCCAGAAATTCACAATCCACATGTCAGCAAGGCCTTGCTTCCTCCTGAGGGTCCAGCAGAGATTCTTTCCTTCTCTCTTCCAAATTCTGGTGGCCCCAGGCCTTTCTTGTCTATGGCAGCCTCACTCCAATCTCTGTCTCTATCTTCATTGGGCCTTCTTCTCTCTGTGAGTCTTTGTCTCAAATCTCCCTGTGCCTTTTTCTCCTAAGAACACCTGCCATTGGAGTTTGGGCCTATCCTAAATCCAGGATGATCTTATCTTGAGATCCTTAATTTAATTACATCTGCAAAGACCCATTTTCCAAATAAGATTACCTACATAGGTTCCAGAGGTTAGGACTTGAACATATCTTTTGGGGAGTCACTATGTAACCCACTAAATGTGAGGCAAATATATGAGGCAGATTGGGCCTAAGACATGGAGAGAGGTGGAGACTGTGGCATACTGGGGAGTATGTTGCCATCTAAAGCTATATATGTTCACTCTGTTTGGCCAAACAAAACATAGCCAGCACATTCCTTCAGGCCTATAGGAATAAGAAATGGCCCAGAGGTACCTAGTTTGAACCCCAGGGCAATCCTGGATGCTGTTCTTCATGAGAAATCCTTTAATAGTTATGTCATAGTAAATTCCTGAGATGCCAATCATAATTGCAGTGACAGCTGAAGATGCCAGATTTTTCTTGAGGCCTGATGTTCAGCTCAAAGCGGACTTTACCATCCACTCTTTGCTTTGCAGAAACTGGCAGAGAGATTTTATCCCACACGTAGACTGACAAATGAGGAAGTAGCCTTCGAGTTCTGCACAAACCATACATCTGACTCGAACAAACAAATAAAGCTCAATGGGGTGGCCAGAGCCAGGCCTGCATTTGTCCTGGCACCATCACAACTCAGTCTTAGAGCTGCTTTTCCTGGCTGAGTTGTGGAGCCCTCATCCTAGGCCTTTGATACCTAGCTCAGTGTACAAAGGAGTGATGTGAGAACTTTGGTTCAACAGCCAAAAGCCAGAGTTCATGGCCCGAGGGCCTAGGCCATCTTCTCTGTCTCAAATCTTCCTCTTCCTAAGCCTCTGTTTAGTCACCAGCAGTTGGTATCCTTAATTTTGCTTCTAGAGAAGCCCTAAGAACATAAGCTAACGCATGTGGTATGGAGAAGAAGGAGTCACTTAACAATTAAGAACCAAAAGAAGCTTTTAAAACTCAAATACAGAGACAAGACTAATGGTTGCCAGAGGGAAAGGGAGTTGGGGGACTGAGTAAAAAAGGTGAAGAGATTAAGAAGTACAAATTGGTAGTTACAAAATAATCACAGGGATGTAAATTGTTGTAATAAGTATGTATGATGCCAGGTGGGTACTGGGAGTATTGGAGGGAATACTTTGTATAGCATATGATTGTCTAACCACCTAATGCTGCACACCTAAAACTAATCCTAATATATAAAAACTCTGGCTTGTAACAACCAGTAATGACTGGAGGCTGACCAACCAGAAGTCAGTGCTGGCCCCACCCCCAAGCAAGTGGATAAGGGCAATCAGGCAGGCAGGCAGAGTGGTTAGGGGTGATTAGGTAGGCAGACCAGCAGTTAGGGGTAATCAGGTAGGCAGATGGCACCTCGCTGAGCTGGCCCTGCCCCCAAGCAAGCAGATAGAGGCAATCAGGCAGGCAGGCAGAGTGGTTAGGGGTAATCAGGTAGGCAGGCAAGTGGTTAGGGGAGATCAGGTAGGCAGGCCAGCGGTTAGGAGAGATCAGGTACGCAGACAGCCCCTCGCCAGGCTAGCCCCACTCCCCAGCAAAGAAAGAGGGATGCCCAGGCCAGCCAAACCATTGCACCCCAGCCTGTCACCTGCAGAGGGAGGCCACCAGTGGCAGGGGAGGGGGACCAGCGCTGCACAGATAGCAAGCAGTGTCAGAGGCAAGGGTGGGGCCAGCTGCCTGCAACCGGAGAAGAAAAGCCCTGATAGACCCTGATCTCAGGCCAGGCCTAGGGACTCTACCCAAGGGGTCCTGGATTGTGAGAGGGTGCAGGCCGGGCTGAGGGACCCCCCATCCCCCGAATGCACGAATTTTCGTGCAACAGGCCTCTAGTCCATATACATAAAAGCCTAAGCAAGCGTTCAACCTTTCAACCGTTCAACTAGTAGCTATGACATGCACTCACCACCAGGGGGCAGGCGCTCAACACACAGGCATGGAAACATGGAACAGAATGATGAATATCAGAGGGAAGGGGAGAAGGGGGAGGGCAGGGAGAGATTAACCAAAGATCTTATATGCATACTAGAGGCCTGGTGCACAGATCCGTGCACTGGTGGGGTCCCTTAGCCTGGCCTGTGGGAATCAGGCCAAAACTGGCTCTCTGGCATCCCCCGAGGGGTCCTGGATTGTGAGAGGCTGCAGGCCAGGCCAAGGGACCCCACCAGTGCATGAATCCATGCACTGGGCCTCTAGTATAAAATAATATTGAAGTACAAATAATTGGATTAAGGAATATAAATATTTTTATGGCTCAAAAAAAAAAAGAAGAACTACTAGAGGAAGTTCTTAGTGTTCTGCAAGAATCAGGAGAGGAGGTCACTCATTGGAGTGAGAATGCCCCCAGGAGCATGAATCTAGATTCGGATGCCCAGGAGGGAAAGAGGTTCCTTAGCATTAAGTAAAATTCTCCTTGTGGGCCAGGATCTGGAACCTGGATTACTCACCTGGCGGCAGGTGTGTCAGAGCCGCTGCTGTGCACTGTTATGTCTGCAGCCAGTCAGCAGGAGCTCTCCTTGATGGCAATTCCCAGCAAGCATACAATGTGATGAAACGTAGGTGACAAATCCAGTGCAATCAGGTGGGAAATCCCCTGAATAACAGCACTTTCTCATCGCTCATCCTGACTTCCTCCCAGGCCCCACTCCTGATGCACAGAACTCAGTGCTGTTTGGCCTTCCACTGAGCTATATGCATGAGGAAAACTTTGAAAACCCTTCTCCCTGGGCCCTGGGGCAGTGAGAGGGTTAATCCCATCATGTCAAGATTCTCCTCAGATGCCAGACTGACTCAGCATCAACTTGACACAGATTTCTTTGGGGGAATCTGGGTTAATCTTTCTGGGCGGGCTGTCCATTTGATGGACAGAAAACAGTTCCGGAGGTGGCCGGCATACCTCCTGCATGACCCCCACCACCAATCCCAGCCCTGTCTTTGAATTAAAAATTTAAAAGGGCAATTAAATTTTTAAAAAGCAATCTGATGTTTACAGGCCCTCATAGGTAATTTATAAATGCTGCAGTCCAGGTCCGGTTTTGCTAAAAGAATTTAATTTGGAGAGAGGTTTCTGTGGGAATGTGGCATCTGTCCCAGGTGCTCATGGGAGATGAATTGAAAACTGAAGGAGATGTGGCTCACTTGTGTGGCTGGGGCAGTGACGATACCCATCTTCCTGAGAATCTCTTTGATCCTCTGCACATAGATGTATGCGCACTACTTGGGCCAGCCCAAGTTCCTCCATGTCTGCTTTTACATCTGTGTGCTAAATACATTCATGAAGGCATGAATGCTTAAGGATCCAAAAGATGCTAAACTAAATGCAATGTGGTATCCCTAACTGGATCTTGGAACAGAAAAAATGGACAATAGGTGAAAATCTGGTGAAATCCAAATAAAGTGGGCAGTTTAGTTCTTAGTAATGCACCAATGTTAGTTTCCCTGTTTAGACAAAAGTGCCATGGTTATGTCAAATGTGGGGTCAAGGGCACACAGGAACTCTCTGCACTTTGTTTTTGCTACTTTTCTGTAAATCTAAACTTAACTATATTATAAAAGGCCTGTGACCCTAATGCTGAAATGACCAAAGACCAGTGCGGGTGGGCGGGGCCATGCGATTTCATGCACTGGGCTTCTAGTTCCAATATAAAAGGTTAATTTTTCTTTTACATTCTAGATGTCGTCAACCTAGTGTTTCCCAACCCTTCTCTGGTCTGAAGATCTGAAAAGCAGTATTTGCACCTGGCCCATCTCTTACAACCACCACCTAATGTAAGGAGAGCAGATTGCAGCCCTGATCCCTTTTATTCTCTCTTTCAGCCTTTTATGTGCTTTGCAATCTTAAGTTGCTTTATGTATTAATTATGTTTGATAATTTTATGTCTGTTTCTCCCAGTAGAATGCAAGCTTTCTGAGAGCAGGTCATATGGTTACTTTATCTCATCTCCATATCTCTGCTTCCCAGCAGGGTACCTGGCATGTAGTGTGCAGTAATAAAATCTTAAATCTAAGAATGGAAGTTCCTGCTTTTAATTTTTGAAGATCCTTCACTTCTGGGGGCAGTGGCTCTGGCAGCTGTTTAAATAGACAACAGCAGCCGAAACTGGTTTGGCTCAGTGGATAGAGCGTCGGCCTGCGGACTGAAGGGTCCCGGGTTTGATTCTGGTCAAGGGCATGTACCTTGGTTGCGGGCACATCCCCAGTGGGAGGTGTGCAGGAGGCAGCTGATCGATGTTTCTCTCTCATCGATGTTTCTAACTCTCTATCCCTCTCCTTTCCTCTCTGTGAAATATCAATAAAATATATTTTTAAAAAAATAGACAACAGCAACATTGAGCCTAGAGAGGAGAGTGTGATGTCTCTTTTGAGAGCTCCATTGGACATACTTACTAAACATCTTTGGGTTAAATTTTAGGGAAATGAACAAATAAAAGCAGATGGATGGGGCTGCAGGGTTCCTTAAGAACTGAGGGAAGAATATGGATATAGGTGGGGAACAAAGAGAAACAGCCTTGAGGGCAGATGAGAAACTTTCTGAAAATATGAGCATCAAACCTCCAAAAGGCAGGAAAAGAGGAAAGTGAGAAGCAGGAGTCTGAAGAATGCAAATCAGTGTTTAGGAGGGTTACCTAGATACCTATTGACAGCTTCACTCCAGACAGGACAGGCAAGGTGCACTTCTCCTTCAGCTTATCCCTTCTCTACTGTGCTCTGCATTTTATTCTCCCATCTCCCATCACTCTTGCCTCAGAGAGGAAAAGCGTCACACATCCTCTCAACTTCTGATCTTCCATCCCTGTGATTGTCATAAACTTCTGTTCAGTTTTCTACTAATGATAATCAACTAATTATGATAGTGATAATTTACTAAGGATCCATTATGTAAAAACTATAGATATATTATCATTTAATCTTCACAACGTCATTAAGAAGCAAGACTATTATTGTTCTTACTAGGGGCCCGGTGCATGAAATTTATGCACAGGGGTGGGGGGAGTCCCTCAGCCTGACCTGCACCCTCTCCAATCTGGGAGCCCTCAGGGTATGTCCTACTGATGGATTAGGCCTGCTCCCCATGGTTCTCTGCTCTCTGCGGACCTCCCTGCTTGACACCACTGCAGACCCTGGTGTCTGCTCTCTGTGAGGGCCTGCTTGCCCCTAGCCACCAGGGCCAGGGGCAAGCAGGGCTTTGCTGTCTGCTTTCTGTGGGGGCCCTGCGGGAGACTGCTTGCCCCTTGCTGCTGCGGCCAGGGGCAAGCAGGGCCCTGCTGTCTGCTTGCTCACTTCAGGAGACTGCTTGCCCCTTACTGCCACAGCCAGGGCAAGCAAGGCCCTGCTGTACGCTTGCTTGCTGCGGGGGACTGCTTGCCCCTCGCTGCCATGGCAAGGGGCAAACAGTCCCCTGCAGTCTGCTGTCTGCTCACTCACTGCAGGGGATGTTCCCACCCCGCCCCCGGCAGCTTGCACACATGCCTCCTTGGAGCACCTGGGAGGTCGTTCCAGGACCCCAGCAGCTCCAGGCCTATGCGCAGGCCTACAGGCTCAGAGCGACCTGGGTCCTGAGGATGCCTGTCCCTGGGACTCAGGCCACTTGGTACCAGCATGCACGCAAGTGGCCACCCCGCTCCTAGCCACTCTGTGCCTGTGTATGCAAATTAACCCACCATCTTTGTTGGGTTAACTTGCATACTTACTCCTGATGGGCTGGTGGGTGTTGTGGATGTATGGTCAATTTGCATATTTCTCTTTTATTAGTGTAGATTTTTACAGATAAGGATATTGAGATTCAGAAAAATGTATAACTTGCTTAAGATCACATAGCAAGGAAGCAAGTTGAATAGTGCAGGGTTTGTGCCTAGGCCAATGTGATTCTGAGGCCAGCACTATAAAAATGCTTCTGCTGACCATGACCAAAGAATCAACTGCCTCCTCCAAGAAAGTGGTGTCTGGATCTGTGACCTCCTCTTTCAGGTATCTCTTACCTATTGTCTCACTGCTACAAACCTTATTCAACTGGTTATGGTTTCTCAGATGAACCATGACATTTCCTTCTGCAAGTTGAAACTTCATATTCCACCAGATCATCTTTCTAAACTAGCTCCCATTCTGTTACTCCTCTTTCCAAATCCTTTCGTGGATCTCAAGTATCAGCAAAATGAGAAAAATGTCTACATGCTTTAGCATTTCATTTCTGCTCCTACCTGTGCAATCTTTAGCCTATGAAACCCAGTTTCCTGCCATCTAAAATGGAAATTATAATCCCTAGGTAATTCCTTCTGTCTTTCGATTAGACAAAGTTTTGTTCTCCTCCCTATTTGTACTGTCCTCTCTATTTACTCATTTAATCAATTGAATGGGGCCACCCATTAATAAGGGAAGCTAACATAATATAATGCTTTTAACTTTCCCCTGAAGACATATGAAAACATATAATTTTAGAATTAAACTGTTCTTTTGTACTAGACATGAGAAATGATGAAAGCCATATCATTGCTTTCTTCTTATAAAATCAGAATGTTTCAGTTTATGAATGAGTGGCAAATCTCACTAGAAGCCAGAAAACCATGGGGAAAAGACAGATGGAGACCTTCTAGACTAAACACCCTCAAATTCAAGGACAAAACTGTCACCTCTGCTGATGTCTCCTGATGAGGTTGCCTCTAACACCATCAAGTGATCTGGAATCTGCTATCAGGAGCATTTCATAAAAGGTTGCACTGGAGAAAGTTCCTTGTGACCTAAATAAGTCCACATGAAACATGTATACATTTGAGGCAGTCTGGATGAGTTTACTTTGATTTCTTCTCATTTATATCCAAATTTGATTGATGTATCTAAAATTTTTAGATTGCTAACATAAATGTTTTACATTATTTCTGTGTTTATTTTTACAGGTACATGATATTATAACCATAGTAATAGGAATTATTTATGTAGTTTTAGTTGTTTTCTTCCAGTTCTTTAATACCATGATTTCCCACTCGTGTTTTGTTTGTCTGTTTGCTGGTATATTTGCTGATGTAGAGTCTTCTCTACCAGATCACTTATATGAGAAGTTTTCCTTTTAAGTGAGTGGCAACTTTCTGAGCATCTGTCATTCTGGAAATGAACTTCTGTTGCTCTTGAACAGGCACATCACATCCATCTTAGCTAAGTAAGGAATTTTTAAATCTAAGTATTTCTTCCTCAAAACTTTATAGCCATTGTCTAAAGCATTTAGAGTCCCCAAAAGATCTGAAATTATTGTGGTGTTTGCTTCTTTCCAAATAACTTATTTATATCCATGGATGGATGTTAGTAGCCAAATGTATGTTAACTTTCAAATTCAAAATGATTTAATCAGGCTATGCCTCAGCATTACTATCTTTTTATTGTGTGTGTAATTTTTTATAATACTAGCATTATAAGTTGATCCATTTCTTCATATTTAAAAAGTTTTTTCTTCTCTTCCTTGATTTTGTCTCTCTGTCTTCCCTTTCCATCCTTTCAGGATTTCTCCTGGATCTGTCTTCTTTTTCAGTTTTCAGGGGTATATACCTAGGAGTGGAATTGCCGGGTAATATGATCATTCTATGTTTAAGTTCTGAGTAACAGCCAAACCCTTTTCCACAGATGCCACACCTTTCTACATTCCCACAAGCTGTGTATGAAAGTCCCAATGTTTCCACATCCCCACCAACACTCATTATTTTCCTCAATTATAACCATTCTAGTAGATGTGAAGTAATATCCATGAGTCACTTTTGTACATCTCATGGGCTAATAATGTTTTTAAAACATTTTAAAAGTTTGTAAAGCAAATGAAAAAATATTCAAGGCCCTGTATATGGCCCTCAAAGGCAAAAATATTTACAACCTGGCCCTTCACATCAAAAATTTGTTGGCCCTATAGAGCATTGTACCCATTGCAGAATTACCTATTGGCCAATGCTCTGAGTATCGAATGGACTAGCTGGTGACTCGACTGTAGTTTTAAATTCAGCAATCTTGTGTTTCACCTGCCTCCTTTCTCTACTGGTCTTACATTTTTTCCTAATTTCTCACACTTTTCAGGTGTCATATCCTCTGAAATATTGTTTAAGGTGCAACTTCTTGCTTTTCTTATAATGACTATTTAACACAGAGATGTTTGCTCTGATTATTCTAATAAATCCCCTCCTTTTGACATGCTCTATTCTCTCTAAAGTGATTGAAGAATTTTCTCTCTTTGTTCATCCTGAGAACCAGAATTGGAGCTGACACAGGTTTTGGCAGGTGGTTTAGATCCCTATCTGGCTCTTACAAATAGAGAGCAGTTTAGATTTACTGTTCTTTAATATTGCCAGTTCAGAAATCCAGTAGCCTTGTACAAAAAGCAATGGGGCCCAAGTTAGACAAAATTCATCATATCACCATTAGTTCCAGTACTTTCCCTCATTTACTTGGAAATGGCCAAAAGTTCATGACACAATGCCCACCCTCTTTGATGGGCACAGTCACACAGCTGGGAGTTAGCACTGAGAGAGAAAATAATTTTTGTCCAGCCTCCTTGCCAATAATTAGTGTCTAGTGTCTGGCATGAAGACCCAGAGTGATTGTTGAGGCCCAGATACGCCTTCCAAAACATCCACAGTCTTTCCTTCCAATCATCTTTTGTCAATTGATAATGTCATTCTACCTGTTTCTTTTCCAGGTGCTCCTTAGCCAAACTCCTGCTTTACATGTGGGAGGCAATTGCTTGGGTAGGTTCATCCAGAAATCCATTCTCCTCTGAATTATATCTGGCAGGAACTATTTGATAATTCTGACATATAAATGCCACCCTCCCCTAGTTCCCATGGCTGACATAAAATTTGTCAATACATCCCGTTGGTAAGTAGTAGACTATGGGTACAGCAGTAAGCTATTCATCCTCACAACATCATTTATAGGTAAATCCCAAATTAGATTTAAACTTTAGAGTTTGGAAAATAACGTTTATAATTTAGAAAAATGATGCATGACCCTCATTACCTATACCTTCAGAAATCTTGGAGGCTAGAAACATAGGGACACAAACCAGACATCACCAACCTTCTGGCACAAGCTTAGCCCGATTCTAAGCCAAAGTACCCACAAGAAAACCGAAACCTGTAAACTAATCCCAGATGTAGCAGATGTTAGAAGAAATGTTGTGTTTTCTCAGTACCCAAATTCCTAGATGAATTACGAAAAGGAATCCGTATTTCATCTGCATGTTTGACACCATATAGGTGAAACATCCCGTCTAAGACAGTAGGCACTAAACAAATAGAAGGTGAAAAATGTCTGGCTGGCTGACTTGCTGAAAGATGAGATATTTCACTTCTCATCCAGATGTTTGGGCTTCATGGATGCACTGGCGGAGGCTGCCAAGCTGATTTGTGATCTTTGAGGGAAGGGTGATACATGAGCAGGGAGCATCATACCAGCAAATGAGTACATGGCCCCGTTGGATGTGAAATGAGGTCTCACTGGCTGCAACCAAGGCATGTGACAGACCTACCGGGCCACTTCCAAGTGCTTCTGACAGATGCACCCTGCATTTGCATACATCTCATCACGACCCATGCTGAAACTGTTAAGTTATTATTAGTAGTGATAATAGAGTCTTCAGCATGAATGTAATCATATATCTAATGTTGTCCCTGCAGATTGTTTTGCTGTTAAGGAGAGAGCCTATCAGGCATAAATATTTATGCCTGGATGACTGTCAGATTCTTTAGTCAGGAACTGGATTGGTCTTAATTAAATCTTGGGGACAAATTTAGGCTCAGTGTTGATTGTACGGCTTTTGGCTTCATTTGAGCAGGTCTTCAGACTATCCCCAGGATTCCTGGATGTGAGCCTCTGTTATATGAACAGGTAGGTTCTCTCCTAAGGTGTGTTAGACACTTAGCTGGGTTGGGAAGCAATTGTTTGGAAGAAGACAGGCAGGGCTTTATAGGACCAGATAGAGCAAATGCTACCAACTTAAAGCTAACTTCTCAAAGGCAGTTTACAAATCCAGCTGATTTTAGGCAGGCACAGAAACAGGGACTATGTCCCGATTGCTGTGGTTCCTCATTGTTTCTCTGCTCCACTTCCTGGAACAAGATGACCCCACAATATGCGTGTGATAAATAAATATACTGATAGTAGGAGGCTACAGTAGGGAAAATCCATCCAGCAGTCAACTCTCACTTACATGTGGCCCTGGTGACATTAACTGCATTTTACAGATGTGGAAATTGTGTACAGGTCTTGCAATGATAAACATATGAATGAGACTAAGAGATGAAGAAGATACAACTCATGACTTCAATTCAGTGCAGTTAAACAGAAAAACACATGTGCATTTGATTTAAGCACTTGAGGGTCCAAATGCCTACCTGGACACTTTCACAGTCTTTGCTTCCCTGCCCTGTACAATGGACTGAATAATACCCATCTCCAAATAGTTGCTCTGAAGACTTAAAAAATCAAGTATATAAAGTGCTAGGCCAGTTTACTAATGAGTTTGCCGACCACTGGGATAGGGGCTTAATCACAAGGAACAACAACAGCCTGTAATTATTGGAATTGAGAATCTAGGTCAGTGGTCGGCAAACTCAACAGAGCGGCAAACCATGGCTCGCGAGCCTCATGTGGCTCGCGAGCCACAGTTTGCCAACGCACATAGTAGGTGCTCTGTAAATGTGGTCTCTATACTTTCCCGTGATGGTACTGGGCCCCTCATGTGAAGTACAGAACAGAGACCCAGGTAATGTGTACTATTTGGCTTAAGGATCATGATGGAGGAGTCAGAAGTGGATGTTCTCCTCTGCATGCTCAGAAAAGACACTGGGACACACAGCTACTTATCATGCTCCTTGTTGAATTATTTCACATCTATGAACATCTTGTTCAAGACCAGGTGAACTATTAGAGGGCTCTTACTCCTGTTTCCCCAGCACCAAGTGCAGAACCTGGTGCATAGAAGGTGCTCAATAAAGGCTCTTCATTTGAATGGATGAGAGGATGGAGTAAGGAATGAGCATATAGGTGGGGAGGTACATGAGTAAATAAGTGAATGTCCAGAGAAAGAACTGGTCTCTGGTTCTAGTGAGTTCAGTTTTCTTAAGAATGGTCTTCTCCCTAAATTGTCACACCTCTGTGCCTTCTAAGTAAAGCAGAGGACATCCTCAGGTGTCAGTCCTTCCAAGCTTGACATATTTGCTGAGGGCCCTGAACCTAGCTGACCAGATTCATTTGAGGTATAGGCATAGATGAAGGATGTCCGGGTTAACAGGAATCAAGGAAAACCAAGATCTCCTCCATTTCAAGGAAAAACAACTTTCACTAACCCAAATAAAACTCATCACATGATACAAAACATACCATAGCCTATACCAACCCCCAAAATGGGGATTACATTTTCCTTATCACTTGGCCCCTTTTATTTTTTTTATTTTTTTTTAAACTTCCAATCTTTATTTTTATTCTTTTTATATAGATATATTTTATTAATTTTTTTACAGAGAGGAAGGAAGAGGGATAGAGAGTTAGAAACATCGATGAGAGAGAAACATCGATCAGCTGCCTCTTGTACACCTCCTACTGGGGATGTGCCCGCAACCAAGTTACGTGCCCTTGACCGGAATCGAGCCTGGGACCTTTCAGTCCGCAGGCTGATGCTCTATCCACTGAGCCAAACCGGTTTTGGCCCCTTTTATTTTTTTTAAACACTCTAAAAAACATCCTTAGGAAAAAAAACTTAATTACATGCACTTACAGATTAAAAAAAAAAATGAAGCATGAAAGACAAGAGCTTACACCCAAAGTCATGTTTACAAGCCAATGGGCCTTTGGGATGATGGTCATTCCTGCACCGCCCAGGCCAGGTGGCCTGTACCCTCTGATGTCACAGCCCCACAGCTGGATTATTCAGAGTCGGGCAAGAATCTATGTTCACTGCTTTCTTCTCATTTCCCAGCCCTTTGGTGCCTCCAGATGTTTTAATTACAGAGGAAAGGGAGCGGATGATTCTGGCCATATGTCTCCATTCCACACAAATAAATCTCCTCGCCATCCCATGCAGCTCATGGGGGTTGCGACTGTCCCACCGAAACTGATGCTGTCGGGCCTAATCACCATCTTCAATCCTTCAGTGAGTATGTTAATTCAGGGAACACCGGCTGGGCTGCTGTCCCAGGGAAATACTCAATCTAGAAACAATTAGTCTCATGTCTAGCAAGATGCTGCTCCTGCTCTGGGGAGCTGGGTGCTCACTCGGTCTGAGCAGGGAGAAGCCCACTCACTAGGAAGACCTAGTCAGGATGGGGTCAGAACTGGGGCAGGAATTTTCAGCTGGTACTTTGACATCCCCCATAGCACCTAGTCACTCAGGGGCCAGGCCTTTACTACCAAGTCTACTACAATGTCCACGTGGATGCAAATTATAGGCACTATGCAACAAAAAATTACATTATGAATATCTTTATTAAATTGTTAACTGTGCTACATTCTCTTTCAACAAATGTGTGTCTTTGAGAATTGGGGAAATCACAGTTATGTGTCAGGATGAAGAATAGCAAACTGAGTTCAGAAAAAAAAAGCACTGGGAGAAACTTGATCAGCTCTGGTGAGGCCTCCCAAGTATGTTAGCTATGGGACATGTTTTGGGATTCCTTCATTCAACAATTGTTGGATGAGAACTTACAACATGTCAGATCCTGTAAATAAAACAATGAGCTTGTCAAGAAGGTTCTTGACCTTCAAGAGGAGACAGGAAATGAACAAGCCACACATCAATAAATAAGACAATTTCAGACATCGGCCAATGCTTTGAAGTTAATAAAACGGGGCAATTGGATAGAGAAATGGAAGAGGAAAAGAGTGCCTTAAGTGGAGTGCCCAGAGAAGGCCTCCTGGGGGAACAATATTTAGGCTGAGCTCTAGGTAATGAGAAGTTACCAGTCATATGGGGATCTGAGGCAAGAACATTCTGCACAAAAGGAATTGAAACTGCAAAGTCCCAGAGGCAGAAACGAGCTTTTACACATTGGAAGAATTGAAATATTGAGCTTCTCAAAGAACTGACAGCAGGTGCTAAGAGAATAGGAACTGTGGTCATCTTGAGGGCAGAGCACAGTCCATCAAACCTTCATTCATTCATTCATTCATTCATTCACAGAGCTTCCTGCATGGCAGCTCCTCAAGGACTCACGGACTAAGAATCCTGACATTTGGAGACACAATGTGTGGTGCTGGGAGAATCCAAAGAGGAGTGGAGTGCAAGGCAGCCCAGGGGAAGCTGGAACTTGAACAAGAACATGGACATGACCTTGGGAATCAACGCACTCAGCTAAGATGCAGCCTGGGCAAAGGCACAGTGTGGGTAGAAATTCTGGGAGGCAGCAATGAGCAATTCCTTTAGGGTAAGTGAGCAGACTCAGTGTGAAACCAGGCTCATAGGTCACTGGGGGGCCAGGGTTAGATTAACAAGGGCACCCTTTATCTTGTAGGCATTGCAAAGCCGATGACCATGTTAGAGCATGGGATAACATACTTCAAGGTTTTCAGAAGATGGATCCATCAGCACCTGCTCTGTGCTGTGGAGAAGGAAAGACTTTAAAAGAAAAGATAAAGGCTGTGATAATAATCCAGATAAGATGAGGGAATGGCATAAATTCCCAAATTTATTATCCATTGCTATATAACAAATTACCACAAAGTTAGTGGCTTAGGAAAACACCAATTCATTAGCTCATGGTTTCCATAGATCACGAGTCTAGCACACTTTGGCTGAGTCATATGTTCAGGGCTCACAAGGCTGGAAATCAGAGTGTCGGCCAGCTGCACTCTTATCTGGAGATTCAACTGGAGAGAGTTCAATTCCAAGCTCCCTGAGGTTGTCCACTTTCTTGTAATTGTAGTGCTGAGGTCCCCATCTCCTTGCTAGCTGCCAGCCAGAGAAACCTTCAGTTCCTAGAGGCCACTCACAGATCCTTGACACAGGGCTTCCTCCATAATTTGGCCGTTTGGCTCATTCCAGGCCAACAATGATATCATGTGCTACATCTTCACTCTGATTTTGTTTCTAACCTCTATATCCTTTTTTAAAAGGACTCACCTGATTAGGTCAGGCCCACCACAGTCATGGGAAGGGTAGTATACAGGGCGTACACACTGGGAGGGAAGGTAGGAATCGCACCACCTTAGAATTCCGCCTATCACATCCCTAAACCCAGTGGTAGCTACTGAGCTGTGAGGCCAGAGATGTCTCCAGAAGTGTCACTTGAAAGAGTCCAAGACATGGTCCCAAGAGTCTCTCCCTTCAGAAAAGTCCAAATTCATCTGCTCCAAGCTGTCCCCCACCCCCAGGCCCAGGAGCCTCCTCACTAGACAGTACACTGGAAATACTCAAAAGCATAATTTTCATTTTAACCAAAGACCTGATTCTACATGACATCACAATCTCTCTTTTAAGCTGCCAGGTTTTTCCAAGTCTTTGCTCTTTGTTACAAATGTATTTACTTCCCACTTGAGGGACCCCAGCCCCAAGTCCTGGGCAGCCTGAGAGGGCCTTGCAGCACAGGCCCTCTTTGAAAAGACAAGGGATCCAGGCAGTGTTGTGAGCCTCTGCCCCTGGGAGTCTTCCTTTCAGTCCCTAACGGACTGCCTCCACGGTTTCTGCATACATTAAAGAAAATGTATGGGTGCAAGAGCCTAGAATTCAACAGCTCATAACTACAATTAACCACCATTAATTAATGGCTGTGAGATAAATGAGCCATGCGATCCGTTTATTCCTGGGTTGTAAGTATTTAAATTCACAGTAGGATGCAAACCCATTTTTCACCACCGTGAATTTAAAACGAGTTTGAATTAGGGCTGCCTGTTGCGGAGGCAGGCAGCAATTTCCTCTGGGTGGTTTACATTTTAGGTACTGTGAACTGGACAGAGGCCACAAAGGCAAAGAGTCTCACTCACAGCAGACTTAGGAAGGGAGGTCTGAGCACAGTCCTTCCTAAAATAATGAAAATTGCTATACAATGTGACTGATTTTGTGCCAGGCTGGCAAATGTGGAGGCAGCGTCTGATGTTAATTTTCACCATATCCCTGTGAAGGACATTATTATCTCTGTTTTATACTCAAAAAAATGATGCTCAGATTGGTTAAGCACTGCTATAGAAACAAAGCTTTTCTTCTCAATTTCTAGATTTCTTCCCAGATGCTCTGAAGGCATACCTTTGAATGACTTTGCCCCTAATTTTTACATATCATCCATTGCCTGTGTCCTGACTTATCAAAACTTTCCAAATAATAACTGAATATTCTGGTTGTCCTAAGGTTACCGATTGATCAATTGAACATTGGTAAGATGCAGAAGACAAGGAAAGGGGAAGATTTCTATCTCATTTAATAGAAAACAAAATGAAACAAGAGTTCTTATTTTCCCCACCAAGATGTTTATTAATTATGAAGGGAGAAATAGTAAGTTTACAGTGAAGAAACTTGGCATTCATGGTCTTAACCAAGTCATCAAGGTCAGCATCTCCAGGGACAAGACTTATCAGCATCATGTACCTTGATACAAAAAAGGAGGAAACATCATTTCTGTGGTATTTATGGCCCAAATGTCTAACTTCAATCTGATCATAAGGGGGAAAATTAAATGAACTCAGATTGAGGGTATTCTACAAAATAACTGACCAATACTCTTCAAGAGTGCCAAGGTCATGAAAGGCAAGGAAAGACTAATGAATTCGCACAATTGAGCGACTAAGGAAGCATGACAACTAAATGCCATGTAAGATCCTGGGTTAGATCCTGGAATAGATAAAGGACATCAGTGAGAAAACTAATGAAATTCTAACACAGTGTTTAGTTCAGCTAATTCTATTGTCTCAATTCAATAATACTATTGTCTTAATTTTCTGGTTGTGTTAATTATGCTATGGTTATAAAAGATGTTAATATTAGGAGAAACTGAATGAAGGGACATATGGGAACTCTATTCTGTTTTGTAACTTGTTTCAAAATAAAATAATTAAATAAAATGGGATCTTAAAACAAAATTTAGGGCTTTGTCCAATCAGATCATTTTCCTGAAAGTGTTCTGTTTGCATAGGCATGAAGAAGCCACTCTCTTAAAAAAAATGTTTAGTTCAGCTACATTTCTTAAATTCGAATGTTTCTGGATCAGAAGAAAATAACTTATTAATTCTGAAAACACACGTAAATTCTGCTTGAGAATTTGTGGGACTGGCATGCAGTTGGTAAGTA
The DNA here is from genome assembly GCF_963455305.1 of Plecotus auritus. Taxonomy (NCBI): domain Eukaryota; kingdom Metazoa; phylum Chordata; class Mammalia; order Chiroptera; family Vespertilionidae; genus Plecotus; species Plecotus auritus. The sequence goes on along the minus strand of NC_137782.1, from coordinate 21,998,076 downwards.
ACATATGTTCTCATCCATTGTAAACTTGGCACTCACATGGCGATATTCTGCTTGGTAGAAAGTTACTGGCAGTTCAGAGAGGGGCAGCAACATGGACTGACCTAAGTGAAATAAATCAGAGAAAGACAAAAACCATATGATTTCACTTGTGGGATCTAAACAACAAACAAACAAACAAATAAAGGGAGAGTGTTCAACCTACCCATCCATTGTGAGTGTCTGCATTCACATATAAGCCAAGAATCAGGCTGGCTTTTTTTCCCTCTCAGCAAAATGGCGAGACACTAGCTCCAAAATATTCAAATATTCTGAAAGGAAAAAAGTGCCAGTTGCAAATATTGTTTTATTTATCTCATGAAATATGTATTTCCAAATGCAGAAGGCTGACCAGACACATTCTTTTCGAACGCAAAAATAGACCTGCTAGCAGAAGATAAAGCCTTCATACCATACAGGTAAATGGGATGCAGGTCACAACGGAGAAAGTGCAAGAAGCAGCCATCCAGATTCAGATATTTACCTGGACAACCTGCTGTTCACCCAGACAATGGCAGGGACTGGAAGAGGCACATGGGCAGGCAAAGGGGTCAGGCAGACACTGCTGTGATGTGCAGGTAAGTGTATAATAGTTGGCTCCCTCAGGAAGGACTGGGGAAGATGTGTCCTGATGTGTAGCATCTGCCACTTTCTGTGGTGTAAATATTTTCATGTTACCAATGTGACATGGACTAGTTTGTATAATTCCTGAAAAATGAACACTAGGCTCTTACCAGCTGGTACAAGCCAGGCTCTTATCAGCTGGTACAATGCTGGGCACTGCTGCCCCTTTTGTGACAATTATGTTAGGTCAGGGCTATTGGGGGGAATGAAGGTTCATCAGAATGTGATTCCAGAAATTTTCTTTAAATTCTACAAGCCAGATCAACAGCATTTTCTTTCCTTAACACCCAAATATTATTGACACAACAAAATACATGCTCCATGTCTGTGAAATACACTGTTAAAAATATAAATATTTACCCACATTTTTCTGTCTCCCTTCATATTGAAATGGGATTTATTTTGTTAGGGGCTCTTTGGGATAAGTGTGTAATCTCTTGTTACCTGTCCTGAGTGTGATGGCAGACCAACCTATTTCACAGGGAGCAGAAGAGGAAAAACACCAAGTAGAGAAAGGGGGGCAGTGATGGGGCATTGACCAGTCTGTGAGACTAGATAAATAACTGTGTGGGCACTACCACCTGCCAGGCACCCCTGGCTTTTTAGGCTAGAGGAGTAGAAAGGTTGCCAAGAGGATCCAATAAGATTAACCTGTAGGCATGTGATGGGCATCCTCTCACCCACCTGTCTTATTTTACAAAGTCAAGTTTACGAGGTGGAGAGAAATAGTTGAGGAGTTGTAATTCTGTTTCCTTTCCCCTCTCCAGGGCACCCTTTCTTGTTTTGGTCCAGGCAGCTGTGGGCTTTAAGTTCTCCTTAGAAGGTCTTCTTGTATTTTCTTGGGAAATGAGGCTGGTCAGGTCTCAGGAGGCCCACCTGAGATAAGGTTTGTATACCAGTGATTCAGGAAGGCAGTTCTCCCAGGGGAAACTGGGAAGGAAGGGGACAAAGAGAAGGGAAGAGAGGAAGCCATACTAGGTGTGATTTCAGGCCATGTCCTGCAGCCTGATCCCCCAGGGAGCTCTGGAGTATAAGTTAGCTTCCCAGTTGTCGCCTCAGCCCAGGCACAGATTTCATAATCCAGCACTGCTTAGTCACTGGCTAAGGGCCATGTGGAGGGCGTAAATTCCAAGGCACTCGGACTCACATCAGTGTGGGCGAAGGGCTCTAGAAGCTCAAAGGCAGTCCTCTGAGGAACAGCGGAGGGTGCTGGCCATTGGGAGGGGAAGCACACTGGAGAACCGGTGCCCAAAAGTGGAAAGGGGACAGTCCAGAATGCGAACACAAACCCCACAGGGATGCATGCGGATGAGTAAGGCAATGGAAAGACTAGGAGACCTAGAGATGCTCGCTCTGTCTAGCGGCATTCACCAGCATTAAATAAGCACATGTGGACTCAGATATCCCTGTGTGACTATTTATCGGGTCCATGTTCCCTGAAGAGATTGGGGAGTCTCTCACCTGCTCTTTGAATGACCACCATCCATCTTATTCAGCTCTGGTCTCCAGGATGTCTCTGTCCGCACCTCTCTTTCCTGTCCCATCAAGTGAACAGGTGAAAAGGGATCAGCCAGCATCACCATCAACATTTATTCTATCAAGTCCACAGAACACCCAACATGCTGATGAACTGTTTGCACATAAGTCTCCTTTCACATCCAGGATTGCACCAAAACTCCTTTATAAGCATCACACTTTCCTTGGCCCCTGGGTAGACTGGATGTCCATGATGGTAGAGTGACTATGTCCCACTTCAGGTTGGAGCAACACCATCTCCTATCACATGACCACCAGCACCTGCAACGTCCTGCTGGTGGGAAGTTTGAAGACACCTCCACCTCCTACATCAGCCCTGCACTCATGGGTGATGCTCTTGTTGAATCACAACATCCATAGGGATATCTGTGCTTTGGAGAATCAATGTTTTACTACAGGATCAGCAAACTATAGCCACAGATCAAAACCTCCCACCACCTGCTTTTATAAATAAAGTTTTATTGGAACATGGCTGTGCACATTCACATACATACTATCTATGGCCCCTTGTGTGCTGTCGTGGCAGGTTACTTCATTGTAACAGAGAAGCATAAAATATTTAACTTCTGGTCCTCTGCAGAAGTTTGCTGATCCCTGTTACCCTGGGTGTGGCAGCACTCACAGGTGAATATTCAAGAAGATTGTAAAACTCTATGAGTTCTTTCTCAACCTGTGTTTCACCAAAGTCTTGAGAAAGGAGTGAATGAGGACCCTGTAGGAGACAATCCACCTGAAACCAGTCAGATCCTCAAATCATAGTCATGGCAGAGCACAGGCTTTGCCGATGGACCAGAAGGAGGGTGACAGCCACGCCTGAGGCAACGGGCGGTAAAACGCCCTCACATTTCTACAGAAGTGTACCAAGCGGGCCGCGAGTTTGACATGCTTGGTCTATTCTTGACAATATCAAGCCTCCAGGCTTCAAGGGCTGGGCTAAGGTCTGGCAGAATGCATGCCCCAAAAGTAGATCTTGAAAAGGAAGGAAAGAAGGGTGAAGGAAATGCAAGAAAGAGTAAAGGAGGAAGGAGAAACCAGAGGAAAATAAAAGAACCAGGAGAATGACAAGAAAATAAAATCTGTCTAGTTGCCTTGCCATTACCAGCACTGCAACACGAACTCGCAGGGCTCAGCTGGAGTCATCCCAGCCAAGCATGCAGTACAACAACCAGCAAGCCTGTCTGCCTTTTTCTCTCTCAGACTTCTCATCCAAAGGCCACACCACTTTCAGCCATACTTCTTAAAGTGTCACTTTTATTCTTGTACATCCTCAGCCCTTGCACACTGAAGCTGTAGTCTAGCTCTCCAAGCAGCCTCTTCCACCCCAAACACAGTCCACCTCCCCCAGCTCAACCCTCTCCCTGGGCCCTTTCCTCCTGACACTGGGCTCCCAACCCCAAACCCTGCCAGGCTAACAGGAGGCTCCTTAGGAATGAGGGATGAGGGAAGACCCAGCACATGTCAGAATCCCACTTAGTGGGCAAGCGATAGACCAGCCTCAGAGTTCTGCAGTTTGCCTCCACACATGGAAATTTCTACCAGGATGAAATGGCTGATAGCATAGAAACTGGGAATAGACTATTAGGGCTGTATGGCCTTGGGCGATTTTACTTCATCTCTCTTTCTACTTCAATTCCTCATCTGTAAAATGGGAATGATAACACTTTCCATCTTATAGTCTTATTATAGGACGAAATGAGTTAATTCCTATAAAGCACTTAGATCCGTACTGAGAACATAAATCTGTATATAAATTGTTCGTTAAATAAAACCTAATCTTTGCAAGCTCCTAGATCTTATCCCTGAGGTCAGGTCTGCTGGAATGGAAAGTTTCTAAACACTAAAATAACAAAAGAAAGTAATAAAATATTCCAAAGCCATTGATATCTTCCAAGAAAATAACACATGCAGAGGGAAAAATATGCTAAAAGGGTATAGTAAAACTTGATGAGGTGGAGTAATGATATCATTTTAGAGCTTACTACAAAGCAAACATAGTCTTAAAGAATCAGCAGTGGTGTTAAAAGTTAAGGGCTTACCCACATCCCATGAATGTCGCCGTGGCTCCAACCCAGTGCTCCAGGAAGCATAGGGAGACCCGTTAAGCACATCTCCCTGTTCAAAGAGCTGCCCCCTGACAGCTGTTGGTTTCTGCTGCTGGGGAATATCTGGAGGTGGGGGAGGCACTAGTGGATGCTAAGTGGTGCCATGTGTGAGGGTCACATTAATTAACTATTAATGAGCAGGCTAAGCTATTACTCACCAATATTAGCAATCAGTATGCACCATAAGCTTGCCATGATCAGCCCAAAACCTCCTTCTCCAACCCATCTTTTTCTACTCTTTGCCACCCTACTGGGCTCGACCCCTCCTAGACTTGCACCTTGAACATGCCAGGCTCATTCCCTCCCCAGGGCCTTGGCACACATCACCCTCTTGGCAGGGGCCTCCTTTCTCCTACATTAACTCTCTCTTAATCCTAAAGGCTTCTGCCTCTCCTGACTACCCTCACTGTCATAGGTACCCGGCTGCTCCTCCATTCAAGTTACTTCAATTTGTGACTTTAGATGTTCTTAATTACTTTTTAAAAATGTTGATGTTTGTCGCCCTACAAAATGTTCATGAGAGACAACATCATATCTTATGATAGGCAGTTCAATTCTTTGTGTTCTGAGCACCTCCTATAGAGTCTGACATGCTGTAGGAGTTTAATAAATATTTGTTAAGTGAATAAGTGAATGAATGAGTAATTCAAAGGGAGTTATAGCAAACATAGGTCTGAGATCAACTTCTAACTCTAACACTTAATCTGTTATCTTGGGCAACTGTGTTTCTATTACTTTGGTTAATACATATAAAAAGTGATTAGAACAGAGCAGAGTACCTGATATGAGTGCAATAGATGTTGTTATTATTATTACTGATAAGAACGTTGGTGGTCCTGGTACCATGTCTCAATTTCCTCTTCTAATAAATAAATAAAAATAATCGGGTCTCACCTGTCTCTTGTAGACCGTTCCTAAGTAAGCAAATGACAATAACTCATATTGACAAGGGCATAGATGTAGATCTCCTTGTCTACAAGAAGAGCTCCAAGATTTCACCCCGAAGGTCTCACACTGTTGCAAAAGGTGTGTTCAAATGCCAGGAGGGCATGTGGCGGATCCAGCTCCCTGCACACTACAGCAGACAGGCAGCCTTCACGCAGGCAAAGGGGGCGACCAGCCCACACAGCATATGGACCTGCAGTGAAGCATATGGGTCAGGTCCTAGAGAAAGGGCCCCCATATGCTCCCCGAGCTGGGCCCGCCTTGCCCACTCCCAGCCTCCCCACACTTTTGGCTGGTTCATAAATCAGCCGCTTCCCACCATCCCAGTGCACCGGCTGATCCATGTGTGATTAATGTACACATTTGCCTGCAGCCTGGAGAGAACCCCAGGTACAGGTGGAGAGGAAGGAAAAAGACTTAATTGGAGTAGGGGGGGCAGAGGAGGGAAGAGGAGGTCATTCCTCATTGCCATTGAGCCAGCACTATCTTTAGAATTCCTGGCTTTGGAAGAATGAGTTTTCTTGGAAATCTTTTTTACAGACATCCCAGGAATCTCACTGTAACCTAAGATGTTGCCTGGATCTTACCTGCGAGGCCTCAGAAAGATGCTTGCTCCATTCCATTCAGTCCCACCCTCCATGACCCTCCTGGGCCTCTTCATTGAAGCTTAAATGGGAGTTCAGATCCTGTAAGGAACCAACAGGCTGGAATCCCCAGAGACAGTGAGATTAGATGTGCCAGGCAGCAAATCCACTCAAGTGTGTTGTAGACCAATATTTTCCAACTGTGCTCAACAGGGGGCAAAAGGTTTTATGCAGTTGCCACAGGAAGGGAGGGCTCCAGGGCCCCACTGGCTGGTGCAATTGGAGTAATTCTGCTCTGACTTTGTTGTACATGGTAGGCCTTTCAAACAAGACTTAGTTTTCATTGGATAAGGATTACATGGCTAAAAAGTTGAGACCTAGTCAAATTAAAAATGTTGCAGATACAGTGAGGAGTATTTCTTTTTTTAAAAGCACAATATTAAAATTAAAGATGGTTGCCGTTCTCTGGGCAGGAGACAGGGCAGCACTAGAGTCACTAGGTCACTTTTTCATCTTGTGGTTGAGTGACCTTGAGGGAGAAATGTTTCTCCCTAAGCCTCAATTTCTTAATCTATGAAGTGGAGATGATAAATGGTACCTGGCTTCAAGGGCCACTGGGGAGACTGAAGAAGATTGACCCATGCACTGCATTTGCATGATGCCTAGAATCTAATTAATAGTCAATACATATTTGCTATTATTTTTCTTCTTACTCTGCATGTCACTCACTGTGCTGAAAACCTTATTTGCATTATCTTTAGCCCTCACTCCCTTATTATATGAAAGTTTATCCTAATTTTATAGATTAGGAAACTGAGAGTAAAACCTTGGCCTTGAATGATTCTAGAACAGCTACTCATATTATAGAGAACAGATGTTCTGGGGAACCTAGTTTGATAACCATCCATCTAGCTGTGATTAGGCTTTCTGCTCCTTTTCCATGCATTTATCCTCCTACTGCATCTATCTATCCATCTATCCATCCATCCACCCATTTAACTACCCATCCTATTCAATGAACATTTAATGAATGTCTATTTAGTGTCAAGGACCTTAGAGAATCACTTCTCTGAAGATCAAAGTTCCATTCAGTAAAATGGGGATGTTAAGATGAACTACACTGTAGGATTTTCATGTAAAATAAATAAATTATCTAAAAAGTTTTGCTGACTGCAAAGTGCTCTCTCCATATTAGTTAAGAAAAAATTAACCATGCATCTCACCTGCTTAGAAATTCCTAGCATGGTTATTAGTAGCATCCCTTTATTTAAAAAAGGTCTCATTTGAATGATAGATCCTTTAATCACCCTATTTATGAAAATGGCGATGATAGTAGTGTATTTACATTGGTTTGTCTATAAGGAGAGCCTACTTCTCCCTTTGCAGAAGTTTAGAGACCAAGTTAGGGATAATAATGGCTCTGAGCACATGTTGAAGTATGGGCTGCTCTCCTCTATTTGCAAAGAATCCACACAAAACAACCCTAGAGTATGACCAGGTTTGAGAGATGAATTATTGGTGGTGATGGCAGAGGAGGTGGGGGCAGCTGGGAAGGACTGTCTGTGGGATTGATTTTTTATTTACTAACAGCCCTGAAATTGTACAGTCCTGAAACTGTAAGGGATAAGAAATAATTTTGTTGTACAGTTGTTGTCCAGAAATTAGTTGGAATAACTCATTCATTGTAATTGCATGGAATTAGAAGATCACGTGTGAACTGCTATGAGTTCTAGTTATTATTCTGCAGTTAATTGGCTCTGGCATCTTGGGAAAGTCACTTAATCTTCTGAGGTACTTAATTCCCTCATCTGAATAATGAAGGAATTTGTAACATTTGCCCTCCTTGATTTTTCAGAGTTGTTATAAGGCATGTATTGGTTAACTTTTGCTGTGTAACAGCCATTCTATAATTTACTGGCTGGATTTCTGGTCTAGGGTCAGAGTGGGGATAGGTCAAGTGCTGTCTGATTTAAAATGACCTCTTACATATGTCTGGCCCCATTTCAACCAGGCTATTGGCTCCATAGCCTCAGTTTTCCTTCATTTGTCTTTTCATTCTTCAGCAGCTTAGCTCAGGTTCACTCCTGGTGGCTTCAGCTTTCCAAACACAAGAGAGTAAGCCCCAATTCTCCCTGTGTCAAACACTTTCTAGGCATTATCCTTAGTCCTCCCACTTCTATTACAGGTAGGTAATTTTTAGATGAGGATCCTGAGTGTAAGTTCTTGTAAGTCTTTCAAGTTTCTTCCTGAATCATGTTTACTGACATCTCCTTGGCCAAAGCAAGCCACACCCAGATTAAAAGAATGGGAAACTGACTCCATCACTGGGAACATAGCCACCTCACATTGCTAGGGCTTGGAAGCAGGGAAGAGGACAATTTGTGATCATGTGACATAAGTGAGCTATCTGGGAAAACTTCTTATGAATGTGTGTAAACTGATATTAGAAAACTAACGTCCTCTGAAAAGAAGAGCCCCCTCCAAAGCATTTTGGGAAGCCCATAAGAAAGTGCCTCCTATGTGCTAATTAGAGGACACCATCAGTCCTGGCCAGTTGCTCAGTGGTTATAGCTTTGACCCACACACGGAAGGCCGAGGATTTGACTCCTGATCAAGGGCACATACCTGGACTGAAAATTCAATCCCCAGCCCTGGTCAGGGGGCGTTCAGGAGGCAACCAATCAATGTGTCTCTCTCACATCGATGTCTCCCTCTTTCTCTCTTTTTCTCTCTCCCCATCCCTCCTTTCCTTTCTTTTGTTTAAAAAAAAAAGCTATGGAAAACTATCTTTGGGTGAGGATGAACAATAAGAAAAGGACACCATCAGCTACTGATACCTGCTATCTGCAAATGTATCACTCTTCTCTGGCTCTGTCATCCACCCCACATAATGTCTTTGCTGTCCTCAGTGACTGCTACTTCCCACTGAGCCACAATGCTTCTATCTGCAGGACAGTCACTTCTGCCAGGCATGATGCCTTCCCCAAGGCCCTTTCATCTACCCCCAGCCATGAGGTCCTACTCTGATATTCTGGGTCCCAGAGCTTACAAGTGGGAGCAAATGTCTCCTTTTATTGTCAACTTCTTTCAGGGGAGCCCCACAGTAACATCTCTTAGGTCTCCTGTGGCTCCTGCATTTTCTAGTAAAAAAAAATCCTCCCTTTCATATTCATCATAGGTCCTCAACACAAGATTATAAGACACTAACATCAGGATGTACTCTCAAATAATTCCCCTATCCACAACTCCTAAGGGTTTCATGGGGCAAAACTTGATAAACATGATATCCTATTACTATGGAATGAGTTCATTCCCAGGAGGTTCCTCAGAATCTCATGCAAATAGATTTGAGCTCGGTTCTCTGCTCTGTAAAGCATAGCATTTAAGAACATGGGCTCTGGGAGTAGAAATATATGAACCCAATTTCAGACTGGATTTCTAATTAACTGTGATCTTGAGCAATTGTAAGCTCCTCTAAGACTCAGTTTCTTGATCTGTGAAATGGAAATAATGAAAGCACCCATCTGTTAGGATTATCATGATAGATATAGTACATAATGCCTTAAAAGCTTAGAACAATGTAGTGACTTGCACTTGCCCTCATCCCGGGGGAAGCACAGTGGGGGAGGAAAAAAAAGAGAGACATATGTACTACTATTTGTAATACCTTAAACAATAAAATAAAAAAATAAATAAAATAAAAATAGTTCAACCTCAAAAAAAAAAAGAACAATGTAGTGAAACAATGAAGATTAAACTTTACTTTTCATGTCTTCATTATTATTAGCCCAACTGGGAGCACTGCCTACCCTCCTTCTGGGACAAAATGGGGGCTCTCCTGTGAAAGGCAGAACAAGTCTGAGTGTAATTTTAATCTCTGTCTTCAGTCCTCATGCCCTACCCTGAAGCCAAAAAAGCAAGCTCTCAGCAATAATTCAGATTTCACAAGATCAAGGCAGAATCCCTGCTTCCTTCTGTCTTTCAGCCAAAAGTGCATTTTGTAGGTTAGTTAAGGTGCCCCCCCCCATCCATCTAAATATTTCAGTTTCTGTCTGAATGTTTGCCAGCCTGTTGGGGGTGTTGGTAACAATGAAGATTTTTTTAAACTGTGTTTAGAAAGAATGTGAGTGTATGCAGATGTGTGGGTGTTTTTAAAAGTCTGCATAAGTGAACTCCTGATTCAGGATATGTCTGTGCTGAGGGCAAAGGCTGTCTTGTGCAAGTCTTGTTAGGAGAGTGACTGCCTGAAAGCCAGACCTGGATTATCACAAATGGATGCAGAGGGAGGCTAAAAATCAGGCCTTCTGCCCACTCAGCAGTTCTTGGCGCTGGCCCCATCTCCACCATCTAATGCTGTCCCTGCATTAGATGCTGCAAACACAATTGACTTCTATTACTTATAAAGCCAACCACTTTACTTCATTGAAACATTTAGGATGGACTTCAGAGAGTTCGGAGAGGCTGGCCGGCACAACCAGCCACAACCAGTCCATCGCTCCAGCCACCACTCAGACTGCATAACAAGACAAGAATATGCCTTCATTCTACATTCAGCAGCCAGTCTCCATTAGCAGATGGTTTTTAAAGGCTGTTATTTCTTCATTTGAAAGGTCTTATCCAAATACCAGCATCCCAAAATATTCTGTTCTTGTCATTTATTTATCAGATCCCTATTCAATTGCACCATCTCCACAGTAGGCTCAGGAATATAAAGATGGATTATATATCAATGAAACCTTCAGGATGCCCACAGTCTATCATGGGAAATGGAGAGGCAAAGAAATAGGAATGACATAATGGTACTAATGCTGTTATGGTTACAAAACAAAATTGTTTGCAGCTTAACAAGAAAGGTATGGGAGAATGGAGAATGGCTTCAAAGTTTAGTGTTTGAACTAAATCTTAAAGGGACTGTGATTTTTAGGAGGAAAAAAAAATGGGATGAAGAATACTCTGGCAGGAGAATGTTGAAGAGGCATAAAGAAGTTGAATTCAGGCAGATCTTTGGTTAAGTTCCGTGACTACTTGCTTGACCTTGGGTGAGTTATTTCATCTTCCTGAATCTTAGATACCTACTCTCCAAAACAGAGCTAATTGCACTTCCTAGGATTATGGTGGAGACCAATTAACTCACATAAGTAAATAACTGAGAGGAATGTGACTCATGGCAGACAGTCATTACATGGTGCCTGTTACTATGAGTTTAGTATAGCTAGAGCTGCAGGGCAGGAAGACCACAAAGGGTCTTGAGGGAGGGGATTTATCCTGTAGACTAAGGCTCCCATTGATGGTGTTAAGCCAAGGAGTGACATGGCCATGTTTAAGTTTCAAACAGATGCCATTAATGATGAGGTTAGAGATGACCTAAAGGGAAAGCCAAAGGAAGTAGATGACAAAACCATGGAAAACAGCTTTCCCTTGCTTGTAAAAGGGAAAACTCTTTAAAAATAAACCTGTCACAAATCCTTATTCTCCATCATGAAGCATTAAGTTTGTAGCATAAATCCTGTTGCATATTTTGTTGGATATGAGAAATTCTTCCCCACCATGGAAAATTGACTTACAGATCAACATAAAAATCATGAGGCATGAGGAGGGTCTCTTTCTACTCACAGTGTTTTATCTTCTCATCTTCTTTACCGCAAGACCTGCACAGAGCCATTCTAACACTGGATTGAAAGAAAGTGTATTTCTCTGGAATTTTATCCTTCACCTTCAAAAAGCCCCATCTGTGAGAGAACCAAGGAAAACTGTTTTCTCAACATGCCCTCAGAGTGTGTCCTTTATGCAGAGAAAATATAAATTTTAAAGGCAGAGCATGAGTGAATGCAATGGTCCTCCATCATGGAGCTCAAACATCATCTCCTTGGAAACAGTCTGAACCTGAGCCCAGATAACCACTCCCACCCCTTTGGACACTACTAGCACCTACCACCTCATTTGTTCATAACACTACAATTAATTCCTTGTTGATGCCTGTCTCCCCAACTAGTCCAGGAACTCTTCCAAATCTGAGATGAGATATAATCTATACATTTACTTATATCATGAAGCACAATAGCTGACATCTACTAGATAGGAGACAAAGTTTGTTGAATAATTAGACATGGGTCTAATCTATTTCAAGTCTCCCAGTTTTCACTAGAGTGAGGTGGGGACTTAAACACCACCAGGGATATGAACCTATAAGTCAGGGAACCTCAAGGGCCAATATAGGCTTCTAATTACTCCACTCTCTGCTGTCAGTACATGTGAATAAGAATGCTGCTCACTCACAGAGCCCATGTGGATTAGTCAAGATTAGGTATGTGTAGATGCTGTTTCTGGCAGAAACTCAGAGCTGTGGGGAGGAGACTGTGAGATGCTCATCCTTCATGTCATCAGTCTCCTAGGTGAGTGGATGTTAGTTGAATTTGAAGTTGCCTGGCTCACGTGGGCTGGAGCTGCGATTGATGGGTGTACATGAGCCTCCCTTGAATCTTCACTCTCTCTGTGGAGAGCAGGTTTCTTAACTTTTTCATTTTCTAGGGCAGGAGTCAGCAAACTGTAGTCTACAGGCCAAATCCAGTCCACAGTCTGTTTTTATAAATAAAGTTTTATAACTTTACTAAAATAAATAAACAGCCACATTCATTTATTTATATATTGTCTTCGGCCACTTTCACTCTAGAGCAGTAGAGTTCAATAACCGCGGTAGAGACTGGGTGGTCTGCAAAGCCTAAAACACGTACAAAGCTTTCACAGAAGACACTAGCAGGCTTTGCTCTGGAACTTGATCCAGCTGTAGTGGTCGTCGGGACATGTGCAAGCTCCATGCTGAGCACTTGCTGCCCACCGTCTTATTTAATCCTCACTAAGAGGTGGCCACTATGATGAAGCCTATTCTATCGATTAACTCATTTATAGAGCACCTACTGTGTGCTGGTCTCTGCACTAAGCACTGGCACCCTCAAGGCAAGGCAAACACAATTGCTGCCCTATGTCAGTGATTCAAGGCTTCTGAGCTCTGGCCCAAAGCAACTCTCATCCATCACCTTTTGAAAGCTCCTCCAAGTGACCCCCCCATACTCTTTTTTTGAAAGCCTGTGCCCCCCACTGAAGAGCCCAGACAAGAACCATGTGCTCGGGGAAAACCCATAACATTCCAAGCTCCTGAGTGGCTTTAAGCTGTCAGAGAAAAATCCTCTTGCCTGGCAGGCCACAGTCACACCACCCACATTCTATCAGTGGGTGCTTGCCACATCTGACTGACCAGCCAGGGTCAGACCTGGGGGTCACCTCCTACTGAAGACCCTCTGGGACAAGGGTACTGAGAACCAGCTCAGGCTGAGCCTCCCAACAGTGGCTGGATCTCTGGGCCACACCCTGGGCAAGCCCTTCTACTGGCTCCTGACAGATGAGGTGGTAAGCAACATCTGTCCCATCCCACGGAGGGTGGCTGGAACTCCTTCTGGCAGCCATGCCATCGGCTTTGGCTGCTCTTCCTTTGCCCAGCACCTCCGGAGGAGCCCTGTTTACTCTCTCTTTGTTTTAAATGGCCCACGATGAAAAATGCTCACAGTGCTGAATTGCTGTGTAGGAGGAAGACGGAGGGAGAGGAGGCAGGAGGAAAGGCCTGAGTGCCCCAGCCCCGACCGCTCAGAGCAGATCCTAATTAGCAGGCAGGCTGGCAGAGCAGTGCTCCGCAGGACGCCTGATCATTAGCACTGGCACCACACACCCTGACTGTAGCATGTGGCCACTGGGCCAGGCTGGCACCACGTGGACCCTGCTTTTGGCTGCCACATCAAAACAGATGTCCACACAGGGCTTTTGTTTTTGTTTTTTGTTTTTGTATTTTGGGAGCATTTTTTTTAAAGCATTCTGTGACTGTGTGCCAGAGATTTCTTGTGCCAAAATAAAGGGTTCTGATGGGTCAAGACGGCAAGAGAAGTCAAGAGAGATTTAAAGCGTGCTTATGTGGGCTCTCGGGTGGAAAACAGAGAGGAGATGTCAATAAAAGGCAGATTGCTACTGGGAAATGAGAAGGTGACCAAGAAGTCCTGTCCAACACTGCCCTTATTAATACTGGGAATACTCCAGAACCTGCCCCCGCCCCTTAGTCAGCACATGTGTGGGCACTGTCCACAGGGCCTTCTGGACATCTCACAAATCTGACCATTTCTCTGCACACTCATTGCTAGGACCCTGACCCAGGCACTGTGGCTGTTCACCTGCATCAGGAGTTGGCAAACGAGCATTCATTAGAATAGTTTGTATGCTCACATATGTGCTCACATATGTAGATTTCCACGGAGTGCCTTCTCCTTGTGGCACTGAATGCACAAGTGACTCCTCCATTTCACTGATGGGAAACCTGAAGGAAAAAAAATGTTAAATGTGTCGCTGGGTATTTCAGAGTCGATGGAACCACATCTAAATCTTCACCGTGGGCTTCCTGCATTCTGTTCTGGACCCCGTGCAAATAGGGACCATAGTGCCTAACCAAAAAAAAGGGGGGAGAGGGGGCATGTTAACTGGCCGGCAAGTGAATGGATTTTTTTTAAAAGCAGGATTATTGTGGAAAAGCCAAGAGGTGCCATCACTGTATTTATAACATCAGAATTTAGTGCATATTCTAAAAGCGGATTGGTACAGCAAACCCAGCCCACACAACTTGGCATAGAAAGCAAAGGTACGTAACTTCTACTTGAGGATTGGCTGTGAAACGGAGCCCACATGACATTAAAACGTTCAAACTTTTATTTGTCCAGATGTCGGACCATATAATACCAACAACTGGTTTGACTGATGTTTTAAATTTAATTGACCAGATGTTCCAGTGGTAGGTGTCTTAATGAGTAGGAGGAGTGTTTGTGGAATTGAATCAAACTTCCCTGGGAATAGCCAGCCTTGCTGGGAACAGCGACTTAACTGTTGCTACTGCAATTAACCGGAGCTTGTCAGGAGTTCTGCAGTTATCTCACCTGCATGCCTAGTCCTTTAGAGAAGCGTGCTCTTCTACGGGGTAAGCTCAGAGAAGATGGGCTGTGCCTTAGTGGTGATTCCCCCAGAAGCTGACCCCAAAACACGTCAAGAGCAAATTTAGAAGCCATCAGTAAACCAAACACAGGTTAAGCACAGACAAAATAATTTCTCAGAGTGGAAATTAAGGGACAGCAGTCTCCGAGTCAGTGTAAGGTATGTCACTTACTTTAAGTGTGATCATAGAAACAGCAATATATATGGAGGGCTTACTGTGTGCTCAGTGCTTTATATGGATTCATTTCTTTTAACTCGCACAACAATCTTCAGCTATTTCACAGATGAGAAAGTCCACAGTTACCGAGCTAGGAAGTGTCAAAGGTGAGATAAGTCCTGGGCACTCTGGCTCAGAGCCTGAGCTGTCAGCCACCCCCTACATTGTGTGATCCGGAGCTTGTTAGAACGTCAGCTTCCTCATCTCTGAATGCAGTGCCTGTCTTAGAGGAGAGCCATAGGATAAATTAGAAGAGGAGAGCCATAGGATAAATTAGAAGGTGGTGTTTATGTGGCATTCTGCACTCTATGAGCTGAGTGTCCCACACATGTTAGTTACTACAACCAGAGCTGATTGTCAGCATTTATGTGCTCCTGCCTGCTCTTTAGGGACTCTCCAAGCCAATGAACTGACCTGGGCCCCCGAGGCCCTGTGGCTTTCCCTTTTACACAAGAGCACTCAGCCCTTAGCTGCTCAACCCTGTGGTAGAGGAGGCCAGTGGTCACCCTAGCATGGTTCCTTTCTTAGCATCTCCTCTCACCTTTCCCACGACCAGATAGATGGCTTTCTCGGCTCTCTATCCATGTGACTCACATCAATGTGAGACTTAAGACTCACGGATAAGGAGCGGGCTGACAGGGACCAGCCTGAAATCCACACATGCTCAGGAGTGGGACAGTCTCTAGGACAAAGCAGGGTCCTCAGGGAACGTGCGGCATGAGGACTGGCATCCCAGGGGGGGCTCTCAGGTGAGTTGATGGCAGTCTGACAAAGGTGCATAGAAGTAGTTGAGTCTGGATAGGAATTTGGCACCAGGTACTGTGGGATTCAGCATCCAGATTTTAGGCCTAGGGAGGTGGTCTGACAAGACCACAGCAGATCCAGCCCAGGAGTAGATAAGACAGACATCCAGCAACACACAGAGATGAGGCTGCCATTGCTCGGGGCATGTGTTGAACATGAGAGAAAAAGGAAGTACATGCAGTCAGAGAGCAGCGGGGATGAGAAAGGAAGCAATGATGATGGTGGTGATGAGGGGTTGCTGACGACATGAAGGTAAGCAGAGAGAGAGCGGGAGCAGGAGGTGCTGCCTGACAACTCTGGGTTTCCCCAAGGTCTGGCTCTGCCTCCTGCACCAGGTTCTGGATTGAAGAACAGCTGGATGCCCATGACCTTGTTTATGTTTCATGGCAGCTCTGCCAGGGGCAGTGGTAAAGGGAAACTGAGTCCAAAAGAGGTCAGGTTCCCAAGGTCAAACATTGACAAGTTGGGCCTCAGTGATGGCCCTGTACCTTCTAGGCCAGATGCCTTTGTTCTGAAGGAAAAAAGAGAGTTCTAACCTGCCCATTGCCAACAGTTCCAAATGTCACTGGGTGTGGCTGGGAAGTGTCTGAGGATGGAGGTGACACTGTGGGGAGGGGCAATCCTTGGCAGGTTGGCCCCTGAGGCCCTTCCAATCCCAAGGTTCAAATGTATACAACATATACAGGGTGGTGCAAAAGTAGGTTTATAGTTATGAGTACACAAAACAGAGTTTATTCTCATATCATTATTTATTAATTATTGTATTATTTTCCATTGGAACAACTGTAAATCTACTTTTGCCTATCCTGTATTTATAAAACACTATCCTAAAGTCATAATCCCATCACATCTCCAGACATTGTATAATCACATAAATAGCCAGAAAACCAAAAGGAAAAAAGGTAATAGAAGAAAGAAAAAATTTTGTCATATTTCTGGATTATTTGGGTGGACTTATTAATAAGATACTGTAATAAAAGTACCTACAAATAGAATAAAGTGAAAGCAACTCATTTATAAGAGTCCTATTTAAAGAACCCACACTTAGAGGGCTTTATCTTAGAATTATAATCCTACCAGGCTTCCATTTGAGCCATTAAATAATTACTTAATAGCAATAAAACTAAAATAAAAAATCAAAATTATTTTAGATGAGAGAGAAAAGCATCATGCTGCGCTTCTGGATCTGTGGAAGTTAGCTCATTGGAGGGGGGAGGGGCTCAACTTGGAGGTGACTCACTTGGCTTTCAGGCTGTGTGGATAGCGTTGGGTGGAGAGACCTTTCTTGTGGTCAGTGGAGGGTGTACAGGACCAGGTGGGGAAGAGCCCTAGGCAGAGTCTCCCTCACCTAGAAGAGGGGGAAGGACAGAGAGTTCTCTTCGCAGGAGCTGCCCCCTGGGTCCCTCTGGAATATCTAATATCTGACAAGGAGACTGAGGCAGGAACTCAGAGCCTGGGCCAGAGGGAGGGATGACTCAAAAGCACCAGGACCCCTCTCTCATATTCTTGATGAGGAGCTTTCATGTCACATTGGATTTAACTTTCTGGAACCCTGATCCTGGGAAGGTGGGCTTTGCTCCACACCAGGTACTGGACTCTGGATCCCCTCCATCACAGCCTATTGCTCCTCCTTCCTGGAGGGTTTGCTCATCCAGAGGATGCCTTGGTGATTCTAGTGGGATGCAGCTTTTTCTATGGTGCTTGACTGAAGTAGAACAGTTATTGTCTGAAAGTTTTATTCTTGACAGGCTGCCTCTTTCCTCGTCCTTGGACTAGAGAGAGCTGGTGTTGGTGTCACCAGGCTACCAGCTTCCTCAGTACCTGGTCTAGGACCCATGAGGCAGAAAGGAAATCCAAAGGAATTCACCACCATCTCATTCCTCAAGTCCTGAGGTCCTCCTAGTCAGTCAACCTTCACTCCTCCTTTCAGAATATTCTTTCATCTTTTATATACATCATGTCCAGGATTTGTCATTGTGCTTGGTGGGAGGAATGGGACTGGTACATACACTCCATCTTCCTGTTGCAATAGGGTCCTACTGTGCAGGGCAGGACAAGGGTGCCAAGAACCTAGTACCTCAGGAGCAGCCCTCAACCAATGATGGACAGAATTAGTGGATAAACACCCCAGCGTCCTCAATCCTGGGAGCTCTGAGGCAAGAGCCACATAGCTTCTCAGAGATATCTAGTGAAATGAGCCCAGGTGCCCATAAGAGCAACCTGTTCATCAGTGGATTCTACTCTGACTTCCTTCTCTTCCCTTCTGACTCCCTTTCCTGAGACCCCTTTCCAAATCAACTACTTGCACTCACATTCTTGTCTTGGGGTGGACTCCTGGGGAGTGTGGCATCCACCCTAAGACATTTGGCTAAGTGGAGTAGAGAAAGATGGCAAGGATAACCCTCCCAGTGGAGACCATTAAGGGGAGACGTAAGCAGAAGATAAGGAGAAAAGCTAGCAATGATTAGCAATACTTCCTGCCTCACATGTAATCAGTCTCTTATCCTCACATTCCCCCAAAGAATTTCAGACTGTAAGACTCTTGGTATTGCTGAGTCCTTATGTGACATCTGCACAACCAACAACTCCCCAATTCGTATTGTCTGCAGACTTCATTAAGGAGCCACAGACTGCCCGCCCCCCTTCCTCCTATTTGGAGCAGCTTTGTGAAAGGAGAGCCTGGGCAAGAGCCCCCACCTCCCTCACACTAACCTGAACTTGGCCCTGGGGGCGGGTCGGTGTTGGAGGCATCTGTAGGCGCTGTGACCTGACTTTTAATGAACATTAATGCGGAGGAGGAGATTGGTTAGAGCAAAATTTGCTTCAAATTAGAGCTGGCAAAGCAGAATTCAGTTATCCACGGAAAGAGCAACTTGTGAGCAGGCCAAGATTATCACGCCGTCATCAATCAGGGAGAAAGAAAAACACGCCTTCCCTTGCCTCCCCTCGCCTCCTCCTCCTCCTCTCACTAATGCATTCCAGCCTCAACCATGGAATGTTTTGTTTAAGGAAAAAGTTGTTGGACATAATTAGTAATTCTATTATAGCAATATATCTTTTATCTAAATAAACACAACCTGTTTTCCCACCATGAGAAATTATGTGGTGGGGACAAAGGGGAGGCTGAAGTTGGGGGGTACCCATGGAATCTGCCCCCTGGTAGGGAGAGTCCTGAAGTCAGGACTGCTATCCCAGGGCAGCCTGTAGAATCAGCAGCTGCGCTGATAGGAGGTGTCTTATCAGAGGCTGAGTCAGCTCAGCTGCTTTGCTCTCACCCCTGGCAACATGCCAGTGCGGCATCTCTCCTGCTGCCCTCTCTGGTACAGATGCCTCCTCCTTCCTAGTAGAGAACTTTGAAGAATGCACAAGAGCAGAAACTAATACCAGTTAGCAACCCATCTTCTTTAGGGAGAGCAGGAAAGAGGGTATGAGAAGAAATAGCAAGACTCAAACACATGCATGGGAATTGTCACCCAAAAACATTTTCATACTTAGGATTTTATTAACCTGCCTGGTAACGTCTGTCATTTGCCCCCAAAATCCCTCAGCTGGTGACAGGTGTACAGGGCACCAGGCTATAAGTCAGAGAGGTCAACTGCAACATTTTCAAAAGGTTAAACCAACAAATCCCACAGCAAAAAGTCATCAGGTACCTCCACTTCTCTACCTCTTTCTTTCAGAAAACACTCAAATTTTCCTCTGGGCTGTGGGAGATAATTACATTTTATTTCAACTACTGAATGTTCATTTAATACATAAAGGGATTTTTTTTAACATTATAAATATAATACAGATTAATCTTAGAAATTTTAGGGGGAAAATATAAGGGTGTTTATAAAGCAACTAGAGGCCCAGTGCATGAAATTCATGCACGGGGGTGTGTGTCCCTCAGCCCAGCCTGCACCCTCTCCAATCTGGGACCCCTTGAGGGGTCTGACTGCCCGTTTAGGCCCGATCCTACCAGGATCCTAAACGGGCAGTCAGACATCCCTCTCACAATCCAGGACTGCTGGCTCCCAACTGCTTGCCTACCTGCCTTCCTGATTCCCCTAACCCAGGGGTGGGCAAACTTTTTGACTCGAGGGCCACAATGGGTTCTTAAACTGGACCAGAGGGCTGGAACAAAAGCATGGATGGAGTGTTTGTGTGAACTAATATAAATTCAAAGTAAAGAAGCGGAGGGGAGAGCAAGAGAACCGGATAGAACAGCCGGATCCAGCCCGCGGGCCATAGTTTGCCCACGGCTGCCCTAACCACTTCTGCCTGCCAGCCTGATCACCCCTAACCACTCCCCTGCCAACCTGATTGATGCCTAACTGCTCCCCTGCCAGCCTGATTGCCCCTAACTGCCCTCCCCTGCCACCCTGGTCACCCCTAACTGCTCTCCTCTGCCAGTCTGGTCACCCCTAACTGCCCTCCCCTGCCAGCCTCATTGCCCCTAACTTCTCTCCCCTGCTGGTCTGTTCCCCCCCACAACTGCCCTCCCCTGCAGGCCTGGTCCCCCCCCCAACTGCCCTCCCCTGCAGGCCTGGTCCCCCCCAACTGCCCTACCCTGCAGGCCTGGTCCCCCCCAACTGCTCTTCCCTGCAGGCCTGGGTCCCCCCCAGCTGCCCTTCCCTGCAGGCCCGGTTGCCCCCAGCTTCCCTCCTCTGCCACCCTGGTCACTCTTAACTGCCCTCCCTTGAAGGCCTGGTCCCTCCCAACTGCCCTCCCTTGCAGGCCTGGTCCCTCCCATCTGCCCTCCCCTGCTGGCTATCTTGTGGTGGCCATCTTGTGTCCACATGGGGGCAGCCATCTTATGTGTTGGAGTGATGGTCAATTTGTATATTACTCTTTTATTAGATAGGATTCTCAGACCCAATGAACTTTGCTATATTTCCTTCCAGACTTCTTTCTGTGCAAGCAAGTTTGTTGTTGTTGTTGTTGTTGGTTTATCTAGTTGTTATCAAACCATATGGACAATGTTGGAAAAATGCCTATTATGTCAGGCTGTATGCTTGCCCAAGCTGCACCAAGACACTGGCTCCCCCAAAAAGTCAGACAATGATGTGAAGTCTGTAGTCCCCATTATCTCCATGTCCAAGTTAGGCCAGGACAAGGAATAATGCTCTGGCCACAGCAATTTTTATGAATTTGTGGTTATCTGTGTGCCTTTCTTTGCAAATACAATTTTGGAAAATGAACAGGGCAGAAATTATATGAATGAGATAAAGGTTTACAAACATAACAATAATAAAGAACAACATGAATTCTGAGTGGATGCCACTCCCTAAAGCAGTGGTCAGCAAACTGCGGCTCTGTTGACTAATGAGTTTGCCGACCACTGCCCTAAAGCATTGGTTGGGAGGGAATGGATCCACCACTCAGCATTCCAATAGGAACCAAAGACCAACAGGAACGAGTTCATGTTCATATCAGCAAAGAAGAAAGCAAAGTTAGATTTGTAATTCGAATTCTCCCATCCCTCTAACTCATCTTCTTTTTTTCTCTTTTACAAGGAAAGCAATAATAATAGCCAACATTTGAGCACTTTCTATATGCCAGGCTGTATAGGTTTTAGTACCAATATCCATGGGGTGTGAGGTTGGGGGGAACCCCCAAACCAACAAGCAATTTTTGGGATAGTTGCTGGGTCTCTTGCAATTCAACTACATTCTGACACTATCTCCCCAGAAATAGAACTGAAATGGAACCCAGATGTTCCCAGTTGAGTTGAGAGTCAGCCTTTAAGACATGCTCCAGAGTCAGTTCCAAGCCTCTTTCTGCTGATCATCATGGCACTTTCCCCAACTAGAATGTTCTTTTCCATCACAGATGTCTTTGTTTAATATTCAGTATCAGTAGCCCACTAACACACAAGCTTCATGAGAGGGACCATGACTTCTTGCGCACAGAGTGCATATGGCAGAAACTCAGTAAACATTCACTGAATGATCATACCCAGTGAGCAGGGATAAGGCCCCCCTTTTCTCTGTGTACCTAGCTCATAGGAGACCCCAAAAAGTGTCCAGAAAATACCTGCTTATGTGCCCTGCATGTTCCATCCCCTGTGGTAGTTCCTGTGTGTCTCCATAAATCCTACCCTCCTCTAAGGCCAACTTCAACTTTTGTCTTCTTTAGAAAGTTGTTCATAGACATTGCATGTCATGAAGGGCACAAGCTTTGATACCAAACAAGCATGGGCTGGAATCCCATTTCACCACTGGGAGACTTAAGCTTAATTATCTCAGCTTCAATGATCACACCTGTAAAGTGGAGTAATGTTAATCCCCATCATACAAGGTGAATACATAGATAAAATACTTACAGCATATATGGCATGCAATAGGTACTCATTTAAAACAAGTTGTTATTATTCAAACTTTTAATGAATTACTATCATACTAGAGGCCCAGTGCATGAAAATTCTTGCACTGGAGGGGGGGTCCCTCAGCCCAGCCTGCCCCCTCTCACAGTCTGGGAGTTCTCAGGGGTGGGAGGCAACCTGGCGACCAGGGGAAGGTGACGACCCCATCACACCTCTGCTGCTGCCACTGCCAGCAGCGCAAACCTTGGGCCGGCCCTGGGCCGCTGGGCAGCTGCCATCCAAGGCTTGCTTGCGCCTTGGGCCGGCCCTGGGTGGCTGGGGGGCTGAGGGGACTGGGGGACTCCAAAGGCAGGCACGCAGAGCAGCTGGACCCGCCTGGTGGCAGGCCCAGCCGTGCTGCACACCTGCTGCCCTGGTGGGGCTAAGGAAACTGGGTGCCACCATCTTGTGGCTGTAGGCGCCACCATCTTTGAGGGTGTAATGGTCACTTAGCATATTCCCTCTTTATTAGATAGGATGCTTGGTTTTAGTGTTTCAAATAACTTATAGGGTCCTTCTACTCATGAGCATGCCTTATGCTCTGTCCATTAGTGCCACATAAATGATTATGATGATATGGCAGGTATTCAACAAATATGTGAATATTTTATGAGGTTTTATTTATTATTTACCTTGGTTTGCTAGAGAGTTTAGGAAATGTTTAAAAATAAAAACAATAAGTAAAATAATTATCCATAATTTTTACTAACACTCAGAAAAGGCCCATACTCTTCCCTTACCATCCTCCTAAATATATGTGAGATCACACTGAATAGACAACCTCATGACCTGTATTTGTTTACACATTTACTGTATATCTCCCCATTACATTATCAACATAACAAACATCATTTTAAGTGACTCTGTTATATGCCACAACAATTTGACATAATATATTTAACAATTCTCCTGTGGTTGGAAACTTTGGTTATTTCCAACCTCTTGATAATATGAATAAAACTGTAGTTAACAGCTTTGTGCATGAATTTTTCCTGCATTTTAGATAAAACCAGACAGAGTGCATCTAATGCTAGAATATTAATTGTACCATTTTTTATCCCCACTTATTGTTCTTTCTTCTATATATTTTCAATGGATAAAAGCGTCCCATATCACTTAGTGCTAGGGAAATACCCCAAAAGAAGTTTGCTATAGTCCTAACTCCTAGAACCTGTGAATGTGGCATCAAGGTATTTGGAAATAGGTTTTTTACATACTTAATCAAGTTAAGATGAGGTGCTTAGGGTGGGCCTTACTCTCATGTGACCAATGTCTTACTAAGAAAGGGGAAATGTGGACACAGACAGACACAGAAGGACGGCAGCATGGAGACAAAGGCAGACATTGGAGTTACGCTACAATGAGCCAAGAAATTCCTGGGGTTACCAGAAGCTTGGAGAGGCGAGTTAGGATCCTTCCTTCAAGGCTTTGGAGGGAGTATGATCTTGCAAACACCTTGATTTCAGGCTACTACCCTCCAGAACTGTCAGACCATGAATTTCTATTGTTTGAATCCACACAGTGCTTTGCTATGGCAGCCCCAGGAAACTGACACACAGTTCAAACCCATTTCATGACCTACAGTCACACATGACCTGGCATTTGACATTCCGTCTTCAACTCCAGACATTTAAAACAAAACATACCCAAAAAAATGCAATGGCTTTCCTAGATCTGAGTGATGTCTCTCCCACTTCAGTTTCTTAGAATCGCTGTCACCTCTGCCCATTGTTCTTGTACATCTTATATCTACAACTTTCCAGTCCTTAATGTCACAGTTTAAGTGGCTCTGGCTCTAAAAGACCATACCTGATTTCATCCTTGGATTTGCCCACCCCCAAGCCTGCATTATCTTAGCCACAGGGCTCCATTGATTTACTCCATAACACATACCACAACCTGTATTTCTTCATTTCTTTATCTGTTGACTTTGTTTTTAATAGCTTACCTTCATGTCAGCTGCAGGAGAGCAGAGACCTCATCTGTCAGAGACCCCCCACCTCCCGCCCTTGCCTAGCACAGGACTGGGCACAAAGCATTGTCCAAGTGAGTATTTGTCAAGACAATGAATGCATGTTGTGATTAGGGGATCTAGTGTGAGCATAACCATGGAGACCAAAGAGTACTGTGTCTTCTCAGAGTGCTGAGCACAGACGTATGGAAGGAGGGAGGAGGGGGGCACTCTGCTTGGAAGGGGTCTCATCACAGATCTTTTAGAATGTCCACTGGGGCATTTGGACTTCATTTTGTATGAAAATGGGAGTCACCAAAGATTTTTGAGCAGTGGTGACCCAAGATGACCTGTGCTTAAGGAAATCTCTCAAGTAAGAACACAGAGAATGCTTAAGACAGTTGGATAACTGGAGCCAGGGAGACCAGCAAGATAGCTATTAAGATATTCCAGGTAAGAGGTGAAGGGAGCTTGACCCAGGACAGGAGCAGTGGGGATGGAAAAGGGCAGAGATGCGAAGGTTGAACTGACAAGAGTTCAGAAGATGATTGCTTGTGGGAGCGAAGGGAGCTGGAGGGTGAGATACAGCTTGTTTCTCTGGCTGGAGTGACTGGACATGGGGAAAAGGCCCTCAGTATCTGCAGGAGGTAGCTTTCATGGAAATGTGTCAAAAAACTAAGTAGATGTTTTTCTAGGTTTTTAGTAAATTAAAAGGCTCAAGCTTAACTAGCATGGCCAGTTGCAATTTGAAGAGTTTCTTACTCAAAATGCAAAAAATAAGAATTGATTCTTTTACATACCCTTGCTCTTTCAAGGAGAGGTTGGCTACCTGGACCACAGGGGAAGCCATCAGATTGCAGCCAGCCATGCAGGACCAGCAAATAGCCCAAGTCTTGAGCCAAAACCACTCCACTCAAGACTGCTTGGAGACCTCTCCCCTCCCACTGAGTCAGGATGAATTTTTAACTCACTATTGATCAGGCAATTTTAAAATCAATTTTAATTAAATGAAAGATTTCTATCAGGATTGCTTCTTTCTGGGCAGTAAATTGGACCTTGTAATAACACTTACATTGGAACATCTCTCATTCAAGTAACAGAGTCCATCATAAATAATAAATGAAGACCTTCTCCTTATTATGCATTGGGGGAAACTGAGGGTGAGGTTTTGCTTGAGGTCCCAGCAGTAGTTGGGATAGAAATTGGGAACTTGCATCATGGAGATCAAATCCCACTAGCATCACTCTTAGTCTCCAAAGTCTCTCTCCTTATACATGGAAGAAAGAGAAAATAAATCATTGTCAGTTACAAAGAAGGGCAAATTGAGAGTATTTACTCACAATGAAGAAGCCAGTGTACTGAATGGTGTGCATAGTTCATTACCCAAAGGCATCTTCCTTTGTAGAAATAGTCACACTTGGTTGGCTTATAGAAATATTGCCCCAACTGGGAGAGCTCCTGTTTAGCTCACCTCTTTATATGTCACTGATACAACCCTGTCCCTTATCTTACAGCACCGTTTATACCTTACATTGGCCAGAGCATCTGCTATCAGAACATCTGTTTCTATTGGACTTTTTCACATCACCCATCAGCAGACTCAGCCCTTTCCATTGCTTTCCCAGCCTGGGCTAGCCTCCACCAATCACATGTAGGGTACAGGTTTTACTTTGCTTCTCCAGCGGTCCAGTGTCCTCAACTGGACAACTCCTTCAGATGACAAGCCAGGAGATGGACCTACATCTTGTATCCCAGTTGCTGTCAGACTTTAGTCAAATTTATTAAGATATATTTTATATAGCAAAATGTACCTATTTGTGTACAAGTCTATGAAATTTTACAAATGTATAGTTGTGTAACTACCACCACCACAATCAAGATATAGAACAGCTCCATTACCCTGCTCCTCCACAAAATTCCCTCATGTCCCTTTGTAGACAGACAACCTACCCCCAGCCCCTGGAAACCATTGACCTGCTTTTTGTTCCCAGAGTTTTGACTTTTCTAGGTTATTATATAGTTAAAATCATATAATGGTTCACCTTTTGAGTCTGGCTCTTTGTACTTATCAAAATGCATTTGAGATTCAGCTCTGCTGTTGGGTATACAGGTGTTTATTCCTTTTCATTGCTGAATAGTATTTCATTGTATGGATGTGCCACAGCTTGTTTATCCATGTACCTGTTCAAGGATATTTGGGTTCTTTCTAATTTGGCATGACAATTATTAAAGCTGATTTAAACATTCATTTACAGGTTTTTGTGTTAGCATGTATTTTCATTACTCTTGAGTAAATATGCAATAGTGGGATTCCTGGGTGTCATAATAAGTGTGCAACTGTCTAAGAAATAGCCACAGTGTTCACCAGAGTGGCTGTACCAATTTTGCATTCCCACCAGCAACGTACACGAGTTCCAGTTGTTCCATATTTTCACAGCACTTGGTATCTAGTTTTTTTTGTTTTTCATTTTAATAAACACAATGCCTGAGATTTTAGTTTGCACAAATGAATTTCACACAGTTTCCCACCTTTAGCAACACTGTCAGTCATCTGCTCACTGGCCATTCCTCCTTCTTCCTTGTGAACAGAAGCTAGATTTTGGTCATCCTCATCCTAGTGGCCATGTCCTTCAGGGTTAGTTGGGCATACTCCCCTCACCCCACCCCCAATCAGTGGGTGAATCCTGTTTATCTCCCCTTGAACACTTACAGTGTGTCCACTCTCTTGCTATGCTGCCCCAGTAAAAGGTTTCATCAAGTAGAAATGTTTCAGGATCAAGAGTCAGGATGCTTGGGTTTAAATCGTGGTTTTGATGCTTACGAGCTAGTGACCCTGCATAGCTACTTAAACTTTCAGAGCTTCTGGTCCTCTGCACATATGAGGCAATTGTAGAACCTATCTCGAGAGTTGCTCTAAGAGTTGAATAAATCAATGCAGGGAAGTTCTTAGCCTTGTGCCTAGCAAATAAATGTTATCATTATTATATTATCCAATGCTTTCTCATTCCCTGCATTTTCCTGACTATATGTAGTATTGAAGAGGTTTATATCCCCAGGCAAGATGTATTTAAAGACAATTAACCAGATTAATATCTCACACAGACATTTCAAAACCATTTACTTATCTCTTAAACAAATAAACAAATCTAAGAAGACTCCATTCTCTAAAAAAAGAAGTCACTCCTTTGGAAGGACCATTCTAATAGGCTTATTGAAGAGATGTCAGACTAGTTGTTGTTGTTTTTAATTCAATGTTTACCTGATGTGGATCTGCACAGTTATACACATGTGGCAGCCACATCAGACTCTGTCATTGGTGGACAAGGCTGGGCCTGCAGTGGTTTCTTCTCTGGGCACAAGGCCAGCCTGAGCCCTGTCTGGCCACCAGGACCCACACCTATTAAAGAAAAGAGCCTCCTTTTCACCATAAAACTAAAGCGGTATAATTTCTATTTTAAACTATTTATTCTTTACCTTTGGTGGGTGATGAGACATCTACCTTCTTGAAAAGATTATCTAGCTCCCCAATTTAATTTAAATTCTAGTAGTATGTGGCTGCCCCAGACACCATCCAAATCAAGGGGAAACATATTCATGCCAGGTAAGAGATTCTGACCTCTGCTTGTTCAGGCTCTTGCCCATACTCTAGGAATAGTTTCTATAATAATTACAAATACCTTCAAGAGTAACTAATACTTCAAGATATTACAGAAGTGTTTCTCAAAAAGAGGACCACCATCTCTATTTGGGCCATCTAGAGGTGGACTCAGGAATCTGATACTTAACAAGTTTATTTGGTCATTGTTGTACAATCTCAAGTTTGAAAATCACTGCTTTGGGCAGTTAGCAAAGAACCATTGATCAAACTCGGCCCGCTGCCTGTTTTTGTAAATAAAGTTGTATTGCAACAGAGCCACACCCATGTGTTTACACATCATCTATGGCTGCTTTCACATTAAAACAGCAGAGTTGAGTAGTTGTGACAAACACTGTATGGTCTGGTAAACCTAAAATATTTACAACTTGGCCCTTTACAGAGCAAGTTTACCAACCCTGCTCTCGAGAAAATGCCCTCTGATATTTACAATTAAAGTCATAGTGTGGGAAATAGGTCTGTTATGGTGCATTGTTACCCCTTCCTTCATTCTTGTGTACATGCTATTTTAAATAATATTTAAATAATAATGTTAAACTGTCAGCACATATATATTGAGCATCTACTGCAGACCAGGCACTATGCTATGTGTTGAAAACACAGTGATCCCCATGGAGCCCTTAGGACGTTTGTAGATATGACTTATTTAATCAAATCTAAGTCACCATTGATTAAAGACATTATTATTTTATGCACTATTCAGAGAGAAAAAAATTCTACCACTTAAATCATGATACAGTATTTCCTTATGCCTTAGAAATTTTATTTTCCAATTATTAAAAAGCTCTTTTAGATTTATTTTATCGCTTTCAGCACACATAAAAAATTATATGCAGTATTACCCGTTAAGAGCTAGTCTCTGGGGTATTCTTCCAGGTTGCTGACCCCCATTCTGCAAGTTACTTGCAGACACTCTCTTGATCTTATCAGAAAATACCAACAAAAACTTTCAGGCCAAGTTCACTCATGTCAATGGCAACAATTATGTCACAACTGCCACCTAGCTAATAGTGCTTGTGAGAAGCCATCAATCACAAACCATTTTCAGATATGTTAAATGGCTTTTAAAATATGTGTGTCATAGAATTGATAAGATACAGTTTATTGTTTGATGAATAAGAAGTCAAGGGATATAGGCTAGATGCTAGCAAAATGGCCTCCTGAAGATGAGTTGAAGGAGGGCTGGCCAGAAGGAACAGGGCAGTGTAGAGCTCCTTCTCTGAGACAGGAAGAACTAAGAATGCCCTCTAGACATCCCCAAGTCCCCATGACACGGTACCACAGGTACATCAACCAGTTGTCTGTTTCTGCTGGAGACTGTGATCTCCTGCAGGGCACAGGCATGGCCTCATTCACTTCTGAACTCTCAGAGACCTAACAGAGTGCCTGGAAAAGAGCACAGAGTGGCAGTACTTGTTCCTTAAATAAACAGGTGAAGAAACTTACAGAGGTGAAGGGCAGAAGGGTTTCTGCAGCTGGAGTTCCAGGGATAAGTTCTTAGAGTAAACATAGGTGCCCAAGGATGCTTGAAAGTCCAAGGTGGGAGGATGAGCCCCTCCAGAAGCTTCACCCAAGCTGGCATCTGCTCAAGGGATGGACGTGGAGGAATCTCTAAGAAAGGTTTGGGCCTGTGGTATAGCAGGATTGTCTGTGTGTACACCTGGATCTTGGGCTCCAGCCATTGAGGAACCCTAAAGGATGTACAATGGAAGGCTCCTGATTTTATCGTTTCAGTGTAACCATGTCAGGGAAGCAGGCCTTCATGTGATTCTATTGGGAATACCAATCAGGAGCCTTGTCTTTTCCCTGAATGACTTCAAAAATGGGTATGGCTAAATTCTTCATTAACCACATCAAGCATGGTGCCTAGTGCCCACAATATTTTTAGGAGACGAGGGAAAATTTTTGACTTCTGTGAAAATCAGGAAAAAAATGAATATAAACCAGCCTGCATTATATTCATCTTTATACCAACACAATAAAATATACTTTTCAATACTTTTTTTAATGGAGAGCAGGACCCATGAAGGCAAAATTGCCTTGGGTCCCTGAAAGTCATAATGTAGCCCTGAGAGTAGGCATGTGACACAGTCATGCCCATCAGACACTCTCCCGGGAGTGTGTCTCCAGGGAGATGAGTTACACTGACAACAGGGCCAGCATAGCGACTGTGTGCCACATTGGTTATGGAGACACATCCATCAGGAACCCTGGAGGAATGCACAGGCTCATAGGGCTGTTCACCTTTGAACAGTGGAGAGGAGAAGGGCACTGCAGCCTGGGAAATCAAGTAGCTTTTGTTTCATTTAGTTAGCTAAACAAAATAATAGCAAAACAACAAAAATAATAATAAAACAAAACTCCACCAGCAGCAAATATAGCAAAATGAATAACTTGTTAAATCTGGGTGGGGGAACATTAATACTTGACTTATTATTTCTGTTTATACATATAAGTTTTTAATTTCTGGAAAAAACTTATCCTTAAACCATTCATCCTTAAACCAAAGATCACAGGAACCACTATGGTTTCTTTCTTTTCTTAGGTTTGGTGGCTTAATTTTTCCTTTGAGTCTGTGAATTACCTTTATAATTAGGTTCTTTCCCCACTTCCTTCCACTTAATCAAGTCACTTTTTCTGATGCTTACAGCCAAGGAAACTTAATTCATTCAGGTACACTGCCAACTGCTAATGGTGGAGCTGAACAATTTTCTAGGTTGGCATAGGCCCATTAACTTGGCTCTCACCCAATTTGGAGGCCCTTAAAATGCCAGTTACATGTGGCACAAGTGGGCCTGGATGAACACTGTCCAGGATTACTGGTCTACCCTGGCATCGTCTCCTGGCTGCATCCTGGGCAAAGGGTTCCTCATGAAAAACGGGCCTGCCTGACCAAGAGAATTGGGTTGGGGGATGGGAAGGTGAAAGCAAAAGGGGCAGTCACACTTACTAAGTACCAGAAAGTCTGATGGGTACTTCTGCAGCAGCCCCAGAAAACCCTGAGTACCTTGCGATTTAGGCCTCAAAGTAAGAAGAGTGACCATTTAATGTATTATCTAAACAAGGATACTTAAGAATGAAAGAGGGTGCTCTTGTAATTACATTGGGACAACAGACATAAACAGGAAAGTCCTGGACAAATTGAAACATGGGATCACTCTAGCTGTAAAGCTCAGTTTTGTGCCTTGCCTAAGGAGGTCATGCAACTAATCAGTGGCTGAACTGGGATCTGCATTCAGTTGGTGTCATCCCTAAGGAGAGAATATTTCTGGAGAATTCTGAGAATCCCATGTGTAATGGGCTGAATTATATACTCCCCAAAATTCATAAGTTGAAACCCTAACCCTCAATACCTCAGAATATAACCATATTTGGAGATAAAGATTAAAGGGCTGATTAAGTTAAAATGAAATCTTTAGGGTTGGTCCTAATCCAACCAGACTGGTGTCTTTATAAGAACAGGAAATTTGAACACAGAGAGAGATACCAGGGGTATGTGCACACAGAGGAAAAATCACGTGAGGACACAGAGAGAAGATGGCCATCTGCCGCCAGGAAGAGAAATCTCAGGAGAAACCCTATCTTATGACACCTTGATCTTGGCCTTCTAGCCTTCAGAACAGTGAGAAATAAACTTCTGTTGTTAAAGCCACTCAGGCTGCAGTGCTTTGTTATAGAAGCCTTAGCAAACCAATACCTTGGTATGAGAGTTGGAAACAACAGCAAAGCTGATGAGAAATCTGGGATTCTAAAATCTTGGCCAGCCATCCCTATCTGCATCCCTGTGGAGATCAGCAGTAACGCCCAATTTACCACAGAGTCCTGTGGTATATTCTTGGACAGCAAGACAAAGGGAGTGTGTACCCTACATTATAGTGGTATCAGGGGCCAGAAACACCAAAGGGACAGGATGAGTGGTGGCAGTCCTAAAGAGGAAAGGGAAGGAGGTTGGGTTCAAGGGTAGAAAGTACTCAAGGAACTGCTTGCTTAGTCTGGAGCAACAACACCCCCTCCCATACCTTCCCTCCATCCCCCACCCTCACTCCACAGACTTAAAGTCAGAAGGTCTGTGCTCCATCCCTCACCCCCACCAGACACCAGGGAGATTCAATTACATTTAGAGACACAATGTCTGCCTCCCCTGGATTAATTTCCGGATCCTGCCAAAGCTTGTCCTTATCTCTTTTTTTCTTGCTAAGAATAAGAACCCTATAAAACCATCTCTTTCAGGGACCAAAAAAAAATGAACCAGGGTCTCATGTCTCTCTGGGCTCAAAACTTACGTGCTTCCTCATGTAGATTTAGGAGGGTCCCAAGCAAGACAATTTGCCTTGGAGCTCACACACCTCCTTCCTATCTAAAAGGATTCATTCTGTCAAGGCAGGGGTAGGCGCTTGATGAGCCGGGGATATGAGTTACATAATAGTTTCAGCTCAAAGTCTCCAATATGCCAGGCCCTGTGCCATCCTGCTCTCACACAGCTTTACAATGACAATAAGAGCTTACAAAGTGTTAACGCTTTCACATAGATGGTTTTATTTGATCCTCACAATGGCCCTATGAGGTAGGGATACCTACTGACCTATGGGGTAGATAACATTTTCATCCCCACTTTGCAGGTTTAGAGAAATCAAGCAACTTGGCCATAGTAGGGTAGTAGATAAGGAGAAAAAACGAAAATCTCTTTGATGCTAACGCCAGTGTGTGAACAATTGTCTTCAAAATCAGAGTGTGAGATACTCTGTGGGGTCTTAACTCATGTCCAAATTTTGACTGACACTATGAGTTTAAAAAAGGAAAACATTAATTGAGTAAATATTATATACTCACAGTTTTCTAATATAATCCACCCAGCAACCCTGTGTCACAGGTGCTTTTATCATCATCACCACTTGACAAAAATTGAAACTTGCCAAGTAACCCAGCAGTAAAGTGGAAGAGCTCAAGTTTGAACCAAGGTATCCTGAGTTCAGAGCTCATGTTCCAAGCACTACACTCTACAACCCTTCCTGCTACTGGGATGATTCGCTGGCTGAGCAGTGAGCTCAGAGTGTGAGGCAAGAGATATATGATGTGGTGCAACCAGAGCTGTAAGTTGTAACACATATTCTGGGTGTTGCTTCAGGGTCTGAGATACCCCAATCCCAATTTAAGAAGTATGTCTCCCCTACCCGGCTCAAATTCTTCACACAGGCTGGATAGTGTTGGATTTCTTGGATGTTATAGTGTTTAATGTGCTTTCAAAGTGTGTTAGACCCTATCGCCCACGATTACTCCCAGGTGCAAAATTGTATGCACACACAGTTGCAGCAGCAATTTACTGACTGTGAGCTCAATCAGCCAATTGTAAGCACAATTAGCTGCTCCCTGCTCGTTTGGAAGGAGCCGGGGCGATGATTGCCTCTGCAATTAGCCAGTTGTGGGCAGCGTGGTTTGCTCGTGCAATTTTGCACCCTCAAACATGGAATGTGCAAAAGTGGTGCGTGCCCAGGAACTTTATACATTGGGCCCCAAACATTCAACCTGATGTCCACGCACCAGTCTCTATCCATGACCATGAAGGCTTGTGTCCTAGATCAGTATGGAGGCCGCAGCCTCAGGGAGAGAGAAGATGCAATGACTGAGTTCAAACCTCACGGAATGCTACACTAACCAAAGAGACAAACCTTTCCATATTTGGCAGAAGAGGGAGGGAGACAGATGAGATGCTAACTTGAAACATGTGCTCAGAGTTAGGAAGACCTAAATATTGATAATTTGGGTTCAAGAAAGATCCATCCAAAAATTCATAAACTCAGAATGAGAATCTTTGTGTATTATCAAAATGACTTGTGTTCAGGAGTCGTTAGAAACTGAAAACTGGATGAAATGAGGGCACTGAAATGTCATTGAAGTCACTGGTGCAATCAACAAATTTCTTTTGCCTCTTCCTGTATCCTGCTTTTAAAAAGAACAAATTATCCCACTAGGGTTGTGCAGGATTCCTAACCATCTGTTCTGACTGAGGGAAACCTGGATCCTGAGATTTTTATTGCAGCTGTCCACAAAATGAGCTGCAGTCTCATTGGATTTGTTCTAGTTTTCCTTTAGCTATGAGTTGATTAAAAAGAAAAGTTCAATATATTTCAAGTGAGATTTGCTGCATTATTAGGCCCATCTACTTAGAAGCAAAACATCCATAAGTTTGTAAAGGAAATCAAAAGGAAAGTGATTCACTATTTGGTTAGCCCAGCTATCCCATCAGCCTTCTGTAAACTGAGAGGTACCTGTTCACTCTTTCTAACTACTCTAAACCTGCTAGAACAGTGTAGCATTATTCATAACAGCCAAAATGTGGAAATAATCCAAAGGTCCATCACTGATGAATGGATAAACAAAATGTGGTATATCCATACAAAGGTGTATTATTCAGCCATAAAAAAAGTGGAGTACTGGTATATGGTGTAACATGGGTGAACTTTGAAGACATTAGGCTAAGTGAATTAAGGCATACACAAAGGGCCATGCATTGTCTGATTCCATTTACCTAAAGTGTTCAGAAGACGCAAATCCAGAGACAGAAAATAGATTAGTGGTTGCCACCCAGGGAGAGGTAGGAATCAGGAGTGACTGATTTGAGGCTCTTTCTCAGGATGATGGAAATTTTCTGGAATTAGGTAGAGGAATTATACGGTTGCATAACTTTGTGAATATACTAGAGCCATGGAATTGTATACTTTAAAAGGTTGAATTTTATGGTATTTAATTATATCTAAATTTTTAAAACTATTAAATTAGGGAAAATTTTTCCTTTGGGATATTGGGAGTGGATTGAACCAGTGTGAGTATATCCTTGCATTAGTCAGCCATTGCAGGGAAGAGAGAGCTCAAAGGTAATTTCTGGTTCAGGCCACAAGCCATTCATTCATTTATCAAAAACAATTATGAAACACTTACTGTATATCAGATTCTTTATTAAGCATTGAGAGGACAGATTGGATGCTTTTTTTGCCTAATGATGGGGACAGGGTGTGTGTATGTAGGGAAGAAAGGGGAATTTCAAATAAAGAAGTAGGCCACTCCCTGGGTAAATATTTCCAAATTTCCATTCCAAATTTTGAATCACACAAGACACCATATTCTTTGACAAGAAAGGAAAGCAAGGGTTTACAATGGAATTTTCCTGAACCACTACATTTTAGCCAGGACTAAGCCAAACAAGTCAAGAATATAGTGTGGTTCTTAATCTTTCTTCTATTAAGAATACTGAATATTTTATCCTTCAACTATAGTTTCTGTTCTTCAACATATTTGACCTGATGTGGATTTTAAGACAAGCAGGCATGTGGATGGACAGGTGGATCAGCCAGGAGGCATGAGTTATATATAAAGAGAGGCCATGGTGCTCTAATACCAATACCCATCTTCTCCCATCTGAGTGGTAACCCAAGGAGCTACATACAAAAAAGCAATAATCAAGTTGAAAGCAAAACTTGTACCATTAATAGCTGGACAAGTCAATATCCCTAGTTCTACACTCCCCACCTCATTCTGAGATATACTTCTTAAAAGTGGCACCTGTGTGAATTTTCTCTATTACTTCACTTCATTCTCATTCATATGTGAATCCCTTGTCTGCCTCCCATCTCTCCACCAGTATACATCTGGTTGTTTGTGCAAGAAACATGAGTCCTGATCAAGGCCTCTCATTCCCACTCTTCAATTTATAGTTAGGATCCTAAATTTCTCTAACACATCTCTATTTGTATCACTTCAATCCAGGCCACAACCCTCTTATCCTGGTTGATTTCAGAGACCACCTAACCTGCTTGCTTCCATCCACACTTGCCCCACATCATAGCTGACTCAAATTAAAAGAATTTGATCAGCACCTTAAACCTCTTCATTTGCTACCCAGTGTTCTTAGAATAAAGATTAGAATCTTTTTACTGGGGGTCCTGCTTCAGTTGTGAGTGGGACCAGAATGAAAGCAAGTATTTTTGAATGCCGTATGCCATAACCCAAATGCCATAACAATTCACTTCTCCCCATCCCACCACTACTGCCCCAGACCAGGATTTTATGATATTATTAGAGCAGATCACATTTGTCTAAAGTTAATATGAAAAACAACAAAGCCATCAGACACAATGATAGAAGTTTGGCAACT
The DNA here is from genome assembly GCF_963455305.1 of Plecotus auritus. Taxonomy (NCBI): domain Eukaryota; kingdom Metazoa; phylum Chordata; class Mammalia; order Chiroptera; family Vespertilionidae; genus Plecotus; species Plecotus auritus. The sequence goes on along the minus strand of NC_137782.1, from coordinate 21,962,106 downwards.
CCTCTTCGAATCTCCTTCCTGGGCACACAGGAAGACTACATTTCCCAGGCTCCCTTAGTGTTAGATCAGAGACATGTGACTTGGTCTGGCCTATGGGATATGAACAGAAGTGATATAAGCCACTGAGTCTTAAATTCAACTCATATTGGCATCACCTAAAGAAGTTTAAAACATATTGATGCATGAGTCTCAGCCCCCAAAATTCTGATTTAATCAGTTTGGGGCATTAAAATTTTCTAGAGTTCCCCCTAAGGTACAACAAAGTTTGAGAGCTAATGCAAGCTACTTTCAGGCCTGGTCCTTAAAAGCATTCTGTTCTCTCATACCCTTCTGTTATGACTTCAGAGTCCAACCAATCCAGACTTTGGAAACTCTCAGCCTGGAAATCTGAGTGATGGGTGGATTTCTATTGGACTTGTAACCTGAATAGGAAGTATAACTTTATTTATTTTAAAATTAATTTGCTATCACAGCATAGCTTCTCCTATTATGACTAATTTCATGACAATCATAGAAAGTCAAAACTACCTTCAACACACCTTTAGAAATTGTCCTCAACGGAGTGACCAACACAGCTCATTTTCCTCCATCTCTGTTTCTTCAGAAAAGTAATAGATGGAATTGTCAGCTTATGTTTAAAGTATATTAACATATGAATTGTAAATACTAAAGTCATAGCATCAGTAGCCCGTGGAAAATGCAAGATGATTTGAAGTGGGTATATAAATATTTGAATATTTTTATCCTCTTCACATTATTTTTATAATCTCTAATCCAAAGTAGTTCTTAATCCTTTAAGGAAATGATTTTAGTGGACTGCAATACATGGTCACAAGGTGATATGTCTACAGGCAGCCAAAGTGAAAGACTATTAGGAAATGATTCTGGGAGATGAACTGTGCTGTATGTTCAGCATTCCTAATACTAATGTCACTGCTGAATTTTTAGTAAATCACATTTGGTTGTAGGATATTATACTTTTAATACAGAATTCTATTCACTAAGATTAAATATTATTGCAACATTAATCACAAATGATATTGGCTCATGTTCTACAGTCTTCCTGTTGTGTTATCCTATATTGATTAGGTTAATTCAAATATTCTTTTACTCTGTTGGAGGTAAAGATAGTAGCTAATACATTCTGAGGACTCCTTCACTAAGTGCCAGGCTGTCTTTATGTGATTGAGGTGCCTTTACATACTTTCTTCTCTGCATTGACTCCAATACTTACAACAGTCCTATAAGTTCTGTTATACCCATTTCAAAGATGGTGAAGTGCCTCAGAGGATCAGACTTCAATTGTGATGAGATTTTTAAGGTTATTTTATTGCATCTGGAGTACACCATGAGTTGGTTCAACTGCTAATACATTTTAAGGCAGGTCTATATGTCACAAAGTCCCAACAATCATGAAAAAGTCAGTAAAATACCATTATTCTAATGCTCAACCACTGGGGAAGAATTGTGAAAACAGTCACACCTCTGTCATGGCAAAAGATAGAAGCTGACCAACAGAATTCAATTGATCACCTGTGGGTGGAGACTAAAATTAATTAGAGAGGTCCAAAATGTTTCAGCAAAATGGAGAGACAGAGGACAGGGCATAAAGTGAAGCCACAGATCTCCTTTGTTTTAAACACTTGCTCCCTATAGTCCATTCTACAAATATCAGCCAAAATAACATTTTATATGCAAATAGATCATGCTTGCCTCTGCTGAAAACATCCTCACCTCACAATAAAATACAGAGCTGCACTCTGGTTCTGTGGTTTACAAGAGCCTACAGGATCTGGCACCTGCTGACCTTTCTAATCTCACATGGTCCTGCCTCTCACTCACACCATAGACTCCAGTCACACAGTCCTTGTTCTGCTTCTTCAATGACCAACTTGGTTCCTGCTTCAAGGTCTTGGCTCTTGCTGTTCCCTCTGACAGGAGCACTCTTCTCCATCTTTTCATAAAGCTCACTGCTTCTCTCCACACAGGGCTCAAATTTAATACATCCTGCTCACAGAGCTTCTTCCTGGCAGTGCCAGCTTAAGTTCCCTCCCAGTCTGTCTGTCTGTCTATCTATCTATCATCTATCTATCTATCTATCTATCTATCTATCTATCTATCTATCTATCCTATTCTATTCTATCTTGCTACACTCAGGCACTCACTGATGTTCTAATCACATCAACATATTTCTATATTCTCAATAACACATATTATTGTCTCCAATTATCTTATTTACCATTTATTTACTCATCTACTGTGAATCATCTTGCTTAGAGATATATCTTTAGTAAATATGTACCTGCCACATAGTCTGAGCTTAATAAATATTTGTTGAACAAATAAATGGCTTTCTAAAATGTATTTGAGAGATCTGATGGGAAACTTGATAAAGAAAGATAATAAATGCAACCCTTAATTATAATAAAATTCTTGAATATAAGCAATAAAATGAAAACTGGGAGAGGGGAGTAGGTAGAGGGGTGGTGGTGTAGGAAATGTCTTCAGGAGAGGCAATTAGTAAAAATCAAGGAAGGTCAGATTTGGTGCTTCTTCCTTCATAGACCTCTTTGCCTCCAGGGGCTGGTCAAAGTCAAGAATGGTGAACTTCGGGAAATCGGGCTGTTATTTTAATCTAAAAAAGCAGAAATGGAAGGTCAAAGAATTGGAGCCAAAAAATAAACTGATATAAAAGAGGCAATCAGATTAAAACATATGTTTTCTATTTGGAGATGTATTTTGGTCACCAATAAGATCAAACTGAGCCTGCTCTTTGGTTGGCAATAGTAGAGAGCTGTAGGAGTTGCAGAAATCAAATAGAGACCCCTCCCCCTTCTGATAGAGAACTAGGCTCCTCCATGCTGAGTCTTCCAGGTTGATTTTCTCTGGTTTAGTTCAGAATCCTCGGAGCTGATTTAGATTGATATCCAGCACAAGGATGCCAAGCCCAGAGCTGGGTTGCTGCTTGAGGTGGCTTGGCTGTGAGAAGCCCCATCTCTGCCCACTGTTAAATAATGCTTGAAACAGCTCCTTTTTCAGATGCAATTTCACTTTTAATCACTTTCAGATTCTGCAGGGGAACTTTAAAAAGAGACATCTTTAGTCTGACTTTGAAGCATGCTGTTAGTTTTTGGCTAACTGCGAATTAGCAGACATCTTAATTGTTGATGTTTGTTATGACGATTGTTTTTGGTGGTCTGTGAGGTTGCCTCTCAGAGTGAGAACAAACGCTCTGTGCATAAAACTCTGGTCTCTAAACCGATTGGAGGAGTGTGGATGCAGTGTGGGTGCTATTCATGTCTCCAGCTCAGTTTCATCCATATTTTGTCCTGAAAAACCCAAAGCACTTGGCCCTGAGCTCTTTCTCTCTTGATTTTTAATCTTGCGAGCAATTTAAAGGAAATTTAATCCATATGTTTCTGATTCATTTAAATCACAAAAACATTGGGTTTTGAGAGTTATTTGATGTCCAAATGCCTTTTGAGACTTTTTAATAAACTTTCCAAGTCTCACTACTTTAAAAACACATACTCACGTTTTGCCAAGGGTGAGTGGATTCAGGCTCCAAAGGATTTGAATTGAATTAGAAATTCTGAACTCATAAATTATGACCATGTTAAGATAAAGCCTGTGTCTACACAATACCCAAGCAGCCCAATAGAAAGCCAAAACACTAGATTGTCATCCAGATATTGCGCAACTCCTAATGTGTGGCAAAGCCTGAGCAAAACATCTGGATGGTTTACTGACTTTTTCCCTTTTTATTCAGATGTTTGTTGTTACAGAGTTAAGGACATGGGCAGCAGCTGTCCATCCTGACCCACTGTGAGGAATGTATTGTACTAGAGTCTCTAAGTTCACATGTGGATCACAATGTTCATAGGATGGGTGGAAAGTGAAGAAAGAACCTGCTTTTCTTTTTGAAAGCAGGTTGTGTTGAGCAAGTTGCAAGATTTGGAGGGCTAAGAGGCTATCCAAATGTTTTTGAGTATTCCTCAATGGAAGTGGGGAAGATAGGTGAGTGGTTTAATATCATGTTTTTTTCTACATGAAAGGAAAATGCAGAAAGGTAAAACCAATAATAAGAAATGTCTTAAATAAAGAAAGAAAAAGAAAAAAAAGAAAAGTCTTTATGATCCTTTCCTCTAGTAAAAAGAAGATCTAGGAGTGCCACATATAAAATAAAGGCCATTTCAGGTCTTTCATGAGATAAAGAGAGCAATAATAAACTAACAACAAACTTCAGTCAAGACTAATAACAATTAAAGTAATAAAATTAACCATTTTTAACTCTTACATAGACATTTGTGGTCTATATTTTATTTAACTACAAAAATAATTGAAATAATAATTATTATACCTAATTCATAGAACAATTTTGATAAGACATACTGTTCGAAGGGTTTCTACAGGTTTACATTGAATCCTTCCAAGAATTTGTGAGGCGGGTGTTGTTCTTTCTTTAAGGAAAACCATTCATTTAGTGGTACAATGCTCAAGACAAATCACTGCAACAAAGAATTAACTAGCCCCAAATGTCATTAGTGCTGAGATTGAGGAACCCTTGAGATAGAGAAAAGAACTTTTGACATTCAAGTTCTAGGCTGTTTGTTGCTGACTTCAAGCAGATGGGAGTGCAAACCTTTTCAACACTGGAGTTGCATATTACAAAGAGTGAAACTAAATTTGAGCAGTGGTTTCACACTTGAGCACTCATCAGAATCATGTGGAGCAGTTGCTAAAATCCAGATTTCTGGGCCTCAACCCTAGAGTCTCTGATTCAAGTGGTCTGGTTTGGGGCCTGAGAATATGCATTTCTAACAAGTGCCCAGGTGATGTTGATGCCACAAGTCCATGGACCCCACTTTCAGAATCACTCCCTTAGGACATGAAGGCTGGAATGTGAAAGCTTTAGGGTCTGTTAACAGTGAACTCCAGAATTAGAAAGACATGGAGGTCTGTCTTTATAATATTTAAAGCATAAGGAAGCATAGTGGAATACATGTTTTCTGTAGGCCCCTCACTCTTCCCTAAAAAGGAAATTAGCTGAGCTATGCACACCCAAGTCTCCCTCCCAATTTCAACCATAGAAAAGGCTGTAGACCTCCTCAAGCTAGAGAAGAGCTTGTGAAAAGGCAGGGAGAGGGAACAGGCCAGTTAGAGCCACCACATGGAATGAAACTTCAGTACTGGACAAGAACTATCCCCTAAGCAAGTTGAACCTATCTTTAGTACTTGACCACATGGCCCAAGTAGGATCTCTTACCCTCCCTATGTCAACCTCTAGCATCTCACCCAGTTTTGTTCTTTTCATAACATTTTCTGTTATATGAAACTATGGATTTGGTGATATTTTATTGTCATTCCCATTCTTTTTGCCATAGAATATAAAATTTATGAAATTAGGGAGTTCATATATCTTAGTCATTTTGGTATTCCCCCCAGCACCTAGAAAAATGCCTGGCATATCACATAGTAGGCATTCTATAAATATTTATTAAATGAATGAATGAATCTTAGCAAAAACTGAGGCAAAATCTATGCTGTCTCTTTTTTCCACAATAAAGCTCTTCCTTTCCATTCTTTTTCTCTCTCTCTTTTTCTCTCTCCCCTGCCTTCCTCTGTCTCTCAACCTCACTTTTTGTGCTTAATTGTTCTCTTCTTCCCTTTTCTCCCACAGAGTTCCCACAGGCTAAGACTAATGTGTTCCTCTGCGGGGGGTGGGGGTGGGGGGTCAGAAAACTATAAATATTAAGTACCAAAGATAAGCTTCACAGCCAAAGGCACCACCTTGGGCATTTTTTTGAAACTTACCTTACCTATTTCAGGAAAATGCTATAAAGTCAGCCTGCAAAGAAAGAAAGCCTGTGTGCCAACCTGGGGCACCCAGAACTGACAATAATCATAGCAACACTACCACCCACAACAATAACATCAAAAACAATGACAAGAGTAGTAGCTAACACTTATTGAGCCCTAACATCTCATCTGGTGCCTACACCAACCCATCAGGTTAAACACAATTATTTTCCTCATTATTTAGAGGAAGAAATTGAGGCTAAGAGAGGTTTTAAAAATCTTCCAAGAATAAGTCAGTGGTACATAAAAAAAATTGAGTTATGAATTCAGGCATCTGATGCCAAGGTTTGTGATCTTAGCCAAAATAGAAGATCAATAAATAGTTGCTGATTGATTGATTGATTGATTTAAGCAGAATTCCAGGTTGAGTGTTGTCACTATCTGTCCTCATCTGTCATTAGGTTGCCATGTGGAATGAAGATTGTTTGTCTTTCTGGAGCCAGTCCTTGTCACTGATCTTTTAAAACTCCCATCTAACTTGTTATATTAATGTTATTTTTGCCACTAAAAGTTTACTGAGTAACAAATAAGTACTTGATTCCCATTACAACACCAAAAAAGAGACCATCTCCATGGAACACTGTGCATTCCACACTTTCAGATACCTGGATGAAATGTCCAATGGAAGGAAAAAGGCAACTAATATATCTTTGTTCATGTAGCTTCCCTGAAAACCATAAGCCAACAGGATAATTTGAGTTACAAAGTTAACTTCACTCCCCATCTAGGTTTCCCAGGAGATCTATAACCTTGTGACCTAGGTTACTGGATTATGGCACAGATATCGGTAAGGGTGGCCTTCAGATAAATGCAATAGCAAAGCCTACTGGAGCATGGCGTTAGAGACCCCAATCTTGTCTTTACTGACATGATTTGAATGGAGAAGATGGTCTTTTTTCAAATGTAAAGACTGCTAAAAGGATCAGCAACTAACCCCTCCTTGCCCTGCCCACTTCCTGGTCATCTCTTTTCCATAGATCTTTCCTGGACCCATGTCTTTTCTCACTCCATCCAATGGTTCTCACTGTTGTTGCTTACTCACTTGCTTCCTTCCTTTCTTTCATAACAATCTTTCTCACACCACTTTCTGACCAGCCCCTCCAACCAAGATCTTGTTAGCTACAATTTCTCTTGTTCCATAAGACAGTAGCTATTTTGCTTGAGTGTTCTTAAATGTTATGCCCTCCCTATTCTATTTTGTTTTCCACCACTGTTCTACCAGCTGCTCCCTGGATGATACACCCATTCTTATTGTTTTAACATTTGCGAGTTGCCGAGAATCCCAGATTCCTATCTCCAGCACAGACCTCTGTGGTGAGCTGCAGGCAGCTGACACATACCAACTGGTGTCTCAAATGCACCAAATTCTCGGACTTCTAAACTCCCCTTTCATGCTGCTCCTTCTCTTGGTTCTCTGGATCGCTAATGGAACCAACATTTAGCTAATCACTTGAGCTAAAATCTGAGACTCACACTGATTTTCCCTTTCACTCCATCTCAGCTTCCAATCAGGCACCACATCCTGAAGATTTTCCTCATCATCTCTCAAGCTTCCCCTTCTTCTCCATCCTTATCATCATTACCTGGACCATCTCTTCCCTGGGCCATGACAGTTGTTTCCTAACTGATCATCCTGACTGCAGTCCTGTCCTTCCCCACCAAAACCATTCTCAATATGGTTATCAGAGCCTTTTACCTAAAATAAATCTTATACTGATATTTGCTTGAACACTTTCATATTTTACAAAATAAATTCCAAGCTACTTAACATAGTGCACAACACTCTCCAAGGCCACACATCTTCAAGATGCACAACCTCTCCCTTAGGGTTGCCTTATTCTTATGCTCCAGCAACACTGAATTTCCCAGAGCTTTCTGGATGCTCCACAATATTCATACCTGAGCATCTTTGTTTATGTTCATATATTTACCAGGAATACTCATCTCTCTTTTCCCCCTTGCTTACCACCACATCTTTTGGGTTCAAATTCAGAATCACCTCTTTCTAGAAGCTTTTTTTATGTACTTCCTGCCAGTTAAGTTAAATGACCTAACAAGTCTTTCATTATACTCCATGCTTTTCTGAATCCCCGTGTTCACCACATGTATAATAAATTTGTATGTTTCTATTATCATCAGAGTACAATGACCTTCTACAGGTGGAAAATATGCATTTATTTTTATATACTCAGGTCTAGCAAAATTACCTCCTAGTCAAGAGCATGAATTTTAGAAACAGGAAAACCATGTATTGAATCTTGGTCTGCTACTAGCTAAACCCATCAATGATGGGCTTTGCATTTCTAGGCTTCAGACTTCTCATTTGTGAAGTGGCGATATGAATGGTACTCAGCTCATTGTGCTATTGTTTGAATTCAGTGAGAAAAAAAGCATGCAATATAATATATACAGTTCCTGGTGTGTGGTAAATATTAGGTATTAAATATTCAGTAAATGGTTTTTCTTATAATTGCAATAAACATTTTGAATGGAGCTTAAGATGAATCTATTTAAAAGAGTAATATATTTTACTAGAGGCATGGTGCATGAAAATTCATGCACTTGGGAGGGGAGTGTCCCTCAGCCCAGCCTGCACCCTCTCGCAATCTGGGTCCCATCAGGGGATGTCCACCTGCTGGCTTAGGCCTTCTCCCCCAGGGATTTGGCCTTAGCTGGAAGTCAGACATCCCTCCAGCAGCCTAGGAGCCCTTGGGGGATGTCCGACTGATGGCTTAGGCCCGCTCCTCTCATGTCAGCTGGACATCCTTAGCACTGCCAAGGCAGTGGGAGAGGCTCCTGCCACCGCCACTTCATTTGCAGTGGTCAGCCCGGCTTGTGGCTGAGCAGAGCTCCCCCGTGGAAGTGCACTGACCACCAGGGGGCAGCTCCTGCATTGAGCATCTTCCCCCTGGTGGTCAGTGTGCATCATAGCGACCGGTCTTTCCTAGTTGTTCCACTGTTAGGGTCAATTTGCATATTACCCTTTTATTATATAGGATGGGTGACAAGAGTCTTGCTTTTCTGCATAACCACATGGATCACATACTATGTCCTAAAGAGTAACTGCACACCCACATGGATCACATACTATGTCCTAAAGAGTCACCGTAAGTTATGGGAATACTGAGGCTCTGGCCCTCCTGGGGAAAATGGCACAAAGAATTAGACTCATTCAGGTTCCTGATCCAATGGGCCTTCCACAAGGAGGCCTTCATGACTCCCACATCTAAAATTACAACATCAGGTATCCATTCTCCCTTCTCAGTTTTGTTTTCTTTATTGTACTAATCACCACCTGAAATTGTATTTTATTTTTAATTGTTAACATTTTATTATCTGCCTCACCAGCTAGAGTGTCCATCAAAACAATGGCCTTAGTACACAGGTACCCAATATTTCTTGAGTAAATGAATACATTAACATCTGTTAAACTTTTTGGTTTCAGGGTTGTTTCATTCTTTCAAAAGCATTGAAGCTCTAATACTTAGGTGAGTTGTATCTCTCGATAGTTCCCATATTGAAAATTAAAGTTGAGAAAAACATTAACACTAAAACTGAATCTCAAAGAGACTTGGTAGTTTGAGAGAGGGAACCAAGCTAAAAAATTGGCTGGAAGAGGTGATTCTTATAAGACAGAAAAATTAGAATAAGCAGGATGAAAAAAATTTTAGTAAGAAAAGAAAATGCTTTCTCAAAGAGATGTGATTGAAATAAGAGAAAGGCTTTCTGGGGGAAATTCTTACAGAATTTAAAATTTAAATAGAAAGTTTGAAATAGAGTCTCTCCTTAGATCTGAAATAACATTCAGAGGACCACTTAGATAAAACATCTTACAAATCAGTGCAAACATAGATACATACAAGTTAAAATTTTAGCCCTGGCTGTGTGGCTCAGTCTGTTGGAGTGTTGTCCCGCGCACCAAAAGATGGCAGGTTCAATTCCTGGTCAGAGCACATAACCATGCTGTGGATTTGATCCCCAGTTGGGAATGGGAGAAAAATAATCAAATAATAAAAGAAAACAATGGATTGGAGCACTTGCTGGTCTAGTCTTCAAATGGAAAGAGTTCACTGAGCCCCAGGCAGAACTAATGAAAAAAAGGCAAACACTCGGGGGTATCTTGTGAAATTCTCAGACTTCAAAGATACAGATAGATTCCTACAAATTTTGAGAAAGAAAACAAGATTGTAAACGATTTTTATTCATCACCCTCAGGCTGGAGCAGCTTGGGGGAGCAAATGATAAACATTTAACTAGTGTCTCCTGAGTTGGCAGAAAATATGGATAATGGATCAGACAGGCAAGTTAGGAGAGCAAGGGCAGCAGAGAGCTGGGGAAGAACACTCAATTGCACAGAAGTTTATCTCTTTTTCCAGGAGAGCATAGAGTCATTGGTGGGGTGAGGGGGTGTTAAGACAGTATGTGCCCTTGAAGGCATGGCTCCTATTTAAAAATCATTGCTTGGTGAGCCTCAGTCACTTATGGGAGTATTTTAACTTGTGCATATCTTCATTCATTTATTCACTCACCTGGTGTTCATTGAGTAGCTATTATGTCCCAGATTGGGCCTAAGCTTTGGGAATGGAGCCCTGAACAAGACAGATAAGGTCCCTGCCTTTTTGGAGTTTATATTCTAGTAAAAGAGACAAGTAAGGGAGTGGCTACATTAGCAGACAAGGTTAATTGAAGGCTGAAATCAATATTATCTAAGAAATAAACAGTGATGTGGAGGAAAGGATGTACTGTGATCATTATGGGACAGAGTGGCCAGGGAAGAAGGTAACATTAACCAGCATACTAAAGAACAAGATTAAATTAACTAAGGGAAGATAGCAAGAATCAAAAGTCTCTGGGAAGAAGGAACAGCAAGAGAACGGCCAGAACAGGGAAGGTTTAGGTGGTATTAAGAATATAAAGAAGATTGCTGAGGTTAGAGTGCTTAGACTGCAAAAAAAGAGGGAAGGAGTGGAAGACAGAGAAGACAGTGACAAGATGACACTGTGAGTAGAAACAAGTCAAGATCCAGGTGGCAGAGGGTCAGCTACTTGTGGGCAAGAGACTTTCATGGATGGAGGAAGTGTGTCCGTCCCCCACTGGCTCCATCCTGAATCAGGCCCATGACTGGGGCCTGAGGAGGGAAACCAGCATGGAGGTGGAGGCTTCCTGGAGTGGGTGGCTGTCACACCTGGTGAAGCTGTCATCAAGGAGCATTAGCATAAGAATGGGAGGCCCCTGGTGTTTGGGCTTGTCACCCTGCGATGACAGGGTGCACAAATGTGGGCAGGTACCGGGAACAGAGGCCTTCAGCATCTATTTGACAGTGTTGGGTACCACAGCTGTCACTTTGCCGGGGCTGGCCCACCCCCACTACCCACGCTGCCATTAGAAACAGCAGCTACTTACCCACTGCTTTTATTTCCACACAATAAGTCATTAGTCACTTGGCAGGTCTTTGCTGAGAGACAGAGACTGGGCATACCTGCTGGCTGGGGCAGCACCCATCGCCCTTCCTCTAGTGATGGAGGCCCTGGCAGCCTGTGTTCTCAGGAGGCGTGGCCCTCTATGCCTTGGGCTTAGACAGAAGCAAAGGAGGAAGCTCCTGGACTTCATCTCGCCCTTCCTGAGACTGAAACATACAGGTAAATAAATATCAAGTTAAATGGAAACAAAGATGATTCAAGAAATGGGTTTGTTTGTAAAGAAAATTTTAATGACTCGAGAAATCAGGTTATATTTTTGTTTGTTTTGTTTATGTTGCATCTGGCCAATCCTTATGTCTATAAGCAAGAAACTGGACAACGGTGTCCAGTAATCTATGAAGCTGGAAAAGTATAGAACAGAATAAAGTTGAATGGAAAGAACCAAAATTTTCTGAGTTGGCTACAACCAACAATAGCAATAGTAGCTCATAGGCTACTGCGATACGATTGCTGGTAATCACTAACAATGCTCATCGGATGCTTACAATGAAGGAGGCACTTGGCACTATCTCTTGATCCTCACAAAACCCTAAAAGGGGAAGTACGCACAGTGTGAGTGAAGAACTTCCTCACGGTCACAGTGAGTGGGTTGCAGAGCAGGGCTATAACTCGGGCAGTCTGCCTCCACAGCTCTGCTTCTCATTTCATCCTCAGGATGACCCAGGGAGCTAGGAGTTAAGGAGATGAAGAAACAGATCAAGTGAGGTTAAGCAGCGGGGTGCCAAGATTCAAACCAGACCTTGCTCTTACACTTTTTCTGGCAGCCTCTTGATTCTTCACTTTATAGCAGCTGCTGAAGGCTCTGCTTCGCTGTGGCCAGCTTCTCCTTTGGATCTTTAATTTTGTTTGTGTGGGCTTCTTCCAGATGTTTGACAGGAAGCAGACTTCAGCTTTGGAATGAACCAGGGTCCAATAAGTGCAGGCATGCACTGGAGCTCCTGCTTAAGTGGTCCTGCATCCATCCATGCTATGGACCACCCCATTTTGAGGGAGCTCACTCTCTTATGTGCAAGACAAGTCATGGAGAGGGAACATACAGTTTTGTGTTTGCAAAATTCAGAGTGGCAGAGCTGGCAGGCCCATTGGGATCAGCCAATGCAAGCCCCTCAATTTACAGGACCCCAAAGTTAAAGTAACTGCCATAAGGTCACACAACCTAGTAATGGCAGAGTCCAGATGGGAATCCCAAGACCCCAGTTTGGGCCTGAAGGTAGCAAACAGAGTGGAAAAACAGATGCAGATGCCTATGTGGACCTCTGGAATCTGGGGTCTGGGTGATGTCCACGGAAACCACCCCTCAAATCATTACCTAAAGTTGGCTTTATGCCTGCTGTGCCCGGCTGCAATGCCCTGCCCCATGCTGGCACTGATGGGGTTTTCATTGAAGAGCTGCTACAGGGCGGGTGTCACAGAAGCTCATGGATGTGGGGACAGACTGAGAGAGGCAGAGTCATGAAGGTAGTTTCCAGAACTCCTACTCCTGAGACTTTAGAATTCATAGCAGATCTTCAGTAGTCAACAGCAGCCAATATCTATTGAGCACTTACTGAATGCCTTACAACTCAGCAAATATAATTTTCACCAAAGGGAGGAGGAGTATTATGAGCAAATAAACTTGTAAATTGTGAGTTTAATTACAGTGGGCCTCTTTTTCTTTCTTCTTGATAATTATAAGACTTCTTAGAGCCTTAAATATTCAGATTAGCATCCTCAGAAGGAGAGATTTTGGGCAGCATCTCCTGAACTGTTCTGACCAAGGAACCCCCTTTTTTCTAAATTCCACTCAAGGCTGTTCTGAGAACCACTTTTAGGGGATCCTGGGCTGGACCAAGAGAGAAGGTACATGGGCAGGTTGGAATTCAGGGGCTTTGTAAAGGGCATAACCTCAACTCAGGCATACTGAACTTAGGTTTATGGTAACACAAACAACTAATGTCAGACCCAACCTGCTATGTGCTGAAGCTTCTAGGTACTCTTATTCAAGTTGGGATGAGCCTGTAGCCAGTTGGGAATTTTTCTGCTGGAGTCTTTGGATGGTGACCACAGCTGGAAGAGCCAGAGAATTCTGGGGCAAACAGAAGTAGCTAAGGGCACAAGCAAGATTAAGGTAGAGCAGAGCTCACTTCAAAGGCACCCTCCCCGCTAAGAACTTACTCTTCCCCTTTGCACTTCCTTTCTCTCTGAGCAGGTGGATTCTGTTGCTAGGAAGTTGTAGCTGAAGGCAAAATTGCAGCCTCTGACAAAGGTCAGTGCATGAGTCTGGAACTGCAAGAGTTAAATGCCATAAAACATGTGCCTTCAAGCTAACAATTACACCAATCACACTTTATAAATCTACACAGTCTTCTGGTTGTGCCAATGGCACTTTTCTTGGAATGAGATACTAGGAAGTAAGCCCACATTCTGACTCCCACCCCACACTCAGCAACAGCATGATGTAGTTAGGAAGAGGTCCCCTACTCAATGCCAACAGGCTGTTATTTAAACCCCCTCTTGTTTCCAGTTCCCAAAACTTAGACTCATAGTCTCTCTAATAAGGGACAAAAACCATATCATCCATTGAGAAAGAAAAAGCAGGGGTAGAGGAGTCAATGATAAATACAGCCTTGTATTGTAGCTTCTCCTGAACTTGGTTTCTTCTTTTTTCATCTCTTACCAAGCTGGAAGGTCTCAAGGGCAAGGACTGTCTTATTTATTGCTGTATTCCCACTGTGCCCGCACTGTGTCTTACACACAGCAGGCACTCAATAAATATTTGTTTAATGATGGAGGTGAGATCCAAATGAAGATAGTTCATGCAGAAAGCTCTTACACCCTGTGGTTGATGCAGCAGTAGGAAGGAGAATGGAATGAGTGTAAAGTACCTGTCCAATTCAGTGACTCCTAACTAATTGGAGTTACCTGGGTATGTTGGTATGTAGCAACATTAGATTTGAAAAGGTTGGACTTTGTTGCTCAGAGTGCTCAGCTACACTAACAAGGCAAATACTTGTTCCTCATGTCTGTTCACCACAGGACTTAATCTTAGATCAGATCCTGCTTTCCCTAATTCAGTTCAGCAATAGACACTGAGACACTTTTTGCAGAAGACTCTTTTCTGGTCTAGTCCTGATCTGGTTAAAATACAAAAGTCATCTGTTCCTCAAAGTTGATTTTCACCATTGAATGGCCTCTGAAAATAGAATTGCTACCATAAAAGCTGGGTGAAGAGCTACAACTGGGAGCTGGCCAGTCTCCCTTTGCCTCTCCAGACCCATTAGTTTCCCTTCTCCACCTTCCTCTGTGCTCTGGGATGCTGACCACTATGGACTACTCCACTGGGATCTCTGGCTGCCAGTGGGAGTTGGTCAACGGAAGGCACCAACAGGTGACTGAAGTGAGAGGAAGGTGAGATTGTGATATTTGTTCCCCCAGATCCCTCTGTGCTCGGTCACTGTGGAACAGTGACTGTATTCCTCTACCAAAACCACAACTACAATATGCTGACCTTCTAAGCTACCACTCTTTCTTTAATTTCCATTAGCAGCCCCTTTTTGCTCCTCCGGTGTAGGGGTACAATTCTTTCCACCCACTGCTATTCCCTAGCTACTTCTCCATCTTTGTTGGTTTTCCTTTACCTTGCTTACATTCCTATAAATAGTTCTTTAAACTCTGTCCAAACTATCCATCTAAGTATGCCATCTGTTTCTTATTAGGACTCTGCCTATATACAATAGGACCACAGAGCAGTAGCCTTTATTTTTCACTCCATCATATTTATACAGTCTATATGATTGAGATCTTTTTTAGTTCCTCCATTTTCCTACTGGAAATAAAACTTTATTTTATATGCTAACCCTATCCCCTTCATCCACCAAACTCCAGCCATCTTGTCACCCCATTAATACTTCTATATTAGTTGCATTATAAATGAAGCTTACTGTCATTTTTCAGAAGATTCTCTTTATCAGGTTAAGGATTATTTTCCTGATTAATCAAGAGGTGTGTTTTTTTAATATTAACACAAATGTAAATTACTTTATCAAATTTCATTTCTACATTTATTTTTATTTAAAATATTTTTTCTTCTTTTTAACGTGTTAATGTGGTGAATTAAATCAAGAGATACTCCCAGACTAGACCTCCCTCTATGTCTGGAGCAGAATCTTACTTGGTCATTTCAATACGTGAAATTGTGCTCATCACATTCACAGATGATACAAAGATTGAAATGGCAGTGACTCTGGTGAAGAACTACAATTATTCTCCAAGTATCTCCACCTTTGTGTTTTCAGTACTTGGCCAAAGAATGTGTGCTGGGTATGTATTTGTTGAATTGATGAATAAATAAATGAGTTAAAATCGACACATATACTTAAATGGATAGGAAGAATGGATCAGATCTAATGCAATTAGATAATAGTTGTGTAAATTACTGCACCTATGTCTATATATGTCAGCTGGAAAGGAGAAGATAAGGAAAACAGGGCTAATAAAATATGGGTGTGACAGTAAGGGACTCAGGCTGATGGTAAGCTCACTTTGAGACACTATGTGGTGAAAAAGCTAAGAAGCCAACTCAAGCTCAGGCTTTATTTACAGAGTCTACAGCTATGTGGCTGTTCACCCCTTTATTCTAGCATCCCGTCATGGCCATAAGACTCTAGAGCACTCCATTCACATTTCAAGGTAGCTTTTGCTGACACCCATGATCCATTTGGGCTGAATGAAGCATCTGGAAACCATGAAGAGACTGTTGCTATTTTGCAGGGAATTCATAAGACTTAGGGTCTTTCGGGAGCTTTATTGAAATAATTAGCACCGACAAGCAGAAGAGGAATCAGATGTTGTTATAGAATTCCAAGGGGTCAATAAGAATACTTAACAGGGGAATTGGATATGTTTAATATAGTGGCAACCTCTCAGGTAAGTGAAGTGCTTTGTAGTGAATGGAACCACCTTACAAGGTGCTGACTTCATCTGTGTTAGATGCTCACTATTTGTAGCTGATCGGCCATTTATCCAGCATGTTAGAAGGAAAGGCACACCCAGAGCAGAGCTCTGAGGATGACAGCTCTGGCCCCTTCGAATTCCAAAGTTATGTCGTGACTAGGTAGTGACTGTTGTGTAGCTACATATCACATGTGATACAAACAGACAAAAAATGTCCTAATCAGCATGGACTCCGTGTAATGTCCCAACAATGGCTTGTAGGGTATTTAATATATTCAGTGGCAAAAAAATGCTGCATCTAATTCTAAGACATCATCTGCTAGGAAGTAACATTAAGAGTTTTATTCCAAACCATTTTCTGAGGCAAATCTTAAAATCTTTTAGCCTGAGGGACATATTCAGCCCATGTAAATTTTGTTTGGCCTTCAGCCTTCACAGTGGTTGTGTGTGTATGTGTGTATGTGCAGGAAACTTAAGGTGTATACAATAGTAATAAAACTATTAACTATAGTCTCATAGTCCCAATCTCATCAGAAATACAAGCTTTGCATGTCTTCAGCAACTAATCAATGTTCTGATATAAATCCACTTTTGACAGCTAAGTAGGGCTCTATTTAAAAGTATGTTATTAGATACTCATTTTGCATATCAAATAAGTCCAAGCTTACTCTGCAGCCAGAAATGCTTCGGCTCTGCCTGGAAGGCGAGGAAAGAAAGGACTTCATTTTGCCCTTGGATCCCTGAGTATCTTAACTTCCAGAACAGCTGGAGACTTCTGTCCGGGCAAGAGACTTCCCAATCGCCTGTAGGATTTTTTCCTAGAGACACAACCATATCCAAAGAAGACTTCAATTTCCGAACTCTTAAAGAGGTGACATGATTTTTAGATGACAATTATTATTGCATAATGATTTTTTTAAATATAAGAAATTTGGGGAAGGAAAACCTCTTAGAACTCCTCAAATCTAACAATCAGGTTTGTTTGTTTTCTTCTTTTCAAGTTCTTCTCTTAAGTAGTTGCAAGTTAACACAGTATTAACTATGACAAATGGGTATAATTTATAATATTTTTAATGAAAATTATAACTTAAGTATATTTCAATTTTCTGTTGTCTACAAAATAGTTTTTAGAATTTTGAAATAATTACCATGCACTAAGTCAGAAGTTGGCAAACTTTTTCTTTAAGAGCCACTTTGTTTTAGGTTTTGTGGGCCAGGTGGTCTCTGTAGCAAATACTCAATTCTGATTGTCGTAACATGAAAGCAGCTGCACACAAGATGTGGCCAAACAGCCATGATTGTGTTTCAATAAAGCTTTATTTACAAAAACATATCATAGCATCAGAAGCACAAGAAGTGAATAATGGTTCAGGCCAGCTCAGTGGCAGGTCAAGAGCTATAGTCTCAACATCAAAAGCATGATCCATAAAAAGGCAAAAAAAAAATCATAAATTAGACCTCATCAAAATTAAAGACTTTTGCTCTATGAAATATCCTGTTAAGAGGATAAAATGACAAGTTACAGACTCAGAAAAAATATTTGAAAACCACATATCTGACAAAGGATTAACATCAAAGAGTTAAAAAAAACAATTAAGAATCAGACAAAAGGCATAAAAGGCATGAACAGATATGTCACTTAAAAGGATATACAGGTGACAAAGAAGCATGTTAAAAGCTGTTCAACTTCATTCACTTTTATGAAAATGAAAACTAAAACCACAGTACAATATTACACACCTATCAGAACAGGTAAAAAAGATTTTTTTTAAATTGTTACAAAACCAGATGCTGGCAAGGATTCAGAGAAACTTGATCCCTCATGCTTTGCTGGGGGAATGTAAAATAGTACAGCCTCTCTGGTTAAAAGTTTGACAGTTTCTTATAAAATTAAACATGAAATTATATATCCCAGTGATTGGTACTCTAGAGCATTTATTTCAGAGAAATAAAAATTCACGTTCACACAAAAACCTGTACAAGACTAATTTTTACAGTTTTTTCATAACAGCAAAAACCTGAAAACAAACCAGATGACCTTTGATGAAATACTACTCAGTAATAAAAAGGAATGAACTATTGATACATTCCGCGATTTGTATGCATTTCCAGAGACTCATGCTGAGTTTTAAAAAACACACAACCCTAATGATTACATTCATACAACATTCTTGAAATGAAAAAAAATATAGAAATGGAGGACAGATTCGTGGTGCTAGGGATTAAGGATGGAAGATGGGGTGGGTTGGGAGCAGGACGGCAATAGATGTGATTACGTCAAAGAGCAATAAGAGCATTGTGCTGATTGAACTATCTATAACTTGACAAGGTGGTGAATACACAAACCTAAGCATGTGATAAATGTGTATCAATACAACTCAATACACACATGTAATCAAATTGTATGGAACTAATACCCTCACAGACATGCACACTTACCCACAGGAGAACAAGTAAAGCTAAGGAAATCTGAATAAGATCAGAGGGTTATACCTACATCAATATCTCCGTTGTGATATTGCACTATGGTTTTGCAATATGTTGTCCTTGAGGTAAGTGAGTAAAGAGTACATGGGATCTCTCTGTAGTATTTCTTATAACTTCACATGAACATACAATGAGCTCAAACTAAAAAGTTCAATTGAAAAAGGATAGGAGAGGTGCCCAAAGAAATGAATTTTTATGTCCAGTGACAAGGAGGCAGGGACGTGTGGATGGCCCAGCACACAATGATGGAAGGACCCTCAGCCAGCAATGAGCTAACCATACAATTCTATGTAATGGAGAAAGCATTTTTTTCAAACATTAAGACTTTTCATTTTAATTCTTCTCTTAAATCATGTGTCTTTGCAGTCCTCTGCTCTAAGGTAGAAATGTATCACTCCAGGACAGACATTAAACTTGAAAATTAAGTTTGAAAAAGAGAGAGGATATTCTATAAATATATCAAGAACCACCCTGACCAACATGGCTTAGTGGTTGAGCATCACCAGGAGGTCAAGTTTTGATTCTCCGTCAGGGCACATGCCTGGGTTGCAGGCTGTATCCCCAGTGTGGGGCATGCAGGAGGCAGCTGATCAATGATTCTCTCTCATCACTGTTTCTCTCTCTCTCTCCCTCTCCCTTCCTCTCTGAAATCAATAAAAATATAATATATATTTTAAAAAGAACCGAACCTGTATGTATCCAATATAGAGTTCCTCTATCTATGGAGTTGAGAAGATTTCGGTCCTGAATCACTTCCTTTTCCCCTTCCAGAATCACTCTCCATTTTCTCCACTCTGCTGGGTGCCATAGGGCACTAACTTGTATGGGATCCATCAACCAGTTTCTTTGGCCTTGGTTTCTGGTTGGGTTCAGCCAATTGAAGGACAGCAGGGGAGCAGAGGTAGAAGAAGGAAGTTGGGTATTTGTAACCGTAGCTCCCTCACTGTCAGGGCACCCTGAGTGGGCTGTGTTCCTCCATCACCAGACACAGCTCCTGTCAGACCTCCCTTCCATGCAGTTACCCCAGCCACTTGTAGTGACTGCTCCTCCCCTTGCCTGATAGACCTGGAGGTGGTATCAGCTCCCCACCATTGCTAACCCCAGGACACTTCCCTATTTCTCATTATTTCCTCGAATCCCTTATCTTTGGAATTAGTCTCTTTGTTAATCTATCTTCAAACTTCTCTCATCCTGTTTGAAGGTGTCATCTCTTTCCTGCAGGGACCTTAAAAGATAAAAATTTCTCTTCCTCCTAAGTCAGCAAGACCATAAGGCTTGTTGTCCTAAGGTAATAGGATAATTACTAAGGGAATTTTTTTTAATCCTTTCAGTTACAGTTTGTGAAAAGAATCAGAAGCAGGATTCCCACCCCTGATCCACCCAACACCAATTCTGGGGTGGGAATGAGGGTCTGAGAGATGGCCACATCTGGTGGTACTCCTGTAGTCAAGCAGATATTTGATAAATGTTATCTGTTAGACAATTTGTTATGTTAGTCCCACTTTTAGATTTGCATTTTTATCTATTATCTCATTTAACCTTCACACTGAAATGTGGAGAGTGGCTATAGCATTTGGACAGGTTCAAGCCTGGGACTAATGAGAGGGCATGATCCTCTCATGGCAAAGCCACATGCAAGTCCCAGCACAATTATAGCCAAAAGCTATAGTTGTAAGCTTGACCTTATGGTCCGAACCTGGGGTCCCACGTGGCTAAGTGATATAGGCTGCGGGAGGTGCAGCAAGTAAACAAAGCTTGATCAGGTGCATGTAATTGAGTAGATTCAAAACCCATGAGAACATTGTAAACATCTTGACCATGCCCTTACTTTGCCTTGTGGAATCTGGCTATAAAATAAAGACTCGGCTTACAGGCCAGGAGCTGTCTCTCCATCAGAGAAAGCAGTGTCCCACCTAGACCCAGCTTTATTCTCTTGTCTGTCTTTTCTAAGTCCTTCACCGCACCCTCTCAGGTTCACCCATGACCGTGCCGGCTCAGCACACTAAAGATCCAGTGATACTCTCCATTTTACATAAGACAGAACACAGCTCAAAAGCAAGGAAATTCACCTAAAATTCACAGGAAAAAAAATAGTGGAGCCAGAACTTGAGCCCTGGTTTTTCCTGCTACCAAACCAGCACACACTTAACTTCCCTGGAAAAGCAGCTGATTCACTAAGATTATTCTATTAGTCTGCTCCTGCTGCCATAACAAAATGCCACAAATTAGGTGGCTTAAACAACAGAAGGTTATTTCTCACAGTTCTGAAGGCTGAGGAGTCCAAGATCAAGGTGCTGGCAAGGTAGCTTTCATTCTGAGGCTTCATCTCTTGGCTTGCAAGTGGCCACCATCTCTCTGTGTGCTCACATGACCTCTTCTTTGTGCAGGGAGAGAGCTCTCTCCCCTTTCTTCTTGCAAAGCCACTAATCCCATTAGAGTAAGGTTCCACCCTTATGACCTCATTTAACCTTAATTACCGCTGTAAAGACTGCATCTCCAAATACAGCCATGCATGGGCTTAGAGCTTCAACATGGATTTGTGGGGGACACAAGCATTCAGTTCCTAACAATCATGGATCTCCACTGTCTCTCCCCAATGTTTTTGACCCCAGGGGCTCAGCTGTCAAAGCAGCCCATAATTGAGTGGGAGCCCCTTGGCATGAGGCAAATCTATGATGGTCACTTCTTTTCATGGTCACTTGGTGATGCTGTTGAAAGCTGGATGACCTTCCACATTCCCAGGATACTCGCTGGTCCAGTCCACAGGGGTGCATCATGGGTCCAGAGGGAGGGCTGGCGATCATGGACA
Organism: Plecotus auritus; assembly: GCF_963455305.1. Taxonomy (NCBI): domain Eukaryota; kingdom Metazoa; phylum Chordata; class Mammalia; order Chiroptera; family Vespertilionidae; genus Plecotus; species Plecotus auritus. Next base: position 21,940,539 of record NC_137782.1, on the reverse strand, counting down.
TCATCCCCCTCTGTTACCAGTCTGAAGGGAGGAACATTCTCAGCTTTCTGCTGACATTCGACTGAAGTCACCAAAACTCAACCACAGAACGTGTCTGAACTTTGTGTTGCTCCTAGAAAGGAAAAAGGAAGTGGTTGAAGAAAGGATGGAATTAAAAGCAAATCATGAGGGAAAAATCTGAAACAGCTGTTAGAAAGCAAACCTCCCAGGCATGCTTTTTATCTCCCATAGACCTGCTCCAAAATCCAAAAATGAGAATGACCGGGTCACAGATTTATTAAGAAAAGATACAAAAGAGCACCTTGTTCTACAAACAGACACATTGTAATTTTATGGGTCAGATCCAACTTACAAGTCTTTTCTCATTCAGTACTAAAATATGTCTTGATTAATCAATCAAACTCTCTCTCTCTCTCTCTCTCTCTCTCTCTCTCTCTCTCTCTCTCTCTCAGAGATTTCTTCACTCTAGGAAATAGAATTACAATGTCTCAATAACAGATGAACCCCTCTCTGTGCAAAACACCCACCCCTCCTCCAACACTCTATTATAAAGTTGCACATAGACCAAATGCAGTTCAGAATCCACCAGTCAGTTGGAGATCAAGAGGCTTAGGTAACACATCTGAGAGACAATGTCCCTGGTTATGTGATATGTTCTTGGGGCTACAAAGAAAGCCTTGTCTTTGTCTGTGATAAGGTGAGGGAAGGTGACAGGCTCGGACACACAAATCCCCACACCATGAAACTGATGAATCTAGAGAACAAAGTGATCCAGGGCCAGAGGCAGGAGTTCTACCTAGTAGCAGTTTAGAAAGGCTTCTCAAAGGATGTACATGTAAGATAAATCCTAACGGATGGACAGGCATTCCTCTCCCATGAGAATCTTGTCTTAGAATTGCTTTAGGAATTTACTGAAATAAGCACACACGCACACTTGTGTGCAAATAAGTATGAATTTAAATAAATAAATGAATACTAATAAAAATGAGTAATAAAACCTCACCACACTAAACACATATGAAAGTTTATGTGTCTCATAAAGGTAAAGGCCCTACTCTTTGCTAATTATCCAACCCTTCACGGCACTGGGACCAGATGAAAATCTCTCCCAGGGGTCTTCATAAAGAAGACAATGTATGCTATAATAAACACCATTTTACAGCATCATTAAAAGGGATAGAACTCTAAGCTTCATAGATCTGTTTTTTATCAGAACCTCAAAAGGCCATTTATTGGAAGCAGATCTCCAGGGAACCAGCAGCTCGTCCAGATGCCCAGCTTTCTGTTGGCCTCGTTTACTCCAATGAAATGTTTTAGGAGATTTGGGAGGAGGTGGATTGCAGACCCTCTGAGCAAGCAATCCTTTTTAAATATTACTTCTCTCCAGAGGCTGGGAAAGAAACTGAGGCCCATGATCCCTAGAGCACACTCCTTGGCCAATGCTACTAATGACGTGATCCTAGGTTGCACTTTGATGTGGCCCAAGTGCCATAGGAGAGTGTTAACATCATTTTGTGAAAACCAAGGAGGTGAGGAGGGACAAGAGCGTCCAATGCATGGGGTTTTTACAGACCAGATGAAAGATGATGAGTGCAAGGTGACAGGGAGGAGCAAGTGAGGGGGTGGGATGATTACAAAGACTATCCAGGTACCTCTTCTTGCAATAAAATATCCTCTACCATTTTTATTCAGCCAATGGCAAGGAACTCCTCAACTCCCAAACAGGCCAAAAGCTCATTCATTTAATATGCATTTCCTGAGCACCTGCTGGTTCCATCATAAAAAAAAATGCCAGTTCCTAAGATACTGGCGGGCCATAAGGCCTAATTCCTGCCCTTGAAAAATGCAAGTAACTTGTAATAAACACCTCTAAGACTTGCCTCTTTTGTAATTCCCTTGTGAAGCATGGGGCAGAGCAGAGAAACCTGCACACCTGGATGGAATTCCTAAGGTCTTCCACAGTGATTACAAGATGTCCCCAGATGTTTAGACAGGTTTGAGGGTAAGCAGTAGGTCATTGTGCACTTTGAGTAATAAAATCTCACCACCAGGAAGACAGATGAAGGATTATGAGGTCAAGGGAAAACATCTCCACCTGCCTCTCCAGTCCCAACCCTTACACTGATGAAGCCTCTCTCTAATTAATCATCTGTGCTGGTAAATGTCCACTGATCCTATTAAACAATAGGGCTGGGTAGAAGTGATGGGCCAGCATCACTGCTAGGACCTCTCAACCCTCATTAATAAATTTAATAGGGCGCCGGGATATCACAGGAGTGCAGTAGGTTATAGGCTGTGCTTTCCCTTGGGGTATAATTTCATGTTCTTGCCCCCTGGGGAAGTAATGTATTTATTCCAAGTTAATTTTTTCCCCTAAAGTCAGTCAGTTGTGCTCTGTGGGTGCTATCCTAAATTGACAAATTCCTGGCTTCTGGGGCTTGTCATCTAAAGGAAGAAAAATTAGAGAAGACAGTAATCAATCCGTATTGTGTGAAGATTAACATGCCTGCTCCTCAGGTTAGCCAGGCCTACATGCAAATTGAATTGAAATGTTCAAAAGCGTTCCTAATCATGCATGCTGTGATTATGAATCCGATGTTTATTTATTACTCTCTGAATCACCAAACACCGGGCAACCGGAAGAGACAGAGGTCAACAAAGCCAAAATGAACTATCATCCCGGGGAGGTGGCAGGCCACTGATTACCTAAAGCCAGTCCAGGTGGCCACACGTCCAGGAACACATGCAAAAGCTTCCTTTACCAGAGGGCTGAGCTGACAGTCTTGGCTTGGTCCTGGGGAGGGGCAACTGTTGATGGACAAATCCAAGTTGGGGATGTCAAGGGCATGGATGAGGTATGCAAGCAGGGACCCTACTGGCCCTTTCTCAGACATCAAGCCAGAGATTTATTTCAAGGACTATGGGGAGAAGAGCACCAGAAAGCGGATAGGCACAGACTGAAGGATCACCACACAGGTAGAGGGGAAGCAGGAAGCCCAGCTCAACCTAGTGGCCTTGCTGGATCACTTGGTTGAGTTCTGCATCCTTCCAGCTGCCTGTGTGTCTCTGGGGGTGTGCATCTTCTCTTCAGTGTGGTGTGCCACATCCATGAGAGGGTGGGGATGACTCCATGTGTATGTCCCTGGATATCTGAATGCATATATGGTTTGTATTAATTATTTATTATAGCAATGCCTAACTTCAAAGTCAGCTGTTTTGAGAATTAACCCAAGACCTATGTTCATTGCAGTATCACTTACAATTGCCAAGATTGTGAAATAGCCCAAGTGCCCATCAGTAGATGAGTGGATTAAAAGGCTGTGGGACATTTACACAATGGAATACTACTCAGTCATTAAAAAAAGAAAAAGAAAATCTTACCCTTTGTGACAGCATGGATGGATGTGGAGAGTGTTATGCTAAGTGAAATAAGTCAGTCAGAGAAAGACAAGTACCGTATGATTTCACTTATATATGGAATCTAATGAATAAAATAAAATAACAAAGAAAGTGGAGACAGACTCATGGATACAAAAAACAGACTGACAGCTGTCAGAGGGGGAATGGGACTGGAGGATGGGTGAGAAGGATGAAGGGCTTAAGCAAAGAAAAACGAAGGAAGATTCATAGACACAGACAACAGTATGGTGATTGCCAGAGGAAAGAGGGATGGAGAGAGGTAGGAGAAGATAAAGGGGGGATAAGGGGTGATGCAGGGAGACTTGACTTGGGGGTAGTAAATACGCAATACGATATATAGATGATGTATTATAGAATTGTATACCTGAAATCTACATAATTTTATTAACCAATGTCACTCCAATAAATTCAATTTTAAAAAATTAACCTAAGTTAATACTTTGTGTCTCAAAACATGTTTTCCCAAAGAAATAACACTATTTCTCTCAGAAATTCATAACTTACCTGAGGGGCATAGTGTTGAATCACATTGTGGGTGGACCTGATTATCAAACAATCAGAATAGGATTCAACTAATACAGCATGAAGCTATTAATGACATGCTAAATGGCTTGGACTTCATTATGTGGGTCAGTGGTCTCCAGACTTTCATTTCAAGTACCAAAAAATAACTTTTTGAAAGGATCAGGAGACTAGCATTTAGTGACCAACTTTTTATTTTGCCTAGTAAGGAGTTTTAACAATGCAAAAAACAACAGCAGCAGAAACAACAAAACAAGCTACTCTCATTATTTTATAAAAGAAAGGCCATTTTTAGATCCCAAAAGTAGGAGGATATAAATTTTAGTTTTAAAAAAATTTAAAGAAATGATAAGAAAGGGAGGGAAGTACAGTTCTACAAATTTAATAGATTTCTCTTCAAGAAAGCCTGGCCACACAAACTGTTCACTTTCGTTTTTCTGTGAACCTGTGAAACACCCCTCACGGCCAAGTGTACTATTGACATGAACTTGGGAACTAATGGCTTCAGGGATCTCTAAGCAGTCCTATAGTCTAGGCAGTGTTTTGTGGGAGGAGGCAGACATAAAAGAATAATTTTTTTTTTTTATTCTGTGGGTTAGTATTTAAACAGGGCACAGCAAGGTCAGTTTGGTTCTGTTCCACAGTCTTGGAGGTCTCAGGTTCCAAGGCTGGGGGTTGAGGACATCTGAAGTCTAGCTCATTCACAAGTCTGGGGGTTGATGCTGTGTGTCAACTCCACGACCTCAGCTCCTCTCCTTGGTCCCTCCACCTGGGCTAGTTTAAATTCCCTCCCAGGAGCTGCATCCTCTTTATGACCCAGCCTTGGAAGTCACAAGATATCATTTGCACCATCATCTATTGATTGGAACCGTCACAAACTGGTGCCTAGATCGAGGGAGGAGGGAACACTGATCCCATCTTTCCTTGGAAGAGAATGTATGGGGGTGGGTGCAACCATCTTTGGAAAAGGCAATCTGCCACAGAGCCGCAGTGAAAATCATCACCTCTCAATCTCTCTCTCCCTCTCTTTCTCATCCATATTGGTCTTCTGCAGTGGGATGCAACTTACTAGCACAATACTGGCTTTTCTGGGATTCCAGTTTGCATTTGACAGATCAGGGGACTTCTCAGCCTTCATAATAGTGTGAGCCAATTTCTTAGGATGATAGATAGATGATAGATAGATAGATAGATAGATAGATAGATAGATAGATAATAGATAGATAGATAGATGATAGATAGATAGATAGATAGATAGATAGATAGATAGATAGTAGATAGACACATACATACAAATCACAACACCATTAATTTTGCATTCAATTTAAGTAGATCCATTAATCCCCTGAAGGTCACAGTGAACCCCAAGACAGGAACCCCTCCCTGCCCAAGGTGTTCCTTAGGAGCTTAATATTGCTAGTTTTCAAATATATTTGCTCCAATTGCTCTACAGTGGAATAAGCACTGGTCTTAGAGTCACAATCCCAGGACCTCTGTTGCCCAGTGAGTGGTATCACATGTGTCACGTAAACTCCCTAGGTTTTCGTGTGCTCGTCAGTTAAATCAGTACCATCATAGTATTTGTTTCATAGAAGAGTGGTCCCTGCTTACTTATTTTCTCTTTTGGCCTCTCTTCTTCATCCCTTCTTTCCCTACTCAGCAAGTATTTTGCAGCTGGTCCCAGCCTCATCCTTCTCTGCCCACTCCTTTTCTCTCCACCACAGACCTCACCGGCCGCAGACCTGCCCAGGAAATCATTCCTGGCTTTACTTCAAGGGAAGATGAGGCAGGATTTGAAGTCATGCCACCACCTCAAGCCCCACACACTAGTATGAACTAAAGGGGATGCAGCTGAGTAAAAATAAATTGCAATTTTAAGACATAGGTGGGGGGTGGTTGTTAAAGAATTTGCTAAGCTTTTTCTTTTGTAGCTCAGAGAATTTATTAGCCTGGGTCTAGCTACACTCCCCACAAGCTATATAAGTTACTTAGCCTTGCTATGTCTCAGTTTTCTCAAAGTGAAGATGATAACAGTACTTATTACACACCATTATTAAGAGAAAAAATTGAGATAATGCATTAAAAGTCCTTGGCACAGTCTAGCACAATGATTCTCAAACTTTAGTATTCATCAGAATCACCTGTAGCATTGTTAAAACACAGATTCCTGGGTCTGATTCCCAGAGTTTCTGATTCATTAGGTTTAAAATGGTCTCTGAAATTTTGCATTTCTAACTAATGCTGCTGATCTGGAACTAGACTTTGAGAACCACTAGTCTGGTAGTGTTTTCCATTGTGATGATGATGTCTGTGACGATAATGACTGTGGTGATTACATAAATAATAAAATAAAATATAGCCCTGGCCAGTGTGGCTCAGTCAGTTGGATGTTGTCCCGTGCACCAAAAGATTGCTGGTTCGATTTAGGTCAGGGCACATTCCCAGGCTGCAGGCTTGATCCCCAGTAAGGGGTGTGCAGGAGGCAGCCAATCCATGTTACGATGTTACACTCTTACATCGGTGTTTCTCTCTCTTCCTCTCCCTTCCTCTCTTTCTAAAAATCAATAAAAAGTCTTTTTTTTAAAGTGAAAAATAATTTGCTTTGCATAATTTGATAAAATATTTTAGTAAGCCCTACTTTGGCAACAATTGATAAAATCTTCCATTTTAGTCCCAATATGTTAGACTTTACAATAGGTAAAAAAAATCTTAGAATATGAATCCTATGTAAATGGATCAGGGTGGGCCCTATGGACTATTAGTGGAGAAGAGATTTTTGCTGAGAGAGAAACAGAACTGGGCAGAGAGTAGGGAGAACTTGCTTTTCTCTGGTTTTAAGGGATTTCCTTTGCGAAATGATAAGATTAAATTAGATCATCTCCAAGATTCAGCCCAGTTTTTCCAAGCAGAGATTCTGTAATTAATTATACTCTAAAGCAGACTGAGAACACAGCAGTCCTGCCCCTAGAAAGCTCCTTGCTATTCAGAGCCCTTGGCCCAGGCCCCAGGAGACCTCAGCAAATGTTTCTTTCCATCCATGACCAGCCTCACCTCACTCAACAGCTGAAGCTTCTAGGGAGCCTGAAGAAGCTGGCTGCTTGTTGCATGAGAGATGGGCAATTTCCTGCACTCAAGGTTTGTGAAAGGAGGCAACTTTCCCACTTCTCTAAGAATGAGATAGGGAACTGGAGTTCACTGGAATGTTTCAGGAAATGATTTTATCAGCCTCACATCTACATGGAGGAAAGAGAAAGGCCCAGAGTCGTGATTTCCATTCTCCCCACCCCACTGACCTGCGTCCTAGTGCTGTGACTATCATGACACCAGACCCCTGGGAAGCTCTAGCCTCCGTGACACTCCTTCCTGGTAGTCAGTTCTGCTCTATCCTTTTGACTGTCTATTCTTGGGACATAAACAAGAAACCAGCCCTCCCAGTATTGAATTTCCCTACAAATACCTTAAGTTTTAAGTTTATGATAATAACTAATATATATATATATATGTGCCTGGAACTATTTTAAGCACTTTCCAGTAATATTTCATTTCACTCTCAAAATAGCCCTATGAGGTTGAGTATTGTTATCATCACCCTATTATACAGATGGGGAAACTGATGATCAAGATTACAGAGTCAAAAAGTGGCAGGACAGAGATTTGAGTCCAGGCAGTCTGCTCCTTTGTGGAGCATTTTGGATGGCTCTCTGGCTCCCATCCAAATACACACAGGCCATAAAGCCACTAGTAGACACCACTCTGGAATCTCCCTGGTCCCCAGCTTTGTGATCTCATACATGCTCCATGGATCTCCCTCTGTCACCTCATCCACCTGTTCAGAGTGACACAGCATGAAGGAAAGAGGGCAGAAGAATGGAGGACCTGGCTACAGAGCTGAGGTCTCAAGAACAATGGGAGGGAGAAGGGACAGTGACAACACCTCAGTCTATGGGTTGTTGTTTTTATCCTGCAGGGAGGTGTCATCATGGTCCTGGTGGTTCTCCTTAGCAGCAAGCTTCTGCCTTCACTCATCTTCCCTGCAAAGAAGCCTCCTGGGAAAAGGCTCAATTTCCACATTATTTAATAGCTTTCTGGCAACTCCTACTAAGTCCCAGTAGACTCATTAGTCAAATGAGGGGAATAAACTAACCTATTCAGATAGGACTGGAAAAAGCACCCTACCAGCTAGATATACGTGATCACAGATATACAGGCCTATGCTGTAACAGAAATATAATCCTTGCCTTTACTGAACACACTTGCTTGGCCACATCTCTTTATTATAAGTCAGGTGATTCCTTAAAATAATAAAACAAATCCAGTTTTTAACATGCCCATTAATAATATTAGTAAATATGAAATACATACATTCCCAGATCCAGCAGGCTTTGTTTTTTTAGTTTGTGGTCACTGAATGGCTATGAAAATGTCAGTTCCCGCTTTAGTAAGTAAAGCCCCTCCTTGTGTTGCTTTGATCAGTTTTTGCATATGACTCCCATTTGTACGCAGATCCAGAGGAGTGAGTCACCCTCATAACACAGCAAAGCCCTGAGGGCCACTTTTTATGGCTGTCCACAGCACCAAGCCAGGGCTGCTGACATCCCAGATGGTTTTCAATGACAATGTCCATCTAAAGAGTTAACCACTGGATCAAAATGCAACAAGAAGCATCATAGGCCATTTCCTCTTATCCACGATTTCTCCTGTTGATTCAGAAGAGGTAGGAGCTTTGGAGGCTGCCCTTCTGGTTGCTTTCTGAAGCCTAAACCCTTGTATTCAATTTTCCCTCCTGTCCCCACACCAAAGGACAGCCTCATCCTGTGTCTGCCTGGGTAAAATTTCCTGAGGGACTGCACTCTCTGAGACACTCTCTATAGATATGTAGAGTCCCCATTAATCACCATATGCTAATCTGCCTTCCTCAAAGTTTGGATAGTAGAGGCAATGATTGTAACCAGTGTCTAGACAAGGGATAAAATAATTTTTTTATATTTTTTTTCTTCCCAGGACATAAATAAAAGTGAAATTAGCCATCCCAAAGTCAAGCTACCTATTATTTAACTAACAATATCAAATTCTAACGATACTCCAAATCCAGTTTATTATTTATTTATTATTTATTTATTATTTATTTATTTTTATTGATTTCAGAGAGGAAGGGCACGGGAGAAAAAGAAACATCAATGATGAGAGCTAATCATTGACTGGCTGCCTCCTGAACACCCCCTACTGGGGATCGAGCCTGCAACCCGGACATGTGCCCTAGTCTGGAATTGAACCCGGGACCTTCGGTCCACAGGCCAATGCTCTATCCACTGAGCAAACCCAGTTAGGGCCAAATCCAGTTTAAGGAAATTCACTGTCTAGTTAGCTGTCAAGTCAAATAGGTTTCTCCATATAAGAGTATTTGAAGAATTTAATAATTTCTCTATGGAGCTAAATCAGTGATTTTTGCATTACTTTTTGTAAGTAAAAGTAAAATCGTTAAGAAGCTTTGTAAAAAAACATCCTGAGTTCCAGCCCCACCCACAGAGACCATTTTTCTAAGATGGAGTGCCCACATTGGTATTTGCCAAGATTCCCAACTGATTTTAACGTGCACTGTGGACTCAGAACCACTATGTGCTGAGCCTAATTTTGCTGTATGGTGACTTATGACAATTACTACACCTGCAAAGAACACATTGCTCTTCTATCTATAAAGGGGTTGTTATTTACTTGCTTCCCATGAGCATTAAAACTGGATCTTCAAACCTTAGTGCCTTCAAAAATCTTTGAGACACTAATAAATTAGCCAATTTGTACATTAGGTGATGCTGGGTGCCCTCCTGGATTAGGACAGTTCTTCACATCCTTCATCAATCGTGTAGCAGCATCCTGGTAGAGGCCTTCAATTCTGACTCTCCCAGGGTCAGACCTAGGCCAGAAAGTGTAGTAGATAGGGGTGAAATGCTGTCATCATAATTCAGTAAATAGAAAAGACTTTTCCACCCATTTTCTTCCTGGGCAGGACATGGAGATAAATAAGACATGTAGGAGGGGACCAGATGAAGAAAGGCCTTGTGATGGATGTTCAGTTCCATTCTGAAGGCAAGGAGATGGCATCGTGGGTTTTAATTGGGGTGAGGTGAAACATGGCCAATTTTTTATTTCACAAAGATCATCAGGCTGTAATGTGGATACTGGAGAAAATAAGGGGAGACACTGGGTTCAGGGGCTGAGGGTGGGTGGAGATAGATGATTATTGTAGCTACTTTAGCAGGAGTTTCAAATATCCTGAACCAAGGAAGTTGCTGCCTAGAGCAAGTTTGGGGAGAAATATTTAAGAAGGGAAAGTGATAGAATTTGGTCCTGAATGTGTACTTGGAACTGAGTCGGGGGAAAAAAGAAGTCTCCAGCTTTCTGGATGGAACAACTGTGAATGCAATGAGGTTCATCAGTTTGGTGAACACATGGGAGGAGGAGCAGGTTTCTGAGTGAAACATGAGCTCTATTTTGGACTTACTGGGAGTGAATTCTAAAGGACATTTGTGGTAGTACACTGAGCCTATTTCAAATTCTCAGCACACAATTCACTCACTCAAAACCCTTGCTTTTGCTGAATGGCAGATCAACTGTCTTTGTAACCAAGGAACTAGAACTGGTTCTAAGTTTAAAGAAATATTGGAAAATGTTTCAGGAAATAAAAAAAAAGGTGGCCCCTCATATCCATTAGGATAGTGATTATCCTATCTAATAAAGAGGGAATATGCAAATTGACCATCACACTGTCACAAAGATGGTGGTGCCCATAGCCACAAGATGGCGGCGCTCAGTCCACTCAGCCCGCCGGAGTTCCCCAGTTCTTTCAGCCCCGCCAAGGGGGTGGCAGGTGTGTGTTGTGGCCGGACCCACCCTCATCCCCGCAGCTGCCCAGGGCCGGCCCAAGGCACAGGCAAGCCTCTAATGGCAGCTGCCCAGCCAACACCCGAGGTGCAGGCAAGCCTCGGATGGCAGCTGCCCAGCCACTCAGGGCCGCCCGAGGCTCAGGTAACCAGGGCCGGCTGAGGAGGGTACAGAATAGGCTGGGCGTCCCATGGTGGTATGTTCAGAGCAGCATATAAAACAAGTCCACTTAAATTCGCTTTTTTATTTAATTTTTAATTGATTAATTTGGTGGCATCATGGTCCATTGAGGATTTATATGTGCATGTGTAGTCAGGGACCATGTTTGCTTTCTTTGCTATTGCCTTTCCTGTGCTTAGTACATAGTATGGCTATGGGCTATGGGCACCACCATCTTTGTGGCAGCAGCAGAGGTGTGATGGGGGCATCGCCTTCCTCTGATTGCTGGGTCAACTCCCACCCCTGAGGACTCCCGGACTGTGAGAGGGGGCAGGCCAGGCTGAGGGACCCCCCTTCCAGTGCATGAATTTTCATGCACTGGGCCTCTAGTAAAAAAATAAAATAACAAGTGTTGGCAAAGATGTGGAGAAATTGAAACCTTTGTGCACTATTGGTGGGAATGTAAAGTGGTGTAGCTGCTGTGGAAAACCATACATTTACTATATAAACCAGCAATCCCTTTTCTGGCTATATATCCAAAAGAATTGAACTGAGGGACTCAACAAGATATTTGTACATCCATATTCACAGCAGTATTATTCATAGTAGCCATGAGGTGGAAGCAACCAGGTTTCATTGGCCAATGAGTGGGTATACAAAATGTGGTATAAACACACAATGGAATATTATTAAGCCTAAAAAAATAAAGGAAATTCTACCACACGCATGAACTTTAAGGACATTATGCTAAGTGAAATGAGCCTGTCACAAAAGGACAAAAGTAGAATGTTATTTTCCAGGGGTTGGTGAAAGAGGGAGGAAAGGGTACAGTTTCAATTGGAGAACATGAAAAAACTCTAGACATGGATGGTGGTGATAGTTGCACTACAATTTGAATATATTTGATGCCACTAAAATGTACACTTAAAAATGGTTAAGATGGTAGATTTTATTATATATATTTTACCGCCATACTTATAAGTAACATAGACATTGATTATTTCCATTAATCATTTATTCTTTGGTATTCTTAACTCCTGCCCAGCCAGGCCACTAAGTTATATCATTGTTTGAATGACAGTAACTGTTCCAAAATTTTCCCTGATGATGGAAGCCCAGCCAATACCTGCTTTCATCACCCTCTCCTAACCTGTTAGAAATTGAAGGAATAAGTGCTTTATAAATTCAGACTGACCAATGACTTACTGTGGCCTCTAGGCCAGGTTGAATGGCAGCCTCCCATTTTTGCAGCAATTATAGAACTCACCTCACAATGAATAGTGTTTTGAGTGAGAATATCCAGAACAAAGCTCTATGAAATCCTAACTCATAAGGGAAGACAGTGGAACAGGCATCCACACAAGCGTCTGTTCCACTGTCTGTTCCACAAGCGGCAGAGGAGTAGGAGGAAAAAGGGGGACTGTCTGTCGTATTAGTTTACTAGGGCTCCCACAATGGAGTACACAGACCAGTGGTTTATACAACAAAAATGGATCGTCTCACAGTTCCAAAAGCTGGAAGTTTGAAATCAGCTCCTTCTCAACCTCATTTAATGCACCTGATTTCAAAGCTTATAAGACACCCAAAAACCATAGGCCAGTGTACCAAAAATCTTCATGCTGCCCCCCCCCTTTTTATCAGTATATTATATCTGGCACAGAGGCCTTCAGGAATGCCCAGTCCACTGTTGATCATTGTTACACTCTGTCATCTTACAAAGAAATCCATCAGGAGTAATGTAAAACTGCTTACAGCTTTTATTGACCATTCATTGGCCTTTGACTGTGAACAGGAACCAGCTATGAGTAAAGCCTCATAAACTCCATATAGACTTGCAGTAATTGAAGCTCTTGCAAAATGTGTATTTTAATACCATGGTGAGATTGGCAGGTCTCTGGTACACCAGAGAGCATTTCTGAGCTGCGTGAAACAAGGTTTGTGTCCTGCTCCCCATTATAAATGCTGAAAGTTGCTCTGGATAACATGTTCTCTTGCCACATTGAATAGAAATGCAATATCATCCCATGTACTGACTAAATGGTTGTCATCATCAATGGACATTACCAATTCATGCATACACTCAGTATTTTTGCCAGCCCACTGTGTGCTAGCACTTTGGTAGACTCTGGGAGTGCAATGATTAACAAAATAGGCCTAATGCCTCCCTCAATGCACTTCCTGGGTTGGGAGGAAGACAAACAAATAACCAGCCCATGAAAATAGAGTATGAGAAGCACTTTTGCTAGGATCCACACAAGTGTTTCCGAAGACCATGTTGGTGAATGTTCCACCACCCACCCACGTGTTTCAGCTAAAAATCTGGGAGGCTTCTTCTCTTTCTGCTCCCTTTCTCCCAGCATCCATCAACCACCAAATCCTGTCAATTCCAACTCGTAAATATTTTTCAAAAACTGAATGTGTTTTCTAGATGCTGCTTCTTCCATTCAAACAATATTCTAACAGTTTTGATTTTAGATATGAGGTGAAGAGTTTATGCATTCATTTGCTAATTTATTCATTCCCTCATTAAACACAATTATTCAACACAATTATTACTTCTTTCAGCACAACATTATTGAGCACATACTATGTACTAAGCACAGGAAAGGCAATAGCAAAGAAAGCAAACATGGTCCCTGACTACATATGCACATATAAATCCTCAATGGACCATGATGCCACCAAATTAATCAATTAAAAATTAAATAAAAAAGCGAATTTAAGTGGACTCGTTTTATATGCTGCTCTGAACATACCACCGTGGGACTCCCAGCCTATTTTGTATCCTCCTTAAACTTGTCAGAATGCCTTTAGTTGTTCTTTCTTTCCATTCTTTATGTTCCTGCCCCACTTAGATTTATACCCTTAATACCATTTATTCTGCTAACTGACTTCAGCCTTTGAAGATCCAAAGAATTAATGTCAAAATCTGAAGGGCAAAACTCTTGCTGGTCTGGTTCATGCAGTGGCCACTGTGGCTTTCCTGGTGACAAATGTGACACGTGATAGAAATAAGCTGCTGCCTAAACCCAGGACTTGCAGCAATCACTGAGAAGAAATAAGATGTGTCACTAGATAAAGGATGGCAAACTCCTGGCTTGCTTACAGCAGATCCTGTCCAAGTGTCAGACATAACTAATTGATCAGATCTCTTTTCTTGCTGACCCCAGGCATGACCTTAGGTTCATTCTTAACACAGCACTCCAGCAGCCACTGCCAATCAGGCCTGGGATCCTAAGACAAAATTTGTCATCTGTGCTTTAGAACCAGTGACCAGAAAATAGAAAATCTGGTGAAACAGAAGCAAAGGACTAAGACAAGAGGAAGATGAAGAAGCAAGAGGAGGAGGAAGAAGAACAAGGAGAAGAAGGCAGAGGAGGAGGAAGCCTGGATGGGGACTTTGGCTTTGTGGCTTTATCATTTACAATCTCAAGGGTGTTTCCTCCCCAAACTCCACATGATCACCAAGGTATGATTCTTCTCCCCCTACTTGAGAAACAGGCTCATCCGGGACCAATCTCTCTGTCTGGGTGGGGTGAAAGGGGATGGTCCTTTAATGCCAGCCTGGGGCAATAAAAGGACCCAGAGCCCATGTGGAATGAGACTGGTGTTGCCCAATAGAAGCAGAGAGGGGTAGGCCAGGTAATCGGTATCTACTCCAGGGGCACAAAAAGTGTGAAGAAGCTGGAAAAAGGAAGAGCTCTAACCTGTGTGGAGCTTCAGAAGAGGCTTCACGGAGGCTGGGGAGATCTGAGATCAAAGTGGATAGAAAGGTGCTGCTTCCCAGCTCAGAGATGGGAGGAGGAGAGGAGAGTGTACGAGGCTGAAGCCAACTAAGTGATGTACATGGAGAAACTGAACCATCGATTCCCCACAGTCACAGACTCTGTCCTGCCCATCTACAATCTAATAATTTACCTAGGACTCAGCCAGCTATGTTGGCTGCAGTAATCATATGTGAGGCATGTTAGTAAAGATCACACTCAGTTAATTTGTATGATTAGGGAATTAGCAATTGCCGCCTGTGATCTCAAAGGTTATTCAAAACACAAAATATTCTCAGAATAAAAAAAGTGGAACAAAAGTGGCATGCTTTTAGGTAAAGTCTGCCTATTGAATATTGTCTACAATAATGCAGTGTAGAGATTTAGAGTAATAGGTCATTCCTTCCAAGGTTCACTACTGTCTTTGCTTAAGGTATACCCCTCTCTCTCTCTCTCTCTCTCTCTCACACACACACACACACACACACACACACACACACACACACACACATTCTCTTTGCCCTTTGAACTGGAACAGTGATCTGTTCTCTGTGATTAAATTAGTGTAAGTAATAAGATATCATAGATTTGATTGATTTCCCTGGCAATGGTTATTAACCAGTCCAATTCAGAGCCAAGCAAGACCATTATTCTAAACATTGATTTCTGAACAGGCATGCAGGGGAAGGAAATTTTCAGCTACAGAGATATTCCAGAAGGAATTATCAGATAGGATGATATATAGTGAGGATTCTCAGACATGGCAATGAACCCCTGGAATCCTCAAATACCATGATATACAGCTGGCAGAGTCCACAGGCAGACTGGGCAACACTGTGAATACACTTTAACAATGTTTTCACGAAACACTCCTAAGATGCACCATCAAATGTAAGAGCAGGGAGCTGGTTGCATGCCAATCATTGCATTTAACCACCAAATATATACTTATTAACTTCTCTGAACTATATTTGCTGGAGGCTCAGGAAACAAGAAGAAAATATGGCCTCTACCTTCAAGGAGCTCACAGTCAACATGTGTTCCTTAAGGAAGCTTGAAAATGCCCTCCACTCAGAAAGGATGGAGACTTGGGCTGTGGCTACTGGGTCAGAAGGTCCTCCTTTGTGGATAGGTTTCCATCTTTCATCAAGAGTCATACATCAGATAGTAGGCATTCACAGCAATGTGAGGCATGTCTTTGACAGCATACAAGCTGCTGAGAGCTGTAAATCAAGGCATGAATCCCTCTGAGCTCCAGAGAAAAATGAATCTGTTAAATAAATGGAAATTCTTCTTCCCATTTCCAAACTCCTATGGATTCTTCTGTGAACCAAACAGGGAGGGAAGGAATTGGGAAACACTTTAACGTGGCTTCCTTCAAAGGTGTCCACAACATATACAACAGTCAGAGGAAAATCGAATGCTTCCACCTAAATTCATATATTGAAACATGTTTGTAGTTTATGTTTACCTACTGTGCTAAGGACAGCAAGCTCATAGAGAGTAGAATTTGAAACAATAAGCTCTGGAATCAGACTTTTCTGGGTTTGGATCCTGGTTCTCTTTTTTTTTTAATATATTTTATTGATTTTTTTTTTTACAGAGAGGAAGGGAGAGGGATAGAGAGTTAGAAACATCAATGAGAGAGAAACATCGATCAGCTGCCTCCTGCACACCCCCGACTGGGGATGTGCCTGCACCGGAATCGAACCTGGGGCCTTTCAGTCCGCAGGCTGACGCTCTATCCACTGAGCCAAACCGGTTAGGGCTGGATCCTGGTTCTCACACGTTCTAGCACATACTAATTAAACTCATTAGATCTCAGTTTCCCCATCCATCTGCTATGGGGTTAATTATAGCAATTACCATTTGTTGTAAAAGTGAGTGAAGTATGCTTGTAAAGAGCTCACCCTAGTGTCTGGTACATGATGATGTTTAAAAACTCATATAGAGAGGGAATAATGGCGGCGGAATAGACAGACGTGTTCCGAGCCTTGTCCCGGAGCAGAAAGAAAGAACAGCTGAGGGACGCACAAGGAGTGTTTGTTGGCTGGTTGGGAGACAGCTGAATTCCAGAAGGAGGTGGGGGACTGCTGAACGGGGTTCCCCTGACCTGGCAGCACCAACTGCGGCTGGGTCCCCTCCCGGAGCTGCGGGCTTGGACGCGGAGTCTGCGCCATCTTGATCCGGGAAGTGGAGCTTATCTGAAGCCTGAGAATCCACAACTGCGGCACCCCAGGAACAGCTGCGAGCCCCAGAACAACGCTCCCCAACTGGCGCAAGCACACGGGTTCAGAGGAGCTCTACACTCCACCACGGAAAGGTCAGATTTCGCCTGGGATAAGGTGAGGTCTCTGGTCCCGGCGGGAGAGAGGAACGCGCGTTTTGCGGGAGCTGGAGGACCAGGGAAGTCTGTGCCTAGAAAAATCCGTGGCTGTAGGGGCTGGCGTGATCTGTGATTGTGGAAAGGGGTCCTCAGAGCTGCTAAGAGAAGGGCACTCTAAAAAGCAACCCATTTTGATCTGAAGTGCAGGGACACCCTAAGAATTTCAGGCTGTCCAGACTTACGCGCAGCCCGTGCACTCCCTTTGTGCCTGGGTTTACTCGCAGTCCTGGAGTTCGCACACTTGGGCTTTTTCCTCTTCAAATCCTTGCTTCTGATTACTAAGCCCAATACATAGGATCACCCAGTTGGGGACACCCTGGGAGACTGCAGGGGAAAGTTGTTTTTCTGGAACCTGGGGATCGGAGCGGGGAGTGACCATCAGAGAGTCAGCTCTGAGGCAGACCACGCCCACAGGCCGGTGGCAGTGCCACAGAGAAAAAAGGCTCTAACACTGCCTAGAGAGGCCATAGATAGACCCGGAAGTCAATCCAGAAACACTGCCACCCAGGGGCTGAATCACAAATTGACTCTTGCGTAATCAAAAATAAAGGAATACGAGAAATTAAGACACACCGCCTGCTTAAAATCAGGACTGGCTTACAACACCGAAGAGCAGTGGATCGCAGGGAACTGCAATACTGTCTGGACTGAGAAACAGGCGTGCCAAACAGAAAAACAGAGGAAGTGAATGACCTTCACTACTTCACATTTTATTTTTACCTTTTATTTTTTTATTTTTTTTTTATTTTCATTTTTTGCATCCTTTAATCAAGAAACTTTTTTTTCTTTTTTCATCACTTGATTTTACCTTTTTAATGATTACATTTTTATTTTCAATCCGTATTATTACTACTGCTATTTTATCTTTTTTTTTAAAAGTGTCATTTTATTTTCTCTTCATTTTATTTTGGGATTAGGGTTCTACATTCTATTTTTTATCTTTCCTTTAGCATCGTTTTACTCTATCTCAACTCTACCTTTAGGCCATCACTCTCTTCCTAACCTCCCCCTTTTCAGTGTCCTGTTTGTCTTACCCTTTTACTGCTTTAGATTTTCCCTATTCTTTCTGTTTACCCCTTGTTAAAATTTCACCCTACTTACATATCTAATCTCTAATCCCCTGCTCCAAGTCCACATACACCTCTCCCTTCGCTGTCTGAGCTATCCATAAACTTGTCCTTCTCTCTGTCCTTTTGTTGTTGTTTGCTTGAATGTAGATTATATCCAATTTTTATGCTGTTTTTGTGAGATTGTTTTGCTTATTCTTCTTTTGTTTATTTTTTTGTTTGTTTTGTGCTTCAGCTTTCCCTTGCCTCAATCCATATTAGTTGGTGTTGTAGTTTGTATTAATCCCCAGGCACTTGTTGCTGGCATTTGCCGGGATTAGTGATTGTTCTATTGGAGTTTTATCCCCAATATATATAGTCTGTTCCCCTTTCTCTCTTAGTCACTTTCTTGTCTCTCTTACTTTTTTTTTTCTCTTTACTTTCCCTTTTCCCAATTTCATTTTCACACTCCTTTTTTCTTTTTTTCTTTCTTTCTTTCTTTTTTCCTCTTCTTCTTTCTCTCCTATCACCTAATTTGCCTTTCTCTGGTGGTCACCTTTATTGGAGGTTATTAATATCGTGAATACATTTCTGTTCAGTGCCTTGTGAGTTGTACCTGGTAGTGCTGTATTTTGTGCCTTTAAATCAACCCAGGAGAGAGAGAACTACATAACCAGACACCCAGAGAAGAGAGACCATGGGGAGACAAAGAAGCAGCCCGCATATGAAAGAAAAGCAGGCATCACCAGAAAAGGAAGTAAACGAAATGGAGGCAAGCAACCTTCCAGAAAAAGAATTCAGAGAAATGGTCATAAGGTGGCTGAAAAGAATGGAAGACAAATTCGACAATATGAGCAAGAACCAAGAGGAAATGAAGAAGAACCAAGAAGAAATGAAAAATGACATCGCTGCTGTAAAGAACTCAATAGAAAGCATCAAGAGTAGACTAGAAGAAGCAGAGGACCGCATCAGTGAGCTAGAAGACAAGATGGAAAAAAATACCCAAGAAAAGCAACTTCTAGAAAAAAAAATTAAAAGGCAGGAGGAGAGTCTAAGGGAACTTTGGGACAACACGAAACAAAACAACATCCGCATAATAGGGGTTCCAGAAGGAAAGGAAGCTGAGCAAGGAATAGAAAACCTCTTTGAAGAAATAATGACAGAAAATTTCCCAGATATAGGGAAGAAAAAACCCACACAAATCCAAGAAGCTCACAGAGTCCCAAGCAAAATGAACCCCAAAAGACCGACGCCAAGGCACATTATAATTAAATTGGCAAACACCAACGACAAAGTAAGAATCTTAAAAGCAGCAAGAGAGAGACAGAAAGTTACATACAAAGGAACCCCCATCAGACTAGCAACTGATTTCTCAACAGAAACTCATCAGGCCAGAAGGGAATGGAATGAAATATACAAAGTCATGCAAAGGAAGGGGCTGAATCCAAGAATACTGTACCCAGCAAGGCTGTCAATCAAAATTGAAGGTGAAATCAGGAGCTTCACAGACAAAAAAGGACTAAGGGAATTTATTACCACCAAACCAGCAATGCAAGAAATGCTAAAGGGTCTACTGTAAAAAAGAAAGAAAGAAAGAAAGAAACAGGAAGCGAAGAAGTAACACAGGGGTAAAGAATAGGAATGGCGACAAATAAGTACCTATCAATAATAACTTTAAATGTAAATGGATTAAATGCCCCAATCAAAAGACATAGGGTAACAGATTGGATAAGAAAACACGACCCATATATCTGCTGTCTACAAGAAACCCACCTCAGAAAAAAAGACGCACACAGACTGAGGGTGAAGGGATGGAAAAAGGTTTTCCAGGCAAATGGAACTGAAAAAAAAGCTGGGGTAGCAATACTTATTTCTGACAAATTAGATCTCAAACTGAAGGACATAACAAGAGATAAGGAAGGCCATTTCATAATACTAAAGGGAGCAATCCAACAAGAAGAAATAACTCTGGTAAACATATATGCACCCAATACAGGAGCACCCAAATACATAAAAAAACTCCTGGAGGATATTAAGGGAGACATTGACAGCAATACAATCATAGTAGGAGACTTTAATACCCCACTATCACCATTGGACAAATCCTCTAAACAAAACATCAGCAAAGAAACATCAATCCTAAATGACTCACTAGACCAGATGGAATTAATTGACATCTTCAGAACATTTCACCCCAAAGCCACAGAATATACATTCTTCTCAAGTGCACATGGGTCATTTTCAAAGATAGACCATATGTTGGGACATAGGCAAAGTCTCTTCAAATTCAAGAAGATAGAAATCATATCAAGCATCTTCTCAGACCACAGTGGCATAAAACTGGAAATCAACTACAATAAAAACAACCCAAAGAAATCAAACACATGGAGACTAAACAGCATGCTATTAAACCATGACTGGGTTACCAGAGAGATCAAAGAAGAAATAAAAAACATCATGACAACAAATGACAATGAAAACACTACAATCCAAAATCTATGGGACACAGCGAAAGCAGTCTTGAGAGGGAAGTTCATAGCTCTACAAGCCTACTGCAAAAAACAAGAAACAGGGGTAATAAATTACCTAACCCAACAACTCAAAGAGTTAGAAAAAGAGCAACAAGAAAAGCCCAGTGTAAGCAGAAGGAAGGAAATAATAAAGATCAGAGCACAGATAAACGACATAGAGACCAAAGAAACAATACAAAAGATCAACAAAACCAAGAGCTGGTTCTTTGAAAGGATAAACAAGATTGATGAACCTCTAGCCAGGCTCACCAAGAAGCAAAGGGAGAGGACCCAAATAAACAAGATCAGAAATGAAAGAGGTGAAATAACAACAGATCCCGCCGAAATACAAAGGATTGTTAAAAATTACTACGAACAACTCTATTCCAACAAACTGGACAACCTGGAGGAAATGGACATATTCCTAGAAAAATATAACCTTCCAAAACTCAATCAGGAAGAATCTAAACAGCTCAACATGCCAGTAACTATGGAAGAAATTGAAGCAGTCATCAAAGAGCTTCCGGCAAACAAAAGCCCGGGGCCAGACGGCTTCACAGGAGAGTTCTACCAAACATTCAAGGAAGAACTAAAACCTATCCTCCTCAGACTATTCCAAAAAATTCAAGAGGAAGGAACACTTCCCAGCTCCTTCTATGAAGCCAGCATCACCCTAATACAAAAACCAGATAAAGACAACACAATGAAGGAGAATTACAGGCCAATATCTCTCATGAATGTAGATGCCAAAATCCTCAATAAAATTCTAGCAAATAGGATCCAGCAGTACATCAGAAAGATCATACACCATGACCAAGTAGGATTTATCCCAGGAATGCAAGGATGGTTCAATATCCGCAAATCAATAAATGTGATACATCACATAAACAAATTGAGAGATAAAAATCACATAGTCATATCAATTGATGCAGAAAAAGCATTTGACAAAATCCAACACCCTTTCTTGATAAAAACTCTCAACAAGGTGGGAATAGAAGGATCATACCTCAACATCATAAAAGCTATATATGATAAACCCACAGCTAACATCATACTCAATGGGCAAAAACTAAAACCATTTCCCCTAAGAACAGGAACAAGACAGGGATGCCCACTCTCACCACTCCTGTTTGACATAGTACTGGAAGTATTAGCCACTGCAATTAGACAAGAAGAAGAAATAAAAGGCATCCAAATTGGAAAAGAAGAAGTAAAGCTGTCCTTATTTGCAGATGACATGATATTGTACATAAAAAACCCGAAAGACTCCATCAAAAAACTAACAGACTTAATAAATGAATTCGGCAATGTAGCAGGATACAAAATTAACACCAAGAAATCTATGGCATTTCTATACACCAACAATGAACTTACAGAAAGAGAGACTAAAAAAGCAATCCCATTTTCCATCGCACCAAAAAAATTAAGATACTTAGGAATAAACCTAACCAAGGAGGTAAAAGACCTATATGCGGAAAACTACAGGACACTGAAAAAAGAGATAGAGGAAGATGTAAACAGATGGAAGAACATACCATGTTCATGGATTGGTAGAATCAACATCATTAAAATGTCCATACTACCCAAAGCAATCTATAGATTCAATGCACTCCCCATTAAAATACCAACGGCGTATTTCACAGACCTAGAAAGAACTCTCCAAAAATTCATCTGGAATAAAAAAAGACCCCGAATAGCCACAGCAATCCTGAGAAAGAAGAATAAAGTAGGAGGGATCTCAATACCAGATTTCAAGCTGTATTACAAAGCCACTGTCCTCAAAACAGCCTGGTACTGGCACAAGAACAGACATATAGATCAATGGAACAGAATAGAGAATCCAGATATCGACCCAAACCAATATGCGCATTTAATATTTGACAAAGGAGGCATGAGCATACAATGGAGTCAAGACAGTCTCTTTAATAAATGGTGTTGGGAAAATTGGACAGATACATGCAAAAAAATGAAACTAGATCACCAACTTACACCATACACAAAAATAAACTCAAAATGGGTACAGGACTTAAATATAAGACGGGAAACCATAAAAATACTAGAGGAATCCACAGGCAGCAAAATCTCAGACATATGCCAAAAGAACTTTTTCAGTGATACTGCCCCTAGGGTAATGGAAGCCAAACAGAAAATAAACAAATGGGACTACATCAAAATAAAAAGCTTTTGCACAGCAAAAGAAACCATCAACAAAACAACAAGAAACCCCACTGTATGGGAGAACATATTTGCAAATGGTATCACTGATAAAGGTTTAATTTCCAACATCTACAGGCAGCTTATACAACTTAATAAAAGGAAGATAAATGATCCAATAAAAAAATGGGCAACGGACCTAAATAGAAGCTTTTCGAAAGAAGACAGAAGGAAGGCCAAGAGACACATGAAAACATGCTCAAAGTCACTAATTATCCGAGAGATGCAAATCAAAACAACAATGCGATACCATCTCACACCTGTCAGAATGGCTATCATCAACAAATCAACAAACGACAAGTGTTGGCGAGGATGTGGAGAAAAAGGAACCCTCGTGCACTGCTGGTGGGAATGCAGACTGGTGCAGCCACTGTGGAGAACAGTATGGAGTTTCCTCAAAAAACTGAAAATGGAACTCCCATTTGACCCAGTAATCCCACTCCTAGGAATATATCCTAAGAAACCAGAAACACCAATCAGAAAGGATATATGCACCCCTATGTTCATAGCAGCACAATTTACAATAGCTAAGATTTGGAAACAGCCTAAATGCCCATCAGCAGATGACTGGATCAGAAAACTATGGTACATCTACACAATGGAATACTATGCTGCCGTAAAAAAGAAGGAATTACTACCATTTGTAGGCACTTGGATGGAATTAGAGAACATTATGCTAAGTGAAATAAGCCAGTCAATGAAAGAAAAATACCACATGATCCCACTCATTTGGGGATAATGAAAAACATTATAAACTGATGAACAAAAAGATAGTTACAGAGGCAGTAAAGCATCAAACAGACTGTCAAATTACAGTGGTAAGGTTAGGGAGAGGTGGGGGAAATAAGAGATCAACTGAAAGACTTATATGCATGTATATAAGAGTAACCAACGGATGCAAAACATTGGGGGGTGAGGGCATATATGGGAGTGGGGTGGGGGTCGGGGGCAATGATAAGATATGTACACATGTAATACCTTAATAAAAATTTGAAAAAAAAAAAAAAAAAAACTCATATAGTATTTGGTCTTGAGCATTTGTCCTAAAGAAGGAAAGATATGAAATGGTCTATAACCTTACAAGGCGCTAAATGCATCACAGCTTTCTTCCTCTCTTGTTCCTTCTGACTCCAAAGGTACAACCAGGACCAATAAGAGAATGTGCATGGAAGCAGGTTCTACTTCAGTGTCAGGAAACACAATCTACCCATTAGAGCTGGGCCATATTACAATAACTGCATTGGAAGGTAATGAGTTCCCTGTCATTAGACATGTTCAAGCAAAGGAATGAGGAGCCACTTTAGTTTCAGGGACTTCTGTCCTGTCCTTAAGAGTTAATTGGACCATCTGACTGCTGAGGTCTCTTCTAATTTATTTGGCTATGGTTCAATGACATATATAAATGTTTTTCTCTGGCCACCCAAGGAATAAAGCTGAAGTAAGAAAAGAAATAGAAGTGAAACTAAAAGAAGATTACAGTTCTATTTGCTTCTCCTCATACCCCAAACACGTAGCGCCACCAGATACCTAGTGAAAAGGAAGCATTCAGTGGCTTTTAATTAAGTAAAAAATAAAGAGAGTGCAAATAGGATTAGCAGATATTGATAGTTCAGGTTTTTCAGAATGCAAAGATCTTGAGTTTTCTGAAAATTCACAGACAGCTTCTCTGGACCTGTTCCTTTTCTGTTCAGAAAGGTAACCCATAACCTCCACCCCCACCCCATGCTTTAGAATTGTAAATGAGACACATTACAGTTTTAAAAGTGTGTGTGTGCGCGTGTGTGTGTGTGTGTGTGTGTGTGTGTGTGTGAAGGTTGATGTGCCTATGGGACTTCTCCAAGTCCCATATTTGTCTGAATGCTATTGATTTTTTGCCTAATTGTTATTCACTATGCTAATTTCCCCCACAAATCTCACATTCTATTGATCAAAAAGTAATAAACTCTCCAACAAACAAAACAAGCATTATTGCAATGTTGGGAAAACATCAGTTAATATCAATACCATATTTACAATTATCTTTAACCCAAATTTTACCCATGATGCAATGCATAAGCAGCTTAAAGACCTACAGGCTAACGGAACATGTGAAAAATTCTATTTGTTTTTTCCCTAACAGAACAAGGGGAGGTAAGTGCAGCCAAAAAAATAAATACATAAATACCTGATGCCCAGTAAGGAATTGATGGCCAGAATAAATGTCATTATCCCAAGAGAGAAATCTATCAAGTGCTTTCTTTTTGCCCTTCCTGTTTCTTTCTTTAGTTTAAGGCACTGTGCTAATCGTTGTGGAAAGTACAAAGGTGAGCAAGTCATCTTTTACTGTGCTGAAAAATTGTTTCCTTGAAGAGCAAAGTGTGATTATTTAGTAGGTGCTTATAGTATCGTTGATTTCACTTACTCATGCAAGTCACCAGGCTACCATTGTGGGTTTCATTGTTTTGTCTGTTCAACATTGCTTCCTCTGGGATGCTGAGAACTTCCTCCTTCCTTTTGGGAACTTTGGATCCCCACACTCCAGCCATTGATTGCAGGATAGCTGCCTACTGTAGTACTCCACCTTCATGGCTATATTTCATTGGTCCAAAAGTGGGCACCTAACCCAAGCCTACCCAAGAGCACTATCCTTGAAATTTCTCAACTGAAACTGGGAATAAAGGAGATATAAGTTGGGAGGCATGAAGACTGCCAACAACAATTCCAGCTGAATAGAGGAAGCCAAGCTGCAAGGATAAAGCCAATAGGATAAAATAGATATAGAAAAGAGATGAAGAAGTGGTGTCCTGGTGACATTCAAGACACTCATTCCACTGGCCCTAGGCCTACTTAAAGATTTGCTTACATGGTCTGATAAATCCCATGATAGTTTATCCTGGGTTCCTGTCACTAAAAGTCCTGTGTAATACAAGTCTAATACAAACCTATTATGAAATGAAAGAACTCAAGGCAGATGACCCAACAGGACTCATAAAAATATGCCCAGTACAGATAATATTTCTAAGACATGGGCATCAGAGGTCAACAAAAAGAAACAAGTGAGATTTAGTGATGGATCCCATGTAAACATGCCACTTTGGTTCTGCTAAATTACAACCTCTTTTTTCATATGAGGATTGGTCCTGAAAAAGAAGATTAGAACCTTGGAAGCTGAACTGAGCAAGACTTCAGTATAGATTTTTTTCATATCATCCAACCATCACTAAGGCAGTTAAATAAAAAGCTACCAATACTATATATAAAGTTCTGGATATGTGATGTAGGTGAAGGGAATGTTTGTTTATTGTTCTGTTTTACTTTGAATGAAAAAATCAAGGAGGCTTTTCCCAAGATATTTCCATACCTCATAGGGAGCATTTATGAGGGTCTTAGAGTCAGTTTTGGTTGTTTAGTGGCCAAACTAAGTCCCCCATACCTGAGTTAATCTGTCTTCTGCAGGAAGGTATACTGGTCCTGCTGGGCCAGAGAACGAATGGGCCCTGCCAGGTGTGCTCAATGGTTAAAGTATTGGCCCATGCACCTAGAGGTCTCAGGTTCTATTCCCAGTCACGGCATATACTGGAGGCAACCAATCAATGTGTCTCTCTCACATTGTTTCTCTCTCTCTCTCTCTCTCTCTCTCTCTCTCTCTCTCTCTCTCTCTCTCGTCTCTGTCTCTCTCCATCCCTCTTCCCTCCCTTCCACTCTCTCTAAAAAAAATCAATGGAAAAAATATCCTTGGGTAAGGACTAATAAAAAAAAAATTTAATGGGCTTTGGAGACCTAAGATTTGGCTTTAAATTACAATTCTCAAACATTCTGGATGTTAAAACTTGAGCAAATTATGAAACCTTCCTAAGCCTCAGTTTCATGGGAAAGATAATACTATTCCTGTGGGTTAGATATTTCCTAATGTCCAAGATAATAGTACTGGCTAAAGCTTTCTGGGGAAAAAAGGCAATCCCATACTCAGAATCAGTATCTATCTCTATGAGGAAAAACCCTTGTCCCCTCTAGGATAGAAGAGGCTCACTATAGTTGCTGATTCTGGATAGTATTGTATGTGATATGATCAGTAGATCACATGGTCCACATGGTCATGGGAACATTCTTGCACCAATTGGGCTGTTGAGCTCCATGAAGAAGAGTGTCATAGTAAGGGCTCGGTATTCATCTCTGTTGCTTATAGCTTGGGCATTCAGATGTAACAGGAGCTAGGTAGGAGCCCATAATGTAAGCTCAGTTGTAGCCTCCATCTCTGCCACTATGATCCCTCATTCATATGTGTATCAGTTCTGAGATGACCAATGATGAAGGCTGATTAATATCAACTGGCTACATCATTTTGTCTACTTGGTTGCTTAAAGTTTATTCCATGATAAATATTTTGACATGTAATATAAAATATTCAATTTTAAAGCCCATAGCCTTACACCCATCCACATCCCAATCTCTGATTTTTTTCCAGTGAGCTCAATATTTTCCCCATTGTAAAATATTTGATTCATGTACATTTAACTTTATCATCATAGAATGGAGATGGCCATTATTAGGTTGGCATCAGCACCAAAAATCTTAAAGGAAAGATTAACAAATTTGTTCATAAAAAAATTAACTAACTAGGAAAATTAATTTAACTAAGCAAAAGCACTATAATAAAATAAAACTTAGGGAAATCGTTACAACATATGTGACAGAAAATAGTTGATATTATTAGTCAATACAAAGACTAATAGAAAGCATAGAAATCAATTTTAAAATGACCATTCCAGTAGAAAACATGGGAAAGAGTATGATCAGGCAATTCACAGAAGACATATACAAGGGCAATACACAGAGGAAAAAGTTTCCCAGCCTCAGCAGCAGTTAAAGAAATGCAAATTTAAACATCACCATACCTTCTTGTGCCCATCAAATTATCAAAGAATAAAAAGATCAAAATTATCCACTGTTTTTGAGGATGTGGGGAAATGTTCATTCTTAAACTATTGTGGAAATATGACCTAGAAAGAAAAAACAACAACAAAGAAATATGACCTCGGAGGACCTTTCTGAAGAACAATAAACCAATATGAATCAAAACTAAATGTTTACACATCTAACTCCAGCCATTGACCTTCCAGGACCTCATTCTAAGCAAATGTGCAAGCAATTGTGTAAAGTTGTTCATACATGTGTGTTTACATGAGGATTGTTGATAACAGCAAAATTGGAGGTGGGGGGGAATCCTGGAGGTTTACTTATATGACTGGCAAGTAAATTATTGCATTCAAATATAGTTTTCAGCTTTAAAAACAAATGCAATAGAGCTAAATATGTTGACATGGAGATGTAATAATACTGTACCATGAAATGATACAGGCAGGTTACAAAGTGATGTATGTGTGCACATGCACAGGAAAAATCTGGAAGGTTATATCCCAAAATATTAATAGTACTTATCTCTGAGAGTTGTTATTGTTTAAATTTCTGCATCATTTAAATTTCTATAATTATGCCTTATATTGTTTTTAAACATTTTTATTTTACTGTGGTAAGAATACTTAACCTGAGATTTACCCTCAACAACGTGTATATTATTGTTGACAGTAGGTACAATGTTGTACAGTAAATCTCTAGAGCTTATTCATCATGCATAACAAACTTTATGTCTGTGGATTGCTAACTCCCCATTTCCCCTTCTCTCCATCTCCTGGCAATCACCAACCCACTCTTTGGTTTTATGAATTTGACTATTTAGATACTTCATATAAGTGGTATCATGCAGTATTTGTCCTTCTGTGACTGGCTTATTTCACTTATCATAATATTCGTAAGGTTTGTCCATGTGGCCACATATTGCAGAATTTTCTTCTTTTTTAAGACTGAATAGTATTTCATTGTATGTGTACATCACATTTTCTTTATCCATTCATCTATTGATGAACATTAACTTATTTCCTCATCTTGGATACTGAATAGTGCTGCAATGAACATATGAGTACCAATATCTCTTTGAGATCCTGATTTCAATTCTTTGGGATAAATTCCCAGAAGTGGGATTGCTGGATCATAGGGTAGTTTTATTTTTAATATTTGAGGATCCTCCTTAGTGTTTTCTATAGCAGCTGCACCATTTTGCACCCCCATTAACAGTGTGCAAACATTTCAACTTCTCCACATCCTCACCAATACATCTTTTGTCTTTTTGATAATAGCCATCCTGCTGTGTGTGAGGTGATATCTCATTGTGGTTTAGATTTGCATTTCCCTGATGATTAGTAACACTGGGCATTTTTCATGTATCTGTTGGCCATCTGTATGTCTTCTTTGGAGAACCATCTATTCAAGTCTTTATCTTAGCTCAAGCCACAGAAACAAGTAAGTGGAACTCTATCAAAGTCAAACTCTGCAGGGCAAAGGAAACAATCTACAGACTGAAAAGACAATCAACAGAATGGAAATCATATTTACAAACCATATATCTGATAAGAGGTTAATCTCCAAAATATATAAGGAACTTTTAAAATTATGCCTTTTTATAATGAGAAAAAAATCAATAAAGATATTTTTATTTTGACTAGAGGACAAGATTAAGAGGGGTAATGTTTGGGGTAATAAAGTCAGAGGAAAAGGGAAAGCTGAGAATGCAATGCCAAAGACGAGGTCTGCGCTGCTGTGGGGAAAACAGAGCGGGGGGCGGGCAGGCTTGAAGGTGATTGTTCAAACTTCACCATCCCTGCAAGAGAAAGCGACACTTCACCACTGAAGGCTACACCTCTAAATCACTGCTCTTATCAAGCTCCCAAAAGAAACCCTGTATGGACAAGCATCTGGTGGTCATACACTTGAAGAAACATCTAGAGTTAGCAAGCACATATAACACATGGGCTGGTGTCCTCCACTGGCTCTTCCTCAGAGATAAGAGCTGATCTATTATTGACACAGCAATTTCAGGTGCTCAAATCATCTTCTTTGCAGCACATTTGCCAAAGTTGTCCAAACTCAAAACAGAGATCTGTGACAACACCCAAAGCATTAAATACAGAAAAATAGATCTGTTTAATGCATAATCTTTTGAATATATATATATATATATATATATATATATATATATATATATAGAGAGAGAGAGAGAGAGAGAGAGAGAGAGAGAGAGAGAGAGATGCTCTTTAATCACAGCTATTCCTTTATGTCTCTTCATGTGTGGTTCTTTAGTGGCAGAAGCATTTTTCAAAAACACAGACCCTCTTTTGTTTAATTAATAATCCCCCCAGACATAAATCACCCCAGTGGCACCCTCTCGAAGCAGCCCCATGGCAATGACCTACTTTTAAGAGCCTTTCATGTATAGCTTGGGTTTACTATGTGTTTTGAAAATTACTGCTCAATAGCTATTTTGGGAGATCAGCATTTTCCTTAGTAAGTTTAGCAAAGAGAACCCATTTTCCCACCTGGGAAGGAAGAATCATAGAATAATAGAACAGAGTTAGGAGATAAAGAAGAGGAATGATTTATTTCCTTAGAAAACCAATAATAATAATAATAATGCTAACATCTATTGAGGATTTTACATGCAGTGCCTCATTTAATTCTCACAACAACTCTATATATTAGGTACTATTATTGTCCTCACTTACCTGATAGGGAAACTGAGGCATGGAAAGATTAAATAACTTCCTTCAAAATCACACAGCCAGCAAGTGGCAAAGACTCAATTCAGAGTCAGGCAGTCCTCTAGCTTCAGAGTCCATGCTCATCACTATGCCACATACACCTCTCTGATGGGCATAAAACTGATATTCATTTTCTGCCAATGACATGCCAGACATCCAATAATCATTATCACACATTTAGTTCTCACAATGACACTAAGTTGGCATTATCCCTATTTCCAGAGAAGTGAATTAAAGCTCAGAGAAGAACTGGATGAGATTTGTCTTTTTTATTTCATTATTGTGGTAAGAACATTTAACATGACATCTACCCTCATAACAATCTTTAAGCGTACAACACAGTATCATTAACTATAGGCACAGTGCTGTACATATCTCTAGACTCATTCAACTTGCATAACTGAAATGTTGTACCTGTGGATAGCAACTCCCCATTTTTCTCGCCCCACCCCCACCCCACCCTAGGCAAACACCACTCTACTTTCTGTTTCTATGTGCTTGATTGGTTTATACTAGTCTCTCATATAAGTGGAAGCATGCAATATCTGTCCTTCTATGAGTGGCTTATTTCATTAGCATCACGTCCTCCAGGTTCATCTGTATTGTCACATATGCAAGATGTCCTTCTTTTTATGTCTGAATTATACTTCTTTGTATGTATTGCCCACATTTTCTCAGAGGCAATGGCTGTAAGAGAGGACAGGTCCAGAAGCAGGGAGAAAAGCTGGGAGAGGGAGCCTGGGCACAGGGCATGGTGACCAGCTCTAACAGGTTTCTATGGAAGGATGGGAATCAGGGAGGAATAAAAAGTTACTAAGGGGAGGAAGGTGTAAAAGCCATGTCTGCTTTCTTATTGACCCTGATCTTGGCCCCAATCCAGGTTATAAACTAGGGAGTCTGTAGTTTCCTCCATCCTATTAATTAAACAAAACCTTTATCTTCTCTTGGAATGACACAATTTCCTGGATGGGGCACTAAATCCTAGTGAGTAGCCTCTCTGGGGAGGAAAGGACTCCATCCTTACAGAGCAATTTTTTACCACATCCTTTGCGTCCCCATTGCACACAGCTACCTCTGTCTCAGCCCAGGAACTACAAGCATCTACAGGAAGGAACATTCTGGAAAAAGCAAATCCAAACCTAACCTCTTCCTCTCTACAGAACTGACTTGAAATATTGTCTTGATTTTGAGGAGACTAGAATAAACGTGATGAATATTACTAGAAAAATCTAGGATGTGATTATGCAATGCATTTGTTTGCCCTAAATCCATTTTCTATTAGGTTATTATTAATTAGCATTTGCTTAGCTTTAACTATACACTCGGAACCAGATAAGAGAATGATCCCTGCCCAGGATGAGCCACAAGTAGGATTTCTCTAAACAGCTCACCCTCTACATTTAACCACCCCCCCCACCCGGAGGAATTGCACATACTCCAAAGAAATGTTCTGACAATAAATTTTCAGGAAAACAAGTCAAATAAAAAGAATCACTTTCCATTAGTGGGGCTTGCATGCACTCACCATATAGGACAGGCAGGTTCTTGAGCCAAATAAAAATTTAAAAGGAATGAAAGTAAGGTTTCACACAAAATGACTAAAAATACATTGGGCTCAAAGTCTCCTGAAAATTGTAAATAACTGAACATAAGAAATGAGCATAAAAATTATGTTTAATTAATTTTTTACAAGAACACTTAATAGAGATGTAGGTAAATCTGATCACATGTATGCAAATATGAAAGAGAGGCATCTCTATGAACTGCATAATAAAAATAAATACCTGGGTGGATTTTTGCGAAGTTTGGAAGATATGTGTGGGGATTGTCTATGATGTTTTGTCTTAGTTTGAGTTCCCCTAAGAATAGACCCTGAGGATGGGGTGGGAATGGGTTATTTGGGAATCCAGGTGGCACAGTGAGGAAGTGGGAAGGAAGAAAAGCCAATAAAAGGGTGTGATCATAAGCCAGTTCCCACTGTGGATACCAGGGCTCAGTCCCACTGGGGACACACTGAAAGAGCAGGTTGAACATGTGTTCGAGTTTTCACATTGAGAGGAGAAGCTGGGGCATTTTTCTACCAACTCTTGTCCATCACTGGTTATAGAGCTCCTGGGGGAACCCCCAGCTATCTCTGTGTGCCCTGAATATGGCCAGAGAAAGACCTTGGGCAGGGAGACACAGGTGCATAGGAAACTGTGTGTTTTAGTTTGCTCTAGCAAGCAAACAACATATATATGCTAAGTAGATCATATATATGTATACATATGCTAAAGCAAACTAAAATACACCTACTTTCTCTTTGTATATGAACTCATAGATATATTCTAGATAATATATATATACACATATACATATATATATACATATACATATATATATATGGCATGTGTGTATTATATATAGAACACATGTATTCTATGTCTATATTCTAGAGAATATGTCATCTAGAGAAGAGGCTTCTGGAAGAGACAAGTTCATCCATGAGTGGGACCTGGCCTGGCTGTGATAGGCAGACATGGTCCTGGTCCTTGTGTGTAGACCATGAGCTGGGGCAGGCTGTGACCCTCAATAAGTGAATCCTGTGCTTGCTCCTCCTACAGTCTGGCTGAGGGCTTTCAGCGTGATCGGAGAGCAACACGTGGCTGGTGGTTCCAGGTGTGTAGAGGTGAAGATGCAGGCCATGCTAGGTCAGTACTTTGAGGCTGACCCTCCCAAGCAGGTAGCTGCCTTCCCTGATGCAACCATTTGACTTAATACCACTTTATTAAATCTTCTAATTCCAGACTCTGCTAGTACCATGTCTGCCTCTTAACCTCAGTACCAAATGTAAAGTTATGTTTCAAATTATTTAAAATATATCTATAATATTATAAATATACTATTATATTCATACTAGAGGCCTGGTGCATGAATTCATGCATGGGTCGGGTCCCTCTGGGTGGCCTGCAGGGATCGGGCTGAAACCACACAGTCCAACACCACCTGCAGCTCCTACCTGCTGCTCCTGCTCATCCTGGTCCCACTGTGCCTGCCAAGGGCTTGCACCCAATCAGTCCTGATCCAGAGAGGCTCACGCTGCCATAGCAGCGCTCGCCAGCCATGAGCCCTGCATCTGGTGCCCTTCCAAGGGGAGTAGCCTGAGAGATCAGGCTGAAACCAGCTCTCCGACATCCCCCAGGGGTCCCGGATTGTGAGAGGGCACAGGCCAGGCTGAGAGACCCCACCAGTGCATGATCAGGCCAGGGAGGGACTGTGGGAGGGCTCCAGGGCATTTCCATCTTGCTCAGTCCCAATCAGCTAGACCCCACAGCAAGCTAACCTACCTGTTGGAGCATCTGCCCCCTGGTGATCAGTGAACATCACAGCGAGCAGTTGAGCAGCCTTAGCATATCATTAGCATATTACGCTTTGATTGGTTGTCCAGTTGTTCTGTTGTTTGGTCTATTTGCATACTACCT
The DNA here is from genome assembly GCF_963455305.1 of Plecotus auritus. NCBI lineage: Eukaryota > Metazoa > Chordata > Mammalia > Chiroptera > Vespertilionidae > Plecotus > Plecotus auritus. Next base: position 21,906,547 of record NC_137782.1, on the reverse strand, counting down.
TTTTATTATATAGGATACCTCTTTCTGGTCAAAACCAAGCCTAGAAAAAAGAGATTCAGATAATATAACCAAGAAGTTGTTTCAAGTGGACATTTAGAAATAATAACACTTCCAAATTCAGTGTTATTGTAGGAAAAATTATAGGTTATGGAGCTACTCAGGACACTTCTGCCCTGGCTTTTTACCATAAAAAGTTTAATTATTTAAAAAGAAACATTCTCTTGAGTGGTTGCAGGTAACTTTGGATCAAGGAAGTTTCCTTTAGAGTTCAGATGTGAAATATTAATAGGTTTCAAAGAGACAGGTTTATCATTTGGGAGTGTTATCTGCCTTACCAGTTTTGCCCATCACAACCCCTGTAAGAGAATGTGCTCTTTAAAAGCCTAGATCCTAGGATATGGAAAATCAGAGTCAGAGGAAAGAGGAGAGAGAAGAGGCAGAAAAAAAGGGTGGGCCAGAGCCTTTTGAGGAAGATGGCAGGACTTGAATAAAAAGTCCCAGCTCTGCTACCAGGGTTCAGAGAATAGGGAAAGTACTGAATGGCTGGTTTTTGAGAACTGTCTCTCTGGGCTACGTATTCCATCTTTTTTATGTTGAGAAACAGGAGTCTGAGTGAGAATTCCTTTCAAATACCTCCCACATCCTTTCTTTGTACCATCATTGACCATGGTGCATGCAAAGACAGAGCCATCGGGCTCTTTGTATAATCTACCTAAATCTCTGCTCCTCAGATTCTGCCCCCTAACCAACCAGCAGCAGCAGCATTATATGGAAGGTTGTTAAAAATGTAAAACCTCAAGCCCCAGCCCACACCTACCGAATGAGATACTTTAGGGATAAAGTCCAGAAAGCTGTGTTTTAACAAGCTTTCCAGAGGATTCTTCCATATATTAATGTTTGAGAACCACTGACCCAGGTCGTTTGGTGGCCTGTCTGAGGCTCTAAGAGTTTTTTTCCTCTGAGTCTAGGGATAATGTTTGCTTCAGAATGGCTTGGATTCCAACCACTGTACACATGTGCAGTTCTCAGGTGTGCCTACCTACAACAAAAAGCTCTTCTTAGCAACCAGATGGCCTCAGAGTCTATCGGTCCCCATCTCATAAGACCTCTCTCTCAGATACTGGAGTGGACCTCTCTATAAATATCCCCCAAGGATAATGGTCCTCTCTATAGATATCCCCAAAGAGAATGGTCCTTTATATGGGTATCCCCCAACAATAATGGTCCTCTCTATAGATATCCTCAAAGGAAGAAACAATTTGGCAGAAGAAGTCAAAATTAGGTTCTGTCAATGGTAGAAATTATCAGCTTCAGGGTTTTAAAATCTTCTTGTATATTTGGGGATGGAGTGTACTTTCTGGCACTTCAAAAATTTAGTGGGCCTTGGACTAGCAGAAAAAATACTATACTTCTTTTTAAAAGATCTGGGTATAATTATTGTACTACTCTACCAGATTAACTGGTGTCCCCACAAAATATGTCCAAGTCCTAACCTTTCCTCCACTCCCTATACCAGTGACTTGACCTTATTTGGAAATAGGGTCTGTATAGATATAATTCTGTATCTTGAGATGAATTTTTTTTTTTTTTTTTTAGGGAATGCCCTAAATCCAATGACTGGTGTCTTTATAAGAGGAAAGGGAGGGAGATTTGAGATTCAGAGACCTAGGGAATAAGATCATGTGAAGACAGAGGTAGAGATTGGGATGATGCTGCCACAAACCAAGGAATGCCTGGGGCCACCAGAGATTAGGAAAAGACAAGGAAATATTCTCCAGAGCATGGCCTTGCTGATACCGTGATTTCTGACTTCTGGCCTCCACAACTGTGAGAGGATAAATCTATATTGTTTTAAGCCACCAAATTTATGATAATTTTAGGGCAACTCTAGGAAAGAAATATAACCACCTAATACAATCATGACCTTACATGTACCCTCTGTCAACTGGAGTCCCTGCATCAGAAAATCTGAAAAATGTTCAAAGTTATTGTACTGGTTATATCACAAATACATTAGAAATGTTTCCCCTAGAATATAAACTAGATTAATTAAATAATCATTGTCCTTGCATGGACCTGTAATGATACCATGCCATGAATTATATCTATGGTTCAAAAATGGTACAAGATGTAAACTTTGCCACTTACTGTCTGTGATCCTGGAAAACTCACTTATGTATAAGTAAACTGTGACTCAAAATTTATCTATGAAAAGGATATTAAGGAAATTGGCCAATTGTGTGGTTATGAGCTTTGAATGAGATGATCCAAGCATGGTCAGGCTTGCTCTAACGTTTATTTTGAAGATGGAACTTGTCCCAATGTGATTGATATATTAGGAAACGATTTGAGCATAACATGAATTCTGTGTTTACTGATGTTTGATTTCATCCACAAGAATCATTTGGGTGAATATAGAAAACTGTACTCCACTAACTGAGCTGTGTAGGAACACACAAACACACACATGCACCCACCTCAAATATCAACTGCCCCCTCAGTTCATTGGGTGTGTGTTGGTCACACCCATGCACACCTCAAGTCACAACTTTCCAGCTGATTTCTTCCTTCATAATTATTCACAAGCAGTAACCTAAAGCCCATTTTCACAAGCAATCCCCAGGTATTTTAAAAGTAAAGTCCCATATTTATGGCAGTGTTTATGTATATCTTAACCATTTAACATGTAAAAACTCTGTTACCATTTTTACTTTGTTCCTTTTTTTAAAAAAATAGGTCACCGATGAAGATTTGGAGTGCTGTACCCCTAATCTCATTTGTCCATAAATCCTGTTTTTCATTGCACAATTTTGCATAGGACAATGATTTTTAAGAATGCATCTGACCCATGTTGCATAGGGTGTTGCTGGGCCCCACGAAAGTTAAGGCTAGCTGTCAGTATTTATTAGGTGAGAAAGTGATGGGCACCTAGTAACCACGCAATTAATGTCCATTTCCTTCCTTTCTGTAATCAGCTATATAAAGATTCCCAATCAAGTTAAACCATTGATGCACTTATGGCAAAAATAAATAAAAAAGAGAGTATTGCAAGTAATTATCTTTCAACTCAGACTTCAAACTCAAAGTTAGCACTGAGAAGCTCTTATTTCTCTTAACTGAATATACATTCCTTCCAAAGCTGTTTTTTACAGATTGGTTACTAAATTTTAAAGAATCTGTTTCTTGTGTGAACATAGCCACCTTTTTGAACTTCATAAAATTAGCCATGTATGCCAGTATAGAATCAGGATTTTGCCTATTTTTCTGAGGAGTTTTCAGTTCCCTTGATCCTAGTGGGGAGAAAGTGTGGAAGCCAGAGAGGGGATATTTTCATAGAGACCAGTGCCCAGGTTCAGGGCTGTCAAATTCAGAACTACATCCCTTAACACCTCTATTCTATTCTCAGCAGAACTCACCTGGGTAGTGCCACCTGTGAGCGAACATGTTTTCCATTGATCAGGAAAATCTCTCCAAAATCCTAGCAGATGTGTGTTTCCATGTAGGATTACTTCTATATCATAAACCACACAATTCTTTCCTGTACTGATGAATTACAACAGAACTCAGGTTCTGAGCTTTTCAAGGTTCTAGATAAGGTCAAACAGCCTTGCAGGGAGACCAGGGTTCTCAATTCTTGCCCAGATGGGTTCTCCAGGGAAGATGGCTTTAGGATATCTGGAGCCAGGGAAGTGAAGAATCCAAAGCCAGCTGAGAAAGCTGGGAGATAATTATATTTCCACATCATCACTCTTTGGCCAATTCTGGAGTCCACTCCTTTGGTCATGGAACTTACAGCCTCATAGGAACACAGATCTGTCTGCATTTCCAGTGTGGGAGTTCTCCAGCCTCAATGGGGATCAACATAAAGAGAGAACTGGGCATCCCGGAACAAAGAACTTGCAGAGATGGGTGTATGGGCTCTCAAGACTCCTAACAATATCATCTTTGGGCTAAAAGCAAAGCAGTTAGATAGCACATCAGATAGACTCAGGGATGCCCTGAAGGAAGGTAAGGACCAACCTGGAGGTAAGCCCTTCAAATAATTGTGGAATCTCTTAGTTATTCCCCAAGTGAAAAACTTGCAGGTAAAGTCTATTCCCAGAAGAAAAAATAAATTTTGTGTCACTGGTCATGAATGCCTATGGAGCCTGTAGTTGATATTAAGTGTTGTTTTTTCAAGACACCTTTCAAATGGGTGTGTAGAAGTCCCCTCTTTCACACAGCTGCCTGTCTCCTCTAATACCCCTAGAAAGGTCCTGGATTCTGCTAAAGGATCAACCTGAGACTTCCGTGATTGAGCAGGCGTAGCTCCAGCCTGGCCCTTCCCTTGGGGCATCCCTGAGACTCTCTGATGTGCTATCTCAAATAGTGCTATTGTGACTGGTCATTTCCTAACAAAGTCTTCACCTCATTACTCTCCTTTCCACCAGAATAAAAGATGAAAGGAAAGAAAGGTCACAATTACTGTGCAGAAACTCAGGAAACCTGAAATGAAACCTCTTACCCTTTGAAAGAAGCTGTGCAAGAGAGAATAATGGTCATAAGAACCAGAGAGGATCTATTTCTCACACTTTGGCTGCCTCTAACCAGTAAGCTTCACTCAGATCTTTCTAGATGGTTCCCCTTCCTAGCCACTCACAGTCTCTGCACAACCTCGGCATAGGAGGAAGGAGGCCCAATACATTAATGATGATGATGGTGATGATGATGATAATGATAAAATAATATACAACAGGCCAGGTACTATTCTCAGTCTTTACCTGATTAATATTGAACTGTTTAGTCCTCATACAACTTTTTAGATGAGAGATTAAAATACAGAAAAGTTAAGCAATTTTCCTAAAATCTCACAGCCGGTAAGTGATGGAGCAGGGATATGAACCCAGGCAGTCTGGTTCAATATCCTGTAGTCATAATCACTATGGAAAAGCCATGGAGCTTGACACACCTGAGTTAGAATCTCATTTGCATGGTGATGCACTCTATGTAAAATGGAAGCACCAGTAGGAACCCTCATCTCGGAGCGTTCCTGGGAGAAGCAGATGAGACCAAGTCTGTAACACCCATGCGCATCAAAGAGGTGTGCACAGTTAACATTTGTGTCCCCCACTCCCGCTCTGTTGTTTAACACAGTGAGAGAGCTGGTTCCTTTCTCTTATAGCTGCCCCACCCCAGCCTGGCCATGCTCTTCCATATTGAAATACAGAAAATGCAAGAAAAGTGGGACCTTTTCTTGTCCACTTTCATAAATCCAGCTGTGACACTTTGACACTACTGACCTTGAAACTAGCATACTGATCTTGTCCAGCCTACCTCTGGAAGATTCCCAGTCTTCAGGCCCCACTTCTGTAAAGCTGAGATGGGCTTTAACTCTACAAAACATTCATCACTCATATTATGCATTAAGCACTTCACTTGGTGCCAGGGTATGGGGGTAAGTAGTACAAACAGTTCCCAACTACACAGAACTTATATTTTTTATGGGAGAAGACAGGCAAAATAAAGGGGGTAGAGGTGGCAAAAATAAATGCAATTGTAATTATCACCTTGAAAGAAACAAGAAGGGAGCTGAGATATCCTTTGGCCTGAGTGGTCAAGGAAGACCATTCTGGGGAGGAGACAGTCATGAAGGATGAAAGGGAGAGAGTCAAAAGAAGGGCAGCTGAAAAGCATGCTGGTGCACAGTTAATGGAGACATCAACCTGGGCCCACCCTGCATCCCAGTTCCTCCTGGAAAATGCCCTCCCAACTCCCCAGCTCCCTGGAAACAAACAAGAGCAAGGTCTCCTAGGCTTCATCACTCCAGCTTGAATCTGGCTTTCCAACTTCTTTACTCAAATAGTTTTGCCTCCTCTTGGTATCAGTGTCTCCATCTGTACAATAGGGCTCATATTTGTTTTGACTGAGGACTGTTGCTGGGGAGTATTAAATGAGACAATGTCATTCACTACTACTTAATAAGAATGTTATCACATCTCAGTGTCAGTAGGTTAAAGAGGGCATAGACCCCCATGTCATCCTCCACACAGGCTCCTGTTCAGGACACCCCCATACTGGGCTTCGGGCCCCCAGACAGGATCAGTTAAATAACCCCAAGGAAGTTTCCCCTGCTGCTTTTGATGGCTTGAAATGCATTTCTGGTCTTGTGGAGATTCTAACAAAATTGTCCTGTATGTCCACATCCTTGCCGTGAAAAGAATGAAGACTTTCCCCATGTCTGTGTCCCAAATTGAGGGTTCAAATTTGTCCAGGGAGCCAAAGCAACCCCCAGAGCTCTCAGGACAAAGGCCTTGTTCCAATCCCAGGTCACCCTCAGGTGCAGGCTGAGAGGAAAGAGACCCTCTTGGTGATTCCTGGCCCGCTGTAAGGGCCGCTGGAACTCAACCAAAGCCGCGTGGTGTTCCTTTGTTTGAGCTCAAACAGCTTTCAAAGTTTCATTTCCTATATTTACCTTGGTTCCTGTGCGCGGAAAATATTCCACCCCAGCCTCCACTTTCCTTTCCCCTCGGGCAGCAGTCAGCCCGTCTTCCACCAAAGCGTGGTTTTCACTACTTCCAGCCCCAGATTATGAAAGTGAGATGGGCACTAGCCCCTCCCGCATCTTGCCAGACTCGAAGGAACTCCCAGGACCTTCACTGTTATTATTGCTAAGATCCTCATTCATTCCTGTGACCAGCGCCACCCTTGGCCACCCTGGCTCCTAGCTCCTCACTTCCCACTGTCCCATTGTTTGAGGTTCCCACAGTCACTCCTCTGCTCTAGTCATTTCCACTGGTCCTCACACATGACATACCACATACAAAGCCCAGCATGTAACTACAAAGCCCCGAGTCAGCCTGAGCTGTGTCCCTCATCTGCTTTAGCCACAGCTGTCCAGCCTCCTGCCCACACATAGAATCTCCACCTCTGATTCACTGTCTCCCTTCTTAGCCTCTTCCTGCCCCACATCCTCATTTCACCCCCACCAGTCTGTCCAAACAACCTTCTGTAAGCTCCTCACTCCGGGGTCTTGGCTCACAGAGGAACTGGAATTCCCACCACAGCTACCATATGTCAAGCCCTTGGTGCCCCGCATTGTTGAAGCTTTCTCTGTGCTGCTGGCCACACCACCTCCAGGACTTCCCACATGGGCTACCAGAAAGATCTCCTTAAAACTCAAAACCACGCTATTTCTCTGCTTAACCCCCTGAAAATCATGATTTTCGTATTTGATTTCTACTGACATCAATAACATCACTCCACTCCCCACTCCTAGCTCTTTTTTTAAATAATTACTTTTATTTTTCAATTACAGTTGATGTACAATATTATATTAGTTTCATGTGTACAACATAGTGATTAGATAGTATATAACTTATGAAGTGATCACCCCAATAAATCTAGCACCCATCTGACATCTTGCATAGTTATTAAAATATTAGAATATTATTGACTATAGTCCCGGTGCTGTACTTTACATCCCTGTGACTATTCTATAACACCAATTTGTACTTCTTTTTTTAAAAAGATGTTTTATTAAGTTTTTAGAAAGAAAGGAAGGTAGAGGGAGGGAGGAAGAGAGAGAAACATGGATGTAATTTTGATCAGCTGCCTTGTGCATATCACCTAACAGAGATCAAGCCCACAACCCGGGCATGTGCCCTGACCGGGAATCTAACCTTTTGGTGTACAGGACGATGCCCAACCAACCAAGACACACAGGCCAGGGTGACCAATTTTTACCTCTTAATCCTACCTCTTAATCATGAGACATTACACCCCATCATCATTCCACTAAACTTAAAAAGTCCATGCACAGCCATCATAGCCACCAACTCACTGCAGTAAAAATGTATGTAATGTGTTGATCAATAATTTGACAATGTTCCTGCAAGGGAGTTTACACCCCGAATCATGGCATCCCATTTGAGAACTATGACTCTACATGAACCAGAATTTCCAAACTGAGAATGAGACACTAGCATCTGCATTGTAGACTGATTTTAGAAGCCAAATCCCAGCACAGGTACTGTGTTTTGTTTGCATTATAGCACATACATTTGGACATCCCTTTACCCAGCAAGAAGTGTTTGATGCCCATCATTCCTTATAAAGGCCTGCAGATCTCTATTGTCTGACAACCACCACCCACTCCTACATGACATCATCTCCTTCTCCTCTCCCTATAATCCAATCTACTTCAGCCATATCACCTCCTTGCTTTTCCTTGCTCCTGCTTCAGAGCTTCACTCCTATTCACTCTGACTACAATGCTTTTCCCCTAATTATCCAGAGGGCTCACTCCCCCACCTCCTTGCTCAAATGTCACTGTCCCAGTGAGGCCTCCCCTAAGCATCCCAGCAAAAAGTTTTACTCCTCCCCCATCATTCTTGGTGCCCCCACCTCTAGCCACCCCCTCTTAGCACTTACCACCCTCTGAAATACTAACACAACATTTACTTTGTCTATTGTCTGATTCCTCCACTAACTGGTAAATTCCATTCATTGATCTTTTTGTTGCACCTAGAAGAGTTTCTGGCACAGAGTTAGTGCACAATGATTATTTGTTGAGTGAATGAATGAATGCCATTTGACCTTAACAATAACCCATATCAGAGAGAAAAGTAAGGGCCCCAGAAGAGTCAGTGGTTTAGCCAAAATCACAGTATTTAGCATCAGTCAGGCCTGGACTTTAATCCAGAATTTACAAGGTTTTTGGCCTTAGGCCTTACCAGATGGAGCTTAATTCTCTTCCAAAATGGGCATGGCCATCCCTATCTCAAGCCCTCGCAAACATCCTCATCAGAACAGACAGACAGCAGGGAATGGCAAGGAGCGGGGAGCAAACCGGAGGAGCCTTGGGTGGTCTCAGGAATCGCTAAGGTCAAGCCTGTAAACCAAAGTCCCTGGGCCGAGAGAGGGGCTGCCCAGGCACAGCTAGTGAACCACGGCCAACGCAGGTTTCTGAGACTCTCTCCTGCAGACCCCTGGCCCTTCCTGTGTTTCTCTGGGAGGCTGCGCTCTTGTTAAGTAAACACCAAGGACTGTGCAGTCTCTGGTTTCCACCCACTTTTGCATTCCCAGGCACACATGGTACAGAGCAGGCCTTCCTTTGAACCAGGCCCAATACACCCCCTAAGCAGAAGCAGATTGACTGGTTTGACATACACCAGCAGGCCTGTTTTCTATGGCTGGCCTTCCTACAGTTGTTATCATTTTCCTCTTTTAGAAATGGCTGAGTTATCACCCCTCCCTTCCAAGTTTCCTCATTCGTACCAGGGAGTGTGGCTCGGAGATCAGACCTGAGCCGGGCGTTCACCTCAATTTGACATTTCCCTGCTTACAGTAGTGTTACTTGGGACAATGTCAAAAGAGATGAAAGAAAAAAAATTTTCACTCTGGCTTGAAGTTGGCCACGTTTGCAGGTGCTCATGTTGCAGCCTAAAGGAAGTGAGAGTTTGGGGTTTGTGATTTGAGCTGAAAGGCCAAATGGCTTTTCGACAACTAGCAGCGAAAGGCCCAGAAATGTTGATGCCATGAGAAAAGAAGAAGTAAAAATACAGAAAACGTTGAGAAATTAAATAGTGGTGATATTTATTTTTGACCCCTCTATGGATAAAACTTTCTTCAGAGTCTCTTGAAATTCTAATATCCTCTATTTCAGGATTTAAAAATAAGTTTTACATTTTTAGAAACAATGTGAAAATTTTTATTTGATCCCACAATATTATCACTTACTATTTTTTCTAGAAAATAAGTACAAATTTCCTAAATGAATGTTTTTATAAAAATGTTAAGTTGCTAAATACATTGTTATACTTTGCTAAGATTTGAAGGATCTATGTACTTTAGATTTATTAAGACTTGAGAAACCGTAACTAGGGGGAAATAAGAGAAACCTTCATAATTGTCTGACTCAGATGCAAAAATCACTCAACTTCACATTGAAACCTCTCATAGTTTCTTCTCATACTCAGAGTATAAAATCAAGAAAATAATTCCTGAAAATCATTAACATACATAAAGGCATCTGATAAAGACTCTGCCTTCTCAGATTTCCACTGGCATGCCCATAAGATCACAAACATGGACCAAAGTCAGCCGCAGCCCCCAAAATATCCTAGATGACAGCGAGACAAAGTAAAGCAGCCCCAACTTCCTCTGTAAATGACACTTGACAGAAATCCACACATAGGATTGAGAGCTATAGATAGGCAAGCCACAGGAGAGCGGGACATCCCATTGGGAATCCCTCTAATGACTAGGGTTTAACAATATTTTGCTTCCACCACAACCCTTGATGGTCCCCACATCTCCTGGTCCCATCAGCCATCAGATATAGAGCACCTACTGATAGGTAAGGCCAGAGAGAGGCAACTATGCTAGTCAATTCTAGACGCCTTGTCAAACCTGGGGAAGACATTGTATGTCCCACTGACAAAGGCCTTGATCACAGCATTCCTTTGCCTTTGTCCTGACTTTAAAGAGAATGCTGCTAAACTCTCATTCTTCCATATGCTGTGTGTTGTACCTTTTATCTAGAGATGCTGTATCAGGAAGTTCTCCTTCCCCTTCCCACCCCTGGGTTGCTAAGACCGTTATTTTTAAATTTTTATCAAATGCTTTTAGGGTATCTTTTGAGATGTGCCACCACAGCTTCACCCACATTTCTAGCTCTAGCTCCCTGAGATGTGCCACCACAGCTCCACCCACATTTCTAGCTCTAGCTCCTTCCGAAATCACCTAAAACCTTTGGGTGTCAGGGTCAGGAGTGGGAATTGAGAGCAAACCCAGGCATTTCTCTTCTAACATTCAGCCTAAAGGATCTTGAAGAAATTTAGGGGCATATGTGAGAAAACTGTTATCATATCTGTTTAACTAGGAGCTATTGCTAAATAAGCATTGATTTTCTTCTTTAATATCAATTTTTAAATTGTATGGAATATTTGTTTAAAATGTAGATTCTAGGATCTTGTCCCTAAGATTTTGATTAAGTTGAATGAGAAGAAGACCAAGGAACTATCAATTTTAAGAAAGACTCAAGGTGATTCTAATCTGATAGCCTGTGGCCAACATTTTGAGAAGCATTGCTCTAACAACTTTCATAAAGAGTGAAAAGACATTTTGATTCAAAAAACAAAGGATGAGTTGAATTAAATAACTAAAAGGCAAGGCAAAAAAATATTACTCTTATTCATAAGAAGGCTGAAAAGGACATTGAATTTATGAAATTACTGTAGTCAAGCACAAATATAATTTGAGATCAGAAAAAATTACAAAGCAATGGTTATAGAAGTTTAAAATAAAATGAAAAGATTTTAAACTTCTGGGAAAATGACAGCTTTTAATCATTATCCAAAAGAAATGATTAAATAAAATATATTACAAACAATTAAATTAAATGGTAATAAATGAAAAGATGAAGAGGGAAAACAAAAGAAGCAAATTTTAAAAAGACTAACTTCTAGACTAAATTAGAATTTAACTTCTAGAATTTTAAAAGGTAAACAGGGGTTGTACAGTAGCCTCATAATTAAAACATTAGCAAGCTGAATGCAATAATGTAACATATATAAATAATGGTGATCAAGTTGAAGTTATGCAAGAAATGCTGGCATGATTAATACTAGAAAAATCTATTCATGAAATTCACTTGATTAACATATTAAGAAAGAAAAATATATAAGCATCTCAAAAGATACCCTAAAAGCATTTGATAAAATTTTAAAAAATAATGGTCTTAGCCACCCAGGGGTGGGGAGGGGAAGGAGAACTTCCTGATACAGCATCTCTAGATAAAAGGTCCAACACACAGCATATGGAAGAATGAGAGTTTAGCAGCATTCTCTTTAAAGTCAGGACAAAGGCAAAGGAATGCTGTGATCATTGCACCTACTCAGCATTATACAGCGGGTCCCAGTCAATGCAGACAGGCAAGGAACAGCAAGAGGAGATTAGAAAGAAACATTTCTGCTAGTCACAAAAACAACATTGAATATATAGGACAATATAGAAAAAAAGTATTAGAATTATTTTAAAATATTTAGCATTAGTGTTAGATACTGAATGGCATATTAAAATTAATATCACATAAAAATAATTAGAAACTATAGTAAACTCAAAAGTCTCATTCTTAAGAAAAACAAAAGGGTAGCTAAGAATAAATGCAGCAAAAGAAATGCAAAAAGGCAAAAAATTTATGAAGGAAATTATATTTTTTTTATTTAAGAACATAAAAGAATTTAAATACAGAGATAGGTACACCATATCATTGGATAAAAGAACTCAGTATTATAAAGGAGGCACTAACCTTTAAATGAACATATAAGTCCATGTTTCCAATAAAAAGCACAGCAGAGGCCCAGCTGGTATGACTCAGTGATTGAGTGTCAAACTATGAACCAGGAGGTCATGGTTTGATTCCCAGTCAGGGCACATGCCTGGGTTGCAGGCTGGATCCCCAGTGTGGGTCATGCAGGAGGCAGCCAATCAATGATTCTCTCTCATTATTGATGTTTCTCTCTCTCTCTCTCCTTTCCCTTCCTCTCTGAAATCAATAAAAATATCTTTTTTTAAAATATCACAGCAGAGCTTTCCCTGGTATTTAATAAACTAATGTTAAAATTCACATGGATGAGTACCAGTAAAGAACCAAAAATAGCCAACACAATTTTTAAGAATAAAGATGTGTGATTTGCCCTACCCTTAATATGAATTATTATGAAGACACAGAAACTGCAATAGTGTGACCCTGATACAGGTAAAAATCAACTGATGCACAGAGGCAAGTAAAGCGCTCCAAGAAAGGTCTACCAATACATGGTGACATGAAATAACTAGATAAGAAAGGATCTATTGAATGATGTTATAGCAACTGGTCATCTCAATTGAGAAGAAGAAGAAGAAGAAGAAGAAGAAGAAGAAGAAGAAGAAGAAGAAGAAGAAGAAGAAGAAGAAGAAGGAGGAGGAGGAGGAGGAGGAGGAGGAGGAGGAGGAGGAGGAGGAGGAGGAGGAGGAGGAGGAGGAGGAGGAGGAGGAGGAGGAAGAGGAGGAGGAGGAGGAGGAGGAGGAGGAGGAGGAGGAGGAGGAGGAGGAGGAGGAGGAGAAGGAGGAGAGGAGGAGGAGGAGGAGGAGGGGGGAGGAGGAGGAGGAGGAGGAGAAGGAGGAGGAAGAGGAGAAATAGAATTTCTACCTGCCATATACAAGTGTAAATTTCTTATGGATTAAAAACCCAATTACAATATCTTCAAAAGAAAAATATAGGAAAATATTGTTATAATCTAACAGAAGGGAAGATTTTCTTAAGCAAAAGATAAAAAGTACAAAACATTAAAGAAAAGATTGGCAAACTGAATTAAAATAAAAAGCTTTGGTTTGACAAAAGACAACCTAAACAAAAAGGAAAGAGAAGCTGGGGACATGCTCAAGTTATTTCTAAGGCATGGGAAAAAGTCAAAGCCAGAACACATAATAAATGCCTATATTTCAATGTTTTTAAAAAGACATACCAATAGGAAAAGGACAAAGGCTATAATCAGAAATTAATGGAAGAGAAAGCAGGAATGGCCCAACAGTATATGAGTGATGATAATTTCTCAAGCTACTAGAGAAATGTGAAACAAACCACAAGGAGATATTGTTTTACAGCCATCAGATTTATACAAATTTTAGAAGCCTGACAATACCGAGTGTTAGTAAAGACACTGTACTTTAGAAATAAACATCAACAATAGCAACAAAAAAAGCTTTCTTTTCCAGGGTCCTAAGACATTGACAAGAATTTGATTACATAACTAGGCCTTGATGAAAACCTCAAAACATTCCAAAAAGGAAAGTCTCTTATAGTCCTATTCTCTGACCACAGCAGAGGAAAAGCAGAGATATGTTTCTAGAATGTGAACCAAGAAAACAGCCACTTGGGAATGCCACCTAAATATGAAAGGCAACATGTAAAAACTTTCAGGAGAAAACATAGGAAAACCTCTCCAAATTAATGGTTAGGCTGGGTAAGAAATCACAACTGCAAATTCAGAATATTTTGAAAAATATCATAATAAAAGGAGCATCATAAAACTTGAGAATATAACTAAAAGTTAAAATTCCACATGCCTGTTTTTCTATAATGTCCCATTGGTCTTTCTTTCTATAGACATCTAAAAATTAAAGTTTAAGCACAGCCGGCGTGGCTCAGTGATTAGTGTCGACCTATGAACTAGGACATCACTTTCAATTCCTGGTCGGGGCACATGCTCAGAATGCAGGCTAGATTCCCAGTTGGGGGCATACAGGAGGCAGCCAATCAATGATTCTCTCTCATCATTGATGTTTCTATCTTTCTCTCCCTTCCTCTCTGAAATCACTAAAAATATATTTTAAAAAATAAAAATAAATTAAAGTTTAAAAAATGAACTGTTTATATAAATATATATACATATGCACACATGCTTTAATGTACACACACATACATATACACCTCTGTACACACATATGTATGCACATATATATTCATGCGCACAATATGTGCTCTATTTTGTATAAATAATAGCATAGAGAAACACACAGAACATCCTATCTAATAAAAGAGTAATATGCAAATTAACCATCACTCTGCTACACCCACCAGCCATGCCCACCAGCCAATCAGAAGCAAGTATGCAAATTAACCCAACCAAGATGGCTGCGGCCACAGAGAGAGCAGGAGGGAGGCTTGAGTTTCCCCAGCAATGGAGGAAGCCAAGCTTTCCGCACACCCTGGCCAGCCCACTCCAGGCTACAAAGTTTCAATTACAGAAGGTAAATAAAATCTCAACAAAAATGGCAGCAGCCACAGAGCTGGAGAGAGCAGGAGGCTAGGGTTGCCCCAGTGATGGAGGAAGCCAAGCTTCTGAAGCCCTGGCCTGCCTTGGCTTCCACTACAAAGTTTCAATTATAGAAGGTACATAAATCCCAACAGAAATGGCTGCCGCCACGGAGTGAGCAGAAGGCTTGGCTCTGCTCCAGGCTACAAAGTTTCAGTTGTAGAAGATAAATAAATTCCAGATACCAGGGCCTCCGCTTGGGTCGCCAGGGGGCATGGCGGGCCTGCAAACCACCACAGGCCCCTCGCTCAGGCTGCCCCACGCCCCAAGGGAACCCCCACCCTGATCTGGGACACCCTTCAGGGCAAACCAGCTGGCCCCCATCCGTGCACCAGGCCTCTATCCTATCTAATAAAAGAGTAATATGCAGATTGACCATCACTCCAACACACAAGATGGCTTCCCCCATGTGGTCAAAGATCCTGCCCCCATGTGGACACAAGATGGCCACCACAAGATGGCCAGCAGGGGAGGGCAGTTGGGAGGGACCAGGCCTGCAAGGGAGGGCAGTTGTGGGCAATCAGGCCAGTAGGGGAGGGCAGTTGGGAGGGACCAGGCCTGGAAGGGAGGGCAGTTGGGGGCGATCAAGCCTGCAGGGGAGGGCAGTTAGGGGTGACCCGGCCAGCAGAGAAGGGAACTTGGGGGTGACCGGGCCTGCAGGGAAGGGCCGTTAGGGGGGACCCAGGCCTGCAGGGGAGAGCAGTTGGGGGGGGACCAGGCCTGCAGGGGAGGGCAGTTAGGGGCAAGCAGGCTGGCAGGGGAGTGGTTAGGGGGTGATCAGGCTGACAGGCAGAAGCGGTTAGGGGCAATCAGGCAGGCAAGCTGGCGAGCAGTTGGGAGCCAGCAGTCCTGGATTGTGAGAGGGATGTCCGACTGCCCGTTTAGGCCCGATCCCATCAGGATCGGGCCTAAACGGGCAGTCGGACATCCCTCGAGGAGTCCCAGATTGGAGAGGGTGCAGGCTGGGCTGAGGGACACCCTCCCCCCTGCCCATGCACGAATTTCATGCACCGGGCCTCTAGTAAATAATAATAATGGTAGCTCTTGGTAGTGATATATTACCAGGGGCAGGAAATTTGGTTTTTATTGTGTGTTTCCCTAATTTTAAAAAATAAATACATATTAATTTTATAATTAGAAAAATGAGAGTAAATTCACTAATTAGGAAAAAAATCCTTGAAAAAATTTTAAAGCAGCAAATGTCTAGGTTTTAGTCAATTTTTGGCTTTAGTCGATTTTTGTTTTGCTTTTTTTCTGGTATTGTCAGTTAGACCTTTTTTAATATTTCTTCACCTCCTAAAATTTTCTCCCATTATATTTTTTATTCTCGTTTCTCTTATACTCATTCGGATCTCTTTTTCAGCACTCCCAGTTATATGAATATAAGATTTCCTCTGCAGTCATCGTCTCTCTGATCTTTTGCCCCCATATTACAGGAGTTTTGCCAGTGTACTCTACATCACTGACTCCATGTTCAATCAATTATTGTGTATTTATAATGGGCATTCACTCCTTCTGATGTCCATTTTTCTTTTCTTTTCCCAGCTTTATTGAATTATAATTGACATACAACATTGTGTAAGTTGAAGGTATACGAGATGTTGATTTGATACACTTATATATTGCAAAGTGATAACTACCATAGTGTTAGCCAGCACCTCCATCACGTCCCACAATTACCATATCTCCATTGTAGTAAAAACATTTAAGATCTACTTTCTTAGCAACTTCCAAGTATATACTACGGTATTGTTAACTGTAGTCACTGTGACATACATTAGGTTCCCAGAACTTATTCATCTTATAACTGGAGGTTTGTACTCTTTGACCAACTTCTCCTCATTTTCCCCACCCCCAGCTCATGGTAACCACTGTTCTAATATTTGCTTCTATGAGTTCAGCTTTCTTGGATCCAACATATAAGTAATATCATACAGTGTTTGTTCTTCTCTGCCCGACTTATTTCTCTCTGCATTCCACGCCATGTTCCCTATCTTCTCCATTTCCATTTTGCTGAGGTTTCCCTATGTCTGGAACCCTCTTCCCCTTTCCCCCTCACTCCCTCTGTGAGGTCCTCCTGGACTCCGAGGGTCTTAGTGAATCGGGATTCCTTCTCAGATCCTACCGTACCCAAAACATGCACCATCTCTCCACATGTCTGCTTTCTCCATTCCATGCCAAGTTCCTCAAGATCAAGAGTGGTTTTACAGCAATTCTTAGCACTGCCACAGAGTACATTTTCACCAACACTTGGTATTGTCAAACTTTTAAATGCTGTAAGTCCAATGCTTGTTAATGATGTCTGCTTGTGATTTAGCTCATCTTCCTCTAATTAGCTGAGATATTAGCCATTCTTGTGATCTCTTCCATGAATTTCTGACTATAGCTTCACTCTTTTTTCTCTTGCTTTGTCTTCTTATTATTTGTTTATAGGAACTCGCTATATCATTATATATTCTGATTTTATTATATATAAAATTCTTCATACATATGTAATGGACATATCTATTATATATAAAATACCTTCTGCATTTCTGAGGCTTTTTTTTCCTTTTTGCTTATGTGTCTTTGGCTATATAAAAGCTTTTATTTCATTTTAATTTATCAATCTTTCATGTTTTATTTATGAAAATGTTTCCTACTGCTGGATCATCCAGATGTTATTCTATATTCTCTCCCTTGAAGACTTACAATTTTGCTTTTTACATTTAGGTCACATTTCAAAGTGGTCACTCCAGTAAGTGTTTTTGCATTCATGAACAAAGCTCAGCCCTGTACTTGAAGCACCTGATCCCTGGGAAGTCAGGGAAAGATCTAGACCGGGATCTGGCTCTGCCTCTGAGTATAACAGCTTTTTCTAAGTTCTGCTGTGTAATAAACAACCTTCAAATCTTAGTTTGTAAGATCAAGGCTTATTTTTCACTCACATTGCACATTAGCTGTGGCTCTGAGACTGCTCTGAGCTGGGGGGCATTGCAGGTCTGCCCATTACGGGACCAGGCTGAAGGCACAGTCTCTGTCAGGTTGCTATGTGCTGGTCTCATGGCAGAGAGCACAGGATAAGAAGGATGGTGGAGATTAAACCCTTATTGGTGTTAACATTGGCAAATATGTTCTCCCATGCAGTGGGCTTTCTTGTTGTTTTGTTGATGGTTTCTTTTGCTGTACAGAAGCTTTTTATTTTGATGTAGTCCCATTTGTTTATTTTCCCTTTAGTTTCCATTGCCCTAGAAGCTGTATTGGTGAAGATATTGCTTCGGCATATGTCTGAGATTTTGCTGCCTGTGGATTCCTCTAATATTTACAGGGAACTCGTACAACTTAACAAAAGGAAGATAAACAACCCAATCAAAAAATGGGCAATAGACCTAAATAGATACTTTTCGAAAGAAGACAGAAGGAAGGCCAAGAGACATATGAAAACATGCTCAAAGTCACTAATCATCTGAGAGATGCAAATCAAAATGACAATGAGGTACCATCTCACACCTGTCAGAATAGCTATCATCAACAAATCAAAAAATCACAAGTGCTGGCCAGGATGCGGAGAAAGGGGAACCCTCGTGCACTGCTGGTGGGAATGCAGACTGGTGCAGCCACTGTGGAGAACAGTATGGAGTTTCCTCAAAAAACTAAAAATGGAACTCCCATTTGACCCAGTAATCCCACTTCTAGGAATATATCCCAAGAAAACAGAAACACCAATCAGAAATAAATATATGCACCTCTATGTTCATAGAAGCACAACTTACCATAGCTAAGATTTGGAAAAAACAGCCCAAGTGCCCATCAGCAGATGAGTGAATTAGAAAACTATGGTACTTCTACACAATGGAATACTATGCTGGGATAAAAAAGAAGGAATTCTTACCATTTGCAACAGCATGGATGGAACTGGAGAGCATTATGCTAAGCAAAATAAGCCAGTCAGAGAAAGATAAATATCACATGATCTCACTCATTTGTGGAATATAATGAACAACATAAACTGATGAACAAAAACAGATCCAGAGACAGAGAAGCATCAATCAGACTGTCAAACCTCAGAAAAAAGGTAGGGGAGTGTGGGGGTAAATGGGAGATATCAACCAAAGGACATGTATGCATGCATATAAGCCTAACCAATGGACACAGACACCAGGGGGGTGAAGGCATGAGTTGGGGGGGGGGAGGGTAAGGGAGCAAGGGGGAGATAAGGACACATATGTAATACCTTAATCAATAAAGAAAAAATAATAATGTTTTTTTAAAAAGAGGGATGGTAGAAACTTTCAATGTCTCTAAAAGTTTTTACTCAGATAAAGCAAACAGATCATTGGACAAAGTGTAGATCCAAAGTTAATGGCATATGGACAATATTGTCTCTATAGGGAAGGATGACAAGAGCAAGAAAAGGATGAAAAATTGTAAATAAATAATATAGTCTACCACAACATTGCCTCTCAAACCATATGACCCAGTCTGTTTAGTAACATGGAAGGCCAATTGTGTATTTCTTTTTTTATTCTTTTTCTCTCATTATTTTTTATAAATAAATCTTTATTGTTGGAAGTATTACATATATCCCCTTTTTTTCCCATCGATCCCTCCAGCCCACCCCTGCCCCTCACCTCAGGCCAGTTGTGTATGTCTTATGGTTCAAAAATAGAGCTTAATATCCACAATGGGTTCCCTTAACCTGTTGATATAAAAGGACACACTATCTGTTGGTGTCCCCCAGGTGAGTCTACCAGCTGTGGTTCATGGCTGGTGCAAAGGAAGGTAAGATCTCATCACCCCATGCCTTGAGCCAGTTGTACATTCCAATATACCCAAGGATCAACCACTACATGCCAACACCCAGGGCTCCATCCTAGCCAGGTTATAATTGGCTCCAGATCTTCAGGTTAAGTGAAGAGGATGATCAGAGATGGAGAAAAAAAAAGGAAAACACAGGTCCCGTTGGCAAGGGAACACTGTTTGGCATCCAAAATGTGAAACAGTTCCATAGTTTGGCTTGGCTGATCTTGGCTTAGCTTAATCCATTCATTCCCTCCACCTGGCCAGGCTGAAACCCACCCTCACTCTGTTTGTAGCAACAGATAATGTGGATAGGCATGCCCTAGCAGTTGCCTGTCAGAGTTCCCATTTCAGTTTCTCAAGACCTAACCCAAACGGCAGCACCTCCCTCAAAGCAACACTGTTGGCTGCCCTTGACCACACTCTGCCCTCGATCATTAGAATGGAATCCGAGCTCGCCCTGGAATGCATGGGACGTGCAGAAAGAACCCAGCCACATGGTTTCTCCAACCATATGTCCTGGCCGTAGCAGCAAGGCACATGGGGTGGAAATATGCATGGGGGGAGCACAGGGCCCAGCATCCGTCTGCTCCTCTCTGCACTAAACAACTCAGAGGATTTAGCCTAACGAGCATGTCTTTCATGCAGTAAGCATACTGGCCCTTTGATTTAAACAGTGGATCTCTAAGTGTGGTCCCTGGTGGTCTCTGGATCCATTGACTGGAAACTTGTTAGAAATGCAAATTTTCAAGCTCTACCCCAGACTTGCTAGGTCAGAAAGTCTGAGGATGGGTCTCATCAAACTGTATTTCAACAAGCCTTCCAAGTAATTCTGATGCATACTGAGGTTTAAGAACCTCTTCATCAAAAGGTAAACTGGTCCTTGGGGTTATTCCAACACTAATTCTAATTTGGGGGAACATTTATGTCCTAGAGGAGAGCCATTTCAACTGTAATCCTCAATAAAGACCCAAATCAAAGTTTCTCATTGGCAACCATCATCATTGAGCACAATTCAATCAACAGATTTCAACACATGAGAAATGGAGGTAGTATAGCAGAGTAGCTCTGATGTGGATGAGGCCAGTTTTTCTGTGTTTGAATCCCAGCACTGCCACTCTTGTTGTGACCTTGAGCAAACTACTTAAAATGTCTAATACTGTTTCTCCATCTATATAAAGGGTAAGTAATAATATCATCTTAGTGTGACTGTAAGGCAGTAGACTCAAAATGTGATGTCCAGACTGCATCATCAGCATCACCTAGGACTGTCTATATTAGAAATGCAATTCTCAGGCCCCACCTCAGACCTACTATATTCCTTATCCATTGCTGCATAACAAATGACCCTATAACTTAGCAGCAAAGCACCTCAAACATTTATTCTTTCAGTCTCTGGGTGTCAGAAATCTAGACATCTTTGCCAGATGACTCTCACCACAGGGCTGTGTCACACAACGGGAGCATCTTCCCCCGGGACAAATGACACAACAGAGAAAGTAATGGAAGCCACAACAGATTTTTATAACTTTATTTCAGAAGTGACATCCCATTCCCTTTACCATATTCTACTCTGTAGCAGCTAGTCAATAAGACCAGGTCACACTATAAGGGAGGGGATTACACAAGACATGAACAACAGGAGAGAGGAACATCTTAGAGGCTTCCTACCACACCTACTGAATCAGAACTCTGGGGGTGAGGGCCAGACACCACTGTTTTAACAAGTCCAAGTGAATCAGATACACATTGTTTAAGAATTCAATGAGATGATGAAGCAAAACACCTCACACAGTGTCTGGTACATGAATACTCAATAAAAGTTACCTATTTTGGTTATTGTTATGATGACAGATGAGAACACCTGACTGGGATACTAAAGCTTTCTATCTACATCCAAGATCAGCAGTTTTCAAACTTAGCTGAGCCTTCGAATCACCTATGGAGCTTTCAAATCTCCTGATGCAGAAGTTTAGACCTAGACAATTAAATTAGAATCTCCAGGAATAGGACCCAGGCATCAATATTCTTTAAATCTCCCTAAGTAATTCCCATATGCATCTAAGACTAAGAACCACTGAGACTCAGAAAACAGATATTGAATGGCCTTCTTCTCTATTAGTCTATCTTCTTAGAACTAGGGTGTTGACAAAAGAAGCACTGATTTGTGGTTTAAAATGAGAACAAAATATCAAACATGCAAACAAGCAAATGAAAAACCCGGCTCTGATGCACACGTCTTGATAAGTTGCTCAACATGTTCCCTGTTCTGTAACACCTTCCCATTTCACTCTTGCCTTTGGCGAGGATCTTTGCTGTCTTGCCAACTGAGAAAGTAGCCATGGGAACATGCAGGTATTTCCACCATGGCACATGGTGCAGGTGTTGGGCCAGTGCCCCTAACAAATCAGAATGTTGGAAAGAAGGAGGACACAGTGTGTTCTCTGAGGCCTTGAAACAAAATTAAGCAGACACTTAGCTCCACCTGATGCAGCTGGAAGTCGAGCTGCCAGGCGGGAGGGTCCAGGGCCATGGGCCAGCTCAGAGTCTGGCGTGGTAGGACCACTCTTGCCATGAGGTCTCTACGGAACTGAGCTCAGCCAAGTTGCCCATCTCCTTCCCAACTGGCAGAGCCCTGAGCCTGCCCACTCCTGGCCTGAAATCTACCCTGACACAGAGCAAGCTTATGTAAGGGCAGCTGCTCTATCCCACCAGCCAGGCCTGGAAGAGATCAGCGAAATGCCATCTCTCCACAGCCACCTCCCAACTTTCCCCTCGGGATGAGACTTTGGGAATCTGAGCTCTGGCAGTTCTGGTTAACGTCATGATCCAGCTGTGCTAACCAGGGAATTCTCAGATGCCACTCCAGAATATTCTTCTTGGATGCTTCCACCGGAGGGCTAATTTGATCCAAACTGTACCTTTCACAGGATTGTTCAAATAGAAGCAAAGAAGATACAAGAGGGGAAACTTTTTAATTAGAAAAATAAATAATAAATCTCCACTCCCACAGTTCTCATTAACCAGCTCAGTCTTTCATGACTCAAGAACAAAAACACTGCTGACAGCTGTGGGGCGGCCCAGAGAAACAGCCTCGGGGTAGGGAGAGATCGGCTGGTGGGACCACAGACACCATTAAGGTGAGCCAAAGCTCGGGCTTCGGAGTCCTGGGTCTCCTTCCTGGGTCACCTTAAAAGGTCCCTCTGAGTTTCTGCTCCTGAATCTCTAAAAATGAAATTATAATTATAAGGGTTGTTTGAGGAGTAAATAAGATATTTATCAAAGAACTTAGCGAGTGTTTGGCACAAAGTGAGTTAACTTTCTAGTTCAAGAAAGGAAGAGAAAGAAGAAGAAAAGATAGAGGAGGAGAAGGAGGAGGTGGTGGAGGAGAAGGAAGAGGAGAGGAGAATAAGGAGGAGGAAGAGGAGGAGGAGGAGGAGGAGGAGGAAGAGGAGGAAGAGGAGGAGGAGGAGAAAAAGGAGGAGGGGGGTGGGTAGGCAGCAAGCAGACAGCAGTAAGAAGGCCATCCCTGGTTGGGACCCCAGAAGTGTCAGGAAGCATGGCAGCTGTCACTTTGGGAATCTCTCAGGTTAGAATGGCAAGCACAGAGCACATGAGCCATTTCTGTCCTTTCCCATATCCAAAGCAGACATTCCTAAATGATCCCTACTAATCAATGGGGGTGAACACGAGAGAAAAAGCCAACATACAATTCTTGGGCTAGGCTTAGTTTAGCAAAGAAAACAAACTTCCACTGAGTGTCCAAATTTCTCTTGAAACTTGCCTTATAACTTTTGTCTCAGTCTTTTTTCTAAATGATGTCAGAAACATATAGCAAGCATGCATAGTGTCCTGACCCCAAAAAAAGGTAACAACCAATCCGTGAGTTGTTGGCTCTGCCGCACACCCCCTGTGGTGACAGGCAGTTTCACTTCTTTGACCCACTGGGGTCCTGCAGACAGCCTCTCTCTTGACTGGTGGCCTCTGTCAAGGAAATAATTCTGTGTCCACATGGTGCCATGTCAGGTCTGTGGGTATTTTTATGAAAATACAGTCATCTCCCCTTATCTGCGGTTTTGCTTTCTGCGGTTTTGGTTACCTGCAGTCAACCGCAGTCCAAAAATATTAAATGGAAAATTCCAGAAATAAACAATTCATCAGATTTAACCTGTGCACTGCTCTGAGTAACGTGATGAAATCTTGCACTGCCCTGCTCCATCCTGCCTGGGACATGAATCATCCCTTTGTCCAGGTATCGCAGTGCTTATGTTCAAGTAACCCTTATTCTACTTAATAACGGCCCCAGAGCCGTTCACATCACTTTTATTATAGTATATTGTTGTACTTGTTCTCTTTTATTTTGAGCTACTGTTAATCTCTTACTGGGCCTAATTTATAAGTTAAACTTTATCATAGGTATGTATGTACAGGAAGAAACATAGTATGTATAGGGCCCAGGACTATCTGCAGTGTTAGGCATCCACTGGGGGTCTTGAAACATTTCCCCCCGGATAAAGGGGGATGGCTGTGATGCTAACACTAGAGTCACAGCCTAGATCAGATAGTTTTTACCTACTTCGCTCTGAAAAGTTCACTTTTCATGAACTCCACAACAGAAGGGCTGAGGCCGACAGTTCCAACGCAAGTTTCAAATCCCAAGACCCCAAAAGGAAAGATCTTTCCAACTTGACATCTGTAATAATTTCCTACATCAAAAATGCATCAGCACACACGCACTGCAAAATTAAAAAGAAGGTTGGGCTGGCTGTGCCAACATTTGCAAGTGATTCCTTCTTTATTACAACCCCTTGTTCAGGAAGAAAAACAACAGAAAGTCCTCCCTGACAAATGTTTGCCTCTCTGGCCAGAGGTGTGCCTCCACGAAGGGCCCCCTTCCTCTGCCTGCGAAAGCCAGACTCCCGGCCTTGGCAGCCCGAGGGACCCTTCTTGCCCACTTGCAGTGAACTGTAGGAAAGGACACCATGGCCTACTTTTTAGGAAACTGGCTGCCAAACCCAAAAGAGGGAGGGGAAAATGATGGGAGAGAAAGGAGCTTTCATTCTGGAAATTATGACTTGCTGACATTCTTCTTCTCCTTCCTATAATCTATCTAACTGTAGACACGACTTTAATTATAGATGGGCAGGTGGGGCCAAGCCAAGAACAGGCCTTGGGCTGGAATTTGCGGCCATGGAATTGTTGGGCTCAGAAGAGCCAGCTTCTCCCTGTGTCTTAGCTGCTCTCCTGACCCCTCTTCCAGCACGCTCCCTGAAGACTTTTCAACTTTTTAAATGCGCAATGAACACCATGATTCCAGGCCCTGACTAAGGCCTCCCCTGCAAAAAAAAAAAAAAAAATCAAGGATCCTAGACTATGAGAAAATAATCAGTCCTATCTTACCGGACCATTACCTGCACTAAAGCCACTTTGCTCTTATCTGAACCACAGTGAAGCCCAATTGTCATCTCTCATCCTGTGTACAATAGCAAGTGTTACCAAATGGAGAGGCTGGGAAATCATTATTGAGCACCTCACCCATGCCAGGCACTACATTCACCATCTTATGTGTGATGTCATTGAATTCAGGTAATAATTGTGTGAGATGGGGCTGTTCACTCCCCATTTTAAAGATGAGGAAACTGAGAGTCAGAGACTTCTCCCAGGCTACACATCTGTGAAGAGAAAGAACCAGGTTCTGAGTCTGGGACTAAGCTGTCTTCCCACCACCTCTTTCAGTCCCATTCCTTCCCAAGGTAACCGTTCAGAATCACTCTGCTTAAACTCTATCGTGGTTCCTCTCACCTACAGGATAAAGCTCAGAGTAGGGTTGCACATCAGGGAGGGCTGGGGTCCTGAGCAGGGGTTATGGCAGGGGACATGAAGGCATCAGTCTCATGTTAGATGGTCTGTGAGCTACCTGTTCACGTGTGGGAGCCTGAGGAGGGGAGTCCAGCCTGCCACCAAGTTATTATCATTAATCAAGAATGCAATAATGAGTGAAGAGAGGGAGGAAGAGATGGATAAATGAATTACAGAATATATGGGAATCCCTTCCAATCCTTGAGGCTTGGTTTCTAGTATGTCCCTGTTGCATGGAACCATCCATCATACCTTCTGGATTAGTTGGAAAAAGACTTTGAAGAATGAGGAGATTGGGAGATGGTTCTCCTCCTCCTTTACACACACACGCACACACAGTAAAATAGTAGCAAATCATGTGGGTTTTGATGGCATAAAGAGTCCTCACTACTCTTTATCTGGGTGCCTTTCCATTTTAGACTATGAAAAAATATAGTTCTACAGCATATAGAACACACATTCACTCGCTCATTCATTTCATTATTCATGAGTTTTTTTTTACTGAGCACCTACTAGGAGCCTTCACTACAGTAGGCACTGTGTTAGGAGTGATCAAAATGGTTACTAGTATGTTCCTCCCCTCCCATAGCATATGTTCTAGTGAGGGAGCCAGTCAATAATAAATGCATAACTATGTAATAACTATGTAGAATAATGGCAAGTAGTGTTATGTGTTTTGGTGAAAAAAATGAAACAGCATGAAAAGGGACAGGTGACAGAGTCCATTAAATAAAGTGATCAGGAAAGGCTTTTTCTTTCTTTCTTTTTTCTTTTTTTCTTTTTTTTTTTTTTTTTTTTTTTTTTTTTTTTTTTTTTTTGAGATGGTAACATTAAGCACAGACCCAAATTAAGTGCAGAATCTGACCAAGGAAATTTATGGAGAAAGTGTTTAGATAGGGGAGATAGTTAGTGACAAAACCTAAGATGAGAAAACGCTTAGCCTGTTTGAATATCAGCAACAGAATTAATTATTGAGGGGAACAGTAGTAGGAAATGAGGTAGTAGTTGCAAGGTGGGGAGAGGAGAGATTAAGAAATACAACAGAAAGAAATTTGGATATGATTTTAAATGTGATAACAAAACCATTAAAGGAAACCAGAGACCTGATATTAACAAGTGTTGCCCCACCCTATTTGCAATATTACTATAACACAAACCAGGTACTCGTAGGTAAAGAGTGATTAGTGCTAAGCAGAAGACTATCACCTCCCACATTATAGACATTATATTTCTATTAATATGATCTGATAACTAAATAACAATTTTTGCCAGGGGGGAATCTCCCTTTTTTTGATTCAAACTGTGTCATCTTCTGAAATCAGAGCTCTTTTTATTTGTGTAACTGCTTAAGCACATTGCCCCTATTCTACACTGGGACTGGAGGATATTTTATTCCTGGTACTTTCTGTCCCCTATTAGATTCAGTTCACTATTCCTGCCTGTCAAGTTTCTTTCCATTTCTGACGTCATCCAGTATGTTTGCCCTCCCTTCATTCCAGCTTTGTGTCATTCATGGGAGAAATAATTTAATGGAGGAATCAAGGTAATGATTGGATTAAGGTCAAGGACTCAGTGCTGAGACTCACCACTGGAGACTTCTCTCCCAGTTGACATTGGCCTGTTTTATGTTGGATAGTTCAAAGAGGTGATGCTTAATTCTGTGTGTCAACTTGACTTAGCGAAGGGATGCCCAGGTAGCCGGTAAAACATTATTTCTCGGTGTGTCTGTGAGAGTGTTTCTAGAAGAGATTAGCATTTGAATCAGTAGACTGAGTCAATAACATCTTTCCCAAGTGGGTGAACATCATTCAATCTACTGAGGGCCTGAATAGAGCAAAAAAGGAGGAGAAGCACTGGCCAAGTAGCTCAGTTGGATAGAGCATCATCCTGAAACACCAGGTTTGCAGGTTCAATCCCTGGTGAAAGCACATACAAGAAGCAACCAATTAATATAAGTAGAACAACAAATACAACAAATCGATGTTTCTTTCTCTCTCTTCCTCTCTCTCTCTCTCTCAAATCAATTTTTTTAAAAAAGGAGGAGAAAGGCCTAATTTTCTATCTCTGCTCAAGCTGAGTCATCCATCTTCTCCTGCCCTCAGACATCTGCACTCCTTGTTCTTGGGCTTTTAGACTCAGACTGGGACTTACATCATCAGCCCCAGATTGTTAGGCCTTCAGACTCAGACTGAACCACACCATCAGCTTTCTTAGTTCTAGTTCTTCAGCTTATTGACAGAATATTCTGGGGTTTCTCAGCCTCCATAACGACATGAGCCAATTCCTATTATATATACATACCCATTTACATATACATATACATATACATATACATATACATATACATATACATATACATATACATATACATACTAGAGGCCCAGTGCATGAAATTTGTGCACTTGGGGGAGGGGGGTCCTCAGCCCGGTCTGCACCCTCGCAGTCCTGGAGCCCTCAGGGGATGTCCAACTGTCAACTTAGGCCCGCTGCTGCACTCACCAGCCATGAGCCCAGCTTCTGGCTGAGCGGCGCTCCCCATGGGAGCACACTGACCACCAAGGGGAAGCTCCTGCATTGAGTGTCTGCCCCATGTTGGTCAGTGCACGTTACAGCAACCAGTCTTTCTGCCATTCGGTCGATTTGCATATTAGCCTTTTATTATATAAAATACTAGAGGCCCGGTGCACAAAATTTGTGCAGGGTGGTGGGGAGGTCCCTTAGCCCAGCCTGTACCCTCTCACAATCTGGGACCACTGGCTCCTAACTGCTCACCTGTCTGCCTGCTTGATCACCCCTAACCACTCGCCTGCCTGCCTGATCACCCCTAACCACCTCTGCCTCAGCCCCCACCACCACAGCTTCGTCCAGAAGGATGTCCAGAATGACATCCGGAAGGTCATTTGGCTGTCCAGTCTAATTAGCATATTACACTTTTATTATTATAGATATCCTATTGGTTCTGTTTCTTTGGAAAACCCTGACTAATGCAAATGAATTCCAAACTAGTTGTAAGACCTGATTATGTCAGATATACAGTAAATACTTGATAAATATTAACTATGATTATTATTATTGGTATTATTATCTGTCTCCTAATCCATATTAATCCATCTTGTCCAAAGAGGTTTATGGGATGATTGGTCACGTGTCCAATTAACATCCCAGATTCCAGCAACACACTCACCTCCTCAATCTATCAGTGTGCCACAGTGTAAAAAGAAGGATTGAAACTGACCTGACATAACTCCTGGGTGAGCACAAGCTGATCATTCCTTCCTCTTCCATGTGGTCACAAACCAACTCCTTTAATAGTTTAGTCCAGAATCTTTTTGGGTCAATAATGACTCACCACCTAGAGGTTCATGGAATCCACACTTCTGTTGAAAGTTGGGGTGACATTTATCTCCCTCCAGAGCACCACCACTCTTATCTTTTTCCATGAATTTTCTCAAAGTTCATGAGCCATGTTCAAGGATCTCATTCCTAAGTCCTCTCTGAACCGAGGAGACCAGGAGAGGTGATATCATGAAGACAAGTGAGTTCCTCTCTTGCAGTTCCTTCTCTTGTGTTGAGATTTTGACACCATCCCCTCATTAGTGTCCCTGCCACATTTTTCAGGTTTAGTCTCTCTCCAATTTCCCCTTCAATACCATAAAATCAGTTTATCCCTTTATGGATCAACTGCCTCTTCTAAAGATGACTTTTAGAACTTTTTGATGATCTTTTAAAGATCCTATTTACACGATGACTGTTATTTTTTTCTCAATATACTTTAACACTCAGCTCCTGGTGAACTTCATCCTCCGTGAGTCCCTGCCACCTTTTTGATTTTGTTCTCAATCCTGGGTTCTTCTTTCCATCTCTCTGGGTGCCTCCTTTGCACTGGAGTTCATCAGAGAGCTGCCTGGCTAACCGCACTGGTTTCTCTGATTACAATTCTGTGATCTCCATCACTGGAAAAACTTGCACAGGCAGGACTGCACTTGGGGGAGATTTTCCAGCCCTTGGCACCCTGCTTTTTGAAGCTTCACCCCACAGATTCAAACTGACTTTTTTCTCTCAATTGTTTGAGATCCAGCTTCCTGTCATCTGACTATGCCCAGATTTTAACTCCTGACTCTATCACCTCTCCCCGGTTCCCATCACTTCCACTCAGTCAAGCCATGCCTTTTTGTTATTGAGAATCTGGTGGAGCAAATCAGTGACCCAGATTGCTTCCTCGACCTCCTGGAAGAGAAAAGTTTCAGATGGAAAGACATGAAATCGTCAAATACACTGTTTTTAATTCAAAGAGACTTTCACCATGTATCAGGACAGCCAAAGTCCCCGTCACCACAGTTTTTTGTCTTACTGGGACAGTTCTAATCTGCACCTGAAATGCATTTCCATTCGCTGCATTTGCATCTGTTGGATGGCCCTTAGTGTACAGCATGTAGATTCTGCAAATCCATTAAGGTCATCCCTCTATGCTAAACATGGGCAGATCCAGGTCAGGTCCGCACTGGCAAAGCCAAGTTTGCAGCAGCAAAAAGAGATGAGGTAATCTAACTGGGAAAGATACAGTGTTTATTTGTCTTAATTTTCTTCTCAGTTTTCTCAATATGCTTGGCTCATGGTGAGTTCACTTTACTTCCAAAGAATATGATCCCAAGCTTATTTAGTTTAATCATCTTTAAAATGGGAATGTTAAGGTTTGAATATTCACAGGAATATTCTCTTGTTCAAATGAGATAAAGTAGTGAGAGCATTTTGTGAGAGAACTATAAATTGCTCAATAAATGTGATAAATGTTATAGGAAACTTTCCCCACGTACTAGTATTGGCTTTCCCAAAAACCTTCTATGGTCAGAGAACTCAAGATAGAAGAACTTAATGCCTGTATGGGAAAAAAAGAAAGGTTAAGGAAAATAAGAATATTATCAAACCCATTGAAAGTCTTATATATTTTTTATATTCCCAAAAATGAAACACTCAAAGCAACACACTAAATAGACAATCAATTATGTTTTATGTTTTAAACTATTTACAATTAATGTGAATTTATCTCAGATGCTAAAATGACTTTCAAGATGATAATAGCCAGCACTTACCAAACACTTTCCATATGCCAGGCCCTGGGCTAAGACCCTCACAAACATATCTCATCTAATACCCACAGCAGCATTATGAGCTGGCTGTCATAATCTTCTCCACTGAAAGATGAAACCATGCTGAGATTAAGGAAAGTGAGGCAATCTTGAAGTTGATAAAGGTGAAGCTAGAAATACATGGCTAAGGTACAAGGAGTTTTTTCTGCTGGAAAGAGAGTTGTCACTTCTGTACTTGCTTCACTCCCAACCCAACCCCAATTCTTGTCTCTCCATAAACGCATCTTCATTTGATACTTAATATGAATGTCAGTCAAGGGCACTTTGTATAGCTAAGTTGCATCAGTGCTTCTTGGTCCTTGCCCGCATTTCTTTGTCCAAGACAAGCAAGAGCTGGGATTTGCCCTGGGTTGTTTCTGGAGCTGCTGCTGGGAAAAACTTGGGGTAGAATGGCTTAGGGAGTTTAGAGCTGAGAGATTTCAGTTAAAAAAAAGAAATCTGCTATTTAAAATTGAAAATTCCTAGTAAAGTGTTTATATAAACAAAGTAGAGCTACATCTTTATCTAAAGTCAGATGCAGGATGAGGTTGAGAGGTGAGTAAGGACTGAACAGTGCAGAGCAGTAGAAAGGTGTTTGAATTTCAATCTAAGTGTAATGAAAACTATGGAAGGTTTTTAACAAGGTATGCGCAATTAAATGTGGTTAAAGAGGATCATTTCTGCTATGTTTAAAATGGGTTACAGGTGGTTAAGAGAGGAAGTGGAGAATCTAGGCTTGAGGCTGCTATAGACATATGGTTCTGACTGTTATCAATAAACATTTGAAGGTCATGTGGAAGAAGAAATGGGCTTATTCCACTGACACCCACAGGACAGAGTCAGAAGTTATAGGAAGTTGACACACAATGAATGGACGTCCTCCACTGGCAATAAGCACCCTACCATTGGAGGTTTTATCAGTTAGCTATCACAGTGTCATAAACCATCTCTAAACTGAGTGGCTTAAAACAACCATCATTTATTTTTTTCTCAGGAGTCTGTGGGTTGACTGAGTGGTTCTGCTCATCTGGGCTCGACTGAGTTGATCTTAACTGGGCTCATTCCATGTGTCTATCCTCAGCCTGTATGTTTGGTGAACAATGGCTAGTCTATGATGGCCTTGGCTGGGGCAACACATCTTGGCTCCATGTGGTCTCATATTCTCAGGCAGGCTAGCGTGGGCTTCCCCCCGCCCCAGATCATTCATTTTCATTGCTTTCAGCATTCATTTTATAAATAAATCACAGTTTTTCTATTCACTAGTACAAACTACCACAGTGAACATTCTGGTTCATGTCCTCTTATTCCCACTGAGAAGAATTTTGCCATGTGACACCCAGAATCATATAAGGCAGTGATTTTCTAACCTTTTTATCTCATGGCACACATAAAGCAATTACTAAAATTCTGTGGCACACCAAAAAATATATTATTTTTTGCGGATCTGACAAAAAAAAAAAAAAGGTATAGTTTTGATTCCTTCACACCAGATGGCTATTGTTGTGTTAGTTGTCATTTTTTTTAAATTTGCGAATCTAAGGGAAAAGAGATCAGTGCCTCTGACTGCATAGTCAGATATTGCATATTTTAAAAATTCTTGCAGCACACCAGGTGAAAATAGCTGATATAGTACACTAGAGGCCCAGTGCATGCACGGCGGGTGTGTCCCTCAGCCCAGCCTGCACCCTCTCCAATCTGGGACCCCATTAGGGATGTCCGACTGACCATTTAAGCCTGATCCTACCAGGATCAGGCCTAAACGGGCAGTCAGACATCCCTCTCACAATCCAGGACTGCTGGCTCCCAACTGCTTGCCTGCCTGCCTTCTTGATTGACCAAAACTGCTTCTGCCTGCCAGCCTGATCACCCCCTAACCACTCCCCTGACAGCCTGATAGATGCCTAACTGCTCCCCTGCCAGCCTGGTCACCCCTAACTCCCCTCCCCTAAAGGCCTGGTCCTCCCAACTGCCCTCCCCTGCAGGCCTGGGTCCCCCCCAACTGCCCTTCCCTGCAGGCCCAGTTGCCCCTAACTTCCCTCCTATGCCAGCCTGGTCACCCCTAACTGCCCTCCCCTGCAGGCTTGATTGCCCCCAACTGCCCTCCCCTAAAGGCTTGATTGCCCCCAACTGCCCTCCCTTGCAGGCCTGGTCCCTCCAAACTGCTCTCCCCTGCTGGCCATCTTGTTGTGACCATCTTGTGTCCCTGGGGGAAGCCATCTTTGACCACATGGGGGCAGCCATCTTGTGTGCTGGAGTGATGGTCAATTTGCATATTACTCTTTTATTAGATAGGATAGAGGCCTGGTGCACGGGTGGGGGCTGGCTGGTTTGCCCTGAAGGGTGTCCCAGATCAGGGTGGGGGTTCCCTTGGGGTGTGAGGCATCCTGGGCAAGGGTTTGCAGGCCAGCCATACCCCCCGGCCACCCAAGTGGAGGCCCTGGTATCTGGGATTTATTTATCTTCTATAATTGAAACTTTGTAGCCTTGAGCAGAGGCCAGGGCAGGCCAGGGTTGGTGGAAAGCTTGGCTTCCTCCATCACCAGGGGCAACCCAAGCCTCCTGCTTGCTCCAGCTCCATGGCCACCAATGTATTTGTTGGGTTAATTGCATACTCGCTCCTGATTGGCTTTTGGGCGTGGCTTGTGGGCATAGCAGAGGTACAGTCAATTTGCATGTTTCTCCTTTATTAGATAGGATACCCACACTGAATTTTACTAAAGTTGCCAAATTGTTTCTCAAAGTAGTTATGTGGATATATGTACAAGACTAATATATTCTTCCATCTGTTAAAAGTGAAATTGTAGTTCACTATTTTCTTAATTTGTATTTATCTGATTACCATTGGGGTCTTTCATGTTGTTTTATTTTATTTTCATTTTTCGCTTTTACTTTTTCATTACAGTTGACATTCAATATTACTTCATATTGGTTTCAGGGCTTATTCTTAAGGTGATTACAGGAAAACAGTACAGAGGAAGTTAAAACTCACATGTGCTCTTTCACACTTCTTCTTGCATCAAGTTTGCTGACATATCATTGTCCAAAGCAAGTCCCAGGGCTGAGCCCAGAGACAGGGTGGGAGGGATCTGTAAAGTTAGGGTAAAAAGGGCATCAACAGTGAGGCCATTAATTAGGGCGACCAATATAATAAACCTCCTACAGATGGGTGGAAGGAGAAGCTGAATGAATAATTATGAGACAGGAATTTGTAGTGTAGATGGGAGTGGATGATCTTTACAAGGTTCGTCACACTCTACAATTCTAGCTGGAAGAGCAAACAGGGCATCAAATGTGAGCAGCTGCATGGAGAGGAGACATGTCACAGCCTGTGTTCCATGGCAATGCAGGAATATTTTTCCATGTGTTTCCAGCAACAGGAGGCTGAAGGAACATCCACTCAGAGGACTGGGCCCCGTTGCTTCCTGAGGAAGGAAGAGCCCAGGCTCCGACTGCTCACTTTTTCCCCCTAGGAGCAACTGTCTCTACTTCTCTGACAACATCAATCTGTAAGAACAACCATGGGGCTCAGGGGCGAACCCATTGTATTGGGTTCATTGACACTGGAGCTGCTGGATCATCTTACAACTTGGCAATTAACTGAGAAAGAAAGCTGCCTATGGTAACCACTCTACTGCAGGTCTGAAATTCATTTCTGAATAGAGACATTAACTTCATAAAGACAGGGTAATGATTTGGGCCTTAGTGGAGCTGACTTACTGAAACCAAGAGATGTAAACCCACACCCACATATGCATATAAGATACTTAGAATTCAGATTTTAAAAGGCCAGGAATATGGAAAATATAAAATAAAACCATCTGTAATTGTAACTGCAGAGAAAGTTTGAATCTTGCTAACAAATGTAGGTTATAAAAATTCCAATATGCTGTGGTCTGGATGAGGACAAGACTACATAGGAACACAGACACCCACACAATCACACACTCATAAAACATGCACAGGCAGTTAGTAACAAATTCATGTACAGCAACAGACTACCAATATATTCACACACAAATATACACACTGGTGCTTAAAGCTTCCTTGCACAAAGACACATTCATCCCTATATTTTCTCAAATACACTCATAATTAGACCCACCTACCCAGACATCACCATGGTAAAAATATATGAATATAAAAAACTGTATTCATTAGCATGAATACAAAGGCCCTTATATACATACAAGTGCACACAGAGGTACAGTCACATGGATGAATACACAGGAAAGGTCAAATATATCCCCTTCACTAACTTACCATCAGGTGAACACAAACACAAGAGACATAGCACACACAAGTGCTGCAGGTGCTCACATGCATGCAAACACACATATGCACATACACACACATGCTGTCTCACCTAGGTGCTCTACATGCCCATGAATGACCCCTGGTCCCTACCTGCCTTTCCAACTTAACTGAGTACCACTCTACCCGCTTCTTCTGTCAGCTCTTCTTCCATTCCTAGGTTCTCTCCTCTCTAATGCCTTTGCACATTCTGTTCCCCCAGCTCATCACACACTAACCCTTTCTCATTCTTCAGGCTTCAGGTTCAATATCACCTCCTCAGTGGGATCTTCCTTACCACTGCATCATGTAGTCATTTAGTTACTCTATCATACACCTTAAGTCCTGATAGCACTTTTGGAATTAGCAATTTTGGAATTACATATATTTTGTGTGATAATTTATGGTCTGTTTCTCCCGCTAGACTACAAGAACCATGTCTGTTTCACTCATCATTTATATCCTGAGTCTAACACAGTGCCTGGCAAACAGTTGGCACTCAATAAATTTAGCAGCTGAATACACTACTGCTTGAAAGAAAGCCAAGAAATGTGTTTTTAAGCCAACTACCATGGGGAAATTCGGGGAAATAGTGTACATTATTTCACCCTAGGAGCAAATGATCTGAGACATTTATACGCCAATGCTTGACAGTCCTTGATTGGGGGCTCCTCCTGGACCATCTGGTCTGCTGTGCAAAAAACAGAACAACTTTTCAGGGTTCTAGGGGGAGCCCTTAGGCGCAGAGGTGCCAGCAGTTTGAAGTTAGTGAGAGCACTCTGAAAGGCTGAGGATGGGGCAGGGCACCAAGAGTTCTGCTACCCACCTCAAGGTGGGTGATCTTAACTAATGAGAGCCAATCCAGAGCAGGACCATGGGAAAGGCGACCCTGATGGTGACTGTGAGAGGAAGTGGGAATAGAGGAGAAGCAACTCTTTTTAGCTGGCAATACTGCCTAAGCTAAACAGACCTAGGGTGTCCAAGGTAATGGCAGTGACCAGGCCAAAGAGATGCTGCCACTATGGCTGGCCTTTTTAGCTCGGGATGGCTCATGGCAGATCAATCCCAAGAGAGGAGAGATGAGTGAGCTGAAGATATGGAAAGTCCCATGTCCTTTTGAATGTAAACTCGCCCTGTGGTGGGGACACTGTTCTGCAACAATTCTAAGCCTTTGAAATACACACGCAAAGCAAAAGTCATTTGGGGGTGGAAAATGTAACAGACTCGGCTGGTCTTCTTGAGACACACGATGTACTGCACAGTAAACAGGAAGCAGGCATCTGTATCTGATGCCTCTTTGTTCCTTGACCATTTCCACTGCACCCCTATCCCAAAGCCTGGTGCTGATGCCACATATAAAGTCAGTTTTTCTAACAGAAATAGAAATCAGGTCACAATCATTTAACTACAGGTGCCAGTCATCACCAGAGACAAAGACTACGTCACATATCCAGATGGGTTTACTAGCCGAACTATTCAAATGCCAAATTCCTAATGAGATCATGTGTGGGGAGGGCAGTTCACTTAAGCAAGACTCCTCTGCTCATTTTGACTTGCCATGTGTAAGAACAAGGCATTGACAAACTGTAATTGAATTCCCTTATAAAAATTCATGTAACTAACTCATGAAATCCAGCTCTGGGGCAAGGAGAGTCCAAGTGGATAACTTGTGAAACAATGAAATTCAGGCTTCATGGTTTGATATCTGTGCTCTATGATCCAGCTTCTACCACCAGAAATACGGTGATATCCCTATAAATTTCTCACTGATACTTTGTGGTTCTCAAAGTGTGGTGTCTAGACCAGCCGCGTTAGTATTAGCATCACAAATGCAAAATTGGGGGGTGGGTACCACCTCATATCTACTGTCTCAGTCAATTCAGGCTGCTATAGCAGAATACTATAGACTGGCTGGCTTAAAGTACTGAAATTTATTACTTACAGGTCTGGAGGCATCCATAGATCTGGTGTCTGGTGAGAGCTCTCTTCCTGGTTTGCAAGTGGCCATCTTCTCATTGTGTCCTCACTCTGTGGAGAGCAGAGAGAGAGGGAGAGAAAGCTCTCTTGCTCTTATTATAAGGGCACTAATCCCATCCAGGGGGGGTTCCATTATCATGACCTAATTACCTTCTAAAGGTCCCATATCTGAATATCATCACATTGGGAGTTAGGTTTCTCCATATGAATTTTGGAAAGACATAAACATTCAGTCCATAGCACCTACTGAATCAGAAATTTTGGAAGTGGGGTCCAGACACCTATGTTGTAACAAACCCTAGAGGTGATTGCTTTGCACATTCAAGTTGTGAAAACACTGGTCTAGACTGACAGGCAGAATTCTCCACCTCCTGCCTCCTCGTTTCTCTGTCACACTCCCAAGTGGTGCTATTGCCTTGGGAGAGCCAGGCAGTCAGGACTTGTCAAACCTCCAAGGATGTTGCATTCAAAATTTTATGAGTCAGATGGGTTTTATTATCATGGAAAAGTGTTGGCAGCAGGTCTGGGGGTGAGAACTGCCCCTCCCAGACACACTGATGAATGTCCCCTGGGCTACATTTACCAGGCAAAGATCTCAGCCTTTTAGAGCTGAAGAGTTTCCCCCCTCAAGTCTTTACCTAGAAATAACTATTTTAAATAAACATGTAATACAGAATAACAAGCATATAGAAATGTGTACAAATATAATAACTTTTCATAAACCCATGTCATCACTATGCAGATCAAGAAACAGAATGTAGCTTCTGTAATAATTAACAACAATTTTTACATCTTCCACCAACAGTTAGTTTTACCTGTTTTAATACTTTATATGAAAACAAGCACTCAGTATGTATCTCTTTGTTTCTTCCTTTTTTCACTTAGCATTGTAGCTGGGAAATTCATTGAATATAGTACGAGTATGGGGGTTTCAAATATTCTACATCTTCATCAGCATTTGGTATTGTCTGTCTTTCTCATTTTAGCTATTGGTGGTAGTCTATAGATACTTACAGTGATTCAAATTTGCATTTTATTAATGAATAATGAGGTTAAACATCTTTTAATATGCTTATTGGCTACTTGGATATCATCTCCTGTGAAAGACTTGTTCAAGTTTAATACTGATTTCCTATTGGGTTTTCTGTGTGGTTTTTTTTCTCTCACTGGTTTGTCAAAATGCTTTCTATGCTCTGGCTAAGAATCCTCGTAGAATATGTGTACTTTAAATGTCTTCTACCCTTTTGCTTGCATTTTCACACTCTTGATGGTCCATTTTGATAACCACACATTCTTAATTTTAATAATGATCAATTTAACAGTCTTCCCTATAATGAGTCATGTTGTATCTTCTGTAAGAAATGTTGGCTTCCTCTAAGGTCATGAAAATATTCTTGAGTACATATTACAAAGTTCCATGGTTTTTACCTTTTACATTTAGAACTATAGAGCATCTGGAATTGATTTTTGTGTTTTATGTGTGATACAACTTCAGATTTTTTTTTCATATGAATATCCAAGTGGCCCCGTATTGAAGGGGTATCCTTTCTGCACTGCAGTGCAGTGTCACAACTGTCATCAATCAAGTAGACACGTGTGTTTGGATCTATTTCTGGATATCTATTTGTTCCATATCTATTTTGTCTTGTGCCAATACCACACTGCCTTACTTACTGTAGCTTTAAAATAAATCTTGATATTGAGAGTGTAAGTCTTCCAACCTTGCTCCTTTTCAAAATTATCTTGGCAATTCTGGGCCTTCAATATTTCCAAATAAATAATAGAATCAGTTGGTCATTTCTGCATGCATACACACATATACATACACACACACCCTGTAAACATGCATACAAAACCTGGTATTTTTAATGGGATTGAATTAAACCCAGATGATTTGAGGGAAAGAAATGAATCTTCCAATGTATGAACATGTTATACCCCTCAGTTTATTTACAGTTTCCTGTGCATGGATCTTGTACAGCTTTTTATTCATTACCAGGTATTTGAGTGTTTTGATATCATTGTAGACTACAGCACTTAATTTCTTTTATTTTCTATTTGTTTGTTCATTGTAACAGATATATAATTGATTCTTGACATTGACTTTTAACTCAGTGGTCATGCAAAATTCACTTATTAATTTTTTTAGTATATCTGTATAGTTTTGAATTTTCATGCATATCATGTCAACAAATAATGATAGTTTTATTTATTTCTATTCAATCTTTGTGCCTTTTATCTCTTTTACTTGACTTATTGCATTCGATAGGACCTCCATTACAATTCTAACTAGAAATGGAAGAGTGGCCATCCTCAGCTTATTACAAATTTCAATATATTGCCATTAAGTATTATGTGATGTTTGCTGTTGGATTTTTTATAGATTTTACTCATCAGCTTTTATAAATTTGCTTTTATTCTTACATTGCTGACAGTTTTTATAATGATTAGGAGTTGAACTTTCTGGATGCTTTTACTGCATCTTGAGATGATTACATTTTTTTCTTTTTTATACCATTAGTATGATAAATAATATGATGTTTTAAAATATTAAACCAATCTTGCATTTCTGGAATAAATACAACTTTGTCTAGGTGTATTACTGTCTTTAGACATTAGTTGGTGTGATTTGCTCATATTCTTTTTAGAACTTTTTAACCTGTATAGAAAAATTGGCCCAACGTTTCCTTTTTGTATAATGTTCTTGTCAAAGTTTATTAACCTCATAGTACCCTTACTCTTCAATTTCTATTTTTTGAAGTATTTGTATAATATTGGTATTATTTCTTCCATAAATGTTTTTAAAATTGCACTGGTAAACTAATTAACACTTGAAGATTTTTTTGTGTACTAGTATGTGTTGGAAGATTATAAATCAGCAGTTTAAATATTTTTAGCAACAGGTGACAATGCAGATAGTCCCTTTCTTATTGGGTCAATCTGATAAATTATGCTTTTCTTGGAATTTTTATTATTCTTCTATTTTTGATCTATTAGCATAAAGTTATAATTATATTCTCTATATCTATGTACTCTATATTAATATCCCTTCCCTGATATAAAATTGTAATTTGTATCTTTTCTAATTTTTATCTAATTAGTCTTTCTGGAGATTTGTCTATTTTATTTATCTATCAGAGATTTGACTTTTTAAATTTCTCTCTCTTGCATATTTGTTTTCTAGTTTTTTTTAATTAATTTTTAATTATTTTCTCTTTTGCATATTCTTTGGGTTTAACTTGTTCTTTTTCTAACTTATTGAGGTAAATACTAGAATCATGAATTTCTAGCTTTTCTTATTTTCTTATATATAGATACAGGACTATAAATTTTCTGCTTACCACAACTTTAGCTG
This sequence comes from Plecotus auritus, assembly GCF_963455305.1. Classification (NCBI taxonomy): domain Eukaryota; kingdom Metazoa; phylum Chordata; class Mammalia; order Chiroptera; family Vespertilionidae; genus Plecotus; species Plecotus auritus. The sequence continues at coordinate 21,866,324 of NC_137782.1, read as the reverse complement.
CATTCCAAATGTTTTTATATGTCCTGTTTTTATTATAATTCATTCCAAAGTAATATCTAATTTTCACTATAAATCATTCCTTGACACATAGATTATTTAGAAATCAATTGTTTAATTTTCAAATATTTGAGCATTTCTAAATTTTTTATTTTTGTTACTTATTTATGGCTCAATTCCACTCTAGTCAGAGGACATGTGCTAAATAGTTTTAATGCTTTAAATATGGTAAAACTTAATTCCTGTCTCAAAATCAATTTTACTTAATAGTCCATGTGTGCTGTTAGAAAGTATCCTGTTAATATTTAATTAGTATTCAATTAAGTAAATTAGGCTAATTTATGAAAATTTGGTCAAGTGTAGTAACCAGATCTTCTTTGTCCTTACTGATTTTTTTAAATCAGTTTGTCCTCTGACTTCTGATAAAATTATATTAAAGTCACCCATTATGATTGTGGATTTTTCTATTTGAAATGTTTTTAAACTATGTTAATTAGATAAGTATAAATTTAGAGTGGTTATACTTGGTGAATTGACCCTTTCATCATTATGTACTGTTTATCTTTATCTCTGGTAGTACTTTTTTTCTTAAAGTAGGCTTTGTCTCCTATAAGGGTAATTATCTCAGCTATCTTTTGGTTAGTAATTGCACCCCTTTGCTTTGAAATTATTTGTGCCCTTATATTGAAAGTAAATACTTTATAAGCAACATATGCTTTTACAGAAAAAAAAATCCTTTTCAATGCAGAATTTAGCCATATACATTTAATAAAATTACTGATAGAATTTGGTTTAAATCCAACATTTTACTATTTGCCATCAGTTTTCACTTTGTCCTATGTTCATTTATTTCCCTACCTTGACTTCTTTGGGATTAATCAACTATGTTTCTATTATTCCATTTTTCCCTCAATTACATTTTTTTAAAATATATTTTATTGGTTTTTTACAGAGAGGAAGGAAGAGGGATAGAGAGTTAGAAACATCGATGAGAGAGAAACATCGAACAGCTGCCTCTTGCACACCTCCTACTAGGGATGTGCCCGCAACCAAGTTACATGCCCTTGACCGGAATCGAACCTGGGACCCTTCAGTCCGCAGGCCGACGCTCTATCCACTGAGCCAAACCGGTTTTGGCATCAATTACATTTTTAGCTACACATTCCTTTACTCTTCTTTTACAAGTTACCCTAGATTACACCTCCTTGAATTATTAGTTTTATAGAAGTTAGTACTTTTATTACTTCCCAGATATCATGAGACTCCTAGAATACTCAGCTCTATTTATATTTCTGTCTCCTTTATGTTTCAATGTTTCTATGACAAAACATTATTACCATTCCTTGTATAGTCAATATTAATTTAGATGTGCTCTCATACGTACCCTTCCTATGGTTCTTTATTCTTTCCTAAGTTTCATGTTTTTATCTGGGATCAATTTTCTTCTGCGAAAGAACATGCTTTATCATTTTTCTTTTAGTGCAAGACTACTGGTACAAATTATCTCAGGTTTTATTTATGTGAAAATGTATTTCTTTCACCTTAACTATTAAAGACTATTTTTCTGGATATAGAATTCTAGGTTGGCAGTTATTTTCCTGCATATTTTAAAGTCATTGTTCCATTGCATTCTGACTTGCATAATTTCTGCTAAGAAGTCTGTTCTAGACATTATTTTTACACCTTTGAAGGTAATATGCTTTTATTCCTTTGGTTACCTATAAGGTATTTTTTATCTTTATAGTTTATTTTTACCAGTTTTACTGTAATGAACCAAATGTGGTTTTCTCTGGGTTCATCTTCTTAATCAATTACAGATGGTGTCTTGAATCATATTTGGAAAATGCTTGACTATTAATCTCTTCAAATGTTTCTGCTCCATTTTCATTCCTCCCATCTTTTGAAATTCCAGTTAAACATATGCATTCACCATATCTCATATGATTCTTACACTTCTCTATATTTTCCATCTTTAGTAAAATTACTTAACAATTCTGAAATTCCATGTCAGCATTTGGAAAGAAGGATATTAATAGCCTCACAGAGTTTTGTTTTGTTATGTTTTTAATGAAGCTTATGTAAAGTGTTCATCCAGTGCTTGTTAGACAACAGTCATTTGGTAAATATTAAGTCTCTTTACCTTTTAGTGCTGGCATCTTATTGCTCAATAACGCTGATGGCAATGATAGTTACACTTTATCAAGCTTTTACTATGAGAGAAGCGGGACTTTAAGTCTTTGACATATATTATTTCTACTTTATTTATATCAATCCTTTGAACTAGCATCATTATATTTATGCTAGAGATAAGGAAACTGAGGCACACGGAAATAAAGGAACTTGATTAGCTAGGTGGTTCTGGTTCAAGGTCTGTCATGAGGTTGCAGTCACACTGTCACCCCCAACTCCATCACCTAAAAGATAAATTTGAATTGATCATAAAAAATACAGTTGAACCACATGAAACTGAAAATTTTTGACCTACAGAAATGTCACTTTCATATGGTTCAACCTAATAATTTATGTTTTCCAGACTCCCTGACTGAGATGATACAGAAAAATCCAATAGAGAGTATTTCAATCTTACTAAAGCAAAAGATATTTTTTTATTGCTACTCACCTCCTTGATGTGGTCAGAGCTATGCGGGCAAGGCCAGAACTCAAGAAAGCAACATCTGGATGGAGCAGGAGGAATCAATTTTTTTGTGGTCTTGTGATAAATTAGCAAATGGGACCTCAAGAGTCAGGGACCAAAAAAGACTCTTCTTCCTCAGTCACCCCACTGCTCTCTGCCCTCCCCTTCTTCTCTCTCAGTGTCCTATCCCAATCCACCTATTCAGAGTCTGGTTTGTGTCTTGTAGAGATGTGGAGGAGTCATGTTGCATCATCTGGAATTTCCCAGAATATTTTCTGGTTTTCATAAAATCTTCATTTTACAACCAGCATTGTGACTATTTCAGGATTCACAAGATAGTGATTGATAGTGATTGCAGAACAGAATTGACCCTCATGGGGACAGTCCTTGCTCTAATGAGGAAGTCTCAGAGTTGAAGCCATCATAGAAATGGGAATAACCTAAATGTCCACCAATAAACTAAGCTAAATTTATCCAGTGTAATGTTATGCAGCATTTAAAAGAATTAAATGGGGTCATGTGTACTTGCATGGAAAATACTCCAGTCCTGGCTGGTGTGACTCAGTTGGTTGAAGCATAGTCCCATGCACCAAAAGGTCTCAGGTTCAATGCATAACCAGGACACATACCCAGGTTGTGCATTCAATCCCCAGTCGGGGCAAATACAGGAGAAAACTGATCAATATTTCTCTCATTCTCTCTCCCTCTCCCTTCTTCTATCTTTAGAATCAGTTGGAACGTATCTTCCAGGGAGGATTAAAAAAAAACAAACAAACTTCAAATATCTTGGTAAGTAAAAAAAAAGTACATGGCAGGTCAATATGTAGAGTGGAATATGTAGAGTATGTGTGTGTGTATGTGTTGAACAGAAAGTATCTGGAAGAAAAAAAAACACTAAAATAATGACAATGGTCATTTCCGGGCAGGAAAGGTATTGGAGAGGAGGGTCAAGGGGAAGACTTTGGCAGTAAGTGTAATGCTTGATTTTGCTAAAAATGGGAATATATTCATGGTTTAAAAAGGAAGCATTTTTTAAAATTATAACATTTTTTTGCAGCAGGCTTATATACAAAGTTAAGAGCTATCCTAGTTTGGTTTCATCAAAAGAAGACCGAGATGAGATTCAAATGCAGTTGTTTTATGTAGGAGGTAATCCTAGGACATACCAATAAAAGAGTGAAGTGAGACCGAGAGTGGAAAGTAGTCAGTAAAGTATGTTATCAAGCAAGTTACCACATGGGCAACTGGAAGTGCAATCTGCTGAGAAACACGTCCCTCAAAGTCATCTCACCTGAGGAGCAGGGAAATGGAGTATTGATGCACCAAATTCCATCACTCATTGTTGGGGGCTGCTCCTGAGGAACATTCATTCTGTAGCACTTCTGGCCTGCCACACAGCTGGGCCAAGTGGCCCCTGATGGCCAGAGAAACCCTTTAAGGAAAGAAATGAAGGGACTGGCAGTTGGAAGCTGGGCTTCCATGCACTTGAGTGATAAGAATGAGGAGATTTGGACAGGACACCAATAGCATTGATAAGAGCCGTATTCACACCCCACTGTAACTCAGTATTGTTCAGGCTGCCTCTGAGGTTCTCTCTGGGATATCTGAGCTGGCTGACACCTGTCAGGGACAGCAACATCTCTGATGCAGGTTCCCAACACTCCTCATGGGTAGAACTCCACAAAGGTATTAGCTTTCTGTTTAGGAAAACACAGCCAGCCAACCTCTCTGACTTTCATAGGAAGCCCCATGTCTCAGCTTCCCCTACAGGAAATGAAAAAAGACACAGACATAACAACCCTTTCTTCTTCAGGCATTGGCTACAGATGAATTAGATAACACAACCATTAAATCCTAAGTGCCACTTTTTATAAGATTCAGCCATCCAAGTGACCATGGAAGAAGGAGATTAAAAACCTAGATGCAAACCAAACTTTTCCTAATTGTACAACAGGGACTAGTCAGTGTCCCTCTCTAAACGTATGAAGTGGCAACAGCTACCTCATAGGCTCGAGTGATATGCACATACAGACTTAGAAAGGACTCACAGAGCACAATCCTTGGTACATGGTCAACATTCAACCAATGTCCACAGGCCCAGAAACTGAATTTTTAAAAAACTTATTTTACACCTGCTGTTTTCTGAACTTTGTTCTTGGGGCCGTGGGAAAGAAACAAAGAGGATCCTCAGGTCTCCTCAAGCAGCAGTAATATGTCTTCATGAATCAGCCTGTCTGAGTCTTCAGACAGGAAATCAGGTCCCTTGGGGCTCAAAAGGCTGCAGCCAGGGATGCAGAGGTGGAGCCCAAAGGAGAAACTGCTTGGGAGAGGGGACAGTCTATGACCCTGTAACCTTGGGCATCAGGAAAGTGCCCCCCTGTCCCCGTGTATGCCCAGTCCAGCTAATCTGAGTGCAGCAAACCTGCTTCTATTGACCAGCCTTCCTCTGATTTAAATTTCAAACAGCCCACGATTTTATTCTCTCCTCACCAGCCCTGAAAGCTAACCATTATGGATTTTACAGGCCTCGGAGCCCTCAGCTCACACACTCAATTTGCACAATCTTTGCATAAGGAAAGAGGCAGTCGATGCAAACTGAATTAATTGTAATTGACCATAATATGCTTACAGAAATGCCAAGGAGTTTTCATTAGTAGATAAGCCCCAAAGTACCTCCGATGATTTAGATGTGCAGGAACACACTGCATGGCCAGTTAATTACCAGACCTGCCATGAAAGGTGCTTCATCAAACCCTGGCAGAGGCCTTCCGAGGGCCAGTGACACCTCCAGGGACCGACATGTTTTGACTTCCTGTGAAGGGCTTTGAAGTTCACTGGCTGGAATGATGCAGAGCCAAGCTGCCCTGTCAGGCTCAGGCTGGGCTCCACTTGCTGCCCTTGGCTCTGAGTCCTTCCATCCCCTCCCTTGGAGTTGCTGGTCCCTCCCACCTATCCCCAGCCTCAGTCCTTCTCCAACAGTCATCACTGCGAAGGCTGATATTGAACTTGTGTCCTGATTCACAAAGGAGACCTTAATTCAAAACAAATTTTTTCAGCAAACATTTTTTAAGTGGCTCCTATGTGACAGCCTCCATACTAGGATTGGGGATACAATACAGACATGGACCTACCACATAGAGCTTAAAATCCCAAAATATAAAGATTAAATAGGAGAACCAAGATGGCGGCATAGGTAAACACCTGTACTTGCTGCCTCTCACAACCACATCAAATTTACAACTAAAAGAAAGAACAACTATCATCTAGACAGCTGTGGGCAAACTATGGCCCGCGGGCCGGATCCGGCCGTTCGGCTGTTCTATCCGGCCAGCGGAGCCGAAAGAGCGGAGGGTTCTCTTGCTCTCCCCTCCTCTCCTTTACTTTGAATTTATATTAGTTCACACAAACACTCCATCCATGCTTTTGTTCTGGCCCTCCGGTCCAGTTTAAGAACCCATTGCGACCCTCGAGTCAAAAAGTTTGCCCACCCCTGATCTAGAACCACAGGAAAGCTGCCTGAGTAGAAGTACTACAACCAGAGAGGTAAAGAAGAAAGCACATTGAGACTGGTAGGAGGTGTGGAGGCGCGGAATGGGCTGGCACCCAGGCGCACTTCTTTTTTAATCGGGAGGGAGATATAAGCTCCTGCTTGCTCTGAACTCCAGTTCTGGGTGAGACTCTGGGGGACCCAGACACATACAGGGAGAAACTGGACTGTCTGGCATAGGGGCAGGAACAAGAGGGTGGCTTTCTTTCAGACAGAGGTGCTCACAGTGGTCATTGTTCCTGCGCTGGGACCTCTCCAGTGCAGGGCTGATTGGCAGCCATTGCTGTTTGCTCTGCCCTGGTAATTCCCTGAGACCCTGCCCCACCCAATTTACAACCCCACCCAAGCTCTGCACAGCAGCTTTTGCATATGAATGGCCTGTCCTTTCTCAGCCTAAAACCTGTCAAACAGGCAGCAGCTGGGTCAGGGAGCCCTAAAGCTATCAAAAGAAGGCCCAAGGCAAGCAGCAGCAGCCTGCCTTGCTTCACAGCTGGGCCTTGTCTGGGCACTTCCAAACACGATACAAGGAGGAAGAATCTACAGATCTCTCTGTAGCTCCTGCTGGGTGGCCCCAGGCAGTGGCTGACTTTGCACCTCCTTGGAGATCCAAGAGCCAGTGTACCCAGTGGTCAGTGTGAGACCATACCAGATTACAACTCTTTACATAAGTGACACACTCAAGGGGCAGACTCAGTGAGCACCAAAGCTGCACTAAAGCAAGTCCTGCTCCATAAGGGTGTCTCCAGCACAGCAGCTCTCCATTGTAGATATAGCTGATCCTCACAGCCAATTGGCCTGGAGCTCAATTCCTCCCAGTGATACCAACAGCAATCAAGGCTTAACTACAACAAGACTGTGCACACAGCCCACAAAGGGGTGCACCAAGAGTGTCCACTTCAGGTGATTGGGGAGGCTGAGCCAGTGGGCCCCATAGGACACCTACCGCACAAGGCCACTCTATCAACTCAAGGAGACTTAGCAGCTACCCAATACATAGAAACAAACACAGGAAAGAAGCCAAAATGAGGAGACAAAAAAACATGTCACAAATGAAAGAAATGGAAGAAAGCAAAATACTGGATATAGAGTTCAAAACCACAGTTATAAGGTTTCTCAAGAATCTTCTAGAAACCTCCAAGGAATTTAGTGAGACCTTCAAGAATCTTAGTGAGAATTCAAAAAAAAATAAAATAAAAGGAAAAGGACCAGTCAGAAATTAAGCATACACTGACTGAAATAAAGAATAATATACAGAGATTCAACAGCAGACTAGAGGATTCCAAGAATCAAGTCAAAGATTTGAAATACAAGGAAGAAAGAAAACACCCAACTGGAAGAGCAAAAAGAAAAAAGAATTCAAAAATATGAAGATAGTGTAAGGAGCCTCTGGGACAACTTCAAGCATACCAACATCCAAATTATGGGGTTTGCCAGAAGAAAAGAGAGAGCAAGGTATTGAAAACCTATTTGAAGAAATAATGACAGAAAACTTCCCCTATCTGGTGAAAGAAATAGACTTACAAGTCCAGGAAGCATAGAGAACCCCAAACAAGAAGAATCCAAAGAGGACCACACCAAGACACATCATAATTAAAATGCCAAGGGCAAAAGACAAAGAGAGAATCTTAAAAACAGCAAGAGAAAAACAGGTAGTTACATACAAGAGAGTACCCATACAACTGTCAGCTGATTTCTCAACAGAAACAATGCAGGCCAGAAGAGAGTGGCAAGAAATATTCAAAGTGATGAATAGCAAGAACCTACAACCAAGATTACTCTACCCAGCAAAACTATCATTTAGAATTGAAGGTCAGATAAAGAGCTTCACAGACAAAAAAAAGCTAAAGGAGTTCATCACCACCAAACCAGTATTATATGAAATGCTGAAGGGTATTATTTACTAGTAGGAAGAGGAAGAAGAAGAAAAAGGCAAAGATAAAAAATTATGAACAACAAAGTGACAACAAATACATATCTATCAACAACTGAATCTAAAAATCAAATGAATAAAATATCTGATGAACAGAATAAACTGGTGAATGTAATAGAATCAGGAACATGGAAAGGGGGCAGACTGACAATTCTCGGGGGGGGGGGGGGGCGTGTGTGAGGGTGCGGGAAGAGATTGGACAAAGATCTTACACCTATGGACAAGGACAGGGGGTGGGAGGGCGGCGAGGGCCTAGGGTGGGGTTGGAACCAGGTGGAGGGGAGCTATGGGGGGAAAAAAGAGAAACATCTGTAATAATCTGAACAATTAAGATTAAAAAAAAGAAGAAGTACAAATTGCCAGTTATAAAATAAGTCAAAGGTGTATAATGTACAGCACAGAGAATAGAGTCAATAATATCATAATAACTAAGTACAGCAACAGATGTCTACTAGATTTATCATGGTGATCACTCCATAAGGTATATAAATATTGAATCACTATGTTGTACACCTGAAACAAATATAATATTGTATGCCAACTATATATTTTTTAAATGTGTGTGGCAAATTGTATTGAACCCAAAAATATATTTTAAAAAATAATAAAATACTGAGTTTATTTCATGAAAAAAAAGAAAGACTAAATAAATAAGCCCATGAATGTCAACATGTGATAATGAAATGAGAGTAAAGAACAGGGGAAAAGGAAGGAAATTATTAGAGAATATGGATGGAGAAGTTTTGTTAGAGAAGGTGATACCTAAGCTGAGACTTGAACCATGGGAAGGCACCATCCAGATGAAGTGTTAAGCAAGAGTGTTCCAGGCAGAAGAAATAGCATGTGCGAAGGCCTGGAGGCAGAATGCATCCTGACATTGGAGGCTCATGAGGCTGGATCATCCCAAATGAGGTCTATCTATTAAGTTAAATTGTTAAATTATCAGGAATTTTGCAAACTAGTTTTTAAACATCGCTATTATTAAATAACTAGAGGCCCGGTGCACAAAATTCGTGCATGGGGGGGGGTGTCCCTCAGTCCACCCAGCACCCTCTCCAATCTGGGAACCCTAGAGGGATGTCCGACTGCCTGTTTAGGCCCAATCCCGGTAAGATCAGGCCTAAACGGGCAGTCGGACATCCCTCTCACAATCCAGGACTGCTGGCTCACAACTGCTTGCCTGCCTGCATTCTTAATTGCCCCTAACCGCTTCTGCCTGCCAGCCTGATCACCCCCTAACCACTCCCCTGACAGCCTGATTGAACTGCTCCCCTGCCAGCCTGTTTGCCCTCCCCTGCAGGCCTGGTCACCCCTAACTTCCCTCCCCTGTAGGCCTTTTCACCCCTAACTGCCCTCCCCTGCAGGCCTGGTCCCCCCCAACTGCCCTTCCCTGCAGGCCCAGTTGCCCCAACTTCCCTCCTCTGCTGGCCTGGTCAGCCCTAACTGCCCTCCCCTACAGGCCTGGTCCCTCCCAACTGCCCTCCCCTACTGGCCTGATCGCCCACAACTGCCCTCCCTTGCAGGCCTGGTTCCTCCCAACTGCCCTCCCCTGCTGGCCATCTTGTGGTGGCCATCTTGTGTCCACATGGGGGCACGATCTTTGACCACATAGGGGAAGCCATCTTGTGTGTTGGAGTGATGGTCAATTTGCATATTACTCTTTTATTAGATAGGATAGAGGCCTGGTGCACGGGTGGGGGCCAGCTGGTTTGCCCTGAAGGGTGTCCCAGAGCAGGTGGAGGTTCCCTTGAGGCATGGGGCGGCCTGGGCGAGGGGCCTGTGGTGGTTTGCAGGCTGGCCACACCCCCCAGCGACCCAAGCAGAGGCCCTGCTTTCTGGGATTTATTCATCTTCTATAATTGAAATTTTGTAGCCTTGAGCGGAGGCCCGGGCCAGCCAGGGTGGGCAGGAAGCTTGGCTTCCTCCATTGCTGAGGAAACCCAAGCCTCCTGTTCGCTCTGTGGCCACAGCCATCTTGGTTGGGTTAATTTGCATACTCACTCCTGATTGGCTGGTGGGCATGGCTTGTGGGTGTAGCAGATGTATGGTCAATATGCATATTACTCTTTTATTAGATAGGATTATGTGAATTCACTAATAAATTACATTCATAAAAGATAATAAATGCTTAAAATTGAGATGGAGCCTCTATTTCCCTGAAGGACAGGTAGACTTACCTGCTGTGAATACAGGGATCAGGTTGGAGAGGAGGGCAAAGAAAGTTAAGTAGACATTGAAAGATGAAGCACAGTGGGCTTCAGAAAAGCAACCAATTAGTAAGAAAACCTTTTCTCTGAAAATGTGCAAACTCTCTGTGAGGACAGAAGTAGCAAGCAGTGAGCTGGAGCACCTAGAGAGCCATGCAGAGTTTGATTTACACTGCGGCATGCCCACCGGCTGCCAGCCTCCCCACACAACTGTTATTTGCTTATTTCATGGCTCCCCGGCTGTTCTCTAAAATCAAATCTTCACTAATAACCATATTTAGCATTGAACAAATGCTTGGTATTTCCCGAGGACTTCACAAGTAGTAATTAGTTAATAACCCAATGGAGCTGAAGAAAAGCACAGATCGAGAGTCTGCAAGAACCAGGTGACTTTCTTTTTCATGGTGTAGGGAAAGGGTCCTAACAATGGGCATCGGGAGTTGTGATTCTTAGAATTCTATACAATTATTATGTGTATGAATGTGTGTGTGTGTATGAGTGTGTGTGTGTGTAAACATGTGTGCACACCTGTGTGACTGAACATGCCTGGGGGGATATATGTGGGTAAAAATACCTTCATCAGTTGTTCATAGGGACATCGGCCAAAAAGATTAAAAAAAAAAACAAAACACATAGCATTGAAGAAGTAGCTTAAGATACAGGTTCAGGCAACTTAAGTTAGGAGCCAGGTTCAGATACCTACTGGCTATCTGATTTTGGACAAATCAACTCCGCTTTTAATGTCATAGTTTCCCTCATCTATAAAATGGGATGAATGCCTTTTTCTCAAGGTTGTAAAGATTACATGAAATCCTATAAGTGAAAGTCCTACCACAACTCAGAATTGGTCAGTATCTTGACTCTCTGTCTTCCGTCCCTTATTCATTTCATGACTACTTATTCAGTCGCTACTATGTGGCGGCACTGGTCTACACCTTGGTGATCCAGCAATGAGAAGAACAAAGCCTCCACTTACATTCATATATGTAAAGACAGGCATGAAGAAATAAGCAAGTACATATGTGGTGTACAAATATGTGATACCTTAATCAATAAAGAAATTTTAAAAAAAGATGACAAGAAGGAGAAAGACAAAGCAGATCAGGGGATAGGAAGGGATTCTGGGCTGCAGTGGGTAGTCTGGAAGGGCATCCTGAGGTCTTCTGAGCAAATACCTAAGGTGGTGAAGAAGCCATCATGTGGGAATCTGGGAGATTGTTCTTGGTAGAGCAAAGTGAAGAAGCAAAGGCCCTGAGCTGAGACTGCACTTGACATTTGGGAGGATAGCAAGGATCTTTCTGATGCTCTCACGCTATAGTGTTATTGTTTAGTGGCAGTAACAGTGGAACTACTAGAAGTAGGAGTGTGTGTCCCTGAGAGGACCTTACAGACTGTCTCCTGTTGTGTTTCTTGCTCAGTACAGACACTTACATTTCACTTGCTGTTAAGGAAGCTTATATCTTTAATGCAGTCTGCTGCTGTCTTTCTGTCAATCACTACCTTCATGCGGATCCTTCACAGAATCTCTTAGTCTGATTTATACATTAAGAAACACAACCACATGGTGAGAGAGCCAGACTTCAAACTAAGATCTGCAGTGCAGTGTTCGCTCCTGGACACCACCTGGAATCTTTGTTCTTGGCCTAAAGCCAAACATCCTGGGAAGATCATGTAGTAAGGATGGGTGGGCCAGGGGACCCTGTGTCCCAGCCTCCTCCTTCTCCAAACCCCTCTGTCTCCAAATGCCTGAACCCCTACCCCCAGCTCTGAGAGTGATCAAGACTCAAGCCATTCACATCAGAGAAGGCTTTTAAGAGGTAGAGAAATCTGGGAAAGGTTTACACCTCAAAATAACCCTGCCAATTGGGTGGAGGGTTGATAATAATGATCAAAAAGTAACAGTGAACAGAATATAAACTTCTGGATTCAAAATGAGGCACAAACTTGAATATTTAATCCTATGTAATAAAAGCATAATATGCAAATCGACTGAGCAGCGGAACTGGCTGGCAGGGGATGGGGCCGGGAGCAGGAGGTGCCAGGCCAGACAAAGCACATACCAGCAGGCAGAGAGAGGGGACGGCGATGGGGGTAGGGGTGCAGGGCATCGGTAACCAGCAGCGGTGGAGGGGTGATGCGGGGGCAGGGAGTGGTGGGGGCAGCGCCATCCCCTGATTGGCCCGCCCAGTCACTTCCCGCAGAGGGAGGCCACCTGTGGCAGCAGCAACAGGGTGATGGCCCCGACTACGAGAGGGTGCAGGCCATGCTGAGGGACAACCCCACAGTGCATGAATTTTCACGCACTGGGCCTCTGGTTTAAAATAAGAAAATAAATCAAAACAAACTACATTTTTAAAGTGACAGATCACACTAACATTACAAAATCCTGGAAAAGAACATATTTGCATTAATTATAACACTGATACAACTCTATAATAATTCTTCCTACTTTTGGTGGCTGCAGACTGCTATCTTCAGTTGACAATGTGCTTGTAATATTTTCTTTACACTGAGTGGCCAGATTATTATGATCTCTGAACGCATAATAATCTGGCCACTAAGGGTGTGTGTGTGTGTATATATATATATATATATATATATATATATATACATATATATATGTATATATATATATACACACATGTGTATATATATATATATATGTATATATATATATATACACACATGTGTGTATATATATATATGTGTGTGTGTATATATATATATATATATATATATCTTATCTAATAAAAGAGTAATATGCAAATTGACCATACCTCCACTACACCCACAAGCCACACCCACCAGCCAATCAGGAGCGAGTATGCAAATTAACCCAACCAAGATGGCTGTGGCCACGGAGAGAGCAGGAGGCTTGGGTTTCCCAGGCAATGGAGGAAGCCAAACTTCCTGCACACTCAAGGCTACAAAGTTTCAATTATAGAAGATAAATAAATCCCAACAAAAATGGTGGCAGCCACGGAGCTGGAGAGAGCATGAGGCTTGGGTTGCCCCCGGCAATGGAGGAAGCCAAGCTTTCCGCCTGCCCTGGTGGGCCCAGGTCTCTGCTCAAGACTACAAAGTTTCAACTCTAGAAGATAAATAAATCCCAGATATCAGGGCCTCCACTTTGGTCGCCAGGGGGCGTGGCCAGCCTGCAAACCACCACAGACCCCTCACCCAGGCCGCCCCACACCCCAAGGGAACCCCCACCCTGATCTGGGACACCCTTCAGGGCAAACCAGCTGGCCCCCACCCATGCACCAGGCCTCTATCCTAACTAATAAAAGAGTAATATGCAAATTGACCATCACTCCAACACACAATATGGCTGTCCCCATGTGGTCAAAGATGGCTGCCCCCATGTGGACACAAGATGGCCACCACAAGATGGCCAGCAGGGGAGAAGAGTTGGGAGGGACTAGGTCTGCAAGGGAGGGCAGTTGTGGGTGATCAGGCCAGCAGGGGAGGGCAGTTGAGAGGGATCAGGCCTGCAAGGGAGGGCAGTTGGGGGCAATCAAGCCTGCAGGGGAGGGCAGTTAGGGCTAACCAGGCCTGCAGAGGAGGGAAGTTGGGGGCGACCGGGCCTGCAGGGAAGGGCAGTTGGGGGGGACCCAGGCCTGCAGGGGAGGGCAGTGAGGGCAGTTAGGAGCAAACAGGCTGGCAGGAGAGCAGTTAGGCATCAATCAGACTGCCAGGGGAGTGGTTAGGGGATGATCAGGCTGGCAGGCAGAAGCAGTTAGGGGCAATCAGGAAGGCAGGCAGGCGAGCAGTTGGGAGCCAGCAGTCCTGGATTGTGATTGGGCCTAAACGGGCAGTCAGACATCCCTCGAGGGGTCCCAGATTGGAGAGGGTGCAGGCTGGGCTGAGGGACACACCCCCCGTGCACGAATTTCGTGCACCGGGCCTCTAGTATATATATATATATATATATATATATATATATATATATATATATATATCCGGTGCATGAATTCGTGCATGGGTGGGGTCCAGCCAGCCTCGCCAGGGGAGGAGACATGGGCATTTGGCCGGCCTGCCTGCTGGTCGAACTCCTGGTCGAGGGGACAATTTACAATTTGCATATTAGCCTTTTATTACATAGGATATACCCTGAGTGGCCAGATTATTATGTGTTCAGAGATCATAATAATCTGGCCACTCAGTTTATATAAAGAGAAAACAAAGAAAATTCAGACTTTCTAAATTATTTTTACTATGTCAAATAGAGTAAAACTAGTGGGTTTTTTGTTTTTTTCTGCTTCACAGATTCATTACTGGAAATGCCTCCTAAATTTTTAGGATTATTGACAAATTTGAGAAATCTTCTATCAAGCTTATTTCATATGTGAGGTGTGAGATTTTAGAGGACTTACAAAGTTTTCTTGTGCAGCCCTAACTGGTATGGCTTTGTTGGTTAGAGACATTGTCTCGTCGTGCACTGAGAGGTTGCTGGTTTGATTCCCAATCAGGGCACATGCCCAGGTTGCACCCCCACCCCACCCCCAGTAGGGGCATACAGGAGGCAGCCAATCAATGTTGCACTCTCATATCAATGTTTCTCTCTTCCCCCTTCCTCTATCTCTAAAGGGCAATAAACTATTATTTTTTAAAGTTTTCTTGTGCAATAAGTAAACATCAGTACTATTTGAACTGACAACACTCATGAAGCAGGGCCTTGGAAGGGCCCCAGGCAAGTGAGAGGTCCTGAAGTTTAAGTGTTACTAGTTTCTCAGTAAATCCACATCTGATTGGTTTACAAGGTCCTTCCTTGATAGTCCTTGGACACCCCTTCCAACTCATTACCTATCTCATCTCCTTTGTCCAGTCTTTTCCAAACATTCTACTTTTCTTGTTTTCATCTAATGTTCATGTTTTCTTCCCATTGCCTGACTTTTGCACAGGCTGTGCCCCCTGTCTGGACTTCCCTTCCTACTACATAATTCTTTTCATTTCACTAACTCCTTCAGAGTCTTCTAGACTCAGTTATCATCCACTTCTGAATGTCTTCCCTCACTATGTCAAATCCCATATTATATAAGCTTTTATGTTGTTATAGGATAATACAATTAATCTCTTTCTCTCCCAAGAGAGCTCCAGGAGGGTGGGGGCCACATTTGGTTTTGTTCCCTCATAGTATCTCCAGTGCCTAGTACACAGTCTGACCCATGGTAGAGGTTGAATAAATATTTAGTGATTGAGTCTGGATGACTAAAAGAGAAGAGACATAAATTGAAATTGATCAGTGATCTCCATCTCTCACAAAGAAGAAAAAGTCAAGAAAACAAAGTTCGGTTTCTCTTTGGCTCCATTTCACCTGAGTCAACCGCCTGTTGGTGAATCTCAGATATCTAGCCAGCCTCTGTGAAAGTATCTTCATCCTAAAACATGCTTTTGGCACTTTGAGAAACCACGGGTGTTGCTATAAATACCAGAGGTAATCAAAATTTGAAGTCTGAGGTAAAAAGAAATATGGATGAAATGATTAATAAAATACTTCAAGAAAGGACACAGATGTAGCCTATCTTTGGGGAGAAGTTGAGGTTGGGCAGCTGTGTTTTCCAAAAAGATTAAATAACTCTTGTCCCACCTTGAGATACTGGCCCAAATTCCACACCAGAGCATGCTTTGTGGATGGATCTTGGTCTGCCAATATGGGGTAAACATTGACTTCTAAAAAGGTCTCCCCCTCTGGTCTATTAGCACATGTTTCTGCCCTTCGAGGTACATTTCTTTTGATGAGGTACTGTACCTATACACGTTTTAGATCTGGCCTTCACCAACTGCATGTAACTCCCTGCACTGGGGCCCAGCCCTTCAGCCCCTCTCAGTCTCTGAGACATGCTGGTAAGAAGAGGCTTAGCCCACCAAGGGATGGGATTTGAAATTATAAGGTTACCCATAGATTTCAAAGTACAAGAGACCCAGACATCTATATGTTCCTTAATTTGTTCCCTCTTCCAATGATCCAAAGGTCAGTTTCCCAAGGGATGGGATATCAATATCTAATGTAGGATTGTTGGTGGATTTCAAATTACGTGCCAACCTTATTTCTTGTCAGGGAGTCCAGGCTCATTAAGGACAAAATCATGTTTGATTAGCAATGTCTGCTATGACCAAGGGAAAGGATGGTCATGGTATGCATGAACATATTTGGTTTCCAAGTTCTAATTCCTAACATTTGGTCCAAGACTTATGATTGAGTTTTAGCCCAATTTTAACTTCAATTTCTCCAGAGGTTGAAGATCTACCCTGAATCCAGTTGATATGCTATAATATATAGTGTCCAGGAAAATGTATACACACACTTTGAATAATTATAAAGGCCATGTTTTTACAATACAAATTCATGGGACTACTGGCTAAAAAATATAAATTGGTATCTACTTCCCTTTAGGACCGCTCATGTATTTTTCAAATTTCCTTCAGGACCACTTTCGAGTCTTCACCAACCAGTCTCTTGAGGAAATCATGCTGCTGTGACCCCTCACTCCAACCAGGAGGAACCTACACAGTGTTCCAGCTGACTACAATAAATGTCCATCCCCTTAGGATCTTGAAGTCTCCTCTCAGATGGAAGAAATGACCTCCATGCCTATTTCATAAAACAAAAAGGCTGGAACATTAGATCTGATCAAATAATCAAATCAATATCCCATCCCCTGGGAAACTGACCTTTAGACCATTTTGCAACTAGAATTCCCTTTCCCTTAAATGACATTCTATTTGTAAGACCAATAACTTTCCCCTCCAGACTTGCCCAGGATCTGGACCCACCCAGATAATTCCCTGCAGGAAAAGCCCACCTATGGTTCTTTAAAATCTCTGACTCCCAGCCTAAGTGCCCATCAGCAGATGAGTGGATTAAAAAACTGTGGTACATCTACACAATGGAATACTACGTTGTGGTAAAAAAAGAAGTTCTTACCATTTGCAACAACATGGATGGAGATGGAGAGCATTATGCTAAGTGAAATAACCAGGCAGAGAAAGATAAATATCACATAATCTCACTCATTTGTGGAATATAATGAACAACATAAACTGATGAAAAAAATAGATCCAGAGACAGAGAAACATCAATCAGAACGTCAAACCTCAGGGAAGGTAGGGGACAGTGGGGGTAAGCGGAAGAGATCAACCAAAGGACTTATGTGCATGCATATAAGCCTAATCAATGGACACAGACAACAGGGGGTGGGGGCATAAATGGGAGGTGGGGGGTAATGGGGGAATATGGACACATATGTAATACCTTAATCAGTAAAGAAATTTAAAATAAAATAAAATAAAATAAAAAAGAAAAAGAAAATCTCTGACTCCCTGTCCCTGGGTGCAGGCACCATTTGGGGGTTCAGCCCATCTGGTTTCCAGATGACCTAATAGATTTATAATTCTTTACCCCTTTTGGCCTCATGTGTTCCTCCTTCAGTGACCCTAATACATTTCATTTTCAAAATTGAGCTGTCAGCTATTAAAATGTGTGTACATTTGGGGGGAACACTCTGCCTTTCACAAATACTGCACTGACCGAGTTGTGAAGCCGTGGCTAAAAAACTCTCAATTCCCCTTTGTGGGTAGTTTGCTAAGCCTCTACACCAGTGGTCGGCAAACTGCGGCTCGCGAGCCACATGTGGCTCTTTGGCCCCTTGAGTGTGGCTCTTCCACAAAATACCACGTGCGGGAGCACATGTACAGTGCGATTGAAACTTCGTGGCCCATGCGCAGAAGTCAGTTTTCGGCTCTCAGAAGAAATTTCAATCGTTGTACTGTTGATATTTGGCTCTGTTGACTAATGAGTTTGCCGACCACTGCTCTACACCAACCACCTCCCTTATTGGGATCCCACTCTCCAAGGCCAGCTACAACTAGCTAGTGACAGCCCCTAAGCCCAGGAGCCCATGTAATTATTCAAATTTACCAATCTTTAAAACCCACTCTGCTTTTTATACATAATCCACTTTCTACAGCTCCAGCTTGCTATGACCCTGTCCCTAGTGCAACCCTCTGCATGTCCCTGCATGGCAGGCTTCTTTTCTTCTCTCATTTGAAGCCATAGGTAACAAAAAGTCCTGCTTTCATCTATCCAAGTGGCAGTGTGTTGTGTCCTACCATCCAAAGAATCATTACATCTTATAAAATATATGTGTCCAATGGCCTTAAAGGAACAAGGGCTGAGTCTAGGTTTAAAAGAGAAACTGTGCAAGATGAGACTGGAACATATTGCCAAACTAGATGGCAAGAAGCTATGGAAGACCATGTGGTCATGTCCTAAGGACACAGGACTCATCTTAAAAGAGTCTCCCACTATTCATTCACAGGAGAATCTGGAGCTCAATAAGAGAACCACTGCAAAGGATTGAATTCGTAAGTGCCAAATGACAGTAACAATAAAAGTAGGCTCAGGGGTGTCCTGCATTGAATATGAGAAAATTGACTCATTATTTTGAAGACTAGAAAATAAAGGGAAAGAATCAAGTATTAACTTGTCTTTCCTATATAAAATATATGACAAGTAGTTGATGAGAAGAAGCTTTTCTTTAAAAATGATTCAGATAATGAATGAAAAAGGCATGATGGGATTAAAATTAGCATTGATTAAAATGATCATTAGTGGTTGTTACCATCAGTCAACCAGACTTCCTAATAGAAGTACATAGTACCATGAAGTATGAAGTACTCTTGCCAAAAAACAAACCTGAATCTGTTCAAAACTCTAGACCTCACTACTAAGTTACAGGAAATACCAGGGAAAAGAAACATGTTTCACCATACCACTAAAATGCCATCAACAAAATGCAGACTGTAGGGAATTCTTTAAGACAAACAACACAGTTTTTTCAACAAGTAATTCTCAAGGGAAAAAATTAGATTCAATGAGACTTAAAAGACCTATGAACCATTTGTGATATATAGAGCATATTTGTATCCTGATTCAAACAAATAATTTTTTAAGTTAGATAATAATTTTAGGAAATATGAAAAGGTTGGATAATAAATTATTATTATTATTGGATAAATTTTATTTATGCTTCATGTTTAAGCATTTTGATTATTTTTAATATAACATTTATATTATAGAGATACATACTGAAGCATTTAGAAGTGAAATGACATAATATTTGGGGTTTGGTTCAAAATAATGCAGGAGGGAGGAAGGAAGTATGTGCAGGATACAGAAAAACAATGGAAGTAGTTAATAATTTTTTAAGCTGAGCGATAGAGGCATGAAGTCAGTTATACAATTCTGTTTACCTGATTTCTGCTTAATTAACATGTGTACATGCACACACACACACATTAAAAATTAATAGCAGTGGTCAATTTTGCTCCAGAGAGGAAGCAAGAGGTGGAATTGAGCTAGGCAGAAGCAAGTCTACAGCAAGCTGAGTCAGTCAAGAGCATGGTCGGCCTCTGCAGAAGAGGTAGGTCTGGTGCCAGAATTATGAGGACCTCACAGAGCTGCATGATGATGGACTCGAAAGCCTGGGCCTTGGCATTAGGTGGGTCACACAGCTCCATCACTCAGTTACATAGAGGTGTTCCAGTGTCCTCATCTGAATCTGATGGGTTGGGATCAGTAGAAGCCACCTTGTCCTTGGAGAAGAGGATTGGATGAGCTGACGCATAGACCATGGTTAGCAAAGCTCCTAGCTCCTAGTACACAATTAATAATCGGTAACTATTCTTAGATTATTATCGTCATCTTTCCTGTGAATTACCATTGCCCAAGCAGATGCTGCGGGCACAGTGACTCAGAGGAACCACAGCTGGTGGCCCAGACTCTGGACCCATCTGCATCTCATTGTAGAGCACTCATCTCAAATCTCGATTTTCCAGAGCCTCTCCTATTCCTCAATCCCTCCCTTTCTCTCTTGTTCCCTCTCTGCTTCCTGTTTATCTTTCCATCCTTCCTTCTTTCCTTCTTTCCCCAAAGCAGCACTTTCCACAGTGACAAGTGAAGCAATAATCTAAGCAATAATTTAACTCCTTGCTTCCTACTTAAAAACCCCCTAATTACTGGGTAATGGGTCCACAGAGGCATTTGGGCTGGGCGAGCTCTGCCCTGCAGGCACAGCTATAGTTCATCTGTCTGCTCCCTAATAGCACTCTAAAGTTCACCCTTATAAACATGTCACTGAGCCAGTAATTGAGTGACTGGTCATTAGGTTCCACGCACGGTACCTGTGGGTCACCGATCACTCAGGGGTGATGGATCTTTCTCTGATACCTCTGCTGGGCAGGCCACACAGCTCTCTATCACCTCTGAGCAGAGCATTACTCTCTGGGAAGACTACAGGAGCCCTGGTGGGCAGTCTTAACTGTGGACTTCCATTGGAAAGGGCCAGATGGAGGAGAGGGCAAGACCACGCATCCTCCTGCTTCACTCCCTGACTTCCCCAGAAGCCTGTCCTGGGAGAGTTTGCTGGGAGGCACTGAAACTAAAAAATACCATGAGGCAATGGGGAGTCTGTGCAAGAAATATTGCTCTGTGAAGTTAAATTTGAGAGTAGAGCCATTGTTGTAAGACAAGGAAAAAGGATTGGAGCTTTGGGTGACTAGACTTATCTTGACGTATCAGAAACATCTATCACCTCTGAGCTGTGTACCCTTGAATAATTCACTTGATCTCTCTGTTCCTCAATTCTTCATTCATGAAATGGAGATGATAGTACCTACCTACCTTCAAGGGTTGTGCTGAACATTATGAGATAATACATATCGAAGTATCTAACAGTGCCCAGTACCCAATAGGTAATCAACAAATGTTAATTCATTATAAATAAACCTCCCATTTTCCTCTGCTTTCATAAAAAATGTTCTCTGTTTTTGGTGATGGAGACAGAATAACATAGTTGCTAAGGGCACAAGCTCTGAAGTTAGCCTGATTAGAATCAAATTTCAACTTTAACACTTCATCACTATGTGGCTCTGGTCAAATTTCTTAACCTCTCTAAGACTCACCTTCCTCCTCCTTAAAATGGGGATATTAATAGTACCCAGTAGTCACTGCATAGAGTTTTGTAGAGATTATGAGATAACGAAATGGAATCTATATATATAAAAGCCTAAGCAACCATTAAGGTGGAACGACCAGAACAACCAGAATGACCAGTTGCTATAACATACTCTGACCACCAGGGCAGATGCTCAACACAGGAGCTGCATCCAGCCTGCAGGCCCCAAGCACTGATGGGGCCTGCCTGCCACCCTCCTGGTCCCTCCCCACAGCCAGCAGGCCCCAATTGCCTGATCAGGGCTGGGCCCGGGCTGAGACAGGGAACTGGGGGTGGGTGGTGGCAAACATGGCCCCTTACCCAGGGGGACTGAGGGCCAACTCCCTCCTTGGGGCTGGCGGCCAACCTCCTGGGTCCCTCTTCCATCCCTCCCCCCAGCTGGCAGGCCCCAATTGGCCCACTACCCACACCATGGTGGCAGTTGGCCCCTCCCCCCCAGCCAGTTCCTCCCCCCAGCCCTTAGGTCCCGATTGCCTGATCAGGGCTGGGGGGGGGGGGGCTGGGACAGAGAACCAGGGATGGGTGGTGGTGGACGTGGATGGCAATGAAAGGAGGAGCGGGCGGTGGGGGGTGGCAGGGAGATAGGGAGGCAGGAAGGCAGGGAGGTAGGGAGGCAAGGAAGCAGGGAACCTGATCAGCCCTGATCACCATCCAGGCCAAGGGACCCCACCCATGCACGCATTTTGTGCACCAGGCCTCTAGTAATAAAATAAATGAAATAACACATGTGAATTACTTAGCATGGTAATTGTCAAGTAGTTG
The DNA here is from genome assembly GCF_963455305.1 of Plecotus auritus. Taxonomy (NCBI): domain Eukaryota; kingdom Metazoa; phylum Chordata; class Mammalia; order Chiroptera; family Vespertilionidae; genus Plecotus; species Plecotus auritus. Next base: position 21,844,228 of record NC_137782.1, on the reverse strand, counting down.
GAAGTAATCGTTCAATAAATACTTGCTCTCATTATGGGGCACATGTTTAATAAAATGAAGGGGAAAAACTTTATTTATGTTTCATGTTTAAGTACAATATCCTGAAATTAAAATTGTCAGGGAATTTCAAATTTTAAAATTTTAAATATATATCCAGTTATACCTACTGCAAAGAGTTCTGAGCCCATTTGGGGAAATGGGGCTTGAAGAGAACAGCTCATTCAGAATAAAATCCTTCTCTTGTGTAGTGCCTGACTGAGTGATACCGAGTGGAAATGCTGCAGGGCACTGAAAAGGAAGAGATAGATGTGGCAGAGAGAAGGATCCAGGGCAGGTGGGGCTAATCAGAGCTATAAGAACACCTGGGCAGGAAGACAAGCAGAGGTGGGAAGGAGAGAGGGCAACCACCTTTCAGACACTACTTTTGAATTCCTGATCTGCAGGAATACAGTGGCCCTGCCCAGAGGCCAACCTTTCAGCTTTGGTAATGTTAGCATCTTCATCCATGTGCCAGGATCCATGTGATGAGCTAATAGTGTATTTTGCTTTGCTTTTATTATGTTACACTGAGTGCTGAAAGGGGAAAAATGTAAATGCTGATATTGATTATAAGAAATACAGGTTTCTCAAAGGTGAAGCAATTGAAGCAACAATGGGAATATTTAGGCATTGCCAAAGTGTCACATCTTCCATTTCACCTACTCATTGTTCTTGAATTGGACAAATGTATATTCTGCTGGGGGAAAAAGGATCAAATATTTTTTTAGAGTTGACAATGTGCCAGGCAGTACTTTAAGCAATTTACAAATATTAGCTTATTTAAAACTTGCCCGACTGGTGTGGGTCAGTGATTGAGGGTCAACCCTGTACCCCATGCACCAAGAGGTCACTGACTCGATTCCTGGTCAGGGCACATGCCCGGGTTTCGGGCTCAAACCCCCAGTAGGGGGCTTGCAGGAGGCAGACATTCAATGTTGATGTTTCTCATCTATCTCTCTCTCCTCTCCTCCCTCTCTCTAAAAATCAATAAAAATATATTTTTAAAACTTTACAAAACTCATAAAAAGTAAAGAAACTAATGAGAACCATGAGAATACATTAGACAAACATGAATTGAGGGCTATTCTACAAAATAAATGGATATTTACATTAGGATATGTACATTACTGAATCATACGTATTAATGCCAGCTAATTTCCTTATTTTTATGTTTCTATGATAATGTAAGAGATTGTCCTTGTTTTTAAAAAATGCAAAGTAATATATTTAAAGGTTAAGGAGCATTATATCAACATTGTACTCTGAAAATGGTTCATTAAAAAATAATAAAAATGTATAGAAAAAATAATTAAGCAAACATGAAAATGCTAAATTTGGGAAAATATGAGGGAAAGTGTATAGGAATTTATTGTACTATTTTTGCATTTTTATAAGTCTGAAATTATTAAGCAAAAAAAATAAAAATCATAGAAATATATAATAAAAATTATGCCTACATTATGTAATACCATTCAAGTTTTAGAAAGTATTTTTTTCTTTGGGAGCAAATACCACTTAAATGTATAAATCTATTGACTGACTTTTGAAACTTTCATATATGCCTTTAGGAAGGAGTTAAGTAAAACAGCAGGAAAGAGCTTTGACATTGAAATTCTTTTGTAGGAATTAAAGTGAGAGATGAGGTTGACATGAACTAACATAGCACCCATGGATTGGGGAGTGTTGTATAACTACAGAATTCACCTGGAAGAAGACCTTCCTGCTCTTGTTAGCTAATTAAATATGACCAGAAAGAGGAGTCTAGGATTTAAGCCTCAGGAACCTGGAGAATCCCAACTCTTGGCCTAAAACAGGAGGCTGCGGTTCCATTTTGCCTTTGCTACTATTTTGTTGTGTGACCTTTGGCAAGTCACTTAACCTTTCTGGATCTCATAGGTAAAAAGATGCTATTGGATAGAGTGACGCTTGCCCTGTGAATCAATGTCAAGAAAACAGCAGCCAATGACCAGAGGGGAGACCAGAAGCTCAGGGTGGGTGTGTAGTGTTGAAAGTGACAACAATTAGTGAAAATTCAGAGTATGAGCTTTCATCTTATGAAATTGCTATTTTTGTAAGTCAAAGTAGCCAAATATTATCAATTCCAAATGACTTAAGCTAATATGATAAATGTAAGACTGGAACTTAAAGAAGCTGGGAATGGATTTACAGATTTGGAAACCCACTAAGGCTAAAGCTAAAGCCCCAAAATGGATCGGCTTTCAGAAGGTGGAAGAATGTGGAGTAAGAGAAGAATAGAGCCTAGAATGGAACTCTGTCAGTCACAGAGATTACATGAATTCATTAATCATACAAATGAATATTTATTGGAACCCAACTATGGAGCAGGCATTCTGCCAATGGTACAAATCCAGGAGTGAATAAAGCAGGTACATTCCCCTGAGCTCATAAAGATCTTAGCGTAGAAGAGAAAGAGAAGCCAGGATGTAATTGTAGCTACAGCTACTGTTAACACCACTATTTACTGAGCCCTTGCTCTATGCCATGCACTTGGAAGAAAGCCAGACATGGTGGGCCTTCTTTGGTTGCCCTTGGTTTCCATCCCATCCCACCTTGGGCCATACTTACTTAGCGCTTCATCGGATGTCCCTTGCCAACGATCCAGATTCACAAAATATTCATGAGAAATTGATATTTTACTGAAGATTATTTCCTAGGGAGAAGGTAAGGAAAGCTTCGCATTGCTCACCATACAAAAGAAATATAAACAAATTGCCTGATCTTCTCTTCACATCCATCCCCCACTGCACCATATTCTTTTCTCTGCCTACTGCCTCATCTTTCTTCGTTCTCTACCTTACTGTGACCGTGGCCTCTCCAAAACCACTCTGAGACCCCATGAAATCTCATTCTTGCCTTCAGTTTGTGTACCCCACTCATCCAAGCAGGGACAAAATTAAACTCTACTGTTCCAGAAGCATGTGCCTGGGGTTGGGCTGGGAGGATCTTTCCGTATCCTTTCTCAATGCCAAGTTGCTCATGGAAGAGTTTTGTTATTTATGGATGGATTCTCCAAGAATTTATCAAACTAAGAAGGCCTGCTGGGGGGAGCAGAAGGAGAGGCAGGGAAAGGATTCTGAACTGAGAGTATAAGATTTTTAAAAGATATGGAGAAGACAAAAGGAGCAGTGAGAGGGAGAAAGGTTTGTCTTCCTACCTACCCATTATCTTGAATTCTTACATCATCCCTGAGCAAGATATGATTTTCTACATGTTATAGAGAAGTAAACTGATATCCAAGGAGAGTAAGTAACATGTTCAAGGCCATGTTAAAAGGATATGGAAAGGCTGGGATTCAAGCCCAGGCATACCTGACTCTTTCCACTTCACAACATTAAGAAGGAGCAGGGGATGTAGGAGAAACTGGACTCAGACCCTTTGTGTTTGCCTCTTGAGTAGCTAGTCACATACCAGATGTTTGCAGCTGTGTGGCAGAAGAAAGATTCTGATAGCCTTCATTTTCATAACTGGGCTTCTTATGTTTAGGTAGGAAATAAGAAACCAAAATAATTTGAATTTTTTTTTAGAATAAAAGTTAATGGGCCTCTAATAAAGGTGTCGGCTTAAAGGAACTATATGAATTTAGTACACACAGCTACTTAAACTTCTCATAAATGATTAGGTGTGCCTAAATAAGAGAGGCTGTCTGCTAAGTTACACCAGAGAAGAAAGGCTCAAACTTGGTCACAAAGTGTCTGTACCTGACCAAACAAAAACTTGCTTTTATGTCCATTTCCCCACAAGTAGAACAGACCTACTAATGCCTTCTCCTGCCTCCTCATAAGGCATGTGTATTGAAATCATACGCGTGAAAGAAATTTAAACAGCATAAAGAAGCTTATTAATTAAAAACACTATTACCTTTAAAGAAAATGAATTAATATTTTATTTGTTTAGAAAGTTTTGGAGTATTCCTAGCATGCCCAGGAACATGAGGGGTTTAAGCTTCTTTCTAGAGTAAGATTCTTGAATCTCTTAAGACCTATGACATCTCTTCTTCACCCACCCTAGGAGACAGGGCTGGAGTTTGCCAGACATGGCACAAGGACCAAAATTGCATTTGCCTCTGCCTCTGATACTACAGTAATATTCTTAGGCCAGGAGAATAAAAAGTCTCTAGTAAACAGTGATTCAGCTAATGTTACCAGGGAAGAAAGGCACTGGAGACCTCCAGGGGACACACACCCGGCCCTCTTCCCCTCCTCTCTCTTGCTCAATCTATATAACATGCCACCATTCGAGAGAGGCAGGCCAGTTTTCCACCCCAGCAAAGCCAGGTATAGCCAGTGCTAATGCCTTTGAGAATTTGACCCTGTGTGTGTCAGGTAAATGAGACTGGCTCTACTCAGATCATCCCCAGCCTGTCTCTCACCTTTTAAAAAGGCAGTGGATCACAATGGCCTACTCTGAGCAGTATCAATCATGGAATGATGGATGGGTGTCCATGGCAGGTCACCAGCACACACCTTGCTTATCGATCCTGGGCATTTGATTCTCACTGAATGCTGATGGCCGACCCGTAGGACTCAAGTCCAATCAGAACTGTGACATCTCTGTATTAAGGACCACTTCAATATGGCCTGTCATATTCCCCTGCCCAGACTCTGGTAAAAGTTCCATTTTCTTCGAAAAATATCTAGGCTATGCCTTACACCCAGAATGGCATGAGTTGGCTTGGAATAACAATGATAACTATTTTATAGTGAGTTCTTATTACCATGGATCAGGCTATGTGCTTCATTGGGCTATTGGATTTATATAAAAACTAGAGGCCCGATGCAGGAAATTCTTGCATGGGGGGAGGAGGTTCCCTGAGCCCAGCCTGCACCATCTCACAATCCTGGACTGCTGGCTCCTAATCGCTTACCTGCCTGCCAGCCTGGTCACCCCCAACTGTCCCCCCCCACCGGCCTGGTCACCCCTCACAGCCCCCCCACCGGCTTGGTCACCCCACACAGCCTGCTGTTCAATCATTTAGTCATCTCTCACTAACCCCCCTGCCGGCCTGGTCGCCCCATGCAGCCTGCTTGTTCAGTCATTTGGTCATCCCTCACTAACTCCCCTGCCGGCCTGGTCATATGCAGCCATCTTGTGAGGGTGTGAGGGTTAATTTGCATATTACCTCTTTATTATATAGGATAAATGCCATCATTGCTCTTACTTTGCAAATGGGAAACTGAGGATCAGAGAGGACTCAAATCAAATAAGTGACAGAGATGGATTTTGAAACATTTGATTCAGAACCTGAACTCTTAACCACTAAGTTATATGTAATCATGTGTTGATTTCTGATTACTGAGATGCACACAGAGAGAGCAAATATTCAAGAAACACCCTTGTTGCTACCACTACAATTATAAGCCTTATTTTAGTGAAGGTCTTAGCTCAAGGCCACTCAGAAGCCCCTTTTTTTCACCCCTCTTTTGGCTGAAGCCAGGCATGATGAGCACAGCACAGTTCTGAAAGGTCTGATCCCAGAAGATCCTCTGATCCCAGAAGGTTGAGCTCTGATCCCAGAAGCTACCACATTCACCCTGACAGCTGCTCCCAGCAAGTAGTAAGCCTCACATTTCTAAAGGGTGGAAAGTGTGGGCTGGAAAATACAGAATCTCATAACCAATGATTCCCTAGACATTCTATCAAAATGCTCAAGAATGGAATTATACCCAAAGCTAGTAAAATTATACCCTGTGTCTACTGGTATAACATGGTGGTTTTTAAATTGGGCTCCCCAATGTGCTAGGGATTCCAGAAACCAACCTTCCCTTTTCTCCTACCACACACTAATAGTAGACAGAACACCATATGCTCTCATCTAAATTCACCCAGAATTTTAGATAATTGGCATTAATGTAAAGCTTCAGTTTATATTAATGAATATAAAGCACACCTAGGCTATGAAACATCAACATCATTCAGGGCCAAGACTCTCAATCTGCCCTTTGACCTCATTTCTAAAATGTTTATTATAGAAAAAAAAATATCACCCTTTGGGTTTCAGTTTCCACATCTGTAAAATAAGAATGATGATAACTAATTGACCTTAAGGTGTGAGGCAGAAATGAAGAAATCAACATGAAATTGTGATATGAACTGTGAAGACATGTATACATGTTAAAAGTTATTTCACACACACGTACATGATTAGCCCCATGTCTGTTCATGAAAATGGGCTCATAAAGATTAAAGAGATAATAAGGTCAAAGAGCTAATAAGTAGGCTCAGGTAGATACCACATGGTGCTGCCCAGATGTCCTTCAAGTGAATTACTCACTGCCTATATGCAGGGGGTACAGTCAAGGTACAGACTCTAGTGGTCAGCTCCATCCATGTCTGCCTCAGCTGCACTGAGCCACCTCACCCAAGGCCATATCCTTCCGAAGGAAGCCCACATCACATTCCATGATGGAGCAAAGCAAGGTTATAAAGGCTCAGCCATTTCAACTTCCCCCAGGACAACTCTGATGGGCAATGCTTTCTTTTGGGTTAACCCAGCCTATGTTGAACCTTTATCCCAAGTTGACTTTTTCTTCTGCCCAATCCTGCTGTCTCAAGATCATAGGTATTGATTCCATACAAACATCTTGCATCCCAACCTGCATCTCAGCACCTCCGGGGAACCCAACCTGAGACGCAGGGGAGCTGAGATCTAAATATAGATCTGTCTGAATGTGCAGCAGGATGGAATCTGTCAGGAAGGAGCAGGAGCAGGTGATTCTGATAAGCCCTTCACTTCCCAGAGCTCAGCGCCCGATCTGCTCCCCCAGCCCTGTGCTGAGGAGACCTACATAGATCCGGAGCTCTGAACACTGAGAGACAAAATGTAAGGCAAGTTCCGCCCAGGTCTTTCTGAGCGTGAGAGGGCACTGCTGCTAAGTTCAGAGACGACCTTCCCTGCATCAGTTCCCTGCAGGCCCGGCTGGATGCGGCCACACAAGGACTTTGAAGGCAGTAGCTCATGCCCTAGCCCAGGCCAGGCCACTCCCCAGCCTCTCCACATGGAAGCAACTCAGCCAGCCACCAGCGCCAGCAGGTGGCTCTGAAAATGCCCGTGTAATTAGAAATCTCATTTCCATTCCTGGTCTCTGGTTTGCATGGCAAAGAGAGCATTTTTTTCTGGAATGAATTACCCACTCCCTGCAGATGTCTTCAAAGGCTTATAATCCAAAACGGGCTCTCTGAGACCCAGCCTCCCCAAGGCTGCCCATGGACACAAGAAGTCACTCCTTTGCGGGCACAGATGGGCTTTTGAAAATCTACGAATGGGGCTGATGTGACAGAAAATGCTGGCCATGGGGGCAAGAATCAGAGGCCCTGGTGTCTGGATTTCAGGGGAGCTCAGTGCTTTATCCTCACCTTCACTCAGGGCAAAGGCATGCAGTTTGCCTGGGACTGTCCCAGCTTTAGCACTGACTGTCCTGTGTCTGAGAAAATCCTTGGTTCCAGGAGAGAACCCCAAGGTAGGGCAAAGGCAGAAATAAGAGTCTAATTCATTTGGGGCAACCTCAGATGAAGACTAAAGTCAGAACCTTCAACTTCTCAGTTTCCTACCAATTGGGTTAGTGAGATGCCAAATGAACTAATACAAGGTCAGGCAAAAGTAGGTTTACAGTTGTTTGATACCAACAAATTTATCTCTCTCACATCCATGTTTCTTTCTGTCTCTCCCCCTCCCTTCCACTCTTTCTAACTATCAATGGAAAATATCCTTGGGTGAGGGTTAACCGAAAAACAAAAGAAAGGAAGAAGCCTTGACCCTATAGATGAGCAGTGTGACTGTTGTCAAAAATGCAGGTTGAAAGAGTCAATCGACCAGGTCATAATCCATGCATGACACACTGTGACACAAGATCTACTCAGACTAGGGCCAAGTCCAGATCCAGACTCATCATGACCTTCTCCATGTAGCTCACATTTCATGACCACTCAGAAGGCCACAGACCATGCTGAGTGTTCCACTTACATTACTGCCTTTAATGCTCACTTCAGCCATGAAAATAAGGAGCACTATTTTACTATCATATAGATAATTCATGAAAAAAATCAAGATTCAGAGACTGTAAATATACTAGTATTTCCCTGGATCTTACAGCTATTAAATAGCAGTACCAGGATTTGAACACAAGTGTGTCAGTCACTTCCAGGTGCTATAACAAAATAGCATAGACAGGGTGACTTAAACAACAGAAATTTATTTCTTGTAGTTCTGGACACTGGTAAGTCTGAGATCAGGGTCAGGTTCTAATGAGGAACCTCTTCCTGGCTTGTAGATAGCTGCCTTCTCTCTGTGTCCTCATGTCGCAGACAGTAGATAGAGAGAAAGCAAGCTCTCTCATCTCTTCTTATAAAGGCACTAATCATATTATAAGGGCTCCACTCTCGTGACCTAGTCACGTCCCAAAGGCCCCACTTTATAAATCCATCCTATTTAGATTTAGGGTTTCAACATATGAAACTGGGATGGGGATGAGGATGGGGAGACACAGTATGCAGTCTACAATAAGTAGTCTCAATTACAAAAATGGACCACTTAACTAGTAGGCTACAACATCTCACAATCAAGCACTACCATACACCAGACCCTGTTCTAAATACTTAATGAATCTCATTTAATTTTCAGACCTTATGAGGTTGGTACTATTATCATTCCCATTTTACAAATGAGGAAACCACAGCTGGGAAAGGTTAGGTAACTTCCCCAAAGTTATAGGGATACAAAGTGGACATTCTCACTCTAGATCGCACACTTAACAATGACCCAGAGTCTCACTATCCCAAGTATGTGAAGTCAATTAGTAGGCCGGAGCTCTATGGGATTGGCACTGTGCTTGGTGAGACTCTTTGGCCCAGATCTCTGTCATTTCTTCTGGTCATAGGAACCTGGGGCCTGTGATCAAGCAGAACTTGACTAGAAGACCAGGTGCCCAGATATTTAGTGAGCATCATTCTAGTTGAGTACAACCTTCCACACATGCCAATTGACTTTAGTAAATGATGGGTTGTAAATCGGAGGGCAGGTGGTTTCATCATGAATCATCCCGTTTCCTCCAAGCTCATCAAGACAGCCATGCATAAATTCTGTGTAGGCTATGGCAGGTGCTGTCCTTTAGATTTCCAATTAAATGAACCCTAACTTTGCTAACTTCTTAGTAGGGAAGCTGAGCATTAATATGGTGATGAGCAGTTCAGGAGATCTTTATGGGAATCTCCTCATGCTGGAGTGTCCTGTGACCCTCTGCTCCTCTGTCACTGAATGGAGCAGGCCAGGCAGGAAACTCAGGCGGGCCACATACTATGGGATGTTGGGAATAGTTAATTCTTCAGTGGAGACCATGACATCAAACTCTGCAAAGATGGGTAAGTGAGGATGCTAGGAGCACCCATCATCCTGTTATATGAGACAAACTGACTTGAGAATCTCCAGCCATCATTGTACCACTGAGAGGTAGCCCTGCTCCTCCCTGAAAAACATTTCCACATGTTCCAAATGGCCCTCGTTGGAGAAAAGGGCACATTCCTATTGAGAAGAGACAAATTTTCTTGGACTAAGCATGTTAGGGTTTGGGCTGACCATAGGTTCAATCTCATGTCATACTGTGATCATTCTGTAGTTGGAAGACAGCATTTATAATATTAACTAGAGGCCCAGTGCATGAAAATTCATGCACTGGAGGGGGGGTCCCTCAGCCCGGCCTGCCCTCTCTCACAGTTCAGGAGCCCTCAGGGGTGGGAAGCAACCTGGTGATCAGGGGAAGGCGATGCCCCATCACACCTCTGCTGCTGTTACTGCCAGCAGCACAAGCCTCAGCTGGCCCTGGTTACCTGAGTCTCGGGCGGCCCTGGGTGGCTGGGCAGCCACCATCTGAGTCTTGCCTGTGCCTCAAGCCGGCCCTGAGTGGCTGGGGGGCTGAGGGGACTGGGGGACTCTGGAGGCAGGTGTGCGGACTGGCTGGGCCTGCCCCCAGGAAGGCCCAGCCTTGCCATGTGCCTGACACCCAGGCAGGGCTGAGGGGACTGGGCACTGCCATCTTGTGGCTGTGGGCGCCTTCATATTGGAGGGTGGGGCAGTCAATTAGCATATTCCCTCCTTATTGGCTGTGGGCACTTCCATCTTTGCGACAGTGTGAGGGTCAATTAGCATATTCCCTCCTTATTCGATAGGATGTTAATATGAATAGAAACATAAAGTTCAAAAGGCAGTTCTATTTTCATCTACACATCTGGCTGGAACACCCCAATTTGGTGGGCTCAACTCTGAGCACCAGCCTCTAAGAAGGAGGGCACTCTGGATGTGAGCAAATCCACCAATGAACTGAAACAACTTAAGTTGAAAAATGTAAGACACATAGTGTATGTAATAGATTCATTCTGCAAGTCAAGGAACTGCCCTGTGGGGAAAGGAATGGGATCCATGGCAGTTACAGAAAGGTGAATGTCTTTCAGCCTCCAAGACTTCCAACAATAGCCTGCATGGCTTAGAGGGAAGATGTTCAGTCCCTGGGAAATCCAATGAAAAGCCAGGGCCATCTTGGTGGGATAGGCAAGAATAATTCAAGAACGGGTCATGGCATCAGAAGTGATCATCTCTAAGTCACTTCTCAATCTGTAATTTTAAGACCTTCTGTTCCCTAAAGAGACTTTTCAGCTGATTCATTTTAAAATACTATACAGAGTCTTCCCAAAAAAATGAATACACACTTTAACAGCTGATAGCCCAATTTTGAAAATAAAATGTATTTTAATAAATACTCCCTTTATTATTATTTAAAATGTGTATATACATTTTGGGATATATATGAAAATGAATACCCTAAGACAATATTTCCAAAAACTGTGATCCCTGGACCACTTATCCCCCTACAGTATGTTATAAAATGTTACACATAATTTCATGGTGGAAAAGTTGGGGTTCATTGAGATAAATGTGCTTCTTTAATGCAGGACTTGTCAAAGCCTTTAATATGGCAATATGCTGCAAATCTCAAAAAAAAAAAGTGAAGGTAGGACCTATAATTTTCCCCATGGATCCTTTTTTTCTTTTTTCTGTATAGCATCAGATAGAACTACAGTGCCACCAGCTATAGCTTTGAAGGTGCTACTAGAGAAGAAAAAAGAGCATTGTGATCTGAAGCTTGGGCCCCTGATATAAAGTTGCTATAAAGGTCAGGGTTTCAATTCTGACCACATATACACACTGTTAGGTGTATCAGTCTTACTTCTGTGGGCCTCAGTTTTCTTGTATAGAACAGAATAAGAGTAATACTCACCTCAGAGGGTTATTTATATAATAAAAGCCTAAGCGACCATTACGGTGGAATGACTGGAACAACCAGTCACTATGATGCACACTGACCACCAGGGGCAGATGCTCAACACAGGAGCTGCTCCCTGGTTCTCAGTGCGCTCCCATAGGGGGAGCACCGCTCGGCCAGAAGCTGGGCTCATGGCTGGCGAGTGCAGCAGATGTGGTGGGAGCCTCTCCTACCTCCACAGCAGCACTAAGGAGCAGCGAACTGAGCTGTAAGGAGCGAGCAGGCAGGCAGTAAGGAGCAAGGGATCCCGGATTGTGAGAGGAATATCCGCCTGCCGGCTTAGGTGGACATCCCCCAAAGTGCACGAATTTTTTGCACCAAGCCTCTAATTATATACATAAGATAATGAGAATAAAGTGAATAAAGTGCCAACATGTGGGATTCAGTAAATGTTAGATATTTTCATCATTATTATGAATTGCCCCTCAGTTCCATCTTTACAGAGAAATGGCCTGTTTCCTTGTGTCTCCTTACCATTTTATCCATCTCCTAAACAGGCAATGGAAAAAGATCTGGTGGTTCAAGGTGTCTTTGATAAGCGTATCATTCAGAATCTAAACAAAAATATAGAAAACATTCAGCATTTAAAACAGAGGGACTTTAATGCCAAGAATTTGTCACACAGGTGATGGAGGAGCTGAGAAGCCAAACAGGGAACAGTGAGTCAACCCAGAGACAAACAACAGCAGGAGACCACAACCATGCCTGGGGTCCCAGGGAGGGGTGAGATTACCAGAGGCAAGGGTCGCTGGAAACAGGACCCTGGGAGCCTGATCCATGAAGGGAACCAGCCGCTCCTGGAGATGCCCTCTAAGTCAGAGAGGTGTCCCCCCTTCTCCTACCTCCCTCCTTTTGCCCTCCAGACCCCATCAGTATATCCCATTGGCAAAACCCAATTGAATCCAGCTAACCTGCGAGCCTAGCCTGCAGGGATCAGCCTCCTGCCAGTAGCCCAGATTGGGAAAGAAGCAAGGTTAACAGATAATGGGCCAAGAAGGATGTAAATTTGCCCTCTTCATGTGGGCAGCAGATTCCCCCAGTGACAGCAAAGCCTCTGGTTCAGTTGACCAAGCTGATGGACGACATTGAAAGAAGGTGACAGTCGACGTCCAGCCCCTCTCTTCCTTCGTGCCATCCAGTTGGGCAGCTGTGGGAGGCTGGGCAGCTGTCAGCCCATTCTAGAGAGCCTCTCATCCAGGGCATCTCAGGTCTCATCTCCCAGCACTGCCTGCCTGAGATGCTCCAGGCCCCCAAAGCGGAACCAGAAAAGGCTACACCATCTCAGAGCTCCTCCGGGCATTTGCTGTCCCAGAGTTATTTTTATATCTCATTTCCTCACATTATGGCAATTTTCATACTTCAGCAGAGTACATTAGTGTCCAAAACACAAACCAGGAACAATAACACATTACCGGGAGCTTCGCAGGAGCCCCAACCCAGAGGTGGTTTCGGAAATCAGTTGCTAAAACAAGTGGTTCCCTCATCCCGAGTGGGAGAATTCTCAGCAACACTTGACAATAAGTGGACGTGATGAGGACCGTAGAGCGCCGTAATTCCTGCCGGATTGCACATTGACAGCAGCATTCAGCACGCGGAGCCCATCAGAGCGGGCATTGTTGCGATGAATACCAAAGGGATTGCTGAGTGAATTGCTGCTTCATTGCCAAGTGCTTCCGATTCCCTGCTCCTGCCATCTGTGTCCTCCGGAACACCCACAGAAGCAAAGGTCCGACTTGGGGGGTGAGGGCTGGCTCCAGGCTGCTGGGAAGGACAGCTCTGAAGACAAGCGATAGGGGCTTACTTGGGGTCAGGGACTGCAAGAATATTCCACTGTCCCCACATAGTCAGGTTAAACTTGGAAAACCTAAACACAATCAGATGTAGGACACCCTGCCCTCCCATACTTGCTTGAACATACCGTCACTCTCAGAAAGACAGCCCAAATCTGCACTCATACATGGACAAACACTCATATGTATCCATTCATTCATTCACTCAACAAATGGTGAGTGTCTACTTCTTATATGGAGGTTCAAGGTTACAAGGACATATGCCCCAGGAGAAAAAAAGAGCCAGAAGGAAGCTGTACATCTCTTGTGACCCAAACTCAGAAGCCACACGACATCACTTCCATAGGATGCTCTTTGTAAGAGAACCCATATTGAAGCGGAGGGACAAAGACTCCAGCTTCTGATCTGACACATGTCCTACAACCACCACACTCTCAAACCACAGCCCTGTAAATGGGCAGGCTCCGTCTCCATGCCACAGCCCACAGTGAGCCACTGCCCCCAAGGTATTCTTAGTACACTAACTAACCACTTAGATCATGTGACCTGTGGATATCTGTGTCAAAACCCTGGTCCATCAATGAGCATTTGCCACAGGTATGAATATCTGGCTGGAGAATAATGTCCAAATCTCAGAGGGTGGCATGAAAGGCCTTTCAGGGCTGTCTACAGTCCCAGGAACTGCCCTGCTCCCTCCATCCCCACAGGTCAGTTTGGGAGGTGTCAGCAACTTTTTTCCAGCCAATCTCATTAGTCATCACTTGAACTAAAGAGAGAGTCAAGCGTTCAAATGTATACATGATGGTGAAGAGGGAGGCCTTTCCCCGACTTGAGGGGCAGGTCTCATTGGAATCCCCTCTCTACCTCTTCTAGCAAGGACCTGCAGCTGGCACAGCTCTTTAACCTTCTTTGGGCATCTTATTTTCTCATCTGTAAGATGGACTCAGTAATGCCAATCGCAGTTGTATACAGTATGATAAAAAGAACCACATGAGAGGAGATGTAGAGAGGAGAGAGAGTTGTTATGGATATGTTTTCTTCAATCACCTGGATTCCATTTTTCCCCTCTCCCACTGCCCAGTTTGTGTGGGTAGTACAAAGGCCTCAGCTGTGGAACCATGAGATCATGTCAGAGATGAAAATGACAGCATTGCGTTGAAGGCGTTAAAAGAAAACAAGCCACCGAAGTATGTAAAACAGAGGGAATTTACTCCAGGAAATTGGCTAACCTGGAGTGATGAAAGGACTTAGAAACAAAAGTGAGGAAACCCAGAGATTGACAGCAGCAGGAAGCTGCCACCACCCTCAGGGACAGAGGGCGGAGGTGAAGTTTCTGGAGCCAGGACCAAGGTCATCTGATGGAAAGTGTTCCATAAGAACAGGAGCCATCAAGGAAACAGCCACTACTACCTAGACCAGGGGTGGGCAAACTTTTTGACTTGAGGGCCACAATGGGTTCTTAAACTGGACCGGAGGGCCGGAACAAAAGCATGGATGGAGTGTTTGTGTGAACTAATATAAATTCAAAGTAAACATCATTACATAAAAGGGTACGGTCTTTTTTTTTATTTCAATAGTTTTATTCATTTCAAAGATTTTAACAAGAAGAATGTAAACACTAATTATTATAATTTGAAACTTCAAAAAATGGAGGAATCATAGCACAATAACATACCTTATATTGAAGATGGCAAAGGCAAAATAAAATTGCCTAACAAAGGAAAGGTACAAAAGCCTTTCAAATTAAATTTAAATATAATAAAATAATTTAAAACTAAAACAAATAGAAAAGAACAAAATGTGTAAACAGTAAATTAAACATTTTCTTTAGTGCAACTTCCAAATTATGCCCGGGACGTAGATGTAGATGGCAATGTAGACTGGGTTGAAAGGTTTTTGGTCTTTAAAACATCAACTTCAGTGGGAACAGTGTTGTTGGTCTCCTTTTTAGCTAATGCTCTGATACTGTGCTCTCCAGGGGCGTGTCTCCCTACATCACCAGGATAACATGTCTACGCATTCCCAGGGTGATGTCGGGGGACTCGGCCATTACAAGGAGCCTCTGGAAGATTGAGAGAGTTGTTCCTTCTACTGAATGGGCGGATATAAATCCGCCCACTCAGAAGGAGCTGCGGCCGTGTTTCCCGACATTGCCATGTTAACACTGCTGCTGGTGAAGGAGCGGAGGGGAGAGCAAGAGAACCCTCCGCTCTTTCGGCTCCACGGCCGGATAGAACAGCCAAACGGGCCGGGCCAGGCCGTAGTTTGCCCACGGCTGACCTAGACAGAGCAGAGGTGCCTGGCCCCTCCCTTCCTCCCGCCCTCCAATCTCCTATCAGTGCCTCCTATTGGCTAAATCCAGCCAGAGGCAATTTGATGCAGATCAGCCCCCCTGTGATACAGAACAGAGCCAGGAAAGGACAAGGGATGAAACAGAATAAACAGGTCAGCACAGCACAGTAGCCATCATTTTAAGGCCAAGGAGGCCAGGGGGTAGATAATGATGATGATATTTATGTTAATTTTAACTACAGTCACTATGCAATAACCAAGTTCCATTATGTTATCTCACCTGCACAATTGCCCACTGGGCAGGAGCTATTGATATCCCCATGGCAAATGAGGAAACTGAGGATCTGAGAGCTTCGGTTCCTCATTCAAGGCCACGGAATTAACAGGAATGAGGCAGAAATACTATACCCCGCAATCTAGCCCCAGATTGCATGGTTGGCGCCATTCTGTTCTGAACCAATATATGTGCTTTGGAGTCAGGAAAACTGACTTGAATTCCAGACCTCTCATTTCCTGCTCTGCATGTTCTTGAGTTCTCTGTTCCCTCGCCTACAAAATAGGAATAATAATTAGTTCACCTACCGAGATGCTGTAAGGACAAATGAGAGATGTGCATTTAGTAAGCACTCAGCAATGTGTTGTTAATTTCATGACTGCTCTTCCTGAATCAGTACATGAAAATTCCATATTCTCTCCAAGAGAAGGAACTCAGGTTGCAGAAATCCTGGGAGGCAGGAGTTAAAAGTCAAAGGCAGCTGCGGAGAACCTGCCTTTGATTGGGTTTTATATGTCTGTGGAGAGGTTGTTGGGGCACATCCCCTTGGCACCCCTAGAGATCCTGCAGCTGCGCTGAGCAGTTCCTATACACAGGCAAGGCTCCTGCCCCAAGCACCTGTATCTCTACCTGAGGCCACACACTAGCTGGGAAACATGCCTGCCAGCACCTGGGATAGTCCAAAAATGCTGGACATGCTGGAGAATTAAGACAGCAAGGAGCAGCCCTCAACCAATGAGGGGCTAGAGCTAGTGGAACAGGCCCCCAGCTTCTTTGCCTTTTGGTGAGCAATTCTAAGGACTGTCACACACTCACCTCTCAGAGGGTCCCCAGCAAGACTGAGCACCCATTGCCCACAGCAATATCTCATCAACAACCCATCAGTGATAAGTCTGCTTCCTTCCCGGTCTCCCTTTCCTCCTTTCTCATTCACTGTGCTTCCTGGAGTCACCTCCCAAATAAACTACCTGCCCCCAAATCCTTGCCTCAGTGTCCACTTTTGGGAGAATCTAAACCAAAATGTTGTTCTCTAACCCACAGCCACCCCCTCAGTTTCCCACTACACTCCTCTCCTCCTGGGATAAGCAGGAGTGAGAATCATTAGTACCTAAACACTGGTTTTCCAAACTTTTAGTGAAGAAACAATAGTACTTGTCCTGGACCCTCCCTGGCAGACTGTACAAATGCCTAGAGACAACCTAATAGGCTGCAGATATGCCCTGAGGACTCTGCATCTCGGGGCTAGTTCTATGTCAAGTGAGACACTCACCATGGCTTTTCCCCAGCAAAATGGAAAAATTGTATGTACACACAGAGCTCAGTGGGTCCCCTGCAGAGTCAGGCTTCCGTCCCTGCAAATTATTTTTTGCTAATCAATATGTTTAATAAATAATATTCCAGTTGATTTCATTACTGGCAATACACAAATCAATAGAAGGTTATTGCATGATAACTTCCCATTGATATTGTAATCCTCTTGATTTAATAAATGTTGCTTTTCTAAGGATTGCTGTTTGCATTAGGAACTGAATGAAAGAACGAGGATAAAAAATAATAATTCCATCTCAAAACTGAGGCTTCAGCTTAATAAGAAGGTGCAACCAGAGTAAGTGGGGCTTTTTCAGCCTGTCTACAATGGCCTGAGCTGGGCCCAGCACTGTCTGGGTCTGTGTTACTCACCTTTGTTGGATCTTAGAGAAGAATGAAGGAAAAAGCTTGGCTAGAAGGCTTTTCAAATGCCCCTTAGCAGGGGCTTGACCTTTTTTTTTTTCTTTGCAAATCCTGGCCAGGAACTTGACAGTGAAAACCCCAACAAGAAGAAGATGGATGGTGTAAAATCATAACCTTGGGGCTTCAAATCCATTCTCAAGTCCTCAAGAATCACAGCTACAAATGGGCCTTGTCAATTGTCTGGTGCAAAGAGTCTCAGTTACCAGGCCATGAATGATGGCATCTGAATCATCCAGGAAACTTATCAAAATGCAGATCCTGGAGCCCCAACCCTAGAAATTATGACTCAGTAGAGCTGACATGGGGCTGGGAAATGCATTTTTGGATTTTTTGTTGATACATAACATATTATTAAAGAGTAAACTTGAAAAGACAATATAATAATAACTCTTATCTCTATATATATAAAAGCCTAAGCACCTGGCCAATCGGCCGACTGGCCAATAGCTATGATGCACACTGACCACCAGGGGGCAGATGCTCTATGCAAGAGTGGAAACCACAGGCATGGAAACATGGAACAGACTGATGAATCTCAGAGGGAAGAGGGGAGGGGAAGAGGGGAAGGCAGGAAGAGATTAACCAAAGCTCTTATATGCATACTAGAGGCCTTGGCCTGGCCTGTACCCTCTCTCAATCTGGGACCTCTTGGGGGATGTCGGAGAGCTGGTTTCAGCTTTATCCCCGCAGACCAGGCTGAGGGATCCCACCAGTGCACAAATCTGTGCACCAGGCCTCTAGTATAAATATAAAATGAACTTGTGTTGAAATTTTATTTAACATCTTTATTTAAGATATTACAATGGGTTCAAAGGAGAACTAAAAGTACCAAACTCTCATGGGTGATTCAGTTCACCCTGCCAGGGATTTACAAATAGAGATAAAACTAGCCATGGGGCTAGGGGAGAAGAATCCATTGTCCTTCCACCACCAGTCAGAATTTGCTTGGGTCTGACAGCCTACCCTTGAATTCTGACTTCAGTACTTACCAGCTAAATGAACTTGGAAGAACCTGTTGATCTCTCTGGATATCAGTCTTTGTCTGTGATGTGAGGATAATAATGGTTCTTACCTCACGGGGTTGTGAGGAGTACAAGATGACATACAGGTAAAGTACTTAAACTGTTCTTGGCACATGGCAAGTCCTTACTTTGAGTTGTCATTATTACTATCCCTTTTTTATCATCATCAACAACATCTTTGATATTATTACACTACAATGAGATAATTCTGGGGAGTCTCCCAGGACCTGTCAGTCAGCATTCCTTGGGACTCCCCAAAACCCACAGCAATGGTAGCAAAAACCCCTTCTGCAGGAAGGAATGGGTGAGGTGGGCAAGCAGGTTTAGGATTGGCTAGTTTGAATAAGTTCTTTGGTTGGTTTCTGGGGCATAGGGTCTGTCCCTAGTTGTCTGGCACCTGACGCTGGGGTGGGTAAGGCAGGCAGGCAGTGGCCTGGAGTATAAGAGCCCCAGAAAGGAAAACAGTTGGGATGTGGGCTCTGGATTGGTTGGTTTGTATTTGAAAAGTACATCCCTGGGAAAAGGACTCTTCTGGAAGAGTGGTGGGTGGGTCAGTGACCAGGGAGGCAGGTGGCCAAGGCAAGGTGACTTAGGCATATCACTGGGTTGTGTAGAGCAAGGCACTTCTAGGAAATGAATGCAGGACAAGTGTTAAAGTGTCAAGTTTACAGCAGCAAGAAACATGGTTCATTCACCCCATAGCCACGCTCCCTCCCAAAGTACAGATGGAGACTAACATCACTGTGATGGGGCACCGTCCTCTGGTCTCATCCCTAGGCATTGTGCTGGCATCCACCAAGGTATGGCTGGTCCCAGAAGTCTTCTCACTGGTACCCACTGCTGAAGTATGCAGCCACAGCCTCTGGTCATGCACACTACAGGATCCTTGTCCTGATTCTACTCTGCATATCCAAATGTGCTCTCACCACAAATGTGTAACCCCACTGGGCATATTATAGTCTCTCTCAGGAGTCACAGGGGTGGAGGTGGCTATCTTGGGTATATTCCCCCTGAATTCCCCCCTCTCCCATTTCCAATCCACCTACTTCATGATGCCACCTACCTCAGATACCTTGCTGAATCTGGGACTAAGGGGCCTGGATAGTCCCCACATGACACTAAAATCTTTGAACAACAGATCCTGGAGTTCCCCTAGAAATTTCTGGTCATTTCTAATGCACCCTGGGTTTTCTACGCCTGTTCTTTAGATATCTTTATTCTTAATTGAATCTTCTCTTTGTTTTCTTGGGAAGCCTCATAGCTTAGCCTTCATGACAGAAGTTCCAGGGGGAGAAAGTGATAAATAAACAAGATGAAAATACTACTGAAAAAATGTTGGGAAACATTTTTTAGAATACTAAACCTTATTTTGTAATATTGGCATTATTATTACAATTATATTAAGTGTCACCATTTATTGATTACCTGTTAAGTGCTCACTCTTTACAAGCATTATCTCAAGTCTTCTGCCATGTTGAAGATTATTATCCCCACTTTATAGATGAGGAAAATGAGGCTTCAAATGGTTAACTTGCGCCAAAACCGGTTTTGCTCAGTGGATAGAGTGTTGGCCTGCGGACTGAAAGGTCCCAGGTTCGATTCCGGTCAAGGGCATGTAACTTGGTTGCGGGCACATCCCCAGTAGGAGGTGTGCAAGAGGCAGCTGATCGATGTTTCTCTCTCATTGATGTTTCTGACTATCTATCCCTCTCCCTTCCTCTCTGTAAAAAATCAATAAAATATATTTAAATAAATAAATAAATAAATAGTTAACTTGCTTGATCACATAACCTATAGAAGGCAGTGCTGGAACCGAATCTAGTCTGGCTAACACTGATCAAAGTTCATTATTACTGAATGTTTTAGTAATATTCAGGAAAACACAGCCTTATCTCAGACACACAAAGCGGGTACTGGACTTGCCCCCAAATTCTCCACCTTTCATTCTAGTCACCAATTGAGAAGTTTCTCCTCCTCTCCAACACCAGATCCTGGAAAGGGGGAGAGGTACCTGGCCAAGGGGGTCCCTTTGCCTTTCATCCCAGCTCAGAGTCAGGAGTAACTTGAGTGTGAAATCCAGAATTAGGATCAATTTGGCAAAACCCACAAGGCAGACCCCTTTAGAAGAAAATGGAAGGTCTCCAACAGAAATTTCCAGTTATTAATTTGTCATCCAAACTGGAATTCTTGAGAGTCAGAGGGGGAATTATTAAAAATTGTACTAGACAACCTGCATAGAGTGGGACTGACCCTGTCTGGCCAGGGCACAGGGTCACCCAAGTCATAGGGACAGAGTCAATGAGACACAGGACTCAAGATTCCCCCTGCAATGCTTTCAGTATCAGCAGAACATCCTACTGGAGGGCTGCCCCCTCAACTATTAGCATTATTATTGCCCATTAAATATGTCATAGTCAAAGATTTGCCTCATTCTTCAGTGTGATTGCCATTGATTTTTGAAGCCCACATCTTCCTCCCCAGGGAAACACATCTTCAGCGAAATGATAGAAGGAAATGGAAAAAGAAGAATTGGTTTTATAGGCATTATTTTATAGGCATTGCTTTAGAGATATGGTTGGTCTTAAAGCAGCACTTCTCAGAGAATGATCCAGGGACCACTGGCATCAGAATCACCAGGAAAGTTATACACACGCTGAGTCCCATATTCCAAGGAAGACCTACCACATCAGGATCTCTGGGGATGGGCCTGGGAAATGTATTTTTAAAAAGTCCCCTAGAGGTTCTTATGCGTATAGTGAAGCACACAGAAGGCTACACAAGGAAATCCAGGTGGCAAGTGAACATGCCCTGATTTTGCCCCTCAAGCTTCAGGCTGCAGGACCTCAGGTCTTAGATGCACCAACAAGGGCTGATACCCAGAATAGCCTCCACCCCTTCAGAATAAGTCCAATAATTCCCAAGCCCCCAGATTCCCCGTGGATATGCCAGCCCTGGTTTACTGTGTGCAGAGGTGGCTAGGTCTCCTGAGCGGAGTGGGCAGGTTTTGGTGGTGGCATCTGCCAGGAGGAGTGGGTAATAGGCCTGATTTATGACACTCAGCATGGGACCTGGCTGCTGAGCTCAATCACTGTGGCTCCCCATGGTGGGGTTCATGCGCTGTAACGGGCCTGGAAATTGGAGAGGAATTTACCTCCCGCTGCCAAACATTATATAACAATCAAGGGAAACAAGCAGAGGCAGGAGGGGCCTCCTGGCTGGCACTGGCAGCCTGGCAGCTAAGGAAGTCGGGCTGGGAACTATCTGCTGGGGCTCTCAAGCCCTCAGCCACACTCCTATGGGAGTGAGTTTCAGGGTGGCCCAGCCAGAGTTGGCATCAGAGCCTGCTAAGGTACAAGCAGCAGCCCAGCAACTTTCTAAAAGGGATAGAAAAGACACAGGATCTGTGGGGAGGTTGCTGCTATCTAAACCCGTGACCCAGACCCTAATGGTCCAGCACTTATACACCATGTGTCAATCAATGACTGGCTGATTTGCAACTGGGAATAATTCAAATAGGACCTGAAAGTTGACATCTACAACATGAGAGAGCAAGGAACAAAATGCAGATGGGACCAGATCAGCACAGGCCTCAAGGGTCAAGCGGCCTGGGCAGTCACTTGAATATGGAAAGGGCCTCTCTTGCCTCTAGACCAGTGGTCGGCAAACTGTGGCTTGCGAGCCACATGCGGCTCTTTGGCCCCTTGAGTGTGGCTCTTCCACAAAATACCACGGCCTAGGCGAGTCTATTTTGAAGAAGTGGCGTTAGAAGAAGTTTAAGTTTAAAAAATTTGGCTCTCAAAAGAAATTTCAATCGTTGTACTGTTGATATTTGGCTCTGTTGACTAATGAGTTTGCCAATCACTGCTCTAGACCAACTGCCTCCCTAGAAGTAACCATAGGAGTGGAATTCGTGGCAGCTGATTTTGATCTATTAGAGCTGATGAATTCACAAGGAACATGAGTTCGTATTCATTTATTAAAGCAGACCCAGTAGGTGGCCCAGTTAGCAACTTTGGGAGGTACTGGCTTGCCATCCCAGGTACATCAGAGGGTAATTCAAGTTCATCCTGACAAGATGGCTGGGCCTCAGAGTCACTCTCCCACCCTGAAGGAACCACCAAGACAAAATTCCAAGTACCACAGCTACCCGCTGACTGTATCACTAACAAAGTGTGCTGGCCTAGAAATCTGCCAATTATTTTTCAATAAAGGAAATCTTACCATGAAATCTTACATGGAAGTTCGAGGCATTTATCAGCAGTGAAATTAATGATTCTTCCTCAGTTGCTTGTCATCCTGACAACACGTGTGCTCCTTGAGGGCAGGTAGCATGTCTGTGTCTTTCACAGATGTGTCACTGATACCCAGAAGAGCATCTCGCAGGTAGTGGATGTGATAAATATTTATTCTGTCTGGAAAAGAAAGAGATTGGCTCATGCAGTGCCTTTAAGGCATCAAACATTAACTGACCACCTACTATGTGACAGGGCTTGCAGTCAGTGCTCAGGAAATAATGATGAACAAACCTATCATGGCTTGCCCCTATTTGCTCAAAGTCTAGTAGAAAAGGAACATGATAGATGCAAATTTACAACTGAGGTCTGTGCTAGCAAACAGAGGTACATGGGGTTGTGAATATATAACAGGAGAACTGATCTAGTCAGAGGAAGGTCAGGGAAGGCCTCCTGGAGAAGGTGTTATTTTAGGTTGGACCCAAAGGAAAAATAGTACTTAACTAGGTAGTTGGGACAGGGAAGGATGGAACACCATGTGCAAACCCCCCAACAGGAGTATGACCTCTGGCCCAATCTTTCAACCATAGCATCTTTACATTTCGTCGGTTTTAAACATTGGCCTTCCAAGATAACATTCTTTAGAAAAAAAAAGTGTTTGGCAGCTAAAACATAAATGCTGGGAGTCTAGACAACCAAATGACCTTAAAGGGCCCTACCAGTTCTTAATATTCTCTATGGACAGACTCAGAGGAGTGGAGCAATGCCTGTATGCAGGGGCCAGGATCAGAAGTCAGGGGTCAGAGGTGACTGAACAGACCCACAGCTCTGAGTGGTGAGCCGTGGCTAATGAAAAAACAATGTTCATTTGTTGGAGTGAGGGGAGATATTCTTCTGCATTCTAGACACATAATTCTGGTCATTTCCAAATGAATTAAACATCTTAAAGTGGATTCTCAGAAGTAGGCATCCATTCACCTTTACAACTTATAAAACACAATCTGTTAATTCCATTTCATATAATCATTCATTCATCAAATATTCCCTGAGAATATATTTTCAGACATGCTCTTGGTGAAGCCTATAATACAGAGATAAACAGGACATGGTCTCAGCCCTCATGGAAATCAAAATTGTACACACTTAACAATATTTAACCTTCAGCCAGGCACTGAACAAGACAGGTTATATGCATCATCTCCTGAAATTCTTTCAACAAGTTAATGAGGTAAGTACTGGCCCCATTTCAGACTTGAAAAATCAATTTCAAAGGGGTTAAGCAACAGGTTCAAGATGACACAGCTAGTTGGTAGGGGAACCAGAATCCAAATTCCAGTCCAACTAATGGACTCAGAGCCTGCCTTCATGATCACCACAGTCTGATACCTCAACTAAGGAAATAAGTAAAAGAAATAAAATCACAACAAATTAGAAGGAGCTATAGGTAAAAGTTTATTTGATTTTAATCTGAGAAGGATTTATAAAGTGTAACCAAAAAGAATAAGAAGATTGATAGCAATACCTACATAAAACTTCAAATTTTCTACTTGTCAAAAACACCATATAAAATTTGAAAGAAATGAGAAAGAGCAAGAGAAATAATAATAACTCAACAAAAGGTACAATTCTTTTTTTTAATCTTTATTTTTGAATTATTATAGATGTCCTCTTTTCTCCTCCTATTGACTTTCTCCACCCCACTCCTGCCCCCCCACCCACCCGGGCCTTCACCGCACCATTGTCTGCGTCCATAGGTTTTGCCTATCTATACTAATAAAGGGTAATATGCTAATTAGACTGGGAGACCTTCCGGGAGATCTTCCGGACGTCCTTCCAGACAAAGCCATGGTGGCAGGGCCGAGGCAGAGGCAGTTAGGGGCAATCAGGCCAGGAGGGGAAGGCAGTTGGGGTCAAGCAGGCCAGCAGTGGGGGGCAGTTGGGGATGATCAGGTCAGCGGGGACGGGTGGGCAATTGGGGGCGATCAGGCCAGCGGGGAAGGGACAGTTGGGGGCGAGCAGGCCAGCAGGGGGGGCAGTTGGGGGTGATCAGGCCAGCAAGGGGGGGGGGGGGGCAGATGGAGGCAAGAAGGCCAGCAGGCAGAGTGGTTAGGGGCGATCAGGAAGGCAGGCAGGTGAGCGGTTAGGAGCCAGTGTTCCCGGATTGCAAGAGGGATGTCCGACTGCCGGTTTAGGCCCAATACCCCAGGGATCAGGCCTAAACTGGCAGTCAGATATCCCCTGAGGGGTCCCAGATTGGAGAGGGTACAGGCCAGGCTGAGGGACACCCCCACCCCATGCACAAATTTCGTGCACCGGGCCACTAGTATACATATAAGTCTTTTAGTTAATCTCTTCCCGCCCCACCCCTCCCCCTCTCCTCCCTCTTCAGTCTGTTCCATGCCTCCATGTCTCTAGATCTATTTTGTTTGTCAATTTGTTTTGTTCGTTAGATTCCATATATAAGTGAGATCATGCATACTTGCCTTTCTCTGACTGGCTTATTTTGCTTAGCATAATACTCTCCATGTCCCTCCATGCTGTCTCAAAAGGTAAGAGATCCTTCTTGACAATTCTCAAAAGGGAAGAAATAAAAATGACCAATAGGCACACCTAAAATTACTATAAAAGTATTAGTAATCCAAAAAGTCAATCATTAAAGAAAAGTGGTATAGCCTGTTTTTTAACTAGGAAATTGGCAAAGATTAAAAAGACTAAAATAATCCTAGCTTGATGAATGTACTGTGACATGAACATGTGCATATACTAGATCAGTGTCTAGTAGCACTTGACAATTTGAATTAAGAACCTTTAAAAATATGATAACCTTCCACTCAATAATTTTAGTTTAGAAATGTATCAGAGATGCAGACAAAGATGTATACACTAAGATGTTCACCGCATCATTATTTATAGTATGGAGAAACTATAAATCAATGTAAAGTCCAACAATAGGTGGACAGTTAAATCATTCTTGGTGTTTCCAGATGATAAGGTAATATGCAGCCATTAAGAAACATATCTTTGAAGAGCCTTTAGTAACATGAGTCACTTATTTATTTATCTAACTAGAAGGAAACATACTAGAAATGTACATGAAATGTATTAAACACTACAAAGGCTAATCTTGTGGGAGTGTTTTTCTTTTCTTTTCACACCTGTTTCTATTTTTCTGCAATTTATCTGCCTTCCTTTTTCAGTAACAAGTTCTTGGGTATTTTTTATTTTTAAATGAGCATACACAAAACTTACCTCTTCATTTTCTTTGCTCAAACCTGCTTCTCTGCTTTAATGTCCTTTTGCAGTTGACAAAACACCTGAGTCACCTCCGACTGCTCCCTTCTTATTTAATCTGTCTCCACCTCATTATTTCTACCATTTCCTTACTTCACTTTGGTGCTTGTGGCCTTGTGCCTAGCCTGTAGCATTAGCCTCTTAACAGATATCCTGGTTTCCACCTTCCAACCCCATTCCTGAACTCTCCTCAAATTCATTTTACATTCCGCTGCCAGATTAATCCCCCTGCAGCAAAGATAATATCCTGTTATTGCCTTGCCCCAAACCTTCAGTGACTCTCTAGTTCCAAAGAATAAAAGCCCAAAGTCCTTTTCCTGGACCTTAAAAACAGAAGCTCCAGCCGAAACCGGTTTGGCTCAGTGGATAGAGCGTCGGCCTGCGGACTGAAGGGTCCTGGGTTCGATTCCGGTCAAGGGCATGTACCTTGGTTGCGGGCACATCCCCAGTGGGAGGTGTGCAGGAGGCAGCTGATCGATGTTTCTCTCTCATCGATGTTTCTGGCTTTCTATCCCTCTCCCTTCCTTTCTGTGAAATATCAATAAAATATATTTAAAAAAAACAAAACAAAAAAAAACAAAAAAAAACAGAAGCTCCAAAGAAGGAGAGCTGATGTATAATTCTCATGGTCTCAATGTTGTATACAGAATTCTTTGGCTAAACTAAAATCACTGCTCATTTTTATAATGGTGTTGAATTGCTTTGTTCCTGGACTTAATCTTTCCTTCCATCCTTATCTACCATGCAACACTCCACCCAAACTACTCTTTCTCCACGCTCTTCATGTGACCAGATCCAGCACACAGTAGGTCAGAGTCAAGGCTATGGGCGGTGCAGGTGTTGTCAGACCTAGAGACAAGCTGGCACCCCATGACCCTGGCCTCACAGAGTCTCTCTTCCACTATAACTTTGTGATAGTCTCTTATTTAAAGGATGGTGAAGGGGCTATGACCTGGAAAAAAAAAAATCAATGACTCTCCGCTAATAAAGGTTCTTATGCGGTAAATGTGCTCTTGGGAAGCCAGCTCCTGCCCTTCTCCACTGCGCTGGCCTGATGCCCCGGAGTAATTTACTCTGCGGTAACATGATGGAGCCTCCACCATGGAAGGGAATTAAATAAAAATGCAATAAAAGAGGACAAAATCAATCTGCTTACAGTTTTGTTTAATAAAAATTCATGAAGGATGGGCAGGCAGGCCCATAAGCAATGTACCAGTTCTGCCAGAGGCTGGCTGGGGAAGGAAGCTCACTGCTCAGGCTTCAGGCAAGGGCAGGGGCTCAGCTGACATCCACCAGCTGAGCTTTCCTCCCACCCATAAGTGCTGCAGGCTCTGGTCCTGCTGCCAGGGGATGGGCCCAGCCTGCCTCCCTGAAAGAGAGCACAACAGCTGAGGCCATGTGCATGGAAGAATTCCCAAAGCTAAAGAAAGATAAGAGATTTTTTGTATGAGGTTCTTTTCCCTGGAAACCAAGAAGTGATGTGTTCTGGAATGACAGGGACTCTCAGACATGACCAAGCTTTATTTTCTCTCCTTTTCTATTTTGGTGAGAATACTTACCATGAGATCTACCCACTTAACAAAAAAATTTAAGTGTGCAATATAGTATTGTTAAGTACAGACCTCCAAAACTTATTCACCCTGCGTGACTGAAATTTTATACCCACTGAGCAACAACTCTCCATTCTCTCCTCCCCTAGGCCCTGGCGATCACCACTCTACTATATCTATGATTTTGATAACCGCTATAAGTGGAATTATGTAGTATTTGTCCTTCTGTGTCTGGCTTATTTCATGTAGCATAGTGTCCTTGAGATTCATCCATGTTGTACAATATGTCAGGATGTCCTTTTTTCAAAGCTGAATGATAGTCCACTGTATGTATATACCACATTGTCTTTATCATTCATCTGTTGATGGACGTTTGGGTTGTTTCCTTATCATGGCTATTATGAATAGCTCTGCAATAAACACGGGAGTGCATATATCTCTTCGAGAGCCTGATTTCAATTCTTTTAGATAAATAGCCAGAAATATAATTGCTGAATCATATGGTAGTTCTATTTTTAATTTCTTGAACAACTGTCATGCCATTTCCCATAGCAGCTGTACCATTTTGCATTCCCATCATTCACATTCTCGCCAACATTTATTGTCTTTTGGTTTTTTTTTATAATAGCCATCTTAACAAGTCTGAGGTGATATCTCATTGTGGTTTTAATTAACATTTTTCTCATGATTAATAATGCTGAGCAACTTTTCTTATACCTTTTGGCCATTGTATGCCTTCTTTGGAAAAAAAAATATCTACTCAAGTTCTTTTCCCATTTTTAAATCAGGTTACTTGGGGTGTTTTTGTTTGTTTTGCTATTGAGTTATAGGATTTCCTTAATTTAGGATATTAACCCTTTATCCGACATTTGGTTTGCAAGTATTTTCTCCCATTTAAAACAGTATGGTACTGAAGTAAACATATAGACTATGGTAGTGGAAGAAAGAGAGGATGGATTTTGGTGATCAATAGGCTATCTCTATCCAAGTAGAAATGAAGGTGCTAATAGCTCTAAATTGACATCTGATTACAGCTATTGCCACTCAGATAATACATATTGGTTCTAGTTTTCAAAATAGTTTTTGTTTCATTTTAAAATGTCCAAGTTGGTTCTGCTTTAAAGTAATTTTAAAAGAAAAACACATAACAATAGCTAGATATAAAAACATAAAATTATTTGTAACTTAAATAAATCAGAGAAATCTTATTTACTAGTATTGAGGGCCATTCATTTTCCCATGGGCTCGCTTAATGGAAGAGTCAGAATGTCACCCAGATCTGACTGACTCATAGTCCATGCCCTCCACCCAGTGAGAGGATTCAGGGAGAAGTTGGCATTTGTGCTAGAATATCTGTTGATCAGCAGAATACATGATCCTAACTTGGCAATGAAAAGATGAAAATTTGGCAACATGTGTTGAATGAATGGAATAGAAAACTACTAATGAAAGGAGCAAGTGTGTAAGTGAGGATCCAGACCACAGAAGGGGCAAACAGATTGGGAAATTATACAGTGGGGAGATTCTGTAGTTGCCAATTAGGTTTTTGGAAGAGAAGAAAATTGAAACAAGAAAGAAAGATCAATAATTTTCATTTTCAAGACTGGGTGACACTTTGCAGCAGAAAGAGTGAGGCAGGAAGCTGGAACTGGTGTGAGAAGAAAGACATTGGGTTCAGTTGAGACATGTTGGGTCTGATGTACTGGCAGGAACCACATTGGAAATCTCTGCAGAAAGCTGGATGTATGGAAGGGGAGTGCCAAGGAGCTCTCACAGGATCCTTTATAGAAGCAAGAAGCAGAATTTGGGAGCCATGTGCAGAGGTGATGAGGGCAGCTGAGGTGATCAAGAGAAATAGGAGAGAGCTACAGGAGCACAGACATTTGGGTTGTGCCAATGGCAAAAAAGAAGAGCCCACGAAGGTGGAGAAGGAGAGAGGGGGAGGTAGGAGAGTGGTGCCTCATGGCATCAGAGGGCACAGAAACCAGAGAAGAAGACACCTGGGAAGAAGGAGGAGGAGACCTAGGTAGTTCCTACCTCCAGAAAGTCAGAGAGAGAGAGAAAGAGAGAGAGAGGACATGGCCTCATTAAAGCCCAAAGAACATTTAAAGGGGTGTTTCAGGTGCCCAGCTGAAGCCAAAACCTAGAAAGGCTTCCAGGGGAAAGTGAGAGGACATCAGCCCCTAAGAACAGGAATGCAAGGGAGTGAGCAAGGGTTTCCGGAGGGGGATCTACAGGTGATGAAGAGTGGGCCAGCAGAATGGGAGGGAGGCCAGGTGGCTTGGAGAGGGTGGCGTGAGAAGGTCCCCTGGGGAGAGGGAGGAAGAAGGCTGAATGTCTGGGTGCTGATTGGGACAGGCTGGGCAAAGAGCATTCTCTCAGTCACACTCGATGGTTTGTTTGTTTCTCCATCAATGTCCAGCTGACCTGTCTTTGACAGGAGGATGATGCTCTAGAGCAGGAGTGGGGAACCTTTTTTCTGCCAAGGGCCATTTGGATATTTATAACATCATTTGAGGACCATACAAAATTATCAACTTAAAAATTAGCCTATGTTTGGTCAAACATTTAATTAACTCGCCCCTAATGCCTTGGCAGGACCAGACCAAATGATACCGTGGGCCTTATATGGCCTGCGGGCCGGACATTTCCCACCCCTGCTCTAGTGAGAACGGCAATCCCTGCCCTGCATTACCTGCAGCTCTGCATTTACCTGCAGCTCTGCATTTACCCTCAGCACTGCTTTTACCTACAGCTCTGCATTTACCCTCAGCACTGCTTTTACCTACAGCTCTGCATTTACCCTCAGCACTGCATTTACCTGTAGCTCTGCATTTAACTGAAGCTCTGCATTTACCTGAAGCTCTGCATTTACCTGTAGCTCTGCATTTACTCTCAGCTCTGCATTTACCTGCAGCTCTGCATTTACCCTCAGCACTTCTTTTACCTGCAGCTCTGCATTTACCTGCAGCTCTGCATTTACCCTCAGCACTGCTTTTACCTACAGCACTGCATTTACCCTCAGCACTGCATTTACCTGTAGCCCTGCATTTACCTGAAGCTCTGCATTTACCCTCAGTTCTGCATTTACTCTCAGCACTGCTTTTACCTGCAGCTCTGCATTTACCTGCAGCTCTGCATTTACCCTCAGCACTGCTTTTACCTGCAGCTCTGCATTTACCCTCAGCACTGCTTTTACCTACAGCACTGCATTTACCCTCAGCACTGCATTTACCTGTAGCCCTGCATTTACCTGAAGCTCTGCATTTACCCTCAGCTCTGCATTTACTCTCAGCACTGCTTTTACCTGCAGCTCTGCATTTACCTGCAGCTCTGCATTTACCCTCAGCACTGCTTTTACCTGCAGCTCTGCATTTACCCTCAGCACTGCTTTTACCTACAGCACTGCATTTACCCTCAGCACTGCATTTACCTGTAGCCCTGCATTTACCTGAAGCTCTGCATTTACCCTCAGCTCTGCATTTACTCTCAGCACTGCTTTTACCTGCAGCTCTGCATTTACCTGCAGCTCTGCATTTACCCTCAGCACTGCTTTTACCTGCAGCTCTGCATTTACCCTCAGCTCTGTATTTACCTGAAGCTCTGCATTTACCTGCAGCTCTGCATTTACCCTCAGCACTGCTTTTACCTGCAGCTCTGCATTTACCTGCAGCTCTGCATTTACCCTCAGCACTGCTTTTACCTACAGCACTGCATTTACCCTCAGCACTGCATTTACCTGTAGCCCTGCATTTACCTGAAGCTCTGCATTTACCCTCAGCTCTGCATTTACTCTCAGCACTGCTTTTACCTGCAGCTCTGCATTTACCTGCAGCTCTGCATTTACCCTCAGCACTGCTTTTACCTGCAGCTCTGCATTTACCCTCAGCACTGCTTTTACCTACAGCACTGCATTTACCCTCAGCACTGCATTTACCTGTAGCCCTGCATTTACCTGAAGCTCTGCATTTACTCTCAGCACTGCTTTTACCTGCAGCTCTGCATTTACCTGCAGCTCTGCATTTACCCTCAGCACTGCTTTTACCTGCAGCTCTGCATTTACCCTCAGCACTGCTTTTACCTACAGCACTGCATTTACCCTCAGCACTGCATTTACCTGTAGCCCTGCATTTACCTGAAGCTCTGCATTTACCCTCAGCTCTGCATTTACTCTCAGCACTGCTTTTACCTGCAGCTCTGCATTTACCTGCAGCTCTGCATTTACCCTCAGCACTGCTTTTACCTGCAGCTCTGCATTTACCCTCAGCACTGTGTTTACCCACAGCTCTGCATTTATCTGCAGCACTGCATTAACCTGAAGCACTGTATTTATCCTCGGCACTGCACTTACCCAGAGAAAGGGACACCCTTGTTTACTTCACCGAATGGGCCATGTGGGCCAGCAGCAGCCCAAGCTTCT
The DNA here is from genome assembly GCF_963455305.1 of Plecotus auritus. Lineage (NCBI taxonomy): Eukaryota > Metazoa > Chordata > Mammalia > Chiroptera > Vespertilionidae > Plecotus > Plecotus auritus. The sequence goes on along the minus strand of NC_137782.1, from coordinate 21,812,257 downwards.
TCCCTTGCCCCAAGCCTGAGAAGGGCAGTAATTCATGAATCAGGGCACCCCAGTCCTCAGAAATCCCCCCACTGGATAGCACTTTCCCTGCCCAGATTTCATGCTCAGCTGTTCCCTCTCTGACAATAACTGTTCTGCTCTCTCAAACTTTAGAATGATCTGGAATCCTCAGTAAAACACCAATTTCCGGTTCAGTAGAGCTTGGGGTGAGCACAAGAATTTGCATTTTTAACTCATTCCCAGCTGATGATGATGCTGGTCCAGGGGCCACACATGGAAGAGCTGCTCTCTCAGCTCCTCATCCTGGCTCAGCAAGAGGATGAAACCCTCAAGGGCAGCCTCAGGGCCCTGGGCAGCCTCTGCGTTTAATCAATACATATCGATTTTAGTGAATGGGAGCAGTGAAGGGTAGATTGTTGATTGACTCTAGGATTCCATGAACAACTGGCTGCTTTATATCCAGACCTATTAAGTTAATGGGAAACTCAAGGGCGCAGGCAGTGTAAAATGTGGCAGGGAGTCTTCAGTGATGAACTCCGGAGAACCTCCTTCCAAACAGTCAGAAATAATAAAAATAATCAGGGTAGCCACCATTTATTAAGCATTTGCGCTGAGCCAGGATCTGAGATGAACTCCATATGCAACTGTCCCAACAGGGCTATGAAGTGGGGACAGTCACATGTGAAGATAAACCAATCTGAGCCCAAGGTCCCATGAGCCATGGGAAACCCTGGACCTCAGACCCATAACCATTTGTCTTCAGACCCCACAAGCTTCACCACCACCCCCTTCTGCCTCCCCAAAGATTGAAAAAGTTGGAAATCGAATGTAGGTATACTCTGGAGAATGGCAGTCCCAGCCTAGGGAGAAAATCCATTTGTGGAATCAAACAGCCTGATTCCTGAACCTCAGCCTGCCATTTACTGAGTGCATGAACTTGGGCAAGGCCTTCACCCTCAGTGCCTCAGTTCCCTGAACTATGAAATGGGTATGATAACTCTAACCCTTGGATGTTATTGGATTAAATGAGAATGTATATAAAGCATTTGGCACAGTCTAGCTCTTAGTAAAGTTTGAATAATGTTGCTACCTCTTGAAATGGGTACCTTCCTCTTCAGGTATTATATATATATATGGCTAATATGCTAAGTGTCCCTCCGCCCATCCGACTGGTCACTATGACACACACTGACCAGCTGCAGTGACTTGGCAGCAGTGGTTCTCAGGTGACGCACCCCAAAACCAGAGAGGAGGGAGCCTGATCCCTTGCGGGGCCATACGATTCCACCTTCAGCTATGGATTATGTTGTTGCTGGGGCACTGTTGGCCCCGAATCTGGTTTACTGCACACTTGCATTTGCATTCCACGCCCTGCATGACAGCAACTTTGCAGAGTGCCCTCTCACACTCTGGGACATCTCAGGGAATGTCATAGAGCCAGTTCAGCCCAATCCCCGCAGGCCAGGCTGAGGGACCTCACCTGCAGGAGGGACCCTGCACCCTCCTCAGACACCAGGGCGGGACCGCAGGAGGTTGGCTCCAGAGCATGTCTGGCCCAACTCGCCCAGTCCCATCCCGCTGGCCACCTTCTAATTAATTTCCTTTCAAAGTGCACAAATCCATGCATCGGGTCACTAGTGTATTTAGAAATGCTGTCTTGGGGTGCAAGAGGGAGGGGAGTGGGAAAGCAGACACAGAAAACTTTTCATAGAGAGGTTGTTGCTACAGTTCAAGTAGGGCCTAAGCTCAGCAGGGGTAGATAATAAGCTGGTTTATGACCGCACAGACCCACACACTTATAGAATCCACTCAATGCCAGGTACCATGTCACTGGAAGCAGGAAGGGCTGGCTGCCCTGGAAACCCTCATTCAGGGAGAGGCCATGCCTAGTTTGAACACCCAAAGGCAGAAGTTGTAACTAGAGGCTGCCACACTTAGCTCTGCAACTCCAATCTGCTGGGAGGTTCACCCTCCAGAAGCCCTCTGCCTAGTTCTCCTCAGGCCACCCTGAGGAAAAGAACTTGGGGGTTCCTCCCAAGTGACCTGAAAGGCAAGCCAACACAGTGGGTGCTGGGTGGGAAGGCACTCTAGCATCCAGAATCACAGCTCCAGCACTGACCAGCAATAACCTTCACTTCTGAGAGCCTCAGTTTCCTCATCTGTAAAATGGAGATCATAGATATGGTACCTGTCTCCAAGCTTGCCATGTGATGCACGTTGAGCCTTTAACACAGCACTTGTCACAAAACAATCTCTTATAAGCATTAGCTGCTATTTACTAGTATTATTGTTGTTAAGTTTACACATATGAGATCTTAGATAAGATTTAAAAAACTGAGCTCATCCTCATAAAATTGTTTCAAAAATAAAATGAGATAATGTATGTCAAGTACCTAGCATACAGTAAGCACTCAATAAATGCTGCGTGATTTTTACTGGAGGCACAGAGGCCCCACAACTAGAGTGATCACTGACAGTTCCATGTCCTAGAGATTCTGCTGTCCCAGGTAAACTGGGACAGCTGGTCACCTGCCAACAGCCTGCTGGCTGGGGGCCTTCCTTACTTCCCCAGGCAGTACAGGGAGAATTTCCAACCTGTGTCAACCTCTGAAAGCTAGGAAAACTCTGGGCTGCCTAAGAGGCCCCAGGATTCCAGGGTCAGGGTCCTGAGGGTGGAGGGGCTCAGCAAGGCTCAGAGAGCCCCAGAGACAAAGTCCAGGCCCTCCACGTTCAGACTCCTGGTTGACAGACCCAGGCCAGACTGCTAACAGAGGGGCAGGACCAAAGGGAAATGGAAATGGTCCCCAACGGTCCTGCTGGAATCAGAGAAGGGAAGGAACTATGTTCCCTGAGATGAATAAAGCAGAGAGAGGAAGCCCAGGGCGGAAGGAGCAGCCACTGGTCCCCCAGCCTGTTCCCGGCCAGGCTGCTCTGAGCAGGAAGCCTCCCAGCTGAGCCTGGAAAGCAGTTATCACTGGTGGGTGATTAAGTTACTAATCCTTCAGGGAGAAGACATTTAGAGGCCCATATTAAAGCAGTGCGTGGCAAAATTACATTCTGTTTCAATTTAGTTTAGCAATTCCCGTGATTTAGTTAAATGAAAAGCAATTGTTCCAATTAATAGTATTGAAGGTTATTCATCAAAAGTGTCAAAACAGCTCTGTGGCTGCATTAGTAACCCATTCTCTTGTCAGAGATACGGATAATTCCCCAGGATAAGATGGGGAAATGGTAGGGTGTGGGAACTTTGGAGAAAAGGGCAAAGCCAGAACTGGGATTTCCATGTGTGTGTACACATGCATGTGCATGTTATCTGTGTGTGTGGAATTGTGCATATGTGGGCACATGTGTCTTGTATGCATACAGATCCAAACTGTGCCCATGTGCACATTTATCTATATGTGCATACACTAGTGTATTTGAGTGAGTTCCTGGACACCCAAGTGTGTGCATGCATATGTGCCTGTGTATTCCTGGGCATGTATCTATATGTGTGCAAACATGTACAAGTGCCTAGTGTGCCCATGTATATGTGCATGTGTGCATAGATTAATTTGTATGCACGTGTGCACACAGTTATTTAGGTATCCGTGCATTCAAGTGTGTATGTGTGTGTGCAAAGTGACCTTGCAGATATGTTGGTACCCAAGAAAATCCATTGTGAGCATATGTGGGCATGTGCATCTTGAGGTACATTCATATACATTGTAAATGTGTTTGCTATGTATCAGGGCAGGAGGTGAAGGGAGCATGCTTCCTAAATACGTAAGACAAGACCCATCTGTTTCCATCTGGATGGCATAATGAGTGACTCGACTTGTCTCTGGGTTGCTGCCCTTCAAATGCAGTTCCCATAATGTCAGAGACCTTTTCTGTCATGTCTGCAGTTGTGTTCTCAAACACTAGAAGAGAACGTGGCACAGAGTAAGCCTCAATGACATATATTGACTGAGTGGATTGATGGATGGATGGATGGATGGATGGATGGATGGATGGATGGATGCAGGCCCCTGGCTTAATCAAGCCTCCCAGTAGTATGTGGGCTCCCCAGTCTTTTCTCTTCAGGGTAATCCCAAGGTCCTCGGGCTTTCAGCTTCAGCTCTACAGTACATAATTGCAAAACTCCATCCTGGGTAGACAGCAGGCTCAGACTGTTCAAAAACTGCCAGAATCAGCCATCACTAAGAGCAAGAAGGGTAGGTACTCCTTTGAGAAACTGACAAAAGTTAAGCTCAGTATTGTATGACTAAGAGGAAGCTAGCCAGGCCAGGCAGGCCCAAGGGGACACAAGCCAAGAAGAGCACCCACATCTAGCTTGTACCCCTGGGCAGCAGCTGCCAGCTCCTGACTCCATCTAAGATTTCAACTTCTCTGTTCCTTATTTTCTTCTTGCCCCACAGCACAAGGAATCCGTTTCTCCATCCATCTCCAGGTACTGATTCAGCTCATCATCATCCCATTACCACAAACCAAGAAGATAAAGGGAATATACACGTGGCCTCCTATCTCTACTGTCTTCACTTCCCAGACTTCCCTAGGCTTTGGTGTCTCTGAAACTGACCAGTCCCTGGAGAGGGCCCACTTTGTGTGGCTGTTAGTCTTCCTACAGTCATTTTGAGCTTTGAGGTTTAGCCCTGTCCACCTGCTGTCAAGGCCTGCCCCCTGGTGGTTGAATCTAACCTATACACTGCCCTCACCCCATGGCACCAACTCTGAGTCTGGTGCACCGCTCAGCCAGCCTCGGCCAAAAAGGACCTCAGAGCCCTTGCAAAGTCTCCACATTGCCCCAATTCCCCCTTCCCAGACATAAATACCGAGGTGCTGGTTTAGCCCACATGCACATGAATGGAGACTGGCTGCCCAGAGCTTGCATTGCCCTCAGTAGCCCCCAGGCTGTCTGTGCAAGCGTCCATCCATCAGGGTGGTGATTAAGCATGAAGAGGAAGTGTTAGGATGTGATCCTTGAACTCACAAGGCTCATAAAGACAATAGCTGGGACAGTGGCAAGAGGCACCAGGCGTCCTGTCTATTTTGGGGAGGCCCCAAGCATGGCTGGCCAACACCAAGGGCATCCTGAGGCTCGTTAATCTATGTGGGAGTGACAGAGACAGGATAGAGGGTCCGGGAGGCCTTCCACCAGCCGTTTCCTCCCAGCTGGCCAGCTCTGACCATACTCCACTCATGGAACCCCGGCCCTGGCCTCAGGAGACCCAGCCTTGCCAGCTCTCAGTGGCAGGCCCAGCCACCTTCCTCTTCTTTCAAAGGCTTTTACTGAGAGATTAGAGGCCCTGGCCTTTCTGGGATCCACTCTTTGTTTTCTCCCTGAGGGAGGCAAAGGAAGAAGTAAAACACCATCAGCCTCATCCAGGCTGAGGCAATGGAGAATCTGCCTCAAAATATCCTTCTGGTGCTCTGTTCCCACGGCCTGGACTCCTTTGAGTCCAGGAGTAGACAAAGGTTAATTGCTGGGGCCTTGGTCTCCACAGTGGGCTGGAGCCAAAGGACCCAGTGTTAAGTATGCACTTGTTACATATGCCTCTCCACCTCACTTTTGTCTCCTAGCTGTTGAACAGTTGGTAGTTTAAAATCAATCATGGTTTTAAAAGTATTTACACCACGGACATTGGCGAACACTGTTAAACAAAGCAGTATCAGCAAGGAAGGCATGGGCCCCTTTCCTATTCCCTAGCTGGAAGTCACACATCCAGATGACTTGATTGGAAAACTTCAAGTGCACATCAGGTCTATAGTTCCCGGCACCCTAACCCCACTTCACTTGTCCTTGCAATCTCTAACCCTGGATAGTACAGGGATATATCAGTCCTAAGAGTCAGGAGTCCTGGATCACACCTGTGGATATTGCTCAAAACACTTCACCTCATCAATTCTTTCTTTCTCAACAGTAAAATAGAAGCCATAATAGCCCACTCTAGGGCCAGAACTTTATAGGGTCCTGTGAGAACTGAATAGACAATGGCATGGGAAGCACTTAGCTTACTGAGACTATTGTGAGACTGGTGGGTAGTAACTACTCAATAAATATCAACTGTTGTGTCATTATTATTATTATTACTTCTCCATAGGGCATTTTAAGGCTAAAATAAAAGAATTATTGTAAATAAATTTGTACTACTATTTTTTTTTCTAAAAATGCTTCTAATAATGTAAACCAAAAGTGGTCTGGTGCCTTCTTCAGCTTTGCCTGTGCCCAGGTTCAAGGACTGACAGGTGACCAACTACCCAACTAAACAGCTTTTAGGGAATTTCACACACACACACACACACACACACACACAGAGTCCTGGTTCTTTTCCTTTTAACTTGAGGTTCATATGTCAGAGTATATTATTACAAACCAAATTTTCTTGATTTTAGGAACATAGCTTCCAGGGAGAACTTGAGGTATGGCATCCACTCCCATTGTCAGAGACAAGAAGATGTTACCAGCTGCTTGTCTGGGATCCCGTCAAAAGCAAACATCAGAGAAAGAAGGCAAAGTCTAAATAAATAAATAAATAAATAAAGCAAGCAAGCAAGCAAGCAAGCAAGCAAACATCAAGGTCAGAAAAGCTGAGTCATGTTTTCCTCCCGGAAGGACCATCTCTGGCCCTTTGGTGAATGGAGCACCTCATCTTCGGCCCCCAAGGGAATGCGTCATGGGGGGTCAGAGGCACCAAGAACCATCTCCAGCTCTACCATCCTCTCATATCCGCTCTCTCAGACCCTGGGGCACCCACCCAAAGAGAAGCAGAGGTTAAATCATGTTAGATTTAACTTCTTGGGCTCAATTAAGAGCTTTCATTTTTTTGAGCTTCTGTTTCCAAGTCTGCAAAACAGGAATCATAATGCCAACCTGAAAATCCTTGTAGAAAGAGTCTATGTGGTAATAATGTGGATGAAAAGCCCTGTTGCATAATCAGTGCTGAGCACGTGTTTGTTTTTGCATCTTCCTGATCACTGTGCAGAGTTTTGCCTGGGGCCCAAAAACACTGTATTAACGAGGGCTGTTTATTGCTTATTGCCCAAGCTGAGCCCTAGGCCCAAGAAGGCAAAAGTCCAGCTTTTGACCTGTTGCTATGGTACAACTAGGATCTCTGTTCTCCAGACCTCCATAAGACCAGCTAGCCAAGAGCGTAACTGGGAAGGAACATTGTCAGCATCAGTGGTAGCTTATCCAGGCAATGGCAAAATGTCTGGAGCAAGAAAACAAAGCCTCAAAATGTCAAATCTCTGGGCAAGACCAAGGTGATGAAGGTATGGTATCACCCTTACTTGAGGCAAGAAGACCACCTGAATCCCTGACCCTTCCCAGCATGTGTGTGAGTACCTGAGTGAACATATGTGCATATCATCCTGTGTGTGTGCACAGGCATGTGCTTGGGTAGACTGATGGATGCAAGTTTGCTCCTGTGGGCTTCCTGTGAGTACACATGTTCTGTGTACTTGTACTTCCTGGGCATGTGTGCACAGGGAATGGGTACATCTATATATGTGTGTGCACACCCTAATGTGTAGCAGTGTTTGTGTGCCTGCACTGTGCATGCAAGCGTGGGGTTACACTTATGAACGAGTGAACAGGGTGGTTGCACATTCCTAGGTGTGCCGCTCGGACTGCAGATAACCTGCAGGTGGCTGCAGGGGAGTGAATGTGCAAATGTGCATGTATTTTCAGGAACAGAGAGTACAAATAAACAGCATAAACAAGATGGTTGGTGGGGGCTTAAATACTTAGGAAGACAAACAACCCCCACAAGGACTTTGGAAGCCCCCCTGATGTACAAATAATGTAGATGCTAATTGCAAATTACTCTTTTCTACTCATTAAAGCAGAACTGCTGCACTTTATTAGTTCACTTCTGGTTGCTCTATACACTTGAAAGTAATAAAAATGCCTTTGAGGTCAGGAAGACGCCTGCATGAGGCTGAGAGAGCCATCTCTGGGTATGGGAATGGTCACCCAGACCAGGGACTGGGACAGTGATGCTGACTCCTCTGTCTGCCCCCATGACCCATGTTTATAATCAGTCACCAAATGCAGTCCACCCCACCTCCTGTCCTCCATCTCCACTGCCACTGCACTCGCTCAGGTCACATCTCTTCTCTGACAGCCCCTGGACACCTGCCCATACTGCCTCCCCACTGGTCTCCCTGACTCCATCTTGCACCACTCCGGTGCATCCCCTAACATGCTGCTGGCAAATCTGCCCAGCCCACTCCTGCACCTGAAAGCCTCCACCGCTTTCCCACTGCCACTGAATAAAGCTCAGACTTTATAGCTGGTCCAACCACAACCTGGGTGCTAAATACCTCTGCAGCCTCGTTCCCAGCATTTCACACCCAGCAATGTGAGTTAGTCCCAAGCGGTTCCCTGAGCCCATCCTCTATCTGGTTGAGGCCTCCAGGTCTGGGCACACATTGTTCCTCAGTTCCCCATGCCCTCTCCTTTCTATTCCTGCTGGATCTGCCTGGTGGGCTCCTATGCCAGCTTATAACCCCTCTACTCTTGGAAACTATGGCCTAGTGCCTCTGGTTGATTACCAGTTCCTCTTGTCTTCCTCTGTGCTTTGTCCCCAAGCATTTATTTGTTTATAACCAATATCCCCAACTAGACCGCAGGCAGGGGCTTTGTTTTTGTGGACTGTTATATGCATGCATACTACCTAGAAGAGTTCCTGGCACAGTATAGACATTTAATAAATATGTGCTTAATGAAAAGTTAATTGCTGTCCTTATTATACTGCTCAACCCTCCGCATTATCACTCTGATTGATATGATCAGCTTCACCCCATTGGGATTAGCATTTCTATTATAATTAAGCACTGGCTCAAGCTTCCCATCATGTATTCTGAGGGTATCCTTCTCACCTCCTCAGGACCATTGATTCTTTTGTAAGTCCCAATTCTTTTAGTCAACTAGGCTCTTTTCACAGACCAGAGCTGCTGGAACTCAGGTGCACCACCTGGAGGCTGAAACATGGAACAGTTCATGAAACAGAAAGCCTCAGAAGAAGCCCTCTCCTGGGAAGCAGGAGTTACTATGTATGGTCATTATTTCCAAGGCACTTCCGTCTGAGGATGGGTCAGAAGAGGCTCGGGTCAGAAGAGGCTCCCAGTCTCAGCTGTGGTGATATGTTCAGGATCAGTCTGGCAACACATTCTGGGCTCTGGTCAAAAGTCCAGGGTCCCCTCTCCTTCCTACTATGTTCTCCTTCGTGCTCTTTTTGCCCTAGTAATCCAAGAAGTTCTCATAACCTAGAAATTCAAACAATTTTGTTCCTTTTCTCATACTCCATAGTTCTATATGAATATTTGTTCATCCTCTACCTAGTAGCTTTCTAGATACAGACACTAAGAAGCATGGGCTTGGTGAAACCTTTATCATTTTCTGCCTACAACCTCTTCCAAAGCCACTGGTTGACTTCTCACTTTAGACCCATCAAAACTAAAGGACTCACTCATGTCATTCTGCCCAGAAGTATTCTTCACTGTGGCTTCTTATCCCTCCCTATAACACAGAGCGGCTGTCTACTTTAAGAGGCAACTTCTTTCATTAATACCAAAATAATGTTACTTATCTGGAACCTAAATATATAATGATTTGTCTATAGGTTAGCATCCATCAGTACATGTCAAGACTTTTTGAAGGCAAGTTTTCATTCCATCAATTTCTTCATTCTAAGCTCCAAACTAGTATTTTTCCTGAAAATCTGCAACATTTGTAAGAAAGGTGGCACTACCCCTCCATCTTCTTCCAAGCTCAGGGGTCTGTGAGCTCTTGGAGTTTCCTAAAAGGCTAAAACTGGAATGTGAGGATATCAAAGAGCTCATGACAAGTAAAAGCAACTGTCAAACCAATGTAAAGAAAATGGAAATATTGGCAAACTGACGCAGCACTTCAACCCTATGGAAGTGGGCTTTGCAAGGTCATGTGCATTACTGAACAGCAGTGAACTTCTCCATAAAGGAGTGCAGCTGAACCTGTCAGGATATAACAGAAAGAAAATTCAAACAAATGGATAGATATACCATGTTCATAGATTGGAAGACAATAATCTGAAGATAGCAGTACTCTCCCAAAGCAATCTATCTCTAAAAATCTGCTAAAATTTTTAGAGGGAGAGAAATGACATATAGCAAGTTGATCCTAAAATTAATAAGGATAAGAGCAAAGACTCTTATCTAATAAAGATGGAATATGCAAATTGACCATAACTACATGACAAAGATGGAAGCACCCACAGCCAATAGGGAGGGAATATGCAAATTGAGGCCACAAGGCGAGAGATGGAAGGCGGCTCCAGGCCAGAGCAAAGGTGGAAAGGCAGCTCCAGGCCAGAGTGAAGGCGGTGCCGGCAGCCGGGGAAGGAAGGCCTATTCTTGCACGAATCTTCATGCATTGGGCCTCTAGTAGTCATTATAATTTTGAAGAAAGAGGAAGAAGAGAAGTAGGAAGAGAATGAGGGTGAGAGAACAACTTTGCTTATTTTATATAATAGTAATTATTTTTACAACTTGACAATAAAAAAGTTTAAAAATGAGCAAATAATCTGAATAGAGATTTCTCCAAAGATTCACAATATCCAATAAGCACAAGAAAAAAAATGCTCAGCATCATTAGTCATCAGAGAAATGCAAATCAAAACCACAGTGATAGTACTTCACACCTATTAGGATGGCTATAAACAAAAAAAAATGAAAATTAACAAGTTTAATGAGAATGTGGAAAATTAGAATCCTCGTACATTGCTGGTGGGAATGTAAAATGGTGCATCCAATATAAAAATAGTCTAATGAGTGTTTCCTAAAAAAAGTTAAATATAGGGTTACCATTTGATCCAGCAATTCTATTCCTAACTATATAGCCAAAAGAATAAAAAATGTATTCATATATTTATACAAAAGTCTATACATAGAAATTCAAAGTAGCATTATTCATAATAGCCAAAAAGTGAAAAAATCCAAGTGTCTATCAACTAATGAATGGATAAACAAATTGTGGTATATCCATGCAATGGAATATTGTTCCACCACAAAAAGCATGCTACAACATTAATGAACCAGATCTTATGTATCAACATAGGTAAATCTCAAAGATATGACATCCATTAAAATTTTTCTGAATTGTACATGTAGTAAATTTTAAATATTCAAATACTATGCCATTTGTGCATATATATTTACATGTAAAATCATGAAAAGAAAGGCTACACACCAACTTTAGTTTACAATTAACCTCTGGAGTACAAGGTGCCCATCTCTTTAACTGTTATCTGTAATATTTTATTTTATTTTTCTACTAATTATACCAAATACGGCAAAATACAAATGTTTGTTAAGTCTGGGGGTAGATAAATGGGTGTCTGTTCTGACATTCTCTATAATTTTCTGTATATTTTAAATAGTTTATAATTCTTTATTAAGGGAAAAATTATAAGGGGAAGGGGGGGGACATGAGACTGAAGTCAGGAGACCAGTTAGAAATCGACAGCAATAATGCAAGAAGATGATGATAGAGCATGGACCAAGAGGCTTTCAGGAGATCCGTGAAAAGTGGATGCAGTTGAAAGTAGGGTCAATTTAGTAGGTAGAATTGAGAGAACTTGATGACTAATTAGATAGAGGGAGAAAGGGAGGGAGGGAGGGAGAGAGAGAGAGAGAGAGAGAGAGAGAGAAATACTATGCAAATTTCAGTTGGGGCAACTAGATGAATGTATCATGGTTTTTGACTGAGTTAGGAAAGAGAAAAGGAGGATCTGGCTTGGGAAATAATGAATTAAGTTAAGGAAATGTTTGTTTTGAGATATCAGGCAAGTAAATAAATCTCTGGCCTAATGATCAGAATGAAGACTTGCCAGTTCTTGGAATGTAGTTGGGAGCTGCAGATCTGGGATAGTGTGTAGGGTAGAAATGGGGCAAAGAATGGGACCCTGGAGCTCCTCACCATGTAAGGTTTGGGACAAGAGACAAGAAGCCTACAAATGTGACTGAGAAGTCACAGTGAGTTCAAAGGAAAACAAGGAGAGTGTTGAGCTCTGAAAACAAAAACAAAAAAGTGAGGCTTCCAAAAACAAATGAAGAGGTCTGTACTAGCTGGTGCTCCATCAAGTGAAATCAAGTCCCCAAAATTCCAGTAGATGTAACAATACAGAGGTCATTGCTGGCTGGAAGTAGGAATCGAATTGTGGAATAGTAACAGGAGAGAACTGTGCCAGCAAGTGTAGACACTTGCTTTGAAATCAGACTGCCTGGGATCAAATCCCACTCTAGTTTGTGCCTCCAAGCAAGTTTCCCAATTTCCCTATGCTTTCATTGGGTGTTAACTCACCTAGTATTAATTTATCATAGGGCTATAGAGAGTAGTAAATAAATTAATACTATGTGAGCTAGCACATTCAATATACTGTATATTGTTACTATGCTGACAATAGTATGTGCACATCACTATTATGAAATATGGTTGAGATGGGAAGAGAGATAGGGTAGCAGCAAGAAGAAGGCCAAATTATGGTGATTGGGTGAAAGATACCGAATATGTTTAGAAGCTGTTGGAAATTTGGTAGGAAAAAGTTTGGAGATGGGGTTGAGGTTTAGAGAATAAGTTGAGAATTAGCCTAAGCTGGAGGCAATAAATCTCTACTATGGAAAGAAGACAGATGTTTGCAGGTGGGCAGACTTCTATTTTGCAGTGACCCGGTATATGAGGTTGTCTTTCTATTGTAAAAAGAAGGGAGATTGAAGATCTGAAGATACTAGATACCAATGAGACAGGCACTTTGGAGAACAGCAGAGAAACGCCCCAAAAGAGAGACAGATTTCTGGATAGCTGCAGACCAGAAATTTGCAGATCACCAGGCACAGGCATCCAAGCATTTAAGCAAACACTGGTATCCTGAGGTCTACCCAGAATTATCTGCCATCTGAAAAGTGAGGAGACAGTTGACACCAAGATGGTCAGCTGGGCCCAGAAACACAGTTGGCATTCAGTGAGTGCTAGGCAGGGGAGCAAGATCTGAAACTGAGGAACATGCCAGTGCTCATTCCTCACAAGGTTGACTTGACTATGGGTCCCAGAGTGATGAGCTGGGGATGCTCAATATTCTATCCTGCTACAAGTCAAGACTAACCCAAAAGCACTTATATACGTGTCTTTGAATCTACCAGGAGAGTTGATTAAACATACAAATGTCCTGTCTCCATACTTTGAGATTCAACACCAGTACATTGAAGATGAGAAACCGGCATTCTCACTTGCACTAAGTTTGGAAACCACTACTCCAGATGGGGCCAAGCTTTTCCTGCTGGTGGTCTTCAAGAGGCTGAGCTGCGCAGAAGCCAGGACCCAGACAGGGATGGCAGGTGGCACCCCATTCCAAAGCCCTGAAGGACTGAGGAGGCCTATAGACCCACAGAATCGTCTAAGACATCAAGGGGTTAAGCAAAGCGCTGGGAACCTGCATACTTTTATTACATTATAGGGATGTTATTGCATTATAAATAATGCCACAGGATGCATTATTTATACATTTAATATCAGGCTTGCTTATAAGTCAGATCTCTTCACTTTTAGATAAATACTCCGTCTGCAGCCCACCTCCAGCAGCCAGGCGCAGCAGAGAGTGGAGTGCGCGCTCTCGCTCTCTCAGACGGCGGAGGAAGGGCAGACACATGTCAGAGACAGCAAAAGCCTTGTGATGGGAAGCAGATAATGTCTTTATGAAAACTAACAGATGGCTCTTTTGAAAGCCCTTTCAGTTCTCTTCTCTTCTGATAAGAGCGGGTAAGCAAGACACACTGGAGAGCTTTATGGGTTTGTACTTATTGTCCTAAGAGCCCAGAGGTAGCAGACAGGGAGTCCAAGAGCAGTGGGAGGAGTTGGGGGAGAAGGAGGAGAGGGTGCCTGGCTCCTTGCTGCTGGCGTGGATCAGGGCAATAGGAGCAATGAATGATAGCTGCTCTTTCTCATTCATTCAAGTGTCTGTTCACCGTGATGGCTTTCCATGTGCCAACGCCTGAGTTAGGGGCTAAAAGAGATCCAGAGATGAATAAGACGAGGCCAGTCAAGGGTTCTCCATCTTATGAAGATAAACTTACACAAATGTAACTATGATCATGACATTGAGTGATGTACCTCAAAAGCCAAGACAAAGAGTTGTAGAGTTCAGAGGAGAGTGAGGCTACCCCAGCCATGAAACTTTAGTTTTATTGTCATTATTATTAGTAGTATTTTAGCTAGAAGTAACTACTTCATTTATGTGTCAACCAGTCTGTCACAAATATCGCTTCCTTGGTGCCACCCTCTCTTCAGGTGCTCTGCCCTTTTCATATATATTTATATTTTTATTGATTTCAGAGAGGAAGGGAGAGGGAGCGAGACATAGAAACATCAATGATGATAGAGAATCACTGATCAGCTGCCTCCTGCATGACCCGACAGGGATCGAGCCCACAACCCCAGTATGTGCCCTGATTTGTAATCAAACTGTGGTTCATAGGTTAATGCTCAACAACTGAGCCACTGCAGCCGTGCAGAGCTCAGACTTTTATAGAAAAATGTGTCCATTAGTTTTGGGACCACCACTACTGCTTATTTGGCCGCTAGCTCTGTGACCTTGGGGACTCCTTCAGCTTCTTCCAGTCTTGCTGTCCTTGTGAACACATTAAGACCAACAGTGCCAGCCCCACCTGCCCCACCTGCCCACTGGGGTGCACCTGGAGAGGGTATCAGGTGCACTGGAGAACACCCTACATGGAGAAGGATTGCCAACTGTGTTCAGCCCCAAACTTTCGCCTGCAATTTCAGTCCTAATCTAATTGGGAGAGAGAAAGCGCATCCCTAGCTGACCTCCTGGCAAGGTGAGCCAAAACCTTTCTTCTAAGCAACAACACATTCTCTCCCCCAATTGCCCCATCCCCTGGATCAGAGCCTTCCCTCAGCAAATCATGGTAATAAATATGGTCTGAAGCAACTCCAGCTCTTACAGCCTTAATAAATGGGTTGCCATAGTGGCAAATTCAGACACGGAGAGCATCTTTTCAATAAATGCTGAGAGGGTTATTAATAACCTTAATGTAGTGCCTCGCAGTCACAGGCTCACAGAGAGGGCTTCTCTCCCTCCTTTCCCAGCCCTTCCCCTCCCTCCACAACTGGCCAGCAAAGATGGCCTGGCTATGGCCTCTGTGGGGCTGTGACCTCTGAAAGACCCACAGCTGGAGCCAGGGGGCTGGGGGCAGAGCCAGCAGGACCCCTGCAGGAGTTCACAAGGGAGCCCGCTCCCCGATCTGACCATCCAATGACCTTGTTAGCACCCACTTTCCATGGGCCCTAGAGGGTGCAGTCACATAGTGTGGAGGTTGAGAGAACATTCTTTCAAGGTGGACAGACCTGGGATCAACTCCCAGCTGAGTTCTCCGCTGTGCCCTGCAGGGCTGCATTATTTAAAAGTGAAGAGCTCCTGTAACTCCCCTTCAACTTATCCTGACTACTGACTTCCAGCAGCACTTGTGGTCTTCAGAGCAGCTCACCAGATAATTCCAGCTCTCCACCTCCCAGGCCTGTGGCAATGCTGAGTCCCTTCTGCTGAGTGGGGCCAACAAATTCTGAGCAGAAACCACACATGTCACTTCTGGGCCAGGCATTGAAATGTCCATATGAGATACTCCAGAATCCTCTTTGACTTTGAATGCATTCAAGATTGTGGCTGCCACCCTGGCCTGGGTCCCTGGATGACTGATAAGCAAGAGGACACAAAGCATGGGCAAGAAATAAGCCTTGGTTGTCTTAAGCCAGGGGTCAGAAATATTTTCTGGCTTTGAGGGCCAGATGGTTTCTATTGCAACTTCTTAACTCTGCCATTGTAGCAGGCACAGACAGTACATAAGCAGATAGGCATGACTGTGATACAACCAAACTTGATTTGCCAGTGGGCAGCACTTGGACCATGGGTCATCATTGGCTGAACCTTGTTTTAAGCCATGAAGATTTGTTGCTTTAAGCCTGTCCTGACTGATGGGCCTTAGCCCCTACTAACATCCTATATTACATATCCATTTAGGACATGTGTGTTTTTTTAATCTTAGATAGAATAAGAGGGAGGGAGGGAGGGAGGGAGGGAGGGAGGGAGGGAGGGAGGGAGGGAGGGAGAAACACTGATGTGAGAGAGAAACATCGATCGGTTGCCTTCCACAAGCGCCCCAACCGGGGATAGAACTCACAACCTGGACATGTGCCCTGACTGGGAATACAACCTGAAACCTTTTGGTGCACAGAATGACACTCCAACCCACTGAGCCACACCAGCCAGGGCACTTAGTATGTTTAGTGTCCACCTTCCTCAAGTATAATATAAGCACACCAAGGTCAACAGTCTACTGTATCCCCAATGACACAGAAGTGTCTGCATGGAGTGGATTTCAACAAATCTTCTTAAATAAATAAATGTAAAGTCATTAGCAGGGTGGCCTTAAGTAAATCACATTACCTCCTTGAGCCTCAGTTTATTCAACTTGTAGTAGAATAATAGGAAGAATGGCAGGCCCTATGTCCACAGGTTGTTGAGAACACTCCATGGACCAATGTGTGTTATGTGTGGCACAGATGAGTGTTCCATAAATGGTAACTGATCAATCCGGTCCTATAGCAGACTCTTTGCCTATCCACAACTTAGGCTTCCTCTCTGTAAAATGGGAGTGCTGCTGCTAAGAGTCAACATTAATTAATTTGGGTGTGAAGCCACAAGCAGAAAGATTACTTCCTGAGGATATACCCTGTAGAGCAGGAATTGGCAAAAACCTCCATGGGCCAAATGCACTGCCTGGCTGTTTTCATAAATAAAGTTTTATTGGAACATACCCATGCTCATTTGCTTACATTTTATCTACAGCCACTTTCACACCACAGTGGCAAATTTGAGTAGTTGCAACAGAGACTCTAAAATCCTCAAAGGTGGGGCACAGGTTGGGGCAAGAGTAGGTTTTCTTTCATAATAAAATCTAGAATCTCACCAGACCCCACATCCAACTTACTCCCAGCTCCAGAGGTTTCAAACTGGGTTCTGCAGATGTAGAGTTCCTGTCCAGAAGCTTCTGGGAACACTGTGGGGCAAAGAGGTGCCACCAGAGAGCTCATTTCCATTTTATCCTGTGTCCCTCATGGACCACAAGCTTCTCTACTTTTCAGAAAACCTATAGGAGATCAACTCATTCCCCGAGCATATTTCCATGATTTGCTCAATACCTAGACTATGGTTTGTTGAGATGGGGACCCTTCTGGGTACATTTAGAGATGCCACCCTTCTCCTAGTGACCTCAGCCATTGAGGAATTCAGTCCCACTTAACTCCACCATGTCAGCAGGGAGTGAGCACCCTCAACAAGAAACACCCAAATATTGATTCTGGAGCCTCCAATACTGTATGACCTTGGACAAGCTGTTCACCCCACTGTGCATCAGTTTCCTCCTCGATAGTCTGCAGGCTATAGCATGAACCCAGAAAAACTGTTGTTAGTAGAAAGAGTGCTTAAGAATGCCTCATGTATAAGGTGAGCACTAACCAAATGGAGGGGTGTTTAAAGTGCATGCCTCTGTTAAAATGTTCCCTTCAATGACACATATAGTAATTTTAAAAATAAAGATAATAATAACACTAACCACTAACACCGAGTGAATTCCACGTTATGCCATATAAGGCCTTTGCATGGTACTATTTCTTTTTCTCTTCATGGCAGCTCTTTGAGGTGGCCACAGTTGTGATTCTGTAGGAAATTGCAGCACAGAGAGGTCAAGCAATATGCCCAAAATCACACAGCCAATAGTTCACAAAACTAACATGGCAACCCAGGCCTCTCCTACTCCAGAGCTAAAGGGCCAACCCACCACTCCGTACCACCTCATGGACTTACACTCTCCCAGGGTCCTCCCA
Source organism: Plecotus auritus (assembly GCF_963455305.1). NCBI lineage: Eukaryota > Metazoa > Chordata > Mammalia > Chiroptera > Vespertilionidae > Plecotus > Plecotus auritus. The sequence goes on along the minus strand of NC_137782.1, from coordinate 21,794,340 downwards.
GCCCAACCATCCTGGGATCCCAGACTCCCCAGGGCCCACAGGACTCCTCCTGTCCAGCCTGGAACCCTTCGACCTCCTCCCCCCGCTTCCTGAGCCGATGCCCGAGAAGTGACCCACTCCTTTGCAGAGCCCCCACAAAGCCCTCGGCCTGACCCCCACATAATGAAGGGAATTAATATGGCCAAGTCTCCAGCCTGGCCGAGCTGCTTCCCAGCAGCCCCGGCCAGGCCTCTAATTGATTAGGCCATAAAGCCCGGGCACTAAATTGAAAGGAGCCGCACTAATTCTCTTTTATGTTAAATTTCTGTCTTTCGCCTTTATCGAATCCCCCGCCCAATGTCCCTTTCCCTCCCCATCACGGGCTTGCTGTGGGCCTGTTTTTGCCGTGCACAGATTAAGTACCTAATCAAAATCTTGTCTCCCCTAATGGCATAAAATTGAAAGATAGATATTGCACTTTACACAGCTGATTAAACACTCGAATGTGGCTAAATGCTTAAAGGGCTTGTTACATTAACTAACTCTGTCATCTGCCCACTGTCTTATAATTGCGTGTGCTCGAGCTGCTTCGGGGGAGGCACAGCAGGACAGCTTTCCAGCCACCTCCTCTTTGGTGGGCCCCCCGCCCCCTCCCAGGGCCTCCAGGTCCATAGCTGAGCCAGGGTTCAGGGAGTCAGAGCCATGCTCCACTCCTTGGGTGGCGGGGACAGGGAGGTCCAACCGTCCCTTCATGCCAACTCAGCCAGTGCTGTCCCCTCCCATTACAGCAGACCCTTCCCACCCCTCACTCCCCACATTCTCCAAGTGCCTGGCCTCTTGCCTCCAAGAGTATAAATAGCCCCAACCCACTCTCAGAGGAAGAGGCCCTGAGTGCATGTGGCCAGCAGTGTCCAGATCATCTACCTCGCTTAGCCTTGGAGCCTTTACGTTCCTCTCCCTATCGCCCGCAGATGCCAAACCCACCTGTTCTGTGAACACAAGGAACCTGGGAGGCTATGACAATGGAATATGGCAGGGGGTGGGAGTGCAAGTAAGAAAACCATTCAACACCCTTCTGACTTGTGTCTCTGTCTCAACTCAGCGCAGGGCACTCTGGGGCCTCAGCCTCACGGCCTGCAGGATGTATTCGTCAAGGTTCTCCAGAGAAACACCACCAATTGGATGTGTACTAGTATACAGAAAGTCCTCACTTAATGTTATCAATAGGGTCTGTGACTTTAAGCGAAATTATACATAACAAAACCAATTTTACCCTAGGTTAATAGATATAAACACAAGTTAGGACCCCATGGCATATCATCAGCATGAAATTATGTTATTCAAGGACCTGGTGTGTGTGTGTGTGTATGTGTGAGAGAGAGAGAGAGAGAGAGAGAGAGAGAGAGAGAGAGAGAGAGAGGAAAGAGAAAGATATATTAATTTATTATAAGGAATTTTCTCACAATTATGGAGGCTGGCAAGTCCAAATCTACACTGTGGGCCCAGGAGAGCCAATCATGCCAAGGAAGTCCAAAGAATGTCTGCTGGAGAATCCCCCTTGTTCATAGAGGCCAGTCTTTTTGTTCTAGACAGGCCTGCACCTGATTGAATGAGGCCCACCCACATTAGGGAGGGCCATCTGCTTTCCCCAAAGTTCGCCTAGTTAAATGTTAATCTCATCCAAAAATATCCCCCAATTGACACAATAGTAACCATTACACATGGAGGTGAGACACACACAGAAAATTGACTTCAGTTCCCACAGCACATTAGTGCAATGATGGGCCTTGAACCCACTATAGTCCCACTATGTGCCAAACCTCATCCTGCCAGCCTCACCAAATACCAGTTTTTTTTTTTAAAAAAAGGATCTTTTCCATTTTACAGTCAACCTCTTTACAACACCTGAACCAGACCCTACAGCTTGATGGCTCTTCACCACCAACTACCCATGGTCCTGTGGGAAACACAAGCCTCCACCTGTGGAAACCTCCTCCCTCTCTGTGGGAACTCCCTCCCTTCATCTGTGGGAACCTCCTCCCTCTCTCTGTGGGAACTCCCTCCCCCCATCTGTGGGAACCTCCTCCCTCTCTCTGTGGGAACTCCCTCCCTCCATCTGTGGGAACCCCCTCTCTCTCTGTGGGAACTCCCTCCCTCCATCTGTGGGAATTCCCTCCCTCCATCTGTGGGAACTCCCTCCCTCCATCTGTGGGAACCCCCTCTCTCTCTGTGGGAACTCCCTCCCTCCATCTGTGGGAACTCCCTCCCTCCATCTGTGGGAACCTCCTCCCTCTCTCTGTGGGAACTCCCTCCCTCTCTCTGTGGGAACCTCCTCCCTCTCTCTGTGGGAACCTCCTCCCTCTCTCTGTGGGAACTCCCTCCCTCCATCTGTAGGAACCTCCTCCCTCTCTCTGTGGGAACTCCCTCCCTCCATCTGTGGGAACCCCCTCTCTCTCTGTGGGAACCTCCTCCCTCTCTCTGTGGGAACCTCCTCCCTCTTTCTGTGGGAACTCCCTCCCTCTCTCTGTGGGAACCTCCTCCCTCTCTCTGTGGGAACTCCCTCCCTCCATCTGTGGGAACTCCCTCCCTCTCTCTGTGGGAACCTCCTCCCTCTCTCTGTGGGAACCTCCTCCCTCTCTCTGTGGGAACCCTCCTCCCTCTCTCTGTGAGAACCTCCTCCCTCTCTCTGTGGGAACCTCCTCCCTCTCTCTGTGGGAACCTCCTCCCTCTCTCTGTGGGAACCTCCTCCCTCTCTCTGTGGGAACCTCCTCCCTCTCTCTGTGGGAACCTCCTCCCTCTCTCTGTGAGAACCTCCTCCCTCTCTCTGTGGGAACCTCCTCCCTCTCTCTGTGGGAACCTCCTCCCTCTCTCTGTGAGAACCTCCTCCCTCTCTCTGTGGGAACCTCCTCCCTCTCTCTGTGGGAACCTCCTCCCTCTCTCTGTGAGAACCTCCTCCCTCTCTCTGTGGGAACTCGCTCCCTCTCTCTGTGGGAACCTCCTCCCTCTCTCTGTGGGAACTCCCTCCCTCCATCTGTGGGAACCTCCTCCCTCTCTCTGTGGGAACCTCCTCCCTCTCTCTGTGGGAACCTCCTCCCTCTTTCTGTGGGAACTCCCTCCCTCTCTCTGTGGGAACCTCCTCCCTCTTTCTGTGGGAACTCCCTCCCTCTCTCTGTGGGAACCTCCTCCCTCTCTCTGTGGGAACTCCCTCCCTCTCTCTGTGGGAACTCCCCCCCTTCATCTGTGGGAACCTCCTCCCTCTCTCTGTGGGAACTCCCTCCCTCCATCTGTAGGAACCTCCTCCCTCTCTCTGTGGGAACCTCCTCCTTCTCTCTGTGGGAACTCCCTCCCTCCATCTGTGGGAACCTCCTCCCTCTCTCTGTGGGAACTCCCTCCCTCCATCTGTGGGAACCCCCTCAATCTCTGTGGGAACCTCCTCCTTCCATCTGTGGGAACCCCCTCTCTCTCTGTGGGAACCTCCTCCCTCTCTCTGTGGGAACCTCCTCCCTCTCTCTCTGTGGAAACCTCCTCCCTTCATCTGTGGGAACCCCCTCTCTCTGTGGGAATTTATACCCTCCATCTGTGGGAACCCCCTCTCTCTGTGTGGGAACTCCCTCCCTCCATCTGTGGGAACCTCCTCCCTCTCTCTGTGGAAACCTCCTCCTTCTGTGTGGGAACCCCCTCCATCTCTCTGTGGGAACCCCCTCTCTCTCTATGAGGGAACATCCACCCTCCATCTGTGGGAACCCCCTCCCCTTCACCTGTCTATGGGAACCTCCACCACTTGTCTATGGGGGCCTCCATCTCCATCTGTGAGAACCTTCCATCCCTGCTCCCAGCAGTCCCTCCTTGATGTAGCTGAGCTCTGCGGAAAGTGTCCATTCCCCCAAGGGCCTCCTTTATACAGCTCAATTGAGGGGATTATGGACTTCTCTAAGTACTTCCCATTAAAGATTCATAAAGGCACAATATATATTTTAATAAGGTAGATTGTACAATATAGAATTCAACTCTACACAAAGCACATCACTGAAAACGGGCCACAGCAGTGAGAACTAGTGCTGCTGGGAGCTGAGGGCACCGTGGGCCGATGCAAAGGAATGTGGTAGTTTCAGGAGCCTCCTCTCCCCACGCCCTGACTCACCCACCCCCAGCCCATTCTCCTGACTGAGAGGCCACACTGAAAGCATACTCATACATGAGCATACACTCATACACATGGCCTCTTACATACATGTGCATACATATAGAATTACATGCACTCACATATTCCCACACTTATACACGCTCATGTACACTCACGAGCACAGTCACACACATGCACACTCATACATGCACTCATTCACACACACATTCACACAATTGTACACACACTCCATAAGAGTAGACTCAACCACACACACCAGACTTACAAGAACAATCATAGTAATGACTACATTGACTGTTTACCAATCCCTTAGTTGCATTGTCTCATTTATGTAAAGGGCTCTTTATATCCATTCTACTTTGAGGAAAATGCCCACAAAGACCTTGGCAAAGTCACTTGCCCAAGATCACACAGCCAATAGTGGCTGATCCAGCATTTGTCCCAGATCCACCCAACCCCAAAGTCCATGCTCTCACCCATCGAAAGCACTGCCTCCTTACAGAGAAAACACACAGCCACCTCAGAGCCTTTCTGGAAGGCAGCTGACACAGGGGCAGGTATAAAGAAATGAGCATTTAGAGATCCCCGTGACACCCTCACATGTGGACGTACTCCCTGGTACATCCTGTTTCCTGTAGCTATGTATCAAGCAGTTAATTCTACCCCCTAGCACAGACCCCAGAACTCACATACATGCACACACAAGTACACACATGTATGCACGCACGTGCGCGCGCACACACACACACACACACACATGCAGACAGGTAGAGTGACCAACCTTCCACATTTTCCAGCCTTAAGAGATTTTCTGGGACACAGACTTTCAGAGTTTAAACCTGCCCAGCCCCAAGCAAACCAGGATGAGTTGGTCAGCCTACGCACAGGCACACACACAGAAGCTCCTGCGTACCACACACATACCCCAAGTGCTCAGTTACTTACAGGGCTCAGGGTCTGGTGGCTTTGAGATTGGGGAGGGGAGAAAGAGGATCCTTATGACTCTACCTTCCACATCTCAACAACTTGATTCATCCGCTCTGCCCTCCTTCTCACCTGCCCTCCTTCTCACCTGCCCTGGCCTGTTTTGCTTTCCTCCATTATCAGAGGAAGCTCAGCATGAATCAGGGCCACAGGATCCACTTATTTCAAGGAAGCAGATTCTCCCACACCTGAGAGAAAGAAAAAATGTGAAACTCCCAGATCCCTGCCTGGTCCAAGAAAACTGGGTCCCCACCCATCACCCCGTCATGAGCATACATTGACCCCACATCTTTTCCCCCATATTTCCCAAACATGGCCTGGAACCCGCCATCTGTCCCTCCCTACCCTCCACCTCCCACCCCCGCCCCCGCCGAATCAAAGACAGAGAAAAGGGAGAGAAACTTGTCCCTCCATTTATGTAAATGGAATTACACTGTATGTACTCTTTTTTTTTTTTTTTGGTCTGATTTCTTTTACTTATAAATATCTTGAGATTTATCCAATACTTAATTCCTTTTTATTGCTGAGTAGTTCCATTTCATGGCTATATCACAGTTTTCCCATTCACCTACTGATAATCATTTGTGTACATGTCCTAGTCAAATACCTAGGTATGGAATAGCTGGGTCTTATGGTAGGTGAATGTTTGAATTTTGAAAAAACTGCCCAACTTGTTTAAACTGATTGTATCATTTTCATTAACACCAGCAATGCATGAGAGTTTCAGTTCTTTCATATCCTTGCCAACACTTAGTGTAATCAGCCTTTTTAATTTTAGACACTCAAATTGATATGTAAGTGTCCTCATACAGTTTTTTAAATTTTTTATTGATTTGGGAGAGAGAGAGAGAGACACTGATTTGTTGTTTCACTTATTTAGACATTCATTGGTTGATTCTTGTGTATGCCCTGACCAGGGGTCAAATAGGCAACCCTGGTGTATTAGGACGATGCTCTAACCCAGTGGTCGGCAAACTGCAGCTCGCGAGCCACATGCAGCTCATGAGCCGCAGTTTGCCGCTCTGTTGACTAATGAGTTTGCAGACCACTGCTCTAACCAACTGAGCTACCTGGCCAGAGCTCCTCATATGGTTTTAATTTGCATTCCCATAATTACTAATGATTTTGAGCATTTTTTTCATGTGGTTACTTAGAAACCATTTATCTTGCTTGGCGAAGTCTCTATTCAAATCTTTTGCTCATTTTTTGTTAGGTGTTTGTTTTCTTAATATACTTTCTAGAGTTCTTTGTATATTTTGGGATACAAATCCTTTAGCAGATATGTGCTTTGCAAAGCTTTTCTCTTCATTTGTGGCTTGTCTTTTCATTCTCTTGACAGTGACTCTCAAAGATTAAACATTTTCAATTTTAATGAAGTGCAGTTAGAAGTTTAACAGTTTTATGGTTTACACTTAGATCCATGATCCATTTTTAAAAAATTTTTATATATGGTTTAAAGTATAAATAAATATTTAGAATTTTTGCATATGGATATTCAAATGTTCCAGCACCATTTGTTGAAAAGACTGTCATTTCTCCATTGAATTACCTACACCTCTGTCAAAAATAAGTTGTCCAAATAAGTATGAGTCTGATTCTGGACTCTCTAAATCTATTTATCTATCTTGATGCCAAGACTTACTAATTTGGTTATTGAAGCTTTACAATAAATCTTAAAATCAGGTGGAGTAAGTCCCAAATGTTGTCCTTCTTTTTCAAAGTTAATTTGGCTATAATAGATCCTTAGCATTTCCACATGAATTATAGAATCAATGTGTCCATTTTGATCAGAATTTTATTAAATCTATAGATCATTTGGGGAAAAATTGACTTCTTAACAATATTGAATCTTCTGACCCATGAATAGATATATCACCCTATTTATTAAGATTTTTTTTTTCTCTCGGCAATATTTTGTAGTTCAGCGTATAGATTTTTCACATCTTCTGTCCCACTTCTCTATAAGTATTTCATATTTTTATTCTAGTGTAGATGCTATTGCTTTTTAATTTCAATTTACAATTTTCATTGCTAATATATACAAATACAACTGATTTTTGTATATTGATCTTATGTCCTGCCACCTTACTAAACTCACTTGTTAATGCTCATAGCTTTTTCAAAAATATTTTATGGGATTTTCTATAGAAACAACATGTCTTCTGTGAATAAAGATAGGTTCACTCCTTCCTTTCTGATCTAGATGCCTTTTATTCCTTCTTGCCTATTTGCACTTGTCAGAACCCCAGTAAAATGTTGAGTAGAAGAGATGAGATTAGTCATCTTGGGACAGACATCCAATTCTCTTTAGGTTTCAGAAAGAGTTTGTATAGACTTGGCATTAATTCTTCCTTAAATGTGTGATAAAATTCACCAGTGAAGCCATCTAAACCTGGAATTTTCTTTGTAGAAAAGTTTTAACCTACAAATTCATTTCCTTTAACAGGCTATTTAGTTTTCATTGGTTTTTCTTTATCATTTTGCTGTTTTCTATTTAATTGATTGCCACTCTGAACTTAATTATTTTCTTTCATCTGCTCACTTTGGGTTAAATTTGCTCTTTTTTTTCTAATTTATTAAAGTGGAAACTAAAGTCCTTAATTTGAGATTATTCTTTTTTCTGACTTACACATTTAATACTATAAATGTCCCCCTGATTATTGCTTAAGGCTCATTTCAAAAACTTTCATATGTTGTGTTTTAATTGCTGCTTTGTTTAAAATACTTTCTTACTTCCCCTTTTGACCTATGGCTTACTTAGATGTGTAGTTTAAGTTTCCAAGTATTGGGGGATTTTGCAAAGACCTTTCCACTATGAATTTCTAATGTAATTCCATGGTGATAAGAGAAAATATTATGTATGGCTTAGATCCTTTTCAATTTATTAAGACTTTAGATTAGTTTGATGGCCCAGATATAGTCTATCTTGCTAAATGTTCCATGTGCATTTGAAAAGAATGTGATCTCTGGTGTTGCTGGGTGGAGTGTTCTATAAATAAATGCTAATTAGTTCAAGTTGAGAATGGAGAGGATGGTGGCATCCCAAAATAGTAGGATCCTGAGTCCCTGAGTCATACTTGGAGGAAAGCGACCTAAGAAAGACACAGACCAGGAGGTCCATCACTGGATTTTGTATAAATGAGAAATAAACTTTTATTATATCACACTTTTGAGATCTGGAGTTTTTCTTGTCACTGAAGCACAGCCTAGCCTACTCTCACACACAGCCTCACCCCCGAAAGGATCATTCTAATTCCTCCCTTCCTTCAGTAGAAAACACAATGAAACATGGAAGGGAAGCAGTGTCTTTTCCTGTTGGAATCCTATAAAACTAGCAGTGGCCAAAATGACCTTATTTAAATAGCTATCCTCTCTTCTCACACAATCTTGTCTCTCATTTTTATACAAAATATCCTTTATCAATAATTTGCTCGTGATAATGGCAGGATGTTGGATTAACACTTAGCCCAGGGAAAAGTTTATGAAGGGACATACTGATGCCTTGAATCCTTTAGGGGAGACATTAATATATGTGAGTTTACTCCTTTCACTTTTCTCTCTCAGTTTGTCTCAGAATGGGCTTTCACTAGGGCTCCATTTATTATATGAATGAATGGTTGGAAAAAATGGACAGGTGGATGAATGAGTTGTGTTGTCCATGGAAATCATCCTAAATACAAGTAGAATTAAAAAAAAAGGTTTCGGTCAACTCTTGGAAGATAGGGTAGAACTTTCAATACCAGCCCTATCTAAAGTTAAAGAAGGAATTGGATACTCCTTTGTTTTCAGAGAGAGGACAGGGCTCCGCAGTAGCCATGTTTAGGTATTCATAGCAGAATATTTTCACTGAATCAAAACTTCAGCCCTGTCTTGTGAGACAGTCAAAATTTCTCCAATTCCTGTTGACCCATAGGACAAGGGTATGTGATTCCCTGATGGGCTGATCTTTTCCTGGGTTGTGTAAATTAGGTTACCAGCAGACTAATGCCCCCAGCTGTGATGGATGAAGTAGGTTTTGGAGACCCCACAACCTTCACATTGGAGAATCCTCTCCCAATGCTGAATCATAAAATGCTCTATGGAAAAATCCTTGGGGCAGAAACCCATCTCCTGTAATATGGCAGAGTTAATATTAGAACTAACCACCCTGCTAACAACAGGGTCAAATATGTTTTATAAACATTCTTAAAACTAATAAAGAAATTATCAGGCCAAAATCTAAGGGAAGGATGAACCCTGGAGAGGTGCAGAATACCTAAGATGCTTTTGCCTTGAAAAAAAGTTTACCAAAGCTAGACAGTTTGAACTTACATTTGCACAGACTCATGAATGTGAGGGACAGAATACAAAGCCCAAAGCTCAAGGCTACGAGTTTGTTAGAAGACTCTCCTCCATCACATTGAGACACCAGAGGTCCACGCAGTCCATAAAAGGGTGAAACAAAAGTAAACTGGCCCCTGTGTCAACCCCCACCACCCCCAGAAGACCTGAATAGAAAATCTCTGGGCACTGAGCAGAGCAGGATAGTTAAGAGTCCTATAAATGTGGTACCACAAGCCATCCAGTGAATTTTCATCTCAGAGTAAATCTCCCAGTAGTCTCCCAAAAAAACTATAAGCCATAATTTAGTGCAGTGACCAAAATTGGTAGTGTCCCTTGGGGATATGGCAGAATCATACACAAATAATCTCTGAAAGAATGCATAAATATTCTCCAAAAAATAATTTTCCAACAGAATCCCCATGACAATACCTGGACTTCCCACTTGCTAGGCCAGAAGCTCTAACCGCCCCCTCCCACCCCCCACAAATAATCTGGGATGTGTCCCTCCTATCCCTCAGCCAGTGTAGAGTTGACAGAGCCAGGCTAGAGCTGTACTCTAGTGCATCTCTGGTCCATGAAGAAGAGATCTGATAGTAAGTTATGTGGCAGCAGGATTGGAAGGAGATGATTAAAACCATACAAGATAGCACCATTCTATATTTCCCTCGAGTATTTCAGATGCACCAATTACTTAAATGCAATTGATATGCTGATTACAAATCATTTTTATCTATTGATTAAAATAATAAGCAAATGTTAGTTAACCTAATTCCGGTTGCTATATATACTCAAAGGTAAGAAGCCTATATCTATGAAAATATCAATACTTATGTTTTTGCACTAAGTCAGACTTTTTGTTGCAAATCTGTCCTATGCACATGTGTCCTATAATGTGCACCACTTTTTACACCATTAACCATACACACTGGTCCTCACTTCACCTCCCTTAGGAAAACATGCTAGGTTTGCTTGTAACCAAACTTTAAGACTAGTACTTGGGTGTAAGTTATTTCTTTAGGAGGTAATTTCAAAAACTAATGTGAGAGTTGGGCAGCTAAGACAAAAATGGAGGGAAGCCTATAAAGAGTGTGTTATTGAACAATACAAATGGGGCCCAATTTCATTGGGGCTCCTTTGAAAGACTGCTATGAGTGAAGCTCAGAGTTGTCCTACTGAGGGTGAAAAGCTGAGGTATTTATCCGTCAACTCCCACCCCTCATTGGTTGGGGTCTGCTCTTGGGACAGACCTCTTAACTTTCCACTTTTCTGACCAGCCACCTATGCAGGCTAAGACACTCACTCAAACAAGGCACTTCCTCCTGCAGCAAGAAACAAGAAGCTAGCGTAGACCAAGGGAGTATGGACAGAACACCAAGCATATCTACACAACACTCATTCACTACAGTAAATGGTCTACCAGTGGACATCCTCCAACAGTAGCCCAGCTGAGTCTGACACAAACCAAAGGGAAACCTAGTGTGTGCTAGTCACTCATTCATTTATTCACCCAACCAAAAATTAGTGTGCAACCACTATGCCCCAGGAAGCCTGCAAAGCACTGGGATTTGAGTAGGGACTGGACAAGCATGACCTCTGGACTCAAGTTTCTTACAATCTAGTGGATGCTCCTCAACCTCCCTCACCTCTATTTCATACAATGAACGTTGAGGCTAGACAGCATCATGGTTAAGATCTTGGAATTGGTCAAGGACCCAGGAATCAAGGAGATCATGATTCTAAGTGACCTTGGGCAATTGACTAACCTCACAGAGACTCATCTATCTATAAAATAGAGAAGCAGTAATGGTTGGGAAGACCAAAGGCAAAAATTCACATAAAGTATTTGACATAATACCTGTCACTCAATACTAGATTGGTTGAAGTAAAGGAGAAGGAGGAAAAGAAAGAAGATTCCTTTTGAGGGGCTCAGAAGCTAGAAGGAGATGCAGGGACAGTAACAGTCATAAAGCAACATAGACATGCACTAATCCAGGTACTATACTGTATAATAAAAGGTTAATATGCAAATCAACCAAAAGGCGGAATAACTGGTCACTATGATGTGCACTGATCACCAGGGGGCAGACACTCAATGCAGAAGCTGCCCCCTGGTGGTCAGTGTGCTCCCACAGAGGGAGTGCCACTCAGCCAGAAGCCAGGCTGACAGCTGGTGAGTGCAGCGGAGGTGGCAGGAGCCTCTCCTGCCTCCATGGAAACGCTAAGAATATCTGACTGTGGGGAGTGGGCCTAAGCCATCAGTTGGACATCCCCCAAGGGCTCCCGGACTGTGAGAGGATGCAGGCCGGGCTGAGGGACACCCCCTCCTGAGTGCACGAATTTTGTGCACTGGGCCTCCAGTCACTATATACAAACCAACCCAAACATCTTGGCAGAAAGCAACCATTTTATTTTGCTCATGGATGCTGTGGGTCAGGAACTCCTGTAGGAGCTCAACTGGGATGGCTAGAATAATAAGAGTGACTCAAAGGCTGGGGTAAGAATCACTTAGAGCATGGGTTGGCAAACCACAATACATGAGCCAAATCCAGCCATGCCCATCCATTCATGTATTATTTACAGCTATTTTTATTTTTATTTTTTGAAAGAAAAAACATCTTTACTAAAGATCATAAACCAGAACAGAGGACAGTAAGCAATTTTCAGGTTGGTGAAGTAGAAAGTAAAACAATTCATAAAATCATAATGTGAGACCCACAATGTCCCTGAAAGTGGTAGCACTCCTTATCTTAGGATGGGTGCTCTGGACAAACCCTGGGTCAGATGCATTTCCTAGTCCAGTGGTCAGCAAACTGCGGCTCTGTTGACTAATGAGTTTGCCGACCACTGGGATAGGGGCTTAATCACAAGGAACAATAACAGCCTGTAATTATTGGAATTGAGAGTCTAGGTCAGTGGTCGGCAAACTCATTAGTCAACAGAGCGGCAAACCGCAGCTCGCAAGCTGCATGTGGCTCATGAGCCACAGTTTGCCGACCACTGCAGTCAGACAGAAAGGAAGGAAGATCCTGTCAAGAGCTTGAAGTAATCATAATTTTCTCAAGCACAACTGAGAACACAGAATACATTTCCCTTGAGCACACAGGGTTTGTGACTGATGCACACTCTTCAGGTGAGCCAGGTGGTAGAGGTGAAATCTCTTCAGCCACAAATGCTCGCTGTGACATCAATCGAGTAGTAGATCTGAGCATGTTAGCAAGTGCAATGCAGCTCTTTCAAGCATCACTTGTACCTGAAACTTCTGAGGAATATATCAGAGTGCATGTTTCATTAAAGGGGGTTTAAATTAAGAAAAATAGGTCCCATAGAGTCACCTTCAGTGCTGTTACCTAAGTGAAAAAAATAAAACATTCCCTGCACATTTAACACTTCTCTCCAGTGTGAACTCTCAAGTGTCTAATAATGCTAGATTTGTGGCTAAAAGACTTCCCACATTCAGTACACTCATATGGCTTCTCTCCAGTGTGAACTCTCTGGTGTTCTTTGAGGGAGACTTACCCCTGAAGGACTTTTCACAATCACAGCACTCATATGGCTTACCGCCACTGTGAACTCTCAGGTATCTAATAAGGCTAAATTTTTGGCTAAAAGACTTCCCACATTCAGTACACTCATATGGCTTCTCTCCAGTGTGAACTCTGAGGTGTACAGTGAGGTGAGCCCTTTGACGAAAGGACATCCCACATTCTCCACACTTATAGGACTTTTCTCCATTGTGAACTCTCTGGTGTTGTTTGAGGTAAGACTTATCACTGAAGGACTTTCCACAATCACAGCACTCATATTGCTTGTCGCCATTGTAAGAGTGCTTTGTAAAGCTGAATTTTTGGCTAAAAGAATTCCCATATTCAGTACACTCATATAGCTTCTCTCCAGTGTGAACTCTGAAGTGTTCAGTGAGGTAAGCCCTTCAATGAAAGGACTTCCCACATTCTCTACAGTCATACAGCTTTTCTCCAGTGTGAACACTGTAATGTTGTTTGAGGTGAGTCTTATCACTGAACGACTTCCCACAATCACAGCACTCATATCGCTTGTCACCACTGTGAACTCGCAGGTGTCTAATAAGGTTAGATTTTAGGCTAAGAGACTTCCCACATTCAGTACACTCATATGGCTTCTCTCCAGTGTGATCTCTGAGGTGTTCAGGGAGGTGAGCCCTTCGATGAAAGGACTTACCACATTCTCTACACTCATACAGCTGTTCTCCAGTGTGAACTCTCTTATGTCGAATGAGGTTAAAGATTCCTCTAAAAACTCTCCTACATTTGTTACACTCATAAATCAGTTCTCCAGAACACACACCCTGACATTGAACAACTTTCAGGTTGTGGCTGGCATCATTTTCACATTCACCCCACTGGTGATGACTTTTTCCACTGTGAAATCTCATTGCCACAGTGTAGCTCCTCAGTGTTGAGAGTGGCTTGGTGCTTGGGAAGCTCTGAATTGTATTGCAAGTCTTCCCTAACCTCCCTGCTGGTTGAAGGCACCAACGATAAGGAGAAGCTGTACCTGCTTACAAAGGAGGCCCTGTCCATAGCTTGTCTCCAGGGCCCTTCTCCACTTTCATTCCTCTGTTGTTGGTAAGGGTTTGCACAGAAACAGGAGTCTCCAACACATCCGTCACTACAGAAGGCTTTCTGCTCAGTGTATGCTGCATGTGACCCAGTCAGGTGCAAAATATCTTTTAACACAGAAAAACACCACTTACACAGAGGGATCTTCTGGGTTCTTGGAGCTGTCTTAGAAGTCCTGATCTGCGATTCTCCTTTTATAGATACACTCTGATCAGAACAGGCCTCATCACCATCGATTTTATGCCAACAACCTACAGATGATACAAGTGCAAACACTTCCAGCATCACATCACAATACAGAAGTCTCTGAGCCTCTTCAAGGAGCCCCCATTCCTCCTGAGAGAAGACAATGGCCACGTCCTCAAAGTTCATATCCTTATCATTTACAGGACTTCTCCTTCCTGTCCACAACTGCTGTCCTCTGTCTTCTAGGCTGTTCTTCCTCTTTATGCCACTTCACAATGGACATTCTACTTGCTTGGACCACATTCCACTTGCTAAGACTGTTATCTCACCTCTCCAGCACTTCCCAGAATGCAGACCATTCTGAATGCTGGGACCTGGGCAGCAGGACCTGAGACACGCAGGTCCCCAAGTCTGGAGGGTTAAATGAGGTCAGGCTGCGTGAACACTGAAGCAGAGGAGAGTCCCGGAGGCACGGAGATGCCAATCTCAGTCTATTGGGGCTCAGGGAGCCTCAGACACATCCTACACAGCAGGCATGCTGCCTCCCATGCCTCCTCCTACTCACGATCAGTGCCTTGAAGCCTGTGACTCTGTGAACAGACGTGAGAGGTTAAAATCTCTACAGCTATTTTTAAATGACAAAGGCAGAGTTGAGTAGTTACAACAGAAACTATATGGCCTGTGAAGCCAAAAATATTTACTATCTGGTCTTTTTCAGGAAACCTTTGCTCATTCCCCTTTTGAGGCATTTCCTTCATATGATTGGCAGTTGATGCTGACTGTCCATTTGGTCTTCAGTTGACACAGTATATGACTTCTCCATGTGGTCTCTCACTATGAGCTCATTTGGGCTACCTCTTAGCCTGGTGGCTGGGTTCTGAGAGCAAGCTCCCAATAGAGTATGATGAAAGCTTATGGAATTTTCTGATCCAGGCTCAGAAGCTACCCGCATCACCTCCACACTATGCTATAGGCCATGCTATCACAAAGGTCCACCTATGTCCAAGAAGAGAGGATATAGACCCTACCACTCCCTGAGAAGAATGACAAAGTCTCATTGTGAAGGAGCATACAGGATGGGAAATATGCCCTCTTTGACAAACACAATATTCCATATACAGGGGCTTTTTAAAAATGGACTAAAGCAGAAAGGAGGATGCTTCTCAGGAAGGATTCATGGAAGAGTTGACTCTCAAGCTGAGGCTAAAAGCATAAATAAGAATCAACCAGGCCAAGTTTTCCTGTGGTGGCATTCAAACCTCCTCCATAGCAGCACAGATTCAGGATACCTGCCTACGGGGAGAGAGCATGGAGGAGGTGCTCCAGCCCCAGAGGATTCCTGGCCTACTCTATAAAACAACAAAGAAAAATGGACCAGGATAGATGCCAGCAATATGGCTTCAGACTGAATGGACTAGGAAGAAGAGTGGCACTATGCCTAAAATATATATGTAGCAAAGTCATAAAATTATAATAAGAATAACAAGCAAATTCTGTTGAGTCCTTACTATGGACTGAGCACTGTGCTAAGTTCTTTTCATGCAATATTTAATTTAATGCTCCCCAAATCCCATAGGGATTTTTGTTTTGTTTCTTCTTCTATTTTTGCCTTTCTGTTGTTTTTTGTTGTTGTTTAATATTGAATGATTTTTTTTTTCTTAAAGACGTTTGTTTCAAGGCAAACATATCACAGATCAAGACTGACTCCAGCCCTTTTAGCACCTCGGGATGGGGGATTCCTGCTCATAGGAATCCGGGTACCACTCTGACAGTGCTGTAGTATATTTCCTCCTGTGGCTGTTAGACACAGCTCACGAAGCCAGGCACAGCCAGAGATAAAGAGCATTGTTTTTCACGCCTGGAGAACTAAAGTGCTTGACTTATAGGCTAAGTTTCTCTTGTAGCAACTCTTCTGAAATATAGCCCAGCCTATTTGCTGGTAGCACATTGGGAGAGCTGTGAGGACCAAGGAAACCTGCCCTTTCCTAACTACAGAGAACAGAAGTGGACAGAGTAGAGCGAGGAGTCAGGCCCAGGCTGCTTAAGATGGACATCATGAGACAGGCCTCCCACAGCCCTCAGAATCCTGAGGGTTGGCTCTGCACCCTGCCTATGCAGCCTTCCTGTGAGTCCTGGCTTCAGCCAGCCAGCCTGGAATGCCAGGATGACTGTTCTCCACCTCTGTGGGCCTAAACGTGGGGACTGTTACTTAACTTCTTCAAGGAGGGGGCCCTGTGGGGCAGGGACAAAGCCATCATCACAGACTTGTTCTCTATGATTTGCCATGCCTGGCATTGGGTCACCCTCTATCATTGCTGCATTAATGGCCTCTTTATGGTGACCTACTCTTATCACCCTGCTAAGTTTATACTCAAAGCTTTGGCCTCAAATATTGAGAAACTTGCACAGCTATTGCTGCATTCAGTGCCTATTACTGTCACTCATTTCAATGGAAAGGGGCCTTGTAAAAACAAAGACTCTATGTTCCATTCAGGAGAGCCATCCATCAGCAGAGGCCCACCTGCAGCTGGACATCTGCCCACATCTGGCACTTGAGACCCAGAGTTCTCTGCCCAAGTGAGTCATGAGCAAGTGAGTCAGGCTTGGCATGAGCAGCCAGTCAGAATCGCATTCAGCATCTAGAATGCAGAGCCCTGAGTTTGTTCAGCCAAGCCTAAGGTGGGTGGAATCAATCAAAGATAATTTTGTGGATGGTTAACTTGAAAATCTTTCTGTAGGAGAGAGGGCAAGCATTTCCCCCATGTCTATTCCCCACACTTAGGTAACATGCTCCATCTGCAGACCTAGCTCCATGTGTGCATCTTCCCTCAGCCATCTGATTGGGCGAGGAGTTCCAGGCTGGACCAATCATATTTTCCATTGGGAATTGTAGGAACGTATCACAGGGAATGATGCAGCCAGCTGTAGAACACCACACATTACCCTTTCCTTTTAAGAGCTATGTCCATTTGTAATTATATATACTTCTGTGTGGTTCTTTGATAAATCAATGAATCATTGAATTCATACATGAATGAGCATTTGAACTGCAAGGTCAGGTATAGTTGAGACTAGAATCACCACTTATAACTGAGAAAGAAATCCATGGGGAGTAGAAATTGGGAGCCTTACAAAGAAAGTAGGTCTCCATGCAAAGGAGGTAGGTCTCCATGCAAAGGAAGCAGGTCTCCATGCAAGATAAGAGTAGAAGGTGTACAAAAAGCCATTTATGGTTCCTGCATATGGGTTCTGCCAGAATCCTTGGATGTCTCCAGAAAATCCTCTCTCTGGGCTGGTTCGAGTCATCTTCTGTTCCCTGCAGCTAAATATTTTCTAAGTTTCTCCACTCTAGACGTCTGAGAGAGACACAATCTTCCCACAAGGAGACCCAGCGACCTCTCATGATATGCCAAGACTAAGTCTACACTGGCCCAACATCCAGGAGAAAAATGCAAAGACAACCCCCCAGCCAGCTGATTGGCCTTTAAATACACAGATGTTGGGAAACATCGTGACAAATAAACAGTTTGCTTCACAGCTAGACACAGGCCAGTGGAATAGACAGTCTGGCTTCCACAGCAAATCATGGTTGCCCAATTCTCCAGAATGAGAGAGGGTGCTACATCACTCTTCCAGCAAACCTGACGGCTAGGTAGAATGGTGGCATGGGAGGCTGCCCCTTGGATATCATTAGCTAAGTGCACCTGATGACAGATGTCGGTTGGTGCTCCACGGGAGAAATCCAGGTTTTATCCTTCACTGCTGGAACAAGTTATTCACACCAGATCTATCTCTGCACCACCCTGCCACTCCATGATGGGGCCGCCGACAAGTGAGGTAGGAAGGCGTTCACACTTGTGTTTGCAAACTGTCACCTTTATGAAACAGGCGGCATCTTTCTATTACAATTAAAAAACACTTCTGTCAAGTTTTGCTTTTAATTAAATCCTGAGTCTTTGATTTTCTAAAGAGCAACAGGGGATGCGTGGCCCATGATGGTATCAGAGGAAAATAAAAAAATCCAAAAAAAGCTTCCAAGAAGACTGAAAACCCTCTGAGAGCTACTGACCAGTTAGAGTCAAAATGTAAAGTTCTGCAGCCTTCACTCAAGGAGATAGATGGGAATATGAGGAATGTGGCAATCACTATGTTACCTACCCCACACTACTTCCTTGTCAATGAAACCCTAACTTTGTTCAAGTATCAGACAGAGATCCTTTGACCCCAGCATATCAGTCCACACTAACCAGTGTGACACAGAGGAGTCTGCTTGGGGAAGTTTTCTCTGACCTTCTGAAAAAGAGGCACTTTAAGAGAAACTGTCTGCTCTCATACTCTCGCCTGCCTCCTGCCTTCAAATATGGTGTGAGGATGTCATGCTTGGAGCTATGGCAGCTATTTTGTGACCATGAGGGGAAAGAGAATCATAGGGAGGCCAATCCAGAGACATAACTTTGTTGAACTGCTGAGCCAAATATCAGCATCCTGTATCTCTAAAGAGATTCTGTGAGAAATTCATATCCTTGTTTATTTAAGACAGGTTAGTTACGTTTCCTGTCACTTGCAACTGAAAACATGCTTAATTGATACAAGACATGAATCTAGCAGCTGAGTGCATAGCAAGGAAGAGGAAAAGTAGCCTTAACTCTATGCCTACTTTCAGTTGCACTAAAAATAGAATATAAACCCATATCCTGATCTACTTGCTTCATTTTGTCACTCTTCTCCCTTCTTCTATTCCAGCCATACCAGCATTCTTTCACTTCTTCCAACACATCATACTAGTACTTGTCTTTGCCTCAGGGCCTTTGCACGTGTTCAAACCATCTGAAATTCTCATTTTCTGCTTTGTGTCTGTCTGCCTTCTTCATATATTCTCATCATTTGTGTCTCAGATCAAATGCTGCCTTCTCTCAGAGGTTTTCTTGATAATCCAATATAAGCCAGCCCCAACTTTCCTCTTGGCACATATTATTCTCTGAGACTATATTTGTTGACTTCATTTTCAGTCTCCCCCCAGTGAACTCTAAGATCTGTGAGTATAGCAGCCCTGTGGGCCTTGCTCACCATTATATTTCCTATGTTTAACAGGAGCTTGAACCATTGTAGTCCCTCACAATTTTTAATAAATGAGGGGACATGCTGGTCACTATGCTAGTCACTCCATATATGTTAGCACATTGCATTCCATCTATCAGCCCATGAGATGAAAATGCTTAACCCCATTTCATAGATGACAAAATCAAGGCTCAGAGAGTTTAAGTAACTCATTGAAGGTCACACAACCAGCAGGTGATGGGCCACGATGTCAACCCAGGTATTCGGGCCCTGCAGACTCTCTTCCACATTGCTTTGGCATTTGCTTTTGTCAACTTTATCAGGAGATAATAGGGCAGCTACAAGACACCCCAATGCTCCCCATGGCTGGGAGGCCAGCAGTCGCAATTTGGAATTTTGTTCCTATAGCTCTATGTGTGCCTAATGCTGTATTAAAATAAAATTTAAAATTTAGCACAATCAAAATTCACTTCTTTTCTAGAAACTGAAGTCTTGGATCAGAGTCAGCATGACTGTGGAATGTGACATTGGAGGCGAGCCTGTGAGTGAGAGTACATATGATAAATTCCATTCAACAGAAATGGTAGGCAATGGGAAAAGAGGATAGAACTAACATGTATTAAATATCTGAATATGTGCCTGGCACTGGGCAACAGTATTTGATAAGCATTAGCACATTTAATGTATATAACAATCGATCAAGATTGTAGGTAGTGGTCAAGATTCTTACCAATACGCCTAAATCTATCTGACCATGTGCTGACATGAAGACTCTGATTGGGTCTTCCTTTGAAGAAAAGCTTGTGCAAGGCCTGAATGGCAGCTCTACTCTGGGCCCCAGGATCTCTGACATGCCCTCTATGTGGAGAGGCAGAAGGAGCAGTTTGGACTTGATTCATGCCTATCCCCACAATGAGCCTACAGTGTAAAGCCACCATGGGCTGCTGTGTAGGTTTTGCCCTGCACAAACCTAGGGGGCGCCAGGCCCCTACAGGCAAACCTGCCCAACCAGACATAACATTCCTGTGCACTAGAATCTCTGAGTAGTTTTGTTGGGTGTTTTTTCTATAAATATATATCTGGACCCCATCCCAGAGATTTGAATTTCATTATTCTTAGGTGAAACCTGAAAGTCTGTTTCTATAAATAGATTGTACACATTAAATGTGCTAATGCTTATCAAATACTGCTGCCCAGGTCCAGACACATATTAAGATATTTATGATTATGTGAATAAAGATTTATTAAAATAAATAAATAAATAAATAAATAAATAAATAAATAAATAAATAAAAAGATATTTATGATTATGATGCAGGCCTTCTGCAGACCACTCAGGAGAAAGACTTCTCTGTAAACAGCTATGGTTTCCTTGGCTTTTATGGTAGACTAGAGACCCAGTATATGAAATTCGTGCACTGGTAGGGTCCCTAGCTGTTGGCTGCCGGCCAGGTACTCCCTCCCTTCCCCAGGCCAGCCCTACCCCCTGGTCGAACTCCCAAATGAACTCCAGGTCAAGGGGACAATTTGCATACTACGCTTTTATTATATAGGATTCCAGACAGAAGCAGGTATCCCTGACCTTGATTCCTTTCTCCGAAAAAGAGAGAATGGAAAACATTCTCGGATTTGGGAGCCCCAGTGAGCTTACTTTCAGATCAACATTCTTCTGTCCTATCCTGGCTAAAGGTAAAGCTTAATTCTGGACCCTGCAAATGAGAAGTCAAAAGTTCCCTGAGTATAAGAGAAACTCTGCTGCCCTTGACATGAGGTAACAGCCTTTGCTTCAAGGGAAACCCTAGAGTCACAAAATCCCTGTAAAATAATTCCTCCACAGGAAGGTGACTGCTTAGTAGGGACCCACCCAGCCCACTGAGCAGAGATGGCTGCTGTCTGCAGTCACCAGGATTAACTGCTGGCTACCTCAACTCCGCTCTCATAAATATGCTTCAATTCACTCTGCTGCAGGATTTTTTCTCCCTCCCACAGATATATATCTTTGACTTTCTAATGGAAGCCAAATGGAGCGAGGATTGGTTTTGCAGCCATTTTGCTTAATGCATCTTTATCCACACAAGGAAGAACCTGTGTTAGTAAGTTTCTCCCAGTGAGAAGGAGGGATGAACTCAAAGAGTTTTTCTCTGATATTCTGATCATAAATGTTATACATCCTTGACACACGCAATGTGTTTCCACACAGCCCCCTTGAATAGTGCCCTCAGACTCATTGGTGCTTCTTGAAATTTTCTTTCATCTTTCCAGGCCATCACCCTTAATCCACCACCAGAAAAAGTCCCCAGTGAGAGTTATTTTCTGTCCTCAGCTCTCCAATCACAGGATGTCCCTCAAACTTATCACAGGCTACCTCTGTGCATGGCCAGCTGTGCACACACCTGTCTCTTTTGCTGGAACATAAACTCCTTCTGGGCAGGGCCTGGACCCAGGTGGCCACTGAGGAAACGTGTCTTGGAGGCCAGCACGCCATATGAGATTTAATGCAAATTTTAGTGATGTGGCAACCGGACAGGTTTGTTAATCATGAATTTGGGGAGATCTGAATTAATGGGAAATGGGCATGATTTTTAAAAAACAATAAGTTATTTACTCTGAAAGTTAGGTACAAAATCAAATTACCAGAGTATTGTTGAAGAGAGGTCTTGCCTTCTGCATTAATGAATAAGAAAGAATGTGTTGAATATAGCACATCGGTTACATAGCAGCAGGTTCCCTGGCTTGCTAAATCTAGAAAGGCAGTCTAGCCTGATGGCTATGAGCCGGGGCCTGAAATCAGATGGTCCTGGGCTTTATTTTTACTGCTTCATGGACTTGAGGCAGCTGTTTAACCTCTTTAAGCTGCCTCAGTTCCTTGTCTATAAACAAAACTATAAAAGTATTAATGACAATAATACCTTCCTCCCAGTGCTGTTGTGAGAAGAGACCGTGTGTAATGCATATCTCACTCTAATTGGCACATTGAAAGTGCTTAATAACTACTTGGCACATTGTAAGTGCTCAAAGACTTTGCCGGTATCTGCGTTATAATCATTTAATCTATGGACAATGAATTTCCTAACTTTGAAGACAGTTTGGGCTCTGCACTGTGCCTGTCCTGAGTGACAGAGAAAAAACTCACGAGGTCTTCAAGCATCAGTGCCCTGGGTGTCGACATGTCGACCTCGGGTGACCTATTATGACCTCTACTGCCATGGGATCAGGCTTGCAAAGTGACCTTAAACAGCCCCCAGGCCTCGCTGTCCCGTTTTCCAATCACTCCTACCCTTTGGGGATAAAGGAGGTCAGCCCTCTTCCTTCAATGTCCTCATGAGTGAAAAGCAAAATAATTTCTGGTGGCTTCACCCAAGCACAGGCTACCAAATGCAGAAACTCCAGCAAGCTAGGCTCAACTGATGGCAACCCAGGTCCCCCACCTCCCAGGCCAGCACATTTTAAAAAGACACAAAACCAATCAATAGAGAGCATTCAGAGAGTTGCTGCCAGTGGCTAGAAGAGAATAGATACCGAGAAAGTCATAACGATGATAAATCCAGGCTCTGTTCCTCTCTGACTAATGTAGGCACTAAAACACACCATGAATATCCTGCTTTGAAACGTGTCACGCTTCTGAGGGGCCAATCAATCTCCAGCTCTCAGTGGACCACATTAAAATAAATTTGTCACTGTGAGTTTATGAAATATTGATGGTGTTTTTTAGTCGGGGTGTTAGGAGGTGGAAAGGTGTATCAGAAGAAGGAAGCAGGGAGTGAGAGAGTTGCTTTAATGAATTATCTCCAAGCCAAGAAAGGAAACACACGCAGAAGCTGGAGAAAGAAGGAGTGCGGAAGAAAATACATCGGCGCAGACAGCACAAAGTTTCCAGAACGAGGAAACCCAGATCTGTGATGTCTCAACTGTATTACAAAGAACACTGGGGAATAAGTACTCTTGGGAGGGGGTTAGAGAAGATGAGGGTGTTCTGGTAAAATAAAGTTGGGAAACTGCATATGCAAATCAAGTCTCAGAGAGACACATATGAAAGGTTGTGAGAAATCCTGTAGCAAAGAAGCTCATTTAACTTTGTTTAATCTAACATTTGCCAAACTTATTTGATATGGTAAGACGAACATCTTGCTGAACTCTATGGTACTGTGGAGACCAGCACAGAAATGCTGGCCTAAATCCTTGCTTGCAAAATGTGGTGCATGGACCTCAGCATCAGCATCACCAGGCCCCATCCCAGACCAATTATATCAGAATCTGCATTTTAACAAGATCCTGACTTATGCACAGTAAAGTATGAAAAGGCCTGACGTAGTGATTCACCAGAGAAAAAAGACCATGTAGGACAAGCTGAGATATTCCTAGTAATGAAGGGCTCCTGCTTGTAATCCACAGACTGTGCTGAGGACCCAGGGACTGCCTGGCCTCATCCAGCATTGCAGCTGTCAGCTGGGCATTCATATGTGGTGGCATAAACTCAGAAGGCATTTTTTAAAATCAGGTGTGCAGTGACTTCTCTTGAAACAAGTGGAAACTATGGAGAACCAGAGGGGTTTTTTGTTTTTTTGTGTGTGTTGTTGGGTTGTTTTTTTCCCTTTTTTGGCATTTGCATTTGCAAAGCCAAGAGCCAGTAACACATCCACCAGCACCAGAAAAGCTGGATTGAAGTCATCAGCCTGCCCAGACCCCTTCAGCAGATCTCAGGTTTGTCACTTGGCCTCCAAAGGCTGTTGGTGTCTGCAATGTAGAAACTGAAATGGAGAAAGGATGGGAGCCGGCCAGCCCACCTCTGCTGCGTGGTGGGAGAGAGCTCACATTCTGAAGGGGCACAGCCAGATCCACTGCTTACTCAGCTTTGTGGTCTTAGCAAGAGACTTCACCTCTCTGAGCCCCAAAGCCCTGGCTGCCTTGTTCACCATTGTACCTCCAGGACGTAGCATATACTTGACACAGAATTACTGAAAACATGTTTGATGCATGAATGAATATACTACCCAAGCTGTGTGATGGGGACAATAATACCAGTACTTCCTACCTCTTAGGGTTACTGAGAGAATTCATGAAATTGGATCAGGAATTTAGTGGACACACAATATGGGTCTTGCTTATTTATGTATTGGGTGGGCCTCTGTAGACAACTGGGTGATTTTTTTTTAATTTTCTGCTCTTGCTGTGACAACATGGAGAGACAGTCTCACTCTGAGCTTTGTCAATTACTGTGACTGGGGAGGCAGAACAGGACCCCCTCTGGTGGCTTCTGAACTTCTTTATCCGTCAGAATGGTCCTCCCCCTTCCCAGAAGGGAATTGGCAGTCACAATCCATGTTACACCCTCAGACCAACTCTCAAAACCTCTGGACACTGGCCCATTGACTCTCAAGAACTCCCTGTTTCTCCAGAGAGTCAGCTTGGGAAAGGATCTGTTCTTTTCCTTAAACAGCTAAAATAATCTCAAAAAAGCACCAGTCCCTGTCACCTACATGGGTGGCCCTCTTCCTTTCTCTTCTTATATACCATGTGACCAGGACAGGCAGCTGGACTTCTCTGCTTCTTCCCTAGGTATCTGCACATGTCCTGCTTCAATCCATTATTCCCCCAAATTCCTCAGTAAATTATCCTTGCTGAGTCTCTGTTTCCTCTTCTATAAAATGGAGCAAATGAGCTCTTCCTAACACGGCTGTGATAAGGATTCAGTGAAGTAATGCATGCAATTGATTATTGAGTAATGCTTTATTGATAATGCCCTTCCAAGGAAGATTATAGATGCGGAAGTGTTTTGTAAATTGGAAAACATATCTGTGGTTATCCTGGTACCTGACCAACACCATGTCATGAAGATGTCAATCTGGCTCATGCATCCAGGTTTAGAAACCCTTGGTTGTCATGCAAGTGTGACCCCAGCCTCACTGTGAGGTTCTTTTCCATAGTCCCACTAGTAGAGTGAAGTGATTTCTGACACATTTCATCTGGGCCACGAGGGAGGCAGGTTATACTGGATGGTTAAGCAGTAGATAGTCTCCATCAGTTAGTGACAAAATCCACCCAACCAGGTGACTGTCATTATACTGACACCCCAAGTAAATGACTAACCAACTGCCTGACTTTTCATCCAAGCATGTGTGACCCTGCACAGATGACAGACCGGTTTAGCCACCTCGGTGCTTGAGACCCATAGAAGGCTTTTTCAGTGAAGTCCCCACATGGGCCATAAATATGAGCAAAAGCAAAGAAGTATCCAAGTGGTCCTTGATTTCAGCTGCACATGTACACAACACCCCAACACAGAGCTTTGGTAAAGCCAGAAGCCAGGTCCAAGAGGTAGAAAATTAATTATGGTAACTTGGCCCTCTCAGGCCAATACATGGAAGAAGAAAGTCGGGGGGGGAAGTGGAAGAAAAATGGCAATATCTGTAGAACACAAAGGAACTATGTGGCCAACTGATCCACCGTGGCAGATTGTATGATTCTTCAAAATATTCAATGCCCTTTCTAGGGGAGAAGTATATATCCACATCCCACTAAGGTTGATTTTGGCCATGTGATCTGTGCTTCCCTGTGTTGTTAAAATCAAGAGTGGCCATTTGACTTACCTTGGCTAGTAAAATATGGGTAGGACTAACCAGTGTCACTTCTGAATAGAAGCTTAGGAACCAATTCATGACTTACCATGTCTTTCCTTTCCCCCTAGCACAGAATGACAATTTCCCATTGTCCAACGGAGGCTTCTTCATCAGCCTAGATCCCAAAGTGTAGACAATGTGCAAGAGACCCATAGCCAACATGAAATATACAGTCACGATGAGCAAGAAATAAATACTTGCTATTTTAAGGCACTGAGATTTGGGAAGTGTTTGTCACTATAGTGTGACTTATACTGATCTGACTGATATGATACATTTACCCAGCAGCATGGAATGGGAGAAAGAACTGCAAAGAATGACTGCATGCATTTTTAACGTATAGAGATGGCACCAACTAGTAAAGAAGCAAGGTCCAAAGAATTTCCCAGAACTGTTCAGCAATTCCTCTATTTTGTCCCCCCTGGGACATGTGGCCATGTCTATAAAAATGTTTTGCTGTCATAACTGAGACGATGCTGCTGAACATCCTACAATGCACGGGACACCTCCCACCACAGAAAGTTATAAATCTCCAAATGTCAACAATGCTGAGGTTGAGAAACCCTGCCTTAGAGAGAAATTGGAAGGGGAAAGGCAGAAGTGGACCATATATCATATTTAACAACAAAAGCACGTAACTTCTACATGCCATTATTGAATTTACAAAGTGTTTGCTCATACATTCTCGTAATTCACCTTCACAGTTCTTCTGAATGATGAATATTATTATCCTATCTCATTAATGTGGTAAAAACCCAAGCACACAAGTTTACCTGAGCACACATTTATGAAGAGAGGATCAGGATTCTAACCCAGTTTTGCTGCCTCACTTCCTCACCATGTTTCATTAAACCATGGCTGTTTATTATGTCATTTCCTCCAGGACGTAGATCAATATTCAATTACTGATTTGGGGACAGTGTCTAAAGATAGATTTGTTTAATTTCTAAATATTTCTAATCCTTTTGAACATGGGGTTCAGAAAAACAAGCACACTACTTGGTGCATTTGTTTTGATAAGTGTAGCTCTCTTTTAATTATTTATGATAATACCAAGTGCAGACTAGTCCATGGCCCTAGTGTATCTTGTCAAAGTAGCAGTGCCTTGGAGAAGTCTCTAAACCACTGACCTCTTAAGTCTTTGCTGAGAAATGGAGAAAAATCATAGCAGGGATTCTTGGTGGAAAATAATTTGATAGCCTGACCAATTAGCCAATCCATAATGCTGAGTGCTCTCTACTGAAACATTCTAGTGCAGGAGACTTCTTGTTGCAGGGAACTATTCAACAAAGGAGGCAAAAGGAAAGGCAAACAGGGGAAAACAGTCATCCAAAAATTTCAGTGCAAGTCAAACAATTCCTCACTGACAAAAACATGTTGTGGAGTTCCTATCAAGATCCCTTAGCTCATGTGTATAGAGCATAAAACTTAACACTGTTCACCTTAGGCATCTGTGCCCCATCCATCACCAGGGCTCAGGCAAAACTTCCAATTCTATCCAGACTTCTAACTACTAATCCTGACTATTAGAAACAACCTGAATGCTAGTCTGAGACATGTGAAAAAGGTAATAGTAACAATAGACAGAAATCAATAAGTATTCTAATATTGGTATATGGCTAAATATAATTTCCCATCAATATAGTTACTTATTACATTATTATGCACTGGTTGTTATAATTGTTATTGCATTTGTAAGCTGCTTTGTGACAATGTACTCATCTGGTAGAAATTAAAATAAATAATTGAGTGAAGATGGAAAACAATATTGAGGTTCCTCAAGAAATTAAAGATAAAGCTACCATATGATCCAGCAATCTTACTTCTGGGCATATACACAAAGGAAACAAAATCATTATATTGAAGAGATTGCTGAACCCCCATGTTCATTGCAGCACTATTCACAGGAGCCAAGAATGGAAACAGCCTAAGTGTCTGTCCATGGATAGATAACTGAAATAAGCCAGAGAAAGACAAATACTGCATGGTAACACTTATATGTAGAATTTTAAAAATTAAGTTCATAAAAACAGGATAGAATGGTGGTTTTCAGGGATTAGGGTGGGGAAAATGAAGAGATATTGGTAAAAGGATGCAAACTTCCAGTTATATGATGAATAAAGTCCAAGGATCTAATGTAAAATAGGGTGATTATAGTTGATAATACTGAAAAAGAATTGAGTGAAAAGTGCATGTGACTCCAGAAATATGTGTGAATGTAAACTTTTTAAGCAACCCATTTGTGATCTTGATTTCTGAAAGTAATTTTGACACAAGGAAATGCAAAGGAACAAGGTGTGGTAGGCAGAGCCCATTGGAATGGAAAGACTGATAGCATATTGGGGTCTTCCATCAATTTTCAATAGCAGTGTTTAGGCAGCTTCCCACAGAGATGAATCTACTAATTTGCATAGCGGATGAAGAGCCTCCTCTTTAACAGATGCTACTGAAGCTCTGCCCCCCTTCCCTTGGCCCACCGGGGTTACCTACATACAGCCACAGATGGAGATATTTCCAGGGCATTGGCACACTCCACCCACAGTGCCTGATCCTGCATCTTTTCATCTCTGCCTAAGGGCTTTAACCAGCACTCCTTGAATGGGCTCACCTCCTGTAAACACAAATGCCTCCTCCAACCAAGGGGGTGTGGAAGTCAATGGGGAAGTCAGCCTCCCCCTTTCCAGTGGGAAGATTTTAAGGTGCCCACCACACAGTATCTCAGTGGGTTGCCAGCAGGATTGAGCTTGATTTGCCCACGGCTATAATCTTATACTCAGTAGATGCCATTTAGTTAGATTTTCTTTCTTTCCTCCCCTACTTTCCCTACTTCCTCACTTATGCTTTCTGGGATCACCTTTCAGATAAATAAAAGAGACTAAATCCAAGTCCTTGTCTTAGGAGGACAGGAACTATGACCCTACCCTCCAATAAAATAAGACCCAAGACTCTGTCCCTCCTTGAGATTCAAGGCTATAAAAACATGTACAATGAGCCAGGGTGAATGCGTTAAAGCCAGATGGCAGGGGGGAACCATGAGTTGGAAAGCAAATGCTAAGAAAGAAGAGAGACCCTAGAGTAAGGAGGCCAATGCAACTTTGAAGGTATAGTGTTGGAGAAAGTTTGGTTCCATGTGGATGACTGAGGCTGTTTCCAGCTCTTCTTGTGACCAGTGCAAGACCTGCCCAGTGTCATGACCTCTTTCTAGTTTCCTTTTAGAGAATTTAGAGAATTGCCTCTCCCTGTTGTGTGCATTCTTGTTGGGAGAGTGATTAGAGGTGGCCACTTCTCATTGGGGAAGCCACTGTAAGTCAGGAGTAGGGGCAGGCTAGGGACTAAGGTTAGAAGACAGATGCCCTCTTTGAAGACTTTAAGTCTTGAAAGAAGAAGGAGAAGATGGAAGGAAATGTCTAGAGTCCACTCATAGCAACAGAGTGTAGAGACTCCTGACCAGACCCATCTTGCCATAAGACAGTGGCTGGCTTCTTGATTCAAATATCTATAGATCTCTTATACAGCCTGGTCCCCCAGCCTCTAACAATCCTGAGGTCCCAAGTAGCCTTCCAGAAGATTTATTTTTGCCTGAAATTAGCCAAAGTTGATTTCTGTTGTTTATAACCTGAAATCTTAATTGTTGTTTTCAGTGTATGAGCAACTTGGGTGGGAAACAAGTTGTGTGTGTGTGTGTGTGTGTGTGTGTGTGTGTGTGTAAGAAAGAGAAAGGAAGGAGAAAGATGGGATAACACTACTGAAAAGGTTTTAAATCACAGAACTATGAAATATATTTGGTGCCCAGGCAGTTTTGTGATTAGATACTCATTGAGTGAACATACTTCAGAGCGAGGAAGTGTTCTTTGTCCCTTTAACCTCTTGGAACCACTATTACCTGGGCAGATAAAGGGAAATCACCCCGAAGCCAATAAGAACTGATGGCTCCAACAGAACCATCAGATTGCTGAGTCCAGGTGCAACTAACCAAAGCATCTAGCTGGGGCTCACATAGCACAGGAACATCCTTCTCCTCATTCTACAAGAGTGATGATAGCATGAGGGCTTAATGAAAGAACCCAGTGTTAGCGTCTGCATAAAACAGCTACATTTGCGGATGCCATGGCTGGTGGCACCCTCAGAGAGACAGGACAAGATGCTCTAAAGCCAGGATGTGGCTTAATCATCCCAGTTTGGCTGCTAAAGGAAAGAATGGCTATAGGACTGATTTATGAACATATGAAAGTTCTCTAGAAATCCCCCAAAAGCCATTTGGGAAACAGGAGCATAGAAGAGACTGACCTTCCTACAATCAGGCGATGAGGGTTTGGAGCATCCCAGATCCTTTCTGGGACTGCTCCCAATAGACTAGCCTAGGCAGAAGCATTCTGGGTCAATCCCAAAGGCAGAGTTCTTGAGTAAATTGCCTTGCCCTCTGAGCTTCAATTTCTTATTCTATAAATTATGCCAATATCTACCTCATTAGGGTGCTACAAGACTTAAAGGAGCCTGGCCAGTATGGCTCAGTGGTTGAGTGTAGACCCATGAACCAGGAAGTCACAGTTCAATTTCCAGTCAGGGCACATGCCTGGGTTGCTGGCTCAATCCCCAGTAGGGGCCATTCAGGAGGCAGCCAATCAATGATTCTCTCGCATTGATGTTTCTATCTTTCTCTCCCTCTCCCTTCCTCGCTCTGAAATCAATAAAAACATACTTTTATAAAAAGATTTAAAGGCGATAACACATGTAGTTATGTTATGTTGTTATGTTATGTTATGTTACGTTATATTATGTTATGTTATGTATGTTGTTATGTTAGTTATGTCATACACATGTGTGTTACGTATTAATCTATATGTAAAGCCAATGATAAGTGCCTGGTGCATATATTATTAGAGCTTGATCTCAAATATACACTGAACTCAATCTTCAATAGATTAAAGATTGACATCTAAGGAGGAAACTATAAGCTCAAAAGGACAGGGCTGAGAAAGTTATGACTGTGACACATGCCACCCCAAGACTACCAGGCTGAGCCAGATGACTGATTGTGCTGCATTGTAAACCATTTTCCATGGTTGCTCTATTTTCCTCCTTCCCAAAACTGTGGTCTCAATTGAAGAAGGAGGCCTGTTTTTCCATTGAAATTAGGTAAGGAACTCTGTGCCAAACCCACCAAAATGCCTTACATTGCATCTGCAGGAGATAATGGAAGTTGATATTTGTTTAAATTCATTAAGAATAAACCCAAAGAAATAAATCTCAAAAAAATTGATAGACCCAAATTGATAGAAATTAAAAAATTAATGACAAATTAAGAAAAATATTTCCAACAAAGAGTTATTATTATTAAGGTTTTTGTAAGTGTTGGATTACCCTTCAAAGCAATAAGAAGATAAATGTTGACATGGGGGAAACACAGTCCAAGGACAGACAAAGTTCACATGAGAAGAACTATAAATGGCAAATAAAGGAGTTTTAAAAGGTTCAGCCTACTCATAATCAAAGAAATGCAAATTAAGACAGCAATGTGATTTTATTTGTAATCTATTGCATTTGCAAAGATTAAAGAAAACTCAATATTTGTGACAGTTGAGCAGGTTAGGCAGACATACACTGCAGGTGGGAGTATAAATTAGTTCAAATTCCTAAAGGGTAATTTGGCAATATGTATCAAGGATGCTGAAATTATTCATACTTAAGGATTTCATCCTAAGGAAATAATTGGAAATGTGAACAAATAATTATTTACAAAAATGTTCATTATAAAATTACTTATGATGGCAAACAAATGGATCAACCTGACTATAAAACAACAGGAAAGTGAGTAAATAGCATATGGTTCATCCATATTGCAGAATGTTAGGGAGGCATTAAAGAACATACTGAAAGAAAACAGGTTTGCAAAACAATACATGATCCCAACTGTATAAAAATAAAATTGCATTTACACATATTGTATATGCATACAAAAAGGACTGGCATTTTGTACTCCAAAATATTCACATGGTTATTCCAGTGAAAATTAATAGGACTTCAGATTCCACCTTTCTTGATTTTAGCATGAAGAAATAAGGAAAGCCCAGCCAGCATGGCTCAGTGGTTAAGTGTCGACCTGTGAACCAGGAGGTTACAGTTTGATTCCTGGTCAGGGCACATGCCCAGGTTGCGGGCTTGATCCCCAGTGTGGGACATGCAGGAGGCAGCCAATGGATAATTCTCTCTCATCATTGATGTTTCTCTCTCTTTCTCTATCTCTCTTGCTCTCTCTCTCTTTCTCTCTCTCTCTCTCTCTTCATCTCTGAAATCAATAAAAATATATTTTTTAAAAAAGAAAGAAGGAGGACAGCACTGACCAGCATTGCTCAGTGGTTAAAGCATCAGTCTGCCCACTGGAGGATTGAGGGTTTGATTCCCAGTCAAGGTCATGTACCTGGGTTGCAGGTTCAATTCCTATCCCCAGTGGGGGCACGTGCAGGAGGCAAGCAATCAATGTGTCTCTCTCACATCAATGTTTTTCTCTCTCTCTCTCTCCCCCCTCTCTTTCATACTCTCTAAAAATCAATGGAAAAAATATCCTCAGGTGAGGATTAACAAGAACAAAACAAAAAAAAAGAAAGAAAGAAATAAGAAGACTGATGCCTAGATCCAATCAGATGGAAACTCAGAGCCCTCAACATGCAGAATTTTTCTTAATGATATCCTGACACTCATAAGAGTACAACATTTGGGTTAGATAAATTTAAGCATGAAAAGGGGGATTTGAGAGTAAATACAAGGGATATTTTTTTTATATATTTTATTGATATTTTACAGAGAGGAAGGGAGAGGGATAGAGAGCTAGAAACATCGATGAGAGAGAAACATTGATCAGCTGCCTCCCACACACCTCCCACCGGGGATGTGCCCAAAACCAATGTACATGCCCTTGACCAGAATCGAACCCGGGACCCTTCAGTCCGCAGCCCGACGCTCTATCCACTGAGCCAAACCGGTTTCAGCTACAAGGGATATTTTTAAATTAATAGAGAAAATGCTACACAACTATATATTGATGGTCTTGAAAAAACTATGCAGGTAATTTTCTAGAAAAATTACAGTATTATAATGACAAAAATTAATTCAATAAATATTAGGAAATATAAATACACTGATACCAATGGAAGTTATAGCCAATGCACTATGCCAAGAAGCAGCAATAAGTTTTTAACTATTGACAATAGGAATCGATATAGGTATTTGCAAATGTTATTGTTGTAAATTTGGAACACATCTACACTAATAAAAGAGAAATATGCAAATTGACCATACCTCTGCAACGCCCACCAGCCAACCAGGAGTGAGTATTCAAATTAACCCAACAAGATGGCAGGTTAATTTGCATATGCAGGCACAGAGTGGCCAAGCGGGGCGGGACGCCTGCCATGAGGGGGAGGGCAGGGGGCAGAGGGAGCTACAGGAGCAGCACTCCAGCCAGGAGCAAAGACTGCAGGCTCCCTGGTGGCCAGGAGTGAAGACTTGCAGGCTCCCGGGTGGCCGCGAGCGAAGCCAGGGGAAGGAAGGCCTATTCTTGCACAAATCTTTGTGCAACGGGCCTCTAATAAAATAAGTAAAGTAATAGAAGTATTTATAGAATTTGTTAGATAACAAGATACAAAACAAATATATATAAATCTATAAATTTCCAAGAGATCAGCAGTAGACATTTATAAAATTAAATGAAAAATAACCAACCCAGCCCTAGCCAGTTTGGCTCAGTGTATAGAGCATTCACCTGTGGACTGAAAGGTCCTGGGTTTGATTGCAGTCAAGGCACATACCTCAGTTACAGGCTCAATCCCTGGCCCCAGTTGGGATGTATGCAGGAGACAACTAATCGATGTGTCTCTCTCACACTGATGTTTCTCCCTCCCACTCTCTCTAAAAATCAATGGAAAAATATCCTCAGGTGAGGATTAACAACAACAAAAAAAATAGCCAATCCATAGTAAAAAGATAATTAATAATCACATTCAGTGCCTAAATGGTCTCCTGAATGAATCCACCTGGCCACCAGCAATTATGCAGAGCATCAGGGTGATATACTGCTTCCCCTAATTCTATGGCCCCAGTCCTGGCTGTTTAGGGACTTTATGAGTGACATTATCATCTGAAGCATATTGAAGAATATCAGGTTTTTGTCAATACTTTCTATTTGGTTAAAGTCAAATTTTTGCTTTTCCTTTCATGGAATTCCATATTAAAGGAACTTGAACAGCCGAACTGGAAAGTCAATCATTGCTTTAGTTAGATATTATTTATCTGAGTAGTAATTCTCCAAGGCATAGGAATCAGTCACCCCAGACTCTCCCAATCTATGGAAATCCAATGACCTATTCTAAGAGAATGCTCAGGCAATGACAAGACAGTCATAACTCACTCTTCTACCTGTGGCTAGAAAATATCTTTTGACATTTTTTAGGGGACATTATAAGTTCAGAGGCATTAAAACACATGAGGTAAGGAAGCATGCATCATAGAACTACCAAATAGGGAATATCCTAGAAATGTAAAGAGCACAGCAAACTTATTTATGCACCCATGAATGAAAGGACAACCAAATCTGGTTGCATCTACCAAACCAATGATGGGATATTTTGTGATACAGATGGGATATTTGGTGAAAATCTTCATGATGCAGTGAAGAGAATGAATGGCAAGGAGTGGAGGTGGGGACATGAATGGGAATGGACGATAGCAGGAGTTGAGATGAAAATAATGAGGAATGGGTAATAGCAGGTATTGGGATGAAGATGGGAATGATGAAGAGGAAGCTGGGGCACATCACCACTCTTAGGATAAAATGTCCTCATCAAAGCCTGGAGAAAGAATAAAGAAAAATCATTCTGGGTTACTCCCTTCTCTTAGTTAAGGTATCTTAGGTGTAACCAAGGAAAGTTTTAAGCTTCCAGTGTTTCTGCCTAATCTTTTGAACGACATTCTCTCTCTTTTTTTAATTTCTTTATTGATTAAGGTATTACATATGTGTTCTTATCCCCCCATTACCCCCCACCTCCCATTCATGCCCCCACCCCCCTGTTGTCTGTGTCCATTGATTAGGCTTATATGCATACACATAAGTCCTTTGGTTGATCTCTCCCCCTTACCCCCACTGTCCCCTACCTTCCCTGAGGTTTGACGTTCTGGATCTATTTTTGATCATCAGTTTATGTTGTTCATTATATTCCACAAATGAGTGAGATCATGTGATATTTATCTTTCTCTGTCTGCCTTATTTCACTTAGCATAATGCTCTCCATCTCCATCCATGTTGTTGCAAATGGTAAGAATTCCTTCTTTTTTACCACAGCGTAGTATTCCATTGTGTAGAGATGCACCACAGTTTTTTAATCCACTCATCTGCTGATGGGCACTTAGGCTGTTTCCAAATCTTAGCTATGGTGAATTGTGCTGCTATGAACATAGGGGTGCATATATCCTTTCTGATTCGTGTTTCTAGTTTCTTGGGATATATTCCTAGAAGTGGGATCACTGGGCTAAATGGGAGTTCCATTTTTAGTTTTTTGAGGAAACTCCATACTGTTCTCCACAGTGGCTGCACCAGTCTGCATTCCCACCAGTGCATGAGGGTTCCTTTTTCTCCATATCCTTGCCAGCACTTGTCATTTGTTGACTTGTTGATAATAGCCATTCTGACAGGTGTGAGATGGTACCGCATTGTTGTTTTGATTTGCATCTCTCTGATGATTAGTGACTTTGAGCAGGTTTTCATATGTCTCTTGACCTTCCTTCTGTCTTCTTTTGAAAAGTGTCTATTTAGATCAGTTGCCCATTTTTTTATTGTGTTGTTTATCTTCTTTTTGTTAAGCTGCATGAGTTCCCTGTAAATGTTGGAGATTAAACCCTTATCATTGATATCATTGGCAAATATGTTCTCCCATGCAGTGGGCTTTCTTGTTGTTTTATTGATGGTTTCCTTTGCTGTGCAAAAGCTTTTTATTTTGATGTAGTCCCATTTGTTTATTTTCTCTTTAGTTTTCATTGCCCTAGGAGCAGTATCAGTGAAGAAATTGCTTTGGCATATGTCAGAGATTTTTCGGCCTATGGCTTCCTCTAGTATTTTTATGGTTTCCCGTCGTATGTTTAAGTCCTTGATCCATTTTGAGTTTATTTTTGTGTATGGTGTAAGTTGGTGGTCTAGTTTCATTTTTTTGCATGTATCTGTCCAATTTTCCAAACACCATTTATGGAAGAGACTGTCTTGACTCCATTGTATGTTCATGCCTCCTTTGTCAAATATTAATTGAGCATAATGATTTGGGTCAATTTCTGGGTTCTCTATTCTATTCCATTGATCTATATGTCTGTTCTTGTGCCAATACCAGGCAATTTTGAGAACAGTGGCTTTGTAATACAGCTTGATATCTGGTATTGAGATTCCACCTACTTTGTTCTTCTTTCTCAGGATTGCTGTAGCTATTCGGGGTCTTTTTTTATTCCAGATGAATTTTTGAAAAGTTCGTTCTAGGTCTGTGAAATATGCCGTTGGCATTTTAATGGGCAGTGCATTGAATTTATAGATTGCTCTGGGTAGTATGGACATTTTGATGATGTTCATTCTACCAATCCATGAACATGGTATGTTCTTCCATCTGTTTATGTCTTCCTCTATCTCTTTTTTCAGTGTCGTGTAGTTTTCCTTGTATAGGTCTTTTACCTCCTTAGTTAAGTTTATTCTTAGGTATCTTAATTTTTTGGTGCAATGGTAAATGGGATTGCTTTTTTAGTTTCTCTTTCTGTAAGTTCATTATTGGTGTATAGAAATGCCATAGATTTCTTGGCATTAATTTTGTATCCTGCTACATTGCCGAATTCATTTATTAAGTCTAATAATTTTTGATGGAGTCTTTAGGGTTTTCTATGTACAGCATCATGTCATCTGCAAATAAGGACAGTTTTACTTCTTCTTTTCCAATTTGGATGACTTTTATTTCTTCTTCTTGTCTGATTGCAATGGCTAGTACTTCCAGCACTGTGTTGAACAGGAGTGGTGAGAGTGAGCATCCCTGTCTTGTTTCTGTTCTTAGGGGAAATGGTTTTAGTTTTTGCCCATTGAGTATGATGTTGGCTGTGGGTTTGTCATATGTGGCTTTTATTATGTTGAGGTATGATCCTTCTATTCCCACTTTGTTGAGAGTTTTTATCAAGAAAGGATGTTGGATTTTGTCAAATGCTTTTTCTGCATCAATTGATATGACTATGTGGTTTTTATCTCTCAGTTTGTTTATGTGATGTATCATGTTTATTGATTTGCGAATACTGTACCATCCTTGCATCCCCAGGATAAATCCTACTTGGTCATGGTGTATGATCTTTCTGATGTACTGCTGGATACGATTTGCTAGAATTTTGTTGAGGATTTTGCATCTATGTTCATGAGGAATATTGGTCTGTAATTCTCTTTCATTGTGTTATCTTTATCTGGTTTTGGTATTAGGGTGATGCTGGCTTCATAGAAGGAACTTGGAAGTGTTCCTTCCTCTTGAATTTTCTGGAATAGTCTGAGGAGGATAGGTTTTAGTTCTTCCTTGAATGTTTGGTAAAACTCCCCTGTGAAGCCATCTGGCCCCGGGCTTTTGTTTGCTGGAAGCTTTTTGATGAATGCTTCAATTTCTTCCATAGTTATCAGCCTATTGAGATTTTTAGTATCTTCCTGAGTAAGTTTTGGGAAGTTGTATTTTTCTAGGAATGTGTCCATTTCCTCCAGGTTGTCTTGTTTGTTAGAATAGAGTTGTTCATAGTATTTTTTAATAATCCTTTGTATTTCTGTGGGGTCTGCTGTTATTTCTCCTCTTTCATTTGAACGACATTCTCAATCAGAGACTCCCCTTATCCCAGGTAACCTAAGAATTCCTTCTGTTAGATCTTTCTGGTAGAACTTCTGAACCAATTCCAGTTCTGGTAAGTATGTCAGTCTTGTGACTTGCTTTACCCTCAGCCTCAGTTACACACTCCCGTCCCCCTGTAGTGAACATATAAGTGAGTGAATATCAAGTCAGGTCACCTGCATTGAATTATATAGGAGAAAAAGTTAAAAGCCTTGGTAGACTTCACATGCAGACTATGGGGAAGAAGGGTGTAGAGGAACCTTCATTTGATACTTAATATATGCATGCCCTGTCTGTGTTTTGTGTATACTTTCGCATTTAATTCATTCAACAACCTTACATGATAAGATAATACTTTCATTGTACAGATGGAGAAATTGGGGCTCATATCGCCTCTCTTATTCAACTACATGACTCATAGAGGCAGGGACCATGACTATTTCGCATACCAATCTATCTCCAGGGGCTAACATGCAGCTGGCACATAGTAGGTACTCAATGACTAATTACTAAATTGACTGTTTCCAACTAAAGACATCAGCTGGCAAATGGCCATCCCAACCAGATCTGACTCTTTCCTGTGCTGCTGTTCTAGTACACTGTTGAGGATTTTAGATTTCTTTGAGTTTTCAAAGAAAATTTTTATGTTAAACCAAAACTTTTCCAGTTCCCTGTTCCCTCTGGAAACATCCTGGGATGTTTTGAGGGGAGAGGCACATGTGGAAGATGATACTGAAGGGCTGGAATAGCTCTAGACATGACTGTGGTCCCCACAAATATCTTCTGTGGGCCTCATTATATATTTGAGCAAACACTACCTTTACTCACGGCGAAATTTCCTGTTTGCTTGGTGGATCAATTCCTCATCAAATTTTAATGCGGGGGTTCAAACCGTCTGTGGTGTTTTAATTAGGCCTAAGATCGCAAAGTGTCTGAGGCAGGGCTGAGTCTCATCCAAGTCCCTACTGCTCGCTGGGATGTTGCCAGGAGAGGTGGAGAGGGGGCTGAGCAGAACCGGCTGGGCCAGCGCCAGGCAGGGCAGACCCTCTTCCTAGGTGCACTGTGCTCTCTAGTGGTGACAATCTGGATAGAAATGACTGTGCAGCCCCAGGGGTTTAGAGACCTCTCCTGATTCCCTCTAGCCTCTGAGAATTGGCCAGCTGCCTTGTCTCTCAAGCTTTCTTCCTTCCTTGCTTTCCTCTCTCTCTCTTTTTCTCTCTCTCTCTCTCTCTCTTTCTCTCTCTTTCTCTCTCTCTCTCTCTCTTTCTCTCTCTCTCTCCCTCTCTCTCTCTCTTTCTTCCTTCCTTCCTTACTACAAAATAGAGTGTCTCAGTGGCTTGATGAAGCAGGCAAACACTGACCAATTTAAATTGTGTGCCCAGCACTGTACTGGGGGTGGGAAGAGAGAGATAAATAAGACCCAGGACCTTCCCTCAAGTGGCTCATAATGGAGAAGATGGATGTACATTCAATTCTACATAACGGGTGGTATGATTGAGACATCTATGACACTAACATGGTGGCAGCTCCAGAGCCCAGCTCAATAGAAGGTCTGGCAGGCCTTCATCCAAAGCCAAAGTAGTTATTTTCAAGATAGTCAAAACATAAGGACATTGATCAAAATGAATCAATGGGTAGATCTAAAGCTTGATGTCCAATAGCCCTCACTAATCCTACCACTTCCCCATGTTGATCCCTTCCTCAGCACAGAGTCTCCGGAAGTATCCTCTAAGCTTTGCTTCTGCCCCTGACAAAATAGATTATGGTGTCAGAAACTAACCATCCAAAAACTCTTCCCTTTGGGAGGCCTCCCTCCTTGTCCAACCTGAGTTACTTAAAGTTGTAGCTCATTTGCATTTTAGGGTACCCCGTGCCTATTACCATATTTAAGGCTCTGAGAAGTTCTGCAGAAAAGGAACCTAGGTTACTTTATTGAACCCTAGGTTCTCTAAGCTCATTTGCACTTAGAACACTTGTTTTCTTGAAACACTAGTTAACATCTTCCTTTATCACTAATACTTTCTAAATCTAGGCTTTGCACAATAAAACCTATGACTGATCAGGAACAGCCACACTTTCCAACAGACAGGACAAGGTAAGTCACAGAGTGCCCAGCATTATAGTCAATGTTATGGCTAAGAGAATGAAGCCATTGCTTAACATCCAGATGCTCTCATTCATATAACAAAGACACAGTTAGATAAAATACAACTCTAGTAGGGACCAGGTAAGGAAGGCTGTTCCACAGAAGTAGTTCACGAGAAGGTAATTCAACAGAAGGAAGAAATTGAGGCCTATCGGAAGGCTCATGGATTGGTGCTTTTATTAGACTCAGGGGAGGGAAATGGCAAACCTTATGTTTGATTGAAATTACCAATATGTTTTCAAGGTATTTACCAATAACAGAATATAATAGCTGAATACAATAGTTCTCAAATTTGACTGAGCATCAAAATTCCTTGGGGCATTTGTTAATTGTGCCAATTCCTGGGCTTCAGCCCTTGGTGCTCTGATTCTGTAGAAGTAAGGTATTGCTGATGCTGCATTGCTATAGTTCACCATTGTTGTCAAATGCATTCTGTGAAATACCAGTTCCACGGGATGCTAACACATCTTACACAAAAGTGTCCATAGTGCCTGGCCAGTGTTGCTAAGTGGTTAGAGCATCAGCCAGTGCACCAATCCATGGGTTCAATTCTCAGTCAAGGGCACATGGGTTGCAAGTTTGATCCCTGACCCTGATCAAGGCGAATATGGAAGGCAACCAATTGATGTCTCTTTCACATTGATGTTTCTCTCTCTCTCTCCCCCGCCCTTCCTCCCTCCCATTCACTTTTTCAAAAAATCAATAGAAAAAATATTGTGAGGATTAACAAAAAAATGTCCACATTAATAATGATATGTGTTGAGCTCATAGTGTGTGTCAGACACGTTGGTAAGATAAACAGAGATATTTATGATATTGATCAAATGGATCAATGGATAAATCTTGATGCTCAATGTTCAATACCCCTTACTACCCTCTGAGAGAGACACACAGAGAGAAAGAGAGATCTCACTTGATCCTCACACAACCCAATGAGATTATCTCCCACTTTCTGGACAGGGAAACCAGGCATAGAGAGATTGATAACTTGCCCATGGTCCCACAATTAATAATGGCACCATCTGTTGAAATGCCAAAGGTGATAGCCAGGTGATGGCTGATGGGATGGCGGTGTCATTCACTGAGATGGGAAATAGGAAAAGGAACTATTGTGGGGATGAGCAGAAAGAAAGGGTGTGTCAATTTCAAACACTCTTCATTTGAGTGCTGTCAGATATCCAGGTAGAAATGTCCACCAGGCATCAAGTGTATGAGTATGAGGTTCACGGAGGACATTTGGGTGGGAATTAAAGAGTTGAGAGTTGACAATGAATAGGTGGTAGTTGAGGCTATTCTGAGCCTCTGTTTCCTCTTTTCTGAAATAAGAGTTAACAGTTACCTTCAATATGCCTTATATATATTCCCCATTAAGTTAAACATAGAATTACCATATGACCCACTGCTAGGTATATACCCAAAAGAATTAAAAACAGATATCCAAACCAAAATTTGCACACAAATGTTCATAGCAGGTCTATTCATAATAGCCAAAGGTTAAAAACAATTCAAATGTCCAAAAACCAATGAATGGATAAACTAAATGTGGTATATGTATACAATGGCATATTATTTAGCCATTAAAAAAGAATAAAGTACTGATGCATGCTATAAGTATCACTGGTGATACATGTTGATGAACCTTGAAAACATTAATATAAGTGAAAAAGCTGGACACAAAAGGGCACATGATGTATAATTTCACTTATATCAAATTTTCAGAATAGGTAAATCTATAGAGACAGAAAGTATATTGGTGGTTGCCAGAGCTGAGGGGTTGAGGGAATGGGGAATGACAGCTTAATGGGTATGGGCTTTCCTTTCAAGGAGACTGAAAAGTTCTGGAACTAGATAGCGTTGATGGTTGTACAACATTATGAATGTTCTTAATGCCACTGAATTGTACACTTCAAAATTTTATTATGCAATAAACCATAGTAAATAGAAGTTACAAGATCAAATATAAATTGTAAAAGGTATACATGGGGGGTGGTGCTGGTCAATATTAATTATAGGGCTTTGAGTGAAGAAGCCTAGGAAAATTTGGTTTATCTTTGACAAAATATAGTCTCATTCTGATATATCAAAAGCAACTACGTAATTCCTGGTTCATATAAAACCAGGAATATAACCTTCTTTCAATAAATTTGTCCTAGACAGAGGAGTCCACTTAAAGCAAGTGGCCACCTGCCATCCAACGGATTCCTCTTCATGTCCTCCCTCCTGTTAGATAGCTCCTGCAGAGACCAGGTTGCTCAAGCCAGAACCCAGAGTGCCATCCTTGTCAACTCCCTCCCTCTCACCTCCGTCCCCAAATCCATCAGTGGGTTCTGTCAATCCCATCTTCAAAATCGATTTCAAATCTGTTCACCTCTTTCCTCCTCCATGACCATCACTCCAGTCAAGCCACTCTCCTCTCCTGCCTGGGGTGCAGAGCCTCCTCGGTCTCTCTGCTCCACTCTTGCACCCACCCTCCATCATCCATTCTCTATGCACAGTAACCAGAGTGGTCTTGTCCTTCAAAAGGCAAGGCAGAGGAGTGGCGTGCTCATGCACAAGGGCACCTTCTTCTCCAGTAACTGCTCCTGTGGGTCCAGACCTTGCCTCTCTCAGATCCCTTCCTCTTGGATATTCTCAATATATGCCCTTGGCCAAATAGTTGGGATTTGTATCAGTTTCCTAGGGCTGCCATAAAGTACCACATATTGGGGAGGGCTTAGGCAACAGAAATTTATTTTCTCACAATCCTGGAGACTGAAAGTCCAGGATGAAGGTGTCAGCAGAATTGATTTCTCATGTGGTCTCTCTCCTTGGTTTATAGGTGGTTCTCTTCTCCCTGTGTCTTCACATGGCCTTCCCTGTGTGTGTGTCTATGTCCTAACACTTTCTTCTTATAAAGACACTGTCATCTTGGGTTAGGACCTTCCCTAGGGACCCCATTTACCTAATCACCTCTTTAAAGACCCTATTTCCAAAAACACACTCTAAGGTACTGGAGATTAGGACTTCAACTATAAATTTGGGGGGGACACAATTTAGCCCATCACAACCTATAATGTACAAATTGTGATAACAAGCAGTTCACTCAACCTCTCTGAGCAGAGGCTGCCCCTTCAATCCAGATGGATGCTGCCAGCCTGTCCAAAGCAAGGGGTCCACTACGGGGTCAGCACTTCTCCTCAGGACTTCCCTTCATGACCATTGTGGATGGAGGTTCCCTGGGGATCAGGCACTTACATGAGCCAGTCCCACAGACCACAGCACCAGCTTCAAAGGGTTAAGGCATTGAGCAGTTCTACTGACGCTTCTTGGCGGCCCAGGGAAGCGTGACTGATTAGAAGCCTGTCTGGAGGAGGAGCCCGCTTTGTGGGCCCGAAATAAATAAGGGCCTGTCAATAGCTCAGATCCCCGCCATCGACAAAGTCTGCAGCCTCAATAGGCAATTAACACTTTGCAGGGGCCAT
The DNA here is from genome assembly GCF_963455305.1 of Plecotus auritus. Taxonomy (NCBI): domain Eukaryota; kingdom Metazoa; phylum Chordata; class Mammalia; order Chiroptera; family Vespertilionidae; genus Plecotus; species Plecotus auritus. The sequence goes on along the minus strand of NC_137782.1, from coordinate 21,750,971 downwards.
ACCCAGCGGCCTCCTCGCGTTTTACTGCACATTTTCTGCCATCAGCTCTGGTATTGAAGCTTCTAAATAAAAACATAAAAGTGAGCTGGAACTGGCCAGCGCTTTGCCTGGCTGTAGTCACAATGCCCATACACAGCAGAGATCATATTTCCTCTCTCCTGCTTGCTCTAACTGCCCTTCCTCCGCCCCCTTACCCCGCCTGCACGCGCGCACACACACACACACCACACCACACACACACACACACACACACACACACACACAGGCATGTAGGTCATCTCCAGAGTGTGTCTAGGGAGGCACTGGAGCCTGCTTACTGGAGGAGGGGGTGATCAGTAGGTAGTCACACTGCCTGGGTTGAAATCTGACTCCAGCACATTAGTTGTGTGGTCTTGCAAAAACTGTTAAGCCTCAGTTACTTCATCTGTAGAATGGGAATAAGGGTAGAATCTACTTCACAGGACTGTCGTGAACTTGCTTTAAGCACAATGCCCGCATGTAATAAGGCCTCAACTAATGTTAAAGGGATTGATGGTATTGTTGTCATTATCATCCACAGGAGAAGAATGAGGATCATCTCACTGTGCAAACCAATTCAGCCTCTTCAACTTTCCTTTTATTTCTGCCACAGCCAGTGTCTTGCTTGAGCAAGGTATGTGCTCACTCAAATAAGCTGAATGGACCCCTCATACATGTCCTTGGACTGCCCAGGCTGATTCACACCTGGGAACCTGGATCCTGACGTTCCACCCCAAGGATGGGTGCCTTTGGGTCAGCAAGAGTTAAATCCATGGGCACAGATTCAAAGCAATAATCAGGAACTCTGTGGGGTCCCAGTTTATAGGACCCTCATTGCAAACTTCCATCTGACCCAGCAATCCCACTTCTTGGAAATATATCCTAAGAATCCTGAAACACCAATCAGAAAGAACATATGCACCCCTATGTTCATAGCAGCGTTATTTACAATAGCCAAGATCTGGAAACAGCCCAATTGTCCATCAGTAGATGAGTAGATAAAAAAGCTGTGATACATTTACACAGTGGAATACTATGCATCAGTATAGAAGAAGGAGCTTTTATCCTTTGAGACAGCATGGAGGGACCTGGAGATTATTATACTAAGAGAAATAAGCCAGTCAGAGAAAGACAAATATCACATAATCTCACTTAAATATGGAACCTAATGAACAAAATAAACTGACAAACAAAATAGAACCAGAGGCATGGATGCATGGAACAGAATAACAGGTATCAATGGGGAGAGTAGGGAGGGAATGGAAAAAGATTAACCAAATAATATATATACATATATGCATAGCCCATGAACACAGACAATAGTATGGGGAAGGCCTGAGGTGAGGTGGGGGTTGAGTGGAGGGATGCAAAAAGGGAGAAAAATGGGAGACATCTGTAATACTATCAACAATTACAAAAAGAATAGGCTTTGATAAATACTTAGAAACATTAAAGAGTAATGGATAAAAAATAGTCTTTGAAGAAAGTTAAATCTACATTCAAATCCTGGTTCTACCCCCTACTAAATATAATATATTGAGCCAAGTTACTTGATCCATCTAAGCCTCAGTTTCCTCATCTGTAAAGTACAATAATAACACTGACCGCCCCCCCAGAGTTACCAAGAGGATTAAATAAGATAATGCATAAAGAATTACATAGTGCTGCCACTGAATAAATTATCCCTCAATAAGTTGCTATTATTACAATTCTGTCTACCATTATTTTAAATGTTCTATTGTTACTACTATAGAAGAAATATAACTTTATTACAAATGATTAGGAAAATATAAGATAGGGAAACTCTAAGCTATGTTAAAAAAAAACAATGTCAATCTACATGCTAATCTTTTGGAAAGATCTCCAACACATTGAGTATGGAAAGAAGCCAGATGCAGTAGAAAGTATAGTAAGCTTACATTTGTGTAAACGTCTGCATGGCTAGATATAAGGACTTCGAGAGGTCACAGTTACAAGATAGGAACATCCAAGGTCCCTAAGTCCCCTTCAAGTAGAACCATCAAGGAGAGCCATCTGAGCCACATCAGAAAAACTTTCACTTTGTAATATCACTGAGATTGGAATTTTGTTACCACAGCATAACTTACCCTATGCCCGTGGTCGGCACACTGCGGCTTGCGAGCCACATGCGGCTCTTTGGCCCCTTGAGTGTGGCTCTTCCACAAAATATCACGGCCTGGGCGAGTCTATTTTGAAGAAGTGGCGTTAGAAGAAGTTTAAGTTTAAAAAATTTGGCTCTCAAAAGAAATTTCAATCATTGTACTGTTGATATTTGGCTCTGTTGACTAATGAGTTTGCCGACCACTGCCCTATGCTGACTAACACATTACCTATGTGGCTCTCAGGAAACCGTTGAACCAATTTCACTTAATTCCCAACTGACCAGAGAATTTCTACCTCACAGGGTTACTATGAAGGTTAAATAAGATGATCCACACAAATTGCTAAATATAATGTCAGGCACATGCTTGATGCTCAAGGACATTCCACTGTTTTTATTTTTCATTAGCAAACAAATTAACCATGGTCCCATTATCCCAACACAACCACAATTAGTGTTTTGTTGTTACTACTTCCCACATTTTTAATAGGCATAGTTTTACATAAACATAAAAAAAATCATTTCTACAATTTCATATGTTGCTTTGTTTTCCATTTGGTATTTGATAACAAGTATTTTTTTAATGTTACTGTGCAGTCTTCCTGACCATCGTTATCATTTATTGCAGACATTCCATTGGAACGCTATAGAATTTCAGAGTATTTCATGCTGCTGGGTTTAGAATTTCTAGCAATCCTTTCTTAATCCATTGATTTGCCTATTGATAGTCCTCACGCTCCCCTGCAAAATAAGAAATGTGGGCCTTTCCAAAAGCTACGGAGGACTCTCTGGCAGCAAGCAAATCAGGTGCCATTTCATCAGTCAACTTAAATCTAATGTCAAGTTCTTTTAACAGCTAAATGCTTCTCCAGGAACCGGCCTGTCCCTCGTGAAGCCTGCGTGGCATATTTCCAGAAGGTGAAATATGCTCTAACTGCTTTGCTTGCAATATAACTTGGCTTCTGTCAAACTCCCTTTATCCTTCCATGTTAATAAGCACCATGTGTGGGAAGGTGGAAACCAAAGGTCATGCTCACGCATATATATTTATATGCGTATATTAAGCATGTGTGGAACATATCTGTTCATTCACTTATTCACTTAATAACTGTGGTGAAAATCTTACTGTACCAAGAGCTAGAAATACAGAAATGCTTTGTTCTTCCTGAAGGAGAGGAGATGGGAACCCATAACATTCCCCTGGATCACAGAATAAATGCCGCAATTCTCACCCTACTTTCTAACGCCCCGCGTGATCTGCCCTCTCCCGATTCCTCCCCAAACACCTCCCAACTTTAGCTCTCACCAAGTGTGTCAGTTAATTTTATGTGTCAACTTGCCTGGGCTAAGAGATGCCCAGAGAGCTAGTAAAACATTATTTCTGGGTGTGTCTGTGAGGGCGTCTTTGGAAGAGATTAGCATTTGGATCCATAGACAGACTAAAGATCAGGTGGACATTATCCACTCCATCGCTGGCTTGAATGGAACACAAAGGAGGAGGAAGGATGAATTTACTCTCTCTGCTGGAACTGAGACATCCGTCTTCTCCTGCCCTCACACATCGGCTCTCCTGGTTCTCAGCCTGTCAGTCTCAGGCAGGACTTAAATCATCAGCCCCCAAATTCTCAGGCCCTTGGACTGGATTCCACCTCCAGCATTCCTGGTTCTCCAGCTTGCTGCTTGCAGATCCTGGGAATTTTTGGCCTCCATAATCATGTGAACCAATTCCTATAACAAATCTCATTTATATATCCTATTGGTTTTGTTTCTCTGGGGAACCCTGATTAATTCACCACGCTTCTCTTATTCTCTATGGTCAAGGCACACTGGGTATTAGCCATCAACCTAAAAGGAGGCTGGGAACTACAGGGAGAATGTAGCTTAAAATTTTTCACATTGTTGAAGTGGCCAAAGAACTCTTTAGAATAAGAATGTCTTGGAAATTATTTCTGTTATACACTTTATATTCCTCTTATGCCCCTGACCCCTGGGGAATTCCAAACAGGTCAAGAATCATCTCCATTTGCATATCTGACAAGAGCAAAAGATTTAGGTGTTATGGTAGACAAAATAATGCTCCCCTCCCCCAAAAAAATGTTTATGTCCTAATCCTCAAACCTCTGAATATGTTAGGTTACTTGGCAAGGGGGAATTAAAGTTGCAGAGGAATTAAAGTTGCTGACCAGCTGACCTTAAAAGAAGGAGATTATCCTGGATCAACCAGATGGACTCAATGTAATCACAAGAATCCTTAAATGGGGGAGAAGGAGGCAGAAGAGTTGGAACCAGGGAGATGACATCTTAAGAAATACATGAGTTGCCCCAGCTGGTTAGGCTCAGTGGATAGAGCATCGACCTGCAGACTGAAGGCTCCCAGGTTCGATTCCAGTCAAGGGCACATGCCTGGGTTGTGGGCTCGATCCCCAGTGGGGGATGTGCAGGAAGCAGCCAATCAACTATTCTCTCTCATCATTGATGTTTCTATCTCTCTCTCCCACTCCCTTCCTCTCTAAAATCAATAAAGATATATTTTAAAAAGAAGAAGAAATACATGACTTTGAAGATGGAAGGGAGCTGTGAATCAAGGACTGTGGACAGCTTCTAAAAGCTGGAAAAGATACAGGAATGGATTCCCCCCTAGAGCCTCCAGAAGGAATGCTCTCCTGTCAACACCTTGCTTTGAGTCCCATAAGACCTATTTCAGATTTCTGACTCCAGAACTCTAAGATAATAAATCTGTGCTATTTTCAGCAACCCCAGTATATAGCTATTTTCTACAGCGGTAATAAGTAGTAAATATTTTGATACCTGGGAGTGGTATGCTGCTATAAGAAATACTTAAAATGTGTGAGTATCTCTTATAAGACAAGAATAGAGTTTGGGGGCACAAGGGTGCAATGGGTGAGAGAAAGAAAAGAGGTCCAGATCCCAGCCACAGTCAGAGCTGGTTTGGGGCAAGTCACACTCTTTCCTCAAAGGCATCCATTGAAGAAGCTGACCAAGAGCTGGGATCCTCAAAATAGCCTGCATACTGAACATAGAGAGGGCATATTCGCTGACTTCAGGGGTTGCTGCTCTGTACAAAGCAAAACAATTCTAACTCTGTTTACCCATTTAACATAACCTGGGGAGCCTGGTGCAGCCTTAGTGGCAGTAAGGAAAGGGTTAATCTCCTCTCTGGCTAGTGCAAGTGTCCTCCCACCTCACTATGGGTGAAAATCAATGAAGGCTGTTTTCATCCAAGTAAAAATAAATCTTAATCACTTTTGTAAAGAAAGAGAAGATAAACAGTATTCTAAAAATGAACTCCCCTATTTAACAACTGTTAAGTGCTATTTCTTGAATGATACCAAAGATGACATCACGTTCAGGTTATAGGGTGGGCATCATCAGCTGCTGATTGGGGAGCAACTGAAAGGGAGAGGAAAAGTAAAAGAAGATGTATAAATAGATCCAAAAAAGTTGTGGAGAGAACTCTCTGAAGGTGTAAGGCATATAGGAATGAGCAAGCCAGCAACACATTTCTAGCAGGGGGGTGGGGCTGAATCAGAGCAGATAAGCATGTACCCCAAATTCCACTTGGTGCTTCCAGAGGCTGAAGGACTCTGTAACTGACCCATGAGGCCATATGAAATCCTAAAAACCGTCAGCTCACATGCCTTCCATTGTCCCCTGTTTTCCCACACACCCATACTTTTCTCAGAACCTTTATAGTACAGCTTCTAAATTCCCTCCCCTCTACAACTGAAAATGCCTGCTCTAGGGCCCTCAATGGCTCCATTTTCTGTGGCAGATTGCATTGTTGTTAGAATTTTTTACTCTATCATTACCTATAAGAGATGATACATTTCTATCTCGTTGACTTTGGGCTTGGCTATCAGACTTTGGCAGGGACCAGTATGACATATGTCATGCCCATGCAGAAGTTAATTTGTGTTGTAAGTTTCACCTGATCTCTTGAACATCATGAGAATAGCCTATACTAGAGTGGAATGGCTACATCTATGTGAGTCCCAAAATGAAAGTCATACCAAGCAGGGCTGCAGCCAAACTGAACCACTCAAATGTAAATGACAGAGAATAACACAGGAAAGTTTATTGTGGGTAGTTTGCGTCCTCTTGTGGCTCTCCTCCACATTCACCAAGCCCCATGGCCTTATCCACTTGTGCACTTCCAGCTGTTGACCTGGCCTCAACCCCTCCTTCACCTGATCACTTCAGGCAGTTCACCTGACCCCACCCCGTGTTCATGTCACCACTTCCAGCAGTTCAGCTGTCCTTTGTTCACTTGACCACTTCAGGCTGGTAAGCTGGACACTCCCCCTTGTACCAGAAACCCCGAACCCTTGTTCACCTGACCACTGAACAACACTGACCGGGCTGCTTTGCTCCTCACCCACAGGGGTGGACTTTCTAATTTCTGGAAGTTGGGTTAAGTACCTAATACCCACAGCCCCAGATCACCTTCAACTCACAGACTGCCTCCTACCCAGCAGCGAAGGCACCAAGAAGAAATACGCCAGCCAACCTTTAAGACAGCCATGGGGGTCCATGTGCCTAGGGAACCACCATCGTACCCACCATGAGGGCATCTCACAATGGAGTGTCCTGCAACCCTCCCAGCATGCCTTTGGGCTTTGAAATCAGGGAAAGACTTGTGTTAAGCCCCTGAAAACCCGTTCCATTCTGGGAGCACTCTCCTGCTCACTCCACAGACACTTAATGGTCGCCTGACCTGAGGGCCAGCTTTCTGCCTCATTCACAGGAACGCCCTACCTTGAGGACAGGGACCTTCTTGCTGGCATCCAGTCTGGACCACAAGAAGGTGGGGCGTTTGCGTGCTCTGTGACCCTTCTACGCATTCACCAGGCCCATGGCCTTATCCATTTGACCACTTCCAGCTGTTGACATGGCCCAAACCCTTCTTCACCTGACCACTTCCGGCTGTTCACCTGAACCCACCCCCGTGTTCACGTCACCACTTTGGCTATTCACTTGGCCTCTCCCCCTTGTTGACTTGCCCACTTCTAGCTGGTCTCTGGGCTCCACCTCCTTGCTCAGGTGACCACTTCCTGCTGTTCACCTGTCCCTTGTACACTTGACCACTTCCAGCTGGACACCTGGTCCCTCCCCCTTGTTCCTGAGACCCCGCTCTCTTGTTCACCTGACCACTCAGGCACACTGACCTGGCTGCTTTGCTCCTCACACAGAGGGGTGGACTTCCCAATCTGTGGAAGTTGTGTTAAGTGCGTAACACCCCCAGTCCCAGATCAACTTAGGATCAAAGGTTGCCTCCTACACAGCAGCAAGGACCTCAAGAAGGAGTACACCAGCCCGCTATTAAGATAGCCATGGGGGTCCATGAGCCTAGGGAACCCCCATAATGCCACCATGGAGCATCTCACACTGGAGTGTCCTGCGACCCTCACATGCCTGCTGTGGGCTTTCAAATCAGGGAAAGAGATGTGTTAAGGCCCTGAAAACCCGTTCCATTCTGGGAGCATTGTCCTATCCCCACAGAGTCACTTACTGCTCACCAGGCCATGAGAGAAAGTTTTCTGCCTCATTCACACCAATGCCCTACCTTGAGGACAGGGACCTTCTTCCTAGCATTCAGTCTGGACCACAGGAAGGTGGGGCGTTTGCATCCTCTTGTGACCCTCCTCCGCATTGACATGGCGCCACCAGCCTTTCCACTTGACCACTTCCAGCTGTTGACCTGACCCAAGCCCTTGTCCACATGACCAATTCCGTCTGTTCACCTGGGCCCAGCCCACCCCCTCGGTCAAGTGAGCACTTCCGGCTTTCAACTTGACCACTCCCCCTTGATGACATGACCATTTTAAGCTGGTCACCAGGCCCCTCCCCACTGATGATGTCACCACTTCCATCTGGTCACAGGGCCCACACCCTTATTCACGTGACCACTTCTGACTGTTCACCTGGGCCCAACCCACCCCCTCTGTCAGGTCAGCACTTCAGGCTTCCCACCTGGCCCCTCCCCCTTGATGATGTGACCACTTAAAGCTAGTCACCAGGCCCCACCCGTTGGTCACGTGACTATTTCAGGCTGTTCCCCAGGCGGACTTCCCAATCGCTGGAAGTGGGGTTAAGGGTCTAACACCCACAGCCCCAGATCACTTTCTACTTACAGGCTGCAAATCTGACAGCCCCACCTGTGGGCTTTGAAATCGGAAAAGAGCTGTGTTGAGCCCCTGAGAACCCTTTCCATTCTGTTAGCAATGTCCTGCTCCCTCCAGAGTCACTTGCTGTGTGCCGGGCCCTGAGGGCCAGCTTTTTGCCTCATTCACGGGGAACACCCCTCCTTGAGGACAGGGACCTGCTTGCTGCCATTTAGAATCTGGACCACAGGAAGTTGGGGCATTTGCATCCTCTTGTGACACTCCTCCCATTCACGTGGCCCCACCAGCCTTTCCACTTGACCTCTTCTGGCTGTTCACCTGGTCCCAACCCAAGCACTGGGTCACGTCACCACTTCTGGCTTTCCACCAGGCCCCTCCCCCTTGATGACATGACCACTTCCATCTGGTCACAGGGCCCCACACCCTTATTCACATGACCACTTCCGGCTGTTCACCTGGGCCCAGCCCACCCCCTCTGTCAAGTCAGCACTTCAGGCTTTCCACCTGGCCTCTCCCCCTTGATGACATGACCACTTTAAGCTGGTCACCAGGCCCCACCTGTTGGTCACGTGACTATTTCCAGCTGTTCCCCAGGCCCTTGTTCACCTGATCACTGACTCACACTGGCCAGGCTTCTTAGCTCCTCTCACAGAGGGGTGGACTTCCCAATCGCTGTAAGTGGGGTTAAGGGCCTAACATCCACAGCCCCAGATCACCTTCTACTCACAGGCTGCCTCCTACCCAGTAGGAAGGGCAGCAAGTGGAGGGCCGCCAGCCCTCCTTTAAGACAGCCATGGGGGTCCATGTGCCTAGGGACCCCCCATCGTCCCCTCCATGGGGGCATCTCACGCTGGAGTTGCCTGCGAATCTGACAGCCCTACCTGTGGGCTTTGAAATCAGGGAAAGAGCTTTGTTGAGCCCCTGAAAACCCTTTCCATTCTGGGAGCAATGTCCTGCCCCCTCCAGAGTCACTTGCTGTGTGCCAGGCTCTGAGGGCCAACTTTTTGTCTCATTCATGAGGAACACCCCTCCTTGAGGACAGGGACCTGCTTGCTGCCATTCAGAGTTTGGACCACAGGAAGGTGGGGCGTTTGCGTCCTCTTGTGACACTCCTCCCATTCACGTGGCCCCACCAGCCTTTCCACTTGACCACTTCCAGCTGTTGACCTGGTCCAAACCCCTTCTTCACCTGACCATTTCCGGCTGTTTACCTGACCCCACCCTCATGTGCATGTCACCACTCCCGGCTGCTCACCTGGCCCCTCCCCCTTCTTGACTTGACCACTTCCAGCTGGTTACTGGGCCCCACCTACTTGATCACGTGACCACTGCCGGCTGTTCACCTATCCCTTGTTCACTTGACCACTTTTGACTGGTCACCTGAACCCTCCGCTTGTTCCTGAGACCCCGCTCCCTTGGTCACCTGAGCACTGAGCCACACTGGCCAGGTTGCTTTGCTCCTCTCGCTGAGGGGTGGACTTCCCAATCTCTGGAAGTTGGGTTAACATGTTTAGCGCCCAGCCTATTTTGTCTTCCAGACGGAAAGTGTAGTGTCAGTCACAGGTGACTGACTGGGCGCTTAACGTGTTAAGGGCCTATCTCCCACAGCCCAAGATCACCTTCTGCTCACAGGCAGCCTCCTACCCAGCGGGGAGGGCCACCAGAAGGGGGACACCAGCCCCCCTTAAAGACAGCTATGGGGGGCCATGAGCCTAGGGACCCCCCCATCATCCCCACCATGTGGGCATCTCACATTGGAATGTCCTGCCACTCTGACAGTACTGCCTGTGGGCTTTGAAATAAGGTACTGATATTTGAGGGGCTGTTTGTTATCACAGCCTTACTTATCAAGAGCTGACTATTACACAGCCCATTTCAATGGCTTGTCCTCAACTTTTTACTGCTCAGACTCTGCAAGAGTATTTCTCAAAGTATGTCTTCTGAGTCATAGTTATTTTGTAAAAGCTTAACAGGAGTATGGTAAAAATGAACTTGGGAAATTCTGCACAACTACTCTTGGAGATTTACAATGCCTATCTGTATATTAAAGGCTCTGAGAAGTCTTGTAGTTTATGGCAGTGGTTGTGGGCATCAGCTCTGGGTTCATATTGCCTAGATTTGAATCCTGGATCAATCTACTACTGCCTACTAGGTGAATGACGTTGAACAGGTTACACCATCTATTTGAGCCTCAGTTTTCTCATTTAAAAAGTGAAGATAAAAAGAGTATCTTCACTGGGTTATTGTGAAGATTAAATGAATTGATGATAATTCAGTACTAATGGATTGCTTTCCAGATCACCCTTCTTTTCCAAGCTCATAAGTGGCATATAAAATGTTTTAAAGTGTTAAAAATATATGTATAATCATCTTAGAAATAATACTTAGATCTCTTTGAACTAGGAATGGAGTGAAATTTCACAATTCTAAATGGGGACTAAAGCTGACAGTTCACCAGGCACTGGAGCTAGAATCAGGTAGTGAGGAGGAGGCATTCAATTTCCACAGAAGAATGGGGATTAAACATTCTTTACACGTGGCAGTGAAAAGAGTCAGTCTCCCAAATGAGGTCAGGGGCTATGACTGTGCTTCCCCCTCTCTGCAAACAAAGTTTTAAATTTTACATCATTTACTAAAGAATTTCAGTCATAGCTGAGCTATGAACCCATTGTGGAAGAAAAAAGAATACATGAATATCTAACAACCGTGTATATGTTTTCTCTAAGTGGCTGAAGCTACTCTATCCCCAGAGAGTGAGAGCTCTGAGCTGCAAATGTAAGACCTGCTTCCGAGTCATGAACAATTATGGCCAGGCAGAAACAACCATGGCCCATGGTGAATGAAGGAAAAGCAGAGGAGGAGCTCACAATCAAGATGCACACACAAACAAAAATTACAAATCAAGTTAGAAAAATCAATGTTTTGATACAGATCCAATAAAAACATGGGAGATTTAATATCTGAGTAATAGAGATAATAAAAGTATTAAATACATGTAAATTTTTAAAAGAAATATAAGCTGAAATAACATCCATAAAACAAAAGCAGGAGATAAAAGACAAAAACAGGTAGTTACAAATCAATGTATCAAAAAAGAAAAAATAATAAATTATGAATGTTAGAAGTGAAAAATATAATCAGTGAAGTGCCTGACACATAGCTAATATTCAACATATATTATTTTAATAATACTAAAGAAAACTTTTTTAACTTTATTGAAGCTAATATTCCTAACATTTATTTAAAGAAGTCAGGTTTAAAAGACAGCTCGAAGATGGCAGCATAGGCAAACGCCTGTACTCGCTGCCTCCTACAACCACATAAAAATTACAACTAAAATACAGAACAACCATCATCCAGAACCACCAGAAAGCTGGCTGAATGGAAATCCTACAACTAGAGAAGTAAAAAAGAAAGCACACTGAGACTGGTAGGAGGCACGGAGGCGCGGAACAGGCTGCTGCTTTTTTAATCGGGAGGGAGAGCGTCTCTGTGGAGGCCGCCTGGAGGAGCAAGGGGTCCTAGCCCCACACCAGACGCCCTGGGCAGCCCAGGGTCCCAGAGATGGGAAAAGAAGTCCCTACAGACAGTAAGAACTATGGGCTGTAAAACCCAGTGCAGATTGGGGCTCAGTGACATAGGGGCTGCTGGAGACTCAGCTATTCCTCTTAAAAGACCGGCACCATGAACTGAACTTACAAGCTCCTGCTTTCTCTGAGCTCCAGTGCTGGGTGAGGCTCTGGGGGGCCCAGACACATATGAGGAGAAACTTGACTGTCTGGCATCGGGGCAGGAACTCAGGAGCAGCTTTCTCCCAGACAGAGGTGCTTGCAGAGGTCATTGTTCCTACGGTGGGACCTTCCCAGTTGCAGGGCTGACTGGCAGCTATTTCTGTTTGCTCCACCCTGGTGATTCCCTGAGAACCCACCCCATCCAATTTACAACCCCACCCAAGCTGATTGCAGCAGCTTTTGCATATTAATTCCCTGTCCTTGCTCAGGCTAAAGCCTATCAAACAAGCTGCAGCTGGGTCAGGGAGCCCCAAACCTATCAATAAAAGGCCCAAGACCCGGCACCAGCACCAGCCTGCCTTGCTTCACAGCTGGGCCTCATCTGGGCACTGCCAAACCTGATACAAAGAGGAGGATTCTGCAGATCTCTCTGTAGATCCTGCTGAGTGGCCCCAGGCAGTGGCTGACTTTACACCTCCCTGGAGACCCAAGAGCCAGTGTAACTAGTGGTCAGTGTCAGACCATACCAGATTACAACTCTTCACATCCATAAGCAACATTCTCAAGGGCAGACTCAGTGAGCACCAAAGCCCCACTGAAGCAAGTCCTGCTCCATAGGGTGTCTCCTGTACAGCAGTTATCCCACTGTAGTCACAGCTAGTCCCCCAGCCAATTGGTCCGGAGGTCAATTCCTCCCAGTGACATCAACAGCAATCAAGGCTCAACTACAACAAGACTGTGCACATAGCCCACAAAGGAGTGCACCTAGAGTGTTAACCAGATTTAGGAAGCTGAGCCACTGGGCCCTATAGGACACCTACTACAGAAGGCTACTCTATCAACACAAGGAGACTTAGCAGCTCTACCCAATACATAGAAACAAACACAGGAAAGCAGACAAAATGTGGAGACAAAGAAACATGTCACAAATTAAAGAAATGGAAGAAAGAAAACCACTGGATATAGAGTTCAAAACCACGCTTATAAGGTTACTCAAGAATCTTCTAGAAACCTCCAAGGGACTTAGTGAGACTTTCAAGGATCTTAGTGAGAATGCCATAAAATGGAAAAGGACCAGTCAGAAATTAAGCATACATTGACTGAAATAAAGAATAATATACAGGGATTCAACAGTAGACTAGAGGATTCCAAGAATCAAGTCAAAGATTTGAAATACGAGGAAGAAAAAAACACCCAACTGGAAGAGCAAAAAGAAAAAAGAATTCAAAAATATGAAGATAATGTAAGGAGCCTCATGGACAACATCAAGCATACCAACATCCAAATTATGGGGGTGCCAGAAGAAGAGAGAGAGAGCAAGATATTGAAAACATATTTGAAGAAATAATGACAGAAAACTTCCCCTACCTGGTGAAAGAAATAGATTTACAAGTCCAGGAATCACAGAGAACCCCAAACAAGAGGAAACTAAAGAGGACCACACCAAGACACATCATAATTAAAATGCCAAGGGCTAAAAACAGAGAATCTTAAAAGCAGCAAGAGAAAATCAAGGGAGTGCCCATATGACTGTCAGCTGATTTCTTAACAGAAACTATGCAGGCCAGAAGGGAGTGGCAAGAAATATTCAAAGTAATGAATAGCAAGGACCTATAAACAAGATTACTCTACCCAGCAAAGCTATCATTTAGAATTGAAGGTCAGATAAAGAGCTTCACAGACAAGAAAAAGCTAAAGGAGTTCATCACCACCAGACAAGTATTATATGAAATGTTGAACGGTATTCTTTAAGAAGAGGAAAAAAAAGAAAAAGATAAAAAATATGAACAACAAAATGGTAACCCAGCTATTATCTATCAACAATCAAATCTAAAAATCAAATGAATAAGAAATCTAATGAACAGAATAAACTGGTGAATAAAATAGAATCAGAGGCATGGAAATGAAACAGACTGACAATTCTCAGAGGGAAGTGGTTGGAGATGGTGGGAAGAAATTAAACAAAGATCTTATATGCATGTATGCATTACCTATGGAAACAAACAACAGGGTGGCGAAGGTCTGGGGCAGGGTGGGAACCAGGTGGAGGGGAGCTATGGGAGGGGGGGAGAGGGACATCTGTAATAATCTCAACAATAAAGATTTTTTTTTTTTTTTTAAATAGCAAGACAGGTGAAAAGCCTCTGGCAACCTGTGGAATTGCTGTTAAGGCTGATAGGACTTTCTGCTTTGGGGAAAATTGATGGTATAAGGCCCCAATCTATGTCTCATTTCTTTTCATTAAACTACTTTTGTGCTGAAAAAAAAAGAAAAAAGAAATAAAAGACATCTCAATGAAGAAAAATGTACCTTGCTTCCTGTTCTAGAGTCTAATGAGACTTTTACAAGACCAGAAAGAAGGCAAATATACACGACATCTCCTGACACATGGTTTTGAATGTGGTGTGCTCTTTCCAGGTTCTTTTTCATGTTTGAGTTCTTTTTCAGTTATATACTCTATACCAGCATCTTCTGGTATAGTGTGTATGTCTGAAAAAAAGAATAAAATAGTAAATCATTTATCCCCCACAAAAAGAAGGCAAATTAAATACCAATATAAATCATTTTACATTTTAATAGATAAACTTGTCCTCTTGAAAAGTCATCCTGGGTCAAGTGTTCTACAGATTCTTGGTCTCCCAAGGCCATGAGGTTCCTGATTCCTACATCTGAGGCAGATTCCCCAGCTTCTTTCTTATCATCGGAGATCTCAAGGACTTTGCATAGCTTTTGCCACTTTCTACCCTATATTAATTATCTATTGCTACATCACAAATTGCCGTAAAACTTTTTAATTTGAAAAACAATAAACATTTATTATCTCACTTAGAGCCCATCAGTCAGTAGTTTGGAAGCAGCCTAACTAGGTGGTTGTGGCTCAAGATCTCTCATGAGATTGCAGTCAACATGTTGGCCAGGACTGCAGACCTGACTGGGAGGGAAGATCCACTTCCAAAATAGCTCACTAACATAACTAGAAAGTTCACGCTGGCTTTGACTTTGCCAGGTCCTTGCTTCATGAACCCTCCATAGGCATGGTTGAGTGTCTTCATGACATAACAGCTGGCTTCTCCCAGAGTGGTTTATTCTAGAGAGAGCAAGATGGTGGCTCTAATGTCTTTTAGACCCAACTTCAAAGTCACACTCCATCACTTCTGAAATATCAATTTAATACTGGCCAGGCCTAGTACTTACTTTGAGAGAGAGAATTAGACAAGGAATCTATATCCACAGGGAGATTGCACAATGAATACTAACAGGCAAGAATTATGAGGAGCCATCTTGTAGGCTGGCTGCCACAGTGCACCCACTGGCCCCCAATGATTTATACTACTTATGCTACCTTCAGGGACCCTCCCACATGCAAAATGCTCTCTCCTCTTCCAGAAGCTCCTAAACAGTTTTATCCCATTACAATATCAGCTAGAAATCCAGAACACCTTCATGTAAATGAGGTCCAGATGCAAGTGAAGCTCTTCAGGTCTGATTCTTTGCAGTTCTTTCCAATATGAACTAAAAAGACCAAAACAGTAGTTAAATATGAGTCACTTGTCCATAACAGTTCTAAAAACCAACAGCCACACATTGGCAATTCCTTGTTTGGGAATTGAGGCCTAGGAAAAATTTCCCATAGCTCTTGGTTTCACCCTTTGGGCACTTGGTCATCTAAGCATTTTTCCTTTACTATAAAAAGTGGCCCATGTTTGAGACTGCATAATTTTCTCAGCCTGTGTCCTGCCTAAAGAAGCTTAGGCATCCAAAGGCTTCTTTTCATTTTGTCTTACCTCTGTTTCTTTCAGTTCCAACCAGCAGTGTTTCTGTCAGAACATCTCTCTTAAAAGTTTTGTGATTTTCCTGTGAATTTAATTGGGGTCCACACCATTAGATACAACACATGCTTAACAAATCTATTTGAGATAAACCTTTTTCTACCTTGGGCTTCTGCTGAGACTACTGGGAGATAAAACTTTTAATGTTCTTAGTAGCACTTTTTATTTAGTAAATAGTTCTCTTAACCTAACCTCAGAATCTATGTCTGGGGCAGTCACATCCCACCATCCCCAGTGAGGGTCTGGGATTTTCTACTTAGAATACAGTGGGTAAGCTGAGCCCTTAGAGTCAGATACATGGATTTAAATCCCAGCTCTACTTTTTATGAACTGTGAGGCTTTGGACAAATTACTTCACCTCCCTGAACTTTGCTCTCTTCTGAGATAATAAGAGTTCTGCCAAATAGAGGTAAAAGCAGTTAACATACAAACATGGAGTTTAGCATAATATTTGGCACATAGTAAAGATTCAGTAAATGGCAGGTCTAGTTGTTCTTTTGTCTGTCTGGTTCCTAAACCTCTGATTTGGCTGGCTTAGTTCAACAATCAAACCTCCTCTCAGTGCCACCTCATAGGGCTCTCTGACCCCAAGACCTCACACAAGCAGATGTCAGAAAACCCAGCCAGAACTGGTTATTTCATCTGCATGAAGCTCAACACCTGGCATGGATGCTTTCACCGTAAACCATCTCCTCTCCAAATATTTTATGGCCCCTCATGGCCCCTCAGCAGCAGTGAAGCTCAAAAGACCTGTGGGGCTTGTTGACCTGGGGCCTTCAGCCCCCCTCCATCTGCCAGGCCAGCTGAGGACTCCCAGAACAGCCTGAGATGCTCCACCCCTAAGCAGCTGTGGGGAGGTTGGCCTTTCTCTGCCCCAGCCCCCAGCAGCTGGGCCATCTGCTCACACTAGGGAACATAGCAGTTCATTTTGAGGGCAGCCTCCTCTGTTGTCCAGTTAATTCATTCATTCCATGTGCAATTATCAAACACCTACTAAGTGCCAGATTCTGAACTGCACACTAAGAGTGCAAGCTTGAAACTCATAGTTTGATAGAGGAGACATTTTTAAAAGAAGATATGATGAGCTAGTGTGATTAGTACCACTCCCATCCCGAGACCTGCCACACACATGCATCTGAGGGAGCTGCCATGTGTCTAGAACATGTCATTTCCTTAGTCAGAGTTCACTGGGCTTGGGTCACTTCACACAAAATGGGGCCAGGAATGCCCACCTAGGGATTTTAACTTGAGATCAAAGGGTGGCTGAAACTGTAAGATGATGAACTCAAAAATTATCACAAATCAGGTTCCCAACAGCAAAATGTGGGGCTTTTCAAACACGATGCTCCTCACATCAAGAGGTAGATCTGGCCCTGGCTGGTTTAGCTCAGTGGATAGAGCATTGGCCTGCAGACTGAAGGGTCCCAGGTTCAATTCCAGTCAAGGGCACATGCCCGAGTTGCGGGCTCAGTCCCCAGTGGGGAGTGTGCAGGAGGCAGCCAATCAATGATTCTCTCATCACTGATGTTTCTGTCTCTCTCACCCTCTCCCTTCCTCTCAGAAATCAATAAAAGATACTTTTTTTTAAAAAAGTAGATCTGTGGCTCATCCCTTTGAACTGAAGGGAGTCTTTTTTTATTAACTTAATGCATAGACTATGACAAAAGTGGCTTCGAGGTTCTCTTAAAAAACACTTTCCACCTTCCTTCAATCTCTTTTGGGACACCAACCTTTGGAACCCTGAGCTATCGTGTAAGAATTCTGGTTACCCTGAGGTTCCTATATTAGAGAGACCACATGGAGAGATCACAGAGTAGTAGAGAGAAATGTCATAGGAGCCCCAGCTATTCCAGCCCCCAGCCCAGTTGTTAGATATGCAAGTAGAGAAGATGACTTCAACTTCAACCAACATCAGTCTACAGCCACATGAAAGAACCTGAACATGAACCAACTAGTTGTGCCAAGTTAATCCTCAAAACCATGAAAGATAGTAATAATAAATGATTATTGTTGTTTGACATCACTATTAAGGTGGTTTGTTATGGAACAAAAGTTAAAGAGAGATGGAGGGAGGCCTTCCATAGTGAGAGAGGATGAAGCCGGCATGCTGGAATAGATGGAGTGATGAAGATACTGCTTGAGTCCTGGGTCTACTTGTTTGAGAACTCTTGTCTCTGCCCCTCCTGAAATGATTCCTTAGATTCTTTGGAACTCTTCTTATTAGCTAAGTTAGTACATGTTAGATTTCTGTCACTTGCAACCAAGTTAATACATGTGATTTGGGATAAGCCAAAGGAGATTCACATGTTTAGAGCACACGTTGTGGGGGTGGAAGTAGTGAGGGATAAAGGAGAGGAGTAAGTTTAGGACTTATCAATGAGGAACTGCAAGGAGGATTTTTGTTGTATTCAATTTATATCCTACCTGTCTCCACAAATTATTTGGGAATACTACCAAGGACTTTTGACTTTATTATAAAGACAATGAGGAGCCAGAGAACAATTTTTATCTAAGAATGACAGGCTGAGACATGCATTATGGAAAGGTCAATTTGCCAGTTTGGATGAAGTGTTGGAAGAAAGTGAACTGGTCAAGAGTCTATTGATGTGATGCAGAGAAGAAATGATGAGGAACTTAATCCAGGTGGGGAAATGGGGTGGTATGAGAAAGTATTAAGAGGTAAAATGGAAAGTCCTTTTTGGGAAGAAGGATGAGAAAAAACAAACCTAAGATGATTTTCAAGTTTGTGGTTTGAATACCTGAAGAGGAGATGGTGCCCTTGCCAAGATTCAAGAGAAGGACCAAGTCAGGATATAAAGGTGATGACTTGAGCTTGTATATGCACATCTCAAGGTGTTTGTGGGGAATTAAGGGGGAAAGAGCATTCATTAATTTATCCATTTAACACATTTATTGAACACATGTTTTATATCAGGCTCTGGCAATGTGTTAGTGAGCAAAATGGATATAGAGCTTGCCCTCATAAATTTTACAGTCTAGAAGAGCAGATAGAAATTAATTAAACATATGAATATAAAATTATAAACTCTTAAGAAAAATATTAGAGTTATGATGGCACATTACAAGGAAACCTGATGAAGTCTGGGGATATATCAGTTACTGTGGTTGCATAACAAATAACCCCAATACTTGGTGACATTTATTATTTCTCATGGCTCCTGTAAGTCAGGAATTCCAAAGGGGTACAGTGGTAGCAACTTATCTTTGCTGCTTGATGTCTGGTGCTTCAGCTGGAAGACTCGAGAACTGGGGATTTGAATCACCTGAAGTCTCATTCACTCACATGTTTGATGGGCACAGTTGGCATTCCAAGTGAACTGTCTGAATGGGCTAGTTGGGCTTTCTCACAAAATGGGCAAGTAGAGAGTGGGGGAGGGAGAGAGAGAGGTTGCCTCTTATGACTCAGCCTTAAAAGTCATACAGCACCACTTCTGCCACATTCTATCAATCAAGGCAGTAACAGATCCACCCAAGTTCTAGATGAGGAAACACAAACTCACCACTTGACAGAGTGGTGTTAATATCACATTGTAAGAAGGGCATGTGGAATGGGAAAATACAGCCTGCCACACTGAGGTCTCATTTGAGCTGAGATCTCAATGATGAACATGAGGAACGTAAGTCAACCAGTGATGGGATGAAGATGACAGATTAGGGACAGTATTCTTAGCAGAAGGAACAGCATGTGCAGAGGCCCTGATGTATGAAAGAGCATGATGTATTTGAGAAATCTATGGAAGGTCAGAGCAGGTGGAGTGAGCTGGAAACACAAGTCTGAAGGTCAAGGAAAAGGTAAATGTTGAAGACAGAAGTGTGGAAGCCCAGGGTAGAAGGCTGTGGAGGGGACCACAAGGGAGAGTGAGCAGAGAGTCAAAAGCAGGTCTCATAAAAACTGGAGTTTGCTTGAACTAATGCCCTCTTCCAACTTCCTACTGCTAAAATATGGTCAATCTCAGAACTTGTCTTCACTTTCAACCACTGGAAGCTGGCTGCTTTGCTTTGCTATCTGATTGCCTAGAATAGCCAGCCTCCAAGATGGCCCCTGATGATCCTTGCCTCTTGGTATTTACCCCTTTGTGTAGTCTTCTTCAACACTGAATCAAGCTGACTTCTGTGACCAAAAGAATACTACAGAAATGACAGTGTGTGACTTCCAAACGTAAGTTACTGCACTACATCTTCTACCTTGACTTGCTCACCCTGAAAAACCAGCCATCATGCCATAAAGTGTCAAACAGCCCTCTGGAGAGGCCCATGTGGTGAGAAACTAAGACCTCCTGCCAATAGCCAGCACCAACTTGCCAGCCTTGTGAATGAACTCCTTTGGAAGTGGATCCTCTTCTCTAGTCAAACCTTCAGATGATTCCATCCCTCTAGTCTTTAAATCTCAGGCTGAGGTCTCAAACATCATGGAGCAGAGAAAAGGCATCCCTGCTGTCTAAGTTAATGATCAACAAACACCATGTGAGAAAATAAATTATTATTGTTGTTGTTGTTTCAAGGCATTGATATGCTGAGGTGATTGGTTACACGGCAATAGATAACTACTGCACTACCCCAGCCCTTTGATTATCCCACTTTACCTCACATTCCCCCTGATTATAACCAGTTCCAGGAGAGTGGGCTAGAAGAAACCACTCATCAAACCTTGGCTTCATTTAGGGCTTTCCAAGCAGTTTTATAAAACATCTTCTCCATTTGTACATCTCTAGTGACTACCTCCCAAGGCAGCTCACCTCATTTGATGCCTGGCTCCCATCCTAGTCACCACTACTGCTGGTGCCTACTTTCCCAGGAGCTGTCCCTGACCCAGTGCTGAACCCAGACCCCCTCAACCCTTCCCCAGCCAAAAGATCAAATTACAATTCCAAAAAGCATGCTTGACTTGGAAACATCAGCAAGAAAGTTCTGTTTCCCCGTATCTTTAAATGAAGAAAGACTCCTTGTCAGTTTGGAGCAATTAGCTGTGGGAGATGATGACAGAGTAGTGAGAGTTGCTGTGAGGGGGCAGAGTGACCCCGGAAGCCCCAACTCAGACAGACATGCTGCAGATGGCACAACGAGATAACGCCTTTCATGTTTCAGAAACCACATTGTCAACAATGTTTCCAGACTCGAAAATTAGCTGAAGTCATCAGGAGTGCCTGGCAGCAAGCAGCAGGCACCTTGGTGGGGGCCCCTCATTTACGTTTCGCATTGGTACAAGGAGAAACTGTCGAGGTTCACAGAAAAGGTTGGTGGGCCTACCATCTCCAGAGGCTGGAGAAAGGGTAAGCCTGGGGCATACGGAGGCATTTACAGGGGTCAACGTTTAAAAGCTTCGATCTTGTAGCTCCTGACCTAATAGCAGGGGATTAACTCCAAGACTCAGAATGCAACCTCCTACCCCTTGCCTTGTGCATTGATGTTTCCTCTTTAGAGGGTTACAGAAAGCAAAAGTGATTAACCCAATCACCCATATCTTAAATAAGGATTGTATTATTTTTAACAAAATTATCCTTGTTAAAATAAAAAATGCTCTCTATGCTAAAGATAAGGCTCCATGTGAAGCAGTCTATGCCAACCGTCTGACCTTTCCATTACAGCTGCCCTGCCTCTGGCATCCACCACTCTTAGAAGAGCCAGGAAACAGAATTAGAGGCTGGTACCCTACTGCCCAGGAAAACCATGACTCCAGTCAATTGCAATGATTGGGGATGGGGAAGGTTGAGAGTTAGCTATTGCTGCAACCCTGGTTTATGCCCTAAGCAAGCATGAGATGCAACGTAGAGTTAAGATTACATATCCTTTGTAAGGGATAGATAGTTTAGGGGAAAATACATCCTGTCCCTTCTGCTAAAGTACCTTCTTATGTTTGCTCAGGAGGGAATTGGGACTATCACCCTAATTGCAGAGTCCCATTTACTAGGGCAAAGCAAACAAGTAAGTTATTCCCTCTAGGAATTCAAAAAGGACAAAAGCTAAACTTGAACCTGTGCCTGTGCCTCAGAAACAAGATTTGCAGAGGATGGCAGGTGGGAAGTAGTGGGGGGAATATTCTCTGGTGTTATGATAACTCAGGTTATTAAGACTCAGCCTGAGAATTCCAAGCAAATCTACACATTCAGCAGTGAGTTTGAGCCCCAGAAGGTATCTGAGACCTTTGCCTTTCCAGTCAGGGTCCTGGAAATTATGTGGCCCCCTTTACCATTGCTGGACACCCAGCAGCTGGTAGACCACTCTGGACAGAGGGATGAAACCCCCAGGAGGCAGGGTGAGAGGGAAAAGTGAAGCTGAGGATTTTGCCTGAAAAAAGTGGTATGAGCAGCAGCAGGTCTTTATGAAGCTCAACCAGCTTGGACCCACTACAAGGCCAGCTCTGGGCATTAACAAAAGATGAAAGGAACAAAATCCAAGAGAAGAAAGCCTGCCTCTGGGGGCATGCAGGGTTAAGGACCTGTTAGAGAAAGTCTATTTTATCCTCAGTCAACAGTGGCTACAAGAGGAAGAAAATGCTGTGAGGTATTCCCAAGACTCTCCCCTCTAAACAGTTGCTTTCAGGAGATCAATTTCAGCCAAACCAGTCTTTACTGATGAGTCAGAGATGGACAGGGAAAAACCAGCCTTGATTTCCCTCTATAAGCCAGATCGCTTGCATATGTCATGTAAGGTTATCCTCTCAAACAACTTGTGGCCAAAGGGCAATTAAAACAACAGGCATCTGAATGGAATGACAGTCGTATTGCTCTGGTAGAAAGCATGCTCGAGCTGCCCCAAGCATCACCAAAGTCAGCTGGCCATGCCTTGAATGGTTCCTGCCAGTCACTGGAAGGGACTGGGCTTTGTCTCTGACTTCAAGTCTTGGACAGCCCAGGAAAGCTGAGGAGGCAATCAGGAAATTAAGCAGGAACTAATCATCCAAAGAAACCAGGAGAACTTGGATTTCTGCAAATTCCTAGGGGACTTAAGAAAGGCATTGATTGACTTTTCCCTAAACTGCCAGTTCTCAAAGTGTAGACCCTGGACCAGTAGCATTGACATCACCTGGGCACCTGTTAGAAATACAAATAGCACTATCTCTACATCTGCACCCTCCTGTTCATGGCAGCATTGTTCACAATAGCTAACACATAAATGCAACCTGTGTCTATCAACAGATGAATGGATAAGGAAAATGTGGTATATATAATGGAATATTATTCATCCATAAAAAAAGAAGGAAGTCCTGCCATTTGTGACATGGGTGGAACTTGAGCGCATTGTGCTAATGAAATAAGTCACATAAAGAAAGACAAATACTGTATGATATTAGTTACATGTGGAGTTAAAAAAAAAAACTGAACTTACTGATACAGAGAACAGATTAGAGTTTGCCAGAGATGGGGCTTAAGGATGGACAAAAAGGGTAAAGGCAGTCAAAAGTTACAAATTTCCAGTTACAAGATAAATAAGTCCTGGGGGTGTAATGTACAATAGGAGATATATTGATATATATGCAAATTCTTGAACCCCATTCTAGACCTAATGAATCAGAAACTCGGAGGGTGGGGCCCAGCAGTCTGCATTTTGACAAGCCCTGTAGGTGATTCTGCCACATGGGCAAGTCTGAGAACCACTGCTCTAAACCTGGGAGTTCAAGTTAATTGCACCTTGATCTTGGGGAGGAGTTGTAGGCCCCTGGAGCAGGAACAGCCAGAGCCCCGTGAGTGTAGGCAAGCCCCCTCACACCTCACCTTCCAACAAATTCACACACTGGTCCACTGGGCCAGACCCCAGCCCTGCCTGGCCCTCCAGCCTCATCTCAGCTGGATATGTGGGGACATTCCAGTCTCTAGACCTCCAAGGGTATGCTGAGAATGGTTGTGTCTTGGGGGTTCTTGCTCCTCCTAGAAGCTGACAGTGAGTAACAGGGCCTTGGTTCAAGAGATGCCTATACCCTAGCCTGGGGGTTCCTCCAAGGCCCCCCCGGGAGTGAAAGGCTCGGTCAAAGCCCCCACTGGCCTCCAAAGCCATGCGAGAGGCAGACACACAGGCCTGGCCCAGCAGTTCCCAGCCGGGCGGCCTGTCACACCTGAGCAGACCCAGAGGTACCAGCTTGGCAGTTGGGCCTGGATGGCAGTGCCACTGCCGGCTGATGGATCGCTTTCCGATGAGGTTGCTGAGCAGGCTGCCAGCTGTGCCAGCACAGGCTCCCGATCAGCATGGCTGCACTGCTCCCCGTCCCTCCCACAAGTGCCGGAACTGGGAAACAGCACATCCCAGCGAGCAGCAATTAATCTGTGCAAGAAGACAGGCCGAAGACAGAAGACAGGATGGGGCCGCCAGCGAGCTGATGCGCCCTGTCTGCTTCCCCGAAGGTCAGCCAGGCCCTCAGACAGGCAGTCTGCCAGGCTCAGGTGCGCAGACCGCCCACGGCCCCGTGGGGAGGACACCTCAGGGATTCTGGCACACAGTGAAGAGCACTGAGGAGAGTCAGGAGGTGCAGGTTGGAATCCCATCTCTGCCACTGACCAGCTGTGAAGCCTTAAGCAAATTCTGTCACTTCTCTGGGCCTCATTTCCACTTCAGGGAGCATAACTGCAACCTCTCAGAGCTATGGCGAGGAGCAAAGGATATGACTGTGTCAAGTGCCTGACAGGCAACAAACTGTCCAGCTAAGACCCTGGGCTTCTCTCAGGAGAACCCCACATGTGATTACTAAGCAGGCACAGAGCACTTCCCTCAGGCCAATGAGTCCCAAAGGGAAAAGGGGAAGGGTGGGGAGGAAATATCTTTCCATGATTCATCAGTCTGGGAGCAGCCAAGGACTGCAAAGGAAGAAGGAGCCCCATGCAGGCACCTTGGGTCCAGCTGGTCTTTTGTCCCCTGCCTTGCCCCATATAGTCCTCAAACCCCAGAGCCTCAAGAGGTAACCTTCAAAAGAGATGTCTAGTCACATCCCTGTCCTATTTTTAAAGCCCCAGGTGTCTCCTTCATGCTGACAGAGCAAAGTAAAAAGGCCTCAGTGTGGCATTCAATGTCAGTTCCAAATCTGCTGAGTCTCACCCCTCACCATGAACTCCCTCTCCCAGCCCCCCAGAAAAGCTCACCATTCCCAGAATGCACCAGGACGCTGCAAGACTGGGCCTTTGCACGTGCTGGCCCCTACCCAGAAAGCCCACCCTGTGCTCTTATCCCTCTAACTCACTGCCCCGCTAAGGCCCAGCTATAGGAAGATGTCTCCTGATGCCCCTGGCCCAGGCATAGGTAGTTACAATCTGCCCACTCAAAGTTTACATCATCTCTACAGTCTCCTTCCCCAGCTTGAATACTTTTAGTGACAGGGAACTCACCATCTTCAAGGACATCTTATTCTGTCCTCGGTCAGTCAGCTTCTCAGATGTCTTCAGGTACCACAGTTCACCATAGATCAATGGTTCCCATCTCCTCAGGCCTCTTGACTTCATAAAATAAAAAAACCAAACATCCTTCCCAAACTTTTTAAAGATTTTTGCAGGAAGTAAACAGGCTTATGTTTTACTTGAATACCTCTAGGTCTGACATGCTCCTTCCACTGAATTCTCATTCTCTGCCCTGCATCTCAGCTCTTGTGATATTTCTATTAACATTGCCTGAGGGTGAATTGGTTTGGGGAGTTTACATCATCCTGCTTATTTATACAAAATCAAGAGTCAACTAAAAGCCTAAAACCTGCTGTGCTAAGCCAGGACACCCCATCTGCACAAGAGCCATTGCTTCTGCCTCCCAGCACAGGACACTACATAATTCCTCTGCTGTCCCCACACCAGTGGCCAAGATCTTTTGAGAAACTGATTTTTTCATTCAGCCTCTTCACACTTTTGTCTCTCTTTCACCTTTATTTTATGCTTCATCTAAATCATTTATGCTTCATCTATGCTTCATCTATTGCTTCATCTAAATCATTTATTAAAAATATTCAATAGGATCAGAGCTGAGAAAGAACCCTTAGGCCCTCTAATAAAGACCTCCCTGAAGGATATTCACCCATTAATCTGCTCTCACTAGGAAATCTAGCTATTAATCTATTGGGATCCAGGTACAAACTTACTAATAAATATTCAAGGAACAGAACGGAGGCCACTTCTGATGAGAAACTGAGATGCCAAGGTATTCAGCATCTTGCCTAAGATCCCTCTGCTGACAAATGGTGATGTCGAGGTCTGAACCCAGAAATTCTAATCCAAGAGCCTGCACTTGCCACAACCACAGTAAGAGGTTCTTTTTACCTCCTTCCACACAGACACTGCTCACTTGCTAATAGCAGTCATCATTGACCTTTCTCAAAGTGAACTGTGGACCTCCAGAAGAGCCCCTGAGATGCAGGGGCCAGGAAGAGATGTCCACTGACCTGCCCAGACCCCAAAGGAGGCAATCAAAAGGGAGTCACCATCCAGCTACAGTCACTCACCTGTGATGATGGGCCCACACTAGGGTGAGGCACCCAGGGTGCAAAAATTAAGAAGACACCCACTATTAATGCTACTCCTGTGCTTGCACAGCCTGAGAGTGGGGCCTCCTGAAATTCTACAACCTGAATACCTCATTTGCCTCACTCTAGTCCTAACCCTATACTGTCTCAGAAGCAGAACATTGCCCAGAGCCCTTTAAGGTACAGGAGGTTGTCATTTCAGTGGTCTCCCATTGGTTCCCACTCCATCTCTGGGCTACATCTATTAAGTTCAGGTAAACTGAGAACCAGCTAGGTGTTCCCTCCACCTGGGGCTGAGGTTCTGGCATACTCAATTGGGACTATGTCGTAATGCAGCAAACTTCTCTATCCAGGTGGCTTCCCCTGGCCATGAGCTCACAAGGTATGTGTGTCCCTCAGGACAAGAGCTCTTTTATCACCAGATGCCACAGCATGAGCCAGAGAAGGAGGCAGATGACAAGACTGTAAAATCATGTGTCCAAGAATGCCAACCAGTGTTCTCTGACACCACATTTGGACTTCAGACCCCTTTGCCAACTTCCCATTGTTTAGTATAATAAGCAACAAGCTCATTAATAACCCCTCCCCCTCTCTGAGTCCCAGCCACAAGGGGAACCAGCAGGTGCAAGAGGCTCACAATTAGTCCTTTATAAAGCGTGGTTGGCAACGAACCCACTCGGTGTCTGGAACAACAAGGACCTGGCTGCGTGAAGTATCTGCAGCCACTGGAGTGATTAATGGCAGGGCCACAGAATGGAGAGAGACTATGTTAACACTTGTGAAGCCACTGAGCCCAGAATTCTTAGAAAATTGGAAACCTAAGAAGGGGAAGCACTTCACATGCACTAGAAGAAAATGGTAAACTTCTGTCTCAGTCTCCCCACCTGTGTCTCTGATGTTTCTCCTCGATGGATCATACCCCTATTATCACCTCCATGAAGACACCCCAAATCTTTGTGTTCTACCCTGTCCTCTCACTTCTGCATTTCCAACTGGTCCTAGGATATTCCATTGGCATCAGGCCACACTGAGGTCATCAGAATGTAGGCACCAGGACCTTTCCCAGATAAGGGAGCATGGGGTTCAAGGGGCAAACATGAAGTTAGGAGTAACTACTATGGTGGAAAGGGGAGTTCTCAAACTACAGTTGAACAGAGGTGATTCTCCAAGGACATTAAACAGGTGTAGAAATCATGAACCTATAATGAACCCAACCTCCACTGTTGTGTGATTTCCTCGATCAAAGAAAGTTAAAGGTCAACTAGGACTGGCCAGGGAGTCTAGCATAAAGGTCATGGAGTAGTAGATGACCATGTGGCCTCGATTGGATATGGAGGAGAGTAGATCCAGGAAGAGGTGGTAGGGTGATGAGAATATGAACATAAATGCTAGGGGGGGCAGAGTAAGACTAATAAGGCAAGTCAATGAAAGTGAGGGAAAGCAAGATAAAGGAAAGCAGAAAAGGATCTGTTAGGACCTAAGATTTCAGAGGCCAGTAGTTCAGATGTACTGACTAGGTCCACACTATGGGCATGGGCTTGGATGGCTGTCAACAGGGCCATTACATTGCATAACTCTGGGAATACCATTCATATAGAAGTCAATGAAGTTGTATAATATGGTGGCCCTCGTAGCTGAAGAAGAGTTAATGAAGGTCATTGGAGATGAAGTGGCCAAGGAACTATAAGGCAAGGGCAGTGGATGGGAGGCCTACATGAGCACTGAGGGTGCCCTGGATCAGAGAGGAAGACTGGGGTGCAGGGAAAACATGACCTTAGCCCCAAGCAAGCCTGACGGCTAATACAATTCTACCAATTACTTGTTGCATGCCCCTGCAGTAAATAAATCCCTCAGCTCCTCAGGTATGCCATTTTTGATGCCTCATATTTAAAATAGAATTGAGAACTTAGATTTGGGACAGTAATAAGAATTTTAGAAGTTTGTTTATGTGCAGTAAGGGGCTGTCCTTGGACTTGTTTGCTATCAGATATTTCCTCCCTCTTCCCCTGCTTTGCTCTTTAACATAAAGAGAGCTGACCTCTGACTCAGCTTCAAGGTCAGATGGTTTCCAGCAGGGTTGGATCGATGGGAGGCACTGGTGAGAAAGTGGAAGGCAGGAGAAAGGCGAAATCTGGGTGTTTTTCCATCACCTTCTTCCCCCCGTCTTAGGCAACATCTCAAACAAGAGCTGAATCTCCTCCATGGTTTTAGCTCCTGTGGAACAGACCACTAAAGGTTCCAGCTTCTGCCTCAGGCTCTGATAACCCCATCTTCTCTACTATTGCATAAACTTTGGGTTGCCTCACCATTTCCTATTTAGCTTCTCAACTTGCCCCTCACCTGTGTAATCAGCTCCCTAATTAAATTCTCTCTCTAGTAAATATTTAGAGTGGTTTCTGTTCTATTTTCCTTGCTAGACCTATTACAAGGGCCTAGTGTCATGTTTGGCATATAGGGGCACTTAAATATCTTGTACTTATAATAAGTATGATTAATATTAATCTATAACAATAGATTCATGTAATTAATACTTAGTTGTCCAAGACCTTTGAGAACACGGCAATCAATCCAGCAAAGATGGCAGAAGGCATGGGAACAAGGTGCCATAACCACTCGCCATGTTCTTCTAAGAACAGGGGTGGACAATTACAAGCATATTATTTATTTGGGCCTCTAAGTCTCACCTCCCAGAGTGCTTTCACTTTATATCCCTAGGGCCTGACACAGGGTCTGGCGCAGAGCAATTCCTCAAAATAATAGTTATTAGACTGGCTTGACTTCTTTCTGGTTGTGTAGTCAGAACAGCATCTATTTATAAGTCAGGAGACCCCTGAGTTGATGCTGCAGGATCTCACCTGTGTGTGCACTGAGGGGACTATTATCAGGAGGTCCAGGATTAGGGCAAGATGAATGAGGCATTCATCTCAGGTGTGAACTCTAAAGCTATGGCAAGAAAACTCCGCAGTCAAGAAAAAATAATATTATACTGTGGTATTTTTAAATGATCATTAATGCAAAAATCCATGATGAACAAAATATCAAAATTTGAATAAAGACAGAATTCGTGTTACTGATTTTTCCTTTTGAGTCAGGCTCCATTAGGGCAGCACCAACTGTAATTGAGTCACGCTTCCTGTCACTCCTTCGCTGCTGCTTCCGGCACTGGAGGTCCTCAGGGTTAAGATCCAAGTCTCCATCACCAACCACACCCCTCCACCAAACACACGCTCACTGCGACCTGTGGGCTCTAGAACAGGGACTGTGTCTCTGTCTTGTTCCCTGATGTGATTTCAGCACTTACACCTAGGTCTGGTGCATGCTAGATGCAAATATATATGTGTTGAATTAATGAATAAATGACCAAATCGTCTCCTCTTCATTCTGGAGGTCCCATCAGAGTCTCCAAGAAGATATTCTAACAATGCACCTTAAAAAAGAAAAAAATCCAAACACACTAGGATCCAAAGAAATGTACATTGAAACAATGAAGTGTGATTTTTCACTGCTAGAATTAGCAAAGATTTAAGAGATCGACAATACTCAGTATTGACGTGGAAATCAAGAAAAGGGCATTCCAATGCATTACTGCTAGGACTGCAAATTAATACAGTGGTTCTGGAAAGCAATTTGGCAATATGTAACAAAAGCCCTTGAAAAGTACATTTCTTTTGACCGAGCAATCTCACTTTGAAGAATTTATTCTAAGGAAATAATTAGGCAAGTGCCAGAAGATGTATCTTCCTGGATGTTCCATCACAATAGTGTTTTTAACAGCAAGAGCTTGCAAACAGCCTAAAGGTCCAGAAGTATTGGACTTGCTTTTGCTATTAAGAAACATTACAAAATAAATAAAGGTAGCAAATGATGAAATACTATGTGGCCATTTAAAATAATGATGTGACCCTATATTTACTTAAAACAGAAGGATATTCACAATGTGTTAAATGAATGAGATAAAAGATTATAAAACAATATATACATAATGTAACCACCATTTTTTTAAGTATATATGGGGAAAGTCCGGAAGGCTGAATACTAACAGTGGTTATCCCTAAGCAGCAGAACATTAGATGATTTTAATAGTTATGTCTTTTACACTTTTTTTAGAGCAGTTTTAGTTTCATAGTGAAATTGAAAGGAAGGTACAGAGATTTCCCATTTACCCCACACACATGCATAGCCTCCCTCATTACCAACAACCCCCACTAGATTGGTACTTTTGCTACCTCTGATGAATAGACATTGACACATCTTAATCACCCAAAGTCCATAGTTTACATGAGGGTTCACTCTTGGTGTTGTGCATTCTGTGGGCTTGGACAAATATATAATGACATGTATCCATCATTATAGTATCATACAGAGAATTTTACTGCCCTTTAAAATTTCTGTGCTCTACCTATTTATCCCTTCCCATCCCAGCCCCTGGCAACCACTGATCTTTTTACACTCTCCATAGCTTTGCCTTTTCAAGAATGTCATATAGCCCTGACTGGTTTGGCTTAGTGGATAGAGCATCAGCCTGCGGACTGAGGGGTCCCAGGTTCGATTCCAGTCAAGGGCATGTACCTTGGTTGCGGGCACATCCCCAGTGGGGGGCGTGCAGGAGGCAACTGATGAATGTTTCTCTCTCATCGATGTTTCTAACTCTATCCTCTCCCTTCCTCTCTGTAAAAAAATCAATAAAAAAATATTTAACAAAAAAGAATGTCATATAGTTGCAATCATATAGGTTAACTATTTATTAAAACTACAAAATTCCTAGAAGGTAATATAGGAGAAAACTTAAATGGCCTTAGGTATGGTGAAGACTTATTAGGTACAACACTGAAGGCATGCTCCATGAAAGAAATAATTAATCAGCTGGGCTCAATTAAAATGAAAAAATGTTTGCTCTGTGAAAGACAATGTCAAGATAATGACGAGAGGCCACAAACTGGGAGAAAAGATTTGCAAAAGACACATCTGATAAAGGACTGCTATCCAAAATATACAAAGAGCTCTTAAAACTCAACAATAAGAAAACAAACAATCCTATAAGAAATGGCCAAAGACCTTAATAGACACTTCACCAAAGATATGCAGTTGAAAAATAAGCATATGAAAAGATGCTCCATATCATATGTCATCAGGAAAATGCAAATTAAGACTACATGATATCATTACACACCTATTAGAATGGCCAAAATGCAGAACACTGACACCACCCACCAAGTGCTGGAGAGGATGTGAAAAAACAGGAACTCTCATTTATTGCTGGTGGGAATGCAAAATGGTACAGCCACTTTGGAAGACAGTTTGGTGGTTTCTGTCAAAACTAAACATACTCTTACCATAAAATTTAGCAATCATACTCCTTATTATTTACTCAAAGGAGTTGAAATTTTATGTCTACACCAAAACTTACATGTTCTACATGCAGTTTTATGCATAGTAGCTTTATTCATAATTGCCAAAACTTGAAATCAACCAAAATGTCTTTCAATTGGTAGATGGATAAACTGTGGCACATCCAGACAACGCAATATTATTCAACACTTTAAAAGTGAACTATCACCCAGCCAATGT
Source organism: Plecotus auritus (assembly GCF_963455305.1). Classification (NCBI taxonomy): domain Eukaryota; kingdom Metazoa; phylum Chordata; class Mammalia; order Chiroptera; family Vespertilionidae; genus Plecotus; species Plecotus auritus. Next base: position 21,719,109 of record NC_137782.1, on the reverse strand, counting down.
AACTCAGAGGTTGAGTGTCGACCTATGAACCAGGAAGTCACCGTTCAATTCCCAGTCAGGGCACATGCTCTAGTTGTGGGCTCGGTCCCCAGTAGGGGTCATGCAGAAGGCAGCTGATCAATGATTCTCTTTCATCGTTGATGTTTCAATCTCTCTCTCCCTTCTTCTCTGAAATCACTAAAATATACTTTTTAATGAGCTATGAAGCCATGAAAACGCATGGAGGAAACTTAAAGATATATTATTAAATGGGAAAAAAAATCTGAAAAGTCTACATACTATGTGATTTCAACTATATGAGATTCTGGTTTTAATTTTTTAATCTTTCATTTTTCTAAATTTTACACAATAATCATCCATAATTTCTAATTCTAAAATAATGAAAGTAACCTATTCTGTGTTCTGCATTTTTTGATCGAATTTCTCAGCAGAGGATGGACAAGTTGAAATATCCATTATCACCCTCACCTGCCTTGGAATTCTTTTGTTATCTAAATCAGGTCAGAAAATACTGTGCAGATTATTCTCCACATAGGAGAGTCTTGGCCAATACCCCATCACTCTCCAGAAATGTTTCTGAGACTGAGTCACCATTCTTGTATATCAAGATCACACTTGTACCAAAGGTCCCAAATGTCACTTTTTTTTAATCCAAATCTCACTGTTTACTGACCTAAAATAAACCTTGAAGACCCCGCACCTGTTTTTTCATTTGTGAAATAAAGATAATCACTTCACAGATGGACTAAAAGACAAAACTGTGATGCGTCTCAGTGTATATTAAGATAAGCTTGATAACAAATAAGTCCAAAATCTCTGAGTTAAAACAACAAAGTGTGATTTCTTACTACACGACACATATATCATAGGTCAACTTCGGGCCTCTCTCAAGGACCCCCTCACTCAAGGACCCTCATGATCCTCACTCAAGAACACAGCCTGACAGAGAATCCAGGTCTGAGATTCACTTTGTTAAAGCTGGAAAGAAAACATGGCCCCTAGTGCTCTAGCTCTTAAGCCTCCCACCCAGGAATGGTCCACATCACTTGGCTCTCCTCTCACCTCATTGGCCAAAACAAGTCACATGACTGCTCCTAAATTCAAAGTGGGTAGAGAAATACAACCCCACCAAGTGTCTAGGAGGCTGAGATCCAGAAATACTGGTAAATAGCAAAGTAACTCCCACAGTAGGCATTAGTAAATGTTTTTTTAATAAAAGGAAGTACTTATCTGAAGCCCAGCTCTATGGCAGACAGGCTTAATGTGTCAGGCATTGTGCTAGGTAAAACTTACACTAGGAAATCAATTTAAGTTTACCAAAGCCCTGCAGCTAATGAGGGGCTAGAGCCAGGATTTGACTCCACAGATTGTACACTACCCATTATTTCCATAACTGTTCACGCCATTCTGTGGTTGCTTAACTTCTGAAAGCCTGTTTCCTCCTCATCTTCCAGAAGTAAATAATATTGACTCTTGGGATTCTTTTTCCAGGAAGGAGGGGATGTCCCTGCGATGGAGGCATCAGGGCTCTGTGAGAGGAGGTAGCATGTAGTGTCCAAAGCCTGGGGTCTGTGGCAATATTCAATAATGGAACCTGGAGGGGCCCTGGAGCTTGTCTCGTGGTCACAAATTGGGGGAGGGGGTTGATGAGAGAGAGGAGGGGCCCAGTGTATTCTGCAGGATACAGCTGATCCCTGGGCCACTTGGGTATTGGAGGACACATGTTCCCTCACTCAGCTATTAGAGGTTATGTGTGCTTATCTATGCGTGACAGACAAGCCCTCACACATTCATGCAGCTCCCCTCACCATCATACATGCATGCACACACATGTACACACATACAGAATCACCTTGGACAGGTCACTCCCACTTGCACTCAAAGCATCATACTGAGTCTATGCCACATGCAGCATCGTGTGGACTTCACCCCTTAGCACATCCAAGTGTACGCGTATTCTGCTGAACCCTACAAAATTGCCATTCTGTTGGCAACTTCCTTTGGCTCAAACTAATATACACACATCTACATAAAATCCCAGTTATCTCACACATGTGCACACAACCACACATGCGCACATAGCAGCCCATACCACAACATGCACACACACAGAGCAAGTGCGCCTGCACCACGCGTGCACAACTTGCTGCTGGTCCCCCACCCACTGCCTGACCCAGGCCATGGGCTCCAGGCAGTGAGTTCAATCACTGTCACTGCCAAGGCTGCTATTAGAGCTCAGCTCTAACCATCCAGGAAATCAGTGATGGGCTTGGCCTCTGCAGCCTGGCTTCGCCCAGCAGCTGTGCTCAGTGTCAGCCTCACCCCCGTTCCATCCGCTTGGCTAGTCCTTAACCTCAAACACCCACTTTTCCGATGCCCTCCTCCTGCAGGGCCTGATGCTCACCAGCTGAACGGCTGCCTAGAAGTCAGGCAATGGAGCCCAGCTCTCTGCCCTAGATACTCGGCCCCATCGTAAATCTTTGCACAAAAAGTGACTGCTACTGGGGCTTGGAGCTGATGTCAATGACGGAGAAGACCCCTGGGGCTCAGAGGGGCTAAAGGGGTCTGTGGCAATATTTATTAAGCACTAACTCTGGGTCAGGCCCTATGCTAGGCACTAAGGATGAGATGGTAAAGAAAAACAGAAGCAGTTTCTGATTATATTGGTCCACATTCCAGGGATGTGGGGGTGCGAAGATGGAAACAAATACTAAAAAAAAAAAAAAAAGCACAAATAAACATAACGTTCCAGCTCTGTGAAGTGGCATGAAGCAAACATGGTTCAGAGCTGAAAAGCTGGTAGAAGGGGACTCTCAAGGGTCAGAAAAGGGAATCCAAGTATGCTGCCAGGCCAAGGGGACCAGAAGCAGACATCGCAAGGCCAGCTTGGAATAGGTACAGGACAGAGACGAAAGCAGAAGCCAGTGGGTCAGGGAAGAAGCAGGGGGGCAGTTCTGGTGACCTCCTGAGAGAGGCATGGCTTTCCTGGCTGGCTTTTACCTTCTTCCCCTTCCTCCTGGGTGAGACCGGCCTCATCCTCTCCCTGGAATTCTGTCTGCCTATCACGGCTTCTCTGAGGCAAAATTCCATCAGCCCACCTGTCTCTCAGGATCACCAGCCTCTTCCACAGCACTGACGCTTCCCGCTCAACATACACAACAGATCAAGTCTCTCTCATTCCAAAGAAAGGAAGGAAGGAATGAAGGAAGGAAGGAAGGAAGGAAGGAAGGAAGGAAGGAAGGGAGGGAGGGAGGGAGGGAGGGAGGGAGGGAGGGAGGGAGGGAGGGAGGGAGGGAGGGAGGGAGGAATTCTTCCCTACCCCTGGATTTTCTTTTATCTACAGTAGCATCTCCTAAGATGTGGGAAATAGGTAAGGTGCATTCTATAGTAACACTGTCCAAAGTGCGGTCCACAGACCAATGCTGTCCACAAATAGGTAAGGACAGAAATTGAGAGCAAATATTTAGAAACCTTAAAAACAATTTGACAGAGTAACTATATATCCATTGATTCTAATAAAAAGCAGGCCTGTGTTTTGCATGTCTTTTTTTTTTCATTTTTCCACTAATCTATTTTCATTGTGTTGCATAAAAGTATCAGTTTACAACAGGTTAAAAATAAGAAGTAAAAATGCAGGCCCTCCTACACAGATAGTTTAAGGAGCACTGCTCTATAGGACCTTGTTCTATGATATGTTGAAGATAGAAATAAAATTAGGATGGGTAATGTATGAGTAAGCAAGGGAATAAAAGTTGGCACAAGGGAAATTTTTTAAATTCCATAATCCAAAAGAATCAGTGTATTCCTCTCTGAGACTTACAAAGAACATTGACTTAGTACAAGCATTTTCTACAATATTATCTCAGAACCCTAAGGTTTAAAAAGAATCATTCTAGGCCTCAAAACCAACATCCACCAGCTAATTTGCCCCGCTAGTTCCTGGCATTTAGTAGGTATTCAATAAATATTGGTTTGAATAAACCCGCTGTACAAATTGGCTTCCATTCCAGTTATCTATTGCTACATAACAAGCCACCTCAAAACTTAGAAGTTTAAAATAGCAAAGTTTCATGTTTCTGTGGGTTGATTGGGCTCAGTGGGGTGGTTCTCACTTGGGGTCTTTCATTCTGTTGCCGTTACGTGGTGGCTGGGACTGTGGTTACTAGTGTCTGAAAGCTTGACCGGGTGTCCAAGGTAACTTCTTCATTCATATGTCTGGCACCTCAGCTGGGGTAGCTGGAAGAGGCAGGGACGGGCCACCTGGGCATTTCTCGCCCAATGGCTACTCCAAGTGGCTAGCTTGGGCTTCCTCACAGCATGGTGGTCCTAAGATAACTGAACTTCTTGCATAGCAGATGGCTTTTCCCCAATGCATGTGTTTGGAGAAAAGGGAAGTAGAAGGGACCAGGTTTCTTAAAGGCTTGTCAGGCTCAGACTGGCAGGACATCACTTCTCCTATATTCCATTTGTTGAAGTAGTTGTGAGATTCATCATTTCACCTCTCAGTAGAAAAGTAATAATATAGTTACTTTTAGTTACAATATAGTTACAAAATAGTTTGCAGCCATCAATATCTACCACTGCCTCCCTGGCAATAACGCAACCCCCAAGTGGCAAAGAGCAGGGAGAACAATTTTGCAGATTTTTAGTTATAATAATGATTATTATCATCATCACCATCATCATCACTTACTGTGTACCAGGCTTACTGTGCTTGGTACTCAGAGAATGGGGACAGGAAGAGAGGAAGAGAGATCCATTTAATCCTCACAACCATTATTCTCACTGTAGAGGAAATGAAACAGGTTTAGAGAAGTTAAACAATTTGCTCAAGATCACAAAGCCAGGAAGTGACAGACATAGGACACAAACCCAAGTCTACATGGCTGCACAGTTTAGGCTTGACCCAGCATCTCTGATCCACTCAATTATTCCGCAACCCCAAATATTGTTTGTTCACACTTCACTCATCCTCAGAAGACACCTGGCCTTCCTGGCTTTTCATCATGAAGCAAATCTACTAATAGCTCCTCCAGGACTTTTTTTTCTTCAAAATATCTGCAGTGAGTTGGGAATAACCTGGAAGCTCAAGAACTGCAAGTCATATTTCTGCAGGGAGCCCGGGAGGGACTGCCAAAGGACCAGGGTGAGCAGGTAATTAGATTGAATCCACTCTTTGGCTCGGTTTCCTTCCCAAGCAGACTGGCTATTGAGCAATCCATTCTCCAGACATTAATACATCACCCGGGAGCACCAAACCATGATGGATGAGCTGGGCCATCAGCAGGGCCCACGATGGATGGGTGTCATTCATCACTGCAAGGAGCCGATGGAGCCATGAGTTACTCAGGCCATGGCACCTTCCACCCGCATTGGGGCCAGAGCCAGGAGGAGGACAGAGGCTGGGGGAGGGTGGCACAGAGCTAAGAAGACTTCTCTGGGAGATGTGCCAGCAACCATGGGCACATTTTGTCTGAGCCACTCCAAAGTAGGGAGATGTTTAATGGAGTTTGCAGCTGAGACAAGGAGCACATAAGGGAAGAGAAATGCAATAAATAAGATCACGGGTTTTGGAAATCCTACTTGCCTGGTATGTGTCTTTGTTCTCTCTTTTCCTTGCTCCATAAGCTCGAGCAAGGCATTCACCTCTCTGAAGCTCAGTTTCCTTATTTCACTCCAGGTGCTCCTTCACAATTCTCAGTTAGGAAGGGCCATGTGAAAGTTCAAGTTAATGAAATATACGTGCAAATAGCAAGAGTCACATTTGACTGAAGCAATGAAAGACCCCATGCGATTCTCAACCATTCTCTTCCCTGCCATAACAGCCAAGAGGCCTCATGTTAAGATATTAGAACCACAGAATCACAATAGGCTGGATGGCTGATAACCTGGAAGATAGATGCCCTGGAGGGTTGCACAGACTCACAGCTGACTCCGAATTGGTGAGAGATAAACATCTGTTAGGCTAGGTCACTGAGAATGTGGGATGTTTGTTATCCAGCACAATTTAGACTGTCCTGACAAACACGCTGCATCAGAGGTCTACAAAGAGCCTGACAGTAAATATTCTAGGTCTTGTGGGCCAGATGGTCTCTTACATTCTTCTTTGTTTTGTTTTGTGTACTTTTGAAAAACATAAAAACTCTTGTTAGCTTATGGGTCTACAAAATAAGCCACAGGCTGGATTTGGCATACCGGCTAAAGTTTGCCAAGCCCTTGCCCTAAAGTGTAAGGCTGCCATGAGAATTAAATGAAATGTAAACCTAGCATTTTTAAACGTTAGCTGCTACTATTTTTAACAGTAGTAATAGTAATTATCTATAAGTAGTATATATTTATGCAAGGCACTGCTCTGCATATTGATGATTCACTATGAACACAACATTATAGAGCTTCCCTGGGGGTGAGTTGTTGCTGTTTGTTGTGGTGGTACAGACATCTTTTCTTCCAGAATGACTGCAGCAGCCCCTCTGGTCTCCCTCCTTTCCTCTTGCCCATCTTCAATCTGTCCTCCATGCTGTGTCCATGGGGATCTTTGCAAAATGAAAATAAAACCATGCTATTCTCCAAAAACTTCTCATTACTCTTAACAGAAACTCGAATGCCGTTCATCACCTGCGAGGCCCTGAATGGTCTGAGCCCTGCCTACCCTGCTCATTGCATAGGGTGCCACGCTACCCCTTCCCACCCAACACACTGGTCTCCTCTCAGTCTCTGTAACACAATGTGCCCTTCCCACCTTGGGGTTTCTGCCAGTGCCCAGAATGACCTTCCTCCTCCATGCCCAGCCCCTTGGAGGTTGTTGAAGAAGGCTTCACTGACCGCCCCCCCCCCATTTAAAAAATTCTTCTCACCTCACCTTGAATCTCATCACCATGTTTATTTCCTTCTTAGCACTTAGCACAAGCGAAATAGTCTTTTAATTTACTTGTTTATCTTTTTGTTTTTTACCCCTACTAGGCTGTGAGCTCCACAAGACCAGGATCTGTGATCGTCCACATCATGACAGCACCCCCATTGCTCAGCACAGTGCCTGCCACAGAGTAGAAACTTAATAAATATTTGTTAAATGCATAACCCATAGCAAGAAAACCTCCCATGGAGGCCCACATGCTCCCCGTGCCCACATTAACATAACCCTGTCCCACTACACATCCCCACCCACCCAGTCATGTGCTCTCACCACCCACAACTTCACGGGGCCACTGTCACTTGCAGCTGCAGCTCTCTCCCCACACTAACTCCTGAGAAAACTCCAGAAGCAGAGAAAGTGTCCTCTGTGCCTTTGTGTCCTCAAGGCTCAGGACAGTGCCCTGCGCTGGGCAGGTGCACAGCACAGGTTGATGATGATGCAAAAACTCCACTTCAAAGCAGTATTGCAGACAAGGTTGGGGGGCGGGGGGAGAGGGCAACAGAATCTCACTGATGTCATCTCAGAGTCACATGAAGGACCTTTAAGAAATCAAGAAGAATACTAGAGGAGCCAGAAGATAAATAATGTATTGATTTTCCAAGTAAAAGAACGTCAGATTCAATCTCAAGAAAAATTCTAGACCTTCCTGTTAACTGGTCAGTTGGCAACTAATTTACAAAGAATGAGGCAATTACCAAGATCTAATGTCCGTCCCTAGAGAATGTCAGATGAAATTATTCTAATTTTCTTTTTGACAAGGTGCCCATGCTTGAACTGATAATATCTGTATTTCAGACAAGTATCCACTTAACAAATATTTATGGAAGGGACACCCTAGGCAGGCTCTGTGCTTGTACTTCAGACCCATCATGAATAAAATGGGCAGAACTCATGTCCTGGTGGGGGCTGCACGTGGGGCGAGGCTCAGCCAGCATACAGCTAAGTAACATCAATGCCAATGAGCTCATGGAGGAAAACCAAGGCAAGCTAAGGAGACTGGCTGATGAGGAGGTCAGAGCATTGAGTGGGGTGGTTTGGGGAAGATGTCACAAAGGGAACGTTGTGGCTAAGACTGAAAAAGGTAGAGGAGGGAGCCATGCAGATACCAGACTGAAGGAACAAGGGGTGCGTACCAGGCTGTGTGAGGGGCAGCAGGCCCATGTGGCTGAAGCAGAGGGAGCCAGGGGGAGGAGGGGGTGCTGGGGTGAGGGAGAGGAAGGTGTAGAACAAGAATTTGGCTTTAATTAAGAATATGTAAGGCATGTGCCCTGGGTCTACCTAAGTGCAGCAACTCAGAATCAAGCAAGACAGGAGAATGTGCCCCTTAAATGTTTCTTGGAAACATTAATGAAGTAAATAAGTGAATGAGAGACTATGGTAAAAGACAGCTTTAAAAATCAAAGACTTGAGTCCAAACACACAACTCCTATGACCCAACAATTCTAGTCCTAGATATATACCCAACAGAAAAATGAACCGGGCTCACCAAAAGGCATGGCCTAGAATATTCACAACAGCACCATTCACAATCGCCAGGAATGCCCATCGGCAGAAGAATGGTTAGGCACACTGTAGTGTACTCACACTGTAGAAAACGCCACAGCAAAGAGAGCGAATGCGGCACAACTTCATGCCATAATATGTATGCATCTCACAAAGATAATGTGAATGAAAGAAGCAAGAGTTTTATACTGTATGATTCCATTTACATAAAATTTGAAAACGGGCAAAACCAATATATGTTGTTAATGGGGGGGGAGGGCCTTAGTTCTTGATCTGGGTGCTGATTACACAAGGAACAGTTTGTGACAACTCATTAAGCTGCATGTGTATGATCTATGTACCTTTTCTGTGTGTGGGCTGCACTTTCAAAAGTTACTCAAGAAAATAAGCAGTTTAGTTTAGACAAAAACCAATAAACTAGCCCTGGCCAATGTGGCTCAGTTGGTTGGGCATCGTCCTGTGCATGGAAAGGTTGCCAGTTCAATTCCCAATCAGGGCACATGCCCTGGTTGTGGGCTCAATCCCCAGCAGAGGGGCGTGCAGGAGACAGCCGATCAATGTTCAGTTCTCACATTGATGTTTTTCTCTCTCTCCTTCTCCCTTCCTCTCTGTCTCTAAAAAGCAATTTTAAAATCTCTTGAAAAAAAATGAACTAGCATGACATTTATAAAAGAAGACTTGTGTTGGTTCAAGTTTTAACACTTCTTAGCAGAATAACTGGGCAAATTACATAGACTCAGTTTTCTTGTCTCTAACAGGAAGGCTATAAATAAAACCTACTGAGTCTAACACAGAGGTGATGTGATGGTCAAATGAAAAATACACACAAAAGCCCTTTAGGAAATAACTCTCACGATGCTAACGCTGGCTGTTGCTCAAGGATCGTGGGAGTCTACGGAGGTGGACCAGAGGCTCAGCTCTTGCCATGTTCTCTTATAAATTTGTAAATTACTTGGGTAAATACCTAAAAGGTGAATATTTTCCTTCCAAAGGCTGAGAAATAACTGAGTTGGCAGAATCAAAATGATCTCAATAAACTGGAAGGTTAGGTCAAATTCAACAAAAGAAATTCAACAGAGATCATTCTAGTGTCACACATTGAGGCTTAAGACATACATGCATAGAGGCTCCAGCTCGGGGGGAGGCGGGGGGAAGAACCTGAAGTCCTGTTGACCATCCTGTGAAATGTGGGGTTGTTTTGGCAGAAATAGGAAGGTGGGTTGTGAGAATGGCTTCCTCTTCAGTCCTCTGTGCTGTGCAGAGCACACCTAGAGCTGGTTCAGGGGTCTGCCCTTTCCTGTCCCAGCCCAAACCGATGGCAACAAAAGCCGTTTTGGCAGAACAATAACAAGGTGTTAGCAAGTGAGGTGGGCATGGTTCATACTGCTCTTGACCCCAAGCCTGGACTCCTGAAGGTGGTGATGAGGGCATCAGGCTTCTCCACTCCCTTTGGCATGAGAGCCCAGTCGCCCACCTCCAAAGCCTCAGTGTCTCTCAGAAGACAGGGGCTGGAGTGAGCCCCAGGGCAGACTGGGAAGGGGGCTGGTTCTATTATCAGCCTCTAGTTCCAGTCCCCAGGAAAGTCTCAGGCCAATATGGGGCAAGGCAGGAGACATTAGTGGCCAATACCTGAAACAACCAGTCACAACCCAAATCCCTCCCTTGGACTAAATGTCCTATTATTTTCACTCATGGCCCTGTTGTTAGGGAGAAGTGAAACCTGAGTCTGCCTTTGAGACACACCTGCTGGAGGTTATCTCCAGACCCAGACACTCACAAGAGAGTGACAACCAGGGCGGGTTCAAGCTTGAGGCTTGCTGAACCTCAACAGGAGGCAGGTGGGGGGAAAAGGAGGCTGGGCCTGGGGAGGCAGGAGGCTGACGACCTGGCTGTAGCCCTGGCCCCAGGAAGTGAGGCCCACAGCCCAGTGTCCAGTGCCCAATGAGGTAGAGCAAATTCAGCTCCACTCAGCCTAGATCAACATCCAGATGGATATAACCCAGATCTGGATACCGGACATTGGCTGGGGACAGAGAGACAGGGTCCAGTGGGATGGGCAGGTGCCAAGTGAGGGCCAGGAGTCAGAACCCAGCCAAGCAAAGTGGAGTTAGAGCAGGATGCCAGCACTGGAGGTACCCTAAGAGCTGATCCCTCCATCATCTGGTAAGTTGTGAGTGCTGCCACAGAGAGATGGTGCTGTCAGCATCCATCAACTATCCAGGGTAGTTGAGGAAGGCTAGGGCCTGGCAGACATTAGGTCACGCCAGGACTAAGGGCAGCAGGCTTAAGGCCAGGAAATAGAAACAGTGGTTCTCCTATCAGCCCTGTTCACATGGAGCCACGACCTGGGTGGGACCTGCCAGGTATGGCAAGGCTTCTGGAACTGGCAGTGACCCTGTCTCTGGTGGTGCCCACTATCCACCATCTAGTTATTGAAACAATGCTCCAGGAAGCTGGCAGTTGCAGAGAAAAGCCAAGTCACATCTGTTTGCAAGGGGGAAGAATTCCTATGGCAGGAATCTTGGAAAGCCATTCTTGGTGGCTTAGGTGATGTAGGCCTTCCTACCCTCCCACAGAGCCACCTGCCGCTGGCTCTCAGCGTCCGCTCCCCGCACCTCACTCCAGCTCTCTGGCACCTCAGCCAATGGTCACTTTGCAAGTGATCCCAATGAAAACAGAACTCTCCAAATGGTGGTTCATTGAAACCGTTTCTGGTGTGTGTTTTCATCCCAACTCTAGGGCATTTCCAAAACTCAGCAGACTTTTCCACATCGGTTGCTTCTGACCCAGTTTTCCAGTCGCCCAATCAAAAGGGAAAACTCAAGACCCAACATCTCCCCTAGACGTTAGGATTTGGGTTCCCGGCTACTCGCCGGGAGGCAGACTTTGCCGCTGTGTTACTTTTGTGCACAATAAAATGTTCAAAATCATAACAAAGGTTGGCTTCTGTGGTTCCGCCTGCTGAGGCCTCACAATGCTTGCTGTCGTAGAGGGGCTGATTACCTAACTCCATTTATCAAAGTGTCACTTCTCTGACAGGCCCTAATAAATATCCTGCCAGAGACCCCGCACCTGGCAGCCGTGCCACTCGGCAACACGCCGCTAACCTAATTTGCTAATTGCTGCTTTCCCCATTAATTCTAGTCCTGTCTTGTTTGGTGTTGACATGGAGGAAAAAGAAATAGGGTGGAAAAAACAGACAAGAATGAAAATATCTCGGGGTCCCCCAGAATCCAGCCCGCCCCCCAACACCTTCACAAAGCCACTCGCACTTACACCTAAATACCAACTTCCTTGCCCTCTTTTGCTCATCATGGCTGGAGGATGCAACATTTAAAGGTGCAGGGTCCAATTTCCCAAATCAAAAATCAAGGCACATGCCAGATAATGGGATACGAGGCTGACAATGGGACAGTCGTAGAATTACAAGGTATGGATGGTCACTGTTTCTAGTCATTCTAATCGACATGATTTTTTTGGTAGAGAAGAGATCAAATAAAGCATCAAGGGGTTAATGAGTCCAGTCTATAAGTTCTTGAAAATGGCCACATCCCAGAGCCCTCCAGCCTTGATCCCTCATTCCAGCCTTTCTCTGTGTCACAGGGGAACTCTGCCTCCCTTTAGGTGTCATTCTAAGCAATGATGTCCAAGATCTGGCACAAGGATAATGCCAACCAGAACTGACTCTCCCGACCACCTGGGCTAGCCACACCCCTCTTCCTTCAGCCCTTCAACTCCTGCTAGAAGCCCCTAATGATGAAGAGGTTCAGTGTGGGTTGTATGATCATAGATCATTACAGATGAGCCAAATGGGTTCAAAGTCCTGTTGGAGAGGCAAGGGCAGGAATGGAGAAGATTCTAGCCACAGCCAAGGAGGTGAGAAGGCATACTATCTTCTCTAAGATGAACAAAAGTTCCCATCTGAAAATGAGAGATGGCTGTCTCACTCACCCAGCAGTCTAAACATGACTTCCTCCTTGGTACATGTGAACCTTGGGCATTCAGCTGGTGACCTAACTTCCAAGAAGTAGCTGCTAGAATCAATAGTAGAAATTGTTCCCAGATGCAAGGCTATGTGACGAGTGAATAGTGCAGCCTTCTGGATTCTCACCTCGACAAGAGTGAGTGAGCTCTCTGAAAGTTCATATCTGGCTCCAGCCTGGATAGTGCACCCAATTCTTCATCCCCTGATCACAGCACAGACCATGTATCCTGGCCAAGAAGGGAGGATGGGCTGAGAGAGGGGAATGGAGCAGGCGGGGGTTTGGGGGGCAGAAACTAGGGAGAGTCCACAACACAAGAGTAAGTCAACAAGTCCTTTATTCCTGGGCTCCGTAGCCAGATTACCACTGATGCGGTAGACGACGTTTAGGTCACACACACTGTTGGCAGAAGACCAAGGACAATGTCCACCAATGCAGGGACGCATGTGTGTATGTGCACACTCCAGCCTCAGAGTATCCACAGATGTGTCTACGTATATGTTCAGCTGTGTGCACAAAACTGTGTGCCAGGCATGTGTGTTGGTGAACAAAGCTAATGTGAGCATGTCCCAGAATAGCTCTGTCCAAGCATGTCTGTGTAATTATCCATCTACATAAGGACAAGTGTTCCTGGACAGAGAAATGAAGACATATGTCTTTGTATATATGAGCGGACTTATATTATCAGACATTAGATCCAGGCACTAACTTTTATGAATGTTTCCACATTCCCACACTCAAATCTCAGAGCAACTGAGACTACATCAGGACTGAGACCATATGCTTGGATTATCCTCAGCCTTCTGCATAAATCTAGAAAACTTCCATTCCTACTTCAAAGCCCACTTCCTTTGTCCCCTTCCTTCCTAATTCGCCTCCATTGAAGAGTCTATCACAGGACTTCTGTTCTATAATAATTTTCGCAACACATTCCAGTTATCTGTGTGCACACAATTCCCTCTTACTGGTCCATGACATCCTCTTGTGTCTTACTTCTTTCTGTACCACAGCATTCAGTTTCTGACACTCAGCAAGTGGAGTAAGCATTTGCAGAATGAGTTATTGAATATGATTCTTATACCCAGGGCTGGGCACTGGGGTTATATGTCCTTGAATCAAATGCCAGCTGCAGTGTAAAACAGACATTTGGACACTCCTACTTCCACTAGGTCAGTGACAGCAAGAAAAGAGGGAGGTGTGTCTGAGCTTGTTTGATCAAAGCAGGCAATAAAAGCCCCTGGAGTCTCCAAAGATGTCAATCAGAAGCCATCTCCTTTCCTTTCGTCACAGTCTAGAATGAGGTGGTGGCAAACTGTTTCTTCAAAGGCCAGATAGTAAGCAATTTTGGCCTTGAGGGGTATAGGATCTCTGGCTTCTACTCAACTTTGCCATTTGAAAGCAGCTATAGACAATACATAAATAGATGGGTGTGGCTGCAGTCCAATTAAACCCTGTAGTCTACCAACTTCTGGTCTAGAATTCTGAAGTAAAGGGAAGAGAGGCTCAGACCCCACCAGTGACAGCAATGGCCTCTGGTTACCAAAAGGGCCTAACCCATCGGCACACATTCTGGGAACCACATAGCCAGACCCCATCCCACGTTCAACATCAGGCTAAAGCAGAGACCAGCTGGAGGCCGAGGACAGGGCTGTGTGTGGTTGCCCAGGCCGTGTGCTGCACAAATCCACGAGGTACCATTCATGCAGACTGTGACATGAGTGGTGCCCTCCTTGAGCTGGACAACCTCCTTGAATGCTAACCCTGCCTGAGGGTCAGCCAGAAGCCCCAGATTTGTGTGGAAGATTCACTGGCTGGTGGGGGCAGCATGCACTCTTGGGCTGCTATTTCACTAGTTCAAATACTTGATGGACAAGGGTGTCTCCCCCAAGATAAGGGCTGTGAGCCACTGCTTCTTTGGGAACAGTTTGATGGGAGGCTTTCACATTGCATAGATAGTTTGAGAATGGGGGGTGCCAGGGCTGGAGGAGCAGTGACTATGGAGGGCTATGGGGACTAAGGATAAGCTGTTTATGTTGAAGCTTAAAGGGCATGTGACTTGGGGACACAGGGCTGCTTGGCCCAATTGCCTATGCTGTGAGCCTTCTGCTCTTGGCCCAGGGTCAGCAGAGGCCTCTGGAAGCATCCAGCCCCTCACCCACCTAAAGAATATGGATCAGGTCGGCGGAGGAGATGAAATCCACCTGCATCCTTATAGGCTACAGGGGCCAGCCCCTCAGAACCAGCTCAGGAACCACCCCAGAACTCAGCCCACCCCAAAAGGCTCCCAAGCTGGCCACAGCTGGCCCCAGATCCTTCCCAGGATTAGCCTGCTGCCCAGATCTCAGCTATTAAACTCCGCTGAGCTTCTTTCCAATAGCTACAGATGAACAAAATATTGCCCTGCTCCCAGTTACGTTAAAAGGACCTAGTAAAGAATAATGGCAAAGATGCTCGCAGCCAAAAGCTGCTCTTGATGGCCCTTTAAGCGAGATTTACGGCAGGCATTTAGCAGTGTCCCTGGAACATTTGCTGGCACCGATCGGTGGGAAGGATGTGCGTGGCGCCTCCCCGGGCCAGCAGGCAGGGCCATCCTTCATTCTGGGCAGCTCTGCCCGCCCCCTGCATCGTGCGGGCTCCCCCACGGCCCTGCCCCAGCCCATCAGGCCCCTGTCTGGACTGCTTACTGATTATTCCGGCTGTCCGGTGCCTCAGGATGAGGCCAGCTAAAAACTGTTCTGACACAGGGGCTGGGAGGCTGGGAGACGTGCCGGGACCTGATAAACTGAGGCAGGAACAGGGGAGAATGCATAAAAGGTAGTAGCGGGGGTGGGGTGATGACCTGGAGAACAGGGGGCCCTATTAACTTGCTCATTCAACATGTATTTATTAAGCTCCTAGTATAGGCCAGGCAAATTTGGTAGAGATGTTACAAAATTAGCATGTTTGTTCTCTGTCCCTATGAAACATTACCTAGAGGGGAAGAGAACGATTAAGCTACCAATAACAATCAAATGCGTTCATTGTTTTGATAAGGAGAGCCCAAGGTGGGAGCAAATATGTCCAGGCTTGGGGCCATTCCGAGGACGAGGGACTTTTCTAAGACATGGGCCATGAGCCACATGTGGCTATTGAGTGTTCGAAGAGTGACCCCTGAAAACTGAAATGAGCTTCAAGCATAAAAGGCCCACTATATTTCAAAGGCTTCAAAATATGAAAGAGAGAATACGAAATATCCCACTCGTAATTTTATATTGATTACATGTTGAAATGAGAAGATGGGGTATATTGGGTTAAGTAAAACGTATTATCAAAATTAATGCTACCTGTTTCTTTTTCCTTTTTATAATATGACTACTAGAACATTTTAAAATATTGGACACCATAATTGAAATGATGAATAAGGATTAGCCAAGTGAGAGGATTGGAGTGCAAACCAGCAACTGAAGCCTTAGTCATAAAATTCACCCTATTAAGAGAAAGTCAAAAGTCTGAATCCAACAAATAAGCTGAGCTCCAGCAGAAAAACTGAGGCAGGAGCGCCATTGCCAGCTTGAGCAAGTACATTCATTTCCCAAATACAAAGAATATCTAGAACAAAAAAAGTGGTGCCAAAGGTACTGTGTTGAGAAGGATTCAGAGGTGCAATGGAAATGAGTGATCATGAGTGATTGCTATCTGCCACGGAAGCATGTTTTGCTTGGTATTTGCCATTTGATCCAAGTTTAGATCTAGGTTTGATCTAGATTTAGATCAAATCCCATAACCACCAGTAAGGCAGTGTCCAAAGCAGACCCATATCCTGGAGCTGAATTTACGTAGTCAGCAGCTCATGGGAGTAGGCAGGGAACTCACTTGACAGCAAGGAGACATCATGGCATATCCTCAAAAAATATAAGAGAGGTTACAGGGAGGAGTCCTGCTGCTCCATGCCAATCAGACCACACCTAGACTACACTCTTCTAAGGGACATAACTGTCGGGTACACTCAGGAACTCATTACCAGATTGGAGAGGGGTCACAGAACTGTGTTATGTGTAGGTCATTAGGATGAACAGGTTGCTGAACATGGAGACCCAAGCAGCATGATTATTCTCTCCAGTATAGAGATCACTAGTTCAATAAACATTTATTAAGCACCTACTATGTGCCAGGCACCAGGCCAGATGCTGGACAAACAACAGTGAATCTGCAGTATCTTCCATCGGCACCTCCATGTCACTCACTCCCCTCTACCCCCCTCACACACACACACACACAAGGATGACCTTAAGGAAATGCACCAACAGACCCCCTTACTCTCTGGCTTCAAGTTGGACTCAGACAATAGAAGATCAGAAGATAGGAGAGCAAGGCCATGGTATTTGCCAAGTTGCTTCGAATTGGCTCCACTGAGGACCTCAGCTCATGCCAGGTGGCCTTCTCCTCACTGCTCTCCTCACGAGCAGTCCCTCCCTCTGCCCTCAAGTCATTGGGTTAGTAACAGCTTCTTAAAGCTGCTAGCCCTGGGTGCTGCACCACCCCTTACTGATTCCCTTAAAATGTCCACGCCCTTGTAAATAGTCTCTTTATTGAACTCAAGCAGTGGGATTCAAGTGTGACATCTATTACTTGCCAGGAATAAAAGAGGCTTGGTCCCTGCCTTAATGGGGTTTAGGCAGGTGATAAACAGGAAAACCAATTGTAGTAAGTGTCATAAAGATAACAACTTGGAACCATAAGCAGAGAGGGTGGGGGCACCAAGCAAAATGGAATGGTCAGGGAGGCTCCTGAGGATGTAGCATGTAAGCTGAGATCTGAAGGATGCGAATGACCTGAGTAAAGAGCTGTTCTGATGTAATCTAGAGCCAAGGAAAAAGGAGTGAATTTGGCCCCCAAAACTTCTCTAATCTGGAGTAAGCAGCCTAAGGAAATGATAAGCTCCCCCTCAGAGATGCTCTTATAGAGGTCAGAGGGCTCTTTGGTGGCAGTGACACCAGAACAAGGATTCGTCTCCTGGTGTCTGCAGCCACTTGTCCTGGGAGGCTCTCCCCACCCCTCTCTTGCCCAATCTGAATCTTGGTGCAATACCACACTCCTGCCATGAGTTGGGAGAACAAAGATATGAGTCCTAAATTGTGTGTGATGGAAGGCAGGCAAAATTACCACCCTTCTACATCAGTTCCATGGAGGCAAGGGGAAGAAGTGAATGTCAAGTTCATGAGTAAAAGGAGTTTAACACACAGTAACTGGGCAGTCAGGTGTCTGGAATCTGCCCCAATCGCTAAGACTTAGGGGGAAGAACAAGGAGAATTCTGCTTCTATTGAGATAGGGAGAGGACCACAGATTCCTTTCTTCCTCCAAAGCTAGAACCTCCGGGATCTGTGGTTCTCAGCCCTGGATGCCCATTCAAATCATCTAGAAGACTATTGGAAGTACCAATGCCCTGCCTCAGAACTCCTGGTGTAATCCATCCAGATCTAGTGTAGTCCAGATTGAGAACCATGGCTAAAAGCAATTGAAAGGACTGAAGCCAATAAAGAGAAAGACCAGGGCAACCTGGGGGACTGTGGAATGAGGTCCAGCTTAAGGGCATTCTCTAAGTGATTGTCAAACTTTAGAGTGAATTATGATCACTTGGGTGCTTGAAACATGGATTCTCAGTCTTTACTCCCAAAGGGTCTGATTCCATCTGTTTTAGATGGGATCTAGGCATGTGCACGATTAATGATCTCTCAAGTGGGCTGGGAAAACACTACTTGAGAGAAAGTGCTAAATACCCAGAGTATCACCAGGTATCACCTCTAACACTGAAAGCCCCACATGAGAGTTTGAGGGAAGTCAGCTCCTGGGCAGAGGGAACAGCTGGTTAGGCATCAGCCTGGAGTCTTTAGTTTTGGAAAATAGAACCATATGAATAGAGCGTGTATGGCGAGATTGAGGAGAAGCTTGGAAATGGGAAGAATTGATTCCTGGTGGGCAGAAAGGGGTAGAGTTTTGGAAGAGGAGAATGAGAAGTTTAGAGTGAAGAAGTGAGGTCAAGGGGAAGAGGATGTGAAAATTCCTGCTTTTACCTCATTGCAGTTGTATGTGGAAAGGGAGGGAGGAAAGGTGGACTTTGGTCCTTGAAATACAGAAGCAAACCAACTCTGAGCAGTCATGTTTTATGGGCATTTTAGATTCATGTAATCATGCAATTACCAGGACAACATGTGAGTAAATCGGTATCATTTTCAAATTATATGAAAGACAACCGAGGCTCAGAGAAGGGCGCTGACTTGCCCAACACCACACTGCCAGGGCATGGTGGTACCCAGAGGTCTTGAGCATAAAGGTGGCTTGACTACAGGACCAGCATTCACTCCAGTACCAAAGCCCCTCCCAAAAAGAAAGAGGGAATTTGACACCATCACTGTAGGCAAGGAGCCAAGGGATCCAAACTCCATAAAAAGAACTCTTCAGAAGAAGAAAAGACTCCATGAAGGATGGACTAGGGGAAGTCTAGGGAACTATAACTAGAAAAAATGAACAGAGTGGCTTTCTTCCTTCCACAAATAATTGAGTGCTTAATATATTCTAGACTCTCTCTTAAACTTTGAGGACACAAATGTGAACAAGAAAAACACAGTCCTTAAGTTGATAAAGTTTACATCTGGACCAGGATGGCAAATGAATTGCATTGATGCCATCACTTCCCATCCCTGCATCCCTGACAGACATCACTAATCAATCACAGCATCACTGGCTTCAAATTTCTTTTCAGGTGGCTGCTTCCAATCAATTGAGGGTAGGCATGTGAGATGAAAGCTCTTTGCCATCCCTGATTTGGACTTTAGGATTTCAACAAGGATTTTCTGAGTACCTACCTGATGTTGGGCACTCCAGGAATTTGTAAAGTGTGGTGTCCCACATTACAGCTGAGGATACTGCTGCCCAGAGAGGACCGTGCAAGCAGAACTCTGTAATGACCCAGGTCTGCTGTATGGAGCCTTCATCAGTGCTCGGAGCACAGCAGGAGGAGTTTTGTGTGGGGAGGGGGGGTTCTTCAGCTTTATGAAGGAATGATTGACAAATAAAATTGTAATATCTGAATCGTGAAAGAATTCCCACCATCTAGTTAATTAACTCATCCATCACCCTTTTTATTTATCTATCCATTTTTTTTCTGGTGATAACATGTTAAGTTCTACTCTCAGTACATTTCAAAACATAATAAAGCATTATCAACTAAGGTCACCGTGGTTTACATTAGATCCTCAGAGGTTATTCATCTTAGAGCTGAAAGTTTGCACCCCTTCACCCATCTTGCCCTCTCTTCCCCACCCCCAGGAGGAGCAGGAGTTTTAAAAGCCTGCGAGAGATCAATGGTTAGAAACTGCTCTTCAGTCTCAGCGGGACCCCTAAGGCCACGCCTCCTGGGCCAGGCTGTGCCTCCTCCCACCTCCAGCCTCTGCCCTGACCTCCTGCTTCTCTGGTCCCACACTCCTCTGAGCATCTTCAGGCAGCGTGGCATGAGAAGGAAAGGCGGGTTCCACTCGCGCTGCACCCACCCATATGGAAAAGAGGGCCCCTGATCGGGTGGGCTCAGGCCTTCCCAGCCACTCGCCAGGCTTCTGGTGGAGCCTCAGTAACTCCCGCTGCCCAGCCCTTAGCAACCGTCCTCAAACTGTGCTACATGTGGGGGTCACCTGAAAACATTGAAAACTGCCACACCCCGCCCCACGCCAGACCAGGTACATCAGACCCTCAGGGGACCCTGCGTGGACGGTTTTAAAGCTCCTCGAGGGAGTGGAGCATGCCAAGACTGAGACCACTGTCCTGGCAGGACAGGGCTGCCAGCAACCTGCTCAGAGTCGAATCAGCTCTGCGAGGTGGAGACAGGCGGCCAGCCTGCCAGCTGCTCGCCCTCCAAACCCCAACCCCTGCCGGGCTCAGCGCAGAGCCAGGCCAGGCCTGCTCCCCAAGGCGCCGGGTCCTCCAAATAAAAACAGGCGGCCAGAGTTCAGGGCCCCTGGCGTTCTCCCGGTAAGCACCTTTTGTTCCAGGCTCAGAGCTGTTAATTAGAGAGCCTTGATTAATGAGGAAGCGCTCCTGGTCCCCATCTAGGATGAGAGGTCCTGGGGATGCTGACTTTGCTGGAAGAATCTGCAGTCGGATTCCAACTGGAGCTATTTATAGTTCAGGCTCGGGCTGGATTGGGTTGGGTTGGGAGGAAGGTGCCCCTCCTCCTCCTCCTCCTCTTGCTCCTCCTCCTCCTCCCAGCTTCTCTCCATCCCCCCTCCCCCACCACACCAGGATGGAACATGAAGGTGGAAATATTTATTGAGGAAGAATTTTTAAAGGAGTAAACCTTAGTATGTATGCATTCATATTAATTCATCCAAACGTTCATCCCCTCAACATATATTTATTGAATGCCTGCTAAGCGCTGGGCCCCAGGCCAGCTGACACGATTGCAGCTCTGATTAAGAGTGGCCCGTCCTCTGTTCTGGTGGTTTCCACTCAGGGGAGGAGTTATTACCAAGGAAGTCTGCAAGTACGTGGACAATGGTCAACAGAGGCCAGTGCTCGCAGGAGTGGACCACGGCTCCGTGTGAGTGTTAGAAAGGATTCAGTGACCCTCACCACGGTGCTGACCAGCAGATCACCACCATCCTCACCTTTAATGAGGAAGCAGGCTCAGACATGCTGAGTCGAATAGAGGGTGCCAGGGCGTCCCAAACTCATGCCCTCGTCTTCCTGGGCTGGGTGACATTTCCCAGTCTCCTGGGCTTACACCAAGCTGTGTGGCTGAGTCCCGGCCCACAGAACGGAACGAGAGCAGTGCTGTGCCCCTCCCCGGGTGGCCCATGCCACACCTCCCCCCATGTGCTCTGGATGATGAGCTCCAGGATGACCTGGGAAACCACGTGTTGAAGGTGCAGATGGCTTTGCAGAGAAGACCCTCCGCCACCCTCCACCACGTGGGCTTGATTGTGCTGGAAACCCGGAGGTGTCAGGGTTTACCAGTTACAGCAGCTAGCATCCCCTAAGCCAGTGGTCGGCAAACTGCGGCTCGTGAGCCACATGCGGCTCTTTGGCCCCTTGAGTGTGGCTCTTCCACAAAATACCACGTGCGGGCGCGCACATACAGTGCGATTGAAACTTCGTGGCCCATGCACAGAAGTCGGTTTTCGGCTCTCAAAAGAAATTTCAATCGTTGTACTGTTGATATTTGGCTCTGTTGACTAATGAGTTTGCCGACCACTGCCCTAAGCTAATATGGCAGATCTGCTCCAAACACTGGGTCTACTGCCCCTTAGAAAGAGTCACTGGCTCCCAAAACATTTTATGAGTAGGCACCTTCACTGGGGGTGAAGGGCGCGGAGGATCAATGTCCCTCACAGACACCTGCTCAGTAGGGTCTTACTCACAGGTCACTGCAAATCAGCCCTGAAAGCCACCCCCCCCCCGCCCTGCTCCTACCCCCTCTCCCCTCTTGCAGCTGAAACCAAGGTGGTCCATCCATCGCTGCACTAGCTGGGGACAGAGGCGAGGGGCAGGAGAGGTAACACTGGGCACTGCGGGGGGAGGGGCAGCATGGAGGGGAAGGAGTCTTGGAATTAATTAGAGGAATAAGACCTGGCACACCTCCTGGGGATATAGTGGGGGGGGGGGGGAGCGTGACATGGCCTCAATTGCCTCCTCCATAAAATGGGCACCTGAAAGGCCCTGGCCACAACGTCTGACACATGAATGACAAAAAGCTTTAAACCCACCTGCAACGGGCAAGTAGATGGGAGTGGGAAGTGTTTGCAGAAGAACCTGTGATTGTGAATAGCTGCTAGGCCGCCGCTGGATCGGCCAACTCCAGAACCACTTTATGTTCAGACTTCTCATATCCAAGCTAATCAAGTCTCCTCATTGTCTAAGACAAGTCTAATTGAGCTTTTTTTTTTTAATATATTTTATTGATTTTTCACAGAGAGGAAGGGAGAAGGATAGAGAGCCAGAAACATCGATGAGAGAGAGACATCGATCAGCTGCCCCCTGCACACCCCTAACTGGGGATGTGCCCGCAACCAAGGTACATGCCCCTGACCGGAACCAAACCCGGGACCCCTCAGTCCCCAGGCCGACGCTCTAGCCACTGAGCCAAACCGGCCAGGGCTCTAACTGAGCTTTTTGATACTTGTAACTCTATTTCCTCAGCTGTAAAGTGGGAACAGGATTCTTTTTTTTTTTTCAGTGAAGATTCCTACTAATGGGATAATCATAATAATCATGCCCACCATGTCAGACTTCTGTGGGGACGTCACGAGCCTGCATTTTAAAGAGCTATTCCAGCCTGACCAGTGTGGCTCAGTGGTTGAGCATCGACCTATGAACCAGAAGGTCACAGTTTGATTCCCAGTCAGGGCACGTGCCCGTGTTGTGGCTCGATCCCCAATGGGGGATGTGGGAAGCAGCCGATACATAAGATTCTCTCTCATCATTGATGATTCTATCTCTCTCTCCCTCTCCCTTCCTCTCTGAAATCAATAAAAAGATATCTTTAAAAATAAATAAATTGCTATTCCCATTCCAGAGCAGTTTGCAAAGCTACCTCTCTCCTGACACAGCTCTCAGTGACCACAGAGCTTACTTTGCTCTTCTATTTTACTCGTCTTTTGTAGACACCAGACTCTGTTTATGCGAAATGATACTCAAAAGCCAGTGAATGTAATGTTTTGCTATTTCTAATCTCAGACATTTTCTGAGGAGACTGGTCAAGAGGCCGCCTCGCCCAGCTTTGTTCTGCTAAGCTCTGCGCCAGGGTGGGTTAGGTGAGGGTTAGGGTTAGAGTTGGGGCTGGTGTTAGGATTAGGATTAGGAATTTGCAGGAATTAGACCAGAGAAGTAGAAAGAGGAGGAGCTGTGCTTGACCACAGGCTGTACACTGTGGGTGTGGCCTGGCCCCAGCTGTGATGGTGAATTTTGTTTGTGGACCTGACTGGGCTAAGGGACGCCCAGAGAGCTGGTGAAGCACCATTTCCGGGTGTGTCTGAGGGTTTCTTTGGAAGAGGTTAGCATCTGAATCAGTAGACTAAGGAGAGAAGGTGGCCCTCACCAATGCGGGTGGGCATCCTCCAACCTGCTGAGGGCCTGGGTAGAGCACAGAGGGAGAGGAAGGGTGGACTCATGCTCTGCTTCAGCTGGGACATCCATCTCCTGCCCTCGCACATCATCGCACAATCTGAGGGAACATCTCAGACAGACAGAGCGTGAGAGTTCATGGGTGGAACCAGAATCGGGGAGGACACATAGACAGGGCACCGAGAGCATCTGCTGGGCTCCCCTCCTTCCACACCTGCTGTCCTGGGCCTCCCGGAGGGGTCATGCATCCATCCTCATAGCCCCCTGAGGCCCTGCCTTCAAGCTCATGGCTGGGAACCTGGACTCAGAGGCACACTGCCTGGGTTCACAAACGGCACACAAAGGCCGTGTGACCTCCAGCAACATGCGGAGCCTCGGAGGCCCCCATTCCCTTCTCCGTAACCCGGGATTAATGGTCCCAGGTCATACAGTTGGTGTGAGGGTTGGATGAGACGCAGCATGTACCACTTTAGCACAGAGCCTGGCACACAGTGAGCACAGCCGTGTAGGCTGACCCCTGCAAGAGGGCACGTGGCTAACAGAGCATCAGGGGCAGCTGGAGTCCAGCCTGGGCTCGACTCTCCCAGCCACCCGCCTCGGCTCAGAGGGAGGAGCACCTCTTTCTCATTAGCCACCCAAAGGGGACCCTTTTATCACCTGTTTGCCTTGAGTTGGTGCCATTTTCTAAATCTCATGAAGGTGCTGTTTGAGCTACCAGTGGCCCTGATGGTAACTATCTCATTATGATTACTGCTCCTATTCAAAGTTAATTAATTCATTGGAATTCCCTTAAAGTGCAGGAAACATGGGCCAGTGTTCAGATAACTGCTTTGCCTGACCTGAGGCATTTCCCTGGTAGGTCAGGGCAACTCTAGAAATGATCTTGGTCAAGGCCCCCCAGGCCTCTCTAGGGCAGGGGTCATGGCAGATCCACCTGCCTCAGGCCCTGAGCGAGCCCCCGGAGCACTGGGGTCTGTGACTATGTGCCACCCTCAGGTCTGAACACTCCAGTGGGGCAGGCCCAGAAAAAGGCCATTTAGGGAGCTGCCAAAGAAACACTGCACCCGGGACTTCTGCAGAGTATCTGTTCTCTTCTGGTACCTGCGTCCTTGGTTTCCGGTGAGGAGATGGGGTCCGGGGACTCCTGGGAAATGACCTGCACAGTGGAAGAGGGAGAAGGGACACATGAGCTGATCAATGCTTTCACGGTCCCAGCTTCTCCCTCAGTGCAGCTCGCCATCCAGCAGGCTCTGTCCACCCATTGATGCTCTGTGAGATCCCAGCCCAGCCCCAGACACAGTCTGTCTCCTCTCCTGGGTCGTGGAAGGCTCAGCACTCCATCCCTCCAATCTCTCTATGTCCACCCGAGCTTACCCTCAAAACCCATGTTCGAGGGTTCAAATACACCACACTAGCTCTGCCAACTTCACCTTTTCCTTTACACCAGCCTGAGGCCCTGGGCTCATCTGGGATTTAAAATGTATAAATTCTGTTTGGCCATTGAAAGAGACCTTTGCAATTTTCTTCCCCTGACCCCCAAAAGCCTTCATGAAACCATCTCCATGAAATGCCACTGAGAGCTTCCTGGAGTTCCCCTCCCTGTGCATACATGGAAAGATACATCCCTCACCCGCCAGCGCCCAGCCCCACCTCTGCATCGCCCAGGAGACCAGAGCACAGAGCAGGAAGCAGCGCACTCACCCTGGGAGGACTCATGCTGTCCCCAAGGAGTTACCTGTGCCCCTGATCTGAGCCAAACCTCCCACTCTGTCCCTGGCAGGCAGGTGCAGCACAACTAAATGAGGCATCGGGGCAAGACTGAGCCTCTCACTGCCAACCACCCACCCCACAGACCATCCCCAAAGTCTGCACACTCTCTCCTCCCTTGGGCAAAGCCTCCAAGGGCCCAGTCCAAAGGCAGATGCTACGTGGCTGGAGCCCTTTTGGCATATACATGCTAGCACATACGCACAAATGCACACTTGCATGATGACCAGGAACCATACACACACAATCACCAAAGCCCTAATAACAGGGAAAGGGAAAGAATTCTATGAGCTTCCACACATTCACACCACTAACACACGTGTGTATTTACCCACATACATTCATATGACCACGACTACACACGTGTGCCTGTTCCCAGATACCCACCTGCACACAGAGAGAGGCACAAACAGAAGTGCAAGACCCTGTCCCTGAACATCTGGCCTAGAGACACGGGGAGATAATACACTTATGTTGCTTTAAGCCACTAAATACGTGGTAATGTCATACAGCAATAAGAAACTTAATACAGTAAGAACTTACCCCAAGATGGTGATGCACCAGGTACCTATTTTCTTTATCTCATCCATACGTGTGCACATGCATGCACCGGGCTGCACAGACAACCACACAACACTCATGTGCAAGCACATGGACACAGCCAGGTGCACACATGCCTCCTGGGCACGCACATACCCACCCACATTCACACGCGGCTCTGAGAGCCCAGGTGACCAGGGAGTCCTTCTCCAGACCGACTGGGGGCTGCGGAAACTCCAGTGCAGTCACAGTATTTAGCTCCTTAATTAAAGTCCTCTCTCCACTCACCGGCCACAAGGACCTGCACACCAGCACCGAGTTTGGATCCTGGGCATCTCAGAGGCTGCAGATGGGCCAGGAGACATGGCCTGGAAGCTGGGTCTGGGCGGTAATTAGGGATGGGACTCAGCTGAAGAACTCACAGCCGACCAGCCGTTTCATTTTTCTCTTCCAGGGAAGAAGGTCCTGCCAACTCCACGGCTCTTCCTCTCCATGTCCTAATTATGCCTCTGGCTCCAGCTCCCTTCAGTGCTCTGCCACACCCCGCATCCCTTACACACACACACACACACACTGACACACACACACACTGACACACACACACACATACCATGGAAGGCTGGGGCTCAGGGCCCTAGGCCAACACAGGCCTGCAGCTCCCATCACCATTGCCTGGCCCAGGGCCAAAACAGGAACTAGCAGGAGGACCTCTCCCCCACCCTCAACAACCTGCCAGTCCCAGCCCCCATCACCTCCAAATAAAGCCTCTCCCTTCACAGCACCTCCAGGCAGCCCCTTTGCCTCCAGCCTGTGTGTCATTTGCTGGGACTGCCATCGCAAAGTACCGCCCACTGGGAGGCTTCACCACAGTCTGGAGGCCAGAAGTCCAAGGTCAGGGTGTTGGCAGGGCTGGTTCTCCGGAGGGCTGTGCAGGGGCGCCTGCTCCAGCCTCTCCCTGGCTTCTGATGGTTTGCCAACAACATTGGATGTGCCTTGGCTTCCTTGTAGATGTATCACCCGATCTCTGCCTTGCTCTTCATAAGGCATTCTCAGTGTGTGTGTCTGTCCCAAATTTCCCCTTTTTATAAGGACACCAGTCATATTGGATCAGGGCCCGCCCTAATGACCTCATTTTAACTTGATTACATCTGTAAAGACCCCATCTCCAAATAAGGTCACATTCGGAGATACTGGGGGCTAGGACTTTAGCATATAAATGAGGGGCCCAGTTCAGCCCCTAACACGGCCCTGTCCTTCATCACACATGCTCACACCTCATGACCCCGTGCATGGCCTTCCTGCCACACACTCTGGCCTTCCTGAGCACGTGGCAATGTGGCTTTCATTCCACAAAGATTTTTCCAGGGCCTGCTCTGTGCTGGACACTGTCTAGGGCAGTGGTCGGCAAACTCATTAGTCAAGAGAGCAGCAAACTGCGGCTCACGAACCACATGTGGCTCGCGAGCTGCAGTTTGCCGACCACTGGTCTAGGGCACTGGGGTCCAGTGGTGAGCCTGAGGCACACAGCCAAGTGGGATGAATGACCCCACTCCCCAGGGGCACCCCCAACATCTACACTGTGAGCCACAATCTCTCCTTTCTCTGATGAACACCCCTGGCGTGGTCTCCTAGAATCTGCATTCGGGGGCCTCAAAGGGCCCTTTCCCTGCAGCAGCTCCGACCCCTCAAGCAGAGATCCTTTTGATATGGGGACTTGTCTTGTCAAGATATCATCATGTCTAAATCGAGGCTGTGTCAGCAGGCCCATGAAAATGAATAATGGCCGCAATTATGACCCATATAACAGCCCAATAAAACCTAATTAAAATGATCCACATCCCATCTGCCAAGCGCAGGGCAAAGCAGCCAGGAAAGGATGGAGGCCCAGTCAGTTCAAGGGGAGCAAGTAATGTGAATAATAATAGTATGTATATTATAAGAAATATATTATATAATATTAACTTATAATAATGTTATTGTTGCAGCTAACATTTATTCTATGATCACAGTGTGGCAGCACCTGTGGCAATAGGGGCTGTCCCTGACACACTGGACATGTAGCATCCCATTTAACAAGTTAAGTGCTACCAATATCCCCATTTACGGAGGAAGAAACTGAGGCACAGAGAGATTAAGGAACTTGCTCAAAGTTACACTGCCTGTAGCTAGTAAAAATTGAAGGTCAGGCTCTGATGATACCTGGCCTGTAATAGGTGCTCAATACATATGTGTTACATGAATGAGTGAGTTTGGCCAACATTCTTTGTCAGGCAACCCAAGATACCATGCAAACAACCAACACACATTTACTTGGTACAAACTAAATCAAGGTGTACTAGAAACAAAGTGGAAAGAAACAAAGCTAATCATTGAACTATGATGTGATTATTGCTTTAATGGATGCATGTACACAGTGAATACATGGGCGTGGAGAGGGCCTTTCTTCTCAGGAAAGCAAGGAAGAGTTCCCATACATGGCAGAACCAGAGCTGGGTCTTAAAAGATGGATGAGAATTTGTTGGGCAGATAAGTAGAGAAAGGCATTCCAGGCAGAGGGAACAGCATGTGTGAAGTTGTAAAAGGCTCAGAGCCCAGCATGTTTGGGGCATCTCAGTTATGTAGCATGAAGGTTGCAATAGCATAGTCTGGTTGGAGTATAGCATGAGAGGGAGGTGAGTGACAAGAAGGCCAGCAAGGTCAGCAGGTCAAGATCACCAAGCATCTTTCAGGCCGGGCTCAGGAATTTAAATCAAGCCATGAGGAGCTGTTGAAGACTTGAAAGCAAGGGAATGATCTGGTCATATCTGCTCACTGGAATGGTCCCTCAGATAGCTGGGCAGAGGATGTCTTGGGAAAAGCAGGAAAGCACAAACCCTGGTCCCCCTGCAGGAGCACCAACTGCCAAACCTTTTTATTCAAGATTAACCTTGAGACAGCCCAGATGGGCAGCTGACCACCCTGGCATGGCAGCCAGAGCTGGACTGAAGTCTAATATGAGAGCAGAACACTCAGACTATTTCTCAGGGGTTTTCCATGCGCCTCCACTGCTCCCACCCCCAGGGATGATGACTCTTGTGTCCCGGGTGCCATCACAGGTCCCTACCCCCCAAAAGAATGGCAGGATGGTACACATTGTCTCCTGCTTGAAGACCTGAAGTTCAAGAAGGGCCTGACTTCTCCAAACAAATGGGTCTTTGAAAAACCAAGAAGTGCAAAGTCACAGGCATATGAGAGATTGGTTTTAAAAAAAAAACCTATTGCTGTCGTTGCCTTTGTCATTTCAAACGATGCTGCCCTTTGACCCAGGAAGAAGTTCCAAATGCATAAAAAGAGCAATAATCTCCAGCATCAATGTTTTGATAAAATAAAGGGTGGGGATACATATTATAAATACCACCTCCGGGAAGCACAGTCAGAAAGTTATTAAACATTCTGTCACAAGCTTGACGACAGCACTGTCCACCCCACCCGGTTCTGAGCTCCTAATAAAGGCAGCATCTTGGAATTTGTCAGTCTTGGATGCATAATTCACTAGTCCAAAAGCAGCAGTAATACATTGCATTTTCATAAGGGGCTCTGAAGCCGTCTAATTTCCCTGAGTCTCGGGACAACAGGAGGCTGTGGCCGCTCACGGAGGGCCCTTTATGCATTATGGATAGAGACTTTGCAATTCAAAGTGACAGCTTAGCTTCCCCATCACCTGCCCCAAAACCCCAGATCATATTGGAAGGCCTAGAACTAAAGGACGGGTCTGGCCACAAAGCCTACAGCCATTTGTTGCCCAGAAGAGTGTGTGTGTGTATGTGTGTGTGTGTGTGTGTGTGTGTGTGTGTGTGTTTGTAAGGGGGCACAAGAAGCAAAAATTATTGCCTGGGTCTCACCAAACAATATCAGAAACCAGCCTAACCTGTCACTTGATAACATACTTGCAAGATAAGGCAAAGTACAGGTTGGCAATGAGTAGATGGGACCCACCACCCTGTGACCCATGCATACCACCAATGTCTGCCTCAGACCCAGAGATTACACAGACCCTGGCTTCCCTGAAACCTGTATGTATAAAACACTATCGGGCCTCCTTCCCTCAGGGCTAGTTGTCAGTGGACAAGGCCTCAGGTGCCAGAGAAGCATCCAGACATCCAGGTAGCTAGGTCTCCACAATGGCAGGTGTGGTCAACTCAGTCAATATGAGGAGAAGTGAGAAATATCAGTAACAACATCTGAGAAGAAGAAGAAAGAGAAAATATCTCACTTTACCTTATAATCATCCCTATAAGAGTGAAACTGGTTCTATTCATTCTCTTTGCTCTCAAGGGGTCCTCAGTGCCTTGGGGGTGACACACAAGCACCCTAGAAGAACAGAGGAGAGCACCTCTTCACAGCTAGCACCTCTGGAAGCAGGGGCAGACCGACTTGGTGAAAGGGCATCAACAAGCCACTGAGATAGACCGTGAGGACCCAAGGGCATGGCAGGGAATCAACAAAGACAGTAACTGAACTTCTCTGCACATGACAAGGAAGAGAGTGTTTCTTATTATTGAGAGGAAAGGGTAAGAAAGGGAAACAGTTGAGAAGGGAGGAGATAGAAAGATGGGAAAAATGGCACCCTGGGACATTGGCTGAGGCCCTGATGATGGAGTGGCTTGAAGTTAATTTAAGAAGAGGTTTTCCTGTCATGGCCAGTTTTTCTCAGTGGTTAGCAGGGGTGGGCAAACTTTTTGACTCAAGGGCCACAATGGGTTCTTAAACTGGACCGGAGGGCCGGAACAAAAGCATGGGTGGAGTGTTTGTGTGAACTAATATAAATTCAAAGTAAAGGAGCGGAGGGGAGAGCAAGAGAACCGGATAGAACAGCCGGATCCGGCCCGTGGGCCGTAGTTTGCCCACAGCTGGGTTGGAGTGTCAGCCCACAGACCAAAGGGTCATGGTTTCGATTCTGGTCAAGGGTACATACCTGGGTTGCAGGTTAGATCCCCAGCCCTGGTTGGGGTGCATGTGGGTGGCAACCAATCGATGTGTCTCTTCTCTCTCTCTCTCTCTCTCTCTCTCTCTCACTCTCGCTCTCGCTCTCGCTCTCTCGCTCTCCCCCCCTTTCCCTTTTACTTTCTCTAAAAATCAATGAAAAATATATCTTCAGGTGGGTGAGAATTAACAAAAAACAAAAGTTGTTTTCCTGTAGTGCTAACCCTCAGCCCCAAAATGCATCTTCACTTAAGTTCTACAACACTTGACACACTCATGGAAGGAGTGGGGCTGTTCATGGACCTCAAGGAAGGGACTGAGCTTCCCAATTAGGTCCACATGTGTTTAATCAAAGACCTAAATCCTGAAAGCAGGCGGCCTAAGGCAGAAGTGTCCCTGAGAATGTAAGGCCCAGAGGGAGAGGCAGAGAACCTGGGAGGGTGTGGGATAAACTTTAGACATAAAATAGGGGCTCTGATCAATCATACCTAGAACATGAAAGACCAGCAGAGGCCAGCTGACATCTGGGGTCCACAAATTACCTCCATCCTGAGTGTAGTATGATGCACACAAGATTCAGTGAGACCCCCAAGGAAGGAACAGATAACTGTTGATGTGTGCCTTGGCAGATGGGTAAAAATTTCTTAGCCCACAGGGCCATTCATTCAGGAAATGGCATATTTCAAAACACAGAGTTATGAATGGACATCATGTTTAAGAATGGTGACTGGGGCAGGGACCTGGAAGGCTGAAAGAATACATGGTGGGCAGGTAGACATGGAGTGGTGGGGGGCAGGCCAGGGGAGATCAACATCAGCCTTGCAGAGGAGTTAGATCTCTGTCCGGAATAAAGTGAGGGGTCCTTAAAGGACTTTCAGGAGTGACCTGTAGTGATCATATCTGTGCTACAGAAAGTACAGAAGAAAAGAGAGTCTGACATGCAGAGGCCTCACCCAGGCAGCATCCTAACAAACAAACAGCACAACAAAACAGACAAGGACCTGAACAATCAATGTTCAAAACAGAGCACAAATGGCTAAGAGTATCTGGAAACATACTCAGTGTCATTAGTCACCACAGAAAAGTGAATAAAAACCATACGTATGTAGTAATAGGAGAAAAACCACATTGGAGTGACAAGCACTGGCTTCCCATCCCTGATTCTGAGGGACTAATCTCCTCTCTGCTTCATCATCAAAGAGAGTGAAGTGAACTGACAGGTACCAAGGACGGCAGGTGGATGCTGACGGCTGGTACATGTAATTTCTGGCCCCCAAACGCCTGGCTGCACAGAGGAGCCCATTGCCCCTCCAATATTCCTGCCCTAGAACCCAGCCTCGGGTCAGCCCATCCAGGGCTGCAGACACCTTCGCTGCCTCTGAACCGGCCTGCCCCCGAGCCGGGTCGCCCTGCAGCATCTCCATATCCAGCTGTGGGTTTCATGGAAGATCCAGTGATGGACAAGAGGCAAGAGGACATTTCAAATGAGCCGAACTCCAGGGATGGAGAAAGGGGGCGACCCTGTCCTGCAGCCTCAGACCCAACAGGACGCACAGAGGAGGGGGCGTCGTCTGAGCCACCTTTGCCTCCCCAGCATCTTGCTTCTCAAAGTGCAGCCCCTGGACCAGCAGCCTGGCCACAGCTGGGAGCTTGGTGGAAAGGATGAATCTGCCCCCTCTTGGACCTACGGACCCAGAATCCGCATGTACCAAGATGTCCAGATAACTTGTGCGCACCTGCAAGTTTGAGACGCACTCTCCTCACACATCCCAGCTTCTTTCACAGGAATTAGAAGCAGGAAGGGGGCAGGAGGGAGAGAAGTACCTCCCTCTGCTAGCAAGCACAGATACTCTGAGGGGGCTCATGAGGCCTCAGGTTTCCTCCCACCCGGTAAGCATGGACACGGCCGGGACCCTCGGGTCACTGCGCCGCCTCTTCGCCATCGCTTGGCTCAATGATCCCTGGCCTACGACGATCTACGTGGAAAACTGCCTTATTCTTACCACCAGCCCATGCTTCCCGCCAGCCCGCCTTGGCTTGTGGGCTTCCCAGGCCCCCGGCCCCCTTCTGCCTAGAGCATGGGGGGCCATCCCTCCACCCCAAACTTTTGTGTCTTCGTAAAATGTTTAGCGAAAAACTGCCGACTATGTAAATCAGAGATCATTAGAGGTTGGGTTTTTCCTTAAAGAATGGATTCAGCAAAATGCTGTTTTCTCCCGGCGCTGGGTCTCTATTTAGGGGATTGGAGCACTGTTTATTTATTTATTTATTTATTCATTAGCTGGGCCCACAGTCAAGGAGAAAGGAGCAGGGCTATTAATCTTTCCTGTCATCCATTCACAGATGTGGAGTTCACACCACAGCAACTGTGAAGTCAGCAGTACACAACCACAAGGTGGAAATTTCAAGAGAAACAAGCTTGGAGGAATAAGAAATAAAAATAAAGAGGGAGTGGAGGCAGGGCGGGGGAGAGGGCGACACAGCCAGGGAGCACGTTTCAAACCCAGCCTCTGTGCCTCCCTGGGCGCCTGTGTGTGCCTGAGAGCAATCTTATTCCCAGCATGGAGATGCCATTGATATGTTAATAATAATTTTCTTTTCTCTTCCTCCTAAAGAAATGAAGTTTGCAAACTGGTCCTGATGAAGCACAGCTGACTGTGTGTGTGTATGTGTGTGTTACACAGAGACGGAGGCAGACAGACACACATACTCACACACACTCCCTCCTCTGCCTGTTATGGCATCTACTTAGATTCTGGAACTCTCTATGGGAAGACAATCCGTGAAAGGCTATGACAAGGTCTAAGAGAGCATTGCTGTCCCTTTGGGGAGTGGTGTGACTGCCAGCTCCTGGGGGTGGGCGAACAGGGGCCAGGCTGCAAGAGGCTTGCACTTTGTTGGCGAGAAAACCCAGAAAGTCACAGTGTCTCCCACTGGGGAGTTCTAACCACAGGGATAGCCACTGTCCAGTGACCTTGAACCAGGACTGGGCAGTGTGGGGTAGATCAGAGACCAGCCCTCAAGCTTTTGAGAGCGGGCATCTTTTAAAGCCTGGAGAGATGGGCCGGCTACTCCCTGCCTCAGTTTCCTTCTTGCTGCCCTCCTGCATTGGAGGCTGAGGCTCTGACACTGTAGCTATTCACTTTTCAGCTCTCTCCTTGCTGGCCTGGCATGGATGGGTGGCAGAGCCTCCAGCATGCATACCCTATTGGAGCATTCCAGAGAGACCCGGTGCTGTCCCCATGGCTCAGGCCAGGTCCACTGTTCATTGCTCCCAACCTGACCCAAATCTGACTTCATCCTTTGCCTCGAGGTCTTGCCACTCCCCTGGGGTCCTCTTCCCCTCCCTACCCACATTCCCCCTCCCCCACTGGTCCAAGATGCTGAGTCCCTGGCAACACAGCCACAGGCTGGAATGGCCTCGTCTCAGATGGGGAAGGCTGAGTCCAGGTTTGTGTGGAGCAGACCCAGTACCGCCCTGAACGACAGCAGGGGACGGCTGCCATTCAGAGGGAGCCGAAATCAACTTCTCTCCTCAGAACGTGACTCCTGAGGGCACAGCAACCATGTTTATCATCCCTGCTCCTTGACACTTGGTGGATGCTCAGTGAACATGTGTGGAATTGTGTGGAATTCTGGGGACTGGCTGCCTGGGGGGAGCTGGGGTTTGTGCGGAAAGTAAGCATAAGCTAAACCTTCTCTCCTGGGTTAAGGATGGGATGAGACGTATGCTGGCTGATGAATGGAGGGCTGTTCAGCAGGATTCTGAGGCTGTGTCTGGACTTTATGGGAAAGTTTGGTGATCCTGTAGCAAGTCTGTCCCGGGTGCAAGAGGGGAAGTGATGATGGTGTGGTCACACTCGGGCACTGAGGGTTGGCGGCCCTGAGTCACAGAGTTTTTTGCAAATTGTATTGACCCCAGAATAGGTAGGCCCTGAGGGCAAGGGCCACAGCTTTGATGAGGGAAAAGGAAAGCAGGTCAGACCTGGAGCTGGTCCAGCAGAACAGGGAGCCCTGTCCCAAGTGCTAACCCCACTGGCAAGGCTGAGTGTGGGCACAGGATGCTCAGGAACTGATTTATTTATTTATTTATTTATTTATTTATTTATTTATTTATTTATTAGAGAGAGAGAGAGCGAGGAAGAAAGAGGGAGAAACAGAGAGAGAAGCATCAATATGAGACACATCAATTGGTTGCCTCCCACATGCACCCCTAACAGGGCCAGAGATTGAGCCCACAACCAAGGTATATGCCCTTGACCAGAATCAAACCCAGGACCCTTCAGTCCACAGGCCGACTCTCTATCCACTGAGCCAAACTAGCTGGGGCTGGAGCTGGAATATTTCTTGAAATACTTATCACAGGGATCACCAGTCCATCAAGGTCACTCGGCAGCCCAGAGGCAAGGCCAGGATACAACCCAACTTTCTAGCCAGAGCCCACTCCCAGCACTCAGAGGATGTAGCAAACACACCTGAATCATCCTTCCACCCACCCCACCTCCATAACGCAGGTTCCTTTACTGCCACGTCCATGTGCCCATCTGCAAATTGGAAACAATAAAATCCAGTCCTAAGAGGAATAAAGAGTAAAATGCACTCATATCACTAGTGTAGTGCAGAGCACACAGCACTGCTGATCAACACCAACTTCCCCTGTGGTGATAGACCCCAACATGCTGCCAGAACTACTTGCAGCTTCTTCTCTTGGCTCCCACCTTGCCCTAGGTTCCACCTGCACCAAGCCCCAAACCCCATGTTCTCTCCTACCTCTAGCTTTGTTCGTGCTTTCCTCCACCAGCGATCTCTCACCCCACCTTTGCCAAAAGTACTAAACTCATCCTTTAGGTCTCAAATTAGACATTGCCTTCTCCAGGAGGCCTTCCCTGACCTCACACTACACCCCAAACCCATGAACTTCCACCTGTCACAGGATCATGCTATATTATCATTGACTAGTTACCTGTTTGTCTTTTTCACTAGACAACAAATTGGCAAATATTTTCTGTAAAGAGCAGATAGTCAATAGTTTAGCCATCCCAGGTCATAGAGTCTGTTACAACCACCCAATTCTGTTTTTTGTCATGTGAAAGTAGCCATACACAACATGTAAACAAGTGAACATGACTGTTTCCAATAAAACTTTATTTACAAAACATATGGTGGGCCAGATTTAGGCCACAGGCCACAGTTTGTCTACACTAGACAATGAGCTTCTCAAAGCAGGAAATGCTTGCTATTCAACTGTCCCAACCATCATGCCTGGCACAGAGCAGGTCCTTGATACTCCATGAACAAAGGAATGGTGTTGAAAAAGTGTTTGCAATCCCTGACAGCACCTGGTAGGATTGGATTAACCCAGTGGTCAGCAAACTCATTAGTCAACAGAGCCAAATATCAACAGTACAACGATTGAAATTTCTTTTGAGAGCTGAAAACTGACTTCTGCACATGGGCCATGAAGTTTCAATCGCACTGTATGTGCGCACCTGCACATGGTATTTTGTGGAAGAGCCGCACTCAAGGGGCCAAAGAGCCACATGTGGCTCGCGAGCCGCAGTTTGCCGACCACTGGATTAACCCATCGTATTCCTAACATCTGGGAGGGCTGCCTTGGTGTCCGGCCTTAGCCTGGCTGTGGCTGGGACCATATCACGCACTGGGGAGTGTTCCAAGCCAGAACTGGTGAACGCACTGTCTCCAAGGCTAGACTCCAGGAGGGCATGAGCACCTGTTCCTCCATCTTTAATCTTATCTTTCTCTCCCCATCAGAGCCTGCCACTGCAGACAGGGGGGCCCCAATGTCCCTTCCGGTGGGTACCATTGCTTTTCCGGGACACTGTTTCTGCTGCCACTGGGCACTGCGCTGTCCTGCCCTGCCCCTGCCCCACACAGCCACTGTAGATGCCCTGGGACCTCTGGGCACTGGGCTGTCCTGCCCCCTGCCCGGCACAGCCACTGCTAATGCCCTGGGACCTCTGGGGTTTCAAAGCCCTGCAGTGAAGGATTGTGATTTGAGGGAGAAAGCCCCCCTCCCCTTCCTGTTAAACTCACAGCAATGCTGCATGGGCCCCAACTTCTCACAGTTTGATGGAAACAAGAACTTCTGCCCAGGAACCATTCATGGGTCGATGGTGGGGAAGGGGCCAGGCAGAGGAAGAAACAGGAGACGTCCATCATGCTGCAGCCAAAACCACCCTTTCCTGAAGGACTGCGGCTTTGTTACTTGGATAAGCTCTTTGGCCCAGCTCTGTGTTATTCAGGAAGAAGCTCACCTTCATAAGAATGCTCTACTCCTCCTGCAAAATATTCTTAAATAAATATGAAACTTCACCTGCACCAAATTTAGGTTTAATCCCAATCCCCCAGCCTCAACACCCCTCTGGGTAAATACGGGAGATTGCATTGTTAGTCCCAATTCTTACTCCACCATACTATCATCTTAACCTTTGCCGTGGAACTTGCAGGCCCCTCCTACTGAAGGCAAAGTTTACGTCTCTACCTCATTGATGTTTGGCTTGGACATGTGACCCACTTTGGCCAATAGAATGACAGCAGGCATGGCCAAGCAGATGCCTCAAATGTGCATGGATGGGTCTCTTGCCCTCTTGGATTCTCCCATTCTCCATTAGAAGACTATGCTTTGGAGCTGCTAGTCCAAGATGCTCTGTGGAGTAGACCTGAGCTGAGGGAATTCAGAGGGTGTTGTGTTGTGCCACGTCTAAGTCTAGGCCTCAAGAGACAGTGTGCGCTTCCCGTTTGTTCCTCACGTGAGCAAGCCTGGGCTGGCTTATCGAATGAGAGATGGCAGAAGCACCAATGAGTCATCCCAGCGGAAGTAATCCTGGACCAGTCAGCCCTGCAATTAGCCCTGGACACGTGAGTGAGTCTGGCCTAGAACAGAAGAGCCACCCTGCTGAGCTAAGCCCATTTTGCCAACTTGGAGAATCATGAGCAAAGTAAATTGTGGTTGTTTTAAACCAACCACTCTCTCAGTTTTGGAGTTATGCAAAACTGATATAGTTGTTATGCAGCAAAACTGATATCATTGCTATTGTCGAAAATGCATTAAGACCACCTCACACCCATCAGGATGGCTATTGCAAAAATAATAGAGAATAACATGTTGACAAAGAAGTAGAAAAACTGAAATGCTTGTATATTGTAGGTGAGAATGCAGAATGGTACAGACACTGTGGAAAATAGTAAGCCAGTTCCTCAAAAAATTAAAAATAGCGTGTCTCCTTAAATGTTATGTCCCAGGCCCATCTCTTGCCTCATCCTCATGCCAGCCCTGCACACTGCATTAGAATTACTTAAGGATCTTGTTAACAGCATAGTCTTGGGCCAAATCCAGCCCCACAGAATCAGAATATCCACAGGCGGACATGGGACTTGGAGAAGAAGTTCTCGTCCCCAGTGATGCTTCTGTTGTCATCCCAGACCCAGGCTGAGGACTGGCCCTGAGACTAGGCTGTCCTGGGTACTGATGCAGCGTTTGCAGAACAAGAGGATTCTGCAGAGATGGGCCTTCCCCGCCCCCCGCACCCTTCATCATGACACTTTCACACAGGATGTCATTTGTTAAAAGGAGGTCTATAGCTTAAAACAAGAAGTTTGAGACTGTCTGGGCTAGAAGTGGAAGTGAAGAACTGGAGATGCTTGTCAATAAGCAATGACCAGGCTGCCCCTCCCTAGTGACAGGGACCAGGGAGCCAGATCCTGGCTGCCCCCTGCCCTGCACCCTGCATGCCACCCCTGGGTCTGACCTGGGACAGCCTGAACTCCGCCTCCCCAGGGATGGCCTCACTCAGAGCCTCTCTGGGCTGGGTCGGGGGTCAGGGCAGGAAGGAAAGCTGTACCCTTGTCTCCCCCTCCCACTCCAGAAGATCTGGGTCCCCAGTTCCCACGGGGAGTCCTACTTCAGGATCCAGTGGTTACAGAAGGAGGACAAATTCTGGGGATGAGGGAGGTCTCATTGTGAGCCCGCAGGGCCCAGCCCAGCCAGAGACCTCCTTCAGGTCCCTTCTCCTCTGACTTCAAAAGCCAAGATTTAAATGTGATCTCATTTTTTAAAGTAGTTTTCTCGTAAACTTAGAAAATTCTCCAAATTTTCCTTTGAATTATTCTTTAAAATGTGTTAAAATATATTATTTCAATGTTTCTAGAAAAATGCCATATTCTTTCCAGGCCATCATTTTTTTTCTTTTGTTTAATTTTTATTGATGAGAGAGAGAGAGAGAGAGAAACATGATGTGAGAGAGAGATCAAACCCACAGCCTGGGTATGTTCTGTGGCTGGGACATGTACTGGCTGACACTCCAACCAACTGAGCCACCTGGCCAGGGCTTCAGGACATCATTTCTGATCTGAGTGCTGCTGATTTTGCAGAGCGTGGCTTCATTTCTGCAGCTCAGGGATGCAGCCCTGGAGATAAATAGCTAAGGACTCTGTGACAGGGGAGTTATTGTTTTGTTTTGGTTTGTTTTTTAAGAAATTAACCCCCAGAAAGCAAAGAATTACAATGGAGAGATGGCACCTGCACGATAACCAATGATGAAGGAATGTCATGATCACACAGCTCCATTCAAACTC
Source organism: Plecotus auritus (assembly GCF_963455305.1). Lineage (NCBI taxonomy): Eukaryota > Metazoa > Chordata > Mammalia > Chiroptera > Vespertilionidae > Plecotus > Plecotus auritus. The sequence continues at coordinate 21,679,754 of NC_137782.1, read as the reverse complement.
CAGAAAAGGAAAGATCGGCTCTAGAAGTGCTCAGACACCACCCGTGGCCCCCACCAGCCACAGCCCTAACACTTAGATTGCACTGGTTTGTTTTGTTTTTCATATTAAAACAGAATAGATTATATCTCCAAAGGAGACAGGGAAATGATTTGACACTGTGTATAATCTAATTCAAATCATGGGCCCCTAATCGACATTTAATTGATGCAATAATGTTTGTTCATGATGGTAAATAAACAAAATATATAAACAGAAACATCTTCTTTGATGTTTAATGACTGCTTAGCAGCTATTTGGGTCAGAGCTACTGAGCTCTAGCAAACAAATGCTTAATAATCAATTGAAATGCATTTCTCTGGTTATTGCCTTATTAAATCAGGACCCACCTCCAGCTGCGGAACGTTCCTTCCACTAGGAAGAAAATGGTTAGAAATGGAAGAGGCTGGAACGATAGGTCCAGTGTTAGCTCTAAGTTAAACGAGGGGCTCTTCCCTCCCCACCCTGCAATCACATGGCGCTCTCCGGACAGGCTTGCATGTACCCGGGACTTTCCGGAGTTACAGCCAAGCCTGTCTCCTTCCCAGGCTCGATTTTACACTAGAAATCCTCTTGGGTTGCCGCCTTATGGGATAACCCATGTAACTACAATAACCCACAGAAAGCTCTGAGAGCAGTGCCTGGCCTAGTAAACACACAGCAATGGTCATCATAGTCATAACCCTGACTTCTCACTGCACTTCTGAGCATGTGGGAAATTCACTCTCTGTCACCCCTTGCCTGAGGTTTTGTAGGCGGGGGGAGGGAGTTGTTGTTTTTTTGTTTTTGTTTTTTCATGAAGTAAGCCTCATTTATTGGAGCCCAGATCAGGCCACACCCTGCCGTCTCACCTGACACGTCCATCAGCTTCCAAGCCATGTCCAGGGCAGGGCCACAGCTGGAGGTAGCCTGGTCTGCCATCAGGGTCACCGCCGACTAGAGCCCTGACCTCTTCTTGCTCCTTCTTATGCTCCTGGCTGCTGACGGGTTTTGTGTCACCTCTGGCCCTCACGCTTCTAGAGGTGGGACCTGTGTGTGGGACCCTGAGCCAGGCCGTGGATGTGCCTGGACATGAAGGTTGTATTTCCCTAAAGATTCCTCCCAGAGCCCAGCTGTGGGGCCGAGCCCATCAGTAACTCCAGACATCCCTTCCTTATCACAGCAGCCTCCCTCGAACCTCTTGGCCAGCCTCCCCTTTCTCTCCATTCTTCGCCCCTCTTCTCTTCTCTCCCCTCCCCTCTTCTCTTCTCTCCCCTCCCCTCCTCTCTTCTCTCCCCTCCCTTCTTCTCTTCTCTCCCCTCCCCTCCTCTCTTCTCTCCCCTCCCCTCCTCTCTTCTCTCCCCTCCCCTCCTCTCTTCTCTCCCCTCCCCTCCTCTCTTCTCTCCCCTCCCCTCCTCTCTTCTCTCCCCTCCCCTCCTCTCTTCTCTCCCCTCCCCTCTTCTCTTCTCCTCTCTACAGAGCCAGCCATATGTAACTGGAGTGTCTGCCCAGGGGAAGCAGGGGAAGCAGGAGTCAGCTGCCCACATACCAGAGACGATGAAGGAGGAGGGGAGGGATGACAACAACAATGAGATCAAGTAGAGACCATTTGGTGCCAGTTGAACTTTGAAGAGAGAAAATACACTCCCCGCACGCCAGGCGGGTGACAGTGGACTGGAAACCCATTGGACGCACTAACCTGTGCTTGATGGTCCCAGGGCGCCATCTTGTGGCCAATCCATGTAATGACCAAAGGGACCCTCTAGTTGTGGTGTCCTAGACTCCTGCTAAGATCCCTGATCCTTAGCCGAGGCTCACGTTGTTTCCAAGCCCTTCCTTAGACCTTAGAAGTCAGACTCTTCACCCTCTAGGTGGGATGGTAATAGAGGGAGAGCATAGAGTAGAAATAGAAGACAGGCCAGAGCGAGGGGACAGAAAGTGTGCCAGGGGAGGCCAGAGGGTTCCTAGACCAAAGCTGGTCTGAAAAGACAGGCTCCTGAAGACAGGATACAAGAGAAAGAAAGCCCCACGTGAACAGAAAAGGCACCGCTACAAGAGTGGAACCCAGGTGGCCTCTACTGGACACTGCATTCCCATCTGGAGAGAGGGGGAGCCAGATTCGGGCAGGGAACAAAGAGCTGCTCCTCCTCTGCCTCACCCCACAGTCTAGGCTGATGGGTGGAGGGAGGCTGTAGGGCCTGGCCCGTCTCACTCTGAAGACCCACCACCCCTGCACTCGTGCCATGGTCCTGCCAGGCTTGGGTAACCCCATTTTTCACTGATGTATTCCTTTCATTCCAAGTCCACCTGCTGACCTTTAGGGATTGCTATTAAACACTCAGTCTTGGGAGTCAGCCTGCCTAAGCTGCTATCTATACTCTACACCTTCACTGACGTGTGACCTTGGACAACCTCTCTAAGCACCCATTTCCAGATCTATAAAACGGAGAGGTGATAGTACCTCTCTTCTGGAGTTGTCACTAGGGCTAAGAAGTTGTGTTAGATATTTACACACAAGAGCTAATTCAGTTCCGAAAACACCCAGGGGCCATGGGTACAATCATCCCCATCTTAGAGGTGAGAAAGCTGAGGTTCCGAGAGGCTGACATGGCTGGCCAGAGGTCACACTGACAGTAAAAGGCAGAGATGGGACTTGAACCCTTGTATGTCCAATCTTAAGGTTTGAATGAGTGTTCATTGACTCTGCCCCCATCCGACTGTGAACTGTTTGAAGGCAGATATTTCATCATGACCTTCTTTGTTCTCCCTGAACTTTGCTTGGTGACTAGCACATGTCAGGGACTCAGTACATATATGTTTATTGATTAACCATGTCAGGATGGAGGCGCCAAGTCCACCATGCTTGCTGGGCAATGGATGAGTGAGTCCCAAAGCCACCACTGGCTCAGGACACCTTAACCTCTCAGCTTCCTCCAAGACACCAAGCCCTTTCCTGTCTCCCAGCCTTTGCACAAGCTGTTTCCTCTGGCGGAACGCCCTTCCCTCTTGTCGCAACCTGCAGCACTGAGACCCAAGACAAATGTCCCCTGCCCCACGAGGGCTTCTCTGGCCTCCAGGTACAGCAAGGCTCCCAGGAGAGCCAGGCAGGCCTTGGCTAGGGTGTGGAGCACATGGCAGGATCCTCACCTGTCCAACACACACACACACACACACACACACACACACACACACACACACAGCAGAGACCTCCTGCGGGGACAGGTAGAGTCCCTCTTAGGGTAACCACGCAGCAGCTCAGCAGCTGAGGGCACTGGGGAGTGAATATGGGAGGGAGGCTGGAGGAAATGGTAGGAAGGGGAAGGAAAGAAGGTGGAGATGAGTGAGGACTGACCGGAGGAAGGAAGGAGGGAGGGGAAGGTGGGGAAGAAGAGGGAGAAAGAGAAAAAAGGGAGAAGGAAAGGAAGAGAGAGAATGGGGGAGGAAAGGAGAAAGAAGAGGAGAGGTAGGAAGGGGAGAGAGTGGGGGAATATGGAAAGGAAGGAAGAAGGAAAGGATGGAAGAAGGGATGGAGGAAGGGAGGGAAGAAGTGATAGAGGGAGGGGAGGAGGGAGGGAGAGAGGGATACAGCTGCCCTACTTCTAGCAGTCACCTTATGGGGCCTCCCTCCTTGGCAGAGAGGAGGGGCGCTCCTGGCGAGGCAGGCTGGGCCCTCCAACCAGCCACCTGGCCCTCTCCCCGCGCTCCCCTCCACCAACTCCCTCCTGCACCCGAGGCGAGGCGAGGCGAGTGCGGCGCCTGACTCGATTCTCTCCAAGTCTGCATTTTTCTTCCCGTGCTGGCACCGGCCCGGCTCTGAGAGGAGCACACCTGCCCGCTGTGCTGACACCGCTTTTCCGAAAACAGGGGGCGGGGAGAGGGAAAGTAGCCTGGATGCTGCTGGGTGGGAGTGGGTCCACCCAGCTCCCCCGGCTGGGAAAGGGGGTTCTGAGGTTGCCCTAATGATGGCACCCAGAGAGGACGGGGGTCTCCCCCACTAGCCGACCACCTGCCCACAGGTCTCTCCTCCTGCCCACACTGCGCAGTAAGGATGTTGCAGGCATAGGTGCTGGCAGGACGGGCAGACAGGGCGGGCAGATGGAGCATGGGGGCCACAGGAAAGAAGCCCTCGGCCCCTCACTGGGACACATGACAGAGCCGTCCCTTCTCACCTGCAAACAAACCTTCCAGAAATATTGCAAACAAATGGCAACCAAAGTTCACTGGAGCAATTGGACAAAACAAAAATGCCCTTTTAAGAGCATTCTATTAGCCTGCTGGTCCCTCTGCGGTTGATTTATTTGGGTTTTGTTTCTGCTAAAGCAAAGTTGGTGTCCTCTCTTCCTTGAAGAGATGAGGGAGAGCTCAGTTCCGGCAGCTCTGGGGGAGGAAAAAGAGAATAGACAAGTCCCCAACCTGCACCCCACCCGGACCCTAAAACTTCAACCCAAACCAACAAGAGTGAGAGGCACCAGAAGCAGTAGCAGCCTTATTTACTGAGTAAACACATCATGTAAACCTCCCAAAATCCCAGCAGGAGGCTGTTATCCTCTTTTACAGAGGACAGCTCAGAGAGGTGAAGTAACCCTCCCAAGGCCACACAGCCAGTGAGTAAGAGATGACTCCGGAAATAAACGCAGCCCACGCCTGGGTCCTGAACGCTTCTGGTTTTCCTCTTTTCCTCTGCAAAAGTCCGCTGGTGGGAGCTGACCAAGCCTGGGGACAGGGATTGAACAGGAATTAGGAGGGCTGGGAGGAACAAGGAGGGAAGGACCAATTAAGTCCACCTGGAAGCCACGGTAGGCCAGTCAAGGCAATTGCTGGCTGGACTGGTTCTGCGTCAGGTGTGTCTCATCCCAGCTCCAAACCTGCAGCCCCATGACTCTCTGCAGCCTGAGGGCTGCTGGGAAACAAGGAGTGGGCGCAAAGCCAGCGAGTGACTGCCTTTGGGACAGAACCCACAGTGAAGTCAGAGCAAAGCAGAGGCCACGGACTGGGGCAGGGGCAAGCTCAGGCCTCCCAGGTGGAGACCAGGAGAAGGATGCGAAACCCACCAGAACTGCCCTCTCGGATTTCCGTAGGAGACCACCTAAGAGTCAATGACACTGCAGATAAGTGGTAGCCTGGCGTAAGGGCCCCAGAAACCTTTCTTCAGCCCTTTCTTCAAGCAAAATCATGAAGACAAACACATAAAGGAGGGGCTGCTTCACAGATGAAGTCGATGAGTCAGCAAAGCTGCCTGGTGAGGAGGACAGGGTGGGTCTGCACATGGACAAGGCGCCTGTCCAGTAGATGAGGTGACTGTGCCCTGTGGACAGGGCACATATGCACCAAGGTGCTGACAGCAACATCTGCATTCCCCACAGGCTGAGCTGGGTCTCTGGGGAGGCGGATGGATCAGACACTAAGAGGAGACAGCACCTGGTCTGGGCACAAGACAGGAAGTGTGAGCTCTTCTTGGACCACTCCCAGACCTTAGGCCCAGCCCTCTCCTCACTTCCCCACGCTGGGATCTCCAGTGCCAGAGAACAAATGCCTGGACTGCCTCCAACTGGCCCAAGTCTCCTCTGTCCCCACACCCATCACTGGAGGTCAGAGGGGATAGAGCTCGCAGGAAGCTGTGAATAAAGGAGACTGTCCCACAGGACAACAGAATATTAAACCCACTGTTCTTTACTATCATCATCACCATCATTATCACCATCACCACCATCATCACCATTGTCTTTTTCATTGTCATAATTAGCATCATCCTCATTATCATCGTCATCACTGTTTCTGCACCCACTGAAAATTTCTTTCTCCATAAATTTTATTTTGGGGCATTTGGTCTTTCCCTGTAGAATACCAATTTTCCTTTTACTGCTAACATCTTCTCCACAATATAAAAGATATTCATATTTGTGAATCATTGTTCTCTCTCCTTTCTTGACAGGATTCTGCTTCATTCTGAGATCATATCCTTCCACAAGTTTTTCCTATTAAAATATCCTTTCTTCTATGAACTAGTAAAAATGGTGATAGCTGTTTTATAAATGTCCTCACTTAGAAAAGACATGGCCTCCCTATGTCCCCATACCACATGAGTGTCCCTGAAGGGTGCAGGGAACTGAGAACCCGGAGGCAGGGCTGATACCTGCTTGGGCTGCTCAGAGAAGGAGATGACATGTAAAGGTAGCTTTCAGGACAGACAGGAGCAGAGTCCAGGTGGAACCTAGACTGAGGTCTGCATGCAGTTGCCTATGCCAAGCCGCCTAGAGGAGCCTGAGCTCCCAGGAAACCTCAGGCCATCCTCCTGCCCATCCTCCCAGGGCTCAGCTGCCTCCTGACCTCCCTCTCCTCTCCTCTCCCACCAGGCAGGGTCCCACACTCTCACCTGCCCTCTTCCCACACACACCCTAGACATCAGGGCTGGGATGATTACACCGAAAAGCCCTGTGTCGCTCAGAAGGAAGAATCAGCTTATCTTCCCTTGCTAAGCGATGTGTTGAATCTCAGTATGGAAGGAAGAGAGAGGGGGTATTGGATTCTCTGTCTCCTGAAACTCTGATGAGATGCTGAAAAGGTCAACTGGCCCCCCAAGCCCCATCCTGGGCCTGAAGGCCATGAACAAGGAAGCACAGCACAGGACAGCCCAGGGGTGGCAAAGAGGTATCCAAGGATATGGCACGTGCTCAGAGAAGAGAGGGGACATTTGAGGCCAGACACCCAGAGTTCTATTCCATTCGGTAGAAGCATGGAAGGGGAGCAGGGAATTCCAGGAGAGGGAACACACGAGCACTGGCCTGGAGGCACACAAAATGCATGTGGAGCTGGCAAAATGCCATTGGGCAGGTTGGAGGCGGCTGCCAGGGAAGGAGTTGGGGTTCCCTGGCCCTCAGGCCAGACCAGGGGCTCCTGGTCAGCACCAGGTGGAGTGTGGGGGGAGGAGGAACTAACCTGTGACTAACTGCAGCAGCCTCTTCTCACAGAAGCGTTGAGCAGAATAAACAGTGACCACAATCCTGAGCCCAACTCCACCTCCAGCACCCAAGGCCCCCTTTTCCTACTCATAGGCAGTCTACTCAGCTCCTTCCTCCCAGCCACCCATTCCTCCTTCTATGCTCCGTGCCCCAGGAGGGATGCCTAGGCCCTCTGCCCAGATCACCCCTTACTGCCCCTCCCACAGACCCTGTCTTTCTTCCTGAACTGAAATCCTGCCCCACAGGCAACCTCAGCAGTCAGTAGGCTGGCTCTGGTAAATGATATCCCGGGTCCTGTGAGCACAGAGAGAACAGCCCCTCCCCTCCCATAGCACTTGAGGGGCCTCAAACAAGCCAGAGCTCTGAAGTGGTGGACAGGCGGCCCCCACTCACTCATCCTGACCCTGGTTCCCAAGCCCAGAGAACCCCTCCTTCCCCACATTAGGGCTCCAGGACAGGGAGGGGGTGCTGAGAGCTAAGAGCCACACTCAAGAAAACATTAGGCCAGAGCTTCTTGATTTGGGTACAAGGAGGGGAGGGTGGAGGAAGGGACCTGCTGGCTTCCCGGGTTCTTAATTTGAGGCTCGGAAAGGAAGAAATAATAACAACAATAACCACCCCGCTGCAGCCACAGCACTTCCCGTGGTGGAGGCGGTGGAGAAAGTGCTGACAGGGACGGCTGACAAGCCGCGCGCATTGTAATTCACACCATAACAGCATCTCCGGGATCATGGATTTCTCATTGAAAAATTATGTGATGTCTTTTTGGAAACCCAATACTGAGTTATTGATATCGCGGAGGCAGCAGGCTCGCCACTTCCAGCTTATTAGCTTTATACTTTCTGAAGGACTTTTTTTCCCTCTAATTTTCAACTGCGTTTTCCCTTTTCAGTTTAAATTGGATCATTGTGCTTGAGTGAGTGGCGGTGAGTGCGTGTCTGGGGAGTGAGCGCTGTTTACCTGGGGGTGGGCGCTCGCAAGCATGTCAAGACGTGTGTGTGTGTGTGTGTGTGTGTGTGTGTGTGTGTGTGTGTGTGTTCCTGGGAGGGTATAAGTGAGAGGGGGTGCATGTGTCTCTATCAACTTAGCCTGGGAGGGAGGGACTTCCAAATCTGTGTACCTGTGTGCTTTGTGTGTGTGCCTTCATGTCTGATAGCCACGTGTATGTGAGTGTGTGTATCTTCATGTATAGCTGCAGGTGTGTGTACAGGCAGGCATGTGTATAGGTATATATGAATGTGGTGTATATGTAGATATATGTGGGATGTGTCTATATCTCTTTAAATCTTGTAGCCACATGTATATTGGCGTAGGTGTCTGTATAGTTGCACATGTATGTGTAGGTATGTATCTAAGGATACATATAGGTGTAGGCGTGTATGGATATACACGTAGGTGTATCTTTTTATCTGTGCAGCCATGTGAATGTGGGTGTGTCTATATGTCTATCCACATATCCAAGTGGGTCTCTGAGGTTTTACATGGCTGTTCATATATGTATACCTATGTGTGTTTGTGCCTGTCCTTGCGTGTCTGTAAGAGGCAGGATTGCCATGTTGTTGAGAACAGGGGTTCTAGGATCACAAAGTTTGGGGACCAATGCTAGTTTTGCCTCTGGCCATCTGTTGTGGCCCTGGGCAGCTTCGTAACCTCTCTGGGGCTCAACTCATCTATGATGAGGGGATCATGTAGCCTTACAGGTGGAGATGGGAGGGTTAAGTGAGTTCGTGCAGGTGAAGCCTGCAGCCCCGTGAGTGCTCAATCACGTGAGCCATTACACGGTGACTCTCAGCACGTGGTGGAGGTGGTGGCCCTACTGGGGGAAATGGGAACTTGTTACCTGCTCTTAGCTGCCTGAACTCCAGGATGTGATCTGAACCAGCTTCATGCCTGGGACCTTCATACAGGGCCCTTGCAAGGAGGCTTCTGGAAATGACAGCCTCGGCTCCCTTTGAACCACGCTGTGGGTGACACATGCCTGGCCCTGCAGACAGGGACAGAGGTGAGTCCGGCAGCGTGCAGCTGCCCAGGAGCTTACGGGTGGGCGCAAGGCCGGGAGTGAAACCTACAGGGTAACAAGTGTTCTGAGAGCTCACGGAAGAAGCCTTCCACCCTGACCCTAGGAAGAAGTACCCTCGTAGAAGCACTGGCTGTCAGGCTGGGCCTCTGGCTAAAAATAATTTCTGCAGAAATCCTGGAAGGGGGCAGGGGGCTTGTATGTTCCCCTGGTAGCTATTTCTGCACCTTGGAGGTGGGCAGGCTCTGGGACCTCAAGGGTAAGCAGTCAGAATCCCAACTTGAGGGTTTGGTAGGGGATGTGTCTGAGTTTAAGGATTTCCGTGGCTCAGAGAGGAGAAAGAATCACTCCGCCTGGCTGAGGTTGGGTTTCTCAGAGATGTAGTGGCCTCTCCATTAAACCCAGGAACAAAAGAGGTATGACACTCAGCTGCTGCACCCAAGGGCATGGAGCCTTCAAAACCTGGTGTGTGTTTTATGCTGACAGCGCTCCCCAATTCCCACTTCAAGTGCTCAACAGCCACATGCAGTGAGCAGCTACCATATTGGACAGTGCGATTCCAGACTTCCAAACACAGTGGCCGACTTACCATGCAACTTCTCCAGGCCCCAAAAGGCCAATTCCAATATCGGGGTTCTACAGCAGAGGGGCAGGCCCCTGAAGAACCACGCTGGCCTCCTGGGAAGCAAGGAAATAACTTTCCTTCTCTCCGGCCAAGGCTGCAGCCACTTGGCAAAACCCAAGTGTAGGTCTCTGTGCTGAGAACCCAGCGGCTGCAGCCACGTGCAGGCCTGGTAGGGAGTGGGGAGCTCAGAGCAGGGAAGGCGGGAGGGAGCTGACCTCCTGCATTGGACAGCAGTGCCTGAGATGGCATTCAGAAACTATTCAACTTCTGGGACTGGAGAAAGCAGGAGGAAGAGGTGGGGAGGGAGGGAGACAGCAAAACCAGGTGGGAAAAACCTCCTGTGTGCCAGGCTTCGTTTAAAGCAGCTTCCTACAGATTCTCTCACTGAGTTCTCCCAGCATCCTTATGAATGTGCTCTTTTCACTTGAAGGGGCTGTTGGGGAGCATGTGGGGATCTCAGGGTGACTGGAGAACACCAGTGGCGTGAAGGGTGGGGAAGCACTCTGCCAGGCGAAGGAATAACACAGATTCTCCCACCTAAGAGGCCAACAGTGTGTCCCACTGAGAAACAGGCTGAGAGAGCAGCCTCATTTGACAGGTGAGGAACCTGAAGCTTGAAGAGGTCCGGTGAAGCCTAGGCACAAGGTAGATATTCAATAAATCACTGTGGAATGAATGAAGGAAAACGTCTTGGGCACTTACTTTGACCCTTGATGACCTCCCCAGGGACTCCAGCATCCACAGGATGCCGGGCCTGTGTGACCCTTGACCTCTTCGATGCCAACAACCCTCATCTCTACCCCACCCCACGATCACAACTGAATCCTAAATCCTCTTTTCATCCTCCTAGCTAAGGGTAGAGGGAGCCCAGGAAAGTTCTCCACTTGGAATCAGAAAAGCTGGCCTTGGGGAAAGCCACAAATTCTTTCATTTGTGCTTTCATTCATTCATCCACTTATTCACTCATTCATTCATTTATTCATTCACTGCATATGCAAGCGCTTCAGAGTGAGACAGTCCTGAGCAAGGTCCCTGCTGTGTCGCTTCCTATCTGGATGACCTTGAGAAAGTTCCCTGACCTCTCTGAGCCTCTCCTATAAAACAGGGTAGTTGCAGGACGTGCCTCCTCACTGCACTGGAGCGGGGGTTCAATGATTTGCTCCACATAATGCGTCAGCCCAGGGTTCATCAGTCTGCTGGGCAAGCATTACCTAGGGAGTGCCTGTGGGCTGGGAGTCAGCATGAATGAGACGGCAGAAGCCCCCCTGAGGAGCAGTCAGTCTAGTGGGAGGCAGGCAGGCAGCCAAAGAACCACCACGGTGCCCGCCACACAATGGGAGCAGTCCGTGCCCTGCTCCCTCTGCTTCCGCTCTTCCTTCCCTCACACCTGTGACAGGAGGGACGCCCCTTGCCTTAACCCCAAATGGGACTATGGGCACGAGGGAAGCAGGCTCTCTGACAGGAACCTGAGAGACATGTCTTAGAGTCAGGAGGTCAACAGAGTGGTCAACCCTCAGGGTGGACACCCAGTCTCACTCAGAACCCAAGCGGGATGGACCTGGACACAGCTCCAGGGTCTGAGCTTTTGAGCTTACTTAGCGAGTGGGGGAGCCAACCCCCCAAACATTCCTGAACCAGTGGCTGCTCCTGTACAATGATAACACAGCACCCCCACTAATAGGGGAAAAGAAAACTGTTCTTTTATTGGGTTCCTGTAGATACCCCAGATGGGAACACACACACACACACACACACACACACACACACACACACACAACATTATTCTTTTTCATTTTATTTTCTTTCTTTCTTTCTTTCTTTCTTTCTTTTTTTTTTTTTTTTTTGTCTTACAGAGAAAGAGAAAGGCCCCAAGCATTCCACCCCAACCCCTTTCCATGGGAAAGGTATTCACGCTGTGCCCCAGTAAATCTGTGTGACTGAGTGAAAATGTGTTCTTTTTTTTATTATTAGATGAATTGCATCATTAAATTACATTATAATAGCTAAAAATGCACCATTAATTTTCAAAAACAATAGTAAATACATCTCATTTCTAATACATGATTCTGCATTTAATTTTTGCCCGGGGCCTTGCTGTTTTTTCCCCCAGCCTCCCTGCCTCCCTTTATGCAGACTATATAAATGGAGCTAAATTGCCAAAGAAATTTTTGCCAAATGTCCGTAATGTGAAAATAAATGAATTTCTAATTGGCTGTTGCAAAAAGAAAAATTACTTTTTGATCTCAGCTCAGCCAAGCAAAAACCTACCTAGCTGGAGGAATCAGAGGCGGACACATCGCAGGCAATGAACAGAGACACAGGGCCGGCAAAGCGACTCTCAGAACAAACCCTCTCCTCCCTTCCCCCGCCTTTTCCCGCCGCCCAGGAAGTCTGGCCTGGAGCAAACCCGCTGAGGGGCCAGGCCGGACCCAGCCTCCGGAGCCCCATTCTCTGCCTTCACAGGGACCTGCCGGAGCATCACGCCACGACCCCGCTGCTCCTTCTCTCTGCAATCCTGAGCAGGTTCCTTGACCTCTCTCAACCTCCGCTTCCTCATGTGTAAAATAATAATCATTTCTGTGTTTTGTGGAATTATCAGGAGGTTTGATGGGTGGAGTTGTGTTCCCCCCAAGTCCCTATGCTGAAGTCCTGGCCTGCAGTGCCTCAGAATGCGACCCCGTTTGGAGAGGCGATCGAGTTAAAATAAGGTCATTGGGGTGGGCCCTGACCCAACAGCACTGTCGTCCTTAGAAGAGGACATTGGGACACAGAGACCCACCTGGAGGGAAGACCATGCGAAGAGACGCAGGGACAGAGCCTTCCTTCACGGCCCTCAGAAGGAACCAGGCGGCCACCTTGCTTTGGGGCTCCCGCACTGCAGGAAAGTGAATTTCTGTTACTGACGCCGCTCCGCTTTGCTGCAGCAGCCCCAGCCAACCGCTACGGGAAGTTCGAGAGATTAACAAACATTGCAGACATATGCCAGCCAGGGTGACAGCTGGCTCTTCCTACCATTGTGACCCCAAAACAGAGATAGAGGGATTTGGGGGTTAGGTTCACGGTTTGAAATGGACACTTGACTTTGCCTTTGCCGCCAGGATCCAGTCCTTGGGAGCTGGAAGAGCCCTTGGAAGGTCACCTTGTCCCTCTCAGGACCTTCTCTGGGCCCACCCCTAAGCACCACACCTGACCATGCCCTTCCCAGCCCTGGGTCAAGTCGTCAAGGTAACTAGCCTGACATTTTAACCCCTTCAGGTCCAGGCTTTGGACACCGTGTCCGCCTGTCTCCTACACCCGCCCTCCTGCAGCACACCCCGGAGGTAACTTGGTTAGAAATGGATTTTTATGCGTGTTCCCACTCTTCTTTTTCTTCTTTCCCCCCCTCTCCTTCCCCCTGCATTTTGAACCTATACCCAGAGCCTTATATATATCCCTACTCCGGGAGTTGTTGTCCTCCTGGTTTTGATAACAAGCTCAGAGCCATTGGAGAGGGACCCAGAGCAGGAGCGTGGGAGGCACAGAACAAGACCCCAGGCCCTGTGACACCCTATGTGGACAAAGATGGGCGCTCTGGGTGGGAGGAAGCCATGGGGTTCAGGGACTTCTATGAGCTCAGACAAGGAGGACATCGGCCCACAGAGAGCAGACCTGAAGACTCGCCCATTGTCAGGTGCCACCTGAGTCCCAGAAGGGCAGGGTCTTGGGTGGGACAGGGTCTGTCAGCAGACAGCAGGGACGCCCACATCCCTGACTGTCGCAACCTCTTCTGGCCCAGGTGGGCTTGATGTGGGATCTGGAAGGCTGAGCTCCCGCAAGCAGCCTCAGAAATAGCTATGCCCCCTCCATCCCTGTGTGGGGGTTACTGAGGAGAAGCACACGGGGTTTGCACACCGACCTTTCATTGATGAGAACTTGGTATTCCTTCAGAGCGGCTTCTTAGCAGGGCCAACTCTGAGGACGCGGGGCTGAGAGACATGGTGGTCCTGGGTTCTCATCCCAGTTCCTAGAGCCCAGGTCCCTGTAGAGTCTCCTTTGGTCCTGGGAGCTCTGCAGTCTTGAGTTTCTGTCACTTGCAACCAATGTTGTTCTGTCCAAACTCCACACTTGAGTTTCATATATGTTCTGCTCACCCCCCTTGCTCTTATAACAACCCCCGACTACTCATGCTGCCTTGAGGGGTTCTGCTTGTTACCTGATATGCAAGAGCTTCAGCTCAGACCCCAGACCATTCCCCCACCTCAAACCCCTTCCCAGCAGCTCCAGCCCTGGGACCTGAAACTGGCCGGCAGATGACCTGCGGGCCCCAGAACGAGTCTGAACGCTGAGCCACGAACCAGGCAGTTAGCAAACACAACCTCTTTCCCTTTAGTGTGCATATTAATTACCCTGAAACAGGTGCAAAATCAACCTCGTTTATTATTATTTCTTCGAGCCCGTAATGGCAGTGGCTGTGGATAAATCCCGCTCACCCAGGGAAAGGATTTATGACCCCAAATTTACACCAGTCACTTAATCATAGCACCTTTGCCGCGGACAGACTTTCTCGAGAACAATTTGCCCCACGATTTGTCAGAGGGAAAATGGCCTCATATAAACGCTGGGAGGAAATAAATGCTAATCCAAAGCTCCGTCTTTCATTCTCCTAATTGCCCAGGGAATTTAAAGGAGACAAACTTATTTACTCGCAGCAGGAAGTGCGCTGTAATAAAGCATCACCACTGTGGGCTGACATCAGTCCCCACGGGGCGGGAGGGGACCTGGGGGGTCACTGGGCAGGGAATGGGTGGGCGCGGCCGCTGGCACGGAGACGGGTGGTGGCTCAAAGACTCTCCTGCACTTTAAGGAGGTGAATTCTTACAGCTGAGTCCATTCAAAGCAGGTAAATGGCTGGGCTGACACATTAGTCCTCCCCCCGCCCCAACACACACACACACACACACACACACACACACACACACACACACACACCCTAGCCCCCAAGTTGGCCACAGGACGGGTCCCGGGAAAGGAGCAGGTTAAGCCCCCCACGCTGTCCCGGGAAAAGAGGAGGGAGACTCAGGAGCCAGCAGGAGAGCTCCCAGGCAGCGGTGCCCACAGGGCAGAGGCAAGGCCCTGCAGCTCCACAGTTGCATGTGGGGACCTCAGCCTCCGGGCAGCGGAGGGTGGGACCCCAGGAGCTTCTGAGCAGGCACGTGGTGAAGGAGAGATGCAGGAGAGCCTGCTGGGGGAAACAGGCTCACACTCCACCTCCTTCTTCCTGGGAGACTCGGTGGCCTGCTATGGCTGGTCTCTCTCTGATCTCTGTCCTCTGCAGGGGCCCAGGGGCCCTGTTCCAGGGTGAGAAAGACTCCCGTGCCTTATGGCATCGTAGCCAGGGCTGCGGAGAGGTCCTCCCACCCCAGAGAGTGTGAGCCCCATAACCCACAAAGTGCCCTTCTCGTGGACCAGTGTGAATGACGCCAGGTAGATCTGGGCCGTGTCAACCTGGGCAGCTGCTACCATGCACTCGTCAGAAGCCGTCTGGGGACAGAGACGCGCAAGGACCCTCCTACCCAGTCTCCTCGCTGTCCCTCCAGTTCCCCTGGGCGTGAAGGTACCTGCCCAAAGGCACTGAGGACAGGGATGCCAGGGTCCCACCTCCAGACTCATACCCTCCCTACCCAGTCTCTGCACTTGTCTCCCTCACCCTCACTCACCCTCCTCTCCCAGCACTGATTTAATTATGTTCTTGCAGATCGTCCTCAGAATGGTAGAGAGCATCCGGGTTTGAATTCAAACACAGCCACCAGCCAGATGTGTGGTCACGGGTACATTAATCAGCCT
The DNA here is from genome assembly GCF_963455305.1 of Plecotus auritus. Taxonomy (NCBI): domain Eukaryota; kingdom Metazoa; phylum Chordata; class Mammalia; order Chiroptera; family Vespertilionidae; genus Plecotus; species Plecotus auritus. The sequence goes on along the minus strand of NC_137782.1, from coordinate 21,664,315 downwards.
TCCTCCTCCGTGTCCTCCTCTGGGCCAGACTCTGGACTGGGTGACTGGGTATTTTTTTCTTAGCTTTTAACATTTTAATTACACATTTAATGTGTGGATATATTTTTATCATTAAAAAAAATACCTAATATAGCCCAGCCAGGTGTGTCTCAGCAGGTGAGTATTGACCCAGGAACCAAGAGGTCACTGGTTCAATTCCCAGTCAGGGCATGTGCCCCGGTTACAGACTCAATCCCCAGTAGGGGCATGCAGGAGGCAGCCAATCAATGATTCTCTCTCATCATTGATGTTTCTATCTCTCTTTCCCTCTCCCTTCCTCTCTGAAACCAATAAAAATACTTTTAAATTTTTTAAAAGCAAAAAAACAAAACCTAATACAGAGATATATAGAGTAAAAAAATAAAATTCCTTCTCAATCCATTCCTCTCCCCGGAGTTAAAGCCCTACTTTCAGTTTAGTGTGTTTCCTACTGGACCTTTGTCTTTATCTTTTGTTCTAATGATCTTACACACACACACACACACACACACATCTGTGTAGCCACAGGAGAATCTATGGTGTTGTTTGTGTGCTTATATTTTAACACAAATGAATTCTTACTTCAAGTTACCATTCAGCAACCTTGCTTTTCTAACCCAGCAATGTCTTGGAGATATTTTCATTTTGATAGAAATAGAACCATCCTATTATTAAATGCTAGGAGGCATTCCACAGTATGGATGTGCTGCTGTTTATGTCACCAATTCCCGAATGACAGTCCTATGGTTTGTTCCTGAAATTTCACTTCACTTGGGAATGTGCCATCATCGCCTCCTCCACATTCTATTGGTTAAAGCCAGCCCCGAGATCCGCCCAGATTCCCAGTATGGGGACATAGACTCTCCTTCTTCCCGGGAGAGACTACACAATATTGTGTCCACAGTTTTCAATTTACCATAGTCCACTCTGCCACAATTACTTCCATTTCCCCCTCATTCACAATGCGCTCATTCTCTCCCCCAAAAATCGTCCCTTTATGGCTTCGTGCTCAGGCTTAACGTCCATGATCTTATATTCTTGTCTCCGGCTGCTCAGGCTGCCATAACGAAGTCCCACAGCCCAGGCATCTTCAACAACAGGCGTTTATTTCGCACAGCTCTGGATGCTGGAAGCCATGACCGGGGCACCAGCACAGTCGGCCGTGGTGTGGGCTCTCTCCCTGCCTTCCAGCCTCCGCTTCACCGTGTCTGCACGTGGCCTTTCCTTGGTGTATATACTTGGAGAGGGGACAGACTTCTCCCTTGCTGTTTTTAGAAGGCCACCATTCCTACCAGATTAGAACTGCGGCATTTCCCACAATTCCATCATCTGACAGATTCCTTTGTGGGTGGACTTGGCTGGGATGATAGACTCTGACTCTCTAACAACCCTCACTATCTGGAGCTCTAAGCCTCAGCCCAAGTCTCCCGGGGTGACCTGGGTACATGAGCTCTGCCCCTGGGACTACATATAGCACAGCAAGAAAAAGAGAGAGAAGTGTGATACGTTTCCTCGGTAGTGCAGCAGGAACCACTGGAGCTAAGGGGATCTGACACTGGCAGAGCATTCACAGAGGGTGAATTCTCCATTCGTCAATGGAGGTATAAAGCAAGGAGGTGACAGTGTAGCTCTGGACGGCCCTTGCCCACCTGCATGAGCTAGGGCCTCGGCCTTATGGTGAGAGAAGAGAAAATGGCATCCAAAGAGGAACAAATGGCCAGATTGGTTGGGAACAGTTCAACAGGAGAAGGGACAGCTAAGGAGACAAGATCCCATTGCTCTGTACCTTAGCTGCCTTTGCTTTGGAACTAGTGGGTTAGTTCTTTCGCTTTAAGCTGTAACATACACAAGCAGGCTCTATGCTTTGTAGCTGCATCTTTCCATTTAGTCCTTATAACAAGCTGGATGATTCAGGGTTCTCCAGAGAAACAGGATCACCAGGACATGCCCATAGATGGAGACATGGTTAGGAATTCACTCACACGATTATGGAGGCTGACCCGGAGCCAGTGGTCATTCAATCTGAGTGCTGAGGCCTGAGCACCAGGGGAATCGTGGTGTGGGCCCAGCTCAAGGGCAGGAGAAAATGAGGCCCTCCTCCATGGAGGGCACCACCTACTCAGTCTGTCCATTCAAATGCTTGTCTCATCCAGAAATACCCCACACACACACCCAAAAGTAGTGCTTCATCTGGCCATCCTGTGGCCAATCAAGTTGGCATAAAATTAACCATGGCCCACGCCTCGGAGGTGAGAAGCCTGGTGTCCTCATTTTAAGGTAAAAATTGAGGTTCAGTGTCTTCGTGGTTTGGGTTCCCCCAGAAAGAGACCCTGAAACAAGGATTGAAGTGCAAGTTGATTAATGTGGAGGGCGATCCCTGGAAACACTGACGGGCGAGAGAGGAGGTGAGAGAGAGAAGGAAAGGAAGCCATAGAGAAAGAGAACATTGTTGAGCAGGTGCAATGCAGGGGCCATGGGGTTTCCACGCGCCTCATAGACATCCCACACCCGAAGGTGGGCAGCGGGGGCATGTGCCCACCACCTGTCTGCCATCGTGGAGAGCTGCTTCCAGAACACAAGTCTCCAGTACTTCTGACTTCCTTTGCGTCCTAAACACCCAAGGCCAGGAAGAGTCTGCCAGACTCCGAAGCACTCATCTTGTCCATGCTGTTGGGAGTGAAAGTTTCCAGCCTGGGGTGCAGAGGGGACAGGAGCCGCCAGCAGCAGTGTGGACCCTCGATGGGGCTGTGCTGTGGGGAGTGAGGTCGGGGCTATTTCTTCAGATCTGACTGGGAGCAGAGAGACCAGCATCCCAGGCCTGGCGCTCAGTTTAAGGCAGGAAAGAGGGGTTCCTCGCCCCCACCCTCGCCAGCCCCACTCAGCTCTCAGCCCCTGGTTGCACTCCCAACCCTTCAGCCACCCTCCCTTCTCCTCCTCCCAGAGTCACTCACTTCCTAAGACAAATGGCAGCTTCTCCCTGCCCATCCATCACTGCTCCTGAGCCCATCCATTAGCGGTCGCTCCCCCATCCCGCCCCCAGCCCCACCGTCCTTGCCCAGGGAAGGGGTCCATTGATCAGAGGCCCATCTGCTGCTTGTCACATCCTGGCAGCCCTGACAGCAGGAGACAGAGCTGTTGCCAGCCAAGCCAGCCTGAGGCCAAGGGAGCTATGGAACTGCCCACCCCCAGGATGGGGCTAAGGCCAGGGCCCGCCTGGGAGGGGCAGGGGGAAGGGGCAGGGTGAGCGCTCCCCAGCCTGAGGCTGTTGTCGGGGGTCCTCAGGGCAAAGAGGAAAGTCAGTCCACAGGACAGGCTTGCAAAGGCTCCTGCAACCCCTTTTACCCCCGGCTCTGTTCCAACCTGGGTGTGCAAGGCTGGGAGGGACCTGATCAAGATGTTGAGGGCCCTTCCTCTCTTGAATGCAGATCTCCCCAGCCTTCTCCATCTGCCTCAAGTCCCCAGACCAGGCTTGAACTTGGCACATTCCGCCCCCTCTCACCCCCCCCCCCCACCACCGCACCTGGCCCTACTCCTTTCTCACCAGTAGCCCCCAGCCTGGATGTAGCCACAGGCCAGGCCCTCTGGCCAGCCTCCTCCCCCTTCCCCCAACCCCCGGAAAGAGAGTGAATAAGATGACCCATGTGACCCATTGACCCCTGGTTTCTGGCTGTGTTTGGACCCTGGAGACCTGGAGGAGGGAGGAGGGAGAAACTGGGGATTCATCCCCTGGTTCCTGCTCCCAGGCCCCACCTGACTGGGTCGCTCCTTTGCTCACACACCTGCCTCCCTGTGGCCCAAACTGCACAAGTGTCACTTTTCTCTCACATACCAAGACCTTCCCCAGGCGCCTGGGCCCCCTCCCCTCCTCTCCATCACCTCCTCTTTTTGCCCACGTGGTCTCCTGTCTCGGGGCCTTCCTTCATGCTGTTTCCCCACTTGGAATGCCTTTCCCACATTTCAATACAGGTCAAGGTTTACCTGGTCTCATAGGTGAGCTGCCACGGAAGAACAGGAAATTGTGCCAGAGGAGGACGAGGCACGTCCCCTAAGGGACGAAGAGGGGTGTGCTGCGTGGGACCTGCAGGGAGGCTGAGATGCCCTGATGCTCCGGGCTCCTGTCCTAGGGACCCGCCCCTGCAGCTGCACCAATGCCTCACCAGGGGGCAGAGAGGAGCCTGCAGGATTCCCACGCCTCTGGCTTCCTCACTTCACCCAGCCTCCTCGAACCTGCCTCCCAGACAGCTCCTTGAGCAAATAGGATGGCGCCTGCCCGGCCCTTCACACTGCGTGTCCTCAGGGTCAGCTCCACCCTGGCCCTAGGATCCTGCCTGGCTCTCACCCAGTCTCACCTTCCACATGGGCAGTCCATGGGACCACCGGGTCATGCCCCCTAAGAGCCCACCCCATCCTCCCCGATCACCAGGTACCTGCACCCCAGAATTCTCTGCCCAAATAGCCCCAAGCTCACTCCCAGGGTCTACGCAGGCCTCCTCCCGAGAATTTTCTCCCAAACCACCACCCCACTGGCCTGGGGGAGGAGGCCCAAGCAGCAGTTGGGGTGGACAGAGGTCAGACATGGGGCTGGAGTATCCACACATGTGCACACAACACGCTCACTGTGCAGGGCAGAGCTGGAGGGAGAGGAGAAGGGGCGGACAAGAGCCTTGTTCAAAAAGCAAGGAAAATGTTTCGCTGAAAGTACTCAAATATAAAACATTTCCTTTCTTCCATGGTCCCTTCTCTGTCTTGGCCTGCCGTGGTGTGTTTTTTTGTTTTGTTTTGTTTTTTAACATATTTTATCGATATTTCACAGAGAGGAAGGGAGAGGGATAGAGAGCCAGAAACATCGATGAGAGAGAAACATCGATCAGCTGCCTCCCGCACACCTCCCACTGAGGATGTGCCCGCAACCAAGGTACATGCCCTTGACCGGAATCAAACCCGGGACCTTTCAGTCCGCAGGCCGATGCTCTATCCACTGAGCCAAACTGGTTTCGGCCTGCCGTGGTGTTTTTATTTGCTGTTTACTGTCACGCTCCTTCAGGCACGGGGACTCTCGCTAGGCAAGTGCAGACCCTCACGCACACCTGCTCAGCCCGCTACCTGTCCTGCAGGCCTCTGGACCCACACACTATGCGCCATGGTTGGGGGTGTGGCGATCCAGCTCCCCTTCCCACAGGCCTGCAGCCTTAGCCCGCATGTGGGCAACATCCTGGAAACACTAAGGACTCAAAAACTGTTAGCAGATATTATTGTTGTTGTTTGCTGTAGCTCAGTGGTTTCCATCCAGGGATGACTCAGCCCCTGGAGGGCATTTGGCAAAGTCTGTAGACATTTTTGGATGTCTCGCCTGCAGGGCGTGTGAGGCCATGGAGGCTGTTAAGCATCCTACCTTACAAAAGATAACCCCTGTCCCCAAATAGAATTGCTTGGCCCAAAAGGTCAATAGCACAGAGGTTGAGAAAATGCAGAAATAGATACTACTCATCGGTTCACTTCCTCTACCCAAGGTGGGAAAACGCTACCAGCTCCTAATCCTGCAACTTGAGTTTCTACCACAAGGTGGCGTCTGAGCTAGCATGTCTCTTTCCTAAACTAGTGGATAATTCTAGGCCCTAGATTAACAAAGTATTCTCTTCAAATTATGTTGTTTTTTTAAAATCAAAAGCCATGCCCTGTAAAATAGCAATCCATGCTTCAAAGAGCTATACGAGGCTTCCTCTTTATGCAGCACCTCCCCCGACCCTCTCCTTTGTGCCTCAAAACGTTTCTGATATTCCCACTTCACAGAGGAAGAAACAGGCTTGCAGGAGCAGTTCTCTCAAACCAAGTGCCTCCCTCATGGCGGTATCACCTTGCTGTCGGGGAGAGGAGTCTTCCTGGCCTTGGAGTTCTGGTTGCACTTGATTTGAGGCCCTGATTTCACAAACTCTAAGAGTCTAGAACCGTCCCTGTGTTTGGGGACCCCCCCCCAGAGCTGGCCCCCTGTGGTCTCTCTGTCTTTGTGCCCTGCAGGACCCCCCTGGGCGCTGGAGGCTCATCCCCTGAACTAGGTGGTTCCCAAACACGTCTGCAGGTTAGAATCCCCTGGGGAGCGGAGAAAGTGCCGGGGCCTGGGACTGTGAGCTCATCTGGGATGTCCTCAGTTCTCCGGTGCGCAGAAGGCAACCAGGGCCTTCTCTGGTCCTTCAAAATCAATTCCATTCTTTCACTACTCTATAAATTTTTCTGAAGAGTTGAAGGTCCGAAGGAACAACGGGTCTTCCTCTAATCTCTGGGACCCACACGCTCACACCTGTTTCCAACCAGCCCCATGTCCTGGCAGAGTGTTCACCCCACTTTCAGGCCCTGCCATGACTTAGGGTCTACCACAGGCAGGCTTGTCAAGGAAGTTTGTGGGGTTTTTCCCATAAAAATTCTGTGCTCTTCCTGAAAAGACAAATTCTGACTAAACAAATGTCTTCACTTTGTCGCCGTTATTTACTGGTATAAAGTAAAACACCATCCAGAAAGGAGGACCTCAAACACGGCTGCACGGGAGCATCACCTGCTTTTAAGAAAACCCCAGGGACCCAGTGACCCCACTTCTAGGAGTATACCCCAAGAAACCAGAAACACCAATCAGAAAGGATATACGCACCCCTATGTTCATAGCAGCACAAGTCACCATAGCTAAGATTTGGAAACAGCCTAAATGCCCATCAGCAGATGAGTGGATTAGAAAACTATGGTACATCTACACAATGGAATACTACGCTGCTATAAAAAAGAAGGAATTCTTACCATTTGCAGCAGCATGGATGGACCTGGAGAGCATTATGTTAAGTGAAATAAGCCAGGCAATGAAAGAAAAATACCACATGATCTCACTCATTTATGGAAAATAAAGAACATTATAACCTGATGAATAAAAAGATAGACACAGAGGCAGTAAAGCACCGAACAGACTGTCAAATTACAGCGGGAAGGCTGGGGAGTGTTGGGGAGGGGGGGGAAGAGATCAACCAAAGGACTTATATGCATGCATATAAGCACAATAAATGGACACAAGACACTGGGGGGGGGTGGGATGAGGGCATGCGACAGGGGGTAGGGGAGGCTGGGGGAAGGTCAATGGGGGAAAAAGGAGATATATGTACTATTATATGTAATACTTTAAACAATAAAAAAAAAACCCAAGGCCCCAGTTCATCAGAATCCCTGGGTACAGTGTTGTCCCTGGGGGGCTCAGTGAGCGGCCACGTTTGAGAACCGTTGGTCCAGACCCTGCTGCTCTAAGTGTGGCCCCTGGGCTGTCGGCATCGGCACCACACCGACCGCATCAGCATCTGCATGTTAACAAGATGATACCTGTGTGCATTCCAATTCCGAGAGCATCACTCCAGAACCAGAAGGAAGTCAGAGCACACACCTGGGTACACTCCGCCCCGCTCCACAGACCCTCAGCCGCTAACACTCCCAGCCAGCCCACACTCACCCCCCCTCCATCCTCCCCATGCCCGAGCCCCTCCTGGCCCCCATGCCTGAGCCCCTCCTGGCCCCCATGCCCGAGCCCCTCCTGGCCCTCATGCCCGAGCCCCTCCTGGCCCCCATGCCCGAGCCCCTCCTGGCCCCCATGCCCGAGCCCCTCCTGGCCCCCATGCCCGAGCCCCTCCTGGCCCCCATGCCCGAGCCCCTCCTGGCCCCCATGCCCGAGCCCCTCCTGGCCCTCATGCCCGAGCCCCTCCTGGCCCCCATGCCCGAGCCCCTCCTGGCCCTCATGCCCGAGCCCCTCCTGGCCCCCATGCCCGAGCCCCTCCTGGCCCTCATGCCCGAGCCCCTCCTGGCCCCCATGCCCGAGCCCATCCTGAAAACAGTATCATCTAAGGATCGCTTGTCCGTGGGAGCTGGGGCAGGGGAGGTGGGATTTTCATAGACACAGCATTTTCCAACCATTTTATCTCATTCATTTATTCTCGGTCACTCCATTTGTCAACAAACGTCCCAAGTGCTGTGCCGGGTGCTGGGCGAGCCACAGTGAACGGGACAGAGACCCCTGTCCCCGTGAACCTTACCTCCTGGTGGGTATTCTGGCAAAACACAAGTAAACTGCCAAAGCAACTCTAAAAATTACAAGCTGATGAGCGCTGAAGGGAAAACAACAGAAGACTGGGATAAGGAATAAAAAGGGCAGCCCCTGAGGTGGTGGGCAGGTGGCGCTAGCTGTGACGGGGAGGATTACCTGGAACCTGGCCATGAGGGGGAACCAACCCTGGGAGGCGCAGGCAGGGGGAGGGGTGGAGGCGGCAGGTGCAGCTCAGGCAGAGGTCCCGCCCCGGGGAAGGGTGGGGTGTCCCGGACATGCACAAGGCAATGTGGCTGAAAGAGTGACCCAGAGGGCAGGCATTCCAGGAAGATGAGCGAGACGGGCCAGGAGCAGCCCTGGAAGGAGTCAGATATGCAAATACGGGGGAGTGACGGGATTTAGGATTGCCTTAAAAAGCTCCTTTTGGCTGCTGGGTAGAGAACGGGCTGGAGACCACCGGTGTCCGGGGGAGAACTGGCAGCTCTGCAGGCTACTGGGGTCCCAGTGGCAGGGCTTACACCCTTCCCAGGGCCCCCATGCTGTGATGAGCACACCAGCACAGGTGAGCGGCTTAGGGAGGGCCCGGAAGACTTGTTTGCATTCTCCAAGGGCTGGCTGGATATCTGCTCTGTTTTGAAAATGCTACGTTAGCCCTGGCCAGGTGGCTCAGTTGGTTGGAGCATCGTCCTGTACACCAAAAGGGGGCAGCTTCGATTCCCAGTCAGGGCACATGCCCAGGTTTCGGGTTCCATTCCCAGCTGGAGCATGTGTGGGAGGCAACCCATCAATGTTTCTCTCTCACATCAAGGTTTCTTTCTTGCTCTCACTCTCTCCCTTCCTCTCTCTAAAATCAATTTTAAAAATCATTTAAAATGCTAAGTTATCAAAATGAAAAGGCTGACTCTCCGGAGCCCGTTTCCTACCTGAGACAGATGGCCACAATAGAAGACAGGTGCCCATTTACCTGCAAATAGTGGGACAGGAATGCTGGTGAAAAACCTATTTGAAAAACCTACTTAGGACCTCTTCTCTCTCTAGAGCCTCACCGCCAGGCAAATGCGTCCAAAAGCAACAATAAGGAGGGGGCTGCAAGATCCCGGGATTTCTAGCAGGGCAGCTGGATCACACAGCAAGGCATCATTCACATGGAAGTCCATGCCGGTGGCGCCCCCTGGAGTCCTGTGGTGGTACACAGAGACGCTGACCAGCACAAAGCGGGCAGAGAAGCCAGGTTGCTGTGCTTGATGACTGATGGCAAAGAAGGGAGAGGCACATCTTGAGAAAGAGCCTGGACTGACTGTGAGAGGGGCAAGAGAGGCCAGTGGTTTGAGAGGGTGGTGGGACCAGAGAGAGGCTTCTTTGCGTTGGGAAGAGGCTTGAGAATGTCCACATGCTGACAGGGAGGAGCCGAGAGAACCCTCAATAAATCAAGAGGCATGAGAAAAACTAGCACATCACTGACACTTTATTTGGCATTTCTTTGATGACTCGTGTATTAGTCAGGGTTCTCCAGGACATGGAGATATAGATACATATGTATAAAGCAAGGTTTACTATCAGGAGTTGGCCAGGAGACGAGGGAGCTGCCTGGTCCTGGGATCTGCAGTCAGCTGTGTGGTGGAGACCAGGAGAGCCCATGGTGTGGGGCTGGTCTGACAGCCAGCAGGCTCAAGACTCAAGGAGAAACAATATTTCAGTTCAAGTCCAAAGGCAGGGGAAAACCTACTTACCAGCTCAGAGGCAGGCAGGCAGGAGAAGTTCTCTGGTACCCTCGGGCCTGCCCACAGCTTCCTCCTTATGTCTCCTCAGCTGAGTGTGCCGGGACAGGTTTCCTGAGAGCCGCCTCAGGGAGCAAGCAGGCAGCCCGGCCCTGAGATTCTATGGTGGACTCTCTCCCTCCCCCAAGTGTGTCTAAGTCTTTGTGTTCTGAGAAGGCTCCAATCGGCCCACAGGGGTCATCCTAAGCTAACCCCACCCCTCTTCATTGCGATGATAAATCTGGGCCTTCACTTGAGCCTGGATCACTTTTTTTTTAATTGACTTTAGAGAGAGAGGAAGGGAGAGGAAGAGGGAGATAGAAACATCAATGAGAGAGAAACTCTAGTGGCTGCCTCCTGTATGCCCCCTACTGGGGATTGAGCTCGAAATCCAGGCATGTACCCTGACGGGGAATCAAACTGGTGACCTGGGTCACTTTTTTTGACTGCCTCTTACTAATGTGTGATCCGTGGCAAGCCAAGTCAGGTGAACTTTCTGGGCCTCACTTGCCTCATCTGCAAAGTGGGTGTAAGACCTTGCCAGAGACCACTCTGCAGAGCTTACTTCTTCCCAAGCAGCGGACTCTGTCTCAGGAGGATTAAGTTGGGCTGCACATCCCTTCATTCACTCTCACTCAGGAACCACACGGCCCCCTGGGCTCCACAATGCTGAGTCAGACTGGTTAGACCATCACCACCAAGTTAGAGCAACTTCCTTCTCTTTTCTCCTGTTTTCCAGTCTAGGGGTTTTTTAATCAATTTTATTGAGGTATCTATACTAATAAAAGAGTAATATGCTAATTAGACCAGGAGACCTTCCGGATATCCTTCCAGACAAAGCCATGGTGGCGGGGTTGAGGCAGAGGCAGTTAGGGGTGATCAGGCCAGCAGGGGAGAGCAGTTGGAGATGATCAGGCCATTAGGGGAGAGCAGTTAAGGGAATCAGGCTGGCAGGGGGAGCAGTTGGGGGCAATCAGGCCAGCGGGGGGGTGGGCAGTTGGGGGGATCAGGCCGGCAGGGGGGGAAGTTGGGGGCGATCAGGCCAGCAAGTGGGGGGGCAGTTGGGGGAAATCAGGCTGGCAGATGAGCAGTTAGGAGCCAGTGGTCCTGGATTGTGAGAGGGATGTCCGACTGCGGGATCATGCCTAAACCGGCAGTCGAACATCCCCCGAGGGGTCCCAGATTGGAGAGAGTGCAGGCTGGGCTGAGGGACCCCCTTCAACTGTGCATGAATTTCATGCACCAGGCCTCTAGTAACTTACATAAAACAAAATGTACACATTCTAGGTTTATAAGTGAATGACTTTTGGAAGATGTTATGCTCGTGTAACCCCCACCCCAGTCAAGTCCGCACAATTCTGTGATCCAAAAGGTTCCTCAAGTCCCCTAGCAGTCTTCCACCTGCCCCTCACCATCAAACAGCTCCCAATCGAATTCCTCTTCCCCTCCCTCAGCTTAAGTTTTCATTTACTTTTGTTTTTGCTGGAATGTTTCTTTTTCCCTTTTTCTTTAGAGCATACAATATTCATTTTTCTACCACCTCCCTCCTGGCACCATTAGTGATAATGCTGATACAATACATGTCCACATACAAACACCTACACATACTTACATATTTACACACCCACACTCTCACATACTTCATGCAACACACAAAGTAAATTACATATACACACACATATATGTTAGATTAAGGAAACTTTTTTAAGTCTCAGAAAGATATCGATCAAGGTAAGGCAAAAAAGAACAGTTTTGTTTTTAGGGAAACCCTTCATGTTGGTACACACACACACACACACACACACACACACACACACACCAAAGCCGCCTCCTGCTCCCCTGCCAGAGTCAGAGCGAGAGGAGAAAAATCGGGATTCTTGTCCTGTCTCAAAAGTAAAAGGGACAAATTAGTTTCTTGTCAGTGCACTGCAATAAATACATTGTCATTTTTATCCCCCCATGAATCATGGTCTCCATTTCTCCCATAACTATTATACAGTCTGCTGGCACTATATCATTTTTTGGTAATTTTATTTTCACCAATTGTTTTATGAAATTTTTGAGTTTTATGGACACTAAAACAAATCTAGCCTGCGAGTGTTATAGCCCTTTAAATCATCGGCAGGAAATCTCAAGGTTCCTCCAGACTGTGGTGGAAGGCGGCTTTGGGGAAGAAAGATTGCCCCTCGCTTATAAACTGAGCAGAAACCCAGAGATAAGTTTGTAAAAGGGACATAGATCACGGAGGGAGAGAGCTGGGGTGTAAAACATCTCCCTGCTCAGCTTCTATAAGAATAAAAATGGACTTTTATTTAGCGGAAACACTAAACGAGTTGGGGAAGGAATACACAGCCTGACCAAGCTTTCTCCGCCAAAACGGCCCGCATTCCCGTCCAGTTGGGCCACCTCAGGGAAGCTAGGCATGTCCGTGATGTACCCACCAGACAGCCCCCTGGGAAATGTCCAAGCCACACCCCTGTGATGGCCAGTGGGAAGAGGAAGAAAAACTGATTTCAAAGCACATGTGAAAAAATTTTAAAAAACAAAAAACCAACACAATGAGAATAGCTAAATCAATTTGAGAAGAGGCTTGCCTTTGCCAGTATTAAAATGCATTATAAAGCTACAATAATAAAACCAGTCTGTTACTGGCATAAGACTCAACAGACAAATCGATAGGATGAAACAGTCTTGAGCAAGAACTTGGCACATGAAAAATGAAGGATCAATGACGAGGGATGGATTATCCAGTAAATGCCATCTCTAAGTCAGGTTATTTGGAAAACAGTCCATTTAGATCTTCATCTCATTCTGGAGCCCAAAAATAAAAACCAGATGGGTGAAACAGTGGAAAGTATAAAATAAAACAATACAAGGCTAGAAGAAAGTATAAAAAGAAAATTATTTGATGCCTGGATGAAGAGGGCTTTGTCCATAACTTTGGACAAAACTCCCAAAGGGAAAGACGGACAGACTTAGTTTCCAAAATGTTTACTTGCCTGTATTTCAAGACACAGCCCCCAAGTAAAGGTCAAGAGTCAAACTGACAAAACCTTTTTGCATATATGACAGTAAAAGGCTAATGTTGATGAACTATAAAGGAAATAACTGGCACTTAATAAAACGAGCTGATGATAAAACACTATAATTCATCCAAGAATAAAAAGAAGTATCTCTTCAGCATAGGGAAACATTTCCAACCACTCACTGTGATGGTGAATTTTATGTGTCAACTTGGCTGGGTCATGGGGGTGGGGGGGAGTTGGGGTTGCCCAGATATTTGGGCAAACATTATTCTGGGTGTTTCTGGATGAGATTAACATCTGAATTGTAGGCTGAGCGAAGCAGATTGCTCTCCCGAATGCAGGTGGGCCTTGCCCAATTAGTTGAAGGCCTGAGGAGAACAAAAAGGCCGACCCTCCCCAAGGAAGGGAGAAGGCTTCCTGTCTGGTGGCCTTTGGATGGGAACATCAGCTCTTTCCTGCCTTTACACCCAGACTGATCCATTGGTTCTTCCTGGTTCCTGAGTGTGCTCATCTTCATCAGCTCTCCTGGGTCCCAGCTTACACACTCACCCTGCAGATCAGCCTCCATGATCATGTGAGCCAGATCCTTAAAATAAATAGATAGATGATAGATAGATAGATAGATAGATAGATAGATAGATAGATAGATAGATAGAAGCATCCTTTGGGTTCTGTTTCTCTGAGAACCTTGACTCATATAATGTTCCTCAGTAATCAGAATGAGACAGGGTTTGATGAGGTTAGAGCAAATTTTTCAACTCCAGGCAATGAAAGGAGAGTGTCGGGGCCAAACCTGGAGTTGGGTAGGCGGGTGAGTTCCCCATACTGGACATCAAGGAGGCAGGAATGAGGTGGGGTCTATGGTTGATACTTGTAGGTTCTGCCTGCCCAGCTTCTACTCCTCCTTACGCTGGTGGCAGCACCCTGATTTTATTCTGAGCCCCAGCCTCCTCTCATCTCTGGCCACGTGGTTTGAGCTGGGTTGACCCACCTTCGTGTGAGCACCCACACATGCCCATCCAGGCCAAATGTGCCGTTCTGCTGGACCAGGGACGGTTCCCACCAACAAGAGCCGATCCTGAGGGCTGCTGGGACTGTCAGGAAAAGTAACAGTCTTCTTCGCTCTGGGGTTGCTAAGCAGTGAAGGTGGGAGTCGAGGGCTGTACTAGACATTTGAGAATCAAGGACACAGAAAGGAAAGGAGTCCAAAAGATATGGCAGAGCAGACTCCTGCTGCCGCTGGTTGGTCCCTGAAGGAGACCTCTCTCTAGACGTCTCGATTATACGAGTCAACCAAGTCCTGGCAAATGGAGTTCAGAGCTCGGAGAGGAAAAACAGGAGCAGGACTGAAACAAAGGGCAGAGGTGAGGGACAAGGAAGGAGGCTCAGTTCTGAGAGATGCTCTTGAAGGGGTAGAGGCTTCAAGGAAAGGGCTGACCCTCCAGAGCTTTCCCAGAGTCTCTGGCACCCAGCATCCACATTCCCAGAGGAAAAGAGATGGGGGCCGCTGCCACTCTACCTGGAAGTGCCTGTCTGCAGCCAAGACTCTGCCTGCCCTTCTGGAAGTTCCCCGTGCAAACACCATTAGGGCCTCCAGCCAGCCTCCCACCCCAGACGGGGGATTAAAGCCACTGCATTCGTCAGTCAAGTGCCAGGAGGGGTCGCTATCCTGCGAACGTTGCAGAGAAGAGCCCTGTCTCCTTCTCCCTCATCGCCTCCCTCTCATTTCCACCAGCACCCGCTCCTCACTCACCCCATCTCTAATCCCTCCAAGCTTTGTCAACTCCACTTCCTAAGTGTCCCTCATCCATCCTTACTTTTCCCCGCCTCCCCGGAGCCCAAAACTCCATGCTCTCCCCCTGGACCATAACGAGAACCTCCACACCCGTCTTCCAACTCTCCTCCTTCCCCATGTCCTTTCTCAGCCCCAGCAGGACGCCTTTCGGAACCGGGAGTCTGGATGCGGCACTCACCTGGGTCAGACCTCCCGCAGGCTCCACTGCTCACAGCGTCTTAGCTTTGGCTCCTCAGTCCCAACACACCCAGTCCCTGTCACCTTCCTCCTCTCGCTCCACAAGCCCGGCATCCCTGCGCTTTCTTCTCTCGAGCGTGTCTCTCTGTGCAGCGCACGGTTTGACCTCGTGCAGAGTGCACACAGAAAAGGGCAGCAGCTGCGAGTGTAGAGATCTACCAAGTGAACACATTGAAGTTTTTTCAATCCTCACCCAAGGAGTGAGGATATTTTTCCCATTGATTTTTAGAGAGAGTGGAAGGGACGGGGGAGGGAGGGAAAGGAGAAATACTAATAGAAAAACATCGATGTGAGAGAGACACAGCGATGGGTTGCCTCCTGCACGTGTGCAGATGTGGGAGGGGGGATATAATCTGCAACGCAGGTAGTGCCCTTGACCTGGATTCAAACGCGAGACCCTCCGGTGTGCAGGCCGATGCTCTAACCACTGAGCATGCTGGCCAGGGCAAACCCAGATTTTAAAGGGAGGACAGAACATTATCAGGGCCTCAAAACCCCTCAGATCCTCTTCCTGTCACTTTCTGGCCATTTTCGGAAGCAGACCTGTGTCTTTTGTTTCTGGTGTGTTTGACTCAACATTATGTCCATGAGATTCGGCAGCAAGGACTCCATTTTCATTGCCGCATAGTATTCCAGTGAATGAATGAATATACCACAATGTAGTTATCCATTCTGCTGTGATGGCCATTTGGATCTCTTCCAGTTTGCGTTATTATGAATAAAACTTCTATGAACATCCATGTCTGTGTGCACACTTTTTGATAGGCATAAGGATTCATTTCCCCTGATCCTGGTCCTGGCATTTCAGCTGAGGCCACTTTGCCTAGAAAGGAAGCAGGCAAAGTGCACCTAACGAGGGTTCCAGACAGAGTATCCTGAGGCTTGAGGAGGGATAGTGCAAAGGGTGCACGCACAGGCAGGTGTGCACAGGTGTGTGTGCATTCACAGGCAGGTGTGCACAGGTGTGTGTGCATGCACAGGCAGGTGTGCACGGGTGTGTGTGCACGCACAGCTTTGCAGCTGTACTCAGGAGCACACATAACCACACCCACCCACAGGTGTCATGGCTCTGAGAGGTCTGTGAGCTAGGCACGCACAGGCACATGCTCCCACACCAGCAGTTCACGTGCACACACCTTCCAGGTGTGTAACTCCTGACCCTTGTGTGATTACACAAACACACAAACACACAAACAAATCCACACGGGAACTGTTGAATTTGTCTCCACTGGGCTGTTTTCTGCTTCCAGAAAGATAAATGTCCTCCTCTCGGAGATGAGCTGCTGACCCCACAAATCACTGCTCCTCAGCTCCTGTGCCCTCCCACCCCGAACCCCCTCCATTACTCATCCAAAGGGGAAATGCAAAGAGTAATAATAATTAGACAAGGACAAATCACTGGGCTGGGTGGGAATGGCTTCACTCAATAAAGGGCCGTTTCCCTGGCAACCAGGACAGGTGTTGCAAGGTGGGGGTGGAGGGACCCACAATGGGTAGGTGTGGGGAGCTGCAGGCCAGGGCTCAGCCCCTGTACCTTGTCCAGAAAGAGAAGTTTAGGGAACCCGGGATCTAGGGAAGCCAGCAATCCAACCCCAACCCCATGCATGCTCATAAATTTCATTTTCAAGGCACACGGGCAGTGAAGGGAGATTAATGACCACCTGTCAGGTCTTGTAGTCTACATTAAATGGTGCAAATCTTAGCATTTTTTCAAAAGCTTATCTTTTGCTTCTAAAGAGTTGAAATTTCCTAGGAAACTATTTCAGCTTTAAATATGATTACATGTGCTAGATACTTGCTTTTAAAAATCTGATCATCTGAAAGTATATAAAGTAAAAATTCCCACTTTTTTTTAAGTCCAGCTCTATTCCCCAGAGGTAGCATCATTTCCCATTTCTAGAACCTTCTACAGGCACATACACACACATACAGGCAGCAGGGAACTCATAGATCTAACTCTTCCATAGCACTGCGTGCCACACACTGCTCTCAGCACTTTATGTCCTTTTGCTCATTTAACACCCTGATAACCCTGTACAGTACATACTGTTGTGTGCTATTTTTCAGATGAGAAAGATGAGGCACCGAGTCCAGTGAGGAGCAGAACCAGAGTCCAAACCCAGGCAGTCGCCCCCAGAATCCAAACCTTTATCTGCTACCCTCAGGGGCCTCCTGTAATCCCTAAGATGCTAACTTCTGTCTTGTTTCCTGCCTTCCTGTGTAGAGTCCTTGAGAGGGTAGAAGGGGGGTTGGGGGGAGGGGATGGGCTTGCTGAAGAAGAGGGGGGCAAGGGAAGAGGGACAGCGAGCTACAATCAGGGGTGCTGGGCCACCCTCCCTGGCAGCACCCAGAGATGCTGGCATGAATGATGTTGTTCTTTAACCCAAATGCATCTGTTGCTCCCACAAGCCCAGTCTCAATACAGTGGCACATCTCCTAACAGTCCAACAATTGGAAAGTGACCAGGAGTCATCCTACTCTTCCCCTGCCCGGGATCTCTCAAAGAATGTCAACAATATCAAAGCCATCACCCCTCGCACCTCTTCTTAAGATCCCATTAGCGCATCAGTTTTTTCTTTCATTGTCTCACTGGCAGCTACCCCCCGCCCCCGTAAACCTCCCCCCGCTGCCCCGAGTGTCTCTCTCCTCCTAACCAGTACACTCAACCTCCTACCCGCACGGGCCTTCACTTTGCCTCCCCTCCTTTTCCACATCTGCTCTTCTGCTGCTGCTGTCGACCCAGCCCCTCAGAAGCAGTGTGCCAGTCCCACTGCGGTAATCATGGCTGTCATTACGAATGCTGCATCTTTGGGGCTGTAGGCAGACTAAATGGTGATGTTAGTGAAAAAATGAATAAGGAAGAATTTAGCCCACAAGCACACATGCTCATCCCTTAAATGCAAATGGTGTGTGCTGTATATATGTGTACACACATGCATATATGTACACACACATGCCATAGGCAAATGGTAGTGCTATGTCATGTGCATATATGTACATGGTGCTGTAGCATATACGTATGTGCACATGTGTGCTGTGTGCAAATGGTGGTGCTGCAACGAGCACACATACCCACACCCACATACCAGTGGGCTCCGGGTTCTGTGGCCCAGGCCTCTGTCAAGCCAAGAGACACAGGCCAAACAGCAGGCAGCCAGGCCTCCCTCCCACTGGCCTCAAGAAACAAAGACAGTTTAGCAAGAACTCCCCAGCTAAGCGGTTTTTTTAAGACCTTCAGCCAGCAGCCGCCTGGCTGAGCTGAACGTCTCACTTTATTAGTGAGTTTGGCCTTGGGTGTCTGGCTGTTTGATCAATCCTGCCGGGGGTCAGTGATATTTCCTGCGGGCCCCCACCCCCGCCCCTGCCTCCCCGCGCACCTGATGAACAGCGGTGCCCCTGGACCGCTGATCACCTATTGATTTTCGCGCAGGAGGCTGCATCCGCCGCCAGCTGCCATCTCCAGCCCTGTCACCAGGACCACTTGGTGACTAACTGATCCCCCAGGCCCCTCCCAGGCCCCCCTCCCTTCAGACACAGCTCCCTCCCTGCTGGCCCATCCTGCCCGGCTCACTTTGTGTCCAGTCCCTGCCCTGTCTCTCAGGGCTGAGTGCTAGAGCCACAGACACCCAAGTCAGAGTCTTTTCCTGGTGACCTGCCCACCCCCCAGTGGCCTGCCTTGAAATCCCAGCTGTATGGCCTTGAGCACATCACCTCAACCCCCTGTGCCTCAGTGTCCTCATTTGTAAGTCTGGGGCATATTAGAACCTACCCATCCTGTATATATGACAGCTGTTTCCCAAGTATGTTCTGAGTCCCTTCCGGAGTGTCCGTAATGATTAAAACTATGCTCATAAATATGCTAAGATGTTATTTGCCTTTTTCATTTCGAATTAAAGTTGGGTTATTTTCACTCTCGGCGGAGTGTTCCAGAGGCTGCAGGCCATGTGCTAGTCACACACCTGCGTGCAGAAGCAGCTACGGAAACCAGCTTTCTGTGAAGGCTGACACTGTGGAGACCTGCAAAAACGTAAAACGTGCCACGCTTCCTTCTCCCTAACTGTTTTGTGGGGGGGGGGGGGGGGGAGGGGAATGTAGTTATACCTCATCAAATATTTATGGGAGCTTGTGATGTGTTTATTATTGCGATTTTAAATAAATTATCGACAAATATTACAGTTTCTCAGCTGTTACAGTTTCTCAGCTGTAGCTCCACCCGTGGTGACAGTGACAGATCCGCCCCGCATGGCCAAGAGCACTTTGAGATCCTCAGTCACTTTTAACAGTATAGAGAGCTCTTGAGACCGACAAGTTGGGGAACTGCTGATACAAGAAGCCAGCACAGTGCCTGGTTATTATTATTCATTATAATTGGGAGTAATTATCAATGGCGAGTTCAGCACGTGAGCTGGGAGTTCTCATGGGAGTGGGCTGGAGACCCTGATTAGGGATTGAGTTCCTGAAGCCAAATGGCAAAGGTGGGGTCCCTTCTGCTGGCTCCTGGAGCTCTCCCTGCTCTGCTCCTGGCAGCCCTCCCCGCCTGGCACTCACTGTCAGCTCGGGGTTCCAGCCCCAGCGCCAAGGGAAGGGCGCACCTGGCTGACCTTCAGCCGGGCACCTGGCGTGGCTGCCTCGTGCTGCGTGCCTGCTCAGAGTCGCCCAGAGGGAGGCAGTTGGTGCAAAGCGGGCAGAGGAGATGTAATAATAATAGCAGCCGCCAGGTGTCCGGCAGTGTTGTAAGCACTTTAGAAAAGTTGTCATTTGATCCCAGCAACAATCTGATGGGCTGTTTTTAAATGTACCTGGGATTTTATCGTAATCGGATTTGGTACGATGACAGACATGAAGGCAACTGCCTTGGAAGAAGAGTTTAGTACTCACAGTTCCCAAGAAGAGGGGCACACCCCACCAGGAGAGCACCGGGGCGGTCAGGAGGCAAAGCAGTGGGGGGCTGGCCAGGGCCAGAGCCTCTGCTGTGGCTTCCCAGGAAGGAATGGACATGGCTCCAGGCTATAGGGGTGTCCTCCGTGTCTGGTCCCTGTTCCTGGCCCTGGGGTGGTATATTAGCTTGCAGGGTGAGGTAAAGGAGATGGTTGGGGCAGGGTCTTCGATTGGTCAGTTTGCAAATGCAACGTGCACTCAAGGAGGTTGTTTAGCTAGTCCTGGGAGAGACAGTCCCTCCCTGTGTCTGCAAGTCCAAGTCAACAAGATGTCAAAGCATCAAGACACACACACACACAATTAATGCAGGGATGTATACTATTATTGTCTTCATTTTAAAGATGAGGAAATTGAGGCAAGGGCCTAAGTGTCATGTCCAAGGTCCACAGCTGGTACGTGGTGACAGCAGGACTTGAACCCAGACACTCTGGGCCCCAAGGCCAAGCGCTTAACCTCACCACACCACACTGCCTCATGCCAGGACTGCTTCCCAGGTAGGGCTGCTCACTAGCTGGCTTCCATTAGCCCAGGGCGTGGCCGTGGCCTCCACCTCATGGCCCTGGCCCAAATGGGCTCAGCTCCAGCATCAGGCTGTAGCTCTGAGCACCATGACCTTGCGTAATGCTGCCTGGTAGGTGCCAATCTTGTTCCACTACCCAGGTTCTCTGGCCACTCAAGACTCCAGGAGAGACGGTTGCCATGGAAGAAATGTGGACACGGGGTGGCCTGGGATGGTCTAGACATCCCACGGCCCTCAGATTGATTATGGCCCACCCGCTCCTCCTTCCAGGCTCTCGGGTCTGCAAGGCCCCTGATGGTGGAGCAGGGCCTTGTGTGGGTGACTGCTTCACCAAGGCGGCCTCACACCCCTCCCTGCTTCCGCGAGTTCCACTCTGAAGGACCTGGCAAGTCAGGTCAATCACTAGAACTCCGTAAAGGTCAGCTGGGATTATTTATTGGTTATTACCATGAACTTGACCTCTAAACTGGGGAGATTCATACCTTCCTCTGGGAGTTGGTCAAGAGGTGAGGACCTGCTCTGAGCAGGGTGGGCAGAGCAGAGGACTCAGTCATGGGCGATGGTGGGGAGGCTCCCTCCATTCCGAGGCGCTCAGGCCGGGACCACCGCCGCTGGGAGCATGCCTGGTGGGCAGGTGGTGAGACTGCATTGGCAAGGTCACAGGTCTGGCGGGCTCTGGGCACTCGCTGGCCGCCCGCAGGACCAGGAACAAGACAGGTTTGCCTGGGCGGTGCAAACGCGGGGCGCCAGCGCCCCCTGCCGACCGCCGCACGCAGCGCCGGCCCGAGCGTCCCGCGGCATCCACAGGGTGCGAGCGACAGCGGATCCCACAGCCCGGGCTGGGGTTGGGGGCAGAGGGGATGTCCGTCCTTGCCCCCGAGCAGGCCGGCCCGCGGTTGAGAGCACCGACGAGCCTGGGGGTGTGGACCCAACGCGAGCTGCACCCTCCTTGGGCAAAGCCTCAGTTCCTCCTTGCAGAGGACAAAGAGAAAGGGGGCTCGCCTTTCCCCACCGCCAGTGTCTCCTCAACCTCTTCCCCAACAGCGTCCTTGCGTTTCCTCGGACCACCCCACCACCACCACCACCCACATCCCCACCACCTCCACTCCCACCCCCCCCACCACCACCCCCACGACCACCACCACTACCACCACCCCACCGGCGTGACCCTTTCTGCAATTCCAGTCACAGTATGCTGCTTCTCTGCTTTCTTAAGGCGAAATGGTTTTTGCATAAAACACTGCTTCACTATTAGAATAAATCTGGGTCAGACAGACCCAACAGAACTGACCAGGTCAGCGCCACCGACCGCCCAGGAGTCACAGGGGATGGAGGCCCCCAGATCTCCAGGCTGGTTACCCAGAAGGGGCCAGGCATCCTCCCAAGATTACCATGTGGGTCCCAGTTCCAGGCCAGGCTTCAGAAGCCCATTAGGCCATCATGGTCCGAGTCGGGTGTGGTGGGCTGGGCTGGGCTGGTATGCCGAGGGCTGCGGGACAATCCACCCCAAAACTTGGTGGCACAAAAACCACCATTTTATTATGCAAACAGATTCTGTGGGTCAGGACCTCAGATAGGGCACCGCGGGGATGGCTTGTCTCTGACCCTGGATGTCTGGGTCTCAGCTAAGGGTGATTCAGAAGTCTGGGGTCTGGCAGGTTTAGGCCTGTAGAAAGCACCTTCCAAGATGCCGTCTCCATGGACATCCTGGCCCAGGAGAGGCTACGGCAGTGCAGGGACCTTTTCCCTAATTCTGGCTGGAACAACGGATTAATCAACTGGCAAAAATCAAATGTCAAAATCTTACTCCACCTGGGCCCACTCAGAACAGGGCCAGGCATGGTCACAGTCCAGGAGAGCCGACCTTGGTTTATAAATCTGGGAACGGGAGACCTGCCCTGTTTCCCTCGTCGCTGGTTTCCACGACCCCACTCACTCCTGGGCCACTGTTCCAGAATCTGCCCTCCTTCTGAGTCTGCAGCCCACGCCAGGCTGATTTATAATACCTTTCTCTGAGCAATGAAAATTTTAGATAAAACTTAAATTTAACAAGTTCCCTGGTGGCCTCTTCCAATTTGCATGTTGCCTCACTAACCTGGCCCAGATTTCTCCTCCCTGTGAGGCAATTCTTGGAAAACCAGACCCCAGTGCTAATTAAGAGGATTCTAAATGACCGGCCAGCCAGTGGTAAGGACAGCAGGAGCCGCACGGGGGCAGCAAACACAGCTGAAGTCTATAGGCTCCCTGGATGATAAAAGGTTACCAAGGGGTTTTCAAAGCCGTGGCATATCCTGTTCTTTTTAGCCTCATAATGATCCAGGCCAGTGCTGAGGGCAAGAAGGTTCCGGAAGCACAGTGCCATGAGCTGAAGTAAAGGGACAACAGTCCCTGTGGGTTAAGAACACGAATTCCATCTTAAGGATGCTGATCGGCAGGAAGGACTCATAACGGCATCCTCTGTCCTACAAGTCCCTGTCTTGGAAATCTGGATGACCTGTGTCCAGATAAATCCCACGAGCTCCCCATTTTTTTTTCTTTTCTTTCCTATCCTCACTCCCATCCTCCCCTACCTTCTCCAGGCAACCCTTCTACTGTTGGTTTGTACGTGTTTTTGCAAACGCATTGTTTCTTCTGTGCACATATTTTTAGTGTCTGTAAATGATAGTGCTGCATCTTCGTTGTTTTTACTTTTTTAAATAATTTTTTTTATTGATTGCAGAGAGGAAGGGAGAGAGATAGAGAGATGTAAACATCAATGATGAGAGAGAATCATTGATTGGCTGCCTCCTGCATGTCCCCTACTGGTGTGTGGTGGGGGGGGAGGGGGGATCGAGCCTGCAACCCAGGCATGTGCCCTTGGCCGGAATCGAACCTGGGACCCTTTAGTCCGCAGGCCGATCGATGCTCTATCCACTGAGCCAAACCAGCTAAGGCCGTTTTTTACTTTTTTGACTCAGCTATTTTTAAGGTCCACAGTAGATGTCGTCTGTGGCTTGAAACTGCTCTGTGGTACTCCGTGGTGTCACCCACAGAATTTCCCTGCACATTGTCCCAGTGGTGGCATTTACCACACGTGGAGTTTCTGGAGAGTGGGTCAGGCACATACTTCACTTGATGAGTTGTATCAGGTAGCTTTCCAGGATGGGCACACGAGCAGAGCACCAGAGTCCCTGTATCCCTGCCAACACTTGGCATTACCGCCTTTAGAATTTGTGCTAATCTGATGGGTCAAAGTGAAAATTGTTGCTTTAGCTTGTGTTTCTCTGATGATTGAGTTTGAACATCTCTTCACAGACTTGGTAGACCTTGGGGTCTCTTTCTATAACGTGTTCATTCCCATTGCCCACTTATTTCTATTGGGGTTTTCTTCTTATTGTTGATTTGTAGGAGCTCCTTATATATTCTTGACAGTTAATCCTTTGTTGGTTTCAACCATTGCAAATATCTTCTCTCAGTTCCCACACCTACAGTGAGGCCTTTTGCCAAACATGAACACAAAATTAAGCATATACTAAGATATGAGAAGGGGAGTAATGGAAGTAAAATGAAATGGGAGGTAAATGTGAAGATGAATTTAAAACTAATGTATTCAAATGAGAAAATAAAAACAATGAAATAATATATTTACAGAACAACAAAACTAAACGAGGTTTCTTTTGTATCATAAGTACAAAATAAAAGTTAAAAACAAATAAGTAGAGTGTAAAAAAAAAAGACAAATAAGTTAAAATAAATGTTAATGTTAAAAATACTTTTTGTTGTTGTTAGTTCTCACCCAAGGATATATTTTGCCATTTATTTTTAGGGAGAGTGGAAGAGAGAAAGACAGAGAGATATATCAAGCTGGGGAGGAGCCTGCAACCAAGGTACGTGCCCTTGACCAGAATCGAACCCAGGACCCTTTTGGTCCGCAGGCTAATGCTCTATCCATTGAGTCAAACCAGCTAGGGCTAAAAATACTTTTTAAAAACAGTATAAAAAGGAAGCAACTTTATGATTTAAAAAAGAAAATAAAGGAAGTTGGGGGGGGGGTGTGCTGGTCTTTGTGGCCATTTTGGGGGCATCATCCTGTGCACCAGAAAGTTGCCAATTGGTTTGTCGATTCCCTGTCAGGGCACATGCCTGGGTTATGGGCTCGATCCCCATAGGGGGCGTGCAGGAGGCAGCCCATTGATGTTATGCTCCCAGACTGATGTTTCTCTTTCTCCCTCTCCCTTCTTCTCTCACCAAAAATGAATAAAAATATTCTTTTAAAGGCGGGGAAAATAATGCAGAAGTCAAAGAGGTAAAAATTAAGGGATGAAGGATACTCGCAAGTGGAAACCACAAAAACAAAAACAAAGAAGAGCTAAGAGTAAACACAGTAACTATGCTAAGTGAACCCAACTGTCCTTCCAAACAGAAAACGAAGCAAGTGGGAATGGAGAGAGAATAACCCGAGTGAAGGCAGACTGCAGCAGGTCCAGGTGCAGAGTTCCAGAGGCAGGAAGGAGCCTGTGCTACCTTTGAATCATGTCAGGTTTCGCCCATCAGACTGGGGCCCGGCCAGCACCTCTGTATTCAGAGGCTCTGCCCAGGCCCTGGGGCAGCAGCTGTGCTGGACCCTCGCCTGGCAATGGAGACTCTGGGCATCACCACTGAGCCCTCCCCACCACACCCACTCCCTCCTGGACCTCCCCACCTCCTTTGCTTGCTCATTGCCTTCAGTAGAACCCAGGCCAGGGGGAAATGCTGCATCAGGAATCTCTTTGGCAGGCAAGGAGGCAGCCGTTTGAACAAGTCCAATGCCACCCAACAGTGCACCAGGTACCAGCTCCGTGATTCACCAGGGACGGCAGAATGTGATCTTGTCAGAGGGAGCAATGCCTGAGGACCCAGGGACAAGCCCTCTCCAGGCCTTCCATGCAGACTCCAGCTCCTCCCACTAAGTGGCCAGCTGTGTCCCAAACAATGTTGTTACCAGTTTCAATGACAGAAAAAAATAGATTAAGCTGACAGGAAATCCAGAGTTCCATCACCCCCTTCAGCACAAGTTGGAAGGCCAAGGAAAAATCCAGGTGAGTCCTTGGAGAGTGGAAATCCTAGTCTTATCTAACGGAACAGGTAAGTGATTCAGGGGCCAAGTCCTGCTCATTTGAATCCTTCTAATTATGTAAAGACGGAGAGTCCCCCAGCTGCTCCCGCTCGCTTGAATTTCAGGTGCTTGGCAGGGCAGACCCATTTTCCCAGGGTCCTGACGCTTGGTGCTGGTGTTGCCAGCTGGCCCCCAGTCTGCTCAGCCCACCACCCCAGTGGTTCCCAGACTTGGGGATTTCATCAGTCGGTATTTGTTTTTGTTTTGGTTTTTAATTAGGAGAATGATGTAAGATTGTTAGTATTTTATTGTTCTAAGGCAGTAGTCGGCAAACTCATTAGTCAACAGAGCCAAATATCAACAGTACAACGATTGAAACTTCTTTTGAGAGCCAAATTTTTTAAACTTAAACTTCTCCTAATGCCACTTCTTCAAAATAGACTCGCCCAGGCCGTGGTATTTTGTGGAAGAGCCACACTCAAGGGGCCAAAGAGCCGCATGTGGCTCGCGAGCCGCAGTTTGCCGACCACGGTTCTAAGGAAAACATTTTTTTAACTACCATCATTTTTCTAAAAGAAAGAACATTTTCAAACCGAAGAGACTAGATGGTCTTTTAGGTAGAATAATTTTGAGCCTCATGAAATGCTCATTATCCAAGTTCCTCAGTTTGACAGGGAAGCCGAGAAAAACGGTGCCCATCACCAGGACCTGCCTGGAGCCAAATTCCAACCACACTGCCATTCACGCAGTTCCTTGGCATCCTGTCCCATTCTCAGCTCTGCTTTCCAGCCATTTCACAGGGTTGAGGGGAGAGGCACAGGGCTGAAGCCCCTAAGTCAACATGACCATGAGGCCCGTCCTGGAGCTACTGGACCAAGCCTCAGAGTAGGACGGGTCTCCCGCTTGCCAAGCTCCAGCCACACGATTCTAACATGGTGGCTCAGAAGCCCCTGGTGATGGGGATGGGGGAACTGACCACAGGGATTTGGGGGAACAGAGTGGATTTGGAATGAGAGCTAGGCACGAGGTAGGGTACCGCCTGTGCAAAAACAGATATATCAACTGTCACTCAAATCTGATGCTCCTCCTGCCCTCCCAGCAGCTGGCTCACCTTCCTCCCTGGTCATGATGTCCTCACATCTTCAAGTCCTGTCCCCAGCAGGAGGGCTGGCAGGCCCAGGGGATTCCTTGGGAGACCTGCCATGGGAAAGAACCTCAGGGCATGAACCACAAGCACAGAAATCTCCCGTCTCTGAGCCTACAGGACCCCACTGCCCACTGTACTCTTCAGCGCAGACGCCTCTCCACCTCTCCCGCAGCACAAGAAGACACTGCAGTATTGGAGAAATTTCACTAACGATTTTGAAAATCCATGCCGAACCTGAGGGGACTAATTCTTGTGGAACCACTTGGGGACAGTCTTTTGAGTTGCTAGGTGATCAGGCCCTGCTGGCCATTGTCTCGTCTCAGCCAGGCCGGGACATCACTCCTTGACAAGGTGTGTGGTTCTTCAGATGCCCGTGAAGGCTGTGGCTTTATAGCGATAGTCTCCGTCTGTGACAAGTTCTCTACACACTGTGAACTGCAGGATAGCACAGCTCAGACGCCTACCCTGGGCAGCGCTCTAAGAGGTGGGTGCAGGCAGATGTGCTCAGGACCAGACACCCACAGGCAGAGGCAGCCAGTGCCGGCGGGCTCCCCTAGGCTGTGCCCCCACCGTGGTCTCTCATTTTGGATCTCCGGTCTCACTCAGAGGGTGTGGATCCTGCACTTTCCTCCTTCCACCCCAACAGAAGCTTATGAGGACCAGCCGTGGCCCTAAATTCAGACTTTCTACAAGTAAGTACTTCAGACCTCTCTACAGGAAGACCCCAATCGAACACTGGCAAGAATCCCTGGGACTTCATTTAAACCACGCTCCATGGTTTGCTGTAGTGAGGCCTTGAGGGCATGTGGTCATGTGACCTTGCTGGGTGGGCTTCCTTGTCTACCTGACCCCTAAAGCCGTTGCATGCCATGGCATCAGGTTTCTTAGCTAATGTCAGGCCCTCACTCGGGAGAATGAAGTGGACCATCTTAAAACACAGACCATGAGAACCAGGGTGGGAGGGAATACATTTACTTTAGGTATAAAGGTTTACTATTATTAACAGGTTATCACTATTATTAATACGTTTATAAAATGGAAATAAAAATGGCATACACGTTTGGTGCCAAAGTGGCAGGTACATACTAAGATCAGTACAAAAATAAACTTTCAAACTACATGTTCTTAAATGTCATTGAAACAGGAAGGTGACCAAATCTGGACAGGTCACGTGTTGAAATGCCAACCTCTCAGCAAAGAAGCCTGGGCAGCAATGAAACCAGTGCCTGCTGGAAGAGCCGCCCGCATTCTCGCAAGAACCCGGCAAATGAACAAAAACAAATGCATAAGTTCTGTTCCTGAGCTAGAGAAGCTGAGCCTCTACGCTGCTGTGAGTTCCTGCCGCAGAGGGTCCCCAGTGGGGCTGAGCTAATGGATGTCCACAAGTGCTCCGCTGGTGGCAGGGGACGTGGTGTCATACGCGGAGAAAGCTAGCCCACTTCTGAAACAGAAACCGTTTGCTAACGAAGAAGAGTGAGTCATCACCAATCCTTGTGAGTCTTCTGGCCATAGATAAACAGGAACGTGCGCAAAAGGGGGAACCAGAAGCTGCTTGGTCCGGGAGCCCTCGGTGATTTTGGTGGAAATCACAGTGTTTCCAGGGTCTCTCCCTCCGGAGATACACAGATTCCCATCTGGCAGCGGCCCTCACTAGCCGACACAGCCGTGGCCCCCAGGAGAGAGCAAAGCCAGCCCAGCTAACCCTCTGTGCACTCGACATGGTGCCTCAACCGGCAGCGGCTCACTTTCCTCCTAGGTCCCCATTAAGCTGGCCCAGGACGGCGTGCCTGTTGGAAGTGGCATGCTGGGTCAGTGAGGGTGCCGAGTGACCAAAGAGCAAAGCCCTGCCAACTCCTGCTCTGCCTGGGGGCAGCACGGCAGGGTGCCTGCCCACGCACAACTCCTCCGGGATCCCAGCGAGGAATGCAATGCTGAGGGGAGCGGGAAGAGGGGGCCAAGGAATGGGCGGCGGTCCCCATCAGAGCAGCTGAAGGTCCACATGAGCCAAGGACAGTCACTGTGCCCCGAGCTGGGGGCAGCAGCATGGAGGAGCGGGCCCCCAGCAGCCCGGCTTTGTTCACTGGTCTTGGACCTTGGCCCTTTTGGCTTTTAGGGACAGGTGCTGCAAGAGAAAAAGAGAACCTCGTAAGTGGGGTTGGTTAGACAAAGAAACCAGACTTCAACACCAGTCCCTCAGAAATAACCAAATCAGAGCTTCCATCCGGTTCACACCTTCTCGGTTAGTGCCGGGCCCCTCGGGCGTCTTCAGGAGAAAAGCACCAGTGAGCAAGAGGGAACGCCTGCAGGAAGCCACGCAGCCCGAGGCCCAGCCCGCCAGGGCTCAACCTGGGCACACAGGCTGTGCGGATGCTGTCAGTGAGACTCGGTCTCCCTCTGCCCAGCCCTCAGGACAGCACTGCAGCCAAACACCTGTGTCCAGGGGACTGGCTCAGGCTGGACGTCACCTTGTTTCCACGAATTCCTTTAAAATGGTCAGGGAAAGGTATCCTCTCCCTAGGCACAGGAACAAGGAGACGCATCATTTTACCGAGCGTCTCAGATGCAGGCACCTGTGATCCAGGCCCAGGCCCCAGGAAAAAGGTACCTCCTAGTGACAGGTTTTTCCGTCAGAAATGTTGCTCTCTACCAGCATAAGTAACATAGAAAGCATAGCATTATAACCATGGGCACCAGCTAACAGGACTGTCGGAGATAACATTCTTTACATTCTAAGGCAGCGATTTTCAACCTTTTGCATCTCGTGGTTGGTACTTTTGCATCTCTGAAATTCTGCAGCATACCAAAAAATACAATTTTTGCTGATCTGACAAAAATATAGGCATAATTTTGATTCATTAACACCAGACAGCTATTGTTGTGTTGGCTGCTCATTTTTTTATTTGACATTCTAAGGGAAAAGCAATCCGTGCACCTGACTAGTCAGGTATTGTGTTTTTGTTGTTTTTAAATATATTTTTGTTGATTTCAGAGAAGAAGGAAGAGGGAGAGAGAGATAGAAACATCAATGATGATAGAGAATCATTGATTGGCTGCCTCCTACACGCCCCCTATTGGGGATGGAGCCCGCAACCCGGGCATGTGACCTTGATCAGAATTGAACCTGGGACTTTTCAGTCCACAGGCCAACGCTCTATCCACTGAGCCAAAGCGGCTAGGGCAGGTATTGTTGTGTTTTTAAAATTCTTGCAGCACACCAGTTAAAAATCACTGTTCCAAGGCAAAGCCTAAAGTGCTAGAAATCCTAAAATATGCATTTACGACCAAGTGTATAAACATAAGTTTTAAATAAAGAACTGCAGTTCACCAACTGAGGTATCTCTGATAACCCCTTAATAATCATACACAAACATCCAAGAGATACCTAAGGCATGTCACCCTAACACGTGGTGAGATCTTCACTGGAGGAATTCCAGCCCTGACTGCCAACAGGGCCAGCCTGTCATCCCCCGCCACTCAGTGCCCAAACCCCGTTTCCCAGCACACCCACTGACTTGAGACAGTGATCCCCACGGCCAACAGAGAACTGTGGCCCTGGAGAACACAGGGTGCTAAAGACAGCACACCAGCGAGCACGACGGAGAGGGCTGTGTGGACAGGACACACGTGTAAATTTCTAACTGCTTATGCCCAAGAAAGGACCAGTGTAGGCTCTTGCAAAGGTGCTGGTTTAGAGGTTTTCCCCCAGACTCCAAAGCTATTTCTAAGAATCAGGGGGAAAAAAAATGTAAGGACTAAAAGGCAAATCTCTGAACAGGTCACCCTGTTTTTCTCCCTGGCTCTAGGTCTTGTTGAATTTTTCTCAATTATCTCACTTCACCTGATGTGACCCCTACAACTAACGTTAGACACTCCACAGCCTGAGCTTGGGAATGGGAGATGACATCACCGTGCCTGTGGACCATTTTTGGTGCTCATTTCTGGGAAGAATGTTGAGTCTAAACAAAGGCAACTTCGGACCATTTCAGGCCTCTTACAGGGTGAGAGTGACACTGAAAATCATCGCTAATGGAAAGTCACCTAAGGTGCCAGGAACAGAGCCGGGCATGTCACGAGGCACTACGCTGTGTTCAACAGGCGCATCTACCATCCATGGGCACATTGGAGGTCTGCAGGGCTCTTGGAGAAAGCACTTCATTTTGGACTAAATGTTAATAGCGGTACCTTTGGACTGTCTAGTTAGGAAGAGCTGCGGTTCTTGGGGAATTTCAGGGCCTCGCCTGTACAATAAGGTTGGTGAACCAGGCGATTTCTAAAGGCCCCAGCCCCTCTAAAAATAACTGATCACACAATGATCAGAGTAGAGCTGCTGAGATGAAAAGCAGGCATCTGGAGAGAAAAGACAAATGCAGAAATTTGTGTTGTCATTTTCTTCAAACTTCTGGGGCTATTTGCTCTTTAATTTTGTGGGTTTGACTTTAAGAAACTGTATCTTTGAAATGAGAAGGGAAAATGTCTCAGCTTCTAGGTAATTCTGTTCAGCAAGAGCCTCAGCCTCTTTAGGGTTCTCCTCTAACTGCTTGCACCTTGTTCCTTTAACAAGCACGTGTACAGCTGGCCATTCTTCCCAACTTCTTTGCCTTTCTAATCACTTCTCTTGGACTTTCCACCTGAGAGGTTTTAAAGGAAAATACTTCCTTTCACTTTAGTTTATCCTATTTTGTCAGCCCAACATAGAGACAACACATTCTGTGCTGTTATCAGTCCCTGCAGCTGGTCTCATTTTGGGCTGAAATATCCTTATGAGGAAATGCTTGAAATGTTTTTTGTTTGATTGGGAAAGATTTAAATATTGTACGAAAATGTTAAAAAGACAATTGCCCTTTATATTGCAAGAGAGATGGATGAGATTCTTCCATTTACAGGGTCACAACTCAGATGTTCCCAGGAGCTGAACAAGGGAAGCCAGGGCTGCGCTGGGACGCCTGGAGGGTCCTTCATACAGGCCGTCCTTCTTCAGGCCCCGTTGTTGCTGCCACACAGAAACTCAAGCTCCATGTAAGCAGATACTTCCACTTCTTTCAAGAGAAACCTGAGGTGGCACCTCATTTTGATTTGCATCTCTCCATGGACACAGACAATAGGGGGGTGAAGGCCTGGGGTGAGGGGGTGGGGGCAGGCTGGGAGAGGTCAATGAGGGAAAAAGGGGACATGTAATACTTTCAACAATAAAGATTTTTTAAAAAAGGAACCTGAAATCTATATTTAATGTGAAATTTCCCAATTTTTAAATGTTTCAAGGGTTGAAAACACTGCAGTCTGGTTATAACCCTGATGAAGTTACAGGTTTTGGACCTTCCCTCTGAGGTAAATGATGGTAAAAACCAGGTAAAATATCTGATGCAAATGTTTTCGGCACTGAGCAACAGATAGCACAGGGCTATAGTCCTGCAGAAGGAGGAGACTCAAGGTGAGCTCTATATTCATCCCAGGTCTCTGCCTGGCTCTGCAAACCTTGGCACACAGAAGTACATCCTAAATAGAGAACAGTATGCTGGGCAGAGGAAACAGGTCAGAAGAGTTCAGGAAGCCTGAGGCAGCTCGAATTCACAGAAAGGAACAGCTCCAGGAATCTCTATGGGGCCACCCTTCAGTCTTTGGCTGAGTACTAAGCTGCACATGTGCAAGCCAAGATTCGATAAGGCTGGCCAACAAAAGTGGTTAGGGAGTTGTGAGCTGACTGGGAGAGTCTGGAGGCCTGTCCTGTGTGGAGACACTGGAGTTCTGACCAGAGTGCAAGGACCTCATTAAATGCCCTAGGCATTCAGTTGAGACATCAAAAAGGTCATCATGTTATGGGAGTATGGCTACTTTAGACCAGTCCTACGAAAGACTAAAATCAAGCCTCAGTGAAATTAAACTATAAGCAAGTCCTTTTACCCAGGTTTTCGGAGGATATAGTAATGGCCATTTCACCTTAAGTGCTATTAGGGGGATAATTTCAGGCAGTGAACTGGGGAATAAGTGTATGTTTAAAAATATGAAGAGGCAGGTTAACAGGCAGTTTTGGGGGACAGACTCTGTTCATTCCTACCGTTCCTTGTTGATAAAAGTGTGGAGCCAGCTCCAACAGCCAAGCAGATTCAATAGCAGTGACATCTCTCATATAATATTTGGAGGTTTGTATAACTTCATTGTAGATAACCCTGAAACAAGAAAAAAACATGAGCTAATTTCCTATATCTTCTGATGAGAGTCAAAAATCACCATTAGAACTGGTCATCTTTACTAGGTGTGTATTCTGTGTGCCAGGCACTACATTCACAAATGCACTGCGAATAAGAGTGTCCATTTCACAGATGAGACTTAGGTCCTACATGATTTCTGAAACATCTCAGCCACCCCTGACTCTCCTTGGTACAGGAGGTGCCAGCCTCAACTCTTCATACACCCCTCTATCAAAGTCCTTCTTCTAAGACACTGAAATCGGTGGTGTCTATCTCTCCAAGGTAACTATAAATTCACCTGGACCTGAATTCATCTCCACACAGCTGTGCTCAGTGCAGGGGTTAGTACAGGGGTGGGCAAACTTTTTGACTCGAGGGCCACAATGGGTTCTTAAACTGGACCGGAGGGCCGGAACAAAAGCATGGATGGAGTGTTTGTGTGAACTAACATAAATTCAAAGTAAAGGAGTGGAGGGGAGAGCAAGAGAACCGGACAGAACAGCCGGATCTGGCCCGCGGGCCGTAGTTTGCCCAAGGCTGGGTTAGTATGTTTGCTGAATGGATGAGTGAGTACAGGATCATTACCATTTGCTTAAGGGGCTCTCTGATAGAGCAGAAGTTCTATAAACGACCCAGTATAACAAAGTCAATAGCAAAGTGTCCTGGGCGCCTGTCCCAGGCGCTGTGCCGGGCAATAGGGGCCCAGAGACGAACAGAACTGGGCCTCTCCTTCGACACATTACAAGGCTACAAAGCAGAAGGTTGGCTTACCAGCGAGGGGGCTTCTCTGCATAGAGGACTGATGCAGGGTGGATGTGTAGTTCATGATCGTCACGGATGGTCCTTGTAAAACAAGAATTTTATCTGAAGCACATTATAAATACTTATAGCAAGACTCTCCGAGAGACGTGTTTAATATTATTAAAAACGCATGCAGATTGTACCTCACAGGAACACAATTATTCTTTCCATCTTCTCTTGTGCCCTTCAAAGGCCCCTCCCCCAGTGCCCCCCCCCCAGAAGTCAAGAATAAATCATGCAAACAAGGGAAGAAAAGAAAAGCAACACGTGGACATTCAGAAAAAAAAGTTTAGAAACATATGGCGAGGGAGAAAAATGGCGGCGGAATAGACAGAC
Source organism: Plecotus auritus (assembly GCF_963455305.1). Taxonomy (NCBI): domain Eukaryota; kingdom Metazoa; phylum Chordata; class Mammalia; order Chiroptera; family Vespertilionidae; genus Plecotus; species Plecotus auritus. Next base: position 21,630,416 of record NC_137782.1, on the reverse strand, counting down.
ATGTTCCGAGCCTTGTCCCGGAGCAGAAAGAAAGAACAGCTGAGGGTCGCACTAGGAGTGTTTGTTGGCAAGTTGGGGGACAGCTGAACTCCAGAAGAAGGTGGGAGACTGCTAGACGGGGTTCCCCTGACCTGGCAGCTCCCACTGCGGCTGGGTCCCCTCCCGGAGCTGCGGGGTTGGACGCGGAGTCGCCGCCATCTTGATCCGGAAAGTGGAGTTTATCGGAAGCCTGAGAATCCACAACTGCGGCACCCACGGAACAGCTGCGAGCCCCAGAACAACGCTCCCCAATTGGCGCAAACACACGGGTTCAGAGGAGCTCTACACTCCACCACGGAAAGGTCAGATTTCGCCTGGGATAAGGTGAGGTCTCTGGTCCCAGCGCGAGAGAGGAACGCGCGTTTTGCGGGAGCTGGAGGACCAGGGAAGTCTGTGCCTAGAAAAATCGGTGGCTGCTGGGGCTGGCGTGATCTGTGAATGTGGAAGGGGGTCCTCAGAGCTGCTAACAGAAGGGCTCTCTGAAAAGCAACCCATTTTGATCTGAAGTGCAGGGACACCCTAAGAATTTCAGGGGTGTGCTAGACTTACGCGCAGCCACGGAGTGCGCACACTTGGGCTTTTTCCTCTTGAAATTCTTGCTTCTGATTACTAAGCCCAATTCATAGGTTCACCCAGTTGGGGACACCCTGGGAGACTGCAGGGGAAAGTTGTTTTTCTGGAACCTGGGGATCGGAGCGGGGAGTGACCATCGGAGAGCCAGCTCTGAGGCAGCCCACTCCCACAAACGGGGAAAGAAGGCTCTAACACTCCCTAGAGAGGCCATAGATAAACCCGGAAGTCAATCCAGAAACACTGCCACCCAGGGGCTGAATCACAAATTGACTCTTGTGTAATCAAAAATAAAGGAATACGAATTAAGACACACCGCCTGCTTAAAATCAGGACTGGCTTACATCACTGAAGAGCAGTGGAACGCAGGGAACTGCAATACTGTCCGGACTGAGAAACAGGCATGCCAAACAGAACAACAGAGGAAGTGAATGACCTTCACTACTCCACATTTTATTATTATTTTTTATTTTTTTATTTTCATTTTTTGCATCTTTTACTCAAGAAACTAATTTTTTTCCTCACTTGATTTTACCTTTTTAATTATTACATTTTTATTTTCAATTCGTATTATTACTACTGCTATTTTATCTTTTTTTTTTTTTTTTAAGTGTCATTTTATTTTCTCTTCATTTTGTTTTGGGATTAATGTTCTACATTCTATTTTTATCTTTCCTTTAGCATCATTTTACTCTATCTCAAATCTACCTTTATGCCATCACTCTCTTCCTCACTTTTCCCTTTTCAGTGTCTTGTTTATCTTACCCCTGTCCTGCTTTAGATTTTCCCTATACTTTCTGTTTACCCCCTTTTAAAATTTCACCCTACTTATATATCTAATCTCCAATCCCCTGCTCCAAGTCCATACACACCTCTCTCTTCGCTGTCTTAACTATCCAAAAAATTGTTTTTCTCTCTGTCCTTTTGTTGTTGTTCGTTTGAATGTAGATTATATCGAATTTTTATGCTTTTTTGTGAGATTGTTTTGCTTATTCTTCTTTTGTTTATTTTTTTGTTTGTTTAGTGCTTCTGTTTTCCCTTGCCTCACTCAATATTAGTTGGTGTTGTAGTTTGTATTAATCCCCAGGTACTTGTTGCTGGCATTTGCTGGGATAAGTGATTGTTCTATTGGAGTTTTATCCCCAATATATATAGTCTGTTTCCCTTTCTCTCTTAGTCTCTTTCTTGTCTCTCTTACTTTTTTTTCTTCTTTTTTTCCTTTTCCCAATTTCATTTTGACACCCCTTTTTTTTTCTTCTTCTTCTTTCTTTCTTTTTCCTCTTCTTCTTTCTCTACTATCCCCCAATTTGCCTTTCTCTCTCTGGTGGTCACCTTTATTGGAGGTTATTAATATCGTGAATACATTTCTGTTCAGTGCCTTGTGTGTTGTACCTGGTAGTGCTGTATTTTGTGCCTTTAAATCGACGCAGGAGAGAGAGAACTACATAACCAGACACCCAGAGAAGAGAGACCATGGGGAGACAAAGACACAGCCCGCATATGAAAGAAAAGCAGGCATCACCAGAAAAGGAAGTAAACGAAATGGAAGCAAGCAACCTTCCAGAAAAAGAATTCAGAGAAATGGTCATAAGGTGGCTGAAAAGAATGGAAGACAAATTTGACAATATGAGCAAGAACCAAGAGGAAATGAAGAAGAACCAAGAAGAAATGAAAAATGACATCGCTGCTGTAAAGAACTCAATAGAAAGCATCAAGAGTAGACTAGAAGAAGCAGAGGACCGCATCAGTGAGCTAGAAGACAAGATGGGAAAAAATACCCAAGTAGAGCAACTTCTAGAAAAAAAAATTAAAAGGCAGGAGGAGAGCCTAAGGGAACTTTGGGACAACACGAAACAAAACAACATCTGCATAATAGGGGTTCCAGAAGGAAAGGAAGCTGAGCAAGGAATAGAAAACCTATTTGAAGAAATAATGACAGAAAATTTCCCTGATATAGAGAAGAAAAAACCCACACAAATCCAAGAAGCTCACAGAGTCCCAAGCAAAATGAACCCCAAAAGACCGACGCCAAGGCACATTATAATTAAATTGGCAAACACCAACGACAAAGTAAGAATCTTAAAAGCGGCCAGAGAGAGACAGAAAGTTACATACAAAGGAACCCCCATCAGACTAGCAACTGATTTCTCAACAGAAACTCATCAGGCCAGAAGGGAATGGAATGAAATATACAAAGTCATGCAAAGGAAGGGTCTGAATCCAAGAATACTGTACCCAGCAAGGCTGTCAATCAAAATTGAAGGTGAAATCAGGAGCTTCACAGACAAAAAAGGACTAAGGGAATTTATTACCACCAAACCAGCAATGCAAGAAATGCTAAAGGGTCTGCTGTAAAAAAAAAAAAAAGAAATAGGAAGCGAAGAAGGAACACAGGTGTAAAGAATAGGAATGGCGACAAATAAGTACCTATCAATAATAACTTTAAATGTAAACGGATTAAATGCCCCAATCAAAAGACATAGGGTAATGGATTGGATAAGAAAACATGACCCATATATCTGCTGTCTACAAGAAACCCACCTCAGAAAAAAAGACGCACACAACTGAGGGTGAAGGGATGGAAAAAGGTTTTCCAGGCAAATGGAACTGAAAAAAAAGCTGGGGTAGCAATACTTATATCTGACAAATTAGATCTCAAACTGAAGGACATAACAAGAGATAAGGAAGGCCACTTCATAATACTAAAGGGAGCAATCCAACAAGAAGAAATAACTCTGGTAAACATATATGCACCCAATACAGGAGCACCCAAATACATAAAAAAACTCCTGGAGGATATCAAGGGAGAGATTGACAGCAATACAATCATAGTAGGAGACTTCAATACCCCACTATCACCATTGGACAAATCCTCTAAACAAAAAATCAGCAAAGAAACATCAATCCTAAATGACTCACTAGACCAGATGGAATTAATTGACATCTTCAGAACATTTCACCCCAAAGCCACAGAATATACATTCTTCTCAAGTGCACATGGGTCATTTTCAAAGATAGACCATATGTTGGGACATAGGCAAAGTCTCTTCAAATTCAAGAAGATAGAAATCATATCAAGCATCTTCTCAGACCACAGTGGCATAAAACTGGAAATCAACTACAATAAAAACAACCCAAAGAAATCAAACACATGGAGACTAAACAGCATGCTATTAAACCATGACTGGGTTACCAGAGAAATCAAAGAAGAAATAAAAAACATCATGACAACAAATGACAATGAAAACACTACAATCCAAAATCTATGGGACACAGCGAAAGCAGTCTTGAGAGGGAAGTTCATAGCTCTACAAGCCTACTGCAAAAAACAAGAAACAGGGGTAATAAATTACCTAACCCAACAACTCAAAGAGTTAGAAAAAGAGCAACAAGAAAAGCCCAGTGTAAGCAGAAGGAAGGAAATAATAAAGATCAGAGCACAGATAAACGACATAGAGACCAAAGAAACAATACAAAAGATCAACAAAACCAAGAGCTGGTTCTTTGAAAGGATAAACAAGATTGATGAACCTCTAGCCAGGCTCACCAAGAAGCAAAGAGAGAGGACCCAAATAAACAAAATCAGAAATGAAAGAGGTGAAATAACAACAGATCCCGCCGAAATACAAAGGATTGTTAAAAAATACTACGAACAACTCTATTCCAACAAACTGGACAACCTGGAGGAAATGGACATATTCCTAGAAAAATATAACCTTCCAAAACTCAATCAGGAAGAATCTAAACAGCTCAATATGCCAGTAACTATGGAAGAAATTGAAGCAGTCATCAAAGAGCTTCCGGCAAACAAAAGCCCGGGGCCAGACGGCTTCACAGGAGAGTTTTACCAAACATTCAAGGAAGAACTAAAACCTATCCTCCTCAGACTATTCCAAAAAATTCAAGAGGAAGGAACACTTCCAAGCTCCTTCTATGAAGCCAGCATCACCCTAATACCAAAACCAGATAAAGACAACACAATGAAAGAGAATTACAGGCCAATATCCCTCATGAATGTAGATGCCAAAATCCTCAACAAAATTCTAGCAAATCGGATCCAGCAGTACATCAGAAAGATCATACACCATGACCAAGTAGGGTTTATCCCAGGAATGCAAGGATGGTTCAATATCCGAAAATCAATAAATGTGATACATCACATAAACAAATTGAAAGATAAAAATCACATAGTCATATCAATTGATGCAGAAAAAGCATTTGACAAAATCCAACACCCTTTCTTGATAAAAACTCTCAACAAGGTGGGAATAGAAGGATCATACCTCAACATAATAAAAGCTATATATGATAAACCCACAGCTAACATCATACTCAATGGGCAAAAACTAAAACCATTTCCCCTAAGAACAGGAACAAGACAGGGATGCCCACTCTCACCACTCCTGTTTGACATAGTACTGGAAGTATTAGCCATTGCAATTAGACAAGAAGAAGAAATAAAAGGCATCCAAATTGGAAAAGAAGAAGTAAAGCTGTCCCTATTTGCAGATGACATGATATTGTACATAAAAAACCCGAAAGACTCTATCAAAAAACTAACAGACTTAATAAATGAATTCAGCAAGGTAGCAGGATACAAAATTAACGCCAAGAAATCTATGGCATTTCTATACACCAACAGTGAACTTACAGAAAGAGAGACTAAAAAAGCAATCCCATTTACCATCGCACCAAAAAAATTAAGATACTTAGGAATAAACCTAACCAAGGAGGTAAAAGACCTATATGCGGAAAACTACAGGACACTGAAAAAAGAGATAGAGGAAGATGTAAACAGATGGAAGAACATACCATGTTCATGGATTGGTAGAATCAACATCATCAAAATGTCCATACTACCCAAAGCAATCTATAGATTCAATGCACTCCCCATTAAAATACCAACAGCATATTTCACAGACCTAGAAAGAACTCTCCAAAAATTCATCTGGAATAAAAAAAGACCCCGAATAGCCACAGCAATCCTGAGAAAGAAGAATAAAGTAGGAGGGATCTCAATACCAGATTTCAAGCTGTATTACAAAGCCACTGTTCTCAAAACAGCCTGGTACTGGCACAAGAACAGACATATAGATCAATGGAATAGAATAGAGAATCCAGATATTGACCCAAACCAATATGCGCAATTAATATTTGACAAAGGAGGCATGAACATACAATGGAGTCAAGACAGTCTCTTCAATAAATGGTGTTGGGAAAATTGGACAGATACATGCAAAAAAAATGAAACTAGATCACCAACTTACACCATACACAAAAATAAACTCAAAATGGATACAGGACTTAAATATAAGACGGGAAACCATAAAAATACTAGAGGAATCCACAGGCAGCAAAATCTCAGACATATGCCAAAAGAACTTTTTCAGTGATACTGCCCCTAGGGCAATGGAAGCCAACGAGAAAATAAACAAATGGGACCACATCAAAATAAAAAGCTTTTGCACAGCAAAAGAAACCATCAACAAAACAACAAGAAACCCCACTGTATGGGAGAACATATTTGCAAATGGTATCACTGATAAAGGTTTAATTTCCAACATCTACAGGCAGCTTATACAACTTAATAAAAGGAAGATAAATGATCCAATAAAAAAATGGGCAACGGACCTAAATAGAATCTTTTCGAAAGAAGACAGAAGGAAGGCCAAGAGACACATGAAAACATGCTCAAAGTCACTTATTATCCGAGAGATGCAAATCAAAACAACAATGCGATACCATCTCACACCTGTCAGAATGGCTATCATCAACAAATCAACAAACGACAAGTGTTGGCGAGGATGCGGAGAAAAAGGAACCCTCGTGCACTGCTGGTGGGAATGCAGACTGGTGCAGCCACTGTGGAGAACAGTATGGAGTTTCCTCAAAAAACTGAAAATGGAACTCCCATTTGACCCAGTAATCCCACTCCTAGGAATATATCCTAAGAAACCAGAAACACCAATCAGAAAGGATATATGCACCCCTATGTTCATAGCAGCACAATTTACAATAGCTAAGATTTGGAGACAGCCTAGGTGCCCGTCAGCAGATGACTGGATCAGAAAACTATGGTACATCTACACAATGGAATACTATGCTGCCATAAAAAAGAAGGAATTACTACCATTTGTAGACACCTGGATGGAATTAGAGAACATTATGCTAAGTGAAATAAGCCAGTCAATGAAAGAAAAATACCACATGAACTCACTCATTTAGGGATAATGAAAAACATTATAAACTGATGAACCAAAAGATAGTTACAGAGGCAGTAAAGCATCAAACAGAGTGTCTAATTACAGCGGTAAGGTTAGGGAGAGGTGGGGGAAATAAGAGATCAACTGAAGGACTTGTATGCATGCATATAAGAGTAACCAACGTATGCAAAACATTGGGGGGTGAGGGCAGGTATGGGAGTGGGGTGGGGGGGGGCAATGGTAAGATATGTACACATATAATACCTTAATAAAAATTTGAAAAAAAAAAAAAAAAAAAAGAAACATATGGCTCTGCCAGTGCTTGTATTTGTCATTTGCAGGTTCTCTTTCAAAATCATTTCCTTGGAAACAAATAATATAAATTATTATTTCTATTAAACAAAGCTAAATACTAAAGACTAAGGGGGAGATAATAATAAGGAAACAAGAAAGCTCAATATTGAAGTATCCATTTTGCTGAGAAAATATTTCAAATTCCAACTCAGATTTGACTCAATTTAATTTAAAAAAACTTACTGAGCACACAACTATCAATAAGATCAGATCACAAGGGAGCATTCACACATTCATAGATTAGGATGTCACTGCCCGAACCATAATTACAGAGTTTCTGTGGGTGCCAGGGATCTGTGTGTCAGGCAAGTGTTTCAAGCGCCATGACCGAGCTCCCCTCCAGCACCTGGGGTCCTAGCTGTCCTACCAGGTAGTCTGAGCTGACAGACACTGAACTTTGTTGCAAAGGGACTCACGGACTGTGAAGCCTCCTATGTAACCCATATTTTTGTTGAGGACACTGGAGCATTTTTTTTAAATGCTACTAGAAATTGCTAATTATTACTGCTGAGGAGAATGGGGCAATCGAGGTGACAACGAAGTAACGGTGCTCACTGGAGAGGATCACAGGCCTCGCAGCGTTGCCTCCAACATGGACAACTCAGTGTTGGGAGAGGAACTCCTGTGATGGGCAAAGAGTCATGATACTGATAGGCTAGACTAGTTGGCCTGGAGTGGCAAAAAGAACATAGCAGAGATAAATGTAAGGTGCTATACTTAGGTTCAAACAGATGCTAGATGGAGACCTGGTTTCAAAAAAAAAGGGCCCAATGTGGCCCTGGACTTGTTAATAAAGCCCAGTATCCAGAGCATCACAGCTGACCTCAAGGTAACAGGACTAAAATGTCTTCCGAGGGGAAAAAGCTAATGACAAACAAATATATGAAGGGAACCCAAAGAAGAGCTGGGGAGAAAGCCTTTTGACTGCTCCCTTATTAAGTAACAGATTGTTAAGATCGCTGCACTTTAAACAGACTACAGTGAAGTTATGAGACTAAAATGAGCTGAGAGAAAAGACAGACTAAAAGGAACAATTCAAAGTGGAATGATTTAGTTTGGAGAAAAGGAAGTTAAGCTACACATCAGCTTTTACTATATTTTAATATACTAAAAGCTGTTAGGTGGGCATCAACCACCAGTGATATTCTTTGCCTAGAAAATGGAACTGGAAGCAACAGGCTGCAGTCTGCAGTGGGGGGGCAGATCCAGCACATGAAGAAACACTGGCCAACATCCAAAGACCCCAATGTGGCCACAATGCACTGGGGTAGGTGGTGGCTTCAATCCTGCAATTCTCTAAAATTATGAGCTACCCAGTGACGAAAGTAACTCCTCTAGCAAAGAGCATCTTGGATGGTTCCTTCTAGTCCTAGTATTCTACTATTGGAATGGAAATGTGACCAGCCTCCTGTAAATTGTCACCGTTCTATACCATGTGGATAGACTTAATATTTAGAATCATTTCCATAAAGTTAAGAGACTTTGCTTAAAGCTATATAGCTAACCTCAACTCACCTTTGGATAGAGGCACAATATAAATAAGGGGAAATTCTTTAATTTCTCTTTTTCTGTACAGCAGCTTTCTATGCGTTTTGGACATTTTAAGATTTCTCCTTTAATCCAAGATGGCGGCGTAGGTAAACACCTAAACTGCTGCCTCGCACAACAATTTCAAAACTACAACTAAAAGACAAAACGTCTATCACCCAGAACCACAGGAAAGCTGGCTGAGTGGAAGTTCTACAACTAGAAGGAAAGAGCAAACAGCATTGAGAGGTGCACAAGCACTGAAAAGCTGAGGTACGGAGGCGCGCAAATCGGGCTGGCGACGGGCAACTGGGAGCGCTGCTTTTTTCAACCTGAAGGGAGACAAGTTCCCAATTACTCCAAACTCCAGTTTCTGGGGAGACACGGGGGACCCAAACTCCTACGGGGAGAAGCTGGACTGTCTGCCATGGGGTCGGAAAGTGAGGGTGGCTTGCTTGCAGGGCTGCGCGCAGGAATAATTGTTTACTGCGCTGGGGCGCAGGACGCAGGGACGCGGTCAGAGACGCAGAGCCGGCTAACTGGCAGCCATCGCTGTTTGCCACGCCCTCGCCTAGTCACGCCCTGAGACCCCGCCCCGCACAATCTACAAACCCACCCAAGCTCCAAGCAGCGGCTTTAGCATATGAATGGCCTGCCCTATCACAGCTTAACCTAGCAAACCTGCAGCCGGGTCAGACAGCTCCAAAACCTCCAAACCCCAAGCAAAGAGGAGAAAACTGTAGTTCTCGCTGTAGCGCCTGCGGGGTGGCCTCAGACAGTAGCTGACCTGCACCCCATTAGAGATCCAGAAGCCAGTATACCTAGTGGTCAGTGTGAGACACCAGATTTCAACTCCTCACATCCATAAGTGACACATTCAAAAGGCAGACTCAGTGAACACCAAAGCCCCACTGAAACAAGTCCTGCACCATAAGCGTGTCTCCAGCGCAGCAGTTCTTCCATTATAGACACAGCGGGTCCTCACAGCCAATTGGCCTGGAGGTCAATTCCTCCCAGGATACCAACAGCAATCAAGGCTTAACTACACCAAGACTTTGCACTCAGCCCACAAAGGGGTGTGCCAAAGGCGTCCACCTCAGGTGATTGGGGAGGCTGAGCTACTGGCCCCTATAGGTCACCTACCACACAAAGCCACTCCATCAACACAGGGAAGCAGCCAAAATGCGGAGACAAAGAAACATGTCACGAATGAAAGAAATGAAGGAAAGCAAACTATTGGACAACATAGAATTCAGAACCACATTTATAAGGTTACTCAAGAATCTTCTATAAACTGCTAAGGAACTTAGTGAGACCTTTAAGGATCTTAATGAGAATGCCAAAAAAATGGAAAAGGACCAGTCAGAAATTAAGCATACACTGTCTGAAATAAAGAATATACAGAAACTCAACTGTAGATCAACGTACCCCAAGAATCAAACCAAAGATCTGAAATATGAGGAAACAAAAAACACCCAACCAGAAAAACAAAAAGAAAAAAGAATCCAAAAATATGAAGATAGTGTAAGGAGCCTCTGGGACAACTTTAAGCATACCAACATCCGAATTTTTGGGGTGCCAGAAGAAAAGAGAGAGCAAAATATTGAAAACCTATTAGAAGAAATAATGACAGAAAACTTTCCCTACCTGGTGAAAGAAATAGACTTACAAGTTCAGGAAGCGCACAGAACCCCATACAAGAGGAATCCAAAGAGGACCACACCAAGACACATCATAACTAAAATGCCAAGGGCAAAAGACAAAGAGAGAATCTTGAAAGCAGCAAGAGAAAAACAGTTAGTTACCTACAAGGGAGCACCCATACGACTGTCAGCTGATTTCTCGGCAGAAACTATGCAGGCCAGAAGGGAGTGGCAAGAAATATTCAAAGTGATGAACAGCAAGAACCTACAACCAAGATTACTCTACCCAGCAAAGCTATCATTCAGAGTTGAAGGTCAGATAAAGAGCTTCACAGACAAGAAAAAGCTAAAGGAGTTCATCACCACCAAACCAGGGTTACATGAAATGCTGAAGGGTATTCTTTAAGAAGAGGAAGAAGAAAAAGGTAAAGATAAAAATTATGAATAACAAAATGACATCAAATACATACCTACCAACAAGTGAATCTAAAAATCAAGTGAATAAAAAATCTGAAGAACAGAATGGACTGGTGAATATAATAGAATCAGGGACATAGAAAGGGAGTGGACTGACAATTCTCAGGGGGAAGGGGGTGTGAGGGGTGCGGGAAGAGATTGGACAAAAATCTTACACCTATGGATGAAGGCAGTGGCAGGGGGTAAGGGCATGGGGTGGGGTGGGGAATCAGGTGGAGGGGAGCTATGGGGGGAGGGGAAAGAGGAACACGTGTAATAATCTGAACAATAAAGATTTATTTAAAAAAAAAAAAAAGATTTCTCCTTTAATAAATGACTTCATAAAGTATCATGTTACCTATAAGCTCCGGTAGAATGAAATCTCGCTGCATTGGCAAAGAATCCCGAAACGATGCACCTCAGAACCGGATCTGGATCACCTACACAAAGTAGCCAACAGAATGATGGATGAGACCCTTGCCTCTGTATATTCTGTGTGCTCAGGCCTGTGCCGCAAGGCCCCACCCCAGGCTGCTTCGAGCCACCTTGCAAAGGCTGCTGAGGGAAACATGCTGAACTGTGCTGTGCCTTTAACTTGGGACCCAAACCCTCCTGGGCCACAGATGCCCAGACTAAGGCCGGGCACCAGAACTTAAAAGAGCACTCCACTGGCTGGCCAGTGACCTCAGGAACTCCTTTCTAGGAGAGCATCTTGTGGGAATGTTCCTCCCACAAGATACAAACTGGGACACTCACACTACATTATTTCTGTGGTTATAAGCTACAGTGTGTAATTCTTCACAATTTTCAAATGTTCCATTTTAATGGGTGTCTGTATTGCTACAGTAAACATCCTCCAAGGATAAAGACTTCCCATTTATTAGATGATTCCCAAAGGATACATTCCAAATTTTTGTGCAAACAGTGTCATTTATGTGTCTAATGACATACCATATTTCATCAATTCTAAGACTCACTCTTTTTAGTGATACATAAAATAATGGCATGCTTTATTCATGATAGCATTTAGATTCAATGAAATATAGTTGGCTGATAAATAAGTACCCAAAAGGTAGTATAACTTAAAAAATCATCAACAATGTATGAGAATATCAGTTTCGCTGCTTTTTTACCAGCGATATTTTGACAAAAAGATACCTCTTCTTTTTAGCACAGAAATGATGAATCCAAGATTTATACCTCTAACCACAATCTGACCCAAGAAGCAATCCCTTATTTCCAACTGGCCATGAGAAATTTCCATGTAGAACAAAAGGGGTGAAAAATGGTTCTTGGGGAGCAAGTGGGAGGAAATCTTGGATATTACAGTACTTAAGGCCCTCAAAGTTCAATCCTTCCCTATAAAATGTTATTCCTTAGTGTTTAATTTCTCTCATTAGGAAGAATGTAATGTAACTTTTCTCCTGGGAGAGGGGTTGATAATGAAAAATAGGTTAAGAAACTCAGACGCAGAAGAATGCAACCTCTCTGCTAGGTGACAGGCACTCAGTCCCCAAGTTCCTCGCTGCCTCCTGGCCTCATTTTTCTCATCCATAAAATGGAGAGAACAACTGGATTGTTGTGAGCATTAAACGAATTAATATATGAAAACACTCTGGACACTGCCTGGCCCATCACAGGAAAGTACTAAGGGTGCTGAGAGTACACCCCCAGAGTGCCTGGCACACTGTCGGTATTCAAAAGACAACTGCTGAATGGAGGAGTAAACGTATCACTTTCTCAGAAGGTAGGTTCTGAGCCACACACAGACCTCCCCTGCTGTAACCAATTGTGTCATTCTGAACTTAACTTCTCCCCAGGACTTGCCATCTCATCTGTAATATAAAGTGTGGGTAATAACACCCACACATCGCAGAGTGGGAGAATGAGAGAACTGTAGGACCTCTGTCACAGAGTAAGGTGACTAGTGTGTCCCCACTTCAGAGGCCAGAGAGTGTGCCTTACACAGCACTTCCATCTTACCCTGGTGACGGCCCAGGTTAAACACACAGCACTTGCTTTAAAAATATCTGTATTTGAAAGTAAAATGTAACTTATATGTCATAGCCATAAATACTGTCCACTTAAAAGTAGTTTTTCTTACAAAGCCTTCATGGGAAAATTAACTATATAACGTGCAATGAACTGAAGGTTAATGATTCTTAAGTGTTCTCAAGGCTTATGAAAATTTTTTAGCAATAACCCTCGGACATAAAAATGAACCTCCTTAGAAAAAATATGCTACTTTTACACACAGCTTTTCATCGACACAGGTCCAGAACACACTGCGCAGCCTCACACCACACCCCAGCATGAGAACCCTAACCATGCAGCTATACCGAGCAAAGAAAGGAACATCACCAGCAGTGCAGCTTGTTCTTACCTTCACTCGATATCTTGGGCACTTGAAACTTGACAAGAAGCTTTTTCAACTGTTCTCTTACTGTCGCAGCTCTGACAAGACCCTTGTAATTCAGGAAATGTTCCTGACACCATTGAGAGTTCTTGTTGTGCTACAGAATAATCCAGAAGGGGGGAGAGTGAGGAAACCACAGACAGGTTCTTGACCACAACTAGACTGTGAAAATTCTCATTTTCTCTTCCTGCATTTGCTCACGCAGTGGGACAAGATCTTCAGACCAGCCCTGACTGGTTTGGCTCAGTGGATAGAGCGTCGGCCTGCGGACTGAGAGGTCCTGGGTTCAATTCCGGTCAAGGGCATGTACCTTGGTTGCGGGCATATCCCCAGTAGGGGGTGTGCAGGAGGCAGCTGGTCGATGTTTCTCTCTCATCAATGTTTCTAGCTATCTATCCCTCTCCCTTCCTCTCTGTAAAAAATCAATAAAATATATTTAAAAAAAAAAAAAAGAAAAAAGATCTTCAGACCATAACTGGCCCTTTTTTGGGCCAGATGTTGAGCGAGATGCTGGCAAGCTCACCATCTAACTGCTCTTTGATCTCACTCTCTGCTTAAAGGGCAAATGAGACCTTAATGATAAGCAGAGTTGTCAATCTTAATGACAATCTTAAATACCTTCCTACGTGAGTGGCAAACTACCAAACAGAATCACTTCCCTGCGGTTCTTTGTAAATCAGCGTTCCTTCCTTTGTTGGCAGTGCTTGAATTTATCACTTTATTGGACTGCAGGCAAGCAATATGACACTTGCCAATTCAGAAATAATTTCCAAATTACTACTATTTATCCTGAAAGTACAATTTTTCTATCAACAGAACTTAATTCTGTTCTACACTCTAAAGAATGATCATTATGTCTTAGATCAATTATTGCTGTGGGAATGTACCTCAGAAATTATAGTATAAGCCAGGGAGGAAAGCCTTTTAAATAAGAAAATGAAAACACAGATGATTTCCCAGAAAGCAACCACAGAATAACACCATGAAGACCTGTACCTACATTCCACTGGCAGGGGGGCTTTAGGTTGGGGATGATATACTGTGCACATATAAACAAATTTGAACTGATTTAATCCATAATTAATAATCTCAGCAAGAGATCCGTTTTTTTCTGAAAACTGAATAATCTCCCTTCAGATATCTCTGATAACACAAAAAGTTAGTGTTTCTCCTCTGCTAAAAAAGTATTTAAAAAATGAATGCAAGATACTGAAAATCTGAAATATCTCATCCCCCACCCTTACATCTATCCTTTCCTTTATATGAGAGATTTCTATTTTCATTGCCTTCATCATCTTGAGATCTCTCTGTTTAGTAATTTTTGGTGATAACTTTAAGCTATATTATTTGCTCTTACTTCTACAGGATATTAAGAACAATAAAAATGAACATCACCTAAGGCTAAATACAGGTAGTGTACGTGAATATACATGGATCCTCACATAAATGTCTTCTCACGGCTTGTCTGCTGCTGAGGAGAGGTGGCTGTGTGCAGTCTCAAACTCACATAAACAGCTCTGAAGAGTCAACTAAACCTACAAGTACACCTAGCCTCACTTATTTACAGGAAATGTCACAGAAGTTCCTATTCAAATGCCGGCAGTGTTGTGCAGCAACACTGGGTGGTGAGAGACAGAGTGAGGGGAGAGGGGCGAGGAGGGCCGAGCCGGCAGCCTGCTGCTATGGGCTTCGCCTCTAGTCAGAAAGGAGCGAGATCCCTGTGTTCTTTCAGCAAAACGGCATCACAATCTCAGGCAGGGGCCAACCCACAGATTAGAAGTACTGGCCATATCTAACAGGAAAGCGAAGAGGCCTCTTGGCCATTCCTTTATGAACCGAACTTCTGGACTCCTGGCTCCAGAGTGAACAGGTGTGTGGAGGGGGCCTTTCAAGCAGTAGCTGTGCTTACTTTGATAAATGCCTCGTACACGTTGAGCATAGTGAGATGGTCACCTTCCTCCACAGCAAATTTTCGGTGCACTCGAATCTGGAAAGAAAAAAAACATTTAGAAGTTGACTCCTGTGGGCCTCTCATACTGGGAGGTAACACACAATGAATGGCTCATGGCTTGTAGAGCCAGAAAGACCTGGTTTGCACCATTCTAGCCCCATCATTTCCTGAAAGACCTCAGACTGGTTCCTTAACCTTTCTCGGCCTTAATTTCCTTATGTATAAAATCAGGATATGAAGCCTATCTACCAAGCTTGCTGTGGAATTGAGATAATTCACTATGAAGTACCTAGTACAGTTATTAGATAAGTGCTAGTGCTCTTGTCTCTCTCCTCCTCTATGCAGGCATTATCATGTCTTTTAGAACTCCTCCCAGCCCCTAATGGAATGTAAGCTCCGGGAGGGCAGGGGCCAACTGTGTGGCACATGGTACACACTCATGTTTCTAGGCTACCGCTCAGACCCCATCCCTAAATTTTTCCTTCTGTAACATCCTGGGCAATGCTATCTGCTCCCATGGATTCAAGGAGCAGCATATACAATATAAATACAAGTACACTCATACTTATTCACTTCAGAATTTTACCTTGCATCAAACACCACATAATTAATCTTCCTTCTTCCTTCCATTCATTCAATAACAGATATTTACTGAGCACCTACTATAGGCTAGGCACCGTTCTATGAATTTGGGATTTAACAGCGAATAATATGGTGGTGAGAAGAATGTAATAAACAGGATAAATAAGCAAAATATTTTGTATACTAGGTGGTAAGAAGTATTAGAGGGGAAAAATAAGGCAAGGGATGGGATATAAAGGGGAGGAGGAATATGTTGTAATTTTAGACAGATTGATCAGAACTTCTGTTTCTTCATCTTGAAAATGAGTTTGCCTATCCTGAGGTAGGATTGTTAAAAAGGCTAATAGACAGAAAATGGAGAAAACAGACAAAACCACCTGGGCATGGAGGCAGGAAAACTTCGTAATCAATGGTTATATGACTGTCAGGGAAGATGACAAGAATCCATAAGAAAGGTCTCTCCTCCCAACTACACATCCAAAGGCAGCCTCTTCCAACAGCAGCCAACTTTGAACTCATCACTGAACTGCCTCCATCATATGCCTCACCTGCATGGCGCTCTTCAGTATCACAACTTTCCTTCATAGACTTTCCAACATTCATGCTTTCAGTCAATGGTGCCTGGGCCTCAGGCAGGGCCTTGTCATTTCCGTGGCTTGTTTCCAACATGACCAGAATCATTCTGCTGTGCCTGGGCACTGACTCCTTACATCACTAATGTGCCCACTCATTTGCTCCCAGAACAGCCTAAAGGACAAGTTTCCTTACGGGAAAGTCAGTAGGACAATGGTTAAGACTTGCGGCTCTGGACTGTGAAAGGCAACTCCACCCTGGCTATGCAACCGTGAGTGAGTCACCTAACCTTCCTGTGGCTTCATCTCTAAAAATGATTATAACAGCATCTACCTTGTGGTTTACGATGAAGATAAAATGAAAGGATGAACAGAAAATGTCTGGCACATGTCTGGCACACAGCAAATACTCAAATGCAAGCTGGGATTTGCACAGCTCGGCTGTCAGCAGTTCCTAGTCGTTTTAATAAGGAAAGCCCAAAGTCAAAGACACTGGTATGAATAGCTTAGAAAGAACACTGGACTTACTGCCTGAGACTTCTGGTTGGAGGGGACCACAAAGATATTCTGGATCTGCATCATGGCTGCAATGCTGAGAATTTCCTGAGAACAGCCAAAATTTCCTATAAAACACAAAGCACCTTTGATTTCAAACATGCAATGTGTCAACAAGAAATGAAAGACATTTTCTGATGTTTTCCTTGTACCATACTGCAAACTAAGAAGATATAGCCATATATAGCTTGATGTTTGAAGTTTATAATTCATAAACACTTCACCCTGCCAAATGGAATGTCCTACACCTGGCCTGATGCCTGGAGGCCTGGAAGGACTCAGAAAGGAGCTGCTCATTAACTCTGCAGCTGTAACATGGAGAGTGTTATACTCCCTGTGAGCCATGGGGAGTGGGACTGGCCCCACCACTGAGGGCAGGTCAGCTCTACATCTGCTCCTAACTCTCTTATGTGGACACCTAGAATTCTGGCAGAAAGCCTGAGAGAGGAAAGGGGCAGGGAATATGTGGTTGTGTCCCTTCTGCTGTTTCTCTGCTCCTGGACCCTTCTCTGAGGTGGCCTGTCTGTCAGTAAGGCTCTAGCACCTGGAAAACTGGACCAGGGAAGCACTCTGTGGGCTGCAGCTACTGCTGCTGCTGCTGCTGGCACTGGGACCAGAGTCTGCAGCAATCAGCCCTCCAGGACACAGACAGTGAGAGCAAACTGCACTGCCTGTCCCACTGCCCCCCAGCTTCCTGCCTCATGAGTGGCCCACTCCCCAACTCCAAACTTAGAATCCCGTTGCTAAGTGTTAGTCTAAGGTCATGTGGTTTTCCAAAACACAATTATAGTTAGCTTTTACCATGCTTAGTTTGACATACAACTTTGTAGATTGCCAACTAATGTAAAAGTTAGATAAAATTAAGAAAACATTTATTTACTTTCCCAGGCCAAGAAAACTATGCTCTCTAGATGATTTGGGTTTCTAAGTATGAGAAGATCTTTAGAGCATACACTTTTATCCCTTAATTCATATCCTCACAGAAGTCTAAAGATGTCAGAGAAGTTGGAACCGTGGTGCATTAGTGGCGGGAATATGAAATGGTGTAGCCGCTGTGGAAAATGGTATGGTAATTCCTCAAAAACTTAAACATAGAATTATTAGATAATCCAGCAATTCCACTCTAAATATATACCCAAAATAAGTGAAAGCAGGGACTTGAGCAGACATATGTACACCCATGTTCCCAGCATTCTTCACAATAGCAAAGGTGGAAGCTTCCTAAGTGTCCATCAACAGAAGAATGGGCAAACGAAATGTGACCTATACATACAATGGAATATTATTCAGCCTTAAAAAGAAGGGACATTTTGATATGTGCTACAATATGGATGAACCTTGAAGACATACCAAGTGAAAAGACCAAATATTGTATGATTCTACTTATACGAGGTTTCTAAATTCAGAGACAAGAAGTAGAATGGTGATTGCAAGGTCTGGGGAGGAGGAGAGAATGGGGAGTTAGTGTCTAGTAGGTACAGGGTTTCATTTTGGAAAGATTAAAAAGTTCTGGAAATTAATAGTGGTGATGGTTCAACAACAATGTGAATGTACTTAATGCCCCACAGAACTATACACTTAAAAAATGGCTGAAATTGTAAATTTTGTTATGTATTTTTTACCACAATAACGTCCGTTTTTTAAAAAAAAATCTAAAGGTGTTCGTGCAAGGCTCATGAGAAACAAACTGAAGTGCTTACTGGATTAATAAAGACTGACACTGAATCACAAGTTAGCAACATGCCCCAAACCCAACAGCATTGATCAACAGCTCCTTCACTCCCCTAAGTATATTGAACCCTCTTCCCCAGGGTGCACAGAATTCAGGGAAATAACTCCTCTGACAGACAAAATAAAATCAATGAGAACTGTTGGTCTCCACCCACCTGATTCAAGCAGCATTTTTGCAAACATGGGATTCAAAGGAAACTCTGCTATTCTCATGCCAAGTGGTTCAGTTAGTCGACAGTCTTTGTCCAGACCTGCCATGAGAACAACCATCAGAAGGCATGTACCGTTTGTGTTGAAAGACATACAGTTGTTGAAGAATAAAAGATGATGATGTATGCTGAAAAAAGGTATCCAAAGGATGAATCATGCACTACCACACTCAATCTGACACCTGAGCACCGTTACATTAAAAGAAGAAAAGATCTGCTTTGAGCTCTTGAATATTTAATTTAAAAAACTGATACTTCTCATGACTTCTATTCAAGGACTTCATTATAAGGAAATGGCCCTGCAGCCTCCTCTTGCTCCCACTCTCTCCTTGCCCACAGCAGCCTCATTCTGGTCCCATATTCTCCACAGACTGCTCTTTCCAAGGGCCCAACCACCACACAGTGCGCAATACAAAGGGCGCTTCCGGAGGGTCTGCAGCAGCCTTTTACCCTGTAGACCACAGCTCCTTGGAAACACTCTTCCCTGTTTCCCAGTACTCCTACCCCCTCCTGCTTCTCTGCCACCTCTCCTGCTGCTCCCTGTCACCTCTGGATCTTCTTCCATGTCCCATGGTAGATGTCCAAGGATGACATCCCGTGCCCTCCATTCTTCCCTTACTATGTGAGCAATTACAGGCCATGATTATGAATCTAAACACCTGCCCAGGTCTCTCTTTGGTGCCAACACCAGAGTTGTTTATCCAGCTGCTTCCTGGGCAGTCTACTGAACCAGGCAGGCAGACTCCTTCAATTCCCCACATCCCTCCTTGCCTCTTTACCACTGGCCAATATCCAGAAACTGAATGCCCACAACGTACACTATTGTTTTACTATTGTTTAGACTATTCCCAAGATGTAGCATTAAAACAAATGATTCTTTAAAGGTGATAATTCAGCTTGAAACTAAATTAAGTTGGGTGTTTCCCTCTATCTTTTCCAGTTAATTTAGGGCAGTGAAGAAATAGAAAATATTTTAAATGTCATGCTGATTGAAGGACAATTAGTCCAAATGAAAAGCTTCTATGCATTCAACATTCTCCCATCCCCATTACAGATAATCCAGGAAACCTTGCTTTCAAGTTCCTATTACAAGCTTGAGAACAGGAGATGGAAACCTATCCCGGCACACATTCACTCTGGGCTGCCTTGTAGACCCACCTAAAGGCCTTTTAAATCACTGAAGATCTTTAAATCAGTAACTGGTTATTCCTTCACAGGGAAGTATCATAAATATAATGAATGAAGATGGACTCCTACCTCACCCCCTACAAATAATTAATTCAAAATGGATCATAAACCCACTAAATGTCAGAACTAAAATTATTTTTAAAACTCTTCAAAAAAAGACCTTGGAAAAAAATTTTCATGCCAGTGGGTTAGGCAATGGTTTCTTAGCTATGACACCACAAGTGACAACTGAATTACTTAAAACTTTTGCCCTGGCTGGTGTTGCTAAATGGTTACAGCCTCGGAATGTGAACCAAGGGGTCATGGGTTTGATTCCCGCTTAAGGGCACATGCCTGGGTTGCAGTTGGGGCGTGTGCAGGAGGCAACCAACCGATATATCTCTCTATCCCTCTCATATCACTATTTCTCTCCCTCTCTCTCTCTCTCTCTCTCTCTCTCTCTCATTCTTTCCCCACCCCTCCTCCTTCCCTCCATGCCATTCTCTCTAAAAATCAATGGAAAAAAACATCCTCCAGTGAGGATTAACAAACAAACAAAAAAAACTTAAAACTTTTGTACTGCAAAAAAGTGAAAAGCCAGCCCTGGCTGATTTGGCTCAGTGGATGGAGCATCGACCTTCAGACTGAAGGGTCCCGGGTTCGATTCCGATCAGGAACACATGCCCGGGTTGTGGGCTCCATCCCCAGTGGGGGGTGTGAAGGAGGCAGCCAATCAATGATTCTCTCTCATCATTGATGTTTCTATCACTCTCTCCCTCTCCCTTCCTCTTTGAAATCAATGGAAATATATTTAAGAAGGAAGGAAAAAAGAAAAGTGAAAGCCAACCCACAGAATGGGAGAAATATTTTCAAATCACAGACATGAGAAGAAACGTGTACCCACACTATAGAAAGAACTCCTTCAACTCAATAAAACAACGACAATACCCCAAAATTAAACATGGGCAAAAAATTTCTCCAAAGAAGATATACAAGTAGCCAACAAAGGTGCTCAACACCATTAGTCATTAGGGAAATACAAATCAAACCCAAGATACCACTTCCTATCCACTAGGATGGCTATAATACAAAAGACAGATAATAACAAGTATTAGCAACTTTTTATTATGTGGAGAAATTGGAAACTACCATACATTGCTGGTGGGATGTCCACCAAAAACTTGTATACGAATATTTATAGCAGCATTATGTATATTAGCCAAAATGAGAAAACCAACCCAAATATCCATCAACTGAAGAGTAGATAAGAATAATGTGTGGTAAATCCATACAATGGAATAGTATTCAGCAATAAAAAGAAATGAAGTATTAATATGTGCTCCAACATAGATGAATCCTAAAAACATGCTGAATGAAAGAAGCCAATCACAAAAGATCACATATTATATGATTCCATTTATATGAAATGTCCAGAATAGGCAAATCTATAGACATA
The DNA here is from genome assembly GCF_963455305.1 of Plecotus auritus. Lineage (NCBI taxonomy): Eukaryota > Metazoa > Chordata > Mammalia > Chiroptera > Vespertilionidae > Plecotus > Plecotus auritus. The sequence goes on along the minus strand of NC_137782.1, from coordinate 21,608,985 downwards.
GAAAGTAGATTAGCGGGACCCAGGCTGGGAGGAGAAGGGGAAAGGGAATGAGGAGTGAGTGCTGATGGGTACAGATTTCTTTCTGGAGCGATAAAAATGTTCTAAACTTGTGGCAAGGTTGCACAGCATTGTGAATATACTCAAAACCACTGAATTGTACTTTTTAAATGGGTAACTTACACCTCAATAAAGATGTTAAAAGCAAAAAAATAATCTAAAACCTCCACTGAAACATATTACCAAAATAGATATTATATTCACTTGGGGCAACATTCACAGAAAAAAATATGTATTTCCCGAGGGGGTGAATTTAGGTGACAATTTTCTCTCTCTTAAGGGAAATACTACATTTTCAAACAACAAGAGAATACAGATTCCCCCATAACATGGTGTTTCCTTACCCAGGCTGGATGCTACCCAAATCTCCACAGGGAACGCTGAGCCACAGACTTCAGGATTAGGGGAGGGACAGAGAAAAAGGTCTGGAGAGGTGACACCTGAAATACTGGTATAAAATCTTCTGGATGTCTTTAGGAGGGGGCTTGGCTCTGCTGATGGTTATGAATAGCTTTTGATGTACTGATATGCTTTATTAATTCATTGTCAGGAGTAGACGTCATGTACCATTAATCATACCTCCCTATTTCTATAAAGCTTAAGAATCCTTAAGAGGATTATTTATGTGGGGAGAACCAATGCCATTCCTGAAGATACTAAGAACCCTAAAGTGAATACAACCTAACATCACATATTAGTGAACAGATCAGAGAACATATACTAGCATAATAGATAGGTATACCTCCCAGGGCATAGAGTAACTCCAATGCTTGAACCATCGACTGTGCTGGAGGGGGCTGTAAAAAATATAAAAATTAATTAATTTCTTCAGGTAACAGACATAAAAATGTGACTATTTCCAGATCGAATCCACTCTCCCCTCCACGTGGCCCATATTTCACCTCCTTGCTCCTATACATAATGCTGGTGCCCCTTAACATGTCCTTCCTATACATCTCAGCATCCTTAATACTACTTAGTCTTTAACCTCAGCTTGATTAAACATTTCCCATGGAGGCCCTTCCTCATGCTTCCCTCTATCAGCCCTCTATCAGAAGTGGACTACCTTGAACTACTTCCTTGTTTTTCCTAAACTCACATCAGACAGTTCTAATTTTCACTGCCTAGTCTCAATCTTTTACTACCCATGATACTGCAATACTGGTTGGCAACTGATCTTTACATAACCCAGAGCCCGCTCCAATCCTTGCCTTTAAGTGGTAACTGACATGCGGTTGAATTTGAAGTCCTGAAAATAATACAGAATGCCAGATAACCTACAGTTAAGCAAAGCTACTAGTAATATTGTGACCTTCAGTCTGATTCTCTAGATCAGTGGTTCTCAACCTTTCTAATGCCGAGACCCTTTAATAGAGTTCCTCATGTTGTGGTGACCCCCAACCATAAAATTATTTTTGTTGCTACTTCATAACTGTAATTTTGCTACTGTTAATGAACTGTAATGTAAATATCTGTGTTTTCCAATGGTCTTAGGCTCTACAGCAGTGGTTCTCAACCTGTGGGTCGTGACAGGTTCATAGATTGACATTCAACCGCTGAGCAACACCGGCCGGCTGGTCTAAATGCATTCACATAACAAACATATTTTAAGTATCACACTGTTTTAGTTCAATTTTACAGATGAAGAAAGTAAAATAAGTAAAAGACATTTGAACAGGGTCAAGTAAGCAGCTGATTGATGGCAAAGCCGGAAACTGAACCCAGGTCTCATTTTTTCACTCTACCCCACCCACTGACAGCCAAGGAACAAAGTTGTACTTTTAAAAGTTGTGATGACTGTACACACACACTTATGAGGGTAAGAACTAGACCTAATTCACTGCACAGAGGACATTCCAAAATCATGGTTGACTCACTAGCCTTTCCTCAGTGCCTCTGACATCTGACTTGACAACAGAGGCAAATACACAGCATCTGAGTGGAGGAGCCTAATCTCTCTGGGATCTTTACCCTGAGATTACTGAGAGCTGACAACAGGAACAGCAAAGCACTGAACTAGGTTTTGAATACTTACAGAACAAAACTAACGAGGTCCTCTATGAGTCCTTCCAATCCTTGATCCTATTTCCAGTCATTCACCAAGTCACCTTTTAATTCTGCTCTTTGAATATTTCATCAATCAACAAAAAAGAACAAAACCACTCTCCTCACCCCCCAAAGCACAGCCATAGTATTTTCACCTAAATACACATCTACTACATTTACCAGCATTTCTCTATGGCCTCATCTGATTTGGGACCATATACAGTTTTAACATAGTTGGAAGGACTGGGTATGTATAATTTTAGCTGTTTTTCCTCACTGTTTGGTTTTCTGTTTTCACTGTTTTTTGTACCCATAGGAACTTCAGTGATTACTTGGGAGAGCTGAGCAACATTCCAACAAGGCCATACATACTCTGTAAAATATGCAATTTTCTTATTACTGGGCAACTAAGTTGTTTTCAGTTCTTTGCTACTGTAATTAGCACTGCAAAATATACAAAATTATATGAACCCTGTGATTTCAATAGTGAAATCCAATGGTGAAAAACACCATTTCAGGGGAAAATAATGGGAAGGGACTACATGAAAATGAATTTGTATGTATTTCCTCATTTCTCAGTTGTCCAAAGTTTATGGTTTTCACCACTTATATTTTTTTAATCTAATACAAAGTGATGCTATAAATATTATAATACATGGACTTTTTTGTCTTTTTTTGAAACGTTCTTTCAGGAACAGTTTCCCTGAGAAAATATCAGGCCTTGCTCTGGCTCATAAAATAATGTCAGGAAGGCCTCCGTGAGGACTGAAACACAGGATGAAACCACTTGCCCAAACTGGGTCAGCTCTGGCTCTTACCATCTCTCCTTGTGTTTGATCATTTAATTAACTTAAAGTGGACTTTACAATTATTTCAATTTGCACTCTCTCTCTTCTAGAAAAGCCAAGCATGTTCTGACATTAGTTTACTGTTTGTGCTGTTTCCTTTCATTTAGCTTTTTTCTTCAGTGGACATTAGATTTATTCTAAATGATGTAGTTACTGAGATATTGATCTATCACTGTTGCCATAATGTTTTCCTTTAATCTTAGATGTGTGTTTTTAATAGCTTTTAATTTGCATTTACTTTTCATCTTTTCTTTATAATTTCTTGTACTATACACCAGTAAACAAAGGGTTCATTTTCTCCACAATTATTTCCTTTGGGAGGAAGAGTGCTATTTTTCTATTCCTTCATTTGTCTAGTTTATGTGACATGTATGACATTAGGGATTTTATTATCCAAGAATCCAGACCTGCCATCCTACTTAACAATACAGCTGGGACAGAACAAAAAGTTAAAATGCAAGTCTTCAAATAATAAAAATTCAAGAAGAAAATATGAGTGAATATTTATTAACTAACTGACCTAGATATGAGGAAGAGTTTCATAAGCACAATAACAGAAGCCATAGAGGCAAAGACAGAAAGACTTTACTGTGGAAATGTTTAGAATGTTTGCACATTGAAAAATAATAATAAACTTAAAAACAGTAAAATACAAGTAACTAGAAAAACTGTTTGCAAGAAATACTATAGACAAAGATTAATTTTTTTAATAGTTAAAGGGCTCCTGAAAAATACTCATAAACACTAATTCTAAGAGATAAATGGCTTAACAACATAAAAGTATAAAGTGTACAGTAAACTTTTAAAAAAACTATCTTATGAAAATCAAAATATTAAGGTACAGATGGTATTTTTCCTACCTTCTTTCTCCTTCCCCACCATCAATCAAATTAGCAAAACTCTAAAAGAAAGTAATATAGTATGACAGGAGCACAATGAGTAGGGCATTTCTGTGCTGCTGGAGTTTATACCTGTAAAGCAACTTGGCCACATGTCAAGGATCTACAAAAGGACTATGGCCCTCTGACTCAATGATTTCACACCTGGAAACCTGCCTTGGGGAATAAGCAGAGACGCAATCAGCCACAAGACTCTTCCCTGCAGCTCTACCAAAGCCCTCTTGGCTCCCCCAATCGTGATACTCTCACATGCAGGCCTAAAACATGCTCACTGTCCTGCATCTCGCTGCCCCTCCCGAGCTGGTGAAATCCCATGAGTTTCACATCTCACCACAGGCATGACTAACTGGGCTGGAGGGCCTGCCTTTGTCTCCCCCAGCACTGGGCACACGCGCTGTAATAACTCATTACTTGTATCTGTTCCCCAGTGAACAAGGACAGGAACTGGTCTGGCTGTATTCCCCCTGTAGCCTGCACAAGGCCTGGTACAAAGCAAGCACACAACATAGGAGCTAAATAGAAAGAAAATGGAAATGGAAAGGGAAAGGAAAGGAGAAAGAAAGAGAAGAAAGAGAAGAAAGAAAGAAAAGGAAGGAAGGGAGGGAGGGAGGAAGGGAGGGAGGGGAGAAGGAAGAAAGGAAGGAAGGAAGAAAGGAAGGAAGGAAGGAAGGAAGGAAGGAAGGAAGGAAGGAAGGAAGGAAGGAAGGAAGGAAGGAAGGAAGGAAAGAGAGAAAGAGAGGGAAAGAAAGAAAGCTGACATGCCCTATAACAATGTCCTGACATTCCCCTGCGAGCCCTCCAGCCTCCCTGGCCAAAGAGAGAAGGTAGGACTCACCGACATGAAGTGGAACCTGAGGACGTTGTCAATTCCCAGTGCTTTCAGCTGCAGGATGACAGGTGCCAAGTTGCTCCGCTGCATCTCAGGAACGGTGGACTGAGGCAACTTGTCAAAGGCTTCCTCTGAGGATAGGAAATCAGAACCGTTTGGGATCAAATGTCACAATCAAATGCAATCATTATGGCAAAGGGACAGTTTTCCTTCTCTAACAAGAGGCTCTAGGATTCCCCATTGGATGCATATATTATGATATAAAGTTATTTCATGTTTAAGAAAGACCATTCTATTTAAATACTTTAGCAATTTATATCTTTATAAATAATATATCATTATGGAAGTTTATGCTCTTATTTTTAGGATACTTTTTTTTAAATGTGTTTTCTGTCAGCAAAATACTAAATCAAAGCAACAAGTACTTGCTGAATCACTATTGGTGCCCAGTTACCATTACCTCTGCTTGGGATAGAGTAAGTCGAAAGGCAAGAACAGTACATATAAACACTAAAGAATAATTTCAAAATACATTACCAAAACAGTAACCAGAATATAATAAATGTCCAAATTTTATGAAGAGCAAAAACTGCCCAAATGTAACTCTTTGAATCAATGAGCCAAGCACATGTTACACTCATATCCCAATGGCTGTCCCAAATAGATTAATGAATGCTTACATGCCTGCCCCACCAGGAACAAAAGGTGACTTCTCATAGGAAAAAGCACAAGGCACAGAGGTGCCAAGATGGGAGGGGCAGGAGAACAGGGAGGGAGGGAAAGAGACTTTGGGAGGCCTTCTTATGAAAGCTAGGCAAAAGGTGGGGGGAAAGAGGGAGGAAGAGATTAAATCCATTTTGTTCGTATTCAGAAAGCTTATGGATTATATAGAGAATGCTCCACCCTCAAAACCCTCCCACATCAGTCAACATTTTAACGGTGCACACCCTCCTTCACACACAGGGTGGCCCAATTTCCAGAGACCATTAAGCTGCAGTTAACTAGAGAAAAAGCAGACCAAAACAGTTCTATCACTGAAGAACTTCATAAAGGCCGTCTCTGAGAAAACAACCAATACTCTCTGGAGTGACTGATACAAACTGTCAAATGCCTGGGTCTAACTGGAAGGTCCTGGATTACAGGCAACAGCAGGAAGTTCCAAATGGGATACCGCCTTTGTGTTTCAACAGCATTTTGGGAATAGCTTTTTGGTAGGATAGCCACATTTCCAAATACCGAGCTGACCAAGGGAGAAGCAAAGCTGTCAGATAAGAGGACAGCCCCCTAAGTAAGTGCTTCCTAAGAGCTGAGTGACACTCAGTTAAACACCACTGAGGACTTGAGTGTGACGCATTGGGCCAGGAGCTGTAGGAGCCATAGGCCAATGGTTTTGAGAAGCTTCAGTGATATGAAAGGGCCTGGGACAAGACCAGAAACAGTGACTTCTGAGACGAGGTCCCAATGAGAGGACCTCCCAAAGGAAAAGGGAGATTCAGGGAAGGAAGAAGCATAGACACTGAAAGAAAACTGAGGTTGCTTTATGAGGGAGGTGCCATTTGAGAGAGGATGTGAAGGATACGGAGAATGTGATGTGTTGGGCAGAGGAAACAACTCAAGGAAAGGCATCACAGGAATGAGAGGTGGGTGTGGGAAAACAGAAGGTATGTTCAGGAAGAGTGTAGTGCAGCTGTGATGCAGCGTAGCAGAGGTGTAGGTGGATTGCAGGAGAAGATAAGTTGAGAAAAAGTTGTGGAAGGTTCTGAGAAACTCTTAAGGGTTTGAGCAGGTAACATGCTCAGAGCTGTGCTTTCTGAAAGTTCATCTAGTAATAGGTTAGCCAAGAATGCCTAGCAGGGGTCCTCAAACTACCATTTATCCGGCCCGCCGGGTGCCGCTGCCTGTCCTGCTTAGCAGCCAACTCGTCCTGGGCCCGCAATGCGCATAGGAATTTGTTCATAGTTGTTGTTTTTTTAACTATAGTCCGGCCCTCCAACAGTCTGAGGGACAGTGAACTGGCCCCCTGTTTATAAAGTTTGAGGACCCCTGGCCTAGAGGTTGGGTAGAATGCACCCCAATACTGTAGACAGGCCCTCCCTAACTCCACCTCTACTAAAACGGCTCATGCTAAGGAAGACAAATATACCTTCCTGTCTTTAGTCTGTACTCTACTATTAGATTTCTTTGAAGCATGACATTATGTTAACCATTTCCTCAATGGGGGGTAGAGGGGTAGGATATTTGTAATATTTCCAAAATAAAGATAAATTTTAAGAAAACTTAAGTTCTTCAAAGTTAAGACACAGAATTATTAAATGACCCCACAATTCTACTCCCAGGTATATACCCAAAAGAAGTAAAAACAGGTACTCAAACAAGTACATGCACACACATGTTCATAGGAGCAATTATTCACAATAGCCAAAAGGTGGAAACAATCAACTGATGAATGTATAAGCAAAATGTGTTGTATCCACACAGTGGAATATTATCTCTCTCTCTCTCTCTCTCTCTCTCTCTCTCTCTCTCTATATATATATATATATATATATATATATATATACACACACATATATATATATATATAATTGATTTCAGAGAAGAAGGGAGAGGAAAAGAGAGAAACATCAATGATGAGAGAGAATCATTGATTGGCTGCCTCCTGCACGCCCCCCCTACTGGGGATCGAACCCGCAACCTGGACATGTGCCCTTGACTGGAATCGAACCCAGGACCCTTAAGTCTGCAGGCTGAGCCAAACCAGTTAGGGCTTATCTATATATATAAAAGCCCAAGTGACCTGCTGACCATTAGCTATGACTAGCATTGACTAACAGGGGGCAGATGCTCAACACACAGGCATGGAAACATGGAACAGACTGATGAATCTCAGAGGGAAGAGGGGAGGGGAGGGCAGGAAGAGTTTAACCAAAGATCTTATATGCATACTAGAGGCCCGGTGCATGGATTTGTGCAACAGTGGGGTCCCTCAGCCTGGCCTGCAGGGATCAGGGCAAAACTGGCAGTCCAACATCCCCTGAGGGGTCCCAGATTGCAAGAGGGTGCAGGCCAGGCCGAGGGATCCCACCGGTGCACAAATCCGTGCACTGGGCCTCTAGTTCAGCTATAAAAAAGAATGAAGTACTGATACAACATAGATGAACCTGGAAAACATTATGCTAAATGAAAAAAGCCAGACACAAAAAGTCACATATTGTATGATCTCTTTTATTTGAAATACCCAACAGATAAATCTATAGAGACAAAACAAAGATTGGTGGTTGTGAGGGGCTAGGCCGCAGGGGTGGGCAAACTTTTTGACTCGAGGGCCACAATGGGTTCTTAAACTGGACCGGAGGGCCGGAACAAAAGCATGGATGGAGTGTTTGTGTGAACTAATATAAATTTAAAGTAAAGGAGCGGAGGGGAGAGCAAGAGAACCCTCCGCTCTTTCGGCTCCGCGGGCCGGAGAGAACAGCCGAACTGGCCGGATCCGGCCCGCGGGCCGTAGTTTGCCCACGGCTGGGCTAGGGGGAGAGAGGAATGAAGGGCAACTACTTAATGAGTAAAGGTTTTACTTTAAAGGGATGGAAATGTTTTGAAACTAGATAGAGGCGGTGGTTACACATTGTAAATGCCACTGAACTGTTCCGTTTAAAATAGTTAATTTTATATTATGTAAATTTCCCCTCAAAAACCATTTTTTTAAGTAGCTTGAAACTTTCTCCTCCCCTGAATTTCAGGATGCCTTTTACTGCCTTGGTTCTCCTCTTTCCACTCTAACCATTCCTTCTTAGTGTCTTCAGGGGTGGAAGGCCCTCCATCTCTGGCCTCAGGTTCTGCGTTTCCCTCCCTCCCGACTACTCTTTTCCCTCTTCTTCCCCACCCACGTACTTGTGCATTCCACTCCCTCTGCTGGGTGTGCTGAAATCTAATCTCCACTGCTAGCCCTTCAGTGGATAACTACGGGGCTGTCAATAAAATCAGGCCCAAATACTCGATTTCGAAGTCCTCCCCAACAGGAGAACTCTCTGCTCTCTGCTTCCAAGGCTCATTCCTTTATGGCAACCCTCTCACACAATATGTCAATCTGTTTGTGGGTCTGCCTCCATCACCAGGCTGTCAATGATCACACATGGCCAAAACCATGTCTCACCTAGCCCTAGATCTCCAAACCCTGGCACCACACCTGGCTCTGTAAACATTTGCTAAAAGAAAGAATGGTGTCAAGGACTGAACAAGGGCAACAGTAACCAAAAAGAAAAGAAGAGATCTGGTAAGTGACTGCAAATGGATATTGGACAGAGAAGGGAATTGAAAATGATGTGAAAATCAAGTCTGGACAATTGAGAGAAATCTTAGTACCATCCCTCATACAAGAGAAATGCAGAGAGAGAAAGAGCAGCTCTGGGACATCACTGTCTGTAGGGAAGGCTGTCTTCAAGCTGGAGAGAAGGCTCCTTAAGGGCCAGACAGGTCTTGATGGTATTTATTTTGCTCCTTTGGAGCCTAGCATGGTGCACAGTACAGAGCAGGAGTAGACCAACTATTTGCTTTCTATCAGTGAGATAGATCTTGCTATTCTAGCTCTGCAAAGATGCTCTGACTAGAGCTACAGATGGGACCCCCCATGGGGGGTTCAGGGATCCCAGAACAAGAAAATAGCACACTAATAGGCCAATAGGGACCAGTAGCAAAGAAGTACTAGATTTAGAGGAGCAAGGTGGTGGGGGCCAGGTTACAGAGGGACATGTGAGGAAGGGCTGGCTTTTGTGTGAGGTCTTGCCCATTGAGGGTAAGTATAATACTCTCCAATGTCGAGGCCTACAGAAATAAAAAACCCTTAAAAGAAAGCCACACTAACCTGTATAAAGACGATAACATTTTCCAGAGCGGCTACGGCCACCACGTCCTGCTCGCTGGTTGGCTGATGCCTGGGACACTGGGACCACTACCAAGCACTCGATAGCTGTCCTGGGATTGTAGGCTCGGAGTTTCATGAAACCACAGTCGATCACATACACAACCCCACTGATTGTAATGGAGGTTTCTGCCACATTGGTGGCCACTATCACCTAAGTTCCCCACAGAACGAAGAGTAAAAATAAAAGTTATTTGGTTCTTTTCACTTTTAATGAACTATTTAGTTTGGTATACTGCAAAAGCGTAAGTTTTAGGGTCAGGGTGCCCTGGGTTTGAATTCTTCCAGAGCATGTGATTTTAGATAAGTTAATTAACCTCCTGAGCATGGTTCCTCACCAAAATAATATTTACCCCCTTCCCAGTGCTGGGCTCTAATCCTGGTACTTGGCCCATAGTAAATACTCAACAAACGTTAGTTTTTGCCTTTGGTACAACTAAGATAAATCACCACCCTGTACATGTAAAACCCATTTATTCACTCACATTCTAGATATTTTCTGAGAGTTTGTGCTTTGCCAGGCACTGTGCAAGGTGCTGGGGATGTAGGATGAACAAGAAAGAGAATACAATACCCCTGCTCTCCCAGAGTCTAGTGTGAGAAAGAAAATACAACAGAGTAAGAATATAACATTACATAGTATTTAAGGTGTTTATTATATACTAGTGGCCCGGTGCACAAAATTTGTGCACATTAAAAGGAAATTAATTAGAGGAAATATTTTAATAGTGCTATCTGCCCTTTCTCTATAATAGAAGTGTCAGAGATGAAAGAAAATTAGTAAAATGTATATGAAAATCTCCCTCCTGTCAGAGTCTGGGGCGTGCCACGAGACCTAGAGTCAAGTCCTTACCCATGACACCCACGTGCTTCGAAAATGCAGGAGACCCAGACCCGGCCGGCACCACCTGCATTGGGTGAGCCCCAGACCCAGCCAGACCCACCCCCATCAAGCCCCTCCAGGCAGGGGCGCAGCCCCAGGTTCCCCGGCCCAGCGCCAGGGCGGGGGGCGTGGCCTGAGGTCCCCCGTCAACCCCCGCCAGGCGGGGGGCATAGCCTGAGGTCCCCTGGCCTGGCACTGGGGCAGGGGGCGCAGCCTGAGGTCCCCTGTCAAGCCCCATAAGGCGAGGCGCAGTCTGAGGTCCCTCGCTCTGGCCAGGTGCCATGCAGCCTCAGGTCCCTGCTATTCGGTCATGATGTTACGGTGTCCCGGCTAATTTGCATATTCCTCCATTATTAGGTAGATTATAATAATGGGCTGTGCTATTTTAGATTGGATGGCCAGGGGAAATCTCTCTAAAAGATTATTTTGAGCTGAGATGTAATTAACAAGAAGCAGCCAACCCTGGAGATCCAGGCAGAAGAAACAATTGAAAGAAAAGAGAAATAGCCAGTGCGGCCAGAGTCCAGAGTAAGTACAAGATGAGGCTGGAGGGAGGCAAGGACAGATCATGCAGTCTCTGGACACTGTGAGCTGTTTGCATTTTATTCCAAGTGCACTGGAACTGCCCCTGAAGGATTTGAAACAGCAGAGGTCATGTATAGATAGCACTTAGAACTTTCTAAAAGCACTTTTATATCTATCATTTCATAAAAATCTTCCTATCATTTTTACATAGTAGACATATGCTATAAAACCATCTGTCTAAAAGTCATTATTATTTATGTTTTACAGCTGAGAAAACCTGGCCTTGAGGTTGAGTAATTCATCCCAGAGCACAGAGTGACTCAGGAATAGAACCACAGCCTCCTGACTGGTTGGCCACAGTTCACATTTCACTGGGAAGATTCCAGCTACTCCCTCCCAGTGGCCAGAAGGCTGAGCACATTCTTCCAAGTGGCCCAAATTAGGAGCGGATTGTCAGACCATCCCCCACCTACTGTATTGTCACCTGCTGATAAGTAGCTACTACAAGCCACTTCAGGCCAGTCCTGGGTCTTCCTCATCCAATGGGAGGGAAATGGGGTAAGGCCCAGGAGGACAATGAGCAGGAAGCAGACTGGCTGCCTGCTGGCTCCTTCAAATCAATGCTTCCCACCACACCCTTCCCCACCCCAATTTCAATGCTAAATATTTTTAAGCCACACCTTAAAATAATTAACTTAAACCTGGCACTACAGTCAAAATGATGCTTCAAACCAACGGCTTACTAGTAGTAATAAATCTATTGTTTCCACTGATCACAATCCACCAACACGGTCCTGCAAGCCAAGGTAGTGTTGTGTCATGGGGAAATATTAGGCAGGCAGGAAAGAGATAAGGAAAAGTCACCTGCTCTGATAATTACTGTCAGAGTTACCTCTCTGTGGGGCAGGTTCAGAAATCTTTGCAACACATTATTTATTGTGTGCTTTTCAAAATACCGCACAGAAACACGGAGCTCTTAAAGAAACCTGCCTGTATAACAAGTTTCACTTCAATGTAAAAAAAATTCTTTCCAATGCACAGCGAAGGGGCCCCAAAATGATTATAGATGTCTGCAAACACTCTTAGTCATAAGGTTAGTCTCACCTTTCGGACACTGCGGGACACCCTTTCAAACACTTTCATTTGCTCAAAGGAAGGCAGTCCTGCATACATGGGGAGGATCCGGAGGTGTCTCTTCATCCCAGTCCGACCTAGTGCTCGAGCCTGCTCGATCAGCATAGACACAACGGTTTCTACCTCTTCCTAAAACATTGAACCAGGAACCAAAGAAACCAAGATCACTTTGAAGTTGAAGCATGTCACTTTTTCATATGAAAGATACGAAAGTTGGGATCAGGATTTTAATTATGGTCAGATTCATGACTCCAGTGTGATCACATTCTACTCTGGGGTGGTATTTAATTAAATGCTACCCAACAATGGTGCCCGTGGAGAGAAAATTTGCAACTGTCAGATTAATAAACAATGACTATTTAACTCAACTTTGAGGTACTGTGACAAACAAAGCACTGCATACATATGAACAAGCTGTGGCAGATAAAATCGCTATACGCATTTCAAGAAAAGATTACTGAACTGTGGAAAATGCTCAACAGTGGGAAAGATTCTAGCTGGAGGGTAGTTCTGAACAGTGTTACAACCCTGAGTGAGCACTTGGGCTTGTTCGATTGTCTTTCCGGTGATGGCTCACTTAGCACCCCCAGGATAAGCTGTAAAGGTATCACTGGAAAAGAAGCCTGCAGCAGCAACCTGCACACACAAATGCACCCAATGCAATATTCAATTTTAGTAAACAGCTTATGGAATGAATGTGTAATATACTTTGGAATCAACTAAAATTTCAAATACATTTGACCCTCTGCAGACAGAACAGGCAGGAGCTAATGACTCTCTGACTATGTAGTAAGTAGATGAATGACATCAAACCAAACAATTTTTTTTTTGCAATTAAGTAACCACAAAATACAATAAAACATAAAATAAACAGCTAAGCAAAGTAACAGCCTTCTGTATTAATTCTGGTGCTGCCTTAACGTGTTTGTTCATTACAGAGAAAAGGTCCATTGGAATTACCTGGCCAGTAAGAAATGCTAATATGTCTCCATCTCCCTCTGTCTGGTGAATTTTCATCACAGTTTCTACAGTTGATTTGATGTAATCTGGAACAGGACTGAAAAGATATATGAGTGAAACTCATCACTACAATACACACTAGTTATAGATCCATTAGCCTGGTAAATCTGGCAGCAGAATCTGGCAGCAAGTTAGTTTGGGCCTGCCCAGCAGTAATCAGAATATGAATAAATAAAATAAGTATTCACTTTTTTCTTTTTTTTTTAAATGCAACATTTAAGAATAATTTATAATTACATGTCAACTATGATTTTTTTTGCTTTATTTGCAAAGAAACAAAAACAATAAACCTATGCAAATTGATGGGCTATCTTTAGCATGCAAAGATGTCTGGCCAGTGAAAACAGAGGGCTATTCCCAATGCTAAGTCCCACTCTTTCCATTTTCCCTCCTGACAACTGGCAACGTGTCTGAGGGATGGACGGAGCTGATGGGTGCACACGCTGTCCAGCCAAAACAATTCAGAAGTCAAGCCCCCAACTCTCTGTATTTATCAGCCACTGTCTGTCTGTCCAGTGATGCAGTATAGGCATTAGGATGACGCCCTTCCTGTCCAAGAGGGCTCCTCCCAAAATTGTCAACCAGGCCCTTCGCTAGGATGTAGGGAGCTGAGAACCAAATGATTTAAAGATATATGAGTGAAAATGACAGCCGTCTGGTAAACTTCAGTTCTAAAAACTATCAAACTGTCCTTCCCCTAACCTTGTTACCACTTTGCTCTATAAAAACTTGCACATTAGTGTCAAGAGTTTAAACTAAATTTGGTAGTGATATTGAGCAGCATTCCAGAACATCCTATCAATGACAGGAGATACAAAATAATGACAGGAGACAGAGTATACCCCTCCTCATCAGCCTGGCATATCACCCTTGGAAGACATGCAGTTGCTTCTCATTCCACAATACAGGCATAGCTTTCTAGGCACCATCATTAAAAAAGCAAGTATCATCAAACCTTTGTAGATAAAAGATATCCACAGGAAATGTCCGCCCTTCCACTGTAAGGATCACACATGTATCCCTGGTTGGGTCGCTGGTTTCATTTTGATTAAAGAAATCCCGAAATTTCTAAAAAAATAAAATAAATCAATTCTTCATTCCTTTAAAAAATAATTCATAATAATCCATGGGAAAAAAAGAAAATAATACAAAAAAAGAATACAGAGCAGGGAGTTGGCAGTAGAATTGGATATATATAATACAGATTACGGGTTGCAAAATAGTTATTAAAAACCATGTTTTTATTATTGCAAATTTGAGGGATCAAATTTCAATGACAGACTCTTTACTAAGGTTTGATAAAAATAATAAAGGTAAGATTTCAAATCTGTATTTGCTGACATTTGCCCTATACCCTGTTGAGAGAAGTGGCTCTCAGCAGTTCTTCCCAAATAGGTAGCCACATCCTCTTCTATGGTACTTGATCACCAGACTGGTAGTCTATAGGGAGGCCTGGAAAGAGAGCTCTGGCCAACAATGGAGCAAGGAGACACTACCAAAGATCCCCTCTTAGGGACTGTGCCCCAAGACACACAAAGAAGCTGAGCCTGAGAAGAGCTGAATGACCAAACCGGCTGGACAGTGAGCGCTGGATGGGAAGCTGCTGTGCCAGCGGCCCAGGGGGCATAGACACCCCATTACGTGGAGTGTGTCAATATGATGTCAATGACCTTCCTTTTCCCCAACTATATTCCAGTTCCCCTGAGGCCTGCTTGGGCATGAGTTTTTACCCTCCTGCGAGGCCTAACTATGTGATCACAAGTCCTGTTTTTACTTCCCCAGGTGTCTTTACTAAGCATGCCCATGCCTGCTCCTGGAATCTGGGAGCCCAGGGATACACTGAGGAACTGCATCAAATACAAAATGAATGGGCTTGGGGGAGTGCTTCTAAACTGGATTTAACCACAAAAACCTGGGATACTATACATTAACCTCAAAGCTGTGTTTGAGAAGAGTAAGCACAGATCTAAAAGTGCCTCGTGCCAACAAAAGAACTATATTGTGTTATGAAGAACCATAAGGCACTATTCTTCTCTTTACTTTTGGGAAAATTCCCTTTGAGTAATTTCAGCCTGTCTGTGTCCTATGACATACAGAGTACCGGCATGCTAGAAGGGATGCACAAGCAAGTGAGAAGAGACACCCCTAATGTCCCAAAAGAATGAATAATCCAAGAGGGCAGGTGTGCAAAGAACCAATCACAACATGAACCGAGGCAGAATAACTAAATGAGCAGAAAAGAGCTGCAAGTTACAACTGAAGAGAATGCGAGGTCAATGACTGGCTCTTGGGGAAGGCAGCATGGAGGGGCAGTCTCCCTAGGCTAAGCCTTACGGATAACCAGAAAGAAGAGACACCCCTTCCCAGGATGAGAGCAGAGTGGAGACTGAGATGTAAAGGGCCCCTGACAGAGCACAGAGTCCAAGGTTTAGGGCAGGCCAGCCTCAGCTCTGAGTAGCCCTCTTGTCTATAAAATGAACAAACTGCTACCTACCCATGCAAGACTGTTGTGCAGTTCAAATAAAGTGTGACTAGAATGAGTGTGCAGTAAGTGGCTGTGTTATCACTCTAAAGGGGCCCAAATGGCACGCTACACAGGCACTTTATTAGACAAGACAAGGGCAGTGAGCAGGGCATATCATCAGACCTGTGCTCTGGGTGCTTGGCTCTGGGAGTCATTTTGGAGAAGGGCAGGTGTGATAAGAGAATGGAGGCCAGCAGACTAATTAAGGGAGGAACTGTAATAGTTCAGAGGAGAGGGAATGAAAGCGTGGACTCGGGCAGGTCCCTTTGAAAAGCAAAGCATTCCAGGGGTAAAGACTGACAGGACCTGGCAGTCAGGGAGTGTGAGCACATGCCCAGGCAAGCTGGGCAGGGTGGAATTCTTACCCAATCACATCCCCAAGCAATGAAGTCCTGAGCCTGAACAATTACGACAATGAGAAAGGGACTGTCACAGAGAAGCCGAGTGCCAGGTTGGTAGGAGTCCCGGGTCTATGAGTTTCAGTGGTCTGGCAGCTCAGGCTAGAGCGCAGAAGTACAGTCAAGTTCACCTCCAGCTCAAAGGAGGTGGCAGCCTAGAGAAGGAAGAACAGCCAGTAAAGCAACCTGAGGGGAGCCATCAGGGAGGCAGGAGAGAGGGGAGACGGTGCAGCTCCAGGAGATGCCGGCGGAGGAGGAAGATTTTAGGAAGGGCTTGACAGAGGCTTTTTGGAGCAAAAAGGCAAGCAGAACAGGGAGGAAGTTGATGCCTTAACAATGTTGCTGGAGTGGGCAGCTATCCCTTAGCTGCTCAGGAATATGTGTGTTGAAGAGTAAAGATGGCAAGTTACTTTTTCAAGAAATAAAATTTAGCATTAACTGAGAAGGCACAAGATCCAATCACATTTTTTTTTTCAAATGAGAAGATGACTTATTTAATGGATTTCATTCCAGTAGTCTACACTTCCAAAACAAGAGGTATTCTTTTTTTTTTTTTTTTAAATATATTTTATTGATATTTTACAGAGAGGAAGGGAGAGGGATAGAGAGCTAGAAATATCAATGAGAGAGAGACATCGATCAGCTGCCTCCTGCACACCTCCCACTGGGGATGTGCCCGCAACCAAGGTACATGCCCTTGACCGGAATCGAACCCGGGACCCTTCAGTCCGCAGGCCGACGCTCTATCCACTGAGCCAAACCGGTTTTGGCACAAGAGGTATTCTTATTCACTGATTCAAGAATTTAAAGTTAGAATAATAATTTACATTAATATAAAAAAGCATTATAAGCACAAAGTAATAACTTAAAGTAACATAAACACAATACATCAAGTAAGCAATAAGCATATAGTGCTGTGAAGTGAAAATTGTATGCTTTTGAAATAAATTCTGGATTTGGAATATTCTGGAACAATCATATTGAATTTCACTTCCTGGCTCCACTTTGGTTGTTTTATTTTAAAACATTTGCACTTGCCTTATGTAGTGGGTATGAAATACAACCACTATACTCGGGTATTTATTTAAATTTAATTTGCTCTAACGTTCCCTTCATGGGGCTATTGGAAAAATCAATCTCAGTTATTAATAAGGACACACACACACACTCCAGGATTATACAGAGATTCTAGTAATCTAACTAATGTAAACCGCTGAGATGCTCATTTCACCCTGGGTTCTAGAAATATGCTTGATTTCTGCATGAAAGTAGATCTGTTTCTGTACAAAATGAGACATTATATTAATGCAAAGAGCTGTGGCATTTAGGTCACAACATATATATATACACCGAGTGGCCAGATTATTATGATCTCTGAACGCATAATAATCTGGTCACTCAGTGTATATACATATATATACATATATATATATACACATATATATATATATATTAGAGGCCCAATGCATGAATTCGTGCATGGGTGGGGTCCGGCCAGCCTAGCCAGGGGGAGGGGACATGGGCGGTTGGCCGGCCTGCCTGCTGGTCGAACTCCTGGTTGAGGGGACAATTTGCATATTAGCCTTTTATTATATAGGATATACACTGAGTGGCCAGATTATTATGCATTCAGAGATCACAATAATCTGGCCACTCAGTGTATATTCCTGCTATTTCATTGGGAAAAATCTACCTTATCACTTTCAGGAACTTCTTACACATCATTTTCTTAGTCTTGGCATAGACACATAAACTTGTACTCAAAACCTGGACACTCAGTTTCTTACCCCCTTAAGCCTCTGTACCCATCATCTCTTCTTGGGTTGCTCAGCTATGTTTAAAAGGAATAACTCGTATGTTTGCTGAGAAGATAAGGGTAGCCTCAGGTCTCCTAGATTCAAATCCTGCTTTTGTTGGTGGAGCTGGCATAGAGTGGAGTGGGTATTTTGCTTGTTTTTTTCTATCCATTTAGATTCCCTGGAAGGCACAAGATCTTAACCTTTAAGATCTTTGTCTTTTATCTTTATTTGGAAATATAAAATACACACAGAAAATTACAAGCTAGAAAGCAAATAAATATAGTATCAACAGTGTATACATTTTGAGGCAGAAGGACAGAACAGAAGGAATGAAACAGGCTCAACACACCTGGAAAAGGAGAGAGTTTGAGTCAGGTTTAAAAGAGGGGGGTCGCACTGACATGGACATACAGTAAGAAACATAAAATGGCATAAAGGAAAAGGACAGCCTATGAAATGGAATGAAAATGATGTGGACATCTGCTGGGTTGCCTTCCCAGTTTGCCACAGCTTCCTTTCCTGAGCACAGAAGTGGGATTCCAGCAGCCATGTCCACCTCAGGCCCACGCAGATTAGAACCAAGTGAGTATCTGACCCCAGCTGACCCCAAGTTCCTTCTCCAGGAATCTGGAAAGGGAAACTAGTCTCCTACCAAGTAGCTGGACCTGTGACAAAAAACTGTGGGAGTAATCAGCAATCCCATTTTCTGCCACGTGGATAAAAGCAAATAAAAGAAAAACAATAGCATGTGATATACTACTGGTCAATAAATACTTCGTAATTATACCTGGTCATGTTTTCTGTAATTGTTTGCTTAATTAGGCTTATATTAACAAAGCAACTAAACAATGTGACCAGCCCAGTCATGCTTGCCTCTGCCTCCCAGCTGCAATCACTGCTGAGCCACCTGAGCCCTGAGCAAAACCAGAGCAGGTGGCATCATCTACCCCTCCAGGCAGCAGGGCTTGGAATTAGTCTGTCACCCACAGATCCAGCAGCTGGGGAACCAGGATGAGGCATCTCCTGGACCTCTTGGTCAAATGCTACCTAAGCCACACCCTTTCCCACTCCCACACCCACTCCTATTCTTCCTCCCTCGCCCTCTTCAGCTCACTCCATTCCTCTTCCTCACTCACTCTCACATGGGAACTCATAAACCACGCCCCACATGCACCCACACTCCCACAGAACTGATTCTCTCCCTGAGGTCCTCTCCTCATACACACACAGACTTCACCTCCACCCCCAGCATGGGGCGAGAAAGGGATAAAGCGGTGAATGGCCCATCAAAGGCCCAGCTAAACAATGCTGAGGTCCTGGCATGCCTGCATCATAGTATTCTCACAGCATCACAAATTTCCTACATTCATTCTACTTTCCCACTTAAAGAAACCACTTCCAGGAAGCCCATCTATATCAACTACTGTTAGGCAGAACTGAAAGAAGCTATTTTTTAAATCTCTATGTCACATCAAAAGACTATGAAAGGCAATTATGAGCAATAAGTATTATTTAACAGTCATTCTAAGAAAAGACTCGGACTTTATAGTTTTCAAACATAATGAAAACTGTTGGGAATACTTTCTACAAGGGGAGATAACAAAGATAAGATGTAAAATAGAGATGTTTTGTGCAACTTAGCCACGGAGGAGGTAACAGGAGAGGTCAGGTATGGTCCTCAAAATAGCATTCTAGCAGGTATTGTGGGTAAAGGACATGAGAATTAAAGAGGGCACCCAAGGAGCTTTGCCCCAGAAGTTACCATGGGCAGACTTAAGACACCAGACTCCTACGGCCTAGTGAGAAGATCTGCAAGCAGTCTGGGTGCACATGCAGACACCTCTCTTAGCCATGCTGGGGTTTTTCTCTCTCCAAGTTGTTTGGATCCTAAAGCCACAGCGAGGCCAGGCCCTTTTCAACTGGATTATAAAACTGGCCTCTTAACTGCTATTTCCACATCTCTCTTGTCTCTTCTACACAGCCCCAAAGTGCTCTTCCTAGAATCAAGTCAATATGATCAAGTCACATACCTCACACCCTCCCAAGGCTCCCGACCAGGCACTGGATGGAGTTCTTCCTTCTCTGGTTGGCTCGTAAGGCCTTCCATCATCTGACCCCTACCAACCTTTCCATTTTAATCTTCCATTGCCTCCTATTCAATCAAAATTCATTCAACCCATAGCACCTACATTATGCAAGACACTGTTGAAGACATTCAAAGTCCCAATCTTCAGGGAGTGTACGTTTCATGATGGGAGACACACAATAAACAAACACTCAATATACACCTAATATTAGTGCTAAACAGAAAAAAATAAGCAGAAAAAGAAGCTGGATAGCAACAGCGGCCCTACTTTAGACAGAGTGGTCAAGAAAGGCCTCTCTGAGAGTATAATACCTGGTCAAGACTGGAATGAAATGAGGGTGGAGCCATGAGAACGTCTGAGGGAAGAATGGTGTAGAAAGAGGGTTTTTCAGAGGAACAGCAAGGGGACCAGTGGGGTTGGAGTGTAGGAAACACTGGAGAATGTGGAAGTCAGAGGTAGATCACCCCGTATCGGGCGATACAGGTAAGACTCCCACCTTACACTTGACTCCCAGCCCCATGCACACATGGTTTCATACCCTTGTGCTCTGTGCATGCTCAGGATGCCCTTCCCCACCCCTGCCCATCTGACAAACTTCTGTGCATCTGTCAAACCCAACTGGATGTCCCCCCTCTGTGAAAGCTTCTGGACACCTTCGAGCCAGCTGGAGTTAGGAACTCTCTCCTTGGCTGTCTCAGCACCTTGAACATACTGAACTGTAAACACCTATTTATTTTGTATATATGACAAGTGGTCAAAATTATTTGTTGAGTTGCTATTTGAACTTAAATATTAGTTAAGAGAGAATAATAATATAAACTTAGCCATAAAAAATTATAACACGGACATTATATGTACAGTAAAAACTTCAATTGTACAAAAATTCTAAATATAAATGCTAGCCATAAGTAAATGCAAGAAATATAACCTCATACTAAGAAAATAAAAAGAAGCTGCCTGTAAGAGGAGAAACAGTATGTAGAGAAACAAGACAAGTAGGTATTATGAACTCAATTAATTACAGGTTGATTTCCACCTACAGGTTAAAAAGGAGTATCCTCTGATCCCCTGGAATCTAGGTCATCAGATGGCCCCATAAAGGAGGTAGGCCATTCTGCCAAAGATAAGCTCTTGCTAGAGATAACTTCCCACAGTCATGGCCAATGATTCCAGTGTTTACGGGGGACAAGGAGAGAGGGGAAATGTTCTTACCTCTGCATCCAGAGTGGCTGAAGCCACAATCAATCGAAGATCCCCTCGCTTTTTCTGAATCTAAAAACGAAGGCATCATAAAACAATAACTGTAAAATTTATGTATGAAATTTGATATCTGAAATTCATAATAATTTAGTATGTGTATTTTTGGGGGTAAGGGGGAGCTTACAGATGAAACAAGACTGACCACAAGTTGATAATTATTAAAATCATAGGTTAAAATAGGGTTTATTATTCTATTCTTTCCAATTGTACAAAATTTTCCAAAATAAAGAGCTAAAACAATTTAATAGAAAGTAAAAAGCAGTTTTAAGACTTGAATTTGAATTTACTGAAAGTAAAACCATTTTTCCTGGCACCTGGGTCTCTGGATAGTCAGAATCTGTGTATACAGGTTGGGATAAAACCCCACCCTGTATATAGCTGAAGTATAAAAAAGTACTTTAAAAGCAAACAAGCAATAAACAATAACACCAAGATAGAAATATGGGCAAAAGATATTAACAGTTATCAGAAGAAAAAGATGATCAACAGGCATAGGAGAAATTATCATATAAACTACAGCAAATACATATAATAACAATGAGATTCTTTTTTTCACCTATTACACTGGCAAGGATGTATTTTTAATGCTAATATTTAGTGTTGGCAAAGATTCAGTGCAATAAACCTCTTATTATGTTGTTCCTAAGAAGGTAATATAGGATAAGCCGTCATAAATATCAAAGCCTAAATCTTTGACCAAGGAATAAAATAATAATCAAAATAACAATAGCAGCTAACAAACACTGAGTTCTGTACTATTTCAGGGTCCCAGAGTACAGCTGGGTAGCGTACGCACTGTAGAAAGATGCCTGCCTAAGGGGGCCGGGGCATCTGAAATCCAACGCACCCTCCCCTCAGTTGGCTGGGGACATCCTCCCAGTGGGGGCATCTTTTCCTAATTTGCACAAAGGTGTCTTACAGTCTATTTGTGACCCTAGGCCAGATGCCATACTAAGAATTTTACACTGTCTACTTAAGCCTCTTAACAAATTATGATAAAGAGCAGCTCTGAGCTAGAGAACTCTCCTCAGTATGGAGAGGTTCTATCCCATGCTGTACCCACTCGGCACATGTGGTTACAGAGCCCTTAAAATATAGCCAGTATGACTGAGGTACTGAATTTTTTATTTTAGCCAATTCAAATCTAAGGTGGTTAGTGGCTACCATATATGAAAGTGTACTGCACACATACAGACACTTCTATTATCCCCACTGTAGTTATGAATAAACTCAGCAGTCAGAATTTGAACCCGGCAGTCTGACCCAGGTCAATGCTCTGCTCTACCACCACTTTCTAGACTCCTGTGATGGAAATTTATCCAGAGAAAACAATAAGAAAATTTTAAATAAAAAATCAGGAACGGGGGAGAGGATGGAGGTAAGGTAGAAACAATAATGACCATGAGTTATAATTACTGAAGCCAGATGATGGGTACATGGGGGTCATTAAACCCTCTCTTTACTCCAGGGTATGTTTAAAACTTTCTATAATAAAAATTTTTTAAAAGATAAAAGAAAAAAAGCAGGAATGCAACAGATTTAATTATAAGGGTGCTCACTGTGACATTATTTAAAACTAGAGGGCCGGTGCATGAAATTTGTGCACGGGGGAGGGGGTTCCCTCAGCCCGGCCTGCACCCTCTCCAATCTGGGACCCCTCAGGGGATATCCAACTGCCAGACATCCCTCTCACAATCCAGGACTGCTGGCTTCTAACCACTTGCCTGCCTGCCTGCCTGATCGCCCCTAACTGCCTCCCTGCCAGCCTGGTCGCCCCTTAACTATCCCCCTGCCGGCCTGGACACCCCCTAACTGCCCCCCTGCTGGCCTGGTCGCCCCCCAACTGCTCCTCCCCACCAGCCTGATCACCCCCTAACTGCCCCCCTGCCAGCTTCGTTGCCCCCTAACTGGTCCCCTGCCGGCCTGGTTGCCCCCTAACTGCCCCCCTGCCAGCCTGGCCACCCCTTAACTGCCCCCCTGCAGGCCTGGCCGCCCCCTAACTGTTTGCTCCCCTGAAGGCCTGATCACCCCTAACCACCTCCTCCTCAGTCCCTGGCACCGTGGCTTTGTCCAGAAGGAAGTTGTACATCCAGAAGATGTCCTGTCAACCTGATCTAATTAGCATATTACCCTTTTATTAGTATAGATACTTCAAATCTGGAAACATAAATGCCTTGCAGTAAGGGAAAAATCAAATGGTAGAGATACAGTTATACAGCCATTAAAAATAACATCTTCAAAGAATACTTAATGACACAGAAAAATGACCTTGATATAATGTTAAGAGAAATATGCAAGACACAAATTAGCACATACAATCTAATCCCTATTATGCCAAAACAGATTCATGTACACACACAAACGAACACAGAAAAGAGAAGAAAACATACCAACATTCCACCAGTGACTTTCTCTGAATGGATAGGATAAGGATTATGGATGATGATTTAAAGTTTTTTCCTTCATATTTTGTTGGATTTTCCAAATTTCTACAATTATTTTCCTAATCAGGTAACAAAATAAAACAAAAACAGAAAAACCGAAGTCTGGCAGCGAAATCATACCTTTTTCAGCAAGCCAATGGCAATGTCTGTGTACAAGGTCCTCTCATGGGCTTCATCTAGCATGATGGCACTGAGAATCAGAAGGAAGGTCTCTATGAGCATCCAGACAACCCCTGCTCCCTCCCCATAACCCCATCCAGATCATCAAAGGGACGTCTAGGTATTTAGCCCTCATGCAATCACCTTGTATCAAAATAAAGCAAGCTAATAAGAATGGTGACTGCAACATATGCTGGGGAAGAAAATGGTGTATCTGTTGCTCTATTTAAAGAGTTTTACCACCCACATTGGATTCCAAGAGGATCTAACACCTGATTTTAAATTATAACATATAACCCCACAGAGCACATACAAATTAAAACAAGGCCAACCACTTAAAGATTATTAACCTGCAGAAAATAACACAAAGGGCCACATGATCACAGCTGTGTTGCATGTGTACCAGGGAATCAAATGTGACATCCTTTCCCAGAATGCCAGAGCCTGGGTGGACAATTTTAATGTCTTGAGTGATAAAGACACACAAGGGGGGAGAAAGTATAATTATTTGGACTCTGAGCATTACATTCAATAAAATGCTGCCCAGTTCTGTGCTGCAACTCTGAAGACACTATTACTCCTGGCACGTAATAGAGACAAGATACAAAGGACAAGTCCACAGACTGTTCAAATAACACCAGGGATTTTAATTTGCCCTTTTCTGTCTGTAAAGTCTGAGAAAAACATCAAGGGTCTAAACAGCCAAGGTAAGGACAAAAGCTTTAGGGCAGCTGAACACGGACTGCTACCTCAGCTACTAACACAACTGCCTTTTCAATCTACTTATATACTGTACTTTTGAAACTTTAGGAAAGTTATCATAAGAAAAAGACATTTACCTATATTTTGTTAACAAAGGATCAACCATCATTTCCCTGACCAACATTCCATCCGTCAGAAACTAAAAAACAAAAATACAAAAGTTTTAGAAATAATTCTTATACTGTACATCAATGATTTTTTTCTAAAAAGTTCAAGTGCAACTAAACAACCTCTTTATCAGCAAATGTACAAGACAATTCCCACAAAGGACAATGAAGAAATGCCCCAACATTTTAGTTATCAAGCAATGGAACTGCTCACAAACAAGACTTCAAACATGAGCTCTCCAGCTGGGGTCTGCAATTCTTTTAGCTGAATTTCACCTGCATTTACTATCTATACATCGGCTAAGCCTCACTTCCTCTGGGCCGGCACACCACTGGTACTGCTGAGCAGGCAGTAAAGACAAACCTATGTCTGCCCAAGGGAATGCCATGAGTATGACATAACTTGTTAAAATGTCCCAAAAACTATGTACTTGCAGCTCTTGAAGTGATTAACCTCAGCTTCAACTAATATTATTTGAGGGAGGTAAAAGGGACTGTAGTTAAGAACATGGGCTGTGTCAGACTGCTGGGAGTTCAGATCTTGGCTCTATCTTACTAGCTGGGTGAACCTTGGGCAAGTTACCCCCTCTTTGTAAAATGGAAATAATAAAAGTATCTACCTCAGAGGGTTACTGTGAGAATTGAGATAGCACACATAAAGTGTTTAGCACAGGGCCCAGGACACAGTGTTCAGGAATGTCAGATATTATCATTTAGGATTAATGAATGTTTACAAAATGCTTTAGAAATATGCAGCAAGAATGAGATATTATGACTCTCACCCAAACAGTTCAGTACTTTAACAAGGCTAACTATCTCCTTCACATGCTGTATCTTAGTGTTTTTGCTCTTTGTTTATAAGAGCAGGATACATTCCCATAATTTTTTTCTTAGAGCTGGTACAGCAGCCACATAGACACACTGGAGTGAAACTGAGAACCTGCCACCAATGACAGGCCACCAGTTAAGAAATGAGTGCCTTGAGATTATGACCATTCAGTTACATAATCCACTGAAATTTATCTAAAAATTAGCTAATTTAAATATATTTAATGGTACAGAACAATATTCACTTTACCTAGTAAAATGAATGTAAAGGTAACAAAATACAGAAATTTTGAAAACAAGGTCTCTATTTTTCACAAATTACTACATTGTTCATTTAACTCATCTCATTATTTCCAATTTGCCTCTGTTGCAAATTGAGAGGCTAACTGAGATTCTAATAACCAATTTTCATTTCATCCGAGCATTCTCATTCATGCTTTTAGAGTACTATGTGATTAGACTTTGATTCCAGCATAGTGGTATCCAGTAGATACTCTGTTGAGTTGATTGTATATTAATTACTATTGATACTAATTTTTTAATATTAACATGTAGGTAAAAATAAAAAAAAAACACGTAAAATCCATTTTCATGTAAAAATTAGAAAGGCCTAACTAATAAAACTAAATTCTATACTTTTTCAACTTATACTACCTTGTCCCTGTTTTTAGGCCTTTTTATAAGCAAGTTTCTGTATTTAGACAGCTATGTGGATCGTTGGAAAATAGTAAAAACACCTGGGACAGGACAGCTTTGAGTCCTGGTTCTATCACTGACAGGCACATGACATTAGGCGAGTTATTCAACCTCCCAGGTCCTCAACCTCTTCTGTAGAACCAAGGGCTTCATCTTCCTTTCAAGGTCCTTTTAAGGCTAAGAGTCAAGGCTCTGTACCTCCCAGCAGACTAAATTTCCTGAGGGCCATGGTATCGGTGTCCCATCAGCAGTAATACAGCATGTTTTTAATTCCCCCCAAATAATCATCTTCCTTATTCCCACTAGGAAAAGCAGCTTGAGCCCCTCACCTTAATTCTTGTAGCCAGCGGGTCAGTGCAGTCATCAAAGCGGATGCAGTAGCCCACCTCATGGCCCAGCACTGCACCCCTCTCATCAGCTACTCTCCCTGCAACCTTTGGGAAGAAAGATCATGCTGAAAATAGAGACATAGAAATTACTGCACAGAGCACATACTAAGGAAAATATAAAGGTCACTTATTTTTAAATAGTATGTGAACACAGTGGAAAATGTAAAAGGGCAGGTTATTAAGAGAACAAGTGTGATGACCTTTGTGATTTATTAACTTTTTATATCTCACCTCACTCTATAATCAACTTGAGGCAAATTTTAAGAACATTCGCAATGAAAACAGAATCCCATAAAGATGTCACAAGTCAGGATCAAAGAAATGACAGGTGAAATTCAAAAGATCAAGGACAATGAGCAAAATTTAAAAACATAGATATGCCAGTTATTTAAGCCGAGCTACAAATTCAGCTCTAAATTTCCGGTGGCCAAATCAAAAAGGGAAGCAGGAAATGACAAGATCACTCTGTTCCTAAAGTCTTCTCTATTCTTTCATATACCAACCCAGCACCAATTTTCATGTCTTCATGCCTTGAAATAAAGCACCTTCCACTGGACCATGAAGGCAGGGGAACAGGAATGATCAAATTCAATAATGGGCCAAATTCATTTTCCCTTTCGAACAAAAGAGTAATGTTTCCAGAGCAAGATAACCTACAACAATGTGTAACAGTGTTCCAGCTACCAAAACCATTAAAAGAGGAAATAAAGACAAGAATGCAGATTAAAAAGTAAAAAAGGGCAGATAAGCCGATGAGAAGATTAACCAAGAATCCAAGTTAACATAATAAAGTAAAACAAGAAAACAAAGTACATAATATATTATGAAGACCATAAATTATTGGTTGATTTATTACCCACCCAGATATGACAAAAGGTGAGTGTAAGAAACTGAAAAAAAGAATCCGACAGCAAGATCTCCTACCTCTCCAAAGACAGTCAAGTTTTATTATCTTATTAATAGAAAATATCTGAAACAATGAATACATATAAAAGTGAAAGAGCAACAATGTTTAAAATTTAGTTTAAAAGAAAATAAAGAGTGTAACATTTGTTATATAAATTACTTAATTGAAAAAAAAACAAAGGGAAGCAATATTACAGAGATTCCCTGGGGACCTGGCACACCTACCCAATGTGAAGCCACTTGCCCATGTAGTCCCTGAGTCTTGGGCTTGGAATGTGGGCGGGGACAGGTGTCCTGAAGCAGAGTTTATTGCTATGGCCATTGGGCCACAGCACCCTCAAGCTCAGGAGCCCAGTGTCCCAGGCACGTAGCTCCCCAAGCCAAGCACACCAGGAGTTATCTGGCCATCAGTGTTTAAGAAATTCAAGAGCAGATGAGGATCAGGAGTGGCTCTGCCTAACAACTTGAAATTACAGATCTGGTAGGCCAAAACAAAATCAATCATCCAGCAGCTGGTCTACACCTCACAGTCTTTCAAAACATCTTATGAAACTAGAAATTCATCCTAGACGGCTCTACCTCCACAGGTTATATTTCCCGATAACCAGCATTTCACCAGGGTGGTTTTGTTATTGTTTCAATTTCAACCCTATGGATCATTATACAATAAATCTCAGAAAATGGCACAAATGGAGAATGTGTGCATAGACATACTAGGAGTTGATGGGGAAAATAGGCTTATAAGAATAAGCATAAATGAATGAACCCTCTCCAAAAAATATAATATACAAGGAAGAAGCCAAAACTAGTCATATTATTTCACTGTTTATATACATTTGCTATAAAAAATATGTATTTTGTTATCAAATTCTTTTTTATTATTAATTTTAGAGAGACGGAGGGAGGGAGGGAGGGAGGGAGAGAAGGAGGGAGGGAGAGGGAGAGAGAGAGAGAGAAAGAGAGAGGCATCGATTTGTTGTTCCACTTATTTATGTATTCATTGGTTGATTCCGGTATGTGCCCTGACCAGAGATCAAACCCACAACCTTGGTGTAGCAGGACAACGCTCTAACCCACTGATCTACCCAGCCTGGGCCTCAAACTCTTTTTTAAAATTTTTATTTATGACCACACCACTTAATATTCGAAAGGTCTTAATCTACTGGCTTTTTAATAGATTTTTACCTCTATGAAGTTCTACTCCTAATAAGCTCATCAATTGGACAGCTTAAATATTATTTTTTGACAAAAACAAATAAATAGAGGGAAAGGGATGTAAAAAAAATCACTGAGCACCTACGACCTGCCAGTTCTGTGCTCCAAACTTTCACAAATTGTGTGTCATTAAAGATGCACACAGCCCATGAGGTGGGTTAGATACCCTAAAGAGACAAAGTGAAATAAGATAGGCTTAGAGCTTGTCCAGAATCATAGCTCAAGGCAGGGCCCGGCCTTGAAGCCAGACCCAGACCATCTGAGCGCAATAAACATACTCAATAGTAACTGCCTCTCACAGAGATCAAGCAACTGCTTTATGCAATCTGTTCTAGGCTCTGAGATTGTTTTCAGATTTCAGACTGCACACAAAGTACTTCTTGAGATGTAGCATTTCAAACCTGACAGCTCTATTAATATTACACCATTAATTTATACACTTTGGGTTCTTTACAGAGAAAGCATGTGGTTTCATGGAAATTATCCATGGCTACAAATTTGGAACTAAAATCCAAACTGATTAAGAGCTGGGATCCCAAACCATAAATAGGAAAAATTTAAGTAACTGAGTCATCTCTTGTAATGTAAAAGGTTAAGTGGTTTCCAAACTGTTATCTCTATTTTTACACACACGTTAAGACTTGGGAAATGTTTATCAATAATTTCTAAACTGAAGACAATTAGAAAGTGAACTTTGGGGGAAAAGTATTACACAGTAATTAAAACTCAGTACACAGCAAACATAACTCAAGGAAATAGAATTTCCTGTCCAGGTAAAGATGGCCCTTTCTCAAAGCTAATTTATAACGACAAAAGAAATAAAACATATTATCAACCAAAAACTCCATCTTCAATGAAAGAAGGAAACAACCAGGAGCCCAAACAATTACATAGGAAGGACACTGCCAAATACTGTGAGGTCTGGACCTAGAAGAGAAGCCCCAGCCTCCTCACAACCAGAGCAGGCTGCTGGCTCCCTCTGTGTGACCACCCTAAAGGCAGGGTTGACAATCCTTGCATTAGGAAGACAGAAGCAGCAGTGTGACCAGGCCCTAAAGACACCCAAAATGTCTCAGTGGGAGACCCACATTGAAGGCAAAGAATCACAAGGGAGAGGAATTAAAGAGGAAAGGCAGGCAATCAGGAGCAAGCAGCAAATCCCAAATCAGAGAGCCCAGAGAATTTTATCTTGAGCCATTACAGACCTTTTAAATCATTAAGGAGTGTACCACAAGATCCCCATCCGATCTCCCGGCAAAGAAGGATAAGAGATTTGGTGAGAGGCCGAAACCGGTTTGGCTCAGTGGATAGAGCGTCAGCCTGCGAACTGAAGGGTCCCGGGTTCGATTCCGGTCAAGGGCACGTACCTTGGTTGCGGGCACATCCCCAGTAGGGGGTGTGCAGGAGGCAGCTGATCGATGTTTCTCTCTCATCGATGTTTCTAGCTCTCTATCCCTCTCCCTTCCTCTCTGTAAAATATCAATAAAATATATTTTTTTAAAAAAAGAGATTTGGTGAGAGGCTGTTCATTATCTAGTACAACCTCACAATTCTGCAGTCATTAAAAGTACTAGCACAAGCTAGCCAGTGTGGCTCAGTCGGTTGAGCGTCGCCAGGCACTGGGAGGATGCTGGTTCAATTCCTGGTCAGGGCACATGCACGGTGTTGTGGGCTCAACCCTAGTATGGGCGTGCAAAAGGCAGCCAATCAATGTTTCTCTCCCTCTCTCTGAAATCAATAAAAATATTTGAAAAAAGACTCTGCCTAATTTAAAATAAATTTAAAAAATACTAACACAAGCCCATTTCCTTAAAGCCAATGAAGAAAAAGGAAAGAAAGGAACACAAGCAACAAAGCAGTTTAAAAAGAAACTTTAAAAGTATTACCCAAACAAACAGAAGGACATTTCAGCCAAAGAAATCCAGTTTCAAAGAAATCATAAGCTTAAGCTAAAAACAGTGTAAGGAACAGATGCAAAGTCAAAAAAGAGTCAAAGAGAAACAAGGTCTCAAACATACAGACCAGAAGCCAGTCAAGATACGAAAGACAGTGGGAAGGCTTTCCCCAAATTTGAGAACAATCCCTAAAATTTCGACAACACTATAAAAATAGCCAGTTACAAAATTAAAGGAACACAGTGTCAATAATAAAAAGCAAATCTGAATCGACCATGCTGGAGTAGCACTAAAATACTGCTCTACTCTCTCTGTAGGAAAATAATAGAAAATCATCCTATATAATAAAAGGCTAATATGCAAATCAACCAGTGAAATGACTGGTCGCTATGACACGTGCTGACCACCAGGGGGCAGACATTCAATGCAGGAGATGCCCTCTGGTAGTCAGTGAGCTCCCATAGGGGGAGCTCAGCTAGCCAGAAGCTGGAATCATAGCTGGCGAGTGCAGCAGTGGTGGCGGATGCCTCTCCCACCTCCAAGGCAGTCGGACATCCCCCAGTTGGACATCCCCCGAGAGCTCCCGAACTGCGAGAGGGCACAGGCTGGGCTGAGGGCCCTTCCCTCAAGTGCACAAATTTCATGCACTGGGCCTCTAGTTGTCATATAAAGAGGTAATCAATGAAAAAGCAGTCAAAAATTACATGAAAAAAAAATTTACAGAAATGTGTCAGGCAGTTAATTAATAAAAACACTATGTTATTTTTCTTGATTTTTAAAAAATTTTGTGGCATTATCTTTTTAAAATTATAATGTATTATAATATCTCCTCCCATTCTAAATATTCGCTTCTCTATCTATAAAGAAAAAATATTCAAACAAATAATTATGAGACCTATGTAGAAATATAAAGTAATCAAAAAAGAATAAATTTGACTAAAAACAATCATGAAAATTGTGGACAGACTTGAAGAAATTTCACAAAACAAAGTGGAAGAGTACGTGATTCCAAAGATGGTGATAAATAATAAAAATAGATAAAGGAGATCTAATATACACTTAATTGATACTCTTAGAAATAGAATAAAATAAATAGAACAGAAAATTTTTTCAAGATATATTAAAAGAATATCAGCTTGGCCCTAACTGGTTTGGCTCAGTGGATAGCATCGGCCTGCAGACTCAAGGGTCCCAGGTTCGATTCTGGTCAAAGGCATGTACCTTGGTTGCAGGCACATCCCCAGTAGGGAGTGTGCAGGAGGCAGCTGAGTCAGTGTTTCTCTCTCATCGATGTTTCTAACTCTCTATTCCTCTCTGTGAAAAATCAATAAAATATATTTTTTTTAAAAAAAGAAAATCAGCTTGATATAAAGAGATGTGAACCTGAAGATTAAAAGTTCTTCCATATTTAAGGAAAAATGAAACAGCAATCAGCATCAGGACATCCTGGTGCAAAAACAATCTTTAAAGCATTCAAACAGAAAAAGTAAGCCAGGAAGTAGGGGGGAAAACCCCCTGATGGACCTTAGACTTTTGCATAGTGATCCTCCATGTCAAAGGCAAGACAGCAATGTCTGCAGTTTCCAGGGAAAGACAGTGGAGTCAAGAATTTTAAATTAACAAAAAACACAATCAAACATTCTCAGGCATATAAAATTTAGCCAATAAAAAAATAAAGCAAAATGAGCAAGTCAAGATTGGCAATACAAGGAAGTATTTAGTGAAGAACATTAAAACTAACTAGAATTAAACATCTGTGATAGTTATGATTACAAAAAAGAATATATATTTATAAATATTAAAATAAAAATTATAGAACTGCATCTATAACAAATGGAGGAGGAAAAGATGGAAAGAATAAATGTGCTAATTTATTCTTTGAACAGGAAACTACCTATTACATAGTTTCAAAATAAGTAGCATCCTAAAGCTTTTTTCTAATCTTTTTTATTTGTTTTCAATATTTAATAAATTATCTTGTGGTGAACAAATACTGACCCAAAGTTCAGTATATTTCACTTCCATTTCCTCTTCTGTTAAATTCAACAGAAGCAAATACATGGCTATGATCCCATTTAAAAAAAATTATTTCTATACATCCAGCCGAACATTCAACTTTAGTGAACATGAAAGAGACGCTTGGAATATTGTTCACAAATATTTACCATCTTTTTGCTGGATGGTGAGATTTGGGGTTTTTTCCTCTTTATTTTTTTGTTTTTTGTTTTTGTTGTTTTTTGTTTTTAACTTACTCTGTACTTTGTTACTACTTTAAAAATTCATAATGTGCCGTGGCCGGTGTGGCTCAGTTGGTTGGGGAACATGAGGAGGAAGTAGATGGATGCTTCTCTCTCACATTGATGTTTCTCTCTCTCTCTCTCTCTCTCTCTCTCTCTCTCTCTCTCTCTCAAAATCAATAAAATATATATTTTTTTAAAAATTCATAATGTACAGGTGCCAATTTTATAAAAATAATCAGGTCATAGTTCTTTTTAAACTGAAGAATTAAATTCTTAAGGAGTAATGTCATATTCATTTGGAGCTTTTATGAAACAAGAAAAAAATAAGTCACTGAAATAGAAGATACAGATAGAATCTGCAATACAAAAAGAAAAGAAAAAACAGAAACTCACCGTAACAGCAGCCACTCTTCGAGGCTGGGTCACTCCTACAACTCTTCCTTCAGCTGTCCAGCCAGCTTCTGCAAGGTACTACAAATAAAATCACATTTAAGTATACATCTGACACCACTTCTCCAGAAACTGTCTCCTCTGAGATCAAACTGTATTGTGTTAAAATCACTGAGAAAAGAAATGACAGATGGTTCTTGTTCCAACAGATATTTTGGAAATTATTTTGCAAATGAGGCTTGGAAATGTTAGGTAACTTGTTTACGTTCACATCAGAGCTGATAATCAGAAGAACCAAGGCAGAATTCAACATTCCGACTCCCCAGTCTTAAAAATTTTCATGTACTACGGCTGCTTCAAGGAATAAAACCTATCCATGAGTCACTCAGAACAGTGATAGGAGGGGAAAAGCAACAGAGCTAAATCTGCAAACAAAGATTTTTAAAGTATACACAGAGATAGCTCAATGTAAATATCAACCATATAAATGTTTTAGTTAGATTAAATAGATTTTATATACATGTATATATAACAATAAATTATATTAGTATACATAAAATTTGACTACATGTATTTATCTGATTTATATACTTATTTGCTATATATATTTATTTGTTATAAATTTGATCATATGCATTTTAAAAATCCAATATAGATAACAATATTAAATATTGTTTAAAGTGATTATTTTATGTAACATTTATTATAATACTTCTTTCTCACTAGCTTTTATTATTACTAATTATTATTATTCTCAAACTGATAATCTCTCAGTAACTTAACATGACTACCTCTTCACATGTGTTCCTCTGTAATTCTATAACAATCAATTTTTATTTACAACTACAGCAACATTCATTTTACCCCTCCTCTCAACTACAATTATTTGAGGATAAAAACTGCAGCAGGCTCGGGTGGGCGGGGACTGGCAAGCAGGCTGAACTGCTGACCTCTCAGAGAGAGGAGGGGTTGATCAGCAGCTGCCGTGGCTGCTCAAGGCCTGGAGAGAGAAGCAGGGTCTGATCCGCAGCCTCCGTGGCAGCTGCTGATCAGCCCTTGCCTTTCTCTCTCTCCGGCCTCGCCAGCAGCTGCGCCTCTCTCTCTCTCTCCAAGAGGTCAGCAATTCAGCCCTCACGTCAGCAGCCTGGGGGCGGCTACTGATCAGCTCCACCTCTCTGATCAGGCCCGGAGATAAGCCCAGAGACGCTGACTGGCATAGAAACTGACCAATCAGAACCAAATCTGGGTGAACTGTGAGGAGCCAATGGCTGCCTAGGAGGCGGAGCTTTTGACGCTGACTGGCATAGAAACTGACCAATCAGAACCTAATTTGGGTGAACTACGAAGGCAGAACCTAAGGTGGGGGCTGAGGAGGAGTTTTAAGGGCAACAGCTGTTTGGTGTAAGGTGTAGCTGTTTGGTGTAAGGTATAAGAAAGCGGTTCAATTTTTTAATGACTGGTTTGGCAGTACAGTGCATATGGCTGGCTATCAATCCAGATATAGGGACTGTGTATTTTTGTCTGCCAAGAGCATCTCCTCCTGCTGAAAAAAGGCTCCCCCTACCCCATTTAAGTAATCCTAAACTATATAATCTATCTATACTAATAAAAGGGTAATATGCTAATTAGACCGGGTCAACCGGCCATCATCCGGACATCTGACTTCCTTCCGGACAAAGCCATGGTGGTTGGGGCCAAGGCAGAGGCAGTTAGGGGCGGTCAGGCTGGCAGGGGAGGGCAGTTGGGGGCGAGATCAGGCTGGTGGGGATTAGGGGCAATCAGGCTGCAGGGGAGGGCAGTTGGAGGCAACCAGGCCAGCAGGGGAGGGCATTTGGGGGCGAGATCAGGCCTGCAGGGGAGGGCAGTTGGGGGCGAGATCAGGCCGGCAGGAGAGGGCAGTTAGGGGCGATCAGGCAAGCAGAGGCAGTGAGGGGCAATCAGGTCGGCAGGGGAGAGCAGTTAGGGGCGAGATCAGGCCGGCAGGGGAGGGCAGTTAGGGGCAATCAGGAAGGCAGGCAGAGAGGTTAGGGGCAATCAGGCTGGCAGGGGAGAGCAGTTAGGGGCGAGATCAGGCTGGCAGGGGAGGGCAGTTAGGGGCAATCAGGCAGGCAGACAGAGGGGTTAGGGGCAATCAGGCAGGCAGGCAGAGGCAGTTAGAGGCAATCAGGCAGGTGAGCAGTTAGGAGCCAGTGGTCCCAGATTGTGAGAGGGATGTCCAACTGCCGGTTTAGGCCCGATCCCATAAAAAGAACATATTAATAACCGGCAGTCAGACATCCCCCAAGGGGTCCCCGATTGGAGAGGGTGCAGGCTGGGCTCAGGGACACCCCCCTCCCATGCACAAATTTCATGCACCGGGCCACTAGTGGAATTATAATAAATCAAAGACTGTTACTTAAGTACTAATCAAAGAAATCATAAGTTTAATAGTTTAATAAAAATAGGTCCAGTTGGGTTGAATACTTCCTCTCTGAGAGAAGATAGTAAAAATGCAAACGATTAAGTAGAGTTCTTGTTACAAAACCCTTCTAATCAGATCGAAGTGCAGAGACACATATAAATACATACTCACTTGTGGGATCTGCGTGCTTTTCCCACATCCTGTTTCTCCAACAATCACCACTGTTTGATAGTTTTCTATCAAGTATAATATATGATTTCTAAGCTAAAAAAATAGAAGCATACATTGTAAAGAGCCATACATTTTCTCAAAAGATCTAAACAAAGACATTTAAACATTATGAAATGAAATGTTCACTACAGGAAATTAAATTTTTAAAAGAACTACCAAAATGTATTTCCAACTCTTAGGTACTGTTGGTGTCAGTATAAGCCAGTGGTCAGCGAACTGCAGCTTGCGAGCCACATGCGGCTTGCGAGCCGCGGTTTGCCACTCTGTTGACTAATGAGTTTGCCGACCACTGGGATAGGGGCTTAATCACAAGGAACAACAACAGCCTGTAATTACTGGAATCGAGAGTCTAGGTCAGTGGTCGGCAAACTCATTAGTCAACAGAGTGGCAAACCACGGCTCGCAAGCCGCATGTGGCTCGCGAGCTGCAGTTTGCTGAACACTGGTATAAGCTAATACAATTCCAATTGAGTATAAAAAGTTATCCAAATATATAATGCACACACATTAGTCCCATATTATAGATAAGAAAACAGAAGCTCAGATAGTGAAGCAAGATCACACAGCACACAAATGATGTATGGGTTTGAACTCCGCAGTCCAGACACTTCCTCACAGCTCAAACTGTGTCCCTCAATGGTGAGGAAGCAACAGTGAATCTACAAGCTCATCACATACTGGATGAGGTTAATCACCTGAGAAAGAAACCCAGAGACTGTCTGTATGTGACTATGTTTTGGGTCACAACCAACTGAGCTACCCAGCCAGGGCCAAAAGGCTTATTTCTTTGATGCAATAATAATTCATACAAGAAAACAGGATAAAGACAATAGAAAATGGGTAAAGGATATAAACTAATAGCTCACAAAAAAGGGAGTTCAAATGATTGGTAAAGTTATGAAAAATATGTGAACCCATTCATAATAAAAGGAATCACAAAGAAAAAAATATTTTGAGCCATGCAAAACTCTGATGAAACAGCCACTTGGCTAAATTAAGAAGGCTGCCATTTTATATCCATTGGAAAAAGAACATATTAATAAAAGAGGAATTAGCCTTGCAGGTGTGGCTCAGTAGTTGAGCGTCAACCCATGAACCAGAAGCTCACAGCTGGATTCCCAGTCAGGGTACATGCCTGGGTTTCAGGCTCCATCCCCAGTAGGGAGCATGCAGGAGGCAGCCAATCAATGATTTTCTGTCATCACTGATGTTTCTAGTCCTCTCTCCATCTCCCTTTCTATCTCTGAAATCAATAAAAACATTAAAAAAATATTTATATAATAAAAAAGGAGGAATGATTAGCAGTCTAGACAACAGAAATCCCTACATGTAAGAACTTGGCAGCTTTCACCCAGCTCTGTCCAGGTGAAGGAGAGAGAGTCAGGGGTGCTGGTGGCCACACAACTTGGGTCATTGCAGAGGCATTGTGTGAGGCAGGTATAGTTTATTACCCTACATCAGGGGATATATGGAAAAAATATCCCTCAAATGGCCTTTGGCTCTGAGCTCCTTCCCAACTACAATATGGCTTCCCACATAGACTTGGCAACAGGGAGAAAGTGTGTCCATGGACTGGGCCCATCTGTACTGAAGAACTATGGCTCACTATAAACAAACATATTCTGAATTCTAATTTACACTTTGGTCTCTTGTGAGATGACAAGATACTAATGAAATCAACTGTCTGAATGTGCACATGGTGCACAATAAACACACCAAAATTCTGTCACTGTCTCAGTGGGAGTTAACCTCTTCAACAGAAACCACCTCATATCCCCAGTTAATCTTGTTTAAAGAAATAGCCTTTAAAAAGAAAGCCAAAATTGACCATATGTTGGTAATCTGTTGAAGCTGGATGCATAGAAGTTCACTGTGCTATTTCCTCTATTTTTCTGTATGTCTGAATTTGTCCATAATTAAAAGCAAAGAGGAGAGCCCTAGCTAGTTTGGCTCAGTGGATAGAGCATCAGTCTGCAGACTGAAGGGTCAGGTTCGATTCCAAACTGAAGGGCACATGCCGGGGTTGTGGGCTCAATTCCCCCCACCCCCAGGAGGGGGCGTGCAGGAGGCAGCCAGTCAATGATTCTCTCTCATCATTGATGTTTCTCTCTCTCTCTCTCACCCTCTCCCTTCCTCTCTAAAATCAATTTAAAAAATAAAAATAAAAATAAAGCAAAGAGGAGAAAAAAGAACATCATTCCATTTCTTTCAGTTTTCAATATGGAAGATCTAACTGAAAAAAAATCTTAAGGACTTTCCAGATTTATAAGATTAACTAACACACATATTTTGAAAGGGTAATCCCTTCAGATAAGGGTGTCTCTGAGTTCTTTGTGTTCTAAAGAATCATTAAGAGTAAGAGGACACTATGCGCTTCAGTGCCAAGTATAAAGTTCTTGCAGACAGCTTCAGGTCTACAGACTGAACATACTTATTCAATGTACCTTGAACACTGGCAGCTTCTGCCTCTGCTGCTCTATGGAAAGGGCAGCATAAGGATTGTAAACAACGGTTGTTGCAGAGTTTTCAGCTAAACTTTGTCTCTCTTCAGAGATGCTGACACCTGGTCCCTCTGTACCTGTAACAGAAAAATTTTTTTCAGATTCTCTGATACAGTGAACAAAAAACGTGCAAAAGTATAAATTCAAAGACTAAGCTATGCAACAGAAGCAATGCATTTGATCTCAAACTACTAAGCGATATTAAATTTTAATTTCAGGAAAGCATCTCAAAAAGTACCTATGAAAATACAAAGCTTCATTCTAAGAACAAAGGAGACACAATCCCAGTGGGCTCCAAAATGGCCACACACAACTGTATATTACAAAAGACAATGTTTTTAATTCTGGCCTCCATGTCAGTATTATTACCTAGCACTTAATAAAAGTGACAGAAACCCAAAGGGAATTAGATGAGGCAAAGGATGAGTTCTTTTACTGTAAGATGGCAGCAAGGTTCAGGGACGACAGGAACCAGGGACTCAAACGCTGCCTGGGCTTCCTCCTCCTCTCATCTCTGCACCTCTCAACAAGTCTTCTCAGTCTCTTAGGGTGGCTTCTCTTTAGGAGCTAAAATCAAGGCTGCTAACAGTGCCAGAGCTCAGGCTCACAGTTGCTTCACCAATCATTCATTCACTCACCCAACAGGGATGAAGTGCAAGAGATACTGCATGAACACTGGGGAGGCAGGCCCTACCCTCGTGCGGCGTAGGGTAGGGCCTGTTTTTGCCAAAATGTTGCTTCTTTTATTCTTCTTCCTGATAGAACATAGTGCGTGAACTGGTAGTGGAGGCTCTTTTTCTCCCAGCTTAGGTCCAATGCCCAGCCCAGTCCAAACAACCAAGATCAGTGGAGTGTGATGCAATAAATGGTAGATTCCATTTGAATCACATAATTGAAAAGGTTGGATGGGAAGTACTGTTTTAAGAAACTACATATTCCACAACAGCTTCTTAGTAAGAACAATGACAATCTGGTCCTCAGGATGGTGAAGAACAGGGAAGCCATATACTATCATGAAAAACTGCTCATGGATTTTTAGCCAGAAAAAAAAAAAAAATGCCTTAGGAGGAACACTTTCATGATTGCTTCCCTAACTTTTTTTTTTTCTTCTATAACTTTTCATGACAATTTGTTTGTGTAGCCCAAGGACAGAAGTAAGAGTAATAAGTAAATGACACAGGGTTCAGAATTCAACTCAACATAAGGAAGATAGTGGAAGATATTTCTAAAAGTTAGAGCTATTCAACCTCAGGACATGGTACCTTTGTGAATCAATAAAAACCCTCCCTAGAAGTTCAAACACTTGCTGCACAGCCTTCTTTTGGGATAATTACCCAAAACTATTATCTCGCAGGCATTCTGAACTTAGAATCTGTGATGGTATGTGAAAGTACCAAATTCAAAGTTGTTGTCAATTAATATCGAGCATGTCTCCTTCTTACAAAAGACTTCATCCAGCCAAACCCGGACTCATATGTAAATCCCCTTGCTTATTAACCTGCTACCTACCAATCTAGAACAATGCCTGCCTTCTTCTTTGGTCTCTTCCTGCCTCAGCTATGGGGCCAGTGTCAGATTTCACCTAAGAAGCTCCCCAAGAGGCTGCAACCCAACATTGTTGTATTGTTTTTGCCAAAATGTTGACCTTTTTTCAACAAGTTAAAAGATAGGACAGGAACTGGAACAAAGCCTGTGCTCAAAAAAGGTGTCCTTTCTTCTCTTGTTATACATGATAATATTATCATCACTATATCTTAGTTTCTGGAAACCTTTACCCAAGAAAACCATTGCTAAGAATACCTTATCCTCATCAGCTCTGTTTATGTTCTGAATTCCCTCCTTTTCAAAACACATTT
The DNA here is from genome assembly GCF_963455305.1 of Plecotus auritus. Classification (NCBI taxonomy): domain Eukaryota; kingdom Metazoa; phylum Chordata; class Mammalia; order Chiroptera; family Vespertilionidae; genus Plecotus; species Plecotus auritus. The sequence continues at coordinate 21,568,738 of NC_137782.1, read as the reverse complement.
TAAACTTAAATGTCTAGAACATTTTAGCATTGTTCCTGCAAGGTCTCTTCTTTCCACACCAGGGTTTAATCCCCAAGGTGTCTCCTTCACTACCTCACCTCAGTGTAATATTCTGTTATGAGACCTTTTACTAGAACAGCTGTTGTCAATCAATACCAAGCATGTCTCCTCCTTACAAAAGACTTCATTCAGCCAAACCAGGACTGTGTCCCCCTTATGTACATCCCACGGCCCATTCTGGTTGCCTATGGTTGTTTTTCCCTTGGGAAAATTCTCTATGCTTATGTGAGTAACAAGTTTGTAATTCTTGCAAACCACAAATGCCTTCATTTTCCCACTTGTAAAATAAGGATGAAAACAGCACCTTCCCCCGCCCCCCAATCCAGCATACCCTCTCCCACAGTTTTTCATTTTGAATGGTGACCCATTAGTGGGTTATGAGATTAATGTAGTGGATCATTACTAGCATTTTGTAATAATGAACTAGAAATAGAATAAAAAGTTGTACATAAACAGTATTGCTTTCTGGGACAAATGCCTTCATTTGCTTTCTGAAGGCATTTGTCTCAGAAAGCAATACTGTTTATGTACAACTTTTTTCAGAGGTGTGTGTGTGTGTGTGTGTGTGTGTACACGCTGGATCATAGCACAATATATTCTTTACTACAGGTCAGGTCAAAAAAATCTACAAAGTTATTGCTATAAAGTTTTTATCTTTAGGCACGTAGTCAGCAATCATTAAATATTTGTTGAATGGATGAAGAAAAATGGCCAGGCCCTCCTGATCCACTTGTACTAGTCAAACTTTTCTACAGAAATCTTAAGCAGCTCATACAAAGCTCTTAAGGCAGAGAACACAAACTGGTAGAGATCAAAAACTAGTTACTCAAGGTCCCCAAACATGCTTTGGTTAAAATGTTTGAAATAGTTCATTTAAAACGTAAAAATTTCCCAATCAAATCTGGATATTTGGCTTAAAAACCAAATCTGGCAATTCTGAGCCCATATGACACCCAATCATTCCACCTATATGACACCCTATCATTCCACCCAACAATGTCACTTATTTAGACTGTCTGAAAGGTGCTTGTAGCTACCTGAGCTTATGACTCCCAGCCTACAGGATATATTCGTGATTCCAACATCTAGACATATCTGGCCTCAACCACATTCTTGACCTTCACCATGTATTTCCAACATCCTACTTTCATACCTTGAACTTCAGTTTCCTCATCTGTAAAATGAAATTGATACCAGATGAAGCAAGTAAAAGTGACTAGCATAAAGTTAGGGCCCAATAAGTACAGTATGTTCTAAATCCACTCCCACCTCAGTTAATGACAACAGTTTACCTAGACCAGTGGTTCCCACACTTTGATATATGCTGGAATCAGCTGAGAAATCTTTAAAAAATACTGATGCTTGGTTCCTAACCATCCTGACTTCTGATTTATTGCCATAAAGTATGACAGAACAGCAAAATATTTAAAAGCTTCTCAAGTGATTCAACTACACTGCAAAATTTGAGAACCACTTACCTGGTCACCTAATCCAGAAATGAGTCATTACTGACTTTACCATGCCCTCCATCTGCCTCTAGAATGTCTCTCCAATAAGGTTCCTCCTCTCTGCTCCCACGCCAAAATTAAGGCTTTTAATATTCTTCCTCAATTTTAGTAGTACCTTCTCTTAAGGGTGCCCCTGACTCTAATTTCCACCCCCAACCATTCTGCACAGCACTGCCAAAGTTATATTTCTAAAATAAACCTGATCACCCAGAAGTCGTGGCTCAGTGGTTGAGGTATGGAATAGGCTAGGAGATCACCGTTTGATTCCTGATCAGGGCACATATCCGTGCAGGAGGCAGCCGATCAATAATTCTCTCTCATCATTGATGTTTTTATCTCTCTCTCCCTCCCCTTTCCTCTCTGAAATCAATAAAAATATATTTAAAATAAACCTGATCTTGTCATCCCTTGCTTAAAAGCAATGAAGTCTAAATTCTTTAACTTGCACGAGAGCTCTCACAGTGAGGCCCCTGTCTTTCTAGCTTCATCTTCTGCTATACCCCAAAATACAGGGTGGGGAAAAAGGTTTACAGTTGTAAGTATGGGAAAAAGTTTATTCTTATGTTATTTATTATTGTACTATTTTCCATATGAACTGTAAAGCTACTTTTGCCCCACCCTATATGCCCTACCACTTAACACTATCACACTACTCAATTATTTTGGGGTTTTTGGGTCATAGTTGAGGCATGCATCCCACTTTGCTTTTGTTCATGTCGCACCCTTTGCCTAGAGCTCCATTTTCCTACCTCTCTGTGGAACAAAACCTTATTTGTGCTTCAGTGTCCACCTCAAAAATATCACTCTTTATGAAATACTTATCATCCCCATATTCAATCTTTCCCTCTCCTCTATACTTCCATCTATACTAAAAGGGTAATATGCTAATTAGACTGGATAGACTGGACATCTTCCGGACGTCCTTCCAGACAAAGCCACAGTGGCGGGGGCTGAGGCAGAGGTGGTTAGGGGCAATCAGGCCAGCAGAGGAGAGCAGTTAGGGTCGATCAGGCCATCAGGGGAGAGCAGTTAGGGGTGATCAGGCAGGCAGGGGAGCAGTTAGGGGCAATCAGGCAGGCAGGCAGGCAGAGGTGGTTAGGGGCGATCAGGCAGGCAGGCAGAGGAGGTTAGGGGCTATCAAGCAGGTAGGCAGAGTGATTAGGAGCGATCAGACAGGCAGGCAGGTGAACAGTTAGGAGCCAGTGGTCCCGGATTGCAAGAGGGATGTCGCATTCGGATACCCCCTGAGGGGTTCCGGATTGAAGAGGGTGCAGGCCGGGCTGAGGGGCCCTCCCTCCACAACCCCCCCCCCCCGTGCACGAATTTCGTGCACCGGGCCTCTAGTATAATTATAATGGTTAATATGTGTCCAGTGCTAACAGCTTTACATGTACTCTCATTTAATCTTCAAAACAATCCTTGGGTAGATGTTATGCCCAACTTACAGATGAGGTAACTGAGACTTTCAGCACATAAGTGACTTGGCCAAGTCACCAAGTTAGTAAATGGTAGTCAAGGATGGGCTGTATTGCTTGACTCAAGCACCCATTTTCCTTACCACCACCTATTTGTGCCTCCTTTTAAAATCTCTTCTAAAGGGTACCGAACTTCATAGTATAATTGAGAGAATAAACCTTGAGAGCAAAGCAGAGCCCTGGTCTTGCAGATGTCTCCTGGCCAATAAGTATATTGGTGTTCATAAGTATATTCTCAATGAATAAACTAAATAATGGAATAAAACTCTTAAGAGTAATCCCATGTTCTTTAACTAAAACAATATACTGGTCTGATTTTCAATACTTCATTCAGGCCTTTATTATACTTAACACTTTGATCTATTATTAAAGGCTTGAATAAATAGAAGGTATCTCATTACTTAATGGGAGCTTAGTTTTGGCCGCAAATAAAACCCAGGATGGATAACTGGCTGATGACTTGAAATGCTGAAACATAAAACTGTTGTTAAGTGACAAACTATAGATTTTAAAAAAAGAATTAGCACATCCCTTGTATGGGTTTATCTCCCACATCACTTATATGCCTGGTCAAAATTTCAGGGATCCACTCTAAAATGCCCTTTAAAAGCTTTCTTTGTATTACCTTCTCTGTCTCATTTCATTTCTGCTGCAATATACTTTGCACATCCAGACCTGCAGAGGTGCAGGTGGTGGAAAAACGAAATTTGTTTTTCACTAGAAACTGATGAAAGGGGAGGAAGTAATGCATCTAGCAGGGTCTCGCATGTATACATTCAGTAAAATCCTGATGGGGAAAATTAAAACAATACAAGCAAAGCATTTTGGGACTGAGATTCGTGTTAGCCTGCAAGAGGGGAAGTGCGTGGCGGCCAACATGAAAGCGTTCACTCTCGGTGGACACTCGGAGTGGACAAGAACGACCCTAAAACAAAGTAAGGCACTTTCCCTTTTCATGAGCACTTACTCTATGCCAGACAACGCGCAGTGCTCGTTATTCAAGCCCGCAAGATGTTATTATTCTGCCTGTTTCACAGTAGGAGCTAAGGCTCAGATCAAAGCACTCGGCTACTATGGGCAGAGCGGAAAATTCGAACACAGCCAGTCTGACTCCATAACTTGAGCTCCTAAACCCTGAGCGGCACCGCCTGTCCGCTTACAGAGCAGCCCCAGGGCAGTAACAGGACACGAGTGGGCGCTTTAGCGTTTCCCCATCTCGCGGGTTGGGCAAGACAGGCATCAGGAGTGAGGTCAACGAGGCCTGGAGAGGCTGAGAGGCTCGAACAAGGTCACAGAGAATTTCTGCCCGGGCTGGGAGCGGACCCCCGAATCCCTTAGGACCACTGTGGGTGCCAGAGCCACAGAGCCGACCAGCACTGGCCAGCTAGCGAGGTCAGGCCTGCGAGCAGATCCGCAGGCCCCAGGACACGGGCCGCGGGGCCAAGACCAAAGTCAGGCCGCCGCCTCTGCCCAGCATTCCGCTAAGAGCCTTACCCGGTCGCCAGAACTTCACCGGTCCCACGGGTGCAGCCATGCTGGGGTGAAAGGTGACGAGAAGGCTCCACCCCTCCACCCCTTCGTCGCGCGCCAGCCCGAGCCGGGGGCGTGGCCCGCGATGAGTCCAGGCTTGGCGGTTCCCGCGGTGTTACGGCCACGCCCCCCGTGGCAACCGCCCCTCTGTACCACGTGACCTGCGGCTGGACCCCGCGAGCATTCTGGCACCGCCCCCAGGCCCACGTGATCCGTGATCCGCTCCGCCACAGCGGAGAATAGGGCGCGCTTCTCAGCTCTGTTCAGCTTTGCGGGTTACTGTTCCAAGTGCCCTTCTTAGGAGCAGGGCGAGCTTTGGGGAAGGACCACTGGCACGTAGTGGGCACGGAGACAGGGCGGTTAACTGCTAAATACTGATTATGTCGCAAGCGATCTCCTATCAGCTTTACTATTTCTCTTTTACTCTCCTCCATATTGTCAGGTCGAAGGATAATAACTACCTTGTGTGTTTGCTGGTTCAGTTAATTTTTATTGGGCGCCCGGATACTGCAGTTTTCAGTCCCTACCTTCGTGGAGCTTTTGTTCCGTGGAGGCAAAAGTGAATAGGAAATAAACGCTTGGTAAACAGTAGTGTTTATTACTATCAGTAAACAAACAATGGGAAACTATGGAAGGAGGTCTTCAGGAGCCTTGAGAGTAATGTTGAAAAACAGGGATAAAAATGGTTTGGAATAAGAGGATTAGAAATGGGTAGAACTAATCCAGTGTCTCCTACAATTTGACTGCTCATGTGCTTCATGTTTGTTAAAAAATACAGATATTAGTCCCCAGTCCATTCTTGAGTCAGAATCTTCAGAGGCAGAGGCCTGAAAACCTGCATTTTAAGAAGCCCCACAGATAATTCTTTTGAATCAACAAGCTTGAGAAAGAGTTTGCTAATCCAAAGGAGAGGTAACGAGAGCTAATACTAGTAAGTTCAAGCAGAGGAACTATTTTATGGGTAGGCAACTAGTTGGAAGAAAATGTGAGGCTTCAGGTCATATGCATTTTTAGAGCTATGAAGAAAATTCTGCACTCTTTCAGAGAAATTACATAGTCCTGGAAAGATCAAGGTTGGAAACATGATTTGGAATCCTAACTTTGCCATTTCCTATTTCCTACCAGTCATCTAATATTTAAAAAGGTTGTATTAAATGAGATAACATGTAAAGTACCTAACAGTGTAAGACCTAGCATGTGTCCCAAGTTCAATCAATGTTAGCTCTCCTTAACTCAAATAGAGCAAATTCACCAGGAGGAAAAAAAATCTAAATTTACATGCATACATCCATTTTCCAAATATCTTATTTCCATAATAATAAAAATAGGATTCAATACCTGATAATCCCTCTGCCTAGAATTCTCCATACAGCCTTTAAAATATCCTCATAATGGTCAGCTCTAAGAAGACTTCTCTAAACTCACTATCTGGCTTCAGCATCCCCCCTCTGTAGGCTCAGACCTGTATGCTCACTTTTGTGGTGAACTTACTTAGTTGAACTATAGTTGATACCCAAGTATTACTCTGCAAGCTTCTCGAGGACAAGGACCATGTCACATTCATATTCCTAGCCCAGGAACAAAGTGCCTAATTGAGTAATGTATATGTGAGCACCATTCATTATACTTATTTTTAGTTCTTCATAACATTGATCCTTCCTTGTTTTATTTTTGTCTTATTTCACTAAAGGACTAAGTACAGAAAACAGAGTTTATACATGAATACAAGGGAAATACAATCCATGCCACTTTTATTATTTCTGTATTTTACAAATTACTCATATGGTTTCTATAAAGAAGTCTTTCTATTTATAAAGAGACCATAAAACTGGAAGAGACTTTAGTCAACATCTAGTCTAGGACAGCATTTGCGATCTTATTCCCCAGCATGTCATCAGTTTGGCTCAAATAAAATCTTATAATTTTTTTTAAATCTAAATACTCTGTTTTATACTGAGGCTCATGGAGGTTAAAAGGACTTGGTCAGAATCAATGAGTTAATTTTGCACCAGAGCTGAAACTAGAACTCAGGTTTTCTAATTTCCAGGCCAGTGTTTTTTCAACCACATGGACCATTTAAAGCCATTACAGCTTAGCTCTCCTAGATGTGAATTAATTTATCTGTCCCAGAAAGTTCTCAAAGCCCAACTGTCCTTAATGGGTTGTTTTGCTTACAGATGTCTATTGGAGAAAACACCTAAGTAATAACATGATGCTGATGGTTTGATTTTACTGTCAAAAACTAGGAATGGTTTCAGTAGACGACTAATCAACTTATCCTTCCTAATCAACTATTTTCAGAAAGAATGGCCTAAAAGAACTCTAAATTCATTTTTATGTCACCTTCATGTCTTGAGATGGCAATCAGAATCTATTTAGTTCATTGCCAACAATTCCATGAAAGTTTGATCATTTTGTTACGTAAGGGTTACATTTTGCAACTTCTGAATGATAACAGGTTTTCTAGAAAGATGCTCCTCAAAAACATGTTTCATGATACATAAGTTTTTCTGTGCCTATGGTAACTGGTACTTTCTGCCTTGAACTATATCCTGTCCAATCATCTTAGCCATGTTTAGGAGGCAGATTTAGCACTTTTCGTCTTGGTACCATTTAAGGCTTTTATGTAACAAGTGTTATTCTCACTTAAGCAAAAATGGCTCTTATAAAGCCCAAGAGTAGTGCTGACTTGAGACACAGCTGCATTTGTGATCATATCATTCTCTCTTCTACTGACCCAGGTGTCATGCGATAACTAGACGGCCATGTCAGTTTAGCCACCACATCCTCTCGGCATCAAGCTTATTTCCAAAAGTACCTGGCCACGTATCCATCCTTGATTCAGTCACAAGAGCCAACAACTATAATGTGCTGGCTTACACCTAGGTCACCCACTCTACCCCAAGTCAGGTGTGGTCAGCTTCACCAGAACCATATGGACTAACAGTTGGGAACAGAATGCTTCCTCAGAGAGAAATTTGAGGGTGAGAGGGCAAATGAGTGAATGAAGTAAAAATAAAAGATGTCCATAACACCACCTATGTAGTCATGTGCTAGAACTCTTGGCTTCCTAAGAAAAATTCTAATTTCCCTTGAATCTACTTCATCAAGCCACATCAGAGAGAGCTACCTCCCAGCCTGAAAAGAGGTTGTCCTTTGTAGAATTGCTTTTACAGAATTGTACTGTACTGGGATTTTCCACTGAGTCTAAGGTGCAGCCCTCTGAAACTTGTAACATATGTAAACCTGCCTGGTTTGTTGGCTTGCACACAAGAATCAAGTTCACACATGTATTAACGTAAGTGTTTACTTAGCTCCAAGGATTCGGGTACAGAGGAAGGAGACTCAGCCACCAGGGGAGCCTATCATGTTGGACTGAAGAACATGCATGTCTATGGAGGTGGATGAGCTGGGGAGGGCCTCCTGAGGTTGGTCTGGGGCTTTCTAGATAGAATGACTGTATGTTTTAGTATTCAAACTGGGATACTTGAAAATGAAATGGGGTGTTCATAGGAATGAACTGCAATTCTGCCAGGCAAATGGGGGCATATTTCCAGGTGGCACCAGTGAACCTACTGAATAATGTAATAATGTTAATATTGCTCATATGAACATATTCAACATAAGGCACACGTTCCATGCTCACTTCGTCTGAATACATCTAACTAATTTCTAGGTATGGACAACTGCCCTTGGGGAGTTTAGTGTTTGAGCACACCCAGAATATCTGTCATTGTGTTTATTATCAGAATGCTTAACTATCATTTTGATAAGAGGATACTTGTGAGAAATTCTTACCTGATTTTAGTACTGAGGATTGTTCTTTCTATACCTGGATTTTAATCTTAGATCTGAGAGACATTGTGAATGGTAGATTCAACCAGGGTTCTCTTTCTGCCCTGACCACTGAGAGCTTCCTACCCAAAGTGTGTTGGTCACTGGGGCACACACCTGTAGCCTCATTCCTGACTCCAGTTTGCATTCCCCACCCTTGGGTTTTTCATGTAGAGGCAGCGATAAATGCTTTTCTCTCTCCCCCTCTTCCTCTCTCTAAAAATCAATAAAAACATACAGTATTAAAAACAAACAAAGAGGCTGACACACAGCTCAGGTCCCACCCGGTGCTCAGGTCACTGCCAGCAGGACAGGCAGGGGGGTGACAGCTGCGATAGGAAGCAGGATTAGGAGGCCCAGGCCCCCCAGGATCCTGAAAGATCTGAGGAATCCACCTCCTTGGTCAGGGCTAACCACCATCGTTGCCCACGCCCCCCCCCCCCCCCACACACACACCCACCGACCACCACACACACAGAGCTGTGTGTGCACCCCAGCCCAGCTATGGCCCTGATCAGCATCAATGAACTGCCTGAGAACATCCTGCTGGAGGTATTCACATACGTGCCTGCCCGTCAGCTGGTATTGGACTGCCGCCCTGTCTGCAACCTCTGGTGCGACCTCATCGACCTTGTGACCCTCTGGAAACACAAGAGCCTGCATGAGGGTTTCATCACCGAGGACTGCGATGAGCCTGTGTCTGACTGGAAGATTTTTTACTTTTTGTGCAGCCTCCGCAGGAACCTCCTACACAACCCATGTGCTGAAGAGGGTATGAGATCCTGGCAAATCGACTACAATGGGGGGGACCACTGGAAGATGGAGAGCTTACCTGGAGGTCATGGGCAAGATTTTCCTGACTCCAAGGTCAGGAAGTACTTTGTCACATCCTTTGGATTATGCCTCAAGTCCCAGATGGTGGACCTCAAAACTGAGGGCTACTGGGAGGAACTAATGGACATAATCCAGCCTGACATTGTGGTGAAGGACTGGTTCGCCGCCAGAGCAGACTGTGGCTGCACCTACAATATCCAAGTACAGCTGGTCTCAGCCAACTACATCACCTTGGCCTCCTTCGAGCCCCCACCTGTGACCATCCAGCAGTGGAACGATGGCCAGTGGACAGAGGTCTCTCACACCTTCTCAGATTACCCTCCAGGCGTCCGCCACATCCTCTTGCAGCATGGGGGCAAAGACACCCAGTTCTGGGCAGGCTGGTATGGGCCCCGTGTCACCCAACAGCAGCAGTATCATCAGCCCTAAGACGACCAGGAACCCAGTGGCCTCCACAACTCAGCCCAAGACCACGCAGGAGCAGGGGCAGGAGTGGGAATAAGAACAGGATCGGGAACCAGAACGAGAATGGGAATGGGAATGGGATGAGGACTTTAATAACTTGCCCTCCCCGCTTCATTTCTACAGACCCTTCTGACAGTCTGTATCTGCTAGCCTTTCATCTGCCCACTGTCCCCGCCAGCCAAGTGCCAAAGGTCTCCTCCAGGCAAGAGATGAGCCTGTGGTGGGCAGGGAGGCCCTTGCCCCGGGACCTCTGCCACAGTTCTAACCTTGGGCAAACCCACTGTTGTGTAGCTCTCACTTCTTGTCATAATAAATGTTTCCAGTAAAACCAAACAAAGAAACAAACAAAACACTGCAGGTGTACTCATGATCTGGGTGCATCAGCAAATGTCTACATGGCGGACAACACTCTCTCCTATTAAAACCTCTTTTGCCACTCTGTTGACTAATGAGTTTGCCCACCACTGCTCTAGCCAGATCAGACAAAGGAAGCCATCATTTAACTCTCTTCCTTTAGTCTGTCTATGCAAATGAGACTAGACAAAAACAGGATTCCACAATCAGACTAACCCTGATTAGCAGGGTGTAGAAACCAGTTGCATTACCTGCCAATGAACTAGGAATCTGGGATAATTATCAGTGTCTTCTTTGCCCCTATTCCAGGATATTAGATTGCTAAATCATTGTCAATACACCCATCTGATGAAATTATGCCCATGGGGCCACTACAGTTAATATCAGCGATGAATCCAGAAATGCAACTAAGGCCTTCTTTGGCAGAGAAGCAGAGAACCAAGGTCACTGTCTAAATAGCTCAAGCTTTTTCTTTGAAAAGAGACAGCTAGAGTCACATAAAAAGACCTACGATTTCTGACAAGTGTACTCATTCAAACTATAGAGAGAGTAACATCAATATTCATAATGCTAAGGAAGGGGTGACCCTGATGCTTGCTTTTTTATGTCTTCTAACTTTTAAGTGAATATTTTCCTTTACAATTTGGATCATGTACTTTTTCTCCACGCAAAAATAGCTATTAGGTGCATTTCTTGTGACATACTCCCAGAGTTAGAGAGAAAAATGCCTTAAAGAAAAAAAGGTACTCAAGCAATCACCAAATAAAAGTTGTTTATATTTAGTTAATACTAAGAACACAGATATCCTAAAGAAGAGACAATTTAAGAAACCATTTATTCTACACAGGATTTTGACCATAAAAACTAGTGATTCAAAGCTCTAAAACAGAAGAACACACAAATCTAGGAAAATGCAAAACATTTTATCTCTTCCCAGAATTTACCTCTTTAAAAGATACCAATGTTAAAAATGTGCAAAGAAACTGTACCCATAGTGTTTAAATCATAAAACCAATAGACAGTTTATATATGACAAAAACAAAATTAAAGCATGTAAAATAATGTGCAGTTTATAGAATTCAAAGAAAATCAGGGTGACTAAAAGTCAGGCAAAAGAAAAACAATTAGGGACAGGAGACATTTTGCAGAGCAGGATGCTCTGATGATGTCTATTGCAAGCCTGGAGGAACCCAGGGGGCTCTGAACACCGAGCAGTCACTGATAGGAGGGATAGAGGGTAATATCTCGAATAGCCAGTAAATTAATTGGTGCTCTGGTAAAATTTCCAGAATTAAAGCCAATATAGTTCTCAGTAAGAACTGTTCTCCCTGACAACGTGGCCAGCATATGGTGGAGCCGGGACCTGATGGCAGAAAAGTGAAACTGCCGCTCTTTATTCAAGTTTCTAAATGAGTCAAAGTGGGGGGTGCCCCAGAACTTGGAGTGTCCAGGAAGGATGAGGTCAGTGGTTCTGATGGCAGTCTGGGAGCCAATAGAGCTTGCCACAGAGCCTTGGGAAGACAGTGAGGAGTACGATTTCAAACTGGACGATCTCGAGACAGACATCTTTGATACAGGTGAGCCTTCTTTAGACTGGGTTCCCTGAGAAAAGACAACATTCTCGTCCACATCCGTCTGGGTGGTGGCCGACATAAACCGAACCATGGTTTGGGAGCTCGCTGCCCTGGTGGCAACTGTGGTTTGGGTCCCAGCACTAGTTATGGCGGTGCAGGTTTGTGTTCCCGAGTCACTCACGCTCACCACTGGCGTCTCTTCTCCTGGCTCTGTCTGAGTGGCAGCATCAGTCACCTTTCCACCTTCTGGTTCTTCCTTGTGGCTGTTAAAGTAGTCTTCCTCACTGATGGTGGAAGACTCAGAGTCGTGGCGCCTGGCCTCTGCCCTGTCCTTGGTGGGTGCCCCACACAACAGCTCGGCCTTCTTGGGGGTGCTTGAGAGCCTGGCCAGCCGCTGCCGCAGCAGATTGCCCAACGTGAGCTCCTTAGACGATGGTTTCCGGTCAACTAGATGGTCAAACTTGCCGCTGATCTGGAAGCTGGACAGGAGTTTGGAGCTGATGGGCTTTGATTGCGCATACAGGATTCGGAACTCCAGATCAAAGTGTTCAACCACTTGGCCGGACAGAATGACCAAATTACTGCTATTTAATTTGCCATCTGTCCATGTAAAACTTGAGGATTAAAAACAAACAGACGCTGGTAAGAATAAGCAACTTTAGTCTTTTCTTATGTCAATCTGAGTAATAAAGCCCAGATATCCTGCTACCTAAGATTCATAACTATGATGACAGCATACCTATCATGTAGCGTAAATTCAGCCTCAACAAAGGCATATGAGATATATAGGTTAACGTAAAAGTTAAAAGACCAACTGTTTAACCAACACACTAAAACCTACACATCTTCAGCCTCAGTTTTTAAAAACTAGAAAGGATTTCTAAAATATTTGGCCAGTGCCATTTTCGAAGTGAGGAAACAGCTAGTGATTTCATAGCAGGAAACTGTGGTAGACCCCAGACCAGGCCCAGTCCTTAAGTATGGCCAGTGCAGTGCTGTTATTCTAACCATGACGCTGTTGCTGGAAGCACATTCAGAGCTGAGTAGGCCATGTGCCCCTGACTGTCCAGCATCCCTCCTCCTTCCTCTTGGTGACAGAACCCACGTCCACCCTAGCTAAGAAGGTCTTCATTTATGCACCTCTCCAATTACAAGAGCATATTACCAGGATGGCCAGACTATCCTCTCCCCTTGGATACGGGGAGCTACCCAGGGTGGGCATGTGACCCACCTCAGGCCAAGTGATTTTTCAAGGATTAAAAGCAGTGCTGAGAGAAATAAAGTCTCTCTCTTTGGGAGACAGCTATGAAAGGCCACAAGCTATGAAACCTGGATCTATGCCTTCAAATGGAGAGCTGACTGAGAATAAAGACCAACTGGAGAAAAGCAGAACCAGAAGACAGTGTTCAGATAAATGGATGGCCTCTAGGTCAAGAAGAGCTGAAAACCTTTCGACACTACTAAGTCACAGGAGTCAAAAAATTCCATCTGCATAGTTTGAGTTAGCTTTCTGCACTTGCAATCACCCCACTGAGAGAGAAAAGTCTTTTGAAAACCCTCAATGGGATCACCTATCTAATACCAGGATTATAAAAATGTCCACAACAAATGAAAGCTATCATCATCTGCATCCTCAATGGTAGCATACTGCATTTGTAGAGGGTGGTTTTTATATTTTAGAATAGCCAAAATCCAGTTGAGCTAAGTTTGGCTAATACAGATCAATCCTACTTTGGGTGAAAAATCTAGATTCCTCCAGTTATTTAAAATTTCTTATGAAAGGAAGTTTCAAGGAAAAGCATGAATTTTCCCCCAGCATTGAAGGTACTGTTTGAGAAGAAAGGCATCAAGGCTTTCTTCATCTTACCGCCTTCATCGTCCACAAATCTTTCCATGCCCACCTTTACCCAGGGCTGACACATAATTATCACCCAGGAATGTGTGTTTCTTCAAAAATGAGTTTTTCATTTTTAAACACTACAGACACACCTCATGCACCCCACCCCATCAGACGATCAAATGCAGAGCTGGCCAAACATCGAAGCCGCAGGAGAAAAAATGGCATGTCTTAACTCCTGGAGATTAGTGTTAACCACTCATTACCTCCACCCTCTATTCAACTTCTCTGCATTCTCCCTTAAGATGCCGTTGCCAATGTGAGACTTCAAAGGTGGAGCCAGAAGATGGATCAGTACTTTCTAAAGCACTAGATTACAAGGCTTGAAGCAAGGTGAAAGAGTTACGTGTAAGCTGACAGCTTCAGCTCTGCCCTCTACTCTGATGCCCATGGCTGAGATTGCCCTTACCACCAAGTGAGCAGGGACAAGGCGTTCAAAGTACCCAGGAACCAGACTTGAAACTGGTCCTGTCACTGTTATTCCTAATTCATCCACTGTGGGCCTAGCTGCGGCTTGAATCTAGGACTTGCTCACTGTCGGGTCTCCAGACAAATTTCGACCTCTGTACTTCAGTTCTGTGGACCACAGGGCAGGGGAGGTGACCCCAACCTCAACTACCTTCCGTAGGAGGAGGCACTGATTAACCTACTCACACACAGATGCACACATCTCAGAATGCCTGGCCATAAAGCCTGGGGTTGGGGGAGTGGGAGGGTGAGAAAGCTTTTGCCTTTACATAGCATGCTTCTCCTAAAAAATTTAGATTAATAAGCATGGACAGGTAAGAAACTTACCTGTAGGAGCCTGTAGCCACTCGAATGCCATCAATCAATGTGAACTTTTCATGAACCTTCCCAACAATTTTAGTTCCTGACCTTGCATAGTAGATATTTCCTGTAATAGTCCGAACTGTCATCAGCTGTTGGCAGGAGAGTGTGGAAAAAAGAAATGAACAATCTAGTGAACAAATGATTAAGACATGAGGGCTTAGTTTAGAATTCCCAAACAGACAAATTTATTGGCCAATGAGTGGTTCACAGCCACCATTCAGGAGCTCAAGTAATGTTGCTTCACATTTAGTCCAGCTTCTCATATGCCCATATCTTATATTTACTTTTGAGATCCTTAGTTCATGTGTACATGTGCTCTAAAAGAAGACTCACTTTTTGATGATACTAAACAATAGAATCTAAGAAATAATTTTTTAAATAAAACATGGGGGATTAAATTATCAAAGGAAACACACTAGTAATAAATAACATCAAAACAAAGGTTTAAAGAAGCTAAGTTGATATTTCTATTTCTTTTGTCTAATAGAATCACCAGTAAATAAAAGACCATCCTCACCCACACACAACAATGGGTCTAGAGAACATACGATGAGCCTTTTCTAATACAGGACTTGAGGCAGCAAACATTCATATCACATGTGGCTTAATCAGCAATGTCATATTTTCTACAAGTATGTATTTATCAGAAAGGTACAATGGAATCATACTGGGGTTATATACTGCATGTATATGCATAATTATCTTTGTAAAATGACACACGTAAATGTATATACAATGGTATGCAAAATACTAAGACAATCTGCATTCTTTGGGGCAGATCAGTAGCTAAATATTTTTAGAAATCTTACACATTCAAATTAAATGTTTAAGGTTTTTGTTTGACTCTCTCATTCATTCTACAAACAAAGAAAGCCCCTATGTGCCGGGCTTTGAGATAATAGATACAAGGCATGTCTCTTGTGATAAGGCACGCTCCTGACCTGCAAGGACTAGACAGGAGAGAGAAAAGTAATGAATGATTAAAAACTATAGCAAGACTAAATCATCCAGAGAAGTGAAAATCTATGTCTACACAAAAACTTGTACACAAATATTCATAGTATCCATTCATAACAACAAAAGACTGGAAATTATTCTAATGCTTTTCAGTGGATGAACAGTTAAACAACCATACCATGATACTACTCAGCAATTAAAAGGAACAAACTATTGATACACACAACAATTTGGATGGATCTCAAGGGCTTTATGCTGAGGGAAAAAAGCCAATATCAAAAGGTCAGATACTACATGGTTCCATTTAAGTAACATTCTCTAAATGACAAAATTATAGAGATGGGAAACAAGTTAGTGATTTCCAGGGTTAAAGATGGTAGGAGGAGGGTAGAGAGGGGAGTAGATGTGACTATAAAGGTGTAGTATGAGGGAGATCTCAATGGTACAGAATAGCTCTGTATCTTGATGGTGGTGGTGGTTACTCATATGTACACATGACAAAATGGCATAGAACCCATGTCCATTTCCAGCTTTTGCTACCTATAATAATAAGAGCATAATATGCTAGTTAGGCCCAAACTGGTTTGGCTCAGTGGATAGAGCGTCGGCCTGTGTACTCAAGGGTCCCAGGTTCGATTCCGGTCAAGGGCATGTACCTTGGCTGCAGGCACATCTCCAGTAGGGGGTGTTCAGGAGGCAGCTGATTGATGTTTCTCTCTCATCAATGTTTCTAACTCTCTCTCCCTCTCCCTTCCGCTCTGTAAAAAAATCAATAAAATATATTTTTAAAAAATATATGCTAATTAGACCGGACGTTCTTTCGGACGAAGCTGGGGCTGTGAGGGAAGCCCGGGTCCCGGGTGCCTGCCAGCAGCCGGAGGGACGGAGGGAAGCCCGGGTCCCGGGTGCCAGAGGGAAGCAGGTGCCGGCAGCTGGGGGAAGGAAGGCCTAGTCTTGCACAAATTTCGTGCATTGGGCCTCTAGTTGTACTATAAGTTACATAGACATAACCATTGGGGAAAACTGGGTGAAGGATCCATGAAAACGTCTGTATTATCTGCAATCCGTATGAATCTATCACTTCAAAAATAAAAACAAAAGTCAAACCAAAGAAAACTATGGCAACACATAATATCACTTCAATGGTATTCTTACCAAAATGCATGATCTGAATTTAACCATGAGGAAGCATCAGAAACCTAAATTCTACAGAAAACTGGCTAGTGTTCTTCAAAAGTGTCAAGACCCTAAAAGACAAAGGAGGAACAGTTCAGGATGAGAGGAAGCAAAGGAGACATGACAACTATATGCCAGCTACGGTCCTGGATTGAATCCTGGACAAGAAAAAGCACTTCCATGGAATGATTAGTGAAATTTATGAGATCTGTAACTCAGATAATAGTATTATATAAAGTTTATTTCTTGATTTTCAAATTTGTACTGGGATCTGTAAGATGTTAACATTTAGAGAACTTGGGCAAAGAATATTCATGAATTTCTTATATTGTTTTTGTAACTCCTTTGTAAATCATAAATTATTTTAAAATGGAAATTAATTTTTTTAAAAAAGGTAGTAACTTCCACAGAGGTACATATGGAGCTGGCAGGGGAGGGCTTTCTGGAGAAGGTAATGGTTCCTAAGCAGAGCTTCAAAGGATCAACATATAATAAAAAGCATAAAAAGTATCACTATGGGCAGATTTAGGCCTGATTTTGTGCATCTTTCTCTTTGGCCCTTACATCAGAATGTTTTACAGGCTTCTGTGATTGTGGCCAAAGCACTTTTGAGGCCTATACACAAATGTGTGACCAAGTTCCTACAGACAGGACACCCAATATCTGAACCAGTTGCAGAGCCAGGGCCTGGGGGCGGGAAGTCAGCCCTGACTTGGTGAGGGCACATGTTCACCAGCATAGACACACCCGGGTGTGAGAAGCAGCCAGCAAAGACGATGCTTCCCTAGGAATGAGTTAAGACATGATGAAAATTGGTGAGGCCAGAGGTACAGACCTCCTTCCAACTTCTCCTACAGACATAAAAGACAACCTTAAAGATACCAACCAGCACTGGGCAACTGAGTAGGCAGACAGTACTCCTAGATTTCTGCCAAGTAGATGACTCACAGACAATCACTTGACCAAAGTGGTGGCTAGAACTAATCTGTGATTTTCCTGCTGCTAACACATCACCTTAATTACAGAACGAGTGCCTGGAAATTAAACAGTGATGCCTTCAATTTCCTCACCTGGCTCTCTGTGAGCAGTCATAGATGAACATTTGGCTACAGGACAATGTACTTTTCCATGCCTGATTTGCATATTCCTTGGGTTGACCTGATCTCATTTGTTATTTGATTGTTGGGTCACATGGCTGGTTCATTTCTTTGAGTCTCCACGCTACAATCCTACCTCCACCATGATTTGCTTTGTAGCATTAGCAACAAGTTGAAAATGACCTAATTAAACCCAATCCTCAGTTTCCTCATTAGGGAAAACAACCAACAAGAACTCTGTGGGAGAAGTTAAATAGTTAAAATTTTGCAAAACCAAAATTGCTTGATAATAACAAGGCAGTAACTGTATGTCCCATATGCAATAAGCCATATTTTTTGTTCATTTTGCTATTTTATTTCCAGTACCTAGAAGAGTTCATAGTAGGTGCTTATAAGTGATGAACTAAGTTGATAAATTAAATTCTGAAGCTCACAGGTTAAGTTGATTGAAAAAAAAAAAAAAGAATGGTATAATAAGTATGACTATTTTTCTTGCCTCTTTCCACTAAAGAGAGCAAGCTAGTTAAGTTGTATAACCTTAGATTTTTTAAAAACGTATTTTTATTGATTTCAGAGAGGAGGGGAGAAGGGGAGAGAGAGATAGAAATATCAATGCTGAGAGAGAATCATGGATGGGCTGCATCCTGCATGCCCCCTACTGGGGATCGAGCCCGCAATCCAGGCATGTGCCCTTGACAGGAATAGAACCTGGGACACTTCAGTCTGCAGGCCAACGCTCTATCCACTGATTCAAACCAGCCAGGGCTTACCTTATATTTAAATACAGTCATGCTCAGAGCAAAGGACATAAAAAGCCTAATTTTATAGAGACATGAGAGACACCATGGGACAATGATGGCAGATGGCGAGTCAAACCCCAGTCCCACTAACTTTCCAGTTGTAGACACTGGGTTCTCTGTGTCACCCCTTCCTGCCACTTACTCGATAAGGCTTCTGTGAGGATTAAATTGAATAACATTTGTCAAGAGCCTAGGCCAGTGCCAAGGACACCATAAATGGCGGTCATTATGATTAAATGAGAACCTGCCAGCACTACAGTCAAAAGCAGCAGCATCCAAGGCAGCCTCTTGACATGGCAGTCAGGCTCCTAGTTAGGAGGCAGCATGATGTGAGGGAGGGACCAAGACTTGAATCCTGACTGCCGTTTCTTTTCTGTGAGACTTCAGGCAAATCACCTTGCTCATGGCCTCAGTTCCCTCTCTTATAATGGGGATACCACCACCAACTGCTATGTAGATAGGTCCTATTTTTTATTGTGGTGAAATCAGACACAGTGTAACACAAACCTTTTCTTGTTCAGGATGAACTTTCAGATCCATACACATATCTAAAAACTGAGAGAGCAGAGCCTGGTCCAGCAGGATGTATACAGCAACTCCCTGTTTCCGACATATTTCCTGCAGGTCTCTGAAGATGTCGATGTCTGTGAATACATCCATCACCACAGCAATCACCTGCAGGGTCAGGGTGAGGAAGGGCAAGCTGTCAGCTCATACCACCACCATCTGCAGCTCCTTGTCTGGACTCTGGACCCTATCTCATAGCTGGGAAAGGATCCCCATCCTATGATATCCTTCCTTCTCCTCCTGCAGTATTGATTTTCCCCTCACTGTGGACTCCCCTCCATCTCCAAAGACACTGTGGTCACTGTATCCTACAAATCTGGACTTGGCCTAGCTAACCCTCCCAACTGCCTCCTAGCCACTTCCCTCCACACTGGCTAATTTCTCAGAAACATACATTAATCCAATGCCCTGCCCTCCTATGATCCTATTCCATTCAACTTCTCTTCTTTTACTAAACCCCCTTCCCGTCCTATAGGCTCAGCTCAGACCAGCAAGCTGTCTAGACTCTGTGGCTAACACACCATTCCCTTAGGCCTATTGCTTCCACACTGGCTTCAGTTTCCTGTCTGTAAAAGTAAAAAAAAAACACACACAAAAAAAACCCTTAGATTCTCTGAGGCCCTTTCTGGGTGTAGCATTCTCTAAGTCTGTGATTTTGAGTGTTGTCTGATTTTGGATCACAAGCTCTGAGTTTTTGTTACAACTGAGACAGGCTCACCCCATCCACCACCAACTCGGAGCTTGGAAATGACCATACCAGGCAAGCAGATCCTCCCACTTGTGCCTCTAACACTGATACCAAATCTTCATAATGTTCTACTCCCTCCAGTAGTCAGGATCCAACCAAATGGCTCCCACAGCACCAGTCTCCCCTCTATAAAAGGTGGTCTCTAGTTCTTGATTATCTATCTGTCCACAGTATAAGTCACAAGAACAGGAATGTGGAAATATATCCTAAGGATTCTGTCCTGAAGCTTGACCAGTCCTTTCTTCTCCCCGTTAGACTACAGTTAAGAGATGCCTCAGTCAGGTAGCTTTGAGAAAATTACAGCTGTTTCCAATGTCTGTATCCTTAGCTACAAAATGGGTTAGTGAGAACTAAATTATTATGTTACATGAAATGCAAGGCACAAAAGATCTCTTAAGTATCTGTTCATTGAATCACTTTACTAGTCCATAGTTTGAGCTATCCAGACAGTTCAACACAGGGAGGCATCCGCCAGCTCCCAGCTTTCCTTGCTAAAGAGGGACTGCTCCAGACACAAAGCCTCTAACCATACCCTTTGCAGGTTTAAACCATGGCTCTCAGGTAACTCCTGTAGGGCCCTGGGGATGTAAAACATCCAGGCTAGAAACAAGTCCCTGCAAATGGAGTCATAAGTGGGGGTGTAAGCTAAGAAAACTGTTCCCCGAAGCCAAGGCTTGGAGCCTTTTACAGTCTGCGGCAATGAGGGCTTCTCTCTCCTCCCAACCTTAACAGTAAAAATGACTTTTATAATCACATTAACTCTTTGTTTTGAACGTTAAAGTATTTACAGGTCTTACATCTATGGGAGCAGAGGCATTTGAATGGGACTGATTCAATCTCTGGCTTGAGAGGATTCAGAATAGTACCTAACAGTATTTACCCCTTAATTATTTGGGGGGTAGGGGAAGAGGTTAAAGAAGTACAGAGACAGAAAGGCAATTATGCTGTCTTTCTCTAATACCCAGAGTCTCATCTACTAGGAGGAGGGACCTTGAAATGCCAGCTCCTGGGAAGTCACTGCTATGAGAAAATCTGGAAAGATCAATTTATCTCTCTAGCTGCTTCTCCCCTCCCCAATTTTTAACTTTATTTTTATTGCTGACACTATTACAGATGTACCTATTTCCCACCCTTTGTGCACCTCCACGCAGCCCCGGAATCTTCCCCGATCTGGATGAAACCCCAGCTGTGAGTTATTCTTGGTAAAGGGTACAGGGAAACTCACTGGGCACAGCAATTTAAAAAATAAAAGAGTTTTTTCTGAATTGGGGGCATCTTCAGAAGTCTATATCCTCTGGTGGATTTTTATACGGCCTATCTGCAGTTGTATCTACCCCATGCATTGAGGTCACATAGCAATAGTTAAAAGGCAGAAAAAGCCTGGGCACACAAATCCCAGTTCTGTGGTTTACTAGTTTTGTGACCCTGGGCAAACTGCTCAATGTCTTTGAGCTTTGTTTTCCTCCTCTGGCAGATACGGATAATATCAGCATCTACGTCAAAGGGCTGTTGTGAGGATTAAATGAGACAAAGCCTGGAAGGGGCTCAGGCTTGAAACTGGTGTTCAATTATGCAGTCAGCTACTTCGAGCTGAATCCTTGTACTAGGCAGAAAGGCGTCTGTAAAGAATTTGACCTAGACACAACTTATCTGCAAAGAGAGGACATGGGTGCGGGGAAGAGAAATGATATGTACTGTTAGAGGCAATGAGATTAGGGGACACTATGGAGAGCAGGGACAGTAGAGCATCTGCCCTGCAGTGGTGGACGCACCACAGGCACTCACTGTTTACCAGATAAGAGCAGAGAAGATTTCTGGAGGAGAGGACATTTGGGCTGAGTCACAAATAAGGACAATATCTGGAGAGGGGAAAAGTGAAGGGGAGGACATTCTGGCAGGAAGCCACGTGAGGACAGAGGAAGAAGTAGGAAACAATGGGGTATGTACCAGTTTGGCTGGCACGTAGAGTATGCACAAAAGGGAGCAACAGGACATGACTGAGAGGTCAAAGAGCAAGATCACAGAAGGCCTTGAATGCCAACCAAGGCAATGGAGGGAAAGGGGTTTAAGAAGAGTAATGAGTTCAAAGTGAAGACCACAACAGACTGAAGAAGCTGATGCTGGAAGAAAGGAAGGGGTAGGCTGGAGATCTGGCCCCACCTCCTCCAACTCAGGTCCTTGTACCCAAGTGCCCAAAACACAGCAGGCACTTACTTTTAGGTTCGGCAAGCATTTAAGAACACTTTATTTTTTAAATGTGATAGAGGTTTTGATGATGGAAGCAATGAGGATTAAAGAGGAAAGGGGCCATGGGAGAGCAAAGCAATGGACTGCATGGACTAGAAGAGGAAAGAAGAGGGAAGGAAGGGTGGGAAGAGGCAGAGGAAGATTCAGGTTTACATAAACAGCAAACAGAAAAAGAAAGAAGCTTGAGGAGAAGCTTCAAAACTGGCAGTAAGAGAGGTGGGGGAAATAAGAGATCAACTGAAGGACTTATATGCATGCATACAAGAGTAACCAACAGATGCAAAACATTGGGAGGTGAGGGCATTTATGGGAGTGGGGTGGGGGGGCAATGGTAAGATATGTACACATATAATACCTTAATAAAATAAAATAAAATAAAATAAAAATAAAATAAAATAAAATAAAAAACAGGCAGTAAAACCTTCATGGGGGGTTCTATACAGGTGTAAGAATGAGAGTAAAGCTCACAAGAGAAAGCTAGAGGAACAGAGATACCTACTTGCTTCTCTTATATCCCACTATTCCTTCAAACATCCAGTGAGCCAACCATAAGCCTGGAATGGCACTGGGCTTTGAGGACCAAGGGTCAATCAATGTCCTCAAGAAACCCTACTACTGAGGGACACAGGAGATGAGTCAGGGTTCAGACAGTGTGATGGGACCAATGGACATGCACCAAGGAAGCCAGCCCAGCTGGCCAGGTTAGAGAAGGTTGAGAACTGCTGGAGGCAGGGACTCAGGAGCAGGGCCATTGGTATAAATCACCTGCCAAACAGAATGTAGAGTCACAACTCCATAAAACAACGGTACAAACAATAGCTTTGTTAGGTTTCACCGGTTGCTTTTAAAGCCTCAACCCTTCCTGTGTGTACTGAAAATAACTGGTTTGAATGCTGGTCCCCAGCACCCACAGGGTATTTAGAGGATAGACAGAGGCATTTCTTCCTGACTCCCCTGTACCCTTACTAGAGCAGAACTCTTTTTTTAAAGTATGTTTTTATTGATTTTTTATAGAAAGAGGAAGGGAGGAGAAAAGATAGAAACATTGATGATAGAGAAACATAGATCAGCTGCCTCCTGCACACCCTCTACTGTGGATCAAGCCCACAACTTGGGCATATGCCCTGATGAAGAATCGAACCAGCGACCTCTGTGGTGCATGGGACAACGCTCAATCCACTGAGCCATGCCAGTTGGGCTAGAGCAGGACTCAAGACTTCTGTAGAAGGAGCAGCCCGCTACATTTAAGCCATCAGTAGGAAATCCCTCCTTCCTTCCTTCAATACCCAAGCCCTGCACCCCTATACTCTCCCTCCTCAGCCCCACCAGTCCCCATGCAACCAAGCTCTGCAGAGTAGAACTAGACCTGGGGCTTCTCAAATCTCTGAGGGAACAGTCTCTTCAGTGAGCCGAGCAATGACCTGGACTCATTCACTAGCCAGCCAAGTGCCAGCTTTCCAAGGCCAGACACATCTCCTAGGTGTTGGTGTTCATGCTGCAGGGCCCCAGAAGTACATCTGGACTTGACAGAGGCACAGAAACCAGTCACTGCTCCCTCCCTGAGGAATAATTCAGGGATGGACAAAGGAGAGACATCAGAAAGGTGGGCATCCCGCCCTGACCAGTTTGGCTCAGTGGATAGAGCGTCGGCCTGCAGACTGGGGGGGTCCCGGGTTCGGTTCCGGTCAAGGGCATGTACCTTGGTTGCGGGCACATCCCCAGTAGGGGGTGTGCAGGAGGCGGCTGATTGATGTTTCTCTCTCATCAATGTTTCTGACTCTCTATCCCTCTCCCTTCCTCTCTGTAAAAAATCAATAAAATATATTTAAAAAAAAAAAAAAAAAGGTGGGCATCCCATGGCCATCAAGTGCCTGTATGATCACTGTGGGCCCTGCCCTGTCCCAGCCTCTGCTTCACAGAGCCTGCCCACTTTCTTAGGGCTAGAAACTCTGTAAGTGGTGACTTTTGAGAGTCTATTCCAGTTCTGGAGCAGCCACACCTGTCAATCCCACATCATCATCGCAGGTGACAAAGCCCCAAGCCTTACTCCACCCTACCAACTATCCCTTGCTGATTTATACCAAGGGACTTGGTGGTCCATGCAGTTAGAATAACAGTCTCAGGTATTCTTGGTCTTTAGGAAGGGCACAAAACCTGTTTATGCTACTTTTCACATAGAACTGGAATCTTTTCTACATGTCTTCTTGCACAAAAGCTCTAAAGAGATATCTAGATATTTCAAAACCCCATTAATTGTTATCCCCAATTTACAAATGAGAAAAATAAAGCTTGGAGAAGTTAGGTAACTCGTTCAAAGCAACACACTTAAGCAAATGCAGGAGCTGGAATTTCAGCTCAGGTCTGTGTGACTCCAGAGCTATGTGGTAAAGTGTTAAACTAAATATTACTCCAAACAAGTCTAGTAATGTTCAGTCTGCAAATGACTGAGAGCCTGGACTAAATCCTGAAAGGATCAGTAAAGTACCTGGGATCAAGCCCGCCACAGAGGATGATTACAAATAACATGCAATAAATCAGAGCAAATACTAAGGAAACTTGGAACTCCCTAGACAGTGGGCACCTTTTCTCTGAAGGTGCTACTGCTAATTCCAAATGGACTAAATCAGGATGTCTTGAGAAACAAAGATATTATGTGAACAGGCTATAGAATTAGACCTGGACATGGATCCTGGATCTTCCACTTTCAAGCACCATGTACCCTCTAGCAAGTTACTTAAGGTGCAAATAATACTGTCTATATGTTATAGTGTTTGAGGGTTCAGTCAATGAGAGAATTCATGTCAACATTTGATAGTTCCTGGCATAAAGAAAGCCCTCCTATGGCAGCTAATATTTAGTCCCAATTCTGCCACTACTTCTGGCCAAGTCATTCTACCCGAGCTGCCTCCTCAAACACGGCCCCTTCCAGCTCTAAAGTCTGATTCATACGCCCTCGATGGGCTGGGCTGGGAACTGACCCAGCACATGAGCAGCCTCAAGGGGCCACTCAGTCATTCCAGTTCTCATTCCAGTTCTTCCTCTGCGTGAAGCAGGATGTTTGTGTCAATCACCCCTTCCTATTGCACCTCAGTTTCCCTCCCTTCCCACCCATAGTAATAAAGCAAGGACACGTGTGCAACATGCTTGGAATTCTATCAAAATTCTGTGCACATTCAAAGATGCGTCAACCTAACCAGTGGTCAACATAGCCTGGCTGATGAATTCCTCACACTGACCACATGACACCCGAAGTCAATTTCCTTCAACTCCCTAGACCAGTGGTCGGCAAACTCATTAGTCAACAGAGCCAAATATCAACAGTACAATGATTGAAATTTCTTTTGAGAGCCAATTTTTTTTAAACTTAAACTTCTTCTAACGCTACTTCTTCAAGATAGACTCACCCAGGCCGTGGTATTTTGTGGAAGAGCCACACTCAAGGGGCCAGAGAGCCGCATGTGGCTCGCGAGCCACGGTTTGCCAACCACTGCCCTAGGGCACCAGCCACTTCTTCTGAAAATATTCTTGCTAAAAAAGCAAAAGATAGCCTTAGTGGGTTTGGCTCAGTGGATACAGCATTGGCCTGCAGACCAAAGGATCCAGGGTTTGATTCCAGACAAGGGCACGTACCTAGGTTGCAGGCTTCTCCCCGGCCTTTTTACCCTGATCGGGGTACGTGCAGGAGAGCAATCAATAGATGTGTTTCTCTCACATCAATGCTTGTCTTTCCCTCTCTCTTCCACTCTCTCTAAAAAGATCAATGTAAAAATATCCTCAGGCGAGGATTAACAATAAATAAATAAATAAATAAATAAATAAATAAATAAATAAATAAATAGGCAAAAGACATATTTTCCCTCAATTTCTTACAGCTTTTAATACAACAGCAATTCTCTCCTTGGAATTTCTTTAAAAAGCTTTAAACTATCATGATAACATCTCCAGGGTTTAATAAAAAGAAAACATAAATTTCCATAGCAAAACCTAATTTTGCCTGTGTTTTCTCTCTAGATTTCATAGGCTGTTCTTATAAAATTAACAATTCAAGTGTCAGATTGGAGTGTTGGTAGAGCCTCCACCTGCAGAAAGTGGCACAGTGCCTCTCCAGGAAGGCAGGGGGAGGGAGCCAGGTTTTCATTGGCCTTTAGAGGGACCGACCATACACACAGCTGCATTTCCTCTGTACTGTTCCAGCCTGAAGTATACAGGTGGGCTGGGTTTTTAGAAAGGGAAGGAAAAGCATCAAGAGATGGTTTTTTGTGGGGTTTTTTTGCGGGGGAAACGGTTGTGGGGGAGAGAGAAGGGCTTGTCGGTCAATCATTCTGAGTTATTTTTATTTTATAATTACAGAAAACATTTGCTTGGTTCCAAAATCCAATCTACAAAACAAGGTACATTCAGAGACCCTGGATTACATCCTTATTCCTTCCCTCCTTTTTCCTCCCTCCCCATTAAGATAATAATTTCAATTAGTTTTCAGTTTATTCTTCCATTTTTTAAATAAAAATACATATGTGTATGCATGCTTAAACATACTTAATATAAGTATGAGTATGTTTATACGTGTGTGTATATGTGTTCATATCCCTCTGCAGATAAAAGGCAGCATATGATACATTGTCCTAGATTAGTGCTGTCCAGCAGAATCTTCTGAGATGGCAGATGTTCTATATCTGTGCTGCCCAACAAGATAGGTACTAGCCACAAGTGGCTATTAAGTACTTGAAATGTGGCTAGTGGAATAGAGGAACTGCTTTTATCGTATTTCATTGTAATTCGTATAAATTTAAATTGCTACATGTGGTTAACGGCTACCGTATTGGTCACTGAAGTTCTAGACACTTCATACCAAAAAATGGGAGTTAGTCCTCATTCCTTTTCAGAGCTGCAGGACACTCCATTATGTAGAAGAGTAGGTTTACTCACCAACCCTCTCCTGGAGGGTGTTTGAGCTCTTCTGGGCTTTTACTATTAAATTAATGCTACAACAAATAACCTACTGCATATATTCATATTTTTGCCACTAAATTCCAGTGCAGAGGTTCTATCATTTGCATCAGGAATTTTAGAAAACCAGTACATACACACTACTTCTTTTTCTTGAGATAACTTATCCTATATCCACAAAATAATCCACAGCTTCTCTGATGGGTTTAAAGAGGAAAAAAAAAATAAAGAAATGAAATGGCAAGCAGAAAATAAAATGGTGGTTGCCAGGGGCTGGGAGGACAGAATAGGGAATTCAATAGGATATGGAGTTTCCATTTTGTAAGGAGAAAATGTTCTGGAGATATGTGGTGGTAATGGTTGCACAGCAATGTAATGTACTTAATGTACACTTAAAAAGTGGTAAATTTGCCTGGTCAGTGTGGCTCAATGGTTGAGCATCGACCTCTGAACCAGGACATCACTGTTCGATTCCTGGTCAGGGCACATGCCGGAGTTATGGCTCAATTCCCAGTAGGGGGCATGCAGGAGGCAGCTGATCAATGATTCTCTCTCACTGATGTTTCTATCTCTCCATTTTCCTCTCTGGGGGGGAAAATAAACATTGAAAAAAAAGTGGTAAATTTGTGATGTATATTGACCACAATTAAGAAGAAGAAATGCTGCTCAGCACCCTACCATGCACAGGACAGCCCCTTGGGACACAGAATTATCTGGCCCAAAATATCCACAGTGGCAAGGTTGAGAAAGTCTGCCCTACGTTGATATGAGCATCTGGAACAGAAACTGATCACACCACACAGGCTCTATTGTAACTAAGAGGAGAGTTGAGCAACATCAGGAGAGCCTCAATTCAGATACAACCTCATGCACACCAGGGGCCTCTGACAGATTCCTCAGCTGCCACTTGTCCTGGTAGGACTCTTGGTCAACACAATGACAGCATCTACTAATGCTCAGGTTATCAGAAGGATACCCAAGGATGTAGTCACAGCAAAAGTGCCTCTTTGAAGCAAAAGCACAAATGGAATAGGCAGCTGTTAAGAACGATGGCTCTGAGGAGTGAGGAACCTCCTGGGAAGATGAGCTTTGCCCATGCAGAAAGCAGGTCCAGCCCCATAGCCAGAGCAGAAGCACATGGCCAAATGAGGGCATGCCCCTGGTAAGGGGCATGAAGGAGGCAGCCAATCAATGTTTCTCTCTCCTTCTCCCTCTCCTTAAAAGTCAAAAAAATAAGATATTTAAAAAATACAATAGCACTGGCCAGTATGGCTCAATTGGTTGAGTGCCATCCCATGCACCAAAAGGTCAGCAAATTCTATTCCTGGTCAGGGCACATACCCAGGCTGAGGGTTTGATCCCCAGGCGGGGTGCATATGGGAAGCAACCGATTGACGTTTCTCTCTCACATCTCTCTGTCCCTATCCCTCTGAAATAAATAAATAAACCAGCCAACAAACAAACATTTAAAAAATACAATAGTGCAGGAGTAGATTTTGGAGTAGGTGTGTAAGGGGAAAATTCAATCTAGTTCAAAATTACCCTGAAAATTCCTTAGGAAGCAAACATCTCTGCTCTCAAAAAGTCCAAAGCAGCCCAGCCGGAGTGGCTCAGTGGTTGAATGTAGAGCTATGAACCAGGAGGTCACAGTTCAATTCCCCGTCAGGGCATATGCCCGGGTTGCAGGTTTGATCCCCCGTGTGAGATGTGCAGGAAGCAGCTGATCAATGACTCTCTCATCATTGATGTTTCTATCTCTCCCTGTTCCTTCCTCTCTGAAATCAATAAAAATATATTTTTTAGAAAGTCCAAAGCAGTCCATATCTTCTCCAGCTTTGGTGAAGCTCAACTGAGCACGAGGTAAATAGTCAGCTTGTATGCAGAAGCCATGTCGTAGATAAATCATGTTTTTTAAGCATCATACCTCACTTACTATGGCAGAACACCCACACTTTGAAAGGTACACGGAAACTGAGCCAATGGAGACTGGGAGAAGCTCCAGTCACACCTACTGTGGGATAAGTACTTGTTGCATGGAAAGGCAGGCAGAATCCCCAGAACTATTGCATTGTCACCCTTGGTACCCCTTCCCATCCCCCCCAAATGCATGTAGCTGAATGATCAAAGGTGCATATGATGGGTCTCCACAGTATCTTCTGAGGACCTCTTCCATGTCAAAACAGCTCAAAAAGCAGCATGAGTCCCGGATGAGGGTGAAACCTATCCCAGAATTGAACTGTCCATTCAGGCTACAAAACCAGAACTAGACACTGCCATTTACCAAATAACCTTGCTTTGTGCTTATGCCCAGTCTTCTTCCAGAAAAGGGCAGATTTAGTACTGTCATTGTCATTTTCTGTTCATAAGATATTTCATGTGGAAATTAAAAGTCCAAATCTTAAGAAACGGAAAAATCTTTAGCCTGTTGAAAACTACCAATGCAACAATCCTTCCTCACAGCACGGAGGACATGTGGAGCAGTAATTAAGAGCACGGGGTCAGGAGCCAGGCAGTCTTGGGCTTGAGCTCAGCTCTGTCCCCCATTAACTGCATGATCTTGAGCAAGTTACTTAACCTCTCTGTGCCTGGTCTCTTCTTAACTGTGGCTTCCTCCTAGGGCTGGGAGGGTTAAATAAGAGAATCCAGGAAAAGGGCTTAGCACAGAAACTGACCCATTAAAAGTGCTCAATCATCACCAAGTGTTTTTGCTACCACAGTGCAGATACAGAATGGCTTCTCATCTCATCGTGAAACTGAGACCTCATCTTCACAGTCTTTGCTGTCGCAGGTACCGGACTGCAAAGTATGTGGTCAAAGTGACACAGCCCCTCCTGTGTACACAACACACACCTCTACCCAGAACAACAGCACTGGACCAGCCACCAGATTAGCTCTCTATTACCTGTCTCCTTCATAAGCCTCTGTCCACCTGAGGACAAAAATGGCTCCTTATCTCCACATGGCACAGGCAGAGTGTGGTGGCTGACAATGGTTAACAGATGCTGTGCCTTAGTTTGAGTCCTGGCTCTGTCCTTCACCAGTTGTGAAATCTCGGCAATTCCATTACCTGCAAAATGGGATTACATGGAACAGTGCCTGGCAAAGAAAGCATTATGTTGTGTGTGTGTGTGTGTGTGTGTGTGTGTGTGTGTGTGTGTGTGTGTGTTTTTAAATAAAAGAGATGGTTTCTGAGACATCACATTTAGCAAGTCTCAAATTCAACTCATCTCCCTATCCATACCCCCAGCCTTATTTTTCTGTATTCTAATTTGGTAGCATCAAGCTAAAAAATCTCTATCCTCAACTCTTCCTATACCTTCTTCTCTTTGTCTTTGCCTACTCTCCTGTCCCCTCCCTCACTACTCTTCCAGGCCATCTAATGACCAAGTCCCATCAATCCTACCTAAAATTCACCTCCCTGCCCCAGCACTGCCTTATTAGCACAGACCTTCTTCTAACACATAGATCCCTCTGGTCCCCTCCTTACAACCACCCTGGATACCAGTCTCTAATGCACCCACCTACTGCAGGAACACCAAACTGATCGTGCTCCTCTCCTCCCTCTAAACCAGAGGTGGGCAAACTTTTTGACTCGAGGGTCACAATGGGTTCTTAAACTGGACCAAAGGGCCAGAACAAAAGCATGGATGGAGTGTTTGTGTGAACTAATATAAATTCAAAGTAAAGGAGCGGAGGGGAGAGCAAGAGAACCCTCCGCTCTTTCGGCTCCGCGGGCCAGATAGAACAGCCAAATGGGCCGGATCCGGCCCGCGGGCCGTAGTTTGCCCACGGCTGTACCTTCAAAGGCTCCCCAATGCTCCTTTAAGTAGTATGCAAAGCCTGACAGTCTGGCCCATGCCCCCCTCCAGCCTCCTCTCCTACCACTAACCCTCACATGCTTTCTGCTCCAGCTGTAAGGAACTTGGCTGCCTCCCAAACATGACAGGTCCTTTCACACTTCTGGGCCAGTCCCTGCCCTCTGGCCTGGCAAGCCCCACCACCCATCCTCTGGGATGCAGCTCCAAGGTCACCACACTCCTGAGAGGCTTTCTTTCTTCAGCCCCTCCCCTACTACCTGCAGCAACCTCACTGCTTCCCACCAGCAGACTCCCAAGTGCGGGCAAGGATCATGCCCTCCACCTGTGGCCCCAGCCCCTGACACAGTGTCTGATATACAGCAGACACTGAAAAAGCAAGTATTGGGCACATGGGAGACACACTGAAAATACTTACCAAATTTAAAGGTAATGTGCCAGTTATCAGTAAAAAATCACCCAGGTTCCAAATACAGAATCTTAAAGATTTTAGTGTGTGGCTGGATTAGGGCACAGAATGGAACAGGAGGTTCTACCCAGGAATGTCAGCATTACAGAATGCCCCAGGGCACAGCAGAGCCTGAGCGCCAGCAGCAAGTCCCTTCTAAAGCCAGCCTAAGAGTTTATAGACAGTTTTCCCTCTGGCATTAACTCCAGTGCCCCTTCACTACCACTAAAAATTAAAGCTGGGCAATAGGCTAGGGCAGTGGTCGGCAAACCGGCTCGCGAGCCACATGCGGCTCTTTGGCCCCTTGAGTGTGGCTCTTCCACAAAATACCACGTGCAGGCGCGCACGTACAGTGCGATTGAAACTTCGTGGCCCATGCGCAGAAGTCGGTTTTCGGCTCTCAAAAGAAATTTCAATCGTTGTACTGTTGATATTTGGCTCTGTTGACTAATGAGTTTGCCGACCACTGGGCAAGGGCAATCTCTCTCTTTTATGGAGACCTGTTCGTTTCTTTTCTCAAGTTCCAAGTCCTGGAGGTAAGCTTTGGGAATGCACACCAACCCCACAATCGAGCCTTTTTCTATCTTTTTAACCTCTCATTGAACTCCCAGTGTCAGCAGCATCAAAAGGACCCTCAGCACACTTGAAGCACTACAGAGCTGATACTGGCTTAGCTGGAGCTCACATCTACTCCCCCAAAGGACTAGCCTGTTGTATCCCCTACCCGCCACAACCCCATCATCAGGCAAAAAAGGCAGCCAGCATCAGGAACATTGGGGGACTAGGGGCTTGTTCCTGAAGTTGGCTATCTCAACTAGACTTGATGCACAGATATCGTAACTCAGTCACACTCAAGTGCCACCCCTAGCTAGTCTAGCTAAGGCCTAGTGCTTTACTGCCATGCTCCTGGCCGAGACTACCCACCTTGTGTGCTGCATTCTTCCTCCCTGACTGCCAGGTACCAAGCATCCCGCTGCAGTTCCATCCTGGCTGGTGAGACAAGACCTCCCTCCCCCTGCACCCCAATACCATGTCACACTAAGAGTCCAACAACCGCACCAAAACCGCTGTGAGTAGAGTCGACCTAAATGCAGGGGTCTGCATTTTAGGAAGCCACTGCTAACTGGGGCATCATCCAGCCTATGAAAAAGCAACTCCCTGCCCCACCCATTCACAGAGGGAGCAACTTTCTCCACACTCTGTATGTACTGCCACTCTTGTCTGTATTTGCTTTCTGCAATATGAGACAGGTGGAGGTGCCTAACAATAATAGATTCCTAATGGCCCACAGTTGTCCCTGGGGACAATCTTTCAGGAACTTTTCCCGAGCAACTCCTAAGTTAGAAGCCCTGAAAGTGGGATCTAGTGTTGGCTGACAGCCAGGAAAGTTGGGAATCTGGTTTGGTTTAACTAAAATTTGAAAATGGAGGTATTTATGGTCCCCTTTCCCAGGAGATGTGAATATTAGGAGCTGGAACTCAGGCACAATTCGATTCTTGGCGGCCGAGATTCCTTCCACTCTCCCCAACCATAAAGAGGGGCCAGGAGATCAGGAATTCGAGGGGTGATACACAGGGTGGGGCCCTGCGCTCCCAAGAGGCCTCAGTTGTCCATTCTTGAAGAGGGTCTCTGGTCCGACCCGGGACCGAGGCATCCCGAGGGACCCGGGCCGGGCCACTCACCTCCCGCGCCGAGCGGAGCTGCTGGCGCAGCGCGTCCTTGCAGCCGTAGGGGCCGCCGGCGCCCGCGCCACGGGGCTGGAAGTGCGCCTCGACGCGCGTGGCGCCGCGGTAGGCGCCCTGATAGAAGGCCGGCCAGCCGAGCTCCAGCAGCGGCGGCTCCAGGTCCGACTGCTCGGGGAAGTAGGTGCCGGACGAGCAGTCGTGTGACGAGCCGAAGGAGTCCTCGGCCTCCGCCGCCGCGCCCTCCTCGCGGGGCCGCTCGGCCGTGCGCAGAATGGAGCGCACCTCGTCGGGGTTCAGGAAGCGACCCAGGCGCTCCTGTCGCAGGAAGGCCGCGAAGGCGTCGGGGCCGCCCGCCACCAGCTCCTCGAGCGCCAGGCGCTGCGCTTCGCTGTACAGCTCAGCCAGGTTGGCCGGCCCGCACGGCGACAAGCAGGCGGCGGGCAGCTCGTCCAATCCCTCAGGCAACAAAGCCATGGCAGTGCTCAGACCGTACAGAGCTCGGAAGACAGAGGACGGGCAGATCTTTTTATAGCCCCTTTGAATCAAACCGGCCCGCGCCATTGGCCGCGCCGCCCCGCCCCGGCTTTCCCATTGGCTGTTTTCTCCTAACGGCGGTGTTCGGACGCAGTGCACGCCGCTACGGCCCGCCCCTTGACGTGCATTGGCTGCCTCGCGGCCAGGCCCCGCCCCGCGACTCCGCTTGGGCAGTGTTCCAGGTCTGCTCTGGTTCTGGGGTTGCTTCACGAAACTTAATTTTGGCGACTCTGTCCTGCTCCAAGGTAGTCGTTCCTGCTCGGGCCCCGCGGAGCACGGATCTCTTCACAGTCAGCTAAAGGAGGGACAGGCCTGATGGCCGCGTGGCCCCGGGTAGTGGCCCAGGCAGCGGAGCCCGAACTGAAGCCGGAGAGCCCAGCCCCTGCCATCCTAGCGCGCCCCCTGCCGGGCGGCCGTTCAAGGCCAGGTGCGATCAGACATAGGCACTTGGAGAGGCAGGCGCCTGCTCCCCAGGTACACTGACCACGGTGCTCCTGGGTTCTCAGAGCTTGGGCGTGACCAGCCATGTCTCCTGCATTTAATCATTCATTCAAAAATGGCGGTCTAGCCCTGACTGATCTGGCTCAGTGGATAGAGTGTCGGCCTGCGGACTCAAGGGTCCCAGGTTCGATTCCAGTCAAGGGCATGTACCTTGGTTGCGGGCACATCCCCAGTGGGGGGTGTGCAGGAGGCAGCTGATTGATGTTTCTCTCTCATCAATGTTTCTAACTCTCTCTCCCTCTCCCTTCCTCTCTGTAAAAACATCAATAAAATATATTTTTTTAAAAATTAAAAATGGTCTATCGTAATACCCCTCCTTTGATTACACCCTTAGGTAGCTTTCTCTTCTCTCACTTCATCGTGTTTTTGCCTGGCAAAACTCCAACCCACTCTCCACCTACTTTCCACTTGCACCTAGTTGTGCAGGTTGACTAATTGTGTTTTAAATTTATTATCTCAAGTGCCTGCTAGCCTACATTCCCTTCATTCATTTTACCTTTTCCTCTCTCGTATTCTTAAAATTTGCTTCCTATTTCACTGGGAAAATAAAAGCAATCAGAGAGAACTTCCACATGCTCTAATCACATCCTCGTCTCTGCCTACATACTGGGCCTTCTGCTGCTATTGATCAACAGTCACCTCCATTTGGGCCCTAGTTGCCAGCCCCTCAGCTACTAACCTATATCTCTCCAGCAATTCTCTCCTCTCTCCGGGATCATCCATTTCCCTTCGTTACTGGTTCATTCCTATCAGCATTCAAACATGCTGAAATATTTTTCATCTTAAAACAACCTTCTCTCGACCCCACTATATTTCTTCCTCCCCATTTCTCTGCTCATTTTGATAACATAAAACCTCAAAAGAATTGTGCATATTCGCTGTCTCCAGTTTTCCCTCCCATTCTTTCTTGAACCCTATTCAATCAAGCTTATGCCTCCTTTACGCTACCAAAGCCTCTTGTCTAGGTCATCATGAACTCCACAGTGCTAAATCCAATAGTCAATTTTTAGGCCTCATTTTCCATGTGTAAATGAGAGGGCATATGTACAACTGTAAAGTGCTTCCTAAGTGTCACAGATTACCATCATTATTTAGAAACCAATAAACTTTTAAACTGGATGAATGCCCATTGTGGCAAAGATACCTCTGTTCTTCCCATCCTCTCCTCATCCCCAACCTGTTTGTGAAGCTTTCCAAGGCCAAGTGTGGGGCTTTCCACGTGTCCCTGCTCTAGCATCTCGTGTCCAGAAGGGTCCAAGAAAGCACTCTTTCCATCTTCTTCTGAGATACCAACAAATGTCTGCAAATGTCAAAGACAAGGTCCATGGTCTGGGACTGTGCAACCACATAACTTGTCAATGCCTCTATTGCCTGGGGGAAAAGTAAGAATAACCAGGGTTTCACCTGCTGTGTTGTTGCAATGTGAAGTAGTATATAGCATTTTACCTCCTCACTATCAGCTATATGAGGAAAAGGATTGGGGTGGGAAGTGGGGAAGAGGATAGTGCACTCCCAAGACAGAACAGAACAGGGCAGCCCTGTTACATATAAATATGTCATCAGACAAACCTTTGAAAGTCAATGTTAATTCCAAAGGGAGCATTGACAGAGTGAAGGTCATTCTCAATCATCTACCTTTTCTTGAATTCACGAAGTTTCACCATCTCCCAGTCTAGAAAGACATCTCCATGTCTGAGACCTCAGAGCTCCCTCTGCTTTAGGGGCCTCTTGGCAGAGTCTTCTGTGGTGGGGGGCAGGGATTCCCACTTCCTATCCCAGGCATCACCTCTTTGTGAATTCAACTCAGCACAGTTCAAGAGAGCTCACAACAATGACCACAGCCACACTTACAGATGTTATTAAAAGGAATTTAATAATCTTAATTAAAAACTCAACAGCGAATTCCGTCACAGGCCTTGGCAGCTGGAAGCAACTCCAGGGGCATGCCCCTTTGGGATGTGGTTGGGCCATGGTCTTGGACACGAGGCCCACCACTGCCGGATGGTGAGGAGCTACCTGAAAGTTACTTCAATACAATATCAAAGATCCTTGAGGATTTTTTTTAAAAAAAGTTTTAAATATATTAGACTCTCTTGATTGCCATTTTTTACACAAAGCTGCTGATACAGTATACAGAGTTTTAACTTTTTTTTCACATA
The DNA here is from genome assembly GCF_963455305.1 of Plecotus auritus. Taxonomy (NCBI): domain Eukaryota; kingdom Metazoa; phylum Chordata; class Mammalia; order Chiroptera; family Vespertilionidae; genus Plecotus; species Plecotus auritus. Next base: position 21,532,695 of record NC_137782.1, on the reverse strand, counting down.
AAATACATTTTTCTTAATTGTTCTCTGTACATCAGTGGCTTCTGGTCTGGTGAATTATTGCGGAGGGCTGGGGATCTGCAGACATTTCCTGGGTGTGCAGAGCCAGGCCCCGCACTATGGCACTTGCATGCCCATGGGAAGCAGGTCCTCTGGCCAACTGGCCAGCAAGAGACTCCTATCAAGGAGAGGGCTATAGCTTTTAGCAAAGGGATCACTTCTATTGAGTTATCCACTGACCACATGACCCTTTGCTCTTATGTGCCCTGGGGGTGGGGAGGCTGTCCCCAGGCTACAATAGCAAGAGTTAAATATAGTCCTTCTGAGCATCTTATAGGGAGCGCCTTCTGGGAAAGCAGATGGAAGAGAGAGCTCAAGATCAAAAAGTATCTGACATCAAGAACCCAAATAGTCTTAAGTTACTACAAAGCCAACAAACTGTGGTGAGATAGGACAGGGGACATAGCCTTGTTAACTTTCTAAACCCATTTAAGTTGATCAAACAGTGCAGAGCAGTTTCATTGATGCTGCATATCTGATGGAGAACTACATCCTGAAGTCTTTAGTAGACTTGAGTCTAGGGTTCATTCAGCTTCCCTGAGTTACTGGCCAGAAACTCACCAATTTTCAATAGTCTGGGGCTTAGGGTGGAGTGAGAGCAAGGGCCAGAGCTCACAGTGAGCCATGTGGCACCTGCTTTGGAAGTAGCCTCCTTCAATCTGCCAGGAGCTGCCAACAGACCTGGATCTCAGCAAGAGCTGGGCATCTGGTCAACCTTGCCAGCATTCTTCCAGCTCCTTGACCCACACCTGCCCAAAAGAGAGGCAATTCACGCGGAAAGGCTTCGATGTTAAAGGAGAAGCTCTTTTTCTTCCCATTATCCATTGGTGGAGCAGGAAGATTACATAATAAATAGCAAAAATGAGGAAGAGACAATGAGTTTTAAAACCTGAGATGCATTTGGCAGCAAATTCCAGAATCCTTATTTTTCTAGACACTGACCTCAAACTGCTATTATATAGTGCCTCAAAGATGTTGGCTTGAAGGCAGCTAGGAACCCTGAGAGCTCCATATAGACTTGGGATGGTGTCTGCCTGGAATCCAAGATCCAGCGTCTGCATTTAGTGGCAAATGTCATCTAGGGATATTGGACCAGGATGCAGTCATTCTATCTCAGATTAATTGAATGGGCTGCTGCTGACACCCATGGTCCTCGAGGGATGAAAACCGTAAGAGCAGTCTCCTCATTCTATCTTGTCCCTCCTTAACCCACAGAACCTAACATAGTGCCTGGTATGTCACAACTACTCAATATACTACATGAGTGAATAAATGGATGACCTTGGCCCCAGCTTGTCCTTCAACACCCAAGAGACCTATGGGAAAAGTACCCCAGGTACTTGAAGCCCCAACAGGGACTGGTTTATCCCTGATTGAAAATATGAGCTTGTGCTCAAGAGTCTTTAGTTGTCTCCTGTTGGGGAATCAGTGGGATTCCCAGCCTTCTGGGTAGAGAGGAACAGCCCAGGAGGCAGGAAGCAAGAGGGGAGGAAGGGATGGCCAGAGGGCTTGGAGTGGGCAATAAATGCCTCCAATCTCTGGGCCCTGAGCAAACAGCTCCAAAAACCTGCCCAACTCTCTCTGGAGGAGTATGTGGCTTCCCTCAGCACTCCCCAGCTTACAGCTTAAGTTGGCTCAAAAGGAATTTCAGTGTTAGTTTGATCTGAACACTGTTTTAAGTATATCCCTGCCCTGTTCTGGCCATAGGCTGAGATGATGGAGAGCCCACTCCAGACCCCAGGGACATAGGAGGCATCACACACACGTCTGTAGTCTCCTGACCTGCCCCTCCACCCAAGACTGGAACTGTCCTGGAGTTGGGGTGGGGCGCCTGGTGCTGTGACCCTCCCTGCATACAAGAGCCACCGGGGGTACAATGACTCTCCTGAGCCCTGTGCTCTCTTGCCCAGCTGCCCTTCTCCTGGGAAAGCATCAGCCAGGACCCCTGGGAGCCAGCTCCCTCTCTGGGTTAGGGGAGTGTGTGGGGACCACAGTGGGGACTGGAACTTACAAACAGCAGACCCATTACTAAAGCTGTGGCACAAAGGGAACTTCTCCAGCCACAGTCCCCTGGCCCAGGTGCCTCCAGAGTTTTCATAGGCTCAGAAAGGGAACCCAGATTTGTCCCCCAAATTGCAGAATCTGGATCTAGGGGGCACCTTCAGAGCTCTAAGGAGGTAGTTTTAGGACAAATAAAAGGTGCACAGAGCAGGGAACAAACCTGCTCATTAGTTACACCAATGGGTTTTAGCTGAGCCAGTGGATAGTGCCCAACTAATGGGCGACAATTTCAAAGGGGCTCATGAGAGAATGCAGTGGGGAGGTGATGGGCAGCCTGCCCCACCGGTGAGTTGAATGGGTGGTCACACAGCTGGCTCCTGGCATGGAATAGGCTTGTGACCAACCTCCCCACCAACACTCTCCTGAATGCAGGTCAGGGTGTTGGCCATGAGCACTGTGGATGTGCAGCCCTGGGGTGTCACCACTCCAGCAGGAACAGGCTGGGAGTCCCTGGGCCAGGCAGGAACTCACAAGGGCCAACTGGCAAAGCAGGACCTGGGATCCTGAGCATTCACTCTAGCAGTGGGGAGGGGGTGGCAGGCAGCAGCCCCTCACTGCTCACTCTGATGGCTCAGTCTGGGGAGGGCTGGCTGAGAAAATGCCAACACGAACTCACCCCTCTCCTTTGAAAAGCCCTTCCAACTGAAGCTCCTAAATTCATTTTTCCAACACGAGCCAGGACAACCTAATGATCATAACATTCTCCATAAAAGCAGCCAAATTCAGTTACCTCCTGCCTAGAGTTTTACAGCTTTAAATAGTCCTTTTATGAAACTCACTTTTGGAAATACTGCCTTTGTTACCCCCTCCACTTTTTGGTGCTTTCATACAAAAACAAAATGTGATCTGGAATATTCCGGGAATAGAATAGCCTGGTTTTCCACCTTGGCCCCTGGGCATTCACACAACTAGTTCCTGGCATGAGCAAGGATGTGGGGAGCAGGTCTGTGTCCATTTCATCTACCCATGTGGGTTCATGGCTTCCTCTGGGCACAGAGAGCACTTCCTGCTCCTGTCAGATGTGGATGTGGCCCAGACCCCAAAAGGACTCTGGGCAGGACTATGGGTCTCAGCTTAGCAGGCCCCCTCCCCTGCTAAAGCCACATTGGCAGTGGTGATAAAACTCTGAGTCTTAACCTCAATCATTCTTTCAGGAATAGCTCACAAATTCTCTGTTCCACCTGCTTCCCATGAGTCCAGTTGTCATTTGTATACACATTGATGAAGTGTGTGTGTGTGTGTGTGTGTGTGTGTGTGTGTGTTGATATGTGACATGCGAGTACTGTTCCAAAGAAGCCTTTATCAATAACAGAACTGGAATCCAGCCCTCCCTCCCCCAAATCAGACAGCAGGGTGAGTCGGGAAGCCCCTAGGGGCCTTGTTTCTGATGGCAGACAATGCAGCAGGAAGCAGACCATGGGAAGGGGTGATGCTATGGGCAGTTGGCTGAGAGGTGGGGTCAGCATTCCTCTGGAAAGCAGAGCCCATCTCCCCCCAGCTGCCCTCTGAAGCCTCCCAGCCAGGGCTGGCCTGGATTCCAGGGACCCCTCCCCAAAGCATCTCTATCCTCTGTCACAGGGAGACTAGGAGATGCGGCAGCAGCCATGGACCTTCTCTTCCATCTCCTCAATGGGGGCCTTGAACTTCAAGAGGGGGGGGTCTCCGCTGGTGACCGTGTAATATACCGAGGTCCCATTGCTGCTGTATGGTGAAGTTCTGCCTCCGATCAAGGGGGCCTTGCCTTCACTGCTGCTCTCACCCGTCCTGGCCATGCTGCTGCCCAGGTGGGTGCTCAGGAAGGGGTGGCTGAGCAGCTTGGCTGCAGCCCGATGCCGCTTTAGCTCCAGAAGCGTCTGGGGGCTCTGCTCCTTGTAGCCACTCCAGGGTGGGGTGGCATCAGCCATGCTGGGGCTGCTGTAGACCATGGTATAGTCGGGCATCTCGTGCACTTTCCAGACATCCCCATTGGATAGTGCGTACTGGTAGGCGCTGACCGGAGCCCGGAGGCCATTCTCAACAGGCATGTCCATTTCACTTCGTGGGATCTTGGTGGAGAACTCAGAGAGCAGCACGGGCTTCTCCAGCCGGGGGTTCTGAGGGGGAAAGGACACATTACCAGCTGGCAGAAGGCTCTGAACCCACAACCCACCTGGCACCTCTGCTGAGGGCATTATTGTCTGGAACTGTCCTCCATCCATTTTCCCTACCTGGGTAATAGGACGTCCTTTTTGCTTTGGGGAACACACCAGTCAATGTATTTTAGGAGAACTGACCAACCTCCATCCTTGACCCCAGGCCTGGATGGTCAACACATTCACTATTGGTTCAGGGATGGGTTCTTGACTGAAACTGATTTAATGAAACTCAACCCTGGAACTTTTGCTAGAATGATGGGGAAAGAGAAGTTCTGTTTTTATAGGAATTGCGGGTGGTGAGAATGATACAGGTTGGGGGCTGGGGAGACACCATGTCAAAGGGTTGATGTGAAGGAAGACTGAAGGAGAGAGAGAGAATTTATCCTGACGATGTGTTTTGAGCTTCTGGATCCAGCTGGGCCAAGACTTTCCAATTACACGTGCCTGTAAATTCCTTTTTCGTGTGAATTGACTTCAATTGGGTTTTTGGTCACTTGCAATCCTTCTTCTGTATTCCCAGCATATCTCCACTTGAAACAGCAGAGATTCCTACCCAGAGGTCCTTTACACCCAGAAATCCCTGCATAACTACAGCTGCCTAGAAACTATAAAAGAAAAGGTTGATATATTTGACAATAATGAAAATGTAAAGCCTAGCAAAAATCACCATAAATAGCCCGGCTGGTGTTGCTCAGTGGTTGAGTGTTGACCCATGAACCAGGTAATCCTGGTAGGGGATATGCAGGAGGCAGCCAATCAAAAGTTCTCTCTCATCATTGGTGTGTCTATCTCTCTCTCCCTCTCCCTTCTCTCTCTGAAATCAATTTAAAATTTTAAAAAAAGAAAGCAAAACTTTAAAAAAAAAATCAAAAGACGCATGACAAAAGTGAAATATTTGCAACATATATGACCAAAAAGGGACTAATTTCCCAAATAAATAAAGAGCTCTTAAAAGTCCACTTATAAAGGTTCTACTGCACAAAAGAAAAAAGTCAACAAGGGACACTAATATACAGTTGACAGCAAAATATAGCCTGTAAATACAGGAAAAAAATAAAAATATTCAATCTCACTAATAATGACATAAAATTAAAACAACAAAAGTTTTACCAATCACATTGACAAGTGTCTTTAAAGTTTGTTCTTACTCAGTGCTGGCAAGGGTGTGGGCAAATAGCTAGGCATGTAAACTGCCACAGTCTCTTTGGAGGTCAATGTCAATCACATCATCTAAAAAAATTTGTTTTTAAAGAAGAATGAATACTTTGCAGCAAGCCCATTTCCAGGACTTTGTTTTGCAAATACACTCCCCAGGAGAGCAAAGCCTGAAAGTCATCATTAGGCAGGTGGGGAATTGTGGCATGTCCTTGTACTGGAATATTCTGCAACTAAGAATTGAGGCAGTCCCCATGTCCTGGCTTAGGATTCTAGGGATCTCCAAGAAATGTATAAATAAAAATAAGGCATCTGAAATGTGATTTGATTTCTGTCTACAACTCTTTTCTCCCCAACCCACAAGCTTGGGGACTAGATAGAACAAAGCCTCCGTGTTGCCCTCTCCATTCCAGCCCGGCCGCTTTGATGGGGATTCCCTTACACAGATGCCATCACTCCTGCTGGTGAGACCAGCCCACGGGTGACCTCCCCATTCACTGGGGAAGCAGGGTCCCATTGAGATGTGTGCACACACTATGCAACTAATCACTTTGCATCCCCCCAAGGCAATACTCTCTAGAATTGCTTTCAGTTGCTCCATGTGTGGTAGTAGAACCAAAAAGGCAGACCACTGCTAGTACAGCCAGCCTCTCCCTTCCTGTCCCCAGCAATTCTGCTCTGGCCCAAACACTTGGCCCCACTTGGCAGACTCAGCCAGGCATGGACCTGAGTGCATCAATACTGAGTTGAATAGTATCCCCCCCAAATTCATGCCAGTTCCACATCTCTGAATGTGACCTTATTTGAAAGTAGGATCTTTGCAGAAGGAATTAATTAGATTAAGATGAGGTCCCACTGGATTAGGGTGGACCCCAATCCAATGACTAGTATCTTTCTAATAAGAGAAAACAGACACACACACACACACACACATGAGGAAGGCCATGTGAAGACCGAGGCAGAGTTTGGAGCCATGCTAGCAAAAGCCAAGGAATGCCTGAGCCACCAGAAGCTGGGAGAGAGACATGGAGAGGACAACACCTTGCCTTTTAGACTTCTAGCCTCCAGAGCTGTGAGAAAAGAAAGGTCTGCTGTTTTACGCTCCAAGTTTGCAGCAGTTTGTCACAGCAGTCCTAGACACCAATAGAGCGTCTTCTTAGGAAAGCCGTCTCAAGCCCAGGGCCTTGGCTACCACTGGGGCAGGCTGCTTAGAGGTCCTACCAGTACCCTACTCAGTTTTTCAAAAAATTTCTTCCAATCAGATGTGTCCTGGTAAACACAGTTCTCAACTTCTTGTTATATCCCCTCCACCCTGGAAGGTTCAGTGTCCTTAGCTCCCAGGGTGGCTGCCCTACTGAATCTCTTTTCTGGGAAGCGCAGATTAGATCTGCCGGAGCATGAGCAGGCACATGGTGGTCACTCACTCCCTGTGGATTATGAGAACCTCATGGATGCCAAAGCCCACGGGTGACTCAAACACACCCTAGGCTTGCCTCATTAACCACAGTAGCCACCACCATCAGACTGGATCTAGCTGGTCTAAGGGCCTGCCCAGCTAACCTCCTGCGGAAGGTTCTCATATGAAGAGGCCAGACCAGGGAGGGGCCCGGTGCTCCTCCCAAGGCAGTGGCTGACACTGGGGCAGGGTATGAGGCCACTCACTGGGTCCTTATTCTCCTGGTCTGTCCTGGTCTCCCTGATGTCCCCATTGTAGGTTGAGGTCCGCTGATCCTCTGCCACACTCCGCTGCTGCCACAGGATGGCCTCGCCCTCATACTCCTTCCTGTATAGGTTCGTCCTGTCCGACAGGCTGGCTCGACGCACCACCTTCCTGAAGGGAGAGAGGGGGTGCTGGAGGCTGCATCGAGGCACCACAGGCAGGAGAGGCATGGGGACCCCTGGCTGCCTGGCCCCTGACTCACCCACGGCTGCCTGTGCTGGACGTTCTCCGGCTCAAGGACGATTTGTGCCTCAGCTGTGACTTCATGATAACATCGTGCTTGTGTTTTAGCTCCAGCAGCAGGACCTTGAACTCCTCTTCCTCACACAGGTCTGAAAGAGCAGAGGCGTCTGTTGTGGGAGGCAGCCTGTGGCCCCTGGGAGCCCTCCAGACCAGAGAGGCTGCCCTCCCAACCAAATGAAAACTCCCAGCATCCTTTGGGGCATGCAGGGAGGGGAGAAAACAATGCCACCCTTATTTCCTGGGCTACAACCCAATCCTTAAGAGAAGACTATGAACGGGAAACCCAGGTTCCATACACAGTCACAACTCCTGAGGTTCCCAGCTGTGACTGAAGGAGTCATACACCTTTGATGGTTTCCACTAGGCCTTATCAGCTCTCCACTGACACAAGAAGTATCAATAGAAACAAGCAGGTACCATGCAGCCCAAGCAAGAAGTTATGCAAAGAAGCTGAAATCATATATCCCCCCACCTAATTCTTTCACTCATCTATTTACCTTTTTAATGTCCCAGTCATCCATCCATTGGTTCGTCCTCTATCTATCCATCCTCTTATCCATCCATCTATATTTCCTACTTCATCCATACATTCATCCACTTTGCCATACATTTATCTATCTATCTATCCATCCATCTTTCTGTCCATTTATCCATTAATCTATCACCCATGGACTTTATTAATTCATCCATCCACACACCAATCCAGCATCCGTCCAACCATATATTTATCCATTTATCCCTCTACCTATCAAAAAGTTGATGAGGGCCTATATGTGTACCAGGTGTTGTGCTGGCCTTACCTATTGGCATTTCATCCATGGATGTCCTAGCACTGAGACTGGCCCCGTGGGACACCAATAGCTCTGCCATCTGCATCTGAAACACAGGAAGAAGCCCATGTTCCCACTGCCCAGGGCCCAAAAAGCCTAGGAGGTGGAAAGAGTGCCCAAGGCCTCTTGGGATGTGACCCAAAGAATGGTGGGGCAAAGCTGACTCCCAGGGAAGGCTTTGAACCCTGGGGCCAGGAATCCTGGGGTGCAATGGACTGACACCACCTCCAATATGCCTGGACCAAGGAACAGAAGAAAACAGAGTAGCTGTAACTCTAGAGTTGCCGGGTATCTAGGAAGGGACTGCAAAAACTGCAATCAGGGTTTTATATCTGGGAAACAAATGGAGAAACCACTCAAAGCAGAAATGCTGGGGTTTTCTAATTTGGCAAATTTAATCATCATCCCACTAGTAGCCCTGCACACCAGTCCGTGCAGCTCTCCGCCCATTGCCCCGCCCTCCTGTAGCTCTCTGCTGCTCATCGCTGGATGCCCCGACCTCCTGTAGCTCTCCTATAGCTCTCCCCAGCTCATAGCTCGCTGCCCCGCCCTCCTGTTGGTCAGTTGTTATGCCTCACAATGTAATGACCATTAGCATATTAGCTATTTATTATATAGGATTAGACTACAGCTTGTCAAATGTTTTTGCAAACTCCCTAGGTCTTTTCATATCCCATACACTAGCTGTAGTCAACACCTTAAGCAGGTCGTGTATTCTTTTGAACCAACTGCTAGATCAAGGATAGCAGGCTGATCCTGTGCTGGCCTTGCTCACAGCCCTCCGGTGTAACCTACCTGTCCCCAGAAGGCAGCCGCATGCAGGGGCTCCCAGCCATCCCAGTCCTTCACATCCACGCGCACTCCATGGTCCAGTAGGAGCTCAGCTGCTCGTAGGTATCCATTGGCCCCAGCTATGTGCAGCTGAAGGAGAGGAAAGAAGTGAGCATTCCCTAAGGGGGGCAGTCCCACATTTGGAGGTGGAATAGCCCTCTCCCTAACCCAAGTCTAAGATCATTCTTGGGGCCAGTAGAATGGAACAGAATGAGGTAGAAATACCAGCCACATTGCCGAGAATGATTACAGCTGCAATATGGACCTGGAAGGTAAGGCAGAGAGGTGAACTCTTCTCCCCTGTGGTTGGTCTTAGAGCTCCTGTGGTTAAGGCAACAGCGTTCCTACTACATGCTGAGCCCTGTGGAAGAGGTCTCAGGGGTCCAATACGATGGTTTTAAAATATGCTTACAAATTTTCTGACACATCTCCCAAAGCAGGGGTGGGGAACCTTTTTTCTGCCAAGGGTCATTTGGATATTTATAATATCATTCAAGGGCCATACAAAATTATCACCTTAAAAATTAGCCTGCTGTATTTGGTCAAACATTTAATTAACTCACCCCTAATGCCTTGGCAGGCCCAGACCAAATGATTTCGTGGGCCTTATATGTCCCATGGGCTGGGCATTCCCCACCCCTGCTAAAGGATGGAACTTAATTTCTCTCCCCTTGATTGAGTGACTCGCTTCTAACATATAGGATCTTGTGAAGGGGCAGTGTGTGATTTCCGAGACTAGGTCATAAAAGACGTTACTGTTTCTACCTTATACTCTCTTGGATCAATCACTCTAGAGGAGGCAGCTATCATGTTGTGAGGACACTCAGGTAGCCCTAAAGAGAAGTCCCAAGGAGGTGAGAAACTGGGGCCTCCTGCCAGGAGCCAGCACTAACTTGCCAGCCACCTTAGGAGTGGATCTTCCAGCCCCATTCAAACCTTCAGATGACAGCAGCCCTGGCCGACATCTTCACTGCAGCCTCATAAAAGACCCCAAGCCAGAGCCACACAGCCAAACTGTTCCCAATTTCCTGACCCACCAAAACTATGTGAGATGATAAATATATCATGTTGTTTTAAGATGCTGATTTTGGGGTAGTTTGTTACGTAGCCATAGTAACCAATACATCCAATCAGGGAAAGCCTCATGCTAAGGCCCCAGCTCTTCTACCTGGCACCATTCAAGGCCTCCAATGGTGGACACCACCTTAGTTGCCCCTTTTTTTAAATCTCCAAGAAAACACATAAACTACTTAGCACATGATGAATACTCAGGAAGTGATTAACATTCTTAGGGAGCCCTGAGTGATTACAAAGCACACCATGGGAATGGATGAAGGATGGAGAAGGAGATGAGGCAGAGAGAAACCAACTTCCCAGCCAATTAGGACAAAAGGAAGCCAACAGAAGACTGGCTGGGAGGAAACAGAGGCCCCAACAGTAGAGGTGTGGGTTCCACCATGTGCTGGCCCACTTCCGTTCTGGCTGGTCTTGGTTCTGGCCCATGTCCTCACCAGTGTGGCACCATGGGCGTCGATCCAGTCAAGGTCCTGGCCTGCTGCGATCATACAGTGGATGTCTGCAATCATCTGCTGCTCAGGAGCTGCCCGCATCTCGTTGATTTTCTCTTGAGTGATGCCTACAGGGGGAGGGAGATTTGGTCAGCACTCTGGTCAAAATGGGAGGGGAGGAAAGGCAGATAGGGAGGGCAAGGTTTCTGCGCCCCAGGGTTTGCCAGTCAAGGAGGTAGACAAACATGCCCATAGATCATTGTGTTCCAGGCTCAATGAACACAAACATGTGCTGGCCCGTAAAACAAAGGCCGCTCCTGCCTGGCACCCAGGAGGTATTGTAATGATATCAGTTACTAATATATATGATGTTCTTCTACCTGGAGACCCCTACCATCCACATACCCACCTCCAACTGATCAAATGGCTGGCTCTGTCTTATTCTCTAGGTCCGGCCCAGATCACACACACCCCCAGAAGCCCTCCCCTGACCACCCTGTCTGACCAGGGTTTGTTAGTTTCTTTTCATCTCGTGCACAGTTGTGTTTGTAGCACCTGGCACAAGGCTCAATGAGTTTTTGTTATGGGAATGACTCAATTAATGACTACACAAGGGTGGGCAAAGTAAGTTTACAGTTGTTGGTATGGAAAGTAATACAGTAAGCCCTGGCTCAGTGGATAGAGTGTTGGTCTGAGGACTGAAGGGTCTTTGGTTCGATTCCGGTCAAGGGCACATATCCAGGTTGTGGGCTCGATCCTCAGTAGGGGGTGTGCAGAAGGCAGCCAATCAATAATTCTCATCATTGATGTTTCTATCTCTCTATCCCTCTCCCTTCCTCTCTGAAATCAATAAAAAAATTTTTTAAGAAAGTAATACAGTAATAAATAATATAAGAATAAACTTGGTGTTTCACGTTCTCACAACTGTGAACCTACTTTTGCCCACCCACGTATAACTTTCAAATGGAGAGTTGAATAAATTGAGGTAGAGGGACCCAGAAAGACATTGTAAAGCCTGAACCTCACGCTAAAATGTTTAAGTGCTACTGGCAGCTACAATTGGTATTTAGTGAGAGAATGACATGCTCTATAAAAAGGCCCATTAGATCAAACATTCTTGGATAGAATTCAGGGAAGATCTGTAAACTGGAAAGGAGGAAAATATACATGATTATTTTTATTAAACTTTAAATGAAATAGAACATTTCCTTCCATTAGAACATAGGCAAAACCCACAGTAGAATTAGCGGTGCCTGTGACGTTCTCACCAACAGAAACTGTAGGTATCTGCGTGTCATATTATCTGATTGTTTCATGAACCAATAAAGTTTGTAGCTAACACATCTTTAAATATGTTGGTAGTTTTATTTTAATATAGTAGGTTTCCTTTATAATCCGTGCAAAAGTAGGCCTTCCTTCCCCCAGCTGCCGGCAGGCACCTGGGACCCAAACTTCCCTCGTAGCCCCAGCTTTGTCCAGAAGGATGGAAGGATGTCCGGTCTAATTAGCATATTATGCTTTCATTATTATAGATGATTCTGATAACTGAATTTAAAGATACCATTCTGAGAAGGGGTCCATAGATTCACAAGATTGGCATTAAAACTGTTAAGAGCCTCTGCAGAAGATGAATGGTTAAAGCCTGGGTGCCAGGGAATGGACACAGCAAATCAGCGGTTATTGCTGGGATCAGGGAAGAAACACCTGGCAGGGCCTGGACAGGACCCGGGGCTGCAGCCCAGGGTCTGGTTTGAGATTCCTTCCTGAGGAGGAGCTCAGCGTCTGTATGGGGACAGGGGCAGGTCTCTCTGATTGCTACATTTGTTTCCTCTCTGAAGCTCATTTGTGACTGAGAACAGCCCACATCTTGTTTACCCGGCCCCTGGCAGCCAGCATAGTGCCTGGCAGGCACCGGCGAATGTTCCTGACTTTTTATTATTTTCCCAAGTGGGAATATATCTTTATTGTGAATGTTTATTGAATTGTCACAGCTGACGAAGAGGAGACGAGGCCAGCTGAGGCCGACCGCGTGTGGGGGTGACACAGGGGAGAACAATGCCTCCTTTCTGCACAGCATGTGTCCTCATCTCGTTAATCACACGGTAATAATAATAACGGGGACCCATCCCACTTCCTGAGCACTGAGCATGAGCAGGCAGGTACGCAGCTTGCTAACGTGTTCACCTGCGTTGGTTTAAGTCAAAGAGATGCTCGCTGCAACGCTACCCTGAGCCCACTTGATAGCATGTGTCACGCTCTTACCCTGGTACGCCATGCACGTCTCGATGACATCCAGGGTGGGCTCATCCTCGCAGAGATCATACGGCATATTCCCATCAGAGTTGACAGCGAGCAGGTCGGCCCCACTGCAGAGAAAGGGCCAGGCTGAGGGCCAGGTAGGTGTGATGGTTGGTCTGTCTGCCTCTGCCCTCTGGCCTCACATCCACTACCCCGCTGTGCATCCAGCACCCACAATCCCACCAAAGTGTACCCTAGCAAGGACAGTGACTCAGCATCCTGGGAACCCCAGATGCATAGCGGCCAAAACCCTAGGAGAGTCGTCCCAACAGACCTCCCCCAGCTGCCTGCTCTAGTGAGCCAGACAAATATTATAAAGTTCCACTTAGACGAGGTAACTAGGGTAGTCAAAACAATAGGAACAGAAAGTAGGATGGTGGTTACTGTTATTGTTAACGGGAAGATGAGTTATTCAGTTTGGGAAGATGAGTTCTAGAAATGGATGGTGGTGATGGTTGCACAAGAATGTAAATGTACTTAGTGCCACTAAACTGTACACATAAAAATAGTTATGATGATAAATTCTATGTCACATGTATTTTTACTGCAATAAAATCTAGGGGTGGGGAGAGAACAAAGGGAGAGAGATAATGAAGAGGGACAGAATGGGAAAGACAGAGTGAGACCACGAGTGAAGGAGAGACAGGCATCGAGAGGGAAAAAACAAAGGCACACAGAGATGGAGTGAAAAATGGGAATTGGGAGAAGAGGAAGAGAGAGGTAGAAACAAAGAGAGGAAGAGACAGAGATGAAAACAGGATTGGGGAGAAAGAGAAAGTGGCAGGCACTGAGAGACGGAGGAAGAGGCAGAGAGAGAAAAAAAGAGGGAGAAGGAGAGATGGCGGTAAAAAGAACTTGGAAAAAAACCAAGGCAGAGGGGAGGCTGTTCTCGGGGCAGAGAGGGGCACGTACTACTGAACGAGGATCTTCACCAGGTTGATGTGGCCACACGTGGCCGCGGCATGCAGGGGTGTCCACAGCTCATTGTCCTTGGCGTTCACGTTCGCACCGTGGGAAAGGAGCAGCTTGACAATTTCCTCGAAGTTGTCGATGCAGCACTGTGAAGGGGACACAGGCGGGTCAGCACACCAGCAAGGCCCCAGGCCCCAGTGGGGACACCTCCAGTTCCCCTCAAGTGTCCACGAGAAGGACAGAGGAGTCAAACTGCCTGAGATTGAATCCAGCTCTAGTATTATATGCTGTGTGGACTTGGGCAAGCAACTTAACCTTTCTGAGCCCGCTTCTTTGTAAGTTAATAACATATAGGATAAAAATATAAAGATAATATTTTTTATAAAGTCAACTATAAAAAACTTTGAAAGTGTTGGTGGAATGAGACACATTTTTGAATGAGGCTTTAAAACCTTTTCTTTTTAGCCCTAGCTGGTTTGGCTCAGATAGAGTGTCAGCTTGCAGACTGAAGGATCCCAGGTTCGATTCTGGTCAAGGGCACATGCCCGGGTTGCAGGCTCCATCCTTAGTAGGGGGCATGCAGGAGGCAGCCAATCAATGATTCTCTGTCATCATTGATGTTTCTCTCTCTCTCTCCCTCTCCTTTCCTCTCTGAAATCAATAAATATATATATATATATATTCTAAAACTTTTCTTTTTAATTCCAGAAGCCTTTCTTTCAAGAAAATTGAATGGAGAACACTAACTTAGATAACCAATAGATTCAAGCAGGGCTATAGGGGGAGGGGAAGAAGCTGGAGAATTTGGGGGTTCCCCTTCCCAACAGTGGCCTCCAAGGGGTGGCCCTAGATCCATCATAGTTTGAAACTTCTGACTTAGGAATTTCTGACTCAGGAGCTCAATTTGTGGGGAAACCCCAAATAACCAACCCTCTCCCTAAAGAACCCAGCTCAGCTTAAAGGCTGGAGGGCGGGGGAGGTCCTGAGATAGTCCTTGCAAGGAGACAGCCATGTCTGTGCTCCTGCCTGTTCACACGTGGGTCAGCATCAGAGAGAGGGAAGGTCAGGAGCCTGCAGCCCCTCACCTAGACTTAGGGGTCCAGCAGTCATTGGAGCCCCTAACTCCAGAGGCAGAGAGTGAAAGAGTCCAAGGGGACAGAGAGGCCTCAAGCCAGGGGATGGGCAGGAGAGGCGAGGACAGAGGAGGAAGACAGACTGCAGGAGAAGTCTGTGTGGGACTGTGCTCAGCACTGCCCATCCAGGTAAGGGCGTGGCCTTCAGTGCAATGGGAGGCGTTGCAGGGGTATACTCGGAGGTAAAGCACAGCTGACTTGTTTTTTAAATCCCTCCTCTGGTTGCATGTGGAGCACAGATTGCAAGTGCAGCTTCTTTGGGAAGAGGAGGGACGTTAGGAGGTATGTTGAAATCTCCCAATTAAGAGATGATGGTGGCCTGGCCCACAGAAGTGGTGGTAGGCACGGGGCGAAGTGACTGGATGCCAGCAGAATGAGAGGGGCACTTGTGGGAGCCATGGCCCCAGGTGGGTGTGGGAAAGGGGATGGAGATGTTCCAGGGCAGGCCAGGAACTTGGCTTCCTCCACAGCCCCCACCCACACCTCACGGAGCCAAGGCTCAGCGCCAAAACATGTGGGAAAGGAACAGTCATTTGCACAGATGGTGCTAGAGACCCAGGTTCTCCTTTTGCGCCAGCCAGTGTGGGGTTGGCTGGGTCTGGGGCATCTGTCCCAACAGTGGGGCACAGGTAACCCAGTGAGGCGGGGAGATCCTCAGGTGGTGAGGAGAAGCATGCAGTGGTGCGGTGCGGCAGGCAGAGGGCGCCAGAGGCACCCAAGTGAGGTGGCGGGGAAAGGCGAGGAGCCCTAGGCTATCACGGGATGATGTGTCAGGGGATCCCGGTCCCTAAGAGGAGCAGCAGCCCGGTCCCTGGGGTTAGGGGATAGGAGAGCCAGAGATCCCACCCTTAGGGGCTGCAGAAAACATAAGGATGGGGGAAGGGAGCATCAGGTTGAAGGGGGAAAGGATTGTACACCCAGAATTGCAGTCCAGGAGCTAGAGCAGCCTGAACCTGGGAGACTAGTCTGAGCTAGCGCTGGGTTGGGGTTGGGGTTGGGGTTGGGGTTGGGATTGGGATTGGGGGCTGGGCACAGGGATGCAACGAGGGGGGGGGGTGTATGGCAGAGCCAGCAGGCCTCCCCTCCTGCATTCCCCACGGTGGGAAATGGCACCTGGCAGTTGGATGACCCTCTGCCCCCTCACTGCCCATGTCCAATCTACCACCGAGTGTGGATCCCATCTCCTCATTGATGCCCCATCCCATTGCCCTGGCCAAGGCTTTATCACCTCTCCCCGCCTAACTGCCGCTCCCCTTCCACACACCCTCCACGGGAGAGAGTTTCCTCATTAATCCAGGCAGGTTGCTCTCAGTTGCCAAGTGAAGGCTCCCTGTTGCCAAGTGAAGCAAATGCGCACTCCTCTGCAGGCACAGGAAGCTTTCCTAATGTGCTCCTTTGTTGCACTGGAGCAACAGTGACAATAACAATGACAACAATAATGACAGCCTGGGAAATATCAGCAATAACAACAGGCCACGTCATCAATAAGAAGAGCTGATGTTTTTGAGGAGGTGCTAGGGCCATGCACCTTGCTAACCCCTGGCCATGCCTTGCCTAGTTTCATTCTCAGAACAACATTTTGAGGACTCGATAACCGCTGCTGCTGCTGGCCACCACACTGGACACTGCAGATACGCAGGACATTCCATCATCATGGGAAATTCTATGACACAGTGCTGTGCCTGAGCCTCAGTTTCCTGAGCTGTAAAATGGGATAATATTTCAGAAGTTTATTGTGAGAATTAGCCCACACGTCACATAAGTGAAATGAACATGAGAAATGAACATGTGGCAAATTCTAATAATAATAATATCTAATATTTATCCAGTATCAAGTGATGTTCACAGGGTTTTTATTTAATCCTTATAACAACCCAATGAGATGGGTACTTGTTATTCCTCTTTTACAGATGAGGAAGGTGAGGCGACAAGAGGAGAAGCCTAGAGGACACACAGGAGGCCACTGGGCTGAAGGATGAAGGTGGAGATTTGCCCCTGGGGCTGATGGGCAGGGCAGTGGTCAGTGTCTGTCCACTTTTTCCTACCCCCATAGGGAGATGGAAGGCTCTCACCAACCCAGGCTTCTAGCAGCCTGGCCTCCCACCTGCTCAGAAACGTGGGCCAGGGCACAGGAAGGCATCAGTTCATTCATTATGTTGGCATGCACATATTGAGCACCTACTGAATGCCAGCATGGGGAAAGATGCTGGGATACACCAATGAGCAAGTGACATGGGCTCTGCCATTGTGCAGCTCAGAGCCTGTATGGGGGAACGAATATCAAATTATCACACTAATTGCTAAAATCCTATCTAATAAAAGAGTAATATGCAAATCGACCATACCTCCACTACACCTACAAGCCACGCCCACCAGCCAATCAGGAGCAAGTATGCAAATGAACCCAACCAAGATTGCTGCAGCCACGGAGCAAGCAGGAGGCAATGGAGGAAGCCAAGCTTCCCCACACACTCTGGCAGGCCCTGGACTCCACTCAAGGCTACAAAGTTTCAATTATAGAAGATAAATAAATCCCAACAAAAATGGCTGCGGCCACGGAGCGAGCAGGAGCCTTGGGTTTCCCCGGTGATGGAGGAAGCCAAGTTCCTGGCCTGCCCTGGCCTCTGCTGAAGGCTACAAAGTTTCAATTTATAGAAGATAAATAAATCCCAGATACCAGGGCCTCCGCTTGGGTCGCCGGCGGGCGTGGCCGACCTGCAAACCACCACAGGCCCCTCGCCCAGGCCACCCCATGCCCCAAGAGAACCCCCACCCTGATCCAGGACACCCTTCAGGGCAAACCAGCTGGCCCCCACCCATGCACCAGGCCTCTATCCTATCTAATAAAAGAGTAATACACAAATTGACCATCACTCCAACACACAGATGGCTGTACCCATGTGGTCAAAGATGGCTGCCCCTATGTGGACACAAGATGGGCTGCCACAAGATGGCCAGCAGGGGAGGGCAGTTGGGAGGGATCAGGTCAGGAGGGGAGGGCAGTTGTGAGCAATAAGGCCAGCAGGGGAGGGCAGTTAGGGGCAATCAGACTGGCAGGGGAGCAGTTAGGCATCAATCAGGCTGTCAGGGGAGTGGTTAGGGGGTGATCAGGCTGGCAGGCAGAAGCGGTTAGGGGCAATCAGGAAGGCAGGCAGGTGAGCAGTTGGGAGCCAGCAGTCCTGGATTGTGAGAGGGATGTCTGACTGCCTGGTAGGATCGGGCCTAAACGGGCAGTTGGACATCCCTCTCCACCAGATTGGAGAGGGTGCAGGCTGGGCTGAGGGACACACCCCCTGTGCACAAATTTCATGCACCGGGCCTCTAGTGATAAATAAAAGGGGTGCCCAGGAGAAAAGAATGTGTATAGAACAACACAGCTCTCAGGCTCCTGTGTCAACTGGGGATAACCAGCACACGTGGGAAAGTGTGGACGGATCAGCACTGTGTGTGCAAAAGAACCAAAAAGCCATTTGGCTGGAGGGCTCATCAGTGGCCAGGCCTCCCAGGGCCTTGCAGGAAGACACCTGAGCGCTTTGAGTAACACCAGTAGATTTTTGGCTTCAGCATCCCCGTGGCCACTATGAAAATGAATCATGGAAGGGCCAGCTAAAGGCTGGGGATCAGTTAGGAGGCTGATGCAGCATCCAGGCAAGAGATGACCTCTGGCAGCCCTTCCCCAGCCAGAGGGACTGAACCCATCACACCTCCCTAGAAAAGATGTTTCATGGCTATCACTCTTAAGCAGATCACACAAGCCATCTGCCAATCACCTTTGTCAGCAGGATGGGTGCATGCCATGGTGGGTGTGCACAAACATGCTTCGTAAACTGTCACACTTCAAACAAATTTGCTTTGTTTGCCAACCCCTTTGCTGGGAAGTGAGGATGCAGTGGACAAAGGCTCCCTATCCTCAGAGGCTGTGCGTACGCTGCGTGAGCATGCACAGGGGCTCTGTGGGCATGTCTGTAACAGACACACACATCTCTGAAGCAGACAAAAGCCTTTCAAATGGGGCAGCTGTGGCTCCCCCTCCCTTCCTTCTCCCTGCGGGTTCTGGGCAGGAAAAAGCAGGGAGATAGGGTACCTGTCCAGTTGGGAAGCAGGGAGCTGGGGACCCCTGCCAGCCCGGCCTTACCTGGTGCAGGGCTGTGAGTCCATCCTCGTTGCACAGATCAGGGCTGACTTTATTCTTCAGGAAGTAGCGCACTGCAACAGAGAGGACAGGAGTGAGCATCCCGCCGCACACTGTGTGTGGAGTATGCAGGGGGGCCCAGGTAAGACCCACTCTCCCAGGTCCTGACACAAAGGGCCTTGTTTGTTTACACTGCTTTGGGGCATTATAAGTGGACCTTAGTCCCATCACCAACTGCTAAAGCCCTTCCACAGCTCCCCATTGCTCTAGGAACAAAGTCGAAAACCCTCACATTGGTTTTTCCCTGCCTGCAGCCTCCATCTTGCACAGTTCCAGCGGGCACCTCTCACACCCTGGTCTACAAGACTGGCACCCTGGAGCAGTGCAGTGCTCAGCACACTCAGCTGTACACAGTGCTCCTGCCTCCTCACCTTTCCAGGCTCCAAACACCTTTCACAATGGTCTTTTGTCAGCTACAGAGTCACCATACTTCCTCTGGCCTCTGAGCTTTTGCATAGCCTGTTCCCACTGCCTGGAGGACTCAAGCATCCATCCATCCACCATCATCCATGTATCCATTTTTAGTATGTGTGCGCACACACACACACACACACACATGCACACACACACATACCTGCACACACTCCTCATCCTTTAAGTCTCAGCTCAAATTCCCCAGATGGGGCACTCCCCCATTATATACACCCACCACTCCTATGCATCTCATTTATAACCTTATCACAATTACAATCACATAACTAATTATGGGCTTTGGTTCTGTCTGCCCTAGGACACTAAGCCCCATGAGGGCAGGGCAGCGACAGCACTGACTGCTCTTTCCCTAAGGCCTGACACAGTAAATCCTCAACAACCCTCCCAGGACCCTGACCTAATCAGCAGCCCCCTAGCTCAGTCCAAGAACACAGACTCTCCCTCTCTGAGCCAAGCAGGCCACCCTCTGGTGCTGACCCCACATGGCCTGTGTCTGCAATAAGCGGCCCGTGAAGCCCTCCTGCAGTCGTGGATGACCTGGTAGCTGGTCCCAGCCTAAGGGTCGTGAGAGGAGATTATGGCAAAGCCACTGATCACTAAGGCCCAGCCTGTCCATGGGCCAGTGAGGGTGCCCCGGGCCTGGAGATGCCCTTTGGAGAGTAGAGGTGGCTGTTATGTCCCTGTCCAAGAAGGTCCTATTCACACAAAGCAAGGGTTCACACCCCATGGAGTTGGGGGGGTGGACCAGGCTTCCTGTCCAGGAGATGCTCTTCAGGGAAGAAATTAAGGTTCAGCTGCCAAAAGTAGCCTGTGCACGCGGTAATTATTGGGGTGTTCTCCGTGCTGTGTGGGGGCCCAAGACATGTAATTACTCCAACGTCAGGCAGTTATTTTCAGCCCAAGAGGTAGACTACTCACTCCATCTCTAAGGAGCCCTTACTACTCGTGAGCTAAGGTCCCCTCAGTGGTTCCACTTCTGCTCTGGCTCAGAGCCTGGCTCTGGACACCGCTCCTGGAGCAAAGACCCCACCACCCAGGCATGATCAGGCTCTGCTGCCTCTGGGGTTTACCAAGAAACATGGTTATTCTATCAACAGTGTCTTCTTCCTGAGCCCTTCCTATGCACCAGGCCACTGCAGAACCTCTCTCTTTCATGGATTCACATCTTACTGTTCCCCTTACGGAGAAGAGAAGGAGACAGAGAGTCAGGAAAGTGCAGCTCACAGCCAAACGCAGCCAAGCGGAGGAAATCAAACCTTCTGATTTCAAAGCCCAGGCTGAGGAGCACAGGGCTGCTCCGCTCTGCCCCTGAGGCCAGGAATGGGAAGCAGCATTGCTGGAGCCCTGCTGAGTGGCCAGACCTGTGCTGAGAGCTGGCGTGGGGAGGAGGGTGGCTGGAGAATGGACAGCAATGACCTCTCCTTGGGTCCCTCTTCTTGTAGATCGAAGGGCTTAGGAATCCAGAAACAGGATAAAAGAAACATTGCCCTGGTCTTTCAGGGCCATATTAATTGTAAATTTGCTTCCTCTCACTCTCTGCTCAAAACCCTCTTGTGGCTTCACGTGGTTCTTAGAATGAAGTTCAGAATCCTTCTGTGGCCTTCACTGGGGTCATCAAATTATGGCCCATGCACCAAATCTGGCAAGCAACCTGGTTCTGTAAGTTAAGTTTTATTGGAACACATCTGCACGCATTCATTTATGTATTGCCTATGACTGCTTTCTTCCCACAACAGCAGAGCTGAGTGGCCACAGAGACCTAGGGCCCACACAGCCTAAAATACTTACTCTCTGGCCCTTACAGACCCTGATCAAGGCTTGCAGACCCTGGTCTTCTGGGTCCAGCATGGTATGGTCCTGCCCACAGGGCTACCACCTTGCATAACTCCAGGGGAATTATGCAATCGGCATGTGGACCGCTTGCTCTGGAACTGTGCAGTGTGCAGCCTGCTCAGCCCGACCCAGCCAGCCTGTCTCCCTACCTTTCCAGACTCACCGCTTGCTCGCTGAGCACCTTACACAGTGGAGGAAGCTGGCTTGGCAAGGTCTAAGGGGACAACTGAGGCTCAGGGACCACAAAGAGGGGGCATGCTCTGCCCCTCAGACAGGATTATCTACCACTTCTTCTCGTTGTCCTTCCTCAGGTCTGCTCCCTGCCCCCAAAGCCCCAGCTCTCAGGCTTGGCCATCAGTTTGGCAGAGTGACCCATCCGTTCTCATGCATTTGCTTAGTTTTGGCTTCAGGCAAGTTATTCCTCCTCTCTGTGCCTCCGTGTCCTCATCTGTAAAGTGGGGTCACACAGCACCTCCTTTGTGGGGTTGCTATGAGGATTAAGTAATACAACACCTGAGAGCTATTACTATCATTTCTTTTATAAATAAACACAAAACACATCCACTGAGCTCCTGCCTGACCCCACCCTGTGCTGGGAGCTGGGAATATTACCACTGACATCTTGCATTTCCCAAGAGCTCTCAGCACAGGGTGGGGCCAGGGGACTCTCTCCAGGGGACTCTGAGCAGCTGCTGATTCAAGGACCACAGTGAAGCCACAGTCAATGTTTCCACTCTCCCCCATACAGGCAAGACCCCATGGCAATGGCAAAGAGGTGGCTCCCGCTCTCCTCCTGTGTATTCCAGCTCCTGGCGCCAACCCATCGCTCTGCCCACACCTCCCTGGCAATCTGGCTGGAATCTGGGCCAAGCAGGGCCATCTGCTCCCTCCATCTCCAGCTGTAGAGAGTGAGGCTGAGCAGGCCCAGCTCTGCAGGAAGCTGATGGTGGCTGCCTTGGCTGGGAGACATCACCGCTGACAAGCTTGTGTTTTCTTTGCAACCTGACCCCCTCTGCCCCACAGAGCAGACTGCCTGACCTCCAGCTGGTCAGTGCAGCCACAAGTGTGGTTCCCGCTCCTGCCTTGGGGGAATGGGGACAGCAAGACGGAGATGTCTGCCCCTGGAGGTGGACCTTGGGCAATCTACACCTGCCGGGGGCGCCCTGGGGTTGAGCTGCTGCCTCCAGGCCATGTGACTTGCACAGTCATGTTCATGGGGTACCCACTCACCAAGCCCTCCTCCCTTCCCATCTTCCTTCCCTTTCCACCTGGCTCCTGGCTCCCAGCAATGTGGCCTCCAAGACGCTGCAGGTCCCTGTCTCTCCTCAGCTCCCACCTCGTCCTATCCTCCCACTTCTCTCCCCAGTCACTCACTGATTCAGTTGCAATTTAATTCTGAAAACAAAACAAAAACTGAGCTCCTCAAGGCCTTTACACACACTCTCTTCCCATCCTTAAGCCAGCAATCTCCTTTTCACCCTTCAGATTCCAGCCAAAATGGCACCTCCTCTGAGAGGCCTTCGCTGATCACCCCAATCTCAATTGAGTTGCCCGAGTTATTCTCTCCCACAGTACCCTGCATTTCTGCTTCATAGCAGTGCCTCTCACAGTTTGTAATAACAGGGTGATTATTAGTATATAAGAATTACATAATTATTTGTTTAGTTTTGGGAGCTCCATGAGGGCAGAGACATGTCCATCTCATTGACTGGTGTGACCAGTGCCCACCATGAAGCCTCAAAGATGGAAAAGGAACTAGAATGGATTTCGTACATAAATGAGCAGCAAATACCCCTCCCTGCACCTGCATTGTCGATGCAGCCAGACCCGGCAGCTGATCGGAGGAGTCCTTCCGTCCCACTCCCAGGCCCAGGCACCTGTCATTTCTTCTTGCCCAGGTCCCAGTCCTCACTTCCCCTGCCCTGCGCCCTCGGTTGTTCTTTCTACCACCCACCACTAACTGTGTGCCAGGCATGGTGCTCAGTGCTTTACAGCCATCAAATCCATGAGTCCTCCTAATCCAGTTATGAGGGTCAGTCACCTGCTATTATTAATTAACTGCCTGCTATTATTGCTCCAATTTAGGGAAAACTGAGGCTCAGGTTTGCCCATGTGAATGACTTGCCCAAGGGCAAGCGGCTGAGAATGGCAATGCTGGGATTTGAACCCAGACCTGGCTGCCTGCAAAGGCTGAATCTTAGCAAAGGACGGGCAGCAATGGGAAGTGCAGAATGAGATGCAGATGTCAGTGTGAAGAGAGACACAGAAGTGGCAAAAAGCTAAAAGAAAGGTCAAGAGTACTGCCTGTAGTTCAGTGCTCTAGACCAGCGGTCGCCAACCTTTCGGACCTCACGGACCACCGGTTGGCGACGGGTCTCTAGACCATTACATGATAATAAAGATAATAATCACTAACGGTCATTGCAACCACCTTGTCAGTCTTTGCAGATGGGGATGCTGAGGTCAACACTCAGTCTGAGGTCCTGCGGCAAAGGAGTGGCAGCTCTGGGGCTGCCTGTGGAGCCCGAGCTCCGACACGTCTCTGTTTGTCTTTCTGCTGCTTCTCCATTCCAGGCAGACTGCGTCCGTCCTACCCCTGATTCCAAGGACTCTGGTGACCTGCTTCCAGCTGCCACATCCATCCACTGGGCAGCACCCCCTCCATGCAAAATCTGACCACACTGACCCCATTTCTTCCCCTTCCTCAGGTACCATGACTGCTTTGCCCAGCGTTTTGTGGGGTCTAGCACCTGCAGCCTGGTCAAACCAGCTCTCAGGCCCACCCTTCCCCTCTCCCCGTCCCCAGCACACCCAAAAAGCAGCCCCTTTATTCTCCTCTCAAGTCAAGGTTGTCCTGAGTCCTTAATGCACTGCACTTCAAAATCACCTCACTGAGCAATTTCAAATTTTCCACCCACCACTGCTCCTCCCTGGAGCAGAAATAGCCAGAAATAGCTGCTTCCAGGGAAGCCTCGCTGCCTGGGGCTGGGGGTGGGGACATCAAGTCTAATGATGGCTTCTGCAGTGGCTGGTACAGCCCCAGCAGTTCACCCCAGGGTCCCGGGTGATGACTCACCCATGGTGGAGGGTGGGCAAGGAAGACCTCATTTTCCCTCTAAGTCACATGGCCAGGCCAGGGAGCCAGGCCTTGCTCTTCCCAGGGTGCCTCTCTCCAGGGCCCATTCGAGAAGAAGAGGGGTCAGACACTAACAAGTGCTGGCGAAGATGTGGGGACATTGGAACCATCATGCACTGCTGGTGGGAATGTAAAATGGTGCAGCTGCTTTGGAAAACAGTCTGGTGGTTCCTCAAAAAAGTAAATACAGAGTGACCATATGACCCAGCAATTCCATTCTTTTGCAAGAAGAATGAAGACGTACGTCCACACAAAAACTTGTCCACAAATGTTAATAGCAGCATTATTTATAATAGCTCCAAAGTAGAAACAATCCAAATACCCATCAATTAATAATGAATATATAGAATGTGTTCTTTTCATACAGTGGAATATTATTCGGCCATAAAAAGGAATGAAATACATGCTACAACATAAATGAACCTTGAAAACATGCTAAGTGAAAGAAGCCACACACAAAAGGTCACAGATTGTATGATTTCATTGATATGAAATGTCCAGAATAGACAAATCCATAAAGATAGAAAGTAGATTAGTGGTTGCTAGGAGCAAAGGGGAGGGGAATGGGAGAGACTATTATTGGGTACAGGTTTCCTTTGGGGGTGATAACAATTTTCTGGATTTAGTAGTAATCGTTATACAACCTTGTGAATACACTGAAGACCACAAATTGTACACTTTAAAAGGTGAATTTTGTGGTGTGTGAATTATATCTCGACTTTGAAAGAAGAGGCAG
Organism: Plecotus auritus; assembly: GCF_963455305.1. Classification (NCBI taxonomy): domain Eukaryota; kingdom Metazoa; phylum Chordata; class Mammalia; order Chiroptera; family Vespertilionidae; genus Plecotus; species Plecotus auritus. Next base: position 21,507,483 of record NC_137782.1, on the reverse strand, counting down.
GAGCTCCATGCTGAGCCTTGAGCATCTTGCTGGGATCTCTTTACTCTGGCAGCCAGGAGTTCTGTGACATCAGTACAGAATCTGACCCGTTCATCACTGTACCCACAGTGCCTAGGACAGTACGTGGTACACAGTAGGTGCTCAATCATTACTTAATGGAAGTGGGGGAGAAGGAAGGCCACTGGCCTCTTCTGGACCCTACATGATCTGACCTCTGTCCACTCTCCTGGCATTATCCCTCTTAATCACTATGGACCCTTTCAGGACCACCCATGTGTCACCTTCTCTCTTGTATCTCTGAGTCTCCTTGGGTGCTATTCTCTTTTCTTGTTCTTCTCTGCCTTCACTTGACCTGGTTAATTCTTACTTAGTCTCCAGGTCTTAGCTTAAATTTTACTTCCTCAGTGAAGCCTCCCCCACCATGCCCAGGCTGGGCGAGGCATCCTTATGCACTTTCTGTTCCCTCCCCAAGAACATTCAATACTATATTGTAGTATTGTATGGATTTGTTTTTGTCTGTACTGGACTGTAGGCTCTGGAGGGGTGGGGGAGTAGGAACCATAAACTTTTTAGCTACTGTGACATAGTTCAGGCTCCTGGTCAATGTTTGATGACTACAGGAGCAAATAGAGCCTGCCTGACCTCCACTCAAGACTCAGAAGTGGCCAGAGCAAGTTTTCTTGGTCTGGTCTATACTTTGTCCTATGGACAACAATGGTCCCAGGCTGGCCAAAGACTTCTCCATCTCAGAGAGCATCTTCATCCCTTGACTTATACAAAGAGACCAGTTCCTCTCTTAGCACATCTGATATTCTCAGGACCATGAGGACAAGACAGCCAAGGGCACACAGGCATGTGCTATAATCTTCTCCCTTCCAGAACTTCCATGCCCATGACACGGGGCTGTGCTGAAGAGGAGTTGTTGACATAGACTCACATCAGCTACCCAGATGCCTCTGCACATGTGTAACTAATATCTAGTGCTAGGTATGTGCAGGAAAAGTGATGGCATACCCTTTAGAATGCAAGCTCTCTGTGGAACAATCTTGTCCATCTTCTTATTTGGGGTATTCAGTACCTAGTTAGAGCTCAACAATATTTGTTGAAGGAAAAAACAAATAAAATTTTGTTTTTCTGCCCTAATCTGTTTGGCTCGGTGGATAGAGCATCTGTAGACTGAAGGGTCCCAGGTTTGATTCCAGTCAAGGGCATGTACCTTAGTTGCGGGCACATCCCCAGTAGGGGGTGTGCAGAAGGCAGCTGATCGATGTTTCTCTCTCACCGATGTTTCTAACTTTCTATCCCTCTCCCTTCCTCTCTGTAAAAAATCAATAAAATATATTTTAAAATTTTTTTTAATTTTTGTTTTTCTTCTAAAAAAAGTAAAACTAAAATAGAGTAACATAAGAAAATATGTACAAGGTCTACATGAGAAAACAACAAAACTCTGATGGATGACATCAAAGAAAAATGTAAAAATGGAGAGATATTCCATGTTCAGGGATAGGAAGATTCAAGATGTCAGTTCTTCCCACTTGAGCTATAGATTCAATGCAATCTCCAATCAAAATCTCAGCAAGTTATTTAATGAATATTGACAAACTGATTCTAAGACTTAAATGTCTTTTAAAATTTTTTATTTTGTTAAACTTCACCTGAGGATATTTTCCCATTAATTTCTAGAGAGAGTGGAAGGGCGGGGGAGAGATAGAGAGAGAAATATCAATGCAAGAGAGACACATCAATTGGTTGCTTCTGTACACGCCCTGACCAAGCCAAGGATCAAGCCTGCAACCGAGGTACATGCCCTTGACCAAAATCTCACCTGGGACTCTTCAGTCCACAGGCCGATGCTCTACCCACTAGGCTTAACCGGCTAGGTCTGATTCTAAGATTTATATGGAGAGGGGAGAGATCCAGAATAGCCAACACAATATTGAAGGAGAAGAACAAAATCAGAGGACTGATGCTAACTGACTTCAAGACTTACTGTCAGGCCACAGTAATCAAACCAGTGTGATATTGGTGAAAGAATAGACAAATAAATCAATGGAACAGAATAGAGAACCCAGAAATAGATCCGCATAAATACAGTCAACTTTCATTCATTGCTGGTGGGAATGAAAAATGGTACAGACACTTTTGGTGGTTTCTTGCAAAAGTGAACATACTTTTACCATATTATCCAGCAGCTGCACGCCTTGGTATTTACTCAAAGGAGTTGAAAACTGTGTCCACACAAACACCTGCACGTGGATGTTCATAACAGCTTTATTCATAATCACCAGAACTTAGAAGTAACCAAGAAGTCTTTCAGTAGGTGAATAGATAAACCACGGCACATCCAGACAATGAAATATTAGTGCTAAAAAGAAAAGAGCTATCAAGCCATGAAAAGACATGGAAGAAACTTAAATGCATATTATTAAGTGAAAGAAGCCAATGTGAAAAGACTACATAATATGTGATTCCAACTATATCACATTCTAGAAAAGACAAAACGATGGAGACAGTGAAAGAATCAGTGGTTGCCAGGAGTTGGGGAGGGGGAAACAATGAATAGGTGGAGTGCAGAGGACTTTTAGAGCACTGGAAACACTGTATGATACCCTAATGATGGACACATGTCATTATACATTTGCCCAAACTCATAGGATGTTCATAGGTTCGCAAGAATGAACCCTAATGCACACTGCGGACTTTGGGGGATCATGATGTGTCAATGTAGGTTCCTAAATGGTAACAAATGCCCCAGTCTAATGGGGTTTGTTGATAATGGGGGTGGCTGTGCATATGTGAGGCCAGGGGGTGTATAGAAAAACTCTGTACCTGCCTTCAGTTTTGCTGTGAACCTATAGCGGTTCTGAAAAATAAAGGCCAAACGAACAGAAAGAAACCAGGGAAGCCTATGTACAAAGCAAGCTTCAGTGAATCTTCTCGAGAAATGTGTAGCCTTTCTGAAACGTGGGGTGAGGGAGGAATCGCTTCCTAACGGGGAGCAAACATTCAGGTACTAGATTTTCTCAAAGGGAGGGAACTGCATTTAACTCATGGAATGTGGAGAACAGGTGAGTCTGTAAGGTTTCTCCACCAAAGCTGCAAAGACTATGTCTGTGTGCACTTCCCCCTCCCTCTCTCCCCTTCCCCTTTGTAAGGCTGCTGCCCCCCATAGGTATCTTGCCTCCCCCTAACCCACCTTTGTCCTGCAGTACTTTATCTAGGGGTCTCAAAGCAATGGTGCTGCTGGTCCAGAAATATGACCTGGGACTTCCCCATTCCGTTCATGAACACATCGGACTTCAACTGTGCCAGTTCCCTGTTCTTCAGGAATTCTGCTTCCAGAATTCTCCCAGAGCCTCCCCTGCAGCTTCTGCACAGACCCAGGAACCTGATCTCCCTTCTGCCCACAGAGCCTGAGCGCCCGGGAACTCTCCAAGGTATCTGCACTTATCCCAATTCCTCTCTCTCTCCCTCCAAATGCCCTGCACTCCTCTTTAATTTCTGTTGCTCCCCTAACCTCATCTCTCACCTTATTTCTCGCCTCCATTTTTAAAAATAGCCCAATTATTTCATGTCTTCAGGCAAGTCATAGATAAAAATATTCCCAGCCCTCCAGGTAGGAGTTGCATACACATAAACACTAAAACGGCTTCACAGCCTTCATCATAATATCTAACATTTACTGAGTATTTTCCAAGTGTGAGGCACGCTGCTAACACGTTGTATGTTTCATCCCAGGTAATGCCCACAATAACCCTATGACTTAGCCGCTATTATGAACTCATTCCACAGAAAACTTCTATAATTTACTCAAGTTCACTTAGCTAACAAGTGTTGAGACTCAGTTGTAGTCTGGTTGATTCCAGGCACAACCAGTGTTTTAGACACAAATAGTGACAAGAGATTCTCACTCCAATATAACCAAGAATAAAACCCATTCCTATCGATATTTAGGCAGAGAAAACAAGTTGCCTATAAGGGGGGAGGGGGGGCGGCGGGGATTCCTCCTGCTCTCACCTGCCCACTTTGAACCTTCCGTCTGGTTTCCCCGGTCCTGTTCTGCTGTTTCATAACCACTTCCTCCACTCCCTTGCCTGTTGGCCTAGTTCTCAGTTTCCGCCCACAGATGCTGTGTCCTGCTCCTGTCCCTCAGCACTGTGCTACCTGGGACAGGACAAATCCCACTCTGGGCTCTGCTTGTCTAATCAAGTCAAACAAGATTTGAAAAATTTATTATTATTTTTTATTTTTTGTTAGTCCTCACTGGAGGTTATTCTTTCATTGCTTTTCAGAGGAGAGTGAAAGGGAGGGAGGGAGAGAAACATCGATATGAGAGAGACACATTGATTGGTTGCCTCCCACATGCTCCCTGATTGAGGGAACCCATACCCCAGGTACACGCCCTTGACCATAATCAAACCTGAGACACTGATGCCTGGGCCAACACTAACCACTGAGAAACACCAGCCAGGGCAAGATTTGAACATTTTAAAGGTAATCACCTGAGAAAATTAAATCAGGATTTACATCTTCCCTATCGATGAAAAAATAAAGGCAAATAAACATAGGCTTCATTACTAATATAAATAAACATAGAATTCAAAGTCACAAAATGAAAAAAAAAACCACATAGAAACATCAAAGTTGCAAAGCATGAAATAAAATGACCAAAAACCAAACCTCGACTATAATAACATAAAATTATTTATCCTCCCCTATAAAGCAGTACAAATTTGGTTACCAAGAGGACAAAAAATTCAATTGTGTGCTGCTTTTAAGAGATATATCCCAACAAAATAACAAGAGAGATTAAAAATTATGGAGTTTCCTCAAAAAATTAAACATGGAACTGCCATTTGACCCAGTGATCCCACTTCTGGGAATATATCCTAAGAATCCAGAAGTATCAATCAGAAAGAATATATGCATCCCTATGTTCATAGCAGCATTATTTACAACTAGTGGCCCAGTGCACAAAAATTCGTGCACTGGGCAGGGGTCCCTCAGCCAGGCCTGCATCCTCTCACAGTCTGGGAGTCCTCACAGAATGTCCTAAGCCACAGTCTAGTCTCCTTCTACGGGAGGTGACCAGGCCAGCCGATCAGGGGACGGCACTGCCCCAATCACCCTGCCATTGCTGCCTGGCCTTCCTCTGTGGGAGGCGAGGACAGGGGAAGAGGGGATGGTGCTCCTCCCCCCCATAGCCCCTCCACCACTGCTGGTCATCCCCCCCCCCCATCGCCGTTCCCTCCCTCTGCCCACTGGTACATGCCTTGGCTGGCCTGGCACCACCTGCTCTCTGGTCCCAACCCCCACTGACTGGTCATTCCACTGTTCAGTCAATTTGCATATTACACTTTTATTATATAGGATTAGAGGCCTGATGCACAAAATTCATGCAAGGGGTTCAGCCCTCACAGCCGCGGTGGCTTGCCTCAGCCCTTGCAGCCCTGGCTTCATCCGGCAGGTCGTCCGGAAGGATGTCCAGAAGGTCATTCAGCTGTCTGGTCTAATTAGCATATTATGCTTTTATTATTATAGATAGATAAGATCTGGAAACAGCCCATCAGTAGATGAGTGGATAAAGAGCTGCAATACATTTATACAATGAAATACTATGCAGCTGTACCCTTTGAGACAGCATAGAGGGACCTGGAGACTGTTATGGTAATCAAAATAAGCCAGTTAGAGAAAGATAAATATCACGTGATCTCACTTGTATGCGGAATCTAATGAACAAAATAAACTGATGAACAAAATCCAGAGGCATAGATGCTTGGGACAGATGACAGATCTCAGAGGTATGTGGAGTGGAGGGGACGGAAAGAGATTAACCAAAGTATATATATGCATGTATGCATAACCCATGGACACAGACAATAGTGTGGGGAAGGCCTGGATTGGTGTGGGTGGTGGGTGGATGGGGGCCAAGGGAGAGGGGGGAGTTGGGGGACATCTGTAATACTGTCAACAATAAATAAATAAAATAAAAATACAGGAATGCTCAAATGGAAAACAGCAAATGCAAACACACACACACACACACACACACACACACAAATAACCAGAGGTAGCAACAGCCTATATAATAAGGAGGTAATATGCAAATTGACCCTCACGCCCTCATAAGATGGCTGCCTGCAACCAGGTTGGCAGGGGGGTTAGTGAGGGACGACCAAACGACTGAACAAGCAGGCTGTGTGGGGTGACCAGGCTGGCTGGGGTCTGGGCATCATTTCCTGCTGGTAGAGACTGGGGCAATGGCCGTGGACAGAGTTCATTCAGTGCAGGACTTGGGAGTCCTTTGCTGGGAATGTCCTCAGCCCTGGGGTCTGGGCAACATTTCCTGCCAACCAGGCTGGCAGGGGTGGCAGTTGGGGGCGATTAGGCTGGCAGGGAGGGGGCAGTTGGGGCGACCTGGCCGGCAGTGGGGGGCAGTTAGGGGTGACCAGGATGGCAGGGGGGGGCAGTTAGGGGTGATCAGGCCTGCATGCAGAGGCAGTGAGGGGCAACCAGGCAGGCAGGCAGGTGAGTGATTAGGAGCCAGCAGTCCAGGATTGTGAGAGGGATGTCCCAGGGATCCGGCCTAAACCGGCAGTCGGACATCCCCCAAGGGGTCCTGAATTGGAGAGGGTGCAGGCTGGGCTGATGGGACCCCTCCCGGTGCACAAATTTTGTGCACTGGGCCTCTAGTTATTACTATGATGCAGAATAGAATTTGGGCCAAAAGAGGAGGCAACCTACTTTAGCTGATTTTAAAAAGATACTTCAAAATGGAATCATAAACAGAAAGCAAATCTGTGGTTGCATGGTCCTGGCGGTGGGGTGGGGAGAATGAAGTCGCCATCCATTAGGAAACTATGAATTGCATCATCAGTAAAGGAAAATTCAGGAAAACAAAAATTAGCATATAAGTCATAAACACATTTTTTCCTAGTAATCTTTAGCTCATATACACTCTAAACAAAAGATCAGAAGAGAGACAAAGATTTGTGGACAAAGATGTTCACAGCAGCATGGTTTATATACATTGTTTATAATCAAGAAATACTAGAAGCAGCCCAAGTGTCTAAACAATGGGGGACTGATTAAGTAAATAGTGGAACAGCTGAATAATGGAGCATTCTGCAGATGGTATCTTGGAGGGAATTTAAACGATGTGGGGAAATGCTTGATAGATAATGTAGAATGGAAAAACAAGAGATCAAACTAGACTTTCAATGCAATGTCCACTGGAAAGGAAATATGCATTCCACACATACACACACTTCTCATTGGAAAAATGTTAAGATATTAACTGTGGTTACCAGTGATTTTTTTATTTTTCAGTTGCTAGAATTTTCCAAACGTTTAAAAGTATGTATGTATTACTTTTATAATCACAATTTTCCATTTTTACTAAAAACAACAACAACAACAACAAAAAACCTTCACAGAATGACAGCCCAGGGGTAAGAACCATGTTTCTGCTAAGAGTTTCTTGGGCAGAAATGAGTTCTCACGCTGGCTGAGACCATGAAGGAAACACAGAGGCTGGGATTCCTGTGTTGGGTAGGGAGTTAAATGACAACAATAGCAACCCCTCTGTTTGTACGGTGCAAGGGCTGGCAAACTACTAGTATATAGTCCAATGGCTACATCTTGCGATTTTAAACTGCTTCCAAGATTTCTATATATTTTTTTTAATGGTTGGGGCAGGGAGGAATCAAAGAAGAAGAATATTTCATGACACCTGAAAATGATTTGAAAGTCAAGTATCAGTGTCCATAAGTGGAGTTTAATTGGAACACACACGCATTTGTTCATATAGTGCCCGTGGCTGCTTTCTCCTTCATAACAGAAACTGCATGCCCCCACAGCCTACGGTATTTTTTATCTGGCCTTCACAGAAACAGTTTACTGATCCCTGGTGCAACACGTTGTGGCTAACAAAGGATGTTGAAAACCACCATCATTTCACAATAGAAGTTGAATGAGCCCAGGTAGCAGAGGAAGAGATACATGTGTGTCCCATGTGGACCTCGAGCTCATGGCCAGGAGGGGCACAAGCAGATCGGCTCACCTGCCAAGGACTGAAGGGGGCACAACCCCCACCCCAAGAGCCTGCTGTCATTCACCTTACTCCCCATCATCTCACCACAACTCCCCAACTTAGCCACCTCTTCCTTCCAAAAGCGGTCACATTTCCTGCCAAGAGCGTGACCTTCTGCAACCTGTATGGTGGAGGCCACAGCTGCAAACAGAATGGTATTTTTATCTAGCTCCTGCTTCCTGTTTATTGGCTGGGGGCTTTTATCTGCTGGTATTTCATTTTGTCATTTCTGATACAGACACGGCTCCCTTGTTGCACCAGAACAGAGATAACTGTCTCCTCAAAGGGTAGGCTGCCTGCCACCAGCCACCTGCCCCAGGGCCCCTCCTTGCACCCTCCCCTCCTGCTGCACCACCTCCTGTGACATGGAGATACACATTTTCTGCCTGCTCAGGGGCAGAAACCGGGGAGGCTGGGTGGGCAGAGAGGAAACGGAGCATTTCTACTGCAGGGAATGGAAAAAACCATTCTAGTCGAGAGGAGCTGGCTGAGCCGGGAGGGAGTAAGTTGCAGAGCTCTGGACCCACTGTTCCTAGCAAGGCCTGGCTGGTAGGGATTAGGGCAACGGCTGTGGACAGAGTTCATTCAGTGCAGGACTTGGGAGTCCTTTGCTGGGAATGTCCTCAGCCCTGGGGTCTGGGCATCATTTGCTGATGCGACCAGCAATAGATGAAAATGGACTGTCCTCCACCCTCTGTCCCCAGGACTCACAGCCCAATGCGGGAACAAGAGCAGCTGCATCCACGTCCAACAAGCTCACATTTATGGAGCACTTACTGTGTGCCCAGCATGATGCAAGATCGGTCTCATTCAATCCCCACGACAGGCCCACACAGGAGGGAGGCAGCCTCTTTGATGTCTCTCATTTTACAAATGGGGATACTGAGGCATGACCAGTTTAATTAACTTGCCCCAAACCTCTCTGGGAAGAGGCTCCAGTAAGCCCACACTTGAAGTCCATGCTTGCTCCGCCATAATGATTTCGATGCATGTCTTGGAGCTAAACCTGAGCCCATGTGTTCGAGCTGAGGATGCACAGCCTGGAGACTCCCTGGGTCCTGTGCCACCAGCACGCCCAGCGCAGGCTCTCAGCCAACGGGATGTAAGGGCTACTCTGACCTTTGCTACAAACTCTCTCATCCTGGAGAGAGGCCACCAAAACGTCCCTCTTGAGGGAGAGGCAATCTACCTAAGCATTGCCGCAGCATGAAAACACAGGTGTGATGGCTAAGAATTCAGGCCCCACCATTGATCTCAGGTACGTCGTCTCCTCTATCTGAGCCCCAGTTTCCCTTATCTATTAAAGAGGAGTTGCAAACTCATAAGATTATCTGAGAGGGAGGATATAAAAAGCCTCCCCCTCCACAGTTAGTCAAATTTCCATTAACCAGGGAAATTCTTCACTGACTCCTATAGCTGAGTAAGGGTTTCTATTTCCACCCACAGTGCCGAAAACACATCGGTTATCATCAGGGTCTCTTTCTTGTCCTAGGGACACCACCCAAGCTTCTCTACTGTGTGAGAATGGGGCTGGTCTTGAGTCACCCTCCTGAGCTAAGTGTACCCCCTGGCCTGGCTGGAGAGAGGTGGGAAGGAGAATGCAACCCCCTATCCTCAGTAGCTACCTACAGCTTTCTAAATCACAAACCTAGAGGTGCTTCTCTCCTGCTCAAAAGCCTCTCTGGCTCCCCATTGCCTTCACACTGTCCATGAGCTCAACCAGTGGTCCTCAGAGGGCGGTCCCAGCACCAGCAGCATCACTGGGAACTTGTTGGAAATGCAAGTCCTGTGGCTCCGCCCTGGACCTATTGAATCAGGGGGGAGGCCCCACAATTTGGGGTTTAACAAAGCCTCCCAGTGACTCTGATGCTCCAGCCTCTTCACTCCCCATTCCTTCCTGCGTCTCCAGTGCTCTAGAAACACCCAACTTCTCTCTCTCCTTTCCCTCCTCCACCAGTATTCACTGGCACCACCTCCATACCAGGTGTGGGCATGCAGCAGTGAATAAGACAGACGCCCGCTCTGCCTCCTCAAGCCTGCAATCTGCCCTCCTCTCAGTCTGGAATATTCTTCCCTTGATCCCAGCAGCCAAATCCCTGCCCAGCCCTAACACCAGTGCAGGAGACAGTCAATAGACACGAGTTGAACATTAAAGGAGCAAATGGCCACGTGACTGAAAGTACCACCTCAGTGAAGTCTCCCTTGACCCTGAATTAAGTTGGCCTCAGCAGGCAGTGAGTACCTCAGCCAGAGCACCTGTGACCCTCACAGTGCCCTTGAGCCACCTGGGGCACTGGAGCCCTCGAAATGGGCATAATCTGGCTTGAGATGTGCTGTGAGTATACTTTGAAGACTTAGCACCAAAAAAATAAATTGAACATGGCTCAGTTTTTTGCACTTGATGACATGTTGCAGGGATATATTGGGTTAAAGAAAATATACTACACAAATTAATTTCACCCGTTTCTTTTCTACTTTAATATGGCTACTACATTTTCAATTAAATATGTGGTTCACGTTATATTTCTATTGACCAACGCTGAGCTAGATTGTAAATATTAGTCACGTGACTGTGGGCACAGCTGTGAGCTCTGTGAGGGCATTTCTTTTTTTTTAATTTAATAAATCTTTATTGTTCAGATTATTACAATTGCTCCTCTTTTTCCCCGCATAGCTCCCCTCCACTCGGTTCCCACCCCACCCTCTGCCCTTACCTCCGCCAGCACTGTCCTCATTCATAGTGTACGATTTTTGTCCAGTCTCTTCCCGCACCTCCCACACCCCTTCCTCCCCAAGAATTGTCAGTCCACTCCCTTTCTATGCCCCTGATTCTATTATATTCACCAGTTTATTCTGTTCATCAGATTTTTTATTCACTTGATTTTTAGATTCACTTGTTGATAGACATGTATTTGTTGTTCATAATTTTTATCTTTACCTTTTTCTTCTTCTTCCTCTTCTTAAAGAATACCTTTCAGCATTTCATATAATACTGGTTTGGTGGTGATGAACTCCTTTAGCTTTTTCTTATCTGTGAAGCTCTTTATCTGACCTTCAATTCTGAATGATAGCTTTGCTGGGTAGAGTAATCTTGGTTGTAGGTTCTTGCTATTCATCACTTTGAATATTTCTTGCCACTCCCGTCTGGTCTGCATAGTTTCTGTTGAGAAAACAGCTGACAATCGTATGGGTGCTCCCTTGTAGGTAACTAACTGCTTTTCCCTTGCTGCTTTTAATATTCTCTCTTTGTCTTTTGCTCTTGGCATTTTAATTATGATGTGTCTTGGTGTGGTCCTCTTTGGATTCCTTTTGTTTGGAGTTCTGTGCGCTTCCTGGACTTGTAAGTCTATTTCTTTCACCAGGTGTGGGAAGTTTTTGGTCATTATTTCTTCAAATAGTTTTTCAGTATCTTGCTCTCTCTCTTCTTCTGGCAACCCCATAATTCTGATGTTGGTACGCTTGAGGTTGTCCCAGAGGGTCCTTACACTAACTTCAAATTTTTGGATTCTTTTTGCTTTTTGCTTTTCCAGTTGAGTGTTTTTTGCTTCTTTGTATTTCAGATCTTTGAATTGATTCTTGAGGTCCTTGAGTCTGCTGTTAGGTCTCTGTATAATATTTTTTATTTCAGTCAGTGTATGTTTAATTTCTAGTTGGTCCTTTTTCATATCCTCAAGGGTCTCACTAAATTTATCGGCCTTTTCTAGGAAATTCTTGAAAAACCTTATAACCGTGGTTTTGAACTCTATATCCAGTCCTTTGCTTTCCTCCATTTCTTTCATTTGTGATGTTTCTTTGTCTCCGCATTTTCGCTGCTTCCCTGAGTTGGTAGAGTAGCTTTGTGTGGTAGGTGTCCTATAGGGCCCAGTGGCTCAGCCTCCCCCAGTTACCTAAGGTGGACACTTTTGGTGCAACCCTTTGTGGACTGTGTGCACAGCCTTGTTGTAGTTAAGTTTTGATTGTTGTTGGTATCACTGGGAGGAATTGACCTCCAGGCCAATTGGCTATGAGGATCAGCTGTGTCTATGCTGGGAGAACTTCTGTGCTGGAGACACCCTTATGAGACAAGACTTGCCAAATTGCAAAAGCCTCTGTGCTCAGCTTGGATGGAGCGGAGTCTCAGGGTGGAGCAGGCAGCCTTGGCTTCCCATCAGCCCTGCCCTATGAGGCCCCTGGGTCTCAGTGTCCCTCAGTAATCGCTGCAAGCACCTCTGAGAGAAAGCCACCCTTGAGTTTCGCCCGCTGTCAGACAGTCCAGTTTCTCCCAGAATGTGTCTGAACTTGCCCAGAACTGGAGTTCAGCATAGTCGGGAGCTTCCGTCTCCCTCCCGCTTTAGAAAGCCAGCTACGCACTCAGCCACCCGTGCACTCAGCATTCAGTCCTCTCTGCATGCACGCACCTCCGGACCTCTGCCTTCCACAGCTCCCCTGAGTCTCAGTGTGCTTTCTCTTTTCCTGACAGTCCAGATTCCCCCCAAATAAGTCTGTGTTCCCAGAGTCTCTCCCAGGACTGGAGTTCTGCACAGTTGGGAGCTTCCATCTCCCTCCCGCTTTAGAAAGCCAGCCGCATACTCAGCCGCCTGTGCACTCAGCCGCCTGTCCTCTCCACATGCACGTCTCTGTACCTCATCCTTTTGCAGCTCCTCTGAGTCTCAATGTGCTTTCCTCTTTCCTTCTAGTTGTAGAATTTCCACTCAGCCAGCTTTCCTGTGGTTCTGGAAGGTGTCCGTTTTGTCTTTTAGTTGTAGTTTTGATATTGTTGTGCGAGGCAGCAGTTTAGGTGTTTACCTATGCCACCATCTTGGTTTCTCTTCTCTGTGAGGGCATTTCAATCCATCTCCTTCTTCCCTCCCTCCCTCCCTCTCTCCTTTCTTCTTTCCTTCTTTCCTTCCTTCCTTCCCAGATCTCTTCCCCCTCCTCTCTCTTTCCCATAAACATTAATTGGTATCTGCTCTTATACCAACCCCTCTCCATGAGGCTTGGCAAAGTGTAGGTGTCAATACTGTTTGCTGAATGAATAAACCATCACTCAGATGCAGACTGACCCAGAGGTGACCCTGAGGGAGTTTTCCTCCCATCTAATCTCCCAAACCTGTTTGTGTGGGTGTAGATTTCCCATTTCATTTCAAAAGGAGCCAAATTCCAAAGATGTCCTTATGTAACGCAGAGCTGAGGTCAGTTTTCCTCTTGCATATGGGGCTCAGGTGCACACAGATCCCGGGGCCAGGACTCCGTGTGCAGAACAGCTTGTTCTCAAAGCTCCAGGAGGCTGACCAGAGTGTGGATCTGGGTTTGGAGCTTTAGTGCCAAGTTCTCCAGTGAGGGGAGGGCACCAGGTTGAGCCATGCACTGCCCCCATCCCATCCCCCATGGGCCTGAGAGGGTGAGGGTGCAGGTGGTTGAGACTCAGGCTTCCAAACCTGCAGGGCCTGGACAAGAGTCATTGTGGGTATAAGAGGACTGTGTCCTGGAATATCAGACTCAGCTGTGCCTGACTGCACCCCTCCCCACCCCAGCCCTTCAGTATGAGAGGCTGCAAGACACTGGAATGAGCCCCAATATCTCAGATGAGCTGCCCCTTGGAGCTGGGAAGCAGCAAGAAGGTTGGTATGGTGTGTGGCCTCTCCCGTCCCATGCCCACTCAAAGCTGACACAAGACTGTGGCCCCTGTACCACTGCCCATCAACAGTAACATGCCTCATCCCTTTCCACTGGTTTCACACCCTTCCCAGCTTAGCACTAAACTACTGGAGGCTTTCCCTGTCCCAGGGCCCTTGCTTATGCTATCACTGCTGCCTAAAATGCTCTCCGCTAGCCCCACATCCTCTATCTTTCTGCATGGCTAGCTCCTTCTCATCCTTCAGGTCTCCTAAGGCCACCTCCTCAGAGAGAACCTCCCTGCCTGACCTCCCTACACACATCACAGTCCTGTTGTCCCCTACCGAAGCACTCTGTGTGTTCCTTTGTAGCAAGGGATTTGGGGGCAGGGATGAGGGAGCAAGCGGTCACCTTTGCCTTAAGGAATCTTATCTTTCCCTTTCATATACTTCATGGGCCATGACACTACTTTTTACACCCTCAAACCACACATTTCAAATGTCCTCATTTATAGGTTGAATGAAAGAAGCCTCACACAAGAAGCCCTGCTGTGCAAGATTTTCTAGAACAAGCAAAACTAACTGTAAACTTCACACACCCTCTAGGGTGGCTATAATAAAAAAGCAGAGAATAACAAGTGTTGGCGAGAATGCGGAGAAATTAGAATCTTTGTACATTGGAAAATGGTACAGCTGCTGTGAAAAACAGTCTGGCAATTCCCCCCAAATTAAACATAGAATTACAATATGACCCAGCAATTCCACTCCTAGGTATATCCCCAAAAGAATTGGAAACAGGAGCTCAAACAAATGTATGTACATGCAGGTTCATACCAGCACTAGGCACAACAGCTGAAAAATAGCCAAAGGGCATAAACAAGCATGTACATACATTTGGTCATAACAAGAAATGAATTACTGGTCCATGCTACAACATGGGATGAACCGTGAAAACATTATGCTAAGTGAAAGAAGCCAGACTGGAAAGATTATATGTTATATGTCTCCATTTCTATAAAATGCCCCTAATAGGTAAGCCCATTGAGACAGAAAGCAGATTGGTGGTTGCCAGGGGCTGGAGGAAGGAGTGACTGCTAATGGGTACAAAGTTTCCTTTTAGGGTGATAAAAATCTTCTGAATCTAGATAGAGTGCTTGTACTTAATGCCACTGCTTGTATACTTTAAAATGGTTAATTTTATGTTATGTGAATTCCACCTAAAAAAAAAAACAAACAAAAAAAACTAATCTGTAGTGGTTAAAAACCACATATCAGAACAGTTCTTGCCTGGTAGTGGGTAGAGGGCTGACTGGAAAGGGGCATGAGGGAACTTTCTGGAATGATGGTAATGTTCTAGAACAGCGCTGTCCAGGAAAAATATAATCTGGGCCACATGTGTAATCCTATATAATAAAAGCTTAATATGCTAAGTGTCCGTCATCTGGTCATCCATTCAACCAATCAAAGTGTAATATGCTAATGATATGCTAAGGCCACTCAACTGCTCGCTATGATGTGCACTGACCACCAGGGGGCAGACGCTCAACTCAGGAGCATCTCCCACAGGGGGAACGCTCCTCAGCCGGAAGTCTCTGTGGAAGCACTAAGGATGTCCAAAACAGGTGAAATTTTAATAATATATCTTATTTAATCCACTATATAAAAAATATCATCATTTCAACACATTTTTAAATTCTATATCTTGACTGTGATGGTGATCACATAAACCTATGTTTGTGATTTAAAAAATTGCTTAGAATTAAATACACATATACAAGTGCATGAAAAGAGGCAACATCAGACTAAGGTTGGTGAATTGTATCAACGTCAATTTCCTAGTTGTGATATTTTATCACAGTTTACCATTGGGGTATATTGGATTAAAGGCAGAAGAGATCTCTCTATTAAATCTGCATGTGAATCTAAATTTATGTCAAAATATAAAGGCCTGAGCTTCACTCACTGGGATAGGGCCTTGGACTCCTGAGAAAAAGGCAGGTGTGGTGTGGGTGTGCGGCCATTTATATGGAGTGTGCCAGACATATATACTGGACCAGCCCTCGATAACCACTCAAATGGATGGGACCCTGCCATGAGGACACACCCAAGGGACCTGGCCCAGCCAGGGACTCAGCACGACCCCAAAACTGCAACGTTAGGGCTGAATGACAACTGATATAATTAAAGAATAATGATAGCTAAGAACTAAAATGTTTTGGAAACTTCCTCTGTGCTAATTAAGGGCTTCATTTAGTCCTCGGTACAACCCTTTTAAGTCGGTGTTTTATTTGACAAACTGAGGCACCGAAGAGGTTGAGTGATTTGTCCAAGATCACCCAGTAGCAGTGAAGCCAAGAGTTGAGCCCAGATGTCTCGCTCCAGAGCCTCGGGTCTGACCCATGCCCTTTGGTGAACCCTGGGCTGGACCACAGAGTTGTGCCTGGTGGATCTTTAACCATCTACACCCCCTGGAACCACTCCCCCTGCGGCCGCCATCCGCACCTGGTTGAAGTTTGAGCATGAATGTGCTGATGAGGGCAAAGGAGCTTTGAACACAGTGCCCTCTGACCATCACTGCAGGGGGTGGGCCTTAGGGTGGGCTGCAGCCTGTGTGTGTGTGTGTGTGTGTGTGTGTGTGTGTGTGTGTGTGTGTGTTGGGCCCAGCCTCGTCCTCTTTCAAGTCTCTTAAAAACAGCAGTTTCTTCATCAACTGACGAACAGATAAACAAAATGTGGTAAATCCATTCAATGACTATTAGCCAAACATAAAATAAATGAAGTGTTGGTGCTACATGGATGAACTTGAACATCTTATAGCAAGCAAATGTTGTCAAATGCAAAAGGTCAAATATTATTCCATTTACATGAAAAGTCCAGAATAGGCCAATCCCCAGAGACAGAAAGCAGATTTGTGTTTCTCTGGAGTCTGGGGGCAGAAGAAACTGGGGAGGGACTGCTAATGGGTATTGAGGTTCCTTTTGGGGTGATGAAAATGTGCCAGAATTAGGTAGAAGTGACACAAATTGCTTGCTTTAAAACAGTTGATTTTATGTTATGTGAATTTCACTTCAATTTAAAAAAAAACAAAACACCCAATAGTGTCCAGACCGCAGGACGATTTAACTCCACAGCTTATGCCCCGATTCCTGAAATGCCCATGTTTGGAGGCCCACCCTCCACCCCAGGCTGCCCCCTGCAGGCCTGGCATATCCTTTCTGGGAAAAACACATGCTTTGCCTCCCACCCCAGATGTCCACAGAGTGAGGGGAAGCAGGCAGCCCTCTGTGCCAGGCTTCGTCTGAGAAGCTAGCCACACGGAAGTACCGCGAGACACTGCCAGCCCTCGTGGGACACTTACTAAGTGCAAAGTGCTTTGCATGTCATCCTGTTTCATCTTCATCAACCCCGGGATGCGTGCTGCTGAACCCCCAGTTTACAGACAGGGACAGAGGCTCAGAGAGATCATGTTCTAGCAAGGAAGTGGTAGAACCCACAGGTGCTCCTCTTCCTGCTGCACACACACAGCCGACAGAGGATCTGGGAGTCCCTCTGTTCCCCAGGGCCCATAGCCTGTTGACCACTGTCCCTCCAACACCATGAGCAGGACTCAAACACCCCCTCCCCTCCGCCCAAGCTTTTGAAACACAGATGATGAGTCCTGCCTTCAAAACAGAGGCAGGCTCTGCAGGGGCTGATGGAGGTGCACCAGAAGCCAGGAGACCGGAGGGAAGAATCCAGACACGGTACTCTGGCTGTGCGAACTTTGAGAAAGTGACAATCTGTCTGAGCCTCGGTCTCCTCATCTGTGAAGTCGAGCCCATGCTGCAGGGCTTCGGTACAGGGTAATGCATGCAAAACATGTAGCCATGTGCAGGGTGCGAGGTAGGTCTGTGTCAGAGCTCCCAGCTGGGCCAGGTAGGGCCAGGCTGAGGAGCTCAGAGATGCAGATTGCACTGCGGAGAACCCTCTGCTCCCCCTCCTGCCCGCCCCCTCACAGCCCAGGCCCTAGGGCTGTCTCACAAGTGCCATGCTCGAGCCAGGCGTTTCCTGGGAAGGAGACAAGGGTAGGGTTTGTCTCATGCTCCAAATCAGAAACTCAGGCCATTCTGAATTCTAGCGTGGCTAAGGGGACAGAGCCCAAGGGGCAGAAAGCCCGGTGGGGCTGGGGCTGAGGTCACCATCAGGATTTCAGGCCAACCCAACCCACTTAATGGTGTTTTCCCAGCCAGAAGGAGGCCACGCTAATTAAATGGAATGTACCAGTCTGCAAACTGATTTCTGCAGCTCCAACTCTGAGAGGGGCCAGGAGCTCCCAAACTAGGTCAGCGACTGTTAGTCCCTCGGAGTCACCTGGAAACACCCACTTCTTACCTTCATCTCAGAGCTAGGCTCTCTGCTGGCCCATTCAGGCCCACACCTGCCCCACCCTGCTGCCTGAGTTCTGGTCACTGACCAAGGTCTTTCTCTCCAACTGCCAGCCCACCCCAGTAGGCATTGCACTCCTCTTCGGAGACACTGATCCCCCAGCTACCCCACAATGTCAGGCTCAGGGGTCCAGGTGAGCTTAAAGTCACACCTCGGGGGGGGTGGCAAGTGGGGAGGATGTGGCCATGCATCACAGCTGGTTCAGGGTCAAGGCCTCTGGGGCAGGGCCCAGCAGAACCTGCTGAGTTTACCATTGAGAACAGAAGGAACCAGCCCAAAATAAAGTCCAAAGAGAAGGCAAAAGTGGCATCTTGGGGGCTAAAGATTACCAGCTAGATGGCTCAGACTGATGGGCAGAGCTCAGACAATAAACGCCATCATCATCCATGACCCAGATACATGCTGGAGATATCCTAACAGTAATAAAAGGTTCTGTTTAGCGGGGGCTTTCTGTGTGCCAGGAAATGCGCCCATGTATCTTATATACATTTCTTTGTTTAACCCTCACAGCATCCTGTCAGTGTCCCCATCCTATGGATGGTAAAACTGAGGCTCAGAGAGATGGAGTGACTTGCCCAAGGCCACAGCACACTCAGGGTTGAATCCCAGGCCTGGCTGACCCTGAGTCTTTGCTCTCCACCATTTACTAATCCACCTCTTGACTCACAGGGAAATCTCACGGTGCCGCCTTAGAGGCTGACCAGGCTGCTGCGCTTCAATGAGCCTTGGGTTTGATGTACTCCAAGTCGCATGGGTGTGGTGAGTTCCCTGGAGCTAGGGTTTAATGTGATCACTCTGCAGGAGCTGGTTGCCTGTGTCCTGTGGACACCCCAAGGTCCAGTGGGGCTGCGATGTAAAAGCAGGAGTCGGGCCCCAGGAGGCTTGGAGGGCTTCTACATTGAAGGAAACCAGCTGAAGTTAGAGGGTAACCTGAGACCCCTGGAGCGAGCCTCCATTTTGCTGAGAGGGTTTTGCAAGCTGAGGGTACAGGCTGGCTCTCTATGGACAACTGGGGGATTTTGAGAGGCTGTAGGTGGCAGGGGTGAGGACGACAGAGAAGGCTGGCGAGTGGGAAGGGCAACCTGAGATGGATAACTGGGCACTCTGGTCAGGTGCTGCTGTCATACTCCTCTCCTCTGTCTCCCCCCAAAACCATCAGCACAATCGGTATGTCTTCCCACTGAGGCAGCACAACGGCAAAACCAGGAAAAACGAGAGCCGAGGGGACCTGGCACTGCCCCGAGGCCATAGCCCTCCCAGGTCCCAGAAGGTTCCTGGGGGGTGACCCTGGAGGTCTTTCTGGGCTGCTGAGGTCCTGTGACCCACCCCTCTCTGTCATGCACACAGTCTGGCCCTGATTGCTACAAAGGGGGGCAATGAGGGTACAAGCCGGAATGTCTGAGGTTAGTTCCCAGGTCTGCCAGTAACTAGCTGTGTGGCTTGGAACAAGTTACTTTACCTCTCTGTGCCTCCATTTCCAAACTGCAGAGGTGAGGTCATAACAGTACCTCCCGCTGTGCTGTTACGAGGGTCAGTGGGTGAATATTTTTTAAGCACATTAAGTGTCTGGCACATAGCAAGTGCTAGTTTCTTCTTCTCTCTTCAACTTTTCTTTTTTGTTTTTGTTTTGTTAATCCTCACCCTAGGATATTTTTCCATTGATGATGATTATTTTTTTTTAGAGAGAGTGAAAAGGAGGGAGGGGGAAAGAAAGAGAGAGAGAGAGAGAGAGAGAGAGAGAGAGAGAGAGAGAGAGAAACATCGATGCAAGAGAGACCCATCAATTGGTTGCCTCCCACAGGAACCATGACTGGGCCAGGGATTGAACCTGCTGTGATCCAGGTACGTGCCCTTGACTGGGAATCAAACCCACGATCTTTTAGTGGGCAAGCCGACGCTTTAACCATTGACCAACACTGACCAGAGCAAACTTTTCATTTTTTAAAAACGTATTTTTTTATTGATTTCTGAGAGGAAGGGAGAAGGAGAGGGAGAGAGAGATAGAAACACCCCACACTGGGGATTGAGCCCTCAACCTGGGCGTGTGCCCTGACCGGGAATCGAACTATTACCTCCTGGTTCATAGGTCAACACTCAACCACTAAGCCATGCCAGCTGGGCAAACTTTCCATCTTTAAACAGCTTTATGGGGGTTAATTCATGTCTCATACAACCCACCTATTTAAAGGGTACAATTCAATAAGCTTTTTAAAAAATTGTATAGCAGAGTTGTACAACCATCACCACACCTGATCTTAGAACATTTTATCACACCCTAAACAGCTCCCATATCAATTAATAGCCACCCCTATTCCCTACTCCCACCACACGCCCTAGGCAACCATTAATTTACTTTCTATCTCTATAGATTTGCCAATTACGGACACTTCGAACAAATGGGATCATACAATACATGACATTTTTGTGTCTGGCATCTTTTGCTTAGCATATTTCCAAGGGTCATCCACATTGTAGCATGGACCAGTACTTCATTCCTTTTCACAACAGAATATTCCACTGCGGGCATATGCCACATTTTGTTTACCCACTTGTCAGCTGATGGACATTTGGGTTGTTTTCACTTGGGGGGGCGTTATAAATAATGCGGCTGTGAACATTCATACGCCAGTATTTGTGTGGACATATGTCTTCATTTCTCTTGGGGAAATGCCTAGGAGTGAATTGCTGCTTCTTTAAGGAAGTTTTTGTTAAATAAAACATCCTCCTCTCATCTGGTACCACCCAGCAGAAAAGATGAGGCATTAACTTTTCTGGAGCAACTTCCTCTATGCCAATCCTGTTCTAGGTATGCTTACACACACAACTCCTTTCAGTTCTCACAAGTTCATTTGAGGTGGCTATTATTGTTACAGCTGCCAACGAGATATAAGAACCACAGGAAAAGCAACTTGCCCAGGGCCACACAGCTACTGTTAGAGCAGTCAGGATATGAACCTGGAAAGGGCTGAGTCTTTGCATCATCTCTGCTAGAGTCAAAGGGACAAGGGATATGGGCAGGGGCCGGGGGAGGGGAACCAATGTTCCTCACCCTGGCCCAGCGCCTTGGGGCCATGCTTCTGCAGGGAGGTCAACCTGTCAAAGGACCTCAGGGCCCAGGCAGAATGAAACCAGCCACGTTTGTGCTTTACAGACAGGAGGGGAAGTGAGAGGTGTACCTGTCTCTGTGGTCAGACCAGGGTTATCTCAGTACCAGGAACTTGTCTCTGGGAACTTCTGCATTTCCACGCCTTTTGTATTCTGTGCTGTGGTTTGTAAGGACAAGAGAGGCAACTCACACCCACCGGACTCCTTGCCGGCGTGCCTTTCAGAGGTCAGGAGGCTCAGTCCTCAGCCAGGAGAGCCCAGAAATGCTCGCTGCTTCATGGCCCAGAGCCACGGCCATTTCCAAGCCCCAGGGCGCTGACGACAGCACACTGTATCTGTTGACACTGAAGCCACCTCCTTCCCAGCCACAAGATGCTCACACCCACCACCTGCACCCCCTCTTTTGAACATCAGGACACCTGTGAGGCTGAACTGGGGATGGGCAGGGGGCTGGGTGGCCAAGAAGCACTGCAGAGACTCAGACAGACTCCAAAGGCCACGTCTGATGGAATCTGGAGGAGGGGAAGAGTGGGGAAGAGATGCCAAGAGCTCCCAGACCCTGAGCTCTGCCTCTGCAGCTGTGGGTGGACCAAAGCTGCCCTCGTGGCCGTTCCCACCCTCCTGAGCACCCTTCGCCATCAAACCCACCATCATTACTCAAAGCCCTGCTTATCTCTGCCCTGACCCAGGCAGTCCTTCAGGGCTTCTCAGGGTAACCCGTCTCATCCATTACACTAACTAGGGAGTTTTCTGGAAGACAAAGGGTCAAGCAGGATTTTATTTCTGGGTCGCAGGGCTCCTTACTTTACCTCTAGGTACCAGCTACAGTCACCATATACTTGCTTCCATATCTTTCTTTTCATTTTTAAGGTGGTAGGGTGTACAGAAGTTAGGAACACAGACTTCAACATTCGTTTAACTGGGAATCAAAATCCAGCTCACCACTTCGGTGCTATGAGACCTGAGCAAGTCTCAGAACCTCTCTTGCTTCAGGTTCCTCGTCTGTAAAATGGGCGTAGCATCCTCTGCCTTCCAGGTTCTATCTCCACTGCTCCTAGCCCAGTTCAACATTCAAAAGCTATCATCGCTCTGTCTCCAATGAACATAAGGAATAGGGACTTTGGCTCAGGTTGCTTGACATTCACTTTCCACTTCCCACAACTTCTATGGGTGCCTCAAGCACCCAGCCCAGCATGGCTTATCCATAGGAGATGGCGAGAGGCCAGGTGTGGTAGGCAATGAAGTGGGGGGCCCTACACAGTGTGGGCTTCCCGGAGGCCTTTTCTCCAAGAAGGCTGGGCTACATCAGGGCTGCATCAGCTTCCCAGGGTCCATTCAGCTGGTGATAAGGCTCATTGGAGTCCTGACGCAGAGAAGGAACTGCAGCAGGCCAGGGGCCACTGTCCTGGTTTGCAGGTGGACAGCAGGAGAGGAATGTAAGCTGCCTTGGGAAGGGGGACAGAGGGACAGTCAACTACCACAGAACAAACTTACAGAAGGTCAGGTTCCCCATCAGAACCCGCTGAGGTTCTTATAGGCAAACTCCTTATGAGCCGGGTGGTGAAACTGAGGCACAGCCTAGCCCTCTAGGTGAGCCATCACATTAGAGGTACATAGGAGTCTCAGCCTAGCCCGGCCATCTCATTGGTCAGGACTGGGGTGGCAAGATCAAGTTCACCCCATTCAATGGGTAGGGGTCTGGCCCTCTTCTAAGGTCTTCCCAGATCAGAATTGGCTCAAATACCTGCAGCTGAGTAGAACTGGGATAGGCAGATGCCAACATCCTGCAGTAGCTCTAATTATTCCATTTACACAGGAGGAGGCTGGGACTCAGAGAGGCTGAGTGACTTGCCCAGAGTCACACAGCAGGTGAGTAATAGAACTGGAGCTGGAATCTAGGCCTGGCTATTGCTGAATAGCATGTCTCTCTCCCGATGCTGTCCACACAGGGTGGGGGGCAACAAAGGAGAGAGTGAAAGGCTGTGGCAGGGCCAAGGGAAGGGTGGGAAATCAGGAGAGATGGTCACAGGCCGGGAAGAGGACATGGGCATTCTCAGTGGGAGGAATGGCATGAGCAGCAGCGTGGGGAGGAAATCTGCAGGAGTCCACAGGTTGAGGAGCACTGGGAAGCAAGCTGGCATGAAGACTCTGAATGCCCTTTA
Organism: Plecotus auritus; assembly: GCF_963455305.1. Classification (NCBI taxonomy): domain Eukaryota; kingdom Metazoa; phylum Chordata; class Mammalia; order Chiroptera; family Vespertilionidae; genus Plecotus; species Plecotus auritus. Next base: position 21,484,105 of record NC_137782.1, on the reverse strand, counting down.
AGGACTATGGCCTATGAGTCAAGGGAAACTAATATAGAAAGCAAAGCTTTCTCCCACTTAACTCTAAACATAGGCAAAGCCTGCCAACCAGGCCAATTAGCACTTAGTAGGTACACAGAATCTGCTGTGTGTTCATCAAACCCTGTTCCTTATCCTACATGGCTAGAATATCTGTCCCAGGTTCCCTTGTAAAGGTGTGACCACAGTCTGGGTCCTGGTCAGTGTAATGTGGACAGAAGCAGAAGCGATCTACGTCACTTGCAGGTCTCGCCTGTAGAACCGCCCTTGCAATCCCCACGCGCTCTCCATCCCCAGCCTGAATAGAGGGGACCTGAGAGTCCAGAGCTAAATTGCCCAATATGGTGGCTACGAGCTACAGGTGGCCAGGGATGCTTGAAATGTAGTTAATCAGCACCGACATACAGTATGTCAATATATACCAGATTTCAAAGACTTATTTAAAAAATCTCCAGAATGTAAGATATCTCATTAATAAGTTTTTATATTGATTGCATGTTGAAATAATATTTTGGATATAGTGGGTTAAGTAAAATGTGTTCTTAAAAATTGATTTCACCTGTCCATTTTTACCTTTTTACATGTGGCTACTAGGACATTTAAAATTACATATGTAGCTTACATTGTCTTTCTATTGGATAGCACGGATCTAGAGGGCAGAGCCATAATTTGGAAGGAACCTGGGCACGGGTTGCTGCTTGGAGGAGGGTCACCTAGGATGGCCTTCCAGAGTTGGGCAACCATCACCACAATCCATTTTAGAAAATCTCTGTACCCTTCACCACCCCCCCCCAAAACCATACCCATTAGTAGTTACTCCTCATTCCCCACCCCCAACTCCAGCCCGAAGTAACCCATGACAACCCACATTGGACTGTTATGTGAGCAAGAAAGAAACTTCAAAATGTCACAGCAGTTAGGCTCCTGTTGTGGATTAACGATGGCCACCAACTGTGACCATCAAGCTCCTGCCATCAGGAGGCTGGGTCTTCATCCCCTCCCCTTAAATCTGAGTGGCTTTGTCACTTCCAGGTCTCAAGATATTGGTGGCTTCCATCTCCTGGATCCTGGAACATTTGCTCTTGGAGCCCTGAGCCACCATATAAGAAGCCTGACTATGCTGGAGAGGCCACATGGAGAGGCCCTTGGGATATATAGAGAGATGCCCAGCCAGCTCCCAGATATCCCAGCCCCCACTATGTAAGTCATCCTAGCCGAGGCCCCAGACATTATGGAGCAGAGGCAAATTCCTAACCCATGAGAAATAACACAAAACGGTAGTTGTTTTAAGCCACTAAGTTTTGAGTGTGCTTTTTATAATAAACCTCCCCTCCACATCCCTACTTCCTTCAAGTTTCTGGAACCTCTCTGGGTGACTTTAGGGATATGGTCAATTAGCTCGTTGGCCTCTCCATGGTTTTGCAGACCTGAATCATATTCCCCTCTTCAAATCTCATGGTCCAAAGATGTCAGCCACCAGGCACATTTATCTTCCCAATAGACAGGTTTAGTCCTTTCCTGTCCACCACAAAGTTTTCGAAGATAAGGATTCTCTCCCCAAAAATGATAAATCCTGAGTCTGCTAGGATCTGGGGACTCCAGAGCTCTTCCAGTCATCATTGTACTTTCCTTCAATGTGTACAGCCCTCTGGAATAATCCTCTAGTCTTAGGCAACCTTGGCATCCCCCTTTAAGAGCCCTTACCAGCTTCTCCAGCATTGCAGAGAACCCCAGAAGCCATCCTTCTGGCCTGACAACAGAAAGTGCCTGCTATGGACCGAACTGTGTCCCCCTCAAATTCCTATGTTGAAGCCCTAAACCCCAATGTGACAGTATTTAGAGATTGTGCCTTTGGGAGATAGTTAGGTTTAGATAAGTCATGAGGGTGAGGCCTTCATGATGGAATTAGTGCCCTTATAGGAAGAGAAACCAGAGAATTTGTTCTCTCTCTCTGTTTCTTTTTCTCCCTTTCATGTAAAGACACAGCAAGAAGGCAGCCAAAAGGAGAGTTCTGACCATGCTTATACCCTGCTTGGACTTTTAACTCTAGAATTAAAAGAAAATAAATTATTGTTGTTTAAACCACATAGTATTTTGCTCTGGTAACCCAACATAACTAAGAAAGTGCCCTAGTAGATTGGCTGAGGTCCCCAAGCCAGGGCCACCAGAAAATACTTATGGTCTCACATGACTTGAGAGATTTTGGCCACCATCAGCTATGCCCTGAATGACACCTGGGTCAATGCAATGACAGTCACTGAGTGTCATGAGGTGGAAGCCGTTTATTAGCCAGAGCACACCAAGACCAGAATATGCTTGCCAAAAATGGAGTTTTAAGAAATCTAGAGTTGTGTGGGCTTTATGAATATATTTTCAACTGTAGATATAAAGATGGCATATTTGGCAGTTCCCCATACCTACCTACCAATCGATCTGTATAATAGCCAACCCCCTTCATTAATTAGAGCTTAACCTTAAATTTCCTTCAGTGAAAAACCAATTTCACTAACTATGATCCTCCTGGAATGAATGGCTTTTCTTGGATCCAGCAGCTTATGAAATAAGGCACCTCATGGCCTATGGCAACGTGATTGCATTGCTGTCATAAAATAAAGAGAAGTCAAGCTCTACAGGACCCAAATGTAAATCTTTTTTGAATTAAAAAAAAAATTCCCAAAGCTCCAAATTATTGCCATATAATGTTTTCCAAGCAACTCGTGTCAGAAAATGCTTTTGAAAATGTAAGCAGGTCATGACCCTTGACATGGCATCTGTCCAAGGCATGCAGAAAAGTACAGAAGAGAGAAGGAAAAACGTCCCAAAGACAGAGATTTCTCTTGCTATGTCTCATCCTATACAGATGATGGAAATTCACTGTGGACTATAAATGTCTCAGTGCAAATGAGGTCTGATTGCCGGTGGTGGGTGCACCCTGAGAAGCCTGGTTCTAAATTATGACTTTATCTGACAGACCTCATTGGAAATGGGTTTGGAACATGGCTGCCAGTGGCTGCAGTGCCCACAAGCCAAGTGCCCACGGCAGGTGGGGGCCGTGGGCACTTGGCTTGTTTCTCCGGCTCCTTCCGCAAGTAGGACACCCTACCTAAGCTGTCACTTCTGGCTCAGACCTTGCTAAATGCTGTTAAATTGTGAATGGAAGGATTGGGATTTTTAAAAAATATATATTTTTATTGATTTCATAGAGGAAGGGAGAGGGAGAGAGAGATAGAAACATCAATCATGAGAATTACCGATTGGCTGCCTCTTGCACACCCCCCCCCCCACTGGGGATCTAGTGCAACCTGGGCATGTGCCATGACTGGGAATCCAACCATGACCACCTGGTTCATAGGTGGATGCTCAACCACTGAGCCACACTGGCTGGGCAGGATTGGGCTTCTGAAAAGGTAAATGCTCCACAGTAATCCATGGCTGTGGCAGAAGGCTTAGAGTACAGGTTCTGAAGTCAGACAGTCTGGGATCTGTCTCTTACCCAGGAAAGCTACTAAAACTTTCTCAGCCTTAGTTTATCCATCTGTAAAATAAGGCTACCAACAGTACTTATTCCATAGAGGTATAAAGAGGATGCAATGACATGATGCATGACAAGACTTTTAGCATGGTGTCTGGCACTTAAAGGTCAATGAAAAATGGTAGAGAGAATGATGAAGGTGATGATGGGGCAGTGGGATCTCAGATGTGGGTTATGCTAGACCTCTGGCAGGCAACTTCACCCATCCTTTGAAGGACTGAGAGAAGAGAGAGCCCCTCCCTAAAAAGAAGAAACTCACCCAGCCACATTGCACCTACCCACTACTACCGCAGCCTCAGCCTTAATCCTGGAGAGCAGCACCCCGCTGTTTACAACAGCCCAGATTCCAGCTAACTGATTCAGACTTAGACTGAGTTTGTTTCACACCAGCAAGACCTAAGGAAGTAACAAAATGGACACAATCAGAGAGGGCAGAACGGCCCCTACTACAGGTCTGGGGCTCTTCTGCTGTCCCACTCTAGTAACTCCCACCTTGTGCTTTACCTTCATTATCCGGTTATTTTTCCATTCTCGGGCTACTCCCTCATTGCCCAGCTACTCACCCTCTCTCCAGCTACTCCCTCTTTCTCTAGTTACTTCCCCATTATCTTAGCAGCTCCTTCATTATCCAACTCTTTATCACCCATTTACTGGTAGATGATCACTCATCACCCAGCTATGCTGCACTCCCCAGCTTCTCTCTCACCCTCATATTATCCAGAGGTATTATCTTCTAATTTAACACCAGTTTGGAACAATCAAAAGAATCTTGGCTTTAGGAGGGAAAAATATGTCCTGATATAAGCGCGCGCGCGCACGTGTGTGTGTGTGTGTGTGTGTGTGTGTGTGTATTTATATATTTATATATATATATATGTATGCATATACACATGTATGTACATACACATATATACACACATACAGGGGTGAGAAAAAGTAAGTTTCCAGTTGTTCATATGAAAAATAATACGATAATTAATAAATAATACAAGAATAAATTGTTTCACGTACTCACAACTGAAATTATGACTTCCTGAACCAAGAAGCTGATCTGCAGAGATGGAATGTTTCCTGCTCATTATCTGTGAGGCCTGTGGTCTGGGCTACAGGGAGTGGGAAGGCAGAGGCCACATGGCACAAGGCAGGGAACACTGCCAGGCAGAGCCAGAGGTCTCAGCCACACAGCCAGGACCTTGGCGGGTGGTCAGTCTGGCCCTGCAGCAGCTCTCCTAGCTCCAGCTGTGATGTGGAGACAAGAGGCTCCTCCCCTCACCAGGGCCCTGCTGCTAACCATCCCTGCAGTTCAGGATGCTCTCCCCTAAAAGCTGAGAGAGCTTCATTGTGGATCTGATTCAATGTAAGGAATCTCAACCCAAGCTTGCCAGAAAACAAGTTATTTTCAGCACCCGTGGGCAGCAAGTGAAGAAGAAAGTCATGAGCCGGAAGGAATGACTATGTAGAAGCCCAGCCCATTCCGAGGAAGGTTGGCCACCATGTCTCCTTGACAAAATGTTAGGTGCCAAGTAACTTGGGAGAAGTTTTGTAAAATAAGCTAGGGTGGTTTTTTTGTGTTGTTTTTTTTTTAAATAACAAGGGAACAGGTCATATTAACCATGAAAGGTTAGATAAAGCTATGTATAGAAACTAATTAGGGTCCCTCCAAAAACCTTTCGTAATTATAGCTGGGTTTTAAACATTCTAATAACTCAAGCCAAGCAAAATGAATATTTGTGACTACCTTAAGAAATGATACAGGAAACCAGGAAATCCCACGCACCTTGCGTTCTGTGATCTCAGTAGTAGCCTGACACAATGCTTCAGTAGCAAATTCTTTCATTTTAGGAACTCTGAAAGGGCTCTCTATGGCAAACAGGCTTTAAGTGCTCCATTAGGTGGGGTGGCCAAAGCCTTTCACTTCCCCACTGGCTTACCATGAAAACTGCTGCTAAAAATATATATAGTTTTAACAATTTAATACTCAAGTGCAAATGACTACAATCAGAATACTCATGTCAATGACTGGTAGGAGGCTGACACTAAGTAAATAAAGATAGAGAAAATAAGGGTAATTATGGCAATGGGGGGTGAGCAGAAGGATTAGAAAGAAAAAGGAAGAGATATTAACCCTGCCTCTGGCCCATTGAAACTGAGGCTAGTGGCAGATAATAGCTACTTGACCATGGTTACTGTCCAGCCTTTATCTCTATGAATCTTCACAGCCACCACTTTCAGTCATTATTCGCTCCACTTTACTGATGAGAAATCTGAGCACAAAGAGGTTAAGTAACTCACCTGAAGTCAGAAAATGGTCATTAAAATTTAGTTTTGTCTGATTCCACATTCCTAACTTCCAAGGTCTGCTATCTTTCTGTAAAGCTTCCCAACCTTTCCACCAAGGGCCCCTTTTGATTCCATTTCCCCTATGCCATCCATTTTGAAAGATTTTTATCTATTGAGCACACTGCATTTATGAACTAATAATTTGTTCCATCTGGCAGTTGATTATTTTTCTGTTCCTGTTTCAACATTGATCCAGACTTTAACATCAATTACTGAGGGTTCACCATAATATTGTGAAATCACATAAATCGCTGTCATGGTTATGCAGCTAATAGGCAATAAGATTAAATAAGCGTAAGCACCATTCCCTAGTGCTGAATTCTGACTGCCATGGTTTCAGCATCAGTGCCAGCCACATACTGGCATGCTCAACCCAGAATCCAGGATTACCAGATAGATAACTCTGGTAACAGTGTTTGATCCACATGGTATATCAACAGCCAATCACATTTGCTCAATGTAACATGCCCAAGGTTACCACGCTGCGTTGCTAGAATTCTGGTCTAGATCAAAGCAAAGTGTAGTGTGTGTGATGGATTGTAACAACAATGGCTGGCAATCAATCATGCCCTCAGTACCCATGTGCTTATATAGGCTCCTCCCACACCGACTCTTAGCTTGGCTATGTGACTTACTTTGGCCAATGAGACACAGGCAAACATTATGCAGGCAAGGACTTAATAAATACTTGTGCATTGGAACCTGCCTTCTTAGGACCCTGAGCCCACCATGCTGGATGAAGCCCAGGATGAAAGACCACATGGAGAGAGAATCCCAGATGAGAACAGACACTGGCTGACCCAGGAGCTAACTTCAGCCTCATGAATGAGCCCAGGCAAGACCAGCAGAACTGCTGTCAATCCAAAGAATTATAGAGAAATAAGTTGTCTTAAGTGTTTCGTGGTGATTTGTTACACAACAATAGGCAACGAATACAGCGTAGCTCTTGATCATGACTCACTTGGAGAATTGCCATTACTAACACTATGGTGCCCAGGGAATTGGGGTCTTCAAGTCAAAATGCCTGTGTCCTAGGATTTCTCTTGAAGGACCAGAAACCCTGGACTCCTTCATCAAAATTTGGGCTTCATTTAGCTTTTCCTGTGTAAATGACAAAGGTACTATTTCCCTCTTCCCAACTTAGCAGTTTTCATATTTCTCCCTTCTTTGTCTTCACTTCTGGTCTGGACACATTTCCTCCATCAAATATGGTAAACATAGGATGGGGCCATGAGACCAGTTCTGTTTTATTGGCACAAACATGGGGTAAATGTGCTGGACAATACAATACTCTGAGCAGATTCTGGAATATTCTTCTATTTGTCCAACCCCAGCCTTCCTCCACATGGTTGTTTGATGACTTTGGCTTTAGAGGCTGTTGGAAGATTTAAGTTTTATGTATTTAAAGAGCCTCTGAGTTTCTTTGACAAATGACCATTTTCTCACTCCATTAGAAAGGAAACAGTGTCCCTAGAAGCCAAGCAAGAATAAATCATGCTAGAAATATTTCATCTATCTCTTCAACAGGGTCACTAGACTGAGAAATGTCAAAGACAGCGAATGTCCAGATTCCAGTGAGCATTTGACAAGCAACTCATGCATCTTCTTATCACTCCCTGGGGAAATGCTGCTTGAGTGTCATGGTGTTTGGGGCTTGAGGAAGTTCCAGGAGAGTTTCAATTGGCTGAATCCCCCAGGATGGCATCACCTGGGTAATGGACCATGGTTTACAAGTCTACCGCAAATGATTTCTCCCAAAAGCAGTCTCATAGGTTCCAAGCAATAGGAGGCTGCCAAATAAAACCATAATGCAGTTTCACATGAGAAAGAGAATGGTCTGGTATGCCAGAAATTCATTTAAGCATGGTCCCTCATTCTGTATCTGCAGGCAGACCTGGCAGGAATGTCATTCACAAACATCATTATAATCAGAGGGTTACATGGAGGTACATGATCATTGTGTTTAATGCCATTATGTCAAGACAGGTTTCCATAATCACATCGTCCTTAGCAACAGAATGGTAATCTTCAAAGTTGTTAGTCATATTATCCTCTACCCCCTGGACAGTATTTAGATAATATTGCTCATAAACAGTCTCCTAGCCTCCTTTTTCTAGGCATCTGTTCTGTACAAGCCTCTCTTTATAATAACGTTATCCACTGTTAAGGATGTTGATACTGTGCTCTCTTCAAAGTGATTTTGCTAGTCTCTGAGCTCCAACATGGCCTGGCCCAGTCTCTCATTCACTACTGAACTGTCCAGATGTCCAGACGGTGTTCCGTGAATGTCTGTGCATGAATCTCTGCTATAATTTAATACTCAGAACTCTTCCAAGTTTTTATAAGAAGAGGAGTTTTTATACTTTTTTAAGTACTGTAGACCCTTGCTATTGTCCCCACATACCAACTACAAATAACAGTATAGTTAAGTTCATTTCAGTTGAACAACTAACCCCAATGTGTTATGATTGACTCGTATATATATTTAAAAAGAAACAACAGGCCAAAATGGAGACATGTAGCATTTGCCTGCTTAGAAAACTCATTATGACAAAGATATCTATTTACCAAATTAATTTTTTAAATTGTGGTAAAATATAAGTAACAAAATTTACAATTCTAACCATTTTCTGTGTACAATTTAGTGGCATTAAGTATGTTCACATTGTTGTGCAACCATCATCCATCTCCAGAACTTTTCCATCTTCCCAAACTGAGACTCTGTACTTATTAGACAACATTTCCCATTCTCCCCTCACCCGAGTCCCTAGTACACATAACATAAAATATACTATCACAATCATTTTTAAGTCATCACTGGCATTAAATCCTATCTAATAAAAGAGTAATATGCAAATTGACTATCACTCCAAGACACAAGATGGCCGCCCCCATGTGGTCAAAGATGGCTACCCCCATGTGGACACAAGATGGCCACCACAAGATGGCCTGCAGGGGAGGGTAGTTGTGGGCTGTTAGGGGTGACCAGGCCAGCAGAGGAGGGCAGTTGGGGGTGACCAGGCCAGCAGAGGAGGGCAGTTGGGGGTGACCAGGCTGGCAGAGGAGGGCAGTTGGGGGAGACCAGGCCAGTAGGGGAGGGCAGTAGGGGGGGACCAGGCCTGCAGGGGAGGGCAATTGGGGGGGACCAGGCCTGCAGTGGAGGGCAGTTGAGGGGGGACCAGGCATGCAGGAGAGGGCAGTTGGGGGGGACCAGGCCTGCAGGGGAGGGCAGTTGGGGGGGACCAGGCCTACAAGGGAGGGCAGTTGTGGGGGACCAGGCCTACAGGGGAGGACAGTTGCGGGGGGACCAGGCCTGCAGGGGAGGACACTTTGGGGGGGGGGGGCGACCCAGGCCTACAGGCGAGGGCAGTTGAGGGGGACCAGGCCTGCAGGGGAGGGCAATGGGGGGGGCAGGCCTGCAGTGGAGGACAGTTGGGGAGAATCCAGGCCTGCAGGGGAGGGCAGTTTAGGGGCACCAGGCCTGCAGGGGAGGGCAGTTGTGGGCGATCAGGCCAGCAGAAAGCACAGTTAGGGGTGACGGGGCCAGCAGAGGAGGGCAGTTAGGGGTGACTGGGCCCACAGGGGAGGACAGTTAGTGGCAATAGGGCCGGTTGGGGAACAGTTAGGCGTTGATCAGGCTGGCAGGGGAGTGGTTAGGGGGTGCTCAGGCTGGAAGGCAGAAGCGGTTAGGGGCAATCAGGCAGAGGCAGGTGAGCGGTTGGGAGCCAACAGTCCTGGATTGTGAGAGGGATGTCTGACCGCCCGTTTAGGCCCGATCCCACTGGGATCGGGCCTAAACGGGCGGTCAGACATTTCTCAAGGGGTCTCAGATTGGAGAGGGTGCAGGCTGGGCTGAGGGACACCGCCCCCTCCGTGCATGAATTTCGTGCATCAGGCCTCTAGTATATTATAATGTGTGCAATCATCACCACCATCCAGCCCCAGAACCCTTTCCATCTTGTAAAACTGAAACTCTATTCCCTTTTATAATATTCGTCAATTTCAGAGGCATCTATTTTTGAAACTTGGAGGCAAAACTTGAACAAAAGATCTTAAATATTATGTGAACAGCTGAAAATGACCACGAACATTTTTAAAAGAGGAGCAATATGAAAAAGAACTTGTTCTATCTGATACTAAGCCAAGCCACAATATAAAGCTAGAAGGATCCAAATAGTATGCACCTGGCACCAACAGGTTGTTGGAACAGAATAAACAGCTTGGAAAGTTACCCTTCTTCACAGATGAGGCTTTAGGGTATGAAGGTGGCATTGCAAACTCAAGGAGAAGGGAAAGATGCTGGGATAATTGACAACTCTTTGGAAACAAAGTAGAGATATATGTAATTTACCACTTTATCCTGAAATGAGATTTTAAAGGATTACATATATATTTACTTAAATAAGGCCACAAAAATCTAGAAGAATATGTAGGTTAATATACAGAGCTAGATGAGAAACACATTGGAGCAAGAAGGCTAGAGATTACATATTTTCATCTTTGCAGGCTTTGAACAGTCTCTGTTGCAACTATCCAAACTGCTGCTTTAGTGTGAAAGCAACCATAGACAATATGTAAATGAATGAATATGGCTGTGTTCTAATAAAACTTTATTTACAAAAACAGATGGTGGAAGCATTTGGCCTTCCAGCCATAGTTTTCTGACCCCTGTTTTAAGGGATAAAAGTAAAGAACAAAATAATGGGAAAAAAGTAATATCATTCAGTTCAACTACATAAAAATTAAGACCTCCAGGGCATAAAAACACTACTATAAACAAAATGTGAAAACACACACACACACACACACACACACACACACACACACTGCAGAAAATATTTGCACCATACATGACAATGAAGGGTTGACATCTCCTCCATTTTCATTCTTCCCTTTCTCTCCTTCTCCCCCCATTCATCTTTCACACACAAACATATACAATCATTAAAATTAATAAGGAAAATAAACACACTAGTGAAAACGGACAACTCAGAGAAAGAAAATAATGACCAGTAAGCTCATGAATAGGAGGGTATTCAACCTTCAACTTCTTAACTATATGCAAAGGTGTGAATATATGAGCAAAGGTGTGAATATATGAACAAAGGTGTGTTTTCAGTGTCATCGTCATATTGATGAAGAAGGCCGTGGTGAGGCAGGCCTGGTACTCACTGCTGATGAGAGTGCAAACTGACCGAATGAGCTTTGCAGATGTTTATATCCTCAAATCTATTAAATCTCTAGGAATCCTCCCTAAATACATAATCAAGGTGATGGTCGAATACTTTTATACAATGATAATCACCATGGCATAATTTATAGTAGCAAAAATTGAAAACAACCTCAAAATCCAATAATAGGAGAGTGGTTACATAAATTCAGGCATGAGTCCCCATGAAGTCATCATTAAAAATCTCTTTTCCAAAGACTATGTAAGGACAAGATAAAATAGTCAACCTCTAAGGAACATTTGATGCAAGCTGACAGTCTTTCCTTCTAAAAACATCTCCTTCCCTAGGCTTCTCAAATGCCACACCATCCTAGCATTCTTTCTACTTCCCAGACATCTTGGTCTCTCCATTCTCTTATTCTTCTGAGCCCAACATGCAGCTATTGAGGTGTCCCAGGGCTTTCTCTTGGGGTTCCTTCTTTGGTCTCCCTACCTTGCATCCTAGATGGTCCCATACAGACTCCAAGCTTTAAAAAGTTACTTAAAAATGGAAAAGGAAAAAAAAAAAAGCCCTGACTGAGTGGCTCCATTAGTTGGAGCATTGCCCCACATTTAAAAGGTAGCTGGTTTGATTCCTGGTCAGGGCACATACCTAGGTTGCAGGTTTAATCCCTGGTAGGGGCATGTACAGGAGGCAACTGATCAATGTTCTCTTCTCTCCTCTCCTCTCCTCTCCTCTCCTCTCCTCTCCTCTCCTCTCCTCTCCTCTCCTCTCCTTCTTCTCCTCTCCTCTCCTCTCCTCTCATCTCTCTCTCTCTTCCCCACTCACTCTTCTTCTGTCTCTAAAGTCAATAAAAAAATATCCTCAGGTAAGGATAACAAAAAAGATTTTAAAAAATATTGCATTTATAAGCCATGACTCCCCAATTTTTATATCCATCCCTGATATCTCCCCTGAGCTCCAGACTCACCTATTCACCTGCCTCCTAAAGATCTCCACTTGGATGTTTAAAGGGCATGTCAACTTGAACAGTCCTACAGAACTCTTGCTTCTCTCCAAATCCCCACCTCCCTCCAACCCCAATCTCCCCAGCCTCAAAAGATAGCACCATAATCCACCAAGGTGCTCAAGCCAAAAGGAATCATCACTGAGTCCCTCCTTTCATCACGTGACACTCAGCCATGTCATGTCTACCTTCTCATTTCTCCAATTTACCTAGGTTCATGCCACCACTGAAGGTTCTCACCCAGGCTACTGTGATAGTTTCTGACAAGACCTCCATGCTCCCTCTCCTGCCCGCATGAGAATATACTCATACAGTCTACTCTCCAGGAAAACATTACAGTCCACATCTCATCATATGATTTCCTTTTCACGACCCACCAGTGGCTTTTCATTGCAATCTGATTAAATGTACACTTTCTACCACAGTCTTCAATGATCAATATCCCCCCAATTACCTCTCCACCTATCTATGTTCTTTTATCCTCAAACACACCAAACTCATTCCCATCAAAGGCCCATTATACATTTCCTACAGATTCCCATGTGGCTGCCTCTACCTCCACATTTGAGCTCAGCCTAACACACCTCCTCAGGGATGCTCTCCACTTATATTGAAACTTTGCAGATGTTTATATCCTCAAATATATTGAACCTCTAGGAATCTACCCTAAGTAAATCATCAAAGCAATGGCCAAATACTTTTATACAGTAACTAGAGGCCCGGCGCACGAAATTCATGCACTGGTACGGTCCCTAGGCCTGGCCTGTGATCAGGGCCATCTTCCCCAGCTGCTGGCAGCCGGCCCCGCCCCCCCCACCACCCACACTTGGTTCCCCATTCGCCATTGGGCGATCAGAGCCTGCTGGTGGGGGGAGGGACCGAGAGGTGGTCAGTGCACCTCATAGCTACTGGTCATTCCGCCATTTGGTCGATTTGGATATTACTCTTTTATATATATAGATAATCACCATGGCACAATATATAGTAGCAAAGATTGTAAACAACCTCAGAATCCATAGCTTACACATGGCCTCCCAGCTCAGTCCTTACTTATGCCATTATTTTGTTTTGGTTCTTCAAAGCACAGAAGAGATTCCTAATTTTATCGAATTGATAAATGAATGTTAGGGCAAAAGTTCTTCTTAAAATATACACACACTCATTCTGTGTCTGTGTGTAGATACAAAGAATTGAAGACAACTGGGTTTGGTATACCCCATCTGTCCCTCCAAATCCACTCTTCATGCCTGGGGAAGCCTAACCCCTTGGGCTATGTCAAAGGCTTCCTTGCATTCTGCTTTCTGGTTGGGTCTGGTAACGGGGAGCATGGCAAGAAGACTAGAGACAGCTGGAAGAAGCCGTTGCTCCTGTTAGGCAGTCCTCTCTCTATAGATCCTCCTTAGGGTACAGTAGGTTCCCCTTCCCATGGCCCCTTCGAATTGGGGTGTGGTAACAGCTACTTACTTTTGCTAGCCCCAGAGTACTGCATCATTCTATGTTGGTTCAGGTAAACCAGTAGTTCTCAAAGTGGTCCCCAAGACTCTTTCAGGATATTCAGAAGGTCAAAACTATTTTCATAATAGCACTAAGATGTTATTTGCCTTTTTCACTCTGTTGATATTTGTATTGATGGTGCAAAAGCAATGGTGGGGACTATCACTTTAGCCCAAGTAGTTTAGTGGCACTAAACTGTACTAGTAATCACCTTATTCCCTGCTTCATATGCACAGGGGAGAAAAAAAATCAAACCAAAGAAGATATACAGACAGCAAATGAGCATATGAAAAGATGCTCCGCTTTATATGTCATCAAGGAAATGCACATTAAAACAACAGTGAGCTATAGCTACACACCCATTAGAATAACCAAAACACAGAACCCAACAACACCAAATGCTGGTGAGGATGTGAAGCAACAGGAACTCTCATCCATTGCTGGTAGGAGTGCAAAACGGTACAGCCACTTTGGAAAACAGTTTGGTAGTTTCTTATGAAACTAAACATACTCTCACCATATGAGCCAACAATCACATTCCTTGGTATTTACTAAAAGTGATGGAAAACTTATGTCCACACAAAAACCTGCAACCGGATGCTTATAGCAGCTTTATTCAAAATTGCCAAAATTATGAATAATTTGCTTCTTAGAAGCAACCATGCTATCCTTCAGCAAATGGATAAATGGCGATACATTCAGACAATGGAATGTTATTTAGAACTAAAAAGACATGAGCTACGCCCTAGCCAGTTTGGCTCAGTGGATAGAGCGTCGGCCTGTGGACTCAAGGGTCCCAGGTTCTATTCCGGTCAAGGGCATGTACCTTGGTTGCGGGCACATCCCCAATGGGGGGTGTGCAGGAGGCAGCTGATTGATGTTTTTCTCTCATCGATGTTTCTAACTCTCTCTCCCTCTCCTTTCCTCTCTGTAAACAATCAATAAAATATATTGAAAAAAAAAGACATGAGCTATAAAGCTATGAAAAGACATGGAAAAACCTTAAGTGCATATGACTAAGTGGAAGAGGCCATTTTGAAAAGGTTACATACTGTATGATTCTAACTATATGACATTCTGGAAAAGGCAAAACTATGGAGACAGTAAAAAGATCAGTGGTTGCCAGGGGTTGGAGAAGGGGGATGACTAGGCAGAGCACAGAAGATTTTTAGGGCAGTGAAAATACGCTGATACACTGTATAATACCGTAACGATGGGTACCAGTCATTATACATTTGTCCAAACCCATAGAATGTGACAACACCAAGAGTGAACTCTAATTAAACTATGGACTTTTGGGGATTATGATGTGTTAATTTGTGTTTATCAATTGTAACAAATGTACCACTCTGGTTGTAAATGTAAATAATGGGGAAGGCTGTGCATGTGTGGGTCAGGGGGTAGGTATATGGGAAATCCCTGTACCTGCCTCTCAATTTTGCTGTGAACCTAAAACTGCTCTAAAAAAATAAAGTCTTAATAAAAATATAAAATACATACATGATAACCAGAAAAAAACATCAATACCAGTTCCACTTTAACATGTTTTTGATGAAGCAATAAAACATACTAATTTTATTAAGTCTCAACCCTTGAGGACATGTCTTTTAAATACTCTGTGACAAAGTGAGAAGTACAAATGAAGTGTGATCATTCTCTCCATCTGCATTGGTTGAGCGAGTAAGCTGCGTACTAAGCCACCCCTCCTCTCACGGAACACCATTTCTACTTAAAGCGTGACTAGCAAACAATGGTTGCCAGTCTTCTTCTCTAAAGTGAACAGAGAGCCCCTCACAACTGATAGTGTTTGTTGCCAATGACAGAATTTGAGTTTTCAGGGGAAAATTAGAATTTTGGAAAACCTGTATCACCATCATGAGCTTACAATTTCCCAGGACTTGAAGATTTTTCTGGTGAGATTGGTGTTGAAATTATATATTTTTTAAAATATTGTATAATGAAACACGTCAACATGTAGAAGATCTGCACAAGTCTGTGAACTAATATTTTCTCCCTACCCAGCTTTACTGAGATATAATTGACATAGAAGACTGAAAGTTTAAGGTGTACAAGGTGATGGTTTGATACACATTTATTGTGAAAAGGTGGCCACAATAAGATTAGTTAACACCTCTATTACCTGCATGTGTGTGGTGAGAGCACTTAAGATCTATTCTCCTGGTAACTTTCAAGTATATAATGCAGTACTGTTAACAACTGTGGTCATATAGTGTAGTACTGTTAACAACCGTTGCCATGCTGTTCATTAGGTTCTAAGAACTTACTCATAATGGAAGTGGGCACCCTTTGTCTAACATCTCCCTATTCCCTCACCCCACCACCAGCACCTAGCAACCACCATTCTACTCTGTTTCTGTGAGTTTGGGTTTTTTAGGTTCCACATATAAGTGAAATCATACCGTACTTTCTTTTCTCTGACTTATTTCACTTAGCATAATGCCCTCAAGGTTCATCCATGTTGTCACAAATGACATGGGATTTCCTTCTTTTTTTATGGCTGACTAATATTCATATAGATGATATAGATATATAGGATATAGATATATAGATATAGATATAGATATAGATATAGATATAGATATAGATATAGATTACATTTTTTATCCATTCATCCATTGATAGACATTTAGGTTGCTTCTGCATCTTGGTTGAATAATGTTGCAATGAACATTGGAGTACAGACATATACCCAGAAGTATATACTATATTGCTGGGTCATATGATAGTTCTATTTTTTTTATTTTTATTATTTTTTTTTTTAAATATATTTTATTGATATTTTACAGAGAGGAAGGGAGAGGGATAGAGAGCTAGAAACATCGATGAGAGAGAAACATCGATCAGCTGCCTCCTGCACACCCCCCACTGGGGATGTGCCCGCAACCAAGGTACATGCCCCTGACCGGAATCGAACCCGAGACCTTTCAGTCCGCAGGCCGACGCTCTATCCACTGAGCCAAACCGGTTTCGGCTATTTTTATTTTTATTTTTAAATGAACCTCCATACTGTTTTCCGTAGTGGCTGTGCCAATTTATACTCCCATCAACAGTGCACAGGGTCCCTTTTTTCCACATCCCCACCAATATTTATCATCCCTTATCTTTTTTATGATAGCCACTCTCACAGTGTGAGGTAATATCTCACTACCGTTTTTATTTTAATTTCCCTATTATTAGTGATGGTAAGCATATTTTCATGTACTGTTAGCCATTTGTATATATTATTGGGAAAAATTGTCTATTCAGGTCCTCTGTCCATTTTTAATTGGATTTGTAAGAATTCCTTATATAATGTGGATATTAACTCCTTATCTGATATATGGATTTGTTTACCTTTGCTTTTGCTGCTCATACTTTTGGTACCATATCCAAAAAAAAAGTGAACCAATATTCTCCAACAGACCAAAACATACAACATAAACTGATGAACAAAAACAGTTCCAGAGACAGAGAAACATCGATCAGACCATCAAACCTCAGAGGGAAGGTAGGGGAGGGTGGGGGTAAGGGAAAAAAATCAACCAAAGGACTTGTATGCATGCATATGGGCCTAACCAATGGACACAGACAACAGGGGGGTGAGGGCATGAGTTGGGGGGATGGGAGGGTAATGGGGGAAGAAGGACACATATGTAACACCTTAATCAATAAAGAAATTTTTAAAAAAAGTAAGCATGGGTAAAAGAGCCATTCAAATGCAAGACAAACCAATGAATTTTAATCTATATATATAAAAGCCTAAGCAACCCTTACGACCAGTCGCTATGACATGCACTGACCACCAGGGGGCAGACATTCAATACAGGAGCTGCCCCCTGGTGGTCAGTGCGCTCCCACAGCCAACCTCCTGCAGACAGCCAACATCCTGTGGTCCCTCCCCACAGCTGGCAGGCCCCAATCAGCCCAATCGCCGGCTAAGCAGAGGGACCCCACCCTTGCAGAATTCATGCACTGGGCCTCTAGTGTAACAATATAGTAAGAAAAGTTAAAAATTGAGATGGTGTAAAATTCCACATCGCCATTAAACTTGAAGAAACTACCACCTGTTGAGTTGATTTTGGTGTCAAAGAATATCCACAATTATCTGGAAAGGCAATTAAAATACTTCCTCTCTTTTCCAACTACGCATCTGCATGAGATAAGATTTTCTGCATTTACTTTATTTAACCAAACTACCATATCACAACATACTGAAAGCAGAAGCAGATAAACGAATCCAGCTGTCTTCTTTTAAACCAGACCTTAAAAAGATTTGCAAAAATATAAAACAAGACTACTCTCCTTGCTATTTAAAAAGAAAATCATTATTTAGGTTAACGTGTGGTGGCTTTAGAACAGGTTCACACATTCTCCTCCCTTCAAGAAGTGGAGACTAACTCCCTTCCCCTGAACCTGTGCTGCACTTTCTAATGAATAACCTAAGGGAGAGATGATGGTATGTGACTTCCAAGGCTAGGTCATAAACGGAACTGTGGCTTCCTCCTTGTTCATGAGTGGAGATGGCTCATGCTGAAGGAAGCCAGCTGCCATGTTGAGAGGATGCTCAAGCATCCCTATAGAGAGGCTCGCCTGGCAGGCAACTGAGGCCTCCTGCCAAGAGCCATGTGAGTGAGCCATCTTGGAAGCAGTTCCTTCAGTCCCAGCTCAACCTTGAGGTGATCACAACCTATTAGAGATACTGAGATAGAACCATCCGGCTAAGCCGCTCCTACAGAAATTGTGTGAGATATAAATGTTTATTGTTTTAAGTCACTTAATATTAAGCTCATTGGCTATGCAGCAACAGATAAATAGTACAAAAGATAATGGATTTTATGTTATGTTTTCATATTTATTTTATTTCCTCAGTTTCAATTTCTAATAAGGTAAATATCAATAAATAGAAACCAATTAAACAAAGGTTCTTATGGATTCTGTTTTCAAGAATATAAAGGGGGCCCCAAGGTGATGTGGCTCAGTTGGTTGAGTATCTGTCCCACATACCAGGAGGTCGCAGGTTCGATTCCCCATCAGGGCACATGCCCTGGTTATGGGCTCAATCCCCAGTAGAGGGTATGCAGGAGGCGGCTGATTGATGTTTCTCTCTCATGGAAGTTTCTCTCTCTCTCTAAATCATTAAAAACATGCTTAAAAAAAAGGTAAAAAAGGACCCTGAGACCAAAAAAATTGAGGACTATTGCCCTGAATTCTGCAAATTTCCTCTTTATTAAACTTTCCTCAAATTACCCCAGGGGAAAGCACCATTTGTTTCCTACCAGGACCCTGACTGATATAACAACACCAAAATGTTATCAGTCATAGTTGCTGTTCCATATGAAGTATGCGTTATTTTATTTTCTTCTTAATGTGTTTTCTCTTCACTTTTAAGATTTTCTCAACAGTAATTCATTATTTTTGTAATTAGGAGAAATGAAACCTCCCTTCCAAAGCCATCCAAAGTGAAAGTCAGAGCTGTGCTTCCTTTAGACCAGCCAATGGTCTCAGGGTGCCCTGCACAGCCCAGGTGTCCACCAGTGCACCCAGGGATGGGGGAGAGGTTTGCAGGGGCAAGGTGGGGTAGGAGTGGGGGTGGATGAGGTTCTCAACCAGAATAGCTCTTTCCCCTGCTTTACATATTGGGTTTCTGCATAATATTTTATGTAAAGGAAAGTTTCCACTGCGTAAAAAAAAAGTTTGAAAACCTTTACCATGAGAATAACAGTTGAAGGGCTAAATTTAGGCTATAGAAGAATCGCTCAAACGTTTGAGTTTGAATAGGATTTCCATAAAGAAAATCCTACAAATTCTGAGAGAACAGAAGCCCTGACACGTTAACAAATGTTCCATCTTTTCAAGGCAGGCTGGGCTCGTGCAGCTGCGGAAAGAAGTTTCAGCGAGGGATGAGGAGCCTACCCAGGAACCCCCAGTGCAAAGGGCCCGAGGTCAACAGAAACACCAGGGTTCATAAGGTCCAAAGAGACACAGATCAGAACCACAAGTGAGTGGTTCTCTTGTTTTCTAGGGAAAACCAAAGGCGGGAGGTGCCGGGACCACCTGGTTGTTAGAAGCACGGGCCACTGATCTGCCTTCAGAGACAATGGATCTGCCTTCAAGTCCTGGGTCTCACATGTGTGAAACCTGTGAGGTCTCAGCAAGTGCCATCGCCTCTCAGATGAGGAGCTGTAAGAGAGGGTTTGGGAATGTAAAAGGATGCAGCCTGCTCTGGCTGGTTTGGCTCAGTGGATGGAGCATCGGCCTGTGGACTGAAGGGTCCCGGGTTCAACTCTGGTGAAGGGCACATGCCCAGGTTGTGGGCTTGCAGGAGGCAGCCAATCATTGATTCTCTCTCATCATTGATGTTTCTATCTCTCTCTCCCTCTCCGTTCCTCTCTAAAATCAATAAAAAGATATTTTTTTTAAAAAAAGGATGCAGCCATTCTGGAAAACAGTCTGGCAAGTGTTTTAAAAAGTTAAATATAAATTTACCATATGAACCAGCAAAGCCATTCCTAGGTAACTCCCCAAGAGACATGAAAACATGTCCACAAGACTTGCACATAAATATACTTAGCAGCATCATTCATCAAATGGAAATAATCTCAATGTTCGTCAACTGGTGAGTGGATGAGCAAAATGTGGTCTCTCCATACCCCGGGATACTATCTATAATAATAAAAGTGTAATATGCTAATTAGACCAGATGTCCTTCCAGACGACCTTCCAGACAAAGCTGAGGCCGAGGGAAGCCAGTGCCAGCAGTCGGGGGGGGGGGGGGGGGGGGGAAGGAAGCTCTACTCTTGCATGAATTTCGTGCATCCGGCCTCTAGTAGGACAATAAAAAGGAATGACATCCTGATATATACCACACCCTGGGTGTACCTTGAAAACATTATTCTAAATGAAGAAGTCATCATGAAAGATCACATATCACATGAGTCCATGTAATGAAATGTCCAGAAAAGCAAGAAAATGGAAGCAGAGAATAGATCAGTGGTTGCCTAGGGCTGGGGGTGGGGGTGGGAACCAGGAGTGACTACTGAAGGGCACAAGTTTCCTTCTGGGGTGATGAAATGTTCTAAGACTGGGTTGTGGTGATGGATGTACAACTCTTTAAATTTACTGAAAATTGTTGAATGATACACTTTGAATGGGCACATTTTATGATATGTAAATTAGACCCCAATAAAGCTGTTTTTTTTTTTTAAATGGGCAATAGGAACAGGAGGGTGGGGCTCAGGCAGGTCTGAGGCCAAGAAGGGTCCCTGGTGCCCGGATATTAGCCTGAGGGCAAGCAGAGTTGAGAAGGAAACCTGGTAACTTTCCCCAGTGCTGCCTTTCTCTGGAACGCCTCATACTGCCCTGGCAGGTGGAGGAGGTTGACTCAGCCACAGCTGTGAGCTCAGGGGAGCGGGGGAGCTGCCATCCATCCCGCTGTGAGCTTACGCCCCAGCATCCTCCCCAACACCAGCCCCCACCCCTCCTGCACACAGAAGCCATCCTGGCCAGCTGGGAGCAGCGGGCTCTGCCGTGCTGGCAGGAAACAGCATAGCTGGGAGAGATTGCCTGCTGATGGATGGCAGCTCCACATCCCTCCTCCAAGACCCAGCCACCTGTGGCCCCCCAGGGCACCTCGCACCACCCCCACAGCCTGCCCCAGTGCACAGTGCTCTGGCCCCCCACACTTACCTGGCTGTCCCCAGAGCAACAGACCAGCCTGTGGGGCCTGGCACTTTTCTTTCAAATTTAATGCATGTACCTTTGGATCCAGCTCCTCGATTTTTCCACACCTATCCTAGACAAACATTTGCATGTGTGCACAAAACGTTCACTTCAGCAAAAGCAAAACCACTGAAAAGCTTACATCAATAAGGAACCAGTTTAAAAATCCTGGTGAATCCATACTATGGAATAACAGCAGTTAAAAAGAATAACACAGATTATTCCGCTGTAGTTTTACTGGCATGAAAACACCTCCAAGATATATTGTTGGGTGAAGAAAAGGAAATTGTGGAATAATGTGTCCAGGATATCATCACTTACACAAAAATAAAAACAAAAAAATTCCAACTAGCTCCTACTTCTCCAAGCCCACAGATACCCAGGTAAACGGGGGAAATGCCTGGTAGGAAACACACCAAACAAACAGCGGTATTCATTTCAGAAGGAAGGGAGAGAGACGTTCTACTCTGCAACTTCTGCGTTCAATTTTGTACAAGAAGAATGTTTGTGCATGTTTGGGTCCTTTAAAAACATTAGTCTTGTAAAAAACAAACTAACAAACGGAGAAAGTGTTTTGAGATGGTCACCGTGTTGGTGCAGGGTTCAGGGTCACTTTTCAGAGAGCTGTCAATCAAAGATCTTGTCTAATTCTTGCCGCTCCCCCTTGAGGGCCAGGCTCAAACCCCCATTTTGCAGATTAAGAAACTGGACCCAGAGAGGTGAAGCCAGCTGCTCAAGGTTACACCAGGGCTGAGGGGCTGTGGTGCTCTTTCTAACCAGAACACCAGGGGTGGGGGCTGGGCAGCGGGCTGGGGGCGGTGCCGACCTTCTGAAGCAGCACAGCCAGCTCACAGAGCCTCTGCAAAGGGCGGGGGAATGGGACTTTGTCAGGGAAGAAGGGAGCAAAAGATGAAAGAGGAGCTGATGAACTATCGCCCACAACAAAAATTAGACATCATGATGTGCCTCCCACTGAGTGGGATGGGCCTGCCACGTCACCCAGCAAATGGCACGTGGGAAGGAGCCTGGAGGGGTCGTGTCCCCTGAGCCTGGGATTTCATGCTTCTGAGGGGGCTGCACAGCCCAGGCTCTGAGCTCAGTGCTTCCAGGAATGACTCTCTGCTTATTCCCCAGAGCGCTCTGTAACAGGGCACAAACGGAATTGTGCTTCGCACAGGCATAAAACCCAACACCTTCTAGCGTAGTAAATGCCACCACGTCTCAGTTCTTTCATTGATTGCTTGAGCACCAAGCATCTGGGTGTGCAGAGGCAGGAGCCCAGAGGGACCCAGGAAACATGGCTGGGCCCTTTCTGGGACAGCCAGAAAGGACGGGTATCCAAAGAGGGTCCAGAGGCTGGTGAGGGTGAACACAGGACACAAGCACAAATCTCAGCTGCACAATGAGCAGGCGTGACCCCTCAGAGCATGCTCAGGGAAGAGCACACTGGCTAAATCATGGATCCTCCGTTCATCCTTATAACAGGAAGCAAGCCTACAAGGCCGTGAGGCCAATGGCAACAGCTTAAATCCTGGGGGTTCTGATCCTGGTCTGCCACCTTGGTCAAGGTTCTGAACCTCTCTGGGTCTCAGTTTCCCTATCTGTAAAATGGGTGTTTTATACCTGCCTCGTGATATCTAGGTCAAGGGGCACATAATAATATAATTAAGTAAAAATATAACAAGTACAGAGTACCCATAAAATGTGGAAACAGATTACATGAGTGTGTATATGTGTTTATATTTATTTACTCATTCACTTTGTAAAGTGAAAATGGCCTAGACAACATTGTCTATATTCTTGTTTCCAGACTTTATGAACATAACTAGATTATTTTTATACACATATAAATATATTATAATTTATATATTTATAATTGTAACATAATGCTTATATTATATACTACTTTATATTATGTAACCACTATACTATTTTATTATATTATATTTTTATTATATTATTACTCTATTTTATCTTGTTATATAATATGTAAGTATATATGTATATAATGAAATGTTCCAGAAATTCACAGGCATTTAATGTTCACAGCAAGTCATTGAGGTAAATGCAATTATTATCCCCATTTTACAGAGATGGAAATTGAGGTACAGGAAGCGAACTGACTAGGGTCTACCTGCTAGGGTCACAGAGGGAATGCTTGGCAAAGTCAGACCCAACCCACCCCCCCAGGCCCAGCTCACACCTCTATTGCACAGAATCTGGGAGGGGGGGGGGGGGGCAAACCCTGAGCAGAGGCACGAAGGCCCAGGCACCTCCAGCGAACATGGGTCAGAGTGGCCTACCTTCCTCGGCGTCGTTCCTCAGGGAGGCCTCCAGCAGGGCCACGCTGGCCTCGAAGGTCACCTTCTTCCTCCGGCCACCGGTGCTGCGCTTCCGCTCATGCTTGCGCTTGCGGTGCTGCAGGTCCTGCTCGTACTGCGCCCACTTCTTCAGCTGCTGCGCCCGGCGCTTCTGGGCGGCCCGCAGCCGCTCCAGCGTGGGCACCTTCTCCAGCAGCTGCAGCTCCGTCAGCAGGTCCACGTGGCTGGCCATGGCCTCCGCGCCTCCCACGCCGGCTCG
Organism: Plecotus auritus; assembly: GCF_963455305.1. Lineage (NCBI taxonomy): Eukaryota > Metazoa > Chordata > Mammalia > Chiroptera > Vespertilionidae > Plecotus > Plecotus auritus. The sequence goes on along the minus strand of NC_137782.1, from coordinate 21,460,245 downwards.
GGGCTAGCACGGTGCGCCCGCGGCCCGGGGAGCGCGGGGGCTCCAGCGGGGCTGGGGCCTCATGGTGGGGCCTGTGGCGGGGAGACAGACAGGTGGACATGCTTGTCAGGCTCAGAACTCGGATCTGATTACGTCACCCCGTCCATGTTCAAAACACTTTTTCCCCCTATTTTAATGGGGTTATTTTTCTCCTTGTTTTTTTATTCGGATAGAATTGCCCTGTAAACGGTATAAATTTAAAGTGTTGATTTGATACACTTATATACTGCTATGTGATTTCCATTGTAGTGTTATATTAGGGAATACCTCCATCACCTCATACCATCTATTGTGGTTATATTGTTATAAGACACACGGTTGTTAACATTGTTATAACATAGGATTTCTTGTTAATGAAATTGATTCCTAGACAATGTGCGGTCAACAATATTCCAGAGTCAGAAGCCCACTGGTTTCTGTCTTCAGACCCATGGGCTCTCAGACAACGAGGGAAAGGGTCTTGGAACAACTAGAACCTCTCTAAGCCTGTTTTCCCACCTATAAAATGTACCAGCCTCCCAGAATTTATAGGATGCTCAAGGAATAAAAGGAGTTGACCAGCCCTAACCAGTTTGGCTCAGTGGGTACAGCATCAGCCTGCGGACTGAAGGGCCCCAGGTTTGATTCTGGTCAAGGGCATGTACCTTGGTTGCGGGCACATCCCCAAGTAGGGGGTGTGCAGGAGGCAGCTGATCCATGTTTCTCTCTCATCGATGTTTCTAACTCTCTATTCCTCTCCCTTCCTCTCTGTAAAAAAATCAATGAAATACATTTTTTTTAAAAAGAGTTGACCAAAATGTTATACACCTAGCATAGCAGCAAAGAGAAAGCAGCTTGGAGGAAGAAAGCAGCGACATGTAAATGCAGTGCGTCCGAGAACCCACAGGCAATGCTAGTGGAGAACTGGGGGTCAGTAGGTGACAGGGAAAGACTGGCACAGGTCTACGATTGCACAATGTGGAAATGTGCATTGTCACAAAGGGGATCAGGATGGACCTGTGCTTTAGGAAGTAATTGTTATCTCCTGGTTTCCCTGCTTCATTCCCATGGCAGGGGGTGGGGTCCTGCCTGTCTTCAAGAGTCTGAAGACCAGGGTTCAGCCTTAGCCTGGACCCTCACGTGCTCAGGTTGGGTCAGAATGTTCAGGTCTCCCCCAGCTCTGAGACTGGAGGTTCGACAGGCAGAATGGGGAAGGGGCTGGCTTGGCAATACTCCCAGGGCAAAGGTCCCATGGGTCTGAGTAAACATAAGCCAATGGCAAGGCCCAGCAGGAAACAGCTAACTGGCCTTTTGTTTTCTTTTTCTTTTTTTCTTTTTTTTTTTTTGAACACCTTACAATGCTTTTTAAATTAATTAATTAATTAAACTTTTATTTTGAGATCATTGTAAATACACATGCAATTGTAACAAGTAACACAGAAAGATGCCTTGTACCCTTTATCCAATTTATCCCAGTGATAACATCTTGCAAAACTACAGTATAATATAACAACCAGGAACTTGACATTGATGTAATTTATCAATCTTTTTCTTTTAATCCTCACCCAAGGATATTTTTCCCATTGATATTTAGAGAGAGTGAAAAGGAGGGTGTTTGTAGGAGGGAGGAAGGGGGGGAGAAGGGGAGAAAGAGAGAGAGAGAGATTGATTGCCTCCTGTATGCTGCCCAACTGAGCAGGGATCGAACCTGCCACCCTTTGGCTTGCAGGGTAATTACCATGTCTAGTTTTATAAGAAACTGTCAAACTGTTTTCAAGAGTGGTTGTACCATTTTTCATTCCCACCAGCAACATGAGTGATCCAGTTTTTCTGCCAGCATTTGGTACTGTCACTGGCTTTTATTTTAGCCATTTAGATCAGCGGTTGTTGATCCCACAGACCACCTGTTGGCAACCACTAATTTAGATAAACATTTTAGTTGCCTTTTTAAAATGAGCTCAGAAGAGTTGAATTCACAACCACACCATGTCATTATGATGGTCAGACCTCACTGGGAGCTAGTGGACCACATGTCTACTTTCCCCGTTTCTCGGGTAATTAAACATTCAGGGAACACCTGCTCTGTGACAAGTTCTGATTCAGAGATGGATTAGGGACCAGCTCTGCCTTGTAGTAAATCCCAGTCAGTCTGTCTGTCTGTCAATCTATCTATAAATGCATTTAATCCTCCTGACAAGCTAATGAGGTAGGTACTATTATCATTCCATTTCATAGGTAAGGAAAGTGAGGCACAAAGAGATTAAGTAATTTACCCAACAAGCCAACCTGCCTGGGGTTATCAGGAAACGTTCTCCAGAGTAAAGGGCAACTGATAATCTCAAAGGATGAATATGAAGGAGTTCACCAGGTCAGAGGTAGAGACCTGGGCTGAGAGGGAGCTTGGCAATGTTCAAAGGCATGGAGAGGGGTTGACCATCATGGAGGGAGTTCAGGAAACAACACACACAAACATGGCTTGAAGAGGATGGCGCTGCCCAGCCCAAAGGGAACAGAAGTCTCGGGGGGCAGTGGTGAGCAACTTGTGGCTATAGACCAGACCTAACCTGAAAGCCCCCTGTGGCCCACAACATGGCCTACACCATGTTTTACAATATCGTAATTCATTGCTTGCATCGGAAACTTGGAGACATCATCGTCAAAATCAAATTTTCAGCTTTTCTTAGAACATCTCAGGACCTGGCCATGCTGGGCTCACATGGCAACAGTCAGCAGGTGTGGAGTGGGACTGTCCCCTTCATACAGGCACATACCCTCTAATTTACCATAGTCCCCTCTACTCCCCATTACTCTCACCTGTCCTCCTTCACTAAATGGCAACACTTGCTAACTCCTATGGTCATTTGCATTTGCAAGCCCTGTCTTGGGCAAAATGAGACAAAATCTCCAAATATCCACAGGTCCTATCTGCACAAGAAAGAGAAGATAGTCTGTGAGCCTCCCCAGTGCAGAACAGGACCAAGGTTTAGGGGAGTCACTGTGTGCACCCACAGAACAGGCACCAGCCTCCGGAGCTGTCCAACAAGCAGTTCCACAAGGTGCTTATGGTCCAGTGGCTGTCTCAGGAGGTAGCCAATTCTTCATCACGCACTGGACAGTAAATTTCCACTATGCCATCAACCTGAGTACTCTGTAAGATTTCTTTCAGCCCTAAGATTCTGTACCCAGACAGCTACTCATTTCTTCATTATTAATTATTTACTGATCACTTGCCAAGTGGGAGATACCAAAAGCATGCTAAGGCTGAAGATAAGAATAACCAGACCCATCACTTACACTGTTAAAGCACTTAATTCCTTTGCAAGAACTTGCCCAGCCATCATCTCAGCCAAGTGTTTCCCTAAGTGTGGAAAGAGAATCCATTCTGAAGGAATTTTCATAAGTACAGGGCAAGGTTTAGTATAGCATGGGCTCAGAGAAAACAAGTATACCCTTTTCACTTCTTTTTTAATCTATCAGGTTGTCTCCAGGAGAAAGTATCAGTTCAGTACTAACAGACCTTTAACATCATTTTAACCATGCCAGTCTCCCTTGTAAACAAAGAGAAAGCAGGCCCCGAGCAAGTGATTGTATCCAAGATAGAATGTAATGACATTGTTGTGTTTTCTGTGGATTTGTTTCTTTATAGTCGTGACATAAAATTTCCCTTTTTAATAAATCTACTTCAGTGGAAAGCTAGCAAGGTGATAGCAACGAAAAATTAAATGATGATGGCATTTAGTGTTGGCAAAGATTGTACATGATAGACATTTGGAAAAGCCACCTGGCCACCCATCCTCAATGATGATAATCTTATAGAGAAGCATTTGTACCAGTTCGTTATTTCAACTGACAAATAGTTACTAGGCACGTATCACATGCCAGGACGGTGCTAAGGGCTAGGGATACAGCAGGGTCAAAGATGGGCACAGTCCCTGCCCATTGGATGGATGACACAACAGAGGCACAAGGGAGTGGGTGGCATGCTCCAAGGATAGAGGTTGAGCTAGTACCTCGAACCCTGACTCCCAGTGCAGTTTTCCCTCCCTGGGTCCAAGCCCCAGGCAGACCAAAGACACTGCAGTGAGCTCCCTGGCTCGGGCAGTTTGCTCAGGGTTAAGGAATTAAGGGCAGTTGCCCAGCCCCCTGGAGAAAGGTGAGGACGATGCCTCCCAAGGGCCAGTAAAAGGGGCCAGAGCACATTTTCTCTGACTTTGCTCCCCCTGCCAGCCCCTCCCGCCTCGCCCCTCTGGGTTCCCTGGAGCTGGGGCTCCAGGACAGCTCCCTCTTGGCTACTGGTTTTCAGGTGACCTAGTTTTCCCCAATAGACCCACACACCTCCTCCCACCCCTGGCCGAGAAAACCCTGCTTGGTCTAATTAAAGATTTGCCACCCTACAGCTAACCCAGCAGCTGGGCGACTCCCAAGACAAGGTGCTGGCCTGGATGCTGGGGTAGCCCACAGAGGTGCTGGCTCCAAAGGGCTTGGGGCTGGCCCCCTCCTGAAACCTGGGCACACCTGTCTTGTACTTCCAGAGACAGGCCTGGATGGTGATGGGGACACAGCCCAAACTGCCAGAACTTGGGAGAGCAACAGCATCATCCACCCTTAAAGGGGATCCCCAAAGACCTCATTTGGAGGATAACCAGCTCCTTGGAGACATGGAGCAGTGAGTTGTGGAAACATCCAGATGGAGATGGATCATCCATCCTGTGGAGAATTGGGCATGTGGAACCACAAGTCAATGGAGTGGCCAGGCTGGCCAGGCAGGTGTGGGAGGGGTCTGCAGAGGCCGGTTTTGTGTGTGTGTGTATGGTGGTGGGGGCAGGGAAGTGTGTGATATGAGAAATCAGAAGCAAGGCAGTTGTGTGTGTGTGTGTGTGTGTGTGTGTGTGTGTGTGTGTGTGTGTGAAGTCGGACAGACGAGCCAAAATAGCCTGACTGTGGGCAGCAGGAAGTCTGAGGCCAAGGCATTTGACCCTCAGTGAGCAAGAACAGGCTGTTAGGCGAGCCTTGATTCAACATCTGTTGCTGTCTGGCATAGCCTGAACTGACTCCTCTTGCTGCATCCACTAACCCTCACTGCCTTCGAGGGGAGAAACTGAGTCAGTGTACATCGGGGAAGTAGGGGCTACACCCCACAAAGCTGAGCCTTGAGGGGAAATGGAGAGGAAGGTGCTGGGGCTTTGGAGCTGGGGCAGGGGGCGGGGAGGGGAGGGGTATGGGATGGGCAGGATGCACTACAGAATTCCTCCTCCCCACAAATGAAGACTATTGTTTGGGGAATGAATATGCCTCTGGGGAAACAAGAAGAGGAAGTCAGTTTGGTGATGGTCCTTGACGTTTCCTCATTATCACTCCCTGCTAGGTCCTGGTTGGCTGGAGCCTGTCAGCAACCGTCTAAGTCCAGGCATGACCTAAATTGACCAATCAGAAGCTCTTTCTTCCCACTGCCTGCAAACCTGAAGCATGGACACCCCCCTCCACACACCCCACCCCCACCCCTGTAGCTGCTGGAAGTGATCTTGCCGCCAGCCATGCAGGAAACTGGCCCTTGGATAAAGGCAACACTTGGGAGTTGGAAGAGGGTCCTTTAGCTTCGGGGCCTCTGGACTTCAACTTTCCAAGCCAATAAAACCCCCTTCATCACTTAAACCAGTTGGATTGAATTCTGTTACTTGTAGCCAAGAGCCCCCTAACAAAGCAATGCGGTTTTTAGGGATGCAGGAATGGGGACCCCAGAAGGAACTGTGGGCTGAAGGAAGACAGTGTCCTCGCTGGGACATACTACCAGATACCCTCACTTTCCCCTACAGTGGCCACTTAGGGCCATTTAGACCCAACCCAGAGCCAGCCTTGAGGAAGGGTGGGGAGGCCAAAACCAGGCTCCTGAACCCTGAGATGGGACAGGAGGGCCCAGGCTTTGGGACTCCCCACTCCCAGGGGAGCAGCTTATTGACACATCTTTGGACCCGAGCCTAGTGCCTTGAGAAAAACAACGTGAAGGAAGGTGAATTCAAATGGAGGAGGCATTAAAATATGAGTCAGACAGTGTCTCAGAGTTCACACTGCTAAAAGAAAACGTTATGATTTTTATTTTTTTATTTTTTTTGAACAGTCCACATCCCATCACGTCCGGTGTCCAGGCCTGGGCAGCCACACAGAGGGAAATCCTGCGGCTCCTGAGCTCACGTGCTGCTGCCCCGCCACAACCCTGCAGGAAAGGGCCCCAGCTAGACCAGTTCCTGCCCCTGCTGAGCCACCTACCCCAGAAGTGAGCTGTGCTTTGCCCTGTGGTGGGAGGCGTGGGCGCTCTGGGGACGAGAAGCGTCATGGAATTCGAGGACCGCCAAGGAGCTGACCTGTCCATCCATCTGGACTTGTGGATTTTGAGGCCTGTTGCCCTCGGTGTCCAGTGAGTGCAGTCACAATGTCTGCCGTGGCTGCTTGTGCCACAGCTGGGCACCCTGAGTGCCAGCAGCCTTCGTCTCCCACCACACTGCGGCCCAACTGTCCCTGGCCTGGCTGATGGAGAAGATGTAGTGCCCCACCAGGGCCTGTGCAGCTGCCACTAGGAGCCCCTGCTTCTCTTCTGCGAGGAAAACCAGGGGGCGGGTGCTTGGTATGTAGCGAGTCCCAGGAGCACCAGTCCCACTCCATGGCACCCATCGACGACGAGGCCTTCGAGAGCTATGGGGAAAACTTAGTGTCGTCTAACGGCCAAGATGAAGAAAGCCATGCATTTACAGGACATGGAAGTGAAGGGTGCTACTAGTGGAAGAACAAGACGGAAAATCAAACTGAGACTCAGTGCAGAAGTTGCAAAGCTATACCACTTCTTAGCTGAAGAAGAGAAGCTGTTTCTTCAGAGGTTGATCCAAGAAGAGACAAAGAAGAAACAGACTGAGAACACATTAAAGCTCCATCAAATAACCACTTCCTTGAAGAGGCTTATCTTAGAAGTTGGGGAGATGAGCCAGAGCCCCATCCTGGAGTTGCTTTAGAATCCAAAAGATCTTTTGACCAGGAGTGAGAATCGGGACAGAAACTATTCCCTTGAAGTTCTGAAGGTGAAGACTGTGTGCCATGATGATGAAGGAAATGCCGAAGCGATTCCAAGTGGCTATCAGTTTATCAGACACAGCTCATCCCAACTTGTCTTCTCCCCGGAAGGGAGGTATGTGAAAACTGGAGCGTCAGCCAGTTCTTGGCCATTATTTTCTACAGCCTGGAACTACTTTACTGGATGGAGGAATCCTCAGCAGACCACACACTCTGTGGAGAGATTTCAACACCCTATTTTGGGGGGAAAATTTTCACTTAAGGAAAACATTACTGGGAAGTTGAGAACCGAGATAGCCTGGAGATGGCTGTGGGGTCTGTCCAGAGGACATCATGGAGATTGTTGGTAGTTCATAAATGTCATCCAGGTGGGCATCTGGCTATTTGTTGGAGTCCTGCTGGCTATTGGCCCCTAACAAGCTTCTCTGTAAGTCCCACCAGGCCAGAGCCAGCTCTTCATGGGGTAGGAGTTTTCCTGATCATGGGGCTAAGGGTATCTCATTCTACAGTGCTGTGGATGGGGCACTTGTCTTTTGTCTCATGTCTCTGGCTGTTTTTATTGTTGCTGTTGAGCCCATTAGCATCTTTAGTCTTGCCACTAGTGACTGGTGGGAAATGAGGTTATTCTTTCCCTACTCAAAAACCCACCCTACTCCCCCTCGCACCCCCCATCCTGTATCCTAGTCCAAGGACATCCCTTTCTTGGCCCTGTTCTTTCACTTCATACATTGGGACCCTTGGTAGTACATCAGTATATCCACTCAGACTCCAACTTCATGTTTCATTCAACTCCCTTTATGTCCTGTGCATAGATAGATATGGCAGACCCTGTTAGTAGCTTTTCTAGTAGCCACCTGCCCCACTTCTCTGCTTCTCTTCTGGTTGTTTCTAACTGAACTGTTTGGTATATGCCTTCCATGTGCTTCAGGAGAAGCAGTCCCATGTGAGGTAGGAAGGGAAAATTTCCAAGGTGGGAACACTTTCTGGGGAATGATTTGTAACTTCTGAAAAGAGGAATTTGGAAAGGTATAGCCCCTTTCTGATGTTAGCAGCTGTATTGGAACTGAGGAGAGTACAGTAACAGCAGGAAGGAATCAGAAACACGGTCTTTGTTGGCATCATCAAACTTGTAATTTCCCTCATCCCAAACTTCTCATCATCTAAGATTATTGCTCCCTTTTTGCATAAGGCAATTTTAGTCACATTGTGGCTACTTGAAGTCTGAGTATCCTAAGGCACATAGCATGGATAACCCACAGTCTGGGCTTATCTCACTTTTTTCTGAAAGTTGACAAACTTGTAGCATCCCAATTCAATCCAGTCACGTAACTCCTCTTTCCAGTAAGTACTGATATCCCTCACTTTTGTGGATCAGAAAACTGACACAGTCTTCCCTCATACTGCTCATGCTATTATTACTCTTCATCACCTGACCAGGTCTCAGCCTTCAAGTGTTCATTATGTTATTCATTTGTCAAATCAAATCCATATACTGTGTATACAAATTTATTAATATATTGAAAACGTTGAAAAACACGTACTTACACTGGGCTAGCCTCTTCACAAAATGCTTTCATATGACTCTTGTAACAGCTCGGTGAGATGGAAATTAAAATCCTATTTTTACAAGTGAGAAAAAAAAAACTTTAGAGTGACTCACTCATTATTGCTTAGCTGGCAAATGGGAGTGTTGGGATTAAATTCATATCTGTTTGAGATGAAAGCCTACACTTTTTTCTACTCGGCATTTATTTGTAAGCATTGGTTGAATGCAGATTGTGGGTCTGCATCATCTTTGTTTCTTATTTTCTTACATGTTTTTATCCTATATATGTGTTTTTCTCACTTCACCTTTCCACTCGCGATTGGATGCACTCAAGAGGATAGTTATTTTTAAAATAATAACTGTTTCATCATAAAAGTGGTGTACTTATTGAAATTTGGAATGTACAAAGACTGTAAAGAAAATTAAAGTCATTAATTATAAAAACAAAGATTTTTTTCCTTGTTCTTAAGCTATTCTTCTTCACACAATATTGGCAGCAGCCTAGAGGAAGGCGGTGAGTGCGTTCTCCCTGAACTTCCTGTCGCATTGAGCACAAGGGGGAGAGGAAAACAAAACACAGCCCAGGCTTCCCCTCCTCCTTGGAGCTCACTTGGGACCCACTTTCTCTCCTAAAGAATGCACAGCCCCACCCTCCCATAGCACACTTATTTGAATAACAGCATCACCCCCCCCCCACATCCCAGTATAAAGATGCTTTACTCATGAGCAAAGAGACTTTTCGGGCCCTTGATGCTCCAAATATCTGAATTAGAAATTGTCTCCCTCAACCCCATTCTCAGGAAATTTTGTGGACTGACTGTCCTGTCCCTTCTGAGATGAAACTTCTCGACTTCAGGTATATTCATCGTAGATACACATCCTGCTTTAAATCTGTTGTGGGATGTGGGTTCCCAAGGGTCTGCTCTTTAACTCCATCTCTCCCCACTGAGCTTCTTCATGGTGGCCCTAGGCTTGGCCCTGACTTGTCACTGTCCTCTGAAGGCCCAATTTGGCAAGATTTGAGGGTGGGGGCTCAGGAAAGGGCAACAGCACTCAAAAACCACAAGTTCACCAAGAACGAAGAGTGATCAAGCAACTGGTGTATTGTGAGCTCTGTCAGGGCAAGAATCATGCCCAGCATGGGGATAAAAACCCAGCTGGCCTCTCTCTGAACTGCATGGCCATATTGTGATTATAGGGACTAGGCCTTAACAAAAGCCATGAGGGAAAGGATTACCTTTGTTCCAAGTCTCTAGAGAACAGAGTTGGGATCATGGACAGACAAAATGAAGACGTAGGATCAGCCTGACATGAAGAAATTATCTCATGTTAACGATTCAACAAAGCCCAGCCATGGCACGATGCAGGGGTCCCCACCCTCAAGAACCCCATGGCCAGTAAGGAGATTGCTGAGAAAGAAGGTCTGTATAGGGGTGTAGGTGGGACTTGCCCAGTGAGCCCCAATCCTGGCCTGGCAGACAGATCATCTGCACTAGCAGCAAGCACTCTATCATGTGTACTTGCAGTCCAGCACTTGGTATCCACCAGGCTAGGCAGCCTGTTAGAACCATTCCAAGTAGATACTGATTGATGGTGTTTTGGATCCGTTCTGCCTGTGAAGGTGATACAGCTTTCTCAGGCTCAGCTCCAGGAAAACTTCAAAGGAAGCCACAGCTCGAACAGGTGAAGGAAAACCCATGAACACATCAGTCTTCCACGCTGAGCTTCTCCCCGAGAACCTGAAACTACAGAGAGGCCCACACACTTGTGGGTAAGAATGCCAGTGTGTGGGAGGCTGCAGGGGACAGAACGAAGGTGCCAAGGATGGGGCACACACGAGGCTGACACGATATCTACGAATACATTAGTCAGTCACAGTGACAGTGCTAAACCAAACAGCCAGCCTTCTAAAGAAGCTTATGTAATAGCTAAGCACAGGGAAATGAGAGTCGAATTACATATACTGTTTCTCCGGCTTGGAGGACTGTGGTCCACTCCCTCCCTTTGCAGGGAGACAAATACTCCCTTTACAGCTGGAGGGATCATTTTCCAAAGGAGGCTACACGCCCTCCTGAGTTACTCATTTAGTAAAGGGGACAGTCACTCACATTGGCTAAGCCTGGAGTGGCCTATCTCCTCTGTCTCCCTCTCTGAGCAGGACACCCTTGGCCCAACTTTGGTGTGCTGTGCCAGCTCTTTGTTTTGGCTACTTGCAGCACTGTGAGGGCAGGGGTTATGAGGCCATGTATGATAGCAGGAGGAACGAGAGTTTGATTGATTGGTAATGCCTGCCACAGATAAAGGAGTGGGAAGTGGCTGTGTGCACACTGAGTGTGCAACTCTATTCTACATCACGCTTACCTAAACTTGGATTTCAATACTTGCCTTTGCCCCATTGTTCAAAATCCTCTAGTCTTAAACACAAACATCTAGAAAGTTATTAGAGTGAGTGGAAGTGCCCCTCAAATCCTAGTATATCAGCCAAACAACAACTCAAAATTGTCATGGCCGCAATGATAGATATAGATTCAAAAATAGCTTAGGTTCTAATAGGAATTTATCCAGTAACTTACACTAGGGGTAGAATGAAGAATTGTAGTCCATCCCCTTGAGTTAATTAGATCCAGGTTCTAAGAAGCTGCCATCTTTACTTGAGCCAACTCAAGTAAAGGAAAGCAGCCCCTGCAGCTGACTGCCACCTCTCCCAACTCTGTCCCTGGAGAGCAGGGAGATAAGCATTCTGGATGGGGTCCATTCTTGAAGGGGGAGGGACAAAGGCACTACAACCAGCTATGGATCACTGTCTTGTCCTTTCCAAGCATCTTGGACCCCAAACCATTACCAACATAAAGGTACCCCTAGCAAGCTATCTCTTCCCTTTTAGCCAGGGGTGTTCTTAGCCAATCAGGAAGTAGCTGGGATGGGAATTTTAAAAAGCTTTTCATATTGTTTGTTCACTGATGTTTAGAGATTAATTCCAATGGAACAAGGACAATAAAAACCACAGAATTGGACTCAAAGGAGAGAGTCCTCCACTAGAGGAAGAAAGAATGAGGAGGGGAAGAATTAGAACAATGCAGAGAATGGATACCAATTAACTGCACAGCCAGTAAGTGGTGGAGCTGGGATTTGAACCCAGGTCTGCTTAATCCCAAAGCCTATGTATATAAAAGAAGAAGAAGAAGGAGGAGGAGGAGGAGGAGGAGGAGGAGGAGGAGGAGGAGGAGGAGGAGGAGGAGAAGGAGGAGGAGGAAGAAGGAGAAGAAGGAGGAGGAGGAGGAGGAACTAGGAAAAACACACACACAAAAAAAACACATCAGTGCTTTAAAAGATCTGCCCCATGAAATGCAAGGAGATTTCAGAAAATCTATAGTATTCATGATCAGGGAGATAAGAGGACATTTTTAAAAATATTTTTTTATTGATTTCAGAGAGGAAGGGAGAGGGAGAAAGAAATAGAAAAATCAATAATGAAAGAGAATCATTGATCAACTGCCTCCTGCACAGATCGACTGCCTCCTGCACACCCCACACTGGGAATTGAGCCCACAACCTGGGCATGTGCCCTGACTGGGAATCGAACCATGATCTCCTGGTTCATAGGTCAACACTCAACCATGGAGCCACACTAGGAGAGCTAAGAGGACATGTTGACTAAGAAACCAGACAGATCAATTTGTAATTGAACAAATACTTGTTGAAGTCAGTATAGAATAAAACATGTGCTTAATGAAACTAAAGATAAGCATCACAGAATCTATAAAACATGTAAGTGAAATGAACCCAGAGATAAAGAAGGCAGGGTGATAATGGCAGCTTCTGTGCACAGCACAGCTTCCACGTGTCAAGCTCTTCACATGTAACCATCTCTTGAAATCATTGCCCCAACTCTGCGCTGCTCAAAGAGGAAAAAGCTGATGCTCAGAGAGGTTAAGGAATTTGTAACTTGCACTGATGTTCCAGTTGGTGGCTAGTCGCTCTTCTGATTGGTCTGTGCCTGGGCCATGATGGGTAAGTATTTTGAATAGCTCCCCTGCTTAAAAATAAACAAACAAACAAACAAAATGCCAGACAGGAAAGATAGCCCACAGGAGCACAACTGAGAGCAACAAGAGGAATCCTTGAAGGAGAATAAATGAAATCTATGCAGAGTGAGGATAACAGTGAAGCCATAACTTCCCCTACTATTGGAGCTGCCATCACCCTTTGGAGGCGTAAGCAGGAAATATCTGTATCTCATCCTAAATTTCCTAAAATCTGCCTTCCAAACCCCTGTAGGCTCAGCCCCCTATCACCAGTATCCTTTCCTTGGTGAGCACTTTCTCATTTTCTACTTCACCCAAACCAGATTCATAATAGCATATCCTCATAACAGCAACTGTCCTCTGTGCTCTATTCTCTGAGTGATGAAACTGTCAATAGAATAAGTCAGGAAGTTCCCAGATGCTCTGCATTTTGGTATGAATTTTCCACCCAATATGCAGTCTTTGAAGTCTCTGAGTACTGGATTTGTGACCTGCCAGGTCACCACGCAGAGAAAAGCAAGCTGCAGTAGACTGCCTTTACATTGCTTCGGTTCCTTCCCACTTTGATCTCCAGCCAAAGTTCCTTCACTTTGATTCCCTCCTCTTGGATCCTCTTGGATGTAAGAACTCCAAGCATACCTCTGCCTCCCCTTTGACCAGCTTTATTTCCATTGAACATGGTACATTCTTTGTAAGCCACAGAGTCACTCCCATGAAAGCGCTGTTACCATCACAATTGAATTTATCTCCTCATTTTGAAATCTCCGGTTCACTTTGTTAGCCACTTTGGTCTACACTCAGATATCTGGGGTCCTAATATTATTTCAATCATCTCACTCATCATTTTCTCCAGCAAATTACTGAACATCCTATTTTATACCTGATGTTACCGATTAACTAATTTCAGAAAATTTTCTCCCCTAATACACTTCTATTTTCAATTTAAAGCCACATTCATTTAGTCAATAAATACTTATTGCCATCTACTATGTGCTAAGCAATAAAATGGGGGGGGCAGCTCTAAGGGTCTCTTTTTCTTTAGTTATATATTCTTTTTTTTAATTGATTGGGGTGACGTTGGTCAACATGAACATAGGTTTCATGTGTGGGTTTCTATGTTACAAGTATATATTCTTTTTTTAATTTAAATGGTTTATTGTTTAAATTATTGCATATATTTCCCTTTCCCCCCATTGCTGAGGGTCTCTTAATGAGCAAAATTATTTGCCAGAAAGGCTCTGCTTCTAGTAATGGCAAAGTAGCTCTTAGAAGACGTCCCCTCTCACATATAACTATTATAAATTCTGGAGAAAGAAAGAGAGAGAGAGGGGGGGGGTATTGAAAGGCATTTGATTTGTTCAGCAACAAACATACATAAACTGGAGGGAGTTAACACTTGAAAGAAAGAAACGGCAATAGGTGATGTCCCTATTTTTATAGCTTTTGAACCGAGGACAGGCCCAAGTCAATGTTGCACATGGACTACAATTTGGATAGAAATCTTCATTCTTAATTTTTGAGGAATTAGAGGACAGGGTTCATGTAACTACAGCTGGAAAGTAAGGAGAGACATCCCAGAAAAGAGTCACAGAACAGTAGCCCCATATTCTGAATATATATTCTGCCCAAATTTCCATGAATGATGCATCTATAGGGCAGGTTTCAAACAGCCCAACTAAGGCTAACTGAACTAAAGAAAGATTTCAGCTAATGCCCACTCAAGAGAAATTGAGTTTAGAATTTGAGTTTGGTAAATAAATAAATAAATAAATAAATCAATCAATCAATCAATCAATCAATCAATCATTACTGTTTTGAGAAATCAAGAGTCTCTCTTCAAGTCTCATTCACAATACTCATGATGTAATACAAAATTACTAGGGAAAAAATGTTTTAAACAAACAGAAAAAGGTGGCCCAAACTCAAGAAGGAAGATACTCAATAGAGATCTACCCCAAGAGGACCCAAGATGTTAGAGTTAACAGATAAGAATCTTAAAGTTGCTATTATAATTTTGCTCAAGGGTATAAAGGAAAATATGCTTGTAATAAATGAACAAACAGGAAGTGTCAGCCACTGCATAGAAACTACAAAAAGAACAAAACTATTAATCAGATCAGCTAAATCCCCACCAACACCTTCCTCTGCATGGTGAGCTGTGCTTTTCACCAGGGACACTTACACAGCGCTAATACTGACTTCAATGGCTTTTTGTGGTTTTTTTTTTAGCACTTGCCAAGTACAAGGTATTGGGCAAGTTTTGGAAAGCTAATATACAATACAAAATCTTAAGTTCTGGTCACAAAAAAAAACCATCTTTTTATCTGACAGCATCTGTCTATTAGTTATAGGACACACACACACACACACACACACACACACACACACACACACGGCACTTCTCATGTCCTCCCTTCTCTTTCAGGTCTTAAATCAGAAGAAGAAATTGAAGTCCTGCCATAGCCTCTTTCCAGCTCTCAGATAACTCCTGATGGAGCCATTTGCCCCACCAAAAGCACAGAGGAATGAGGGTGAGGGGCAGGCTGTCAGGTTTGATACACCCCACATTCTCCTTCCACAGCAAAGGTACCCTCCACTAGATGATTAGACAGACCAATTCTGTAAAAACCTCTAGGTACAGAAATAAAAGGGAGTCCATGGGGACGCACTGGCCACTGTAACATCTCTTTCATCCAGTTTCATTAACAGGTGTTTAGCTTTTTCAAAACCTGGTAAGAAAGAGATTCTCAAACTTGGCTACATGTTGGAAACACTGGAGATGCTGAGGACATATATTAAGATCACAGAGCAAACCACTATATATCCACCAAAATGGCCCAAAAATGGTTTTACATCAGAAAATAGCAACTGTTGGCAAGATTCTCATACACTGGGAATATATAAATTGATATAGCCACTTTTAGAACTTCTCAGCAATATCTTGTGAAGCTGAGCATACACACACCTTATATCCCAGCAATTTCATTCCTAGGAATGTGTCCAACAGAAATTTCTATATACACTTTCCAACGGCATTTACAAGAATTTAATAGCACTGTTTATAACAGTCCCAAGGTATAAACTGTCCAAAATGCCCACCAACAGTAGTCTAGAAAAGAATTATGGTGTATTCACACAAGGGAACATTGTGAACGAGAAATGAGAATGAGCAATATACAATTGAACTCTCACAAGGAGCCAAATACACACACATACAAATACATGATATATGATTCCGTTTATGTAAAACTCAGTAGCAAGCAAAACTGATCTATGTTATTAATCAGGATAGTGATTTTGGGGTGAGAGTGACTGGAAAATGACATAAGGGGTACTTCTGGGATACTGGTAATATTTGTGTGTGTGTGTGTGTGTGTGTGTGTGTGTGTTTGTTTTAGCAGGATATGTGTTACAGAGGCATGTTCAGTTTGTGAAAAATCCATCCTTTATTTGTCTTACCTTAACTCATTAAAAATTTTTAAAATATTGATGCCTGGGTCCCACCTCCAGAGAGTCTAGTTTAATTGATCTGAGGTGCAACCAGGCATTAAAATTTTTAAAAGCTCCCCTGGTGGGTCTACCGTGCATCCAAGAACCACTGTGTTAGAACTTGGCAACCCTCCCTACTATTTCTTGGATCAGAAAGTGCCGCTGTTTCTCTAGAAAGACTAAAGCAGATGTTTTTTGTGGAACACGGGTAGCTCCAGGGGAGGTTAATAGGCGTTTCATGGAAAAAGAAGTCCATCATCAAATGTTTAATTTTTTAAAATTCTAATTATCAACTGCATTTCTAGAGCTAAGTGCTTTATCTACACGATCTCATTTAATCCTCCCAATGAGCCTATGATAAAGGTGCTATTGATCTCTATTTTACAGAAGGGTAAACCAAAACCCAGTGGGTAATTGCCAAGGTCATACAGCCAGTAAGCAGCGGGGCTATGATTCACATCCACATGGGCCTTGACACTGCAGCCCACGCTCGTTACCACTGTCCTCATCTGCCTCTCTGGGCAGTACTTGGCTGTAGGACTGAACCCAGCTTTTACTAGGCTAAGGTGAGTGGCGGGTTATACAGCATTCCCCAAAGTGGTTTCTTCGTTTCCACCCCTTACCTTCCAACCCACCATCCACACCACTGGCACATTTTTTCATTCTGAAACCAAGTCTGATTCTGTATTTCCATTGTAGGGAAGCATTTAATCTCTGTTGCCTATAGGGTCAAGTCTAAACTCCTCAGCCTAATGGTTCAGGCCATCTAGTGTGTGGCTTTGACATTTTAACTTTATCTCTGGCCATCCTAATGTTCCAAACTCACTAAACTCTCAATTTCCCAGCTACACTGAATAGTCTGATGGGTTCACATCTCTGCAATGGTCCCCACCATTTGCTGAGACCCTGCTATGTGTCAGGGTCTACACATAAATTAACTTTACTCTCCACAATGAGCCATTTTAAACAGGTATCATTATCCCCAGTGGATAGATTAGAAAGTAGGGGCTCATCTTGACATGGCCAATGTCATAACTCATAAGTGACAGAACCCAGATTTAGATTTCTCTGCTACAAAGCCCATGCAGGTTTCACTACCGCACATCCACCCTCCTCACCTTCATTCATGCTGTTCCATGGAGTGGCAATACCCTTCTTTCTCTCCACCTGGCAATCTCTTCTCTGTTCTTCGAGAGCTAGTGTGAGTGCTGTAATAATCCTATCTGTCATCTCTTAAGTGCTTCCCAGGCACCATGCTCAGCACTTGACTTGCCTTGTCTCATTTACACGGTGTCTCAATGCTCTTTTTATTCCCTCTGAATTGTTCTTTATCTGCCCTGTGCCAAATGGGTTTCTTTCTCCTCTCTAGTTCCAAGGCATGTGACCACATCTCTATGGTGGCGCTCAGCACCTTCAGTAATTGTTAGTTTCCAATCTGACTCTTCCATTGGACAAGATCAGTGTTTTCTGATGGTCTTAGGCAACCCTGCGGGTCGTGACCCACAGGTTGAGAACCACTGCTGTAGAGCCTAAGACATCGGAAAACACAGATATTTACATTACAATTCATTAATAGTAGCAAAATTACAGGTATGAAGTAGCAACGAAATAATTTTATGGTTGGGGGTCACCACAACATGAGGAACTGTATTAAAGGGTCGCGGCATTAGGAAGGTTGAGAACCACTGGACTAGATGCTCTTGAATGACAAGGCATATACGTTATTCACCTATACATCCTGCTAGAGAGCCATCCAGCATATGGTAGGTATTTCAAAAATGAGAGAGTTGTCAGAAGGTGGGAGACCTTGAGACTGAAAATTCACAGATTTTTCCATCAATTCTGTCACAGGGAGCGGTCCTTGGGTTTGGAACCAGAGCTGTAGCATCAAACAGACAAAATAGACCTGGCTGCTGGCGGAAGAGGTCACACTGAGGGCCAGACCCAGGACACACCTCACCTGGCTCCCACCTTGCCTTCCATGAAAGGAAGGGATGGGATTGCCCCTGGCTTCACGGTCTCTTCAACTCTAAATGCTTTTTCATTGGCTCCACACATCCTGCTTAGGTGATGTGTTGTAAAATAATGGTTAGGCCCAATCCACAGCACTGTTTAAGAAATTCTCAACTGCTCCTTGCCTTGTGCTGTTCTTAAGACACCCCAGTGAATGAAGATCTCCAGGACAGGTGGCCCAGAGAAAATGAATATTTAAGGTGTGGCTCCCCAAAGGTGAGTAGATTAGCTGATCATACCCCTTGCTAAATAGATCTATTCTTTTTTAGTTGGAGGCCCCTTTACAAGAAAAGAGCCATCTTTGATGATCACTCATCGCATTGAACACCCTTTCAGTATACCTGGTCTACAATGGGTGCTGTTCAGAGCACACCGCCTTGTAACTGGGATAACAAGCCTGTACATGCCACCAACGTCCAAACTCTATGAGCTCCAAGGCTGTCGATTTTTAAAGCCAGTCCCTGCTCCTTTGCTCTCACTCTTACTGGACTAACATGCATTTGCCCAGGTATGAGTGATCGGTAAGCACTCCCAGCTGCAAACTCAGCTGGGTTTCTGCACAGCCTCCTTCAAACAAATCCCTTTAGGAAACAGGGGAGCCACCAAAGAGACTATTTCAAAATTAGTTGTCCCTTCCTAACTGCCCACCTCTTCTACTGCCCCCACTAAAGGTTAGCTGCATGATTTTTTGTCTTCTAATCAAGTCATTTTCTTTTGAGGATTTCAAGTCCCACCCCACCCCCATCATAATGTATATTGTATTTTAAGAATTCATTTGTGATATTCATGAAGATAAGAGTTTACCAGACAAAAAGTTAGCTTCTTTATGCATTCCTTTAGCATGCTTGAACCACACTGTCTTTCTCTTTTTTGTTGTTGTTGTTGTTAATCCTCACCTGAGGATATCTTTCTATTGGTTTTTAGAGAGTGGAAGGGATGGGGAGAGACAGAGAGAAACATCGATGTGAGAGAGACACATTGATTGGTTGCCTCCTACAAACCCCAGGACCAGGGCCAGGCATGGAGCCTGAAACCGAGGTACCTGCCCTTGACGGAACCCTTCCCTCTGTGGGCCGACGCTCTATCCACTGAGCCAAACCGGCTAGGGTTTCTCTTATTTTTATTTGGCCAAGTCTTTGATTACTCCAAGAGACAGGGATCAGTGTGAGGGCAGAAACTGGTTTAATATAATTTTATGTCTTTCATTTCAACCAGAAAGTCAGATAAAATGTAGCTCTTAAATATGTAATAATCTTTATGTAGGCAAAATTTGAATTACTATGGAACCTGACTCAGAAACATGTTTTCCATTTTATTCTATCAGACTGGCAAAACTTAAAGTTAGTTAATACTCAGCATTGGAAAGGGGGATGTATTCCCACATACTGTTGATGGAATAGAAATTGGTTTGGCCTCTTGGGAAGACAATTTGACAATGTCTGTCATAGCTCAAATTGCAGGAAGTTTTCCTTATAGATAAAATCATGCCAGTGTACAAAGATAGACACTGTGCAAGCAAGGATGTTGTAGCATCCTACACTAGTAGCAGGAGAAAGCTGGAAACAATCTCAACTGTCAGCAAGGAAGTAGAAATAAATTATGGTAAAGTTTTATTGCTGGAATATCATGTAGCCTTAGAGACTGAGGCATATATCTGTGTGCTGACATGTGTTAAGATAAATTAGTTGAAAAAAGGAAGTTTCAGAAGAGTGATCTATAGATGTGTTAAAAAGAAAAAAAAAGATAAACATGTAAATGAATATGGGTCTGTCTATGTATAAGAAATGTATGGAAAGGTACATAAAGCATTCAGGAATTTCTTCTGGGCGAGGTGGGGGGGAAACGAGTGGCTGGTGGTAATGTTTGGGGAAATATCACTTTCCATTTTCCACATTTTCATGCTGTTTAAATTTTAATAATGCATTTGTATTCTTTTGTAATTAAAAAGCATAAAATACAGCAATAAGAAAACAAAAGCTGGATTTTATATGTTAAAAAAAACTAATGAAAATCCAGAGGCAATTGTCCCTATTTCTTTAAAAGGCAAGAGGCGATGTCTATAAGGTGACCTTTGCTCTCTGCCCAGTCCGTGGGATTGCCTATGGTGACTACACAGTTCCACAAGGGACGTGGAGATGGCGACAGTCACCGAGAAGGGCCAAGAGCCCTGAAGAGAGTAGGTATGAGAATGTGTGCCTTCTCCTTGCACTTGGACCACAGGAAATGAAGCCAGTTCGGACTGAGACTCTGAACCATCCTAGGAGCCAAGAAATTCTGAGAACTCCTCAGGATGGCCCAAACACTAGGGCCTCTACCCAAGAAGCAAAGGCTAGGGATGCCTAGGTATGTAAAGACACACGTGATGTGGGTGAACCAAACAACGGCTCCGGCCAGCAGGGACATCAGCGGCGCAGGGCTCTGCTCACCTATCCCCTCTGCTCTGAAGCCACCTGTGACTCCCAGGGGCGGACTCTGCTGATACTAATGTAATAATAATAGTTGAGATGTACATCCTACGTGCCAGGCAGAGGCTAAATGGTCAATCATATCATCTCATGCTACTATTATTCCTATGTTACACAGCGGGAAACTGAAGCTTAGTGAAGTTAAGCAAGTAACTTGCTCAAGTTTGTAGTAAGTAATGGAGGCAGAAATCAAACCCAGGTCTGACTCCAGAGCCAGCCAACGTCACTGCTAGCCTTCCCCCATTTGGGGAAGAACTAAAAAAGGGCACTCCCTCAGAGTACAGACACAGAGAGCCATAGCATTTTCATTCAAAGAAAAGCCAGAGACTATAATGATCACGTGCAAGGGCTTTGAAGCCAGATGATCTGGGTTCAAATCTTTGCTCTGCCACTTACTGGCTGTGTGGCCTGTGGAAAGTCACTGAACCTCTCTGTGCCTCACTTTCCTCTGCAGCACAATCAGCAATAATGCCACCCCTGAGAGTTGCTAGAAGGACTAAAGAGCTAAAAAGACAGTGATCAGCTCATAATAAGCAACAAATGCTAACAATTATTATTCATATTTTTTTTAAAGATGCCCTTTCTTCCAGGCAGATGCAAGTCTGCAGGGTGCAGAGTTTGGCAGGTGGAGCAGACTAGGTTTCAGCCTCTCCCTCAGTCAGGTGCCATCAGGGAGTATATGACTCTACAGCCTTACACTAGTCCTGCTGAGCAATTACCTCCCATGCACTGCCAGTTCTTCCTCCTGGCTACCTCTCTCCTAGCCTGGCACACTTTTAAAAAATATGGATTCCCAGGGCCCCATCCTGGCCGGTTCTAATCCAGGTGGGTTGGGCTAGGGCCCAAAAGTCCTCCCCGCCCCCCAAAAAATTTTTAATTAATTAATTAATTTAACTAAAACAAATAAAAAGCCCCAGGTGACCCAGAAAGAGTATGTTCCGGACACACATTTCTGGAAGCACTAGAAGCACCTCACACTTTGCTCTGGCTGGTTCACTTGCTCCTTGAGAGCCAGCAGCCATCCTTTCACACTCGGTCCCAGGCCGGGGCCCTGGACAAGGCGCACAGTAAATACGTGACTCTGCAAGCCAGCCAGCAGAGCAGGTGGCTGCGCACACAGGCACGACAGGCTGGGTTTCCTCTCGCGCTTGAGTGGGTTGCACCAGGGACCCCTCACCTTGGGATTCCCCAGACCCTTGCTACTCAAAGTGCAGTGGACAGATCAGCGGAAGGGCTTCCCCTGGGAGCTTGTTAGAAATGCAGGCCCTCAGTCCCCACACGTACTGAATCAGAGTCTGCTTCTTACAGGAACCCCAAGACGATTCATGAGCAAGTTTGAGACATCTACCTGAGATCCCTTCCCCCATCATAATAAACTCTGACAATGTGCACCTCTACCCGGTCCAAAGGCTCTTTGGGGATAATCTTTTCCTTCAAACTCCCAGAGAGCCCAAGAATGACACAGCCTGATCCTTTCAATAGCCCAGCTCCAATCTCAGCAGCCAGCCTGGGGCTCACGGTGAACCTTTGCTTTAATCAGTTATTTATTTCAAGGCCCAATTAAAATACACCTTCTTAATACATTGAAAGGGAGAGAACAACTGCAGCCTTTACAATTCCGGGGTGTAAAACATTCCCTTCTTTTGCACAGAGTCGTGACTCCTGCTTCCCTAGCCAAAGCCATCCAAAGACATCCGATGGCCCAAAGAAAACAAGCAATGTCTTCCGGTTGGCCAAGCTTTGAGTGATTGGGCAGATTTCACACTGCAGCTCGACCTCATTAATCCAAGGCCTATCACAGTGCTGTAAATGTCAGTGGAAAATAGCCATTCAGTGGGTTTCCTTCATTCCACCAGAAAGGGAAAAAACAGGAAGCTGACAGCAGCTGTGCCCCAACTTGGCAGATCCCAAGGGCCCAGCTGACAGGGCGTTCCTTGTCAGCACCTATGTTCCCCTGCCCCGGCCTGCTTGTCCAGATAAAGGTGGGTCCTGTATCTACATGAGCAAAATGCAGTGGTGATTGCAATTCAGATCATTCAGGCCCCCAAGCACCTGCTTGGGAAGGAAAACTGTGTGAATTTCTTTGGCCTGAATTACCAATTGGCTGATCATCATTCAGATCCATCTAAACCTCTTCTTCCCATTCAAAATGTCCTGCAAGCCAAACCTCTGGGACTCCAGGGGACATAAGGTGTTCCAAGACCTCATTCATCTCTTTAATGCATATTGATTGTCTCCTGTGTGCCGGGCATCATGCTGGGCAGCCAGGGACACAGAGATGAGTGAATTAGACACAGTCACTGACCTTATGGGGTTTATAGTCCAGTCTAGGCTTTCTCAGCCTTGGCACTATTGGCATTTGGGATCATACCATTCTTTGTTGTGGGGACTATCGTAGGCACTATAGGATATTAGCAGCATTCCTGGCCTCAACCCACTAGATGCCATAGCACCCCTCCCCAGTGGTAACAACCAAAAGTGTCTCCAGATATTGTCACATTCCCCCTGGGGAACCAAACTGCCCCTAGTGGAGAACCGCTGGCCTAGTGGATGAGACAGACTAAAAGAGTAATGACCACAAATAACCACCTAATCACAATTTTGATAAGTACCATGGAGGAAAATGTGGGTACTACATCAATATTATCTACAACTTGGAAGCCAGCATTACAAATTACAAATCCTTATGATAACTCTGAATGATCTCTATATACCATATGGTCTATATGATCTGTATTCCAGATGAAGAAACTGAGGCTCAAGGGGATGAAGAAATTGTCCAAGGCCAAAAAGCCAGTAAAAGGCAGGGTCAGGATTTGAACCTTGGCTTTAAACTCTGCCTCTCATGGAAAAGGAAAAGGGTATGTGGTTACATGATACTCTGACCAGCCATCTAAAAGGCTCATTCCTTCCTGGGGTCACTGTGGAGCTCAACCACCTGCTACATTAATCAAGCTACAAACTGCCTACGTCAAGCCATGTTTGTGGGACACTGGGCCGAGGAATGCGGCCTGAACTCTGAGACACCCAAGAACCCCTCCCCCTTGCCAAGGGCCTGCAATAGGACCTTCCCAAAAG
The DNA here is from genome assembly GCF_963455305.1 of Plecotus auritus. Taxonomy (NCBI): domain Eukaryota; kingdom Metazoa; phylum Chordata; class Mammalia; order Chiroptera; family Vespertilionidae; genus Plecotus; species Plecotus auritus. The sequence goes on along the minus strand of NC_137782.1, from coordinate 21,436,552 downwards.
TCAGCGCCGGGGGAGAATGGGGCAGTCCCCATCCCCAGACAACCAGAGCACACCCCACAGAGACCCATCTCCAAGGTGCCTACTGCCCACATCCAAGGATGCACACACGGTGAAAAAACCCAGACATTCTACAATCAGCTTTAGGTATTCACAAGGCGCATAAGTTGAGGTGGCTCAGGATAGCACATAACGACTTTGGAGACCCCCCAGATATGAATTCCTACCACGTATAAGCTGCATGCCTTTTGCAAATCACCTCATCCTTTGTGCCTCAGTTTCCCCCTCTGTGCAATGGGGGATAAATGGGTCCACTTCAATGAGCTGGTGTGAGGATTCAACGGCAATGCAAGCCAAGATTCTGGACAGTGACCACCACCCAGAAAAGCACTTGTACAATATTCTGATCAATAAAGAAGCTGGACCATGACACTTTCTCTAACCCCAGCCCCTTCCTTCAGATAAGAAACTGAGTCCCAGGAAGACAGAAACAGATACAGGAGTATCTCATCTCAGGAAGCATCTCAGGAAGAAGGAGGGGACCTCTGTGCTTCCTGGGTAGGAGGAAAAGGAAGGGACAGTTAATATATTAGCAAATGAGCACAGCACGGCCCTTCCTCTCAGGCAGAAGTTAATCCTAGACTCTCTCGGGCTGCAAGGTACCTGCTTCGGGTCAGCGAGTGTTTAATCATTCGGGACCCCTTGGCAGGACAGCCTCTGCCTAGCGCCCTGGCTCTGCCTGCTGCCCCAGCCTCCACGTGCTCCAGTGGTAACTCCCCACTGCTCGCAAAGACAGCAAGCCTCCGTGCCTTTGCACAAGTTCTCTCCGCTCAGGCTGCCTACCCCTCGATTACCCACCACCAGGAAAATTGTCTCTGAAGGGCTCAAGTGGGTTCCCACAGCAAACTTTGCCCACCTGCTATTGGTCATCACAGACTAATAATAACAGCAACTAACATTTGCAATCATGGATTAACATCTAAAAGGCCCTGAGCTACATTTCTTACCCTTGTGGTCTCCCTTTTTCTCCTCACATCACCACCCTTAGGTAGGTAGCTGATCTCTTGAGAGGTCAGGCATCTGTCCATCACCACCCAGCTACAAGATGGCAGAGTCAGGAATGAAACCTGTAGGCTGGCCTGAGCCCACCTGTTCACCCATCGCTCTATTTTTCACTCCTCTTCCTGCCGGTGAAACTGTTATCCCTTGCTATCTGTTGGGGACAGTGGCCTCACTATCTATTTCCAGGCCTGCCTCTCCCTCATAGAGAAAGAACTCTGAGAGCTGCCTTATTCATCTTGAAATCCCTTGCTAAGCACAAAATCTAGAAGGAAGTAAACATCTGTTGAATAAATCAATGAATCCTGAAAAAATGGCAGCCAGGTGAGAAAGGCTCAGTCACAGACTTCCTGTGGACAGGCCATGCCATCCTGATAGCTAGAGGCAGAAGAGGTCTAACTGCCCCAGACCGCAGGCAGTGGGAGCCCAATGCATGGGAGGAAACGGTGGTGAGGTGACAAGAAGCACTTCCTGCATTCCTGCCCACACCAGGTGCTGTACTAAGCACTTTCTGGGTGTTATGGTCTCACAGAATCCTCACAACCCCATGAAGTCAGCATTACGATTACTCCCATTTAACAGATGAGAAAATCAGGCCTGAGAGAGAGTGAATAATTTACCCAAGGTCACAGAGCTTTTAAGCATAGAGCTACAATTTGTGCTTATCGGTGCACAAGACCCAGGAGAACACCCCCACCCCAGCCAGGTCCCCTGCCGGGTCCGTTGCTCTTCATACTTTGTAGCTTTCTATAGGCAGCAGGCTTGTCCAAGCCCTCCTTGAAGCCCAGTCTCTAAGATGTGCTCAGGATAAAGAAGGTCGCCTGGTCTCTGCTGGAAGAATGCCAGCTGGGTCCCACTATACACCAAGTCCTCTGTGCTAGGTTGGGGGTGGAGAGTGAGGTCGGGTGGGGGTCCTGAGGGTCCAAGCACAGCACATGAATCCAGGTATGTGCCTTCTGCGACCTACAAAACTAGGCTGGCTGCAGCCTCTGGGGGTCAGAGAAAGCTCACTCTGGATGATGGAGCAGGTTTTAGGAGGAACCTGGGGCCCTAGTTTCCAAAGAGTCCTAAGAGGCTCCGCAGGGAGGTCTGGCCTTGGGGGAAAACCCACCTTCCTGTCAGCAACCTCTGAGCCCTGTGGCTCAGGCTCCCAAACAGACTTAACTAGGTTAGAGTTTAACTCCACTCCAGCATCAATTACCCGAGACATGGAGGCTGAGCATGCATTGGCCTTGCCTGCCATGTCCTTCCACGCCAAGGAGGATTGAGAGAGCACCAGGGGCAAGGAGCCAGATAGGAGTCACAGGAATGTCTCAGAGGGAGTAACGCAAAGAGGGGTTGGAAGGATCAAGTGGTCTTCCTATAGGAATGTTCCAGAGGCTGGGAAGAGCCAGGACCAGAGAGGGGTCAGGAAGGTTCCAGGGTTGGGGACACTGCTGGGTAGGCTCCATTGGACAGCAAGGTGCAAAGTTGAACATCCAGAGTGGCCTGGTTGACCTCTGACCGCCAACATCCTGGCGGGGGTGGGAGAGAAGGGGCTGGGGATTTGTGTGGGAAGGCCCAGTGCAGGCTGCCTGCTGAAAAGACTCACGAGCGCCCACCAGCTGCCTGCAAGCTGCCTCTTTATGACAAAGCAAGGGAGGGAGATGTGGAAACTCCCAGCCCCTGCAGAACCACCCACCGAGGCTCCACTTCTGCTCCTGCCTAAAAGGAGAGACACGCCCCACTCAAAACCAGGAGGAAAGGCGCCAGCATTTACTTAGGAGCACTCCTGCCATGCTCCACTGCACCAAGCACTTCCACGGGGCCTCTCACCCATCCCCCAAAGGCTGGTTCTTACCCCCATTTCCTAGAGGCAACTGAGGCTCCCAAGAGGCCAAGTGCCTCGCCCTCGGGCAGACAGCTGGTCACCTGCGGAGTTAAAAAGCTTTATTACCAGCCTAGGAGGGAGTCTCCCAGACGGAGGGGTTTTCTCGCTGCTGCACCAGCCGCAGGAAATGGCAGGGCACACGGGGAAGTACCCCCGCGGGCCCAGGCGGCTAACGGCAGGCCCCTTCCCGAGAAAGCGCTGGGGGAAAGGGTGCCTGGTACCTCTGGGCCCGGGTCCTCCACAGAGGGCGATTCAGAGGCGGCACCTGGTGCCCGGGGCCGCGGGGAGCTGGTGGGCTTTTCTGAAGGCGAGAACAGGGGCCCATTATGTGGACTCCAATCACATGGGCGCGCAAGCGGCTCGGCTTTCGGTTCTGAGAAGCGCTTATGCAGCCGCGTCTCACCCTCAGCGCCCGAGGTGCGCGGGAGCGCCGGGTCCCAGGCTCCCGGGAGGCCAGATTCAGAGCTCACCGAGGCTCAGTTATCCGCCCAGGGCTGGGAGCTGCATCATCAGCATCTCCAGTGTGTCTGGGCCCGGGCTGGGGGAGGAGGAGCAGGGAAGGAAGGAGTCTGCATCAGGGAAGCAGGCGGCAGCGAGCGCCTCTCCTCCCTGCTCTCCACTTGGGGATGTCTGGCAGCTCAACCTGGGCGCTCCGGATGACCTTGGGGAGACCCCCCCTGCGCGACCTCTCTGAGGCGGGCTGCACAGTGTCAGCCCATCCTAGGCGCTCGGGGGCGCTCCTCCGGCGGAGTCGAAGCGCGGGACTCAGGAGGAGAGCAGCGCGCCAGGCGCGAGGACCCAGCAGCCAGGACGCTGGGGCCCTTTGGAGAGGCCGGGCGCGCCTCTCCCTGGGCAGAACCACGCGCGGGGTCTCCCCGGGCCGGCGGGCTGGGTCAGTGGGATCCCGCGGCGGGTGGGGCGGCACGTGGGGTCGCCTGCCCCTGGGGACCTTTCCCGCCTGAGCAAGAGTGCTCCCTGCGCCTGGCCGCTGCCTCGGGGACCAAGCGCCGCCACGCGAGGGGGCGGCGCCCCCAAGCCGGGCCCGAGCCTGGGTTCCAGGCTGTTTGGTGCTGGTTGTAGCTCCCGATTACCGGTATTGAGCTCCCCGGCAGACAGCGACCCGAGAGTCCAGAACCAGCCTAAACCCCCCTGCCCGCTCCACCATCGGGCCACCGCGACCCCAGCCGACAACCTGCCAATGCGCCCTCCCCCCCACCCCGGCCTCGTCTTGGCGCGCAAGACCCGAGAGAACGCCCCCACCCCAGCCGGCCTCCTTGGCCTTGCGCTCCCCGTCCCCGCCTTTACAGCGTCCCTCTTCCCCTGCCCCGGCCCCCCGCCCCCCAATTATCTTAAGCCGCCGGCCCTTGGCCAGAGCGCCACTCACACCCCCAACCAGGCTGTCAGAGGCCGGGACCACCTCCCCGCCGCCAACCTCAACCCTCGCCCGCGGGGTCAGCCCACAGAGCGCAGCAGGGAGGCGGCGCCGCTGGGAACTCACCCGCTCTCCCGAGCCCTGCTCGGGCGGCTCCCGCCCCGGCTCCGTCGGTCGGTCGGTCCCCGAGCCGCGGCTGCCCGAGAGGCGACTGAAGCCGGCTCTGCTCCCCGCGAGGCTCCGCGCCGCCCTCGCTCCTCCCCCAAGGCGGGGCCTGAGCTCCCGAGCGGGTGGGCGCGCTCCGCCCCGCCCGCCCGGACAGGCTGTCCAGGGAGTGCGCGGGGTCCAGGCGCTCTAAGGTGGGGGCCCCTCCTCACAGCAGCTGGAAATGCAAGGGAGTTGGGACGCAGCCAGGCTTTGGAGGAGTTTTCCTTATGGTCGCCCCCCCTTCCCGCCGCCGCCACCACCTTTGAAAAGGGAAGCCCAGGACTGGGTCCTTGCTCCCATTTGACGGAGGGCACCGGGAAGGCCAGGGAGGAGCCCACGGCCACCCAGAATCAGCACAGAGCCGGGAATTCGAGTCCCTACCTTGAGGGCTGCGCAGCCTGAGTCGGAGGCTTCCTAGGACGTCGAGGAGACCGGCCAGGCCTTCTCGTGGGGACTGGTCTGTGGGGGCAGGTCCCCCCAACTGGGGGCGGAGAGCAGGACCGAGACGGGGGAGCGCGGCGGGCCGGGGCCTGCGACGTGGACTCGCATCATTTCCTCTTTCTGGGAAGAAAGGAGGTGAAGCGCAGGAGGAAGGAAGTGGTCGTACCTCCGCTGACGTCTGCCATGATCTAGAAAGGGGCTGCCTCTCTGAGATTTAATGCTAAAAAACGAAAAGGAAAACACCTGGTGGCTTCTGTCATCAAATCTAAGCCTCTTGCCTGGGCCGAAAGCTCTGAGCACCATCTTTTCTTTGCAAGACAAAGGATTTAACTACCTTAAGGTCGCTGTATAGAGGGTCCTGTCACTCCCACCCACTCAGGAAGAGGAGAGAAAGTTAAAGCGGGCTGGGGTGGGGAGGGGGGGAAAGGAGAGAAAATCCATCCCAAAACATTCTCTGGAATCCACACTCCCTGAACACTGGCTTTCCAACAATAGAGTTCTCTTCTCCACAAAGGGCCTTGTTTCCTGAGCTTGCTCAGCCTCCAGATTAGAGCCCTAGGGCCAGCCAGCCTGGTGCAGACAAGGTTTAAGTTTGGGGGTTTGGGGGATGGTACCCAGTGAATTCAGTCCCCAGCAGTCTTGTGTGAAGAACTCCCCTGGGTCATTACTAACTAGCAATGTTCTTCTGAGGCTAACGGTATAACCTGAGTTTAGTGATTTTCTCTTTGCTAAGGAAACTCAGTAACCTTTCATGGGGGAGTGAAAACCTCCACATTGGGCTTGTTCTGGGGCCCTCAAGTCCTCTGAAAACACCACCCACTCCCCCCCAACCCCTCTCAGTTCAGTAATAATCCAGTTGTGAATGACGCTATTTCAGTGAGAGCAATTAGAAAGCAGGACAGGTAGGGAGGACTTAAAGTGATGTTAACTCAAGGGGATCCTGGTTCTCCACAGAATGTTTCCATTGATTTGTCACAAAGAGCTGTAGGCTGACAGAGTGGGAATCATCTCTTCAAGGCAGAACTTGGAGTCCGTGTCCCTGAGATGAACCTTTGAGAATGGGCCAAAATCCCTGTGCTGTGCTGCCCATTCATATCACTGACAGTGTTTGATACCAGGAGCTCAAGCATTCTCAGAATAAGGTGAAGGACTCACACTTCCTGGTTTCAAACCTTACTGTAGTAATCAAACCAGTATGATGCGCTTATAAGGACAGACACATAGATCACATAGATCAGCGGGATAAAACTGAGAGTCCAGATATATACTCTTATATTTACAACCAATTGATTTTCAACAAGAATGACATGTCCATGTAGTGGGAAAAGAATAGTCTTTTCAACAAATGGTACTGGGACAACTAGATTCCCACATACAAAAAAGTGAAGTTGGCCCTAGCCGGTTTGGCTCAGTGGATAGAGCACAGACCAAAAGGTCACGGGTTCAATTCCAGTTAAGGGCATGTACCTTGGTCGCAGGCTCCTCCCCAGCCCAGGCCCTGATCGGGGAACTTGCAGGAGGCAACCAATCAATGCGTTTCTCTCACATCAACGTTTCTCTCTGTCTTTCCCTTCCTCTTCCGTTCTCTCTAAAAGATCAATGGAAAAATATCCTCAGGTGGGTATTAACAAAAAAAGAAAAGAAAGAAAGGAAGGAAGGAAGGAAGGAAGGAAGGAAGGAAGGAAGGAAGGGAGGGAGGGAGGAAGGGGAGAAAGAAAGAAAGAAAGAAAGAAAGAGAAAGAAAGAAAGAAAGAAAGAAAGAAAGAAAGAAAGAAAGAAAGAAAGAAAGAGAAGCTGGATCCCCTACCTCACACCATATACAAAAATGAACTCAGAATGGATCAGACTGAAATGTAAGAACCCAAACTGCAAAACTTTCAGAAGAAAACATAGACAAACATTATGACCTTGGGTTAACTAATTGTTTCTTAGATATGGCACCTAAAGCAGAAGCAACAGAAGAAAAAATAGATAAGTTGGGCTTCCTTAAAATAAAAAATGTTTGTGTTTCAAGGGACACCATAAAAAAGGTGAAAAGATAACTGTTATGGGCTGAATTGTGTGTCCCCCAAAATTCACATCTTGAAGTCCCTAACACCAGTACCTCAGAATGTAACTATATTGAAAGGTCTTTAAAGAGGTGATTAAATTAAGCTGAGACCCGTAAGGTGGGACCTAATCCAATATGACCAGAGTCCTTGTAAGGAGGAAGAGACATCAGGTATGCACACATAGAGAAAAGACCTTGAGAAGACTCAGGGAGAGAATGGCCATCTACAAGTTAAAGGAGGGAGACCTCGGGAGAAACCAAATCTTCAAACTCTTTGATCTTGGACTTCTAGCCTCCAGAATTGTAAGAAATAAATGTATGTTGTTTAAGCCATCCCATATGTGGTATTTTGTTATGACAGCCTTCACAAACAAATACAATAACCCACAGAATGGGAGAAAATATTTGCAAATTGTGTATCTGTTAAGGGACTTGTATCTAGAATATATGAGGGACTCTTACAATGCAATAATAAAATGCCAAATAACTTGATTAAAAATGGGCAAAGAATCTGAATAGATATTTCTCCAAAGAAAATATACAAATGCCCAACAACTGTATGAGAAAATACTCAATGTCATTATCCATCGAAAAAATGCACATTAAAACTGTTCAGATACACTTTCAAACTCACTAGGATGGCTATACTAAAGAAGACAGGCAATAACAAGTCCTGGCAAGGATGTGTAGAAACCTCATACACTGCTAGTGGGAATGTAAAATGTGTTGCTGCTTTCAAAAACAGTATGAGAGTTCCTTAAAATGTTAAACATAGAATTACCAGATGACTCAGAAATTCCATTCCTAGGTATATACCCAAGAGAAATAAAAGCATACATCCACATGAATTTGTACACAACTGTTCATGGCAGCATTAATGATAATAGTGGAAACAACCCAAATGACCATCAAATGATAAATGGATAAATAAAATGTGGTATACCCATATAATGCAATATTATTTGGCAATCAGAGGAATAAAGTCCTGATATATGCCACAACACGGGTGAACATTGAAAACGTGCTAAGCCCTATCCGGTTTTGCTCAGTAGATAGAGTATTGGCCTGAAGGGTCCTGGGTTCAATTCTGATCAAGGGCACTTACCTAGGTTGCAGGCTCTATCCCTGGCCCTTGGTGGGGTGCATGCAGGAGGCTTCTCTCTCTCTCTCTCTCCCTCTCTCTCTCTTTCTTTCTCTCTCTCTCCCTCCCTCCCTGCCTCCCTTCCAATCTCTCTAAAAAATCAATGAAAAAATGTCCTCGGACAAAGATTAACAAAAAAAAAAAAAAAAAAGAAAACAGGTGCTAAGTGAAAGAAGCTAGACACAAGACCACATATTGTATGATCCCATTGATATGAAATGTCCATATAGGCAAATCTATAGAGACAGAAAGTAGATTGGTGGTTGTCCAGAGTTGGGTTTTGAGGGCAAGTGGAGAGTGACAGATCAAGGGCACCAGTTTCTTTTGGTGGTGATGAAATATTCTAAAATTGATTGTGATAATGGTTGTACAACTATGAGTATACCAAAAACTATTGACTTGTATTTTTTAAATGGGTGAATTACACAGAGTGTGAACGTTATTTTAAAAAAAGTTTTTACCCCCAAAAGTTAAACTATTCTCTGGTCCTTGAAAACAACACTGACCATGTCTTCCAAATCTCTCTCTTTTGTCCCTAGGCCATCAATGAAAAGCAAATCCCTTTATTTTGAGGTCATCTATGACCTGTTAGACATTAGGGGACAGTCTAAGGCTAATGAACATATTTGAGAACGTGAAAATAAATGGATTCACTCCAACATATACAATCTGGGCCCAGTTGGCATGCTCAGTGATTGAACACCAATCTATGAACCAGGAGGTCACGGTTCAATTCCTGGCCAGGGCACATACCCGGGTTGCAGGCTTGATCCCCAATGTGGGGCGTGCAGGAGGCAGCCAATGAATGATTCTCTCTCATCATTGATGTTTCTCTCTCTCCTTCTCCTTTCCTCTCTGAAATCAATAAAAATATATTTTAAAAAATAAAATCAAATCTGGAACATTGATATTTATAATTATAGAATTAAATATCTACATAACGTTAGGTCAACCAATCAACTCCAATTCAAGGGCTCATAGTTACATATAAAGTATATGGAAGGTAGAATTTGGGTGAATTACACAGGGTGTCCCAAAAAAATGTATGCACTCTTTGAATAATTATTAATTCCAATTGGTTAAATCTGAAAAGAAAGAAACATCAATTGAGCTATCAGCTGTAAAGTATGTATGCATTTTGGGGGGATATCTATATGGTTGCTATGATGCAAGGCAAGGACTCTAGAATAAGGAAGGCCTAGAGACTCCTGAGTTTGTAAAATAAATAAAGGAGCTAATCCAGCTCAGAGGGATTTATTTAATCCACTGGTTTCAATGCCAGCCAGTGGGCAAGTGCTGGACTGGCTGCACTCATTCATTCAACTAATAGTCCAAGGCCTGGCCAAGGCTAAGCCCTGATAGGTGGCTGATTCTGCTGGTGAAGATGTTGGCTCCAGGCCAGGCCCAACCAACAGAGGTGCAGGAAGTACAGCGGGGCCTGAAGGGCCCAAGTAAAAATGAGCCAAGTCGGAGAAAGACACTCTGGGTAAGAGTCCTGGCTCTGCCATGAACCCGCTGGCCAGTCATTTCCCCTTCCAGAGTGTCCGTTTCCTGGTCTATAAAACTCCGATTGTACAATACTTGCATGTGTTTTTGTGTGCATTTTTCCCACGTCCCCACACTTTTTAGGGAAGTGACCTCTTTTCAACCTCTTTTGTAAGCTCCCTGAAGAGTACAGGCTGGGCTGTTTGCACACAGTGGGGGGCCCATCAGTGGTGTGGAGGGAGCACCAGATGTTCCTGGCTGGCAGGTGAGCTCAGGCCTGTGATGCTGTGAGTTTAATGGTAACCAGGTGGGGGCAAATGAATTTTCATTTTTATATTTGGTTTAGAAAGAACCCTCCTAGCCCTGTGGCTCTCAATGTTGGCAGTATACTGGCATCACAAAGGGACCTTTTAAAAGTGTTGATGCCCAAGCTCTACCCCAGACCATAGGAATCAAATTCTGGACATGGGGCTTGCACTTTTAAACACACATGCACACACACAGATAATAATAATCTATAATAATAAAAGCATAATATGCTAATTAGACTGGACAGCCGAACGACCTTCTGGATGTCCTTTCGGATGAAGCCGGGGCTGCGAGGGCCGAGCCCCTTGCACAAATTTTGTGCGTCGGGCCTCTAGTCTATAATAACAAAAGAGTAATAAGCTAATTAGACCGGATGTCATTCTGGTCGAAGCTGGGGCTGGAGGGAAGCCCGGGTCCTGGGTGCCTGCTGGCAGCCACAGGGAAGCCGGGGTCCCGGGTGCCAGAGGGAAGCCGGTGCTGGCAGCCGGGGGAGGAAGGCCTACTCTTGCATGAATTTCATACATCGGGCTTCTAGTAATAATAATAATAAAACACTTTCCAGAAAAAAACGCTTCCCAGGTGAGTTAAAAATGCAATGAGCAGCAAGGCTGAGGATCACAAACTAGATCTGTGTTTCTCAAACTTTGGGAACTTTGCAAAAATGCTGCTCCTTAGGCCTATTCTTAGTACTCCTTTCTCATTCCTTGGTGTGGTCTGGGGCCTAGGGATATGCATTTTTACTGGTTCTAATGAGTCTTAGTTAACCTCCAGCTGCCCTGATAGCAATACCTTGTTATCTGACTTAAACACAGTTTCCCATATTCCTTACGTAGAAGAGTCGCCGAGGGCACTTATTGATAAATGCAGATTCCATTTTGCAATCACCAACATAATAATCAATTGAGGAAGTAACAGTCCTCAACAGATGCTGAAGCCACTGAGGGAGAGGTTTGGGGTAACAAATAGTCACATGGTTCAAAACATCACAACACCAATTATTTACTAACTGAAAAGGGAGAAAGACACCTTTACAATAGAGAGACCCGGCAGTCTCCACCAGAATCGAGTGATCAAACCCACATCCCCAAGAGTGGGGCCAGCTGACGCTGTGGCTTCTGTGTGACACAGTATGATGGACTCAACATCTCCTATGTCATATTCTTGCCAAAAATACTTAACCTGATTTTAATCATGAGGAAAATTTAGACGGATCTAGAATGTGGGGCACTCCACAGGCCTAAGGCAGGAGTTATTCTAGATTAGAAGGAGTAAAGGGACATATATCCTTGATTGGATCCTGAGTTGGAAAGTAAATATTGGATGCTGGATGACATTATTGAATTAATGTTAATATTCTGAGACATGACGATGGTAATGTGGTTATGGAGGAAAAGCTCCTTATCTCATTCTTAGGAATGCATGCTGATGCTGAAGGGAGGGCAATGAAAGGAGAAAGAAAAGCATAAATTGCCAAAATGCCAAGTGTTCTTTGTACTTTTCTTTCAATTTTTCCAGAGATTTGATATTTTTCAAAATAAAAATGCAGCTTCCTCTTGGAGATTCTGATTCAGTGGACCTAGAATGAGGCCTGGGATCTGTATTTTTATTTTCTCTCTCTCTTTTTTAATTGATTTTAGATAGAGAGGATAGGAGAAGGTGAGAAAGAGAGAGAGAGAAACATTGATCTGTTGCCTCCCATATGCATCCTGACTGGGGATCAATCCTACAACCTGGGTATGTGCCCTGACCAGGAATCAAACCTGCAACCTTATGGTGTAGGGGACAATGCTCCAACCAACTGAGCCACCCAGCCAGGGCAAGGGATCTGTATTTTTAAAGAAATGCCAGGTGGATTTCATCTGGTTCAAGACTTACATCTCTAGAGGTCCCCACAGCAACCTGCCCTGCTGGCTGCCTTTCGGTTTCTCAGACGCCTGCCAGGTACCACCATCTCTCTGCACATCCTGTTCCCTCAGCCTGCTCTGCTGTTCCCTCCTCTGCTTAACCCCCGCCCTTTTTCAGGTCTCAGCCTGAATGTCACTTCTTCAGGGAAGGCTTCCGACAAGCCCCTCAGTCAATGCCTCCCTTCCCCACTGGCTCTCACAGCCCCAGGGACCACAGCTATAATTTCCATATAGTTGTGGATTAATGTCTGCTTCTTCCATTGCACAGTGTTATGGCTGAGCTGTGTCTCTCCACCCCCCCACCCCCCGCCAATCCCAATTCATAGGTTGCAATCCTAACCCCAATGCCTCAGAATATGACTCCATTGGAACTAGGGGCTTTAAAGAGGTGAGTAAGGTCAAATGAGTTCATATAGGTGATGTGGGCTCTCATCCAGTACGACTGGTGTCTGTATAAGAAGAGGAAATTCGAGACAGAGGAAAGACTGCCTGGAGACACTGGAGGAAGACAGCCTTCTATCTACAAGCCAAGAAGGAAACAACCCTGCTGACATCTTGGTCTCAGACGTCTAACCTCCAGAATTGTGAGAAAATATGTTTCTATTGTCTAAGCCACCCAGTTTGTTATGGTGGCCCTGACTAACACAGATAGTGAGCGACACTGACCAGGGGCCAGATCTGTTTTGTTTACATCTGAATTTCTAGGGCCTGACCGAGCCTGGCACAGAGGCGGCGCACTGGCAGGCTCTGTGGAATGCATGAAGTGGGAGAACGCACTACGGTCCTGGTACACAGTCAGGCTTCAATAAACAGCTCTTGAAAATGCAGCAAGATAATATTTGAGAAATTACAAACTGAGGTGCGGGCTTTCTTCCCCTCGATGTTTATTTTGTTGTTGCTGGCGCCATGGCCCTCAGCCCTGCACCCATCTTGTCACCCCTTGCCTCTGGGGGTGCACAGATGCCACCTAGAACAAACAAAAGTGGCTTCTCAGTCCTGAGTTGCAAAATAGAATCTATAATATCCCCAGTCCAAGTAATAATAACCAGGGAGCCAAAGCACTTTTCATGTGTTACTGCCTCCAACCAGAGAGGTCTTAAGGAGTTCTAGAAATCTATGCTTGGAAGATCGAGAGGCAAGCTAAAAGGCAAAATGTTTATCCCAAACAACAGATTGGTTGAAGAGAGGTTCAACTTCTGAATTTTTAGAGAAAAGCCAGGAGAGAAAAGTTGATAACTATCAGAAAGGCAAAAACAAAACAAAATACCCACAGCTCTGTCAATACTGGGAAGGCCAGGAACCCCTTGGGTGGGGGCCCAAACACTGGTACTGCCGGTTTGAAGAGAAGATTGGCATTATTTAGGAAAGTTAGATGTGCATGTCCTATGACTCAGCAACTCCGCCGTGAGGCATACCTGCCTGGAGAAGACCTTACCCTGTGTAGGAAAAGACAGGTAGGAAAGGATATTCATCACCGCTTTTATCTGCAAGAGCAAAAGATTAGCAACATTCTAAATGCTTACCAATAGGGGAATGGATATGAATGAATTAGGAGGTATCTTAATGATGGAACTTTTTTCTTCTTACACCCTTTCTCCCTTTCTACAAGGAACCTCTGCCCCCTTTTTTAACATAAAAATCTCATGGATTCATTTAAAGTTACTTGAAATTTCAAAAAGAGAGACCTACAAGAAATCCTTTCTCTGAAATGGGGGGCAAGAGGGAGTGGGAGGGTATGCTTTGGAATTCAGGGCTTTAGAATTTTATAAATATAAAGCGGTGCACATACTCTGTATTAGTGATTCTCGCACTTGAGCATGACTCAGAATCACCAGGAGGGCTCATTAAAGCACAGATGGCTGGACCCCACCCCAGAGTTTTTTGATTTAATAGGTCTTGGATGGGGCCTGAGAATTTCCATTTCTAACAAGTTGCCGAGTGATGCTGATGCTGCTGGTCTGGGCACCACACTTTGAGAATGACTCTCTATTACATAACATCCCTAGAGGGGTCTAGAATAGCACCCCATAACCAAACACTCATAATTGCCTGTGGAATAAATACATATTATATAGGAATAAATATGTAATAATAAATATGTAATAATATATTTATATAAATATATAAATATATAAAAAATAATAAATATATAAATATGTAATAATAAATATATTAGGTTTTGCTACTGAGTCAGCTTTTGTAAACTAATGAAAAATCTCTCAGTTTTTAGAGAATTTTGATTTTTGGAAGAAAGTATAGGAGATTGTTTACTTCTAAGTGATATGTCATGACCATAGATGAAAGCATACAAAAATGGTAACATTAGAATATGCTTTCTTAGAAATAATGACAGAAAACTTCCCTGATATTGGCAAGAAGAATATGCTTTCTTTTTTAAGTACATTTGACCCCCCACCATCAGGGATTGTGAATGTTTGTGGAATGAATGAATGAGAATAAGCTTCTCTAAAAAAGAGAGAACAGCCGGTCTTGCATTGTTTCTATTGGCCACCAGGTGGCAGCAACAAGTCAGCCCATAATAGTCACATTGTCAGAACATGTAGGATGGAAGATATTCCTATGGCCATCTTGAGAAAACGCAATCTGTGCATGTTTGTAGCAGGGATAAGCCAGGATCTATGTGGACCCGTCACTATTTGTAATAGAATAAATTTAGAAACATATTTATTCAAATGCCATTCAAAGGTGGAATAATTAAATAAATCATGGCAGGAAACTATTGGAATACTATTGAAATGTTTAAATGAATGAGTTACTTCACCAAAAAATGTGCAGGAGACATATGAATAAAACTTTTGAAGTCAATTATGTGACATAAGGACCTATGTAAAAGAAAAAGGCACATTCCCATTTTTGGCTAGAAGATTCAATAAAGAAAAGATGCCATCTTTCATCTCCTAATCTATGCTTTCAATGGGATGCAAATAAATATTCTAACAAGGTTATCTTGGAACTTAACAAACTGACTTCAAGAAAAGTCCCGGGGGAAAAAAGAGAGAAATCTGGGGATACAAACTCTGCCACCTCTTAAAGTGTATTACAAAGTCAGATTAATAATTAATTGTGAACTCAGGAATAGACAGATGAATGGAGCAGATGAGTGAGTCTGGAAGTAGACCAAAATATATAAGGTTATTTAATAAACAATAAAGGTGGCATCTAAATCAGTAGATAAAAGATGGATTGCTCAATAAATATCGTTAGCGCAATTTGCTCATCATCTGAAAAGAAAATCTACTGGAGGCCTACCATAAACCTATGGCAAGATAAATTCCACCTGGATAAATGAATCGTGGTACATCCATACAATATTGAGCACTGAGAATGAATCATGGCTACATGCAACATGGATGAATAGTAAAGACAGTGCTTAGGAATGCATAATTAGGTGGCAAAACCATAAAAAGCACAGAAACGAATACTATAGAAGTCCACCTAGTGGTTTCCAACGAGGGGAAAGAAGCAAATTTTGATCAGGAAAGACCATACTGGGAGCTTTTGTGGGGGTAGCAATGTTCTGTTTCTTGACCATTATGATTATGCAGGTGCTCATTTTACAAGTTATTAGGTTGTACCTTTATATTTTATGCCATGATATATGTTACATTTTACATAAAAAGGTTTACAGTAACTAAATATATGTGAAGAAAACATAGGGTTCCCCCCCCCCTCCGATGCATTACCCATTAAACATAATATAAAAAACAGCCCTGGCCAGTGTGGCTCAGTTGGTTGAGTATCGTATCATGCAGCTAGAGGTCCCCAGTTCGATTCCTGGTCAGGGCACATGCCCAGGTTGCAGGCTCGATCCCCAGTAGGAAGGATGCAGGAGGCAGCCAATCAATGTTTCTCTCTCCCTTTCCCTTCCTCTCCCTCTAAAACCAGTAAACACATACTATTTTTAAAAAGGGAGAAGAATGTGGAAGCTGTCTTTGTATCAATGTGGTGTGATCTCCAAGATATATTATGTACTGTGGAAACCTTTGGAGCAGCCGTCACCAACCGGTGGTCCATGAGGTCCAAAAGATTGGCGACCGCTGGTGCAGCGTATGCTGCTATTTGTGTAAAAGTACGTGGCATGCATATGCTGACTGCATCCTCATGGTGTTGTCTACAATGTTTGTGGCAGATATACAGGCACATACATTTTTGAAAGATTAGAAAAAAGCAGCTCCGTATGCAGTGGTATTGAATGATACCCAAGACATATTGCTATATGACAAGCAAAACAAGGAAAGTATGAGTACTGATACTTTTTAATATTTTTAGTGGAAAACTTCAAACACATACAAAAGTAGAGAGAGAAAGATAATTCACCCTATGTAGCTATCCCCATATTCATGATAATGAACTCATGGCCATTCTTGTTTCTTTTTTAAAAAAAAAAAATAGTTTTTTTATTGATCTCAGAGAGGAAGGGAGAGGGAGAGAGACATAGAAATGTCAATGATGAGAGAGAATCATAGATTGGCTGCCTCCTGCACACCCCCTACTGGGGATCGAGCCCGCAATGTGCCATGACCGGGAATCTAACCATGACCTCCTGGTTCATAGGTCGAAGCTCAACCACTGAGCCACACCGGTCAGACAAGCCATTCTTATTTCATACATGCCCCCTCCCATTCTCTTGTACCCCACTTGATTATTTTGAAGTAAATCCCAGACACTTCCGTATGTATCTCTGTAAATATTCTCATTCATTCATTCATTCATTCTCTCCTCCCTCCCTCTCTCTCTCTTCTCTCCTCTCTCCATAGCACATTACTTCTAAAAATAAAAACCTATCAACGATTCTTTCATATACTCAAATATCCAGACTGTGTTCAAATTTCCTTGATTTTTTAGAAGTTTATTTTTTTAACAGTGATTTATTAGAATCAGGTCCAAACAAGATCTACACTTTGTGTTGTTTGAAATGTCTTTTAATTTAAAGCCCTCCCCTTCTTTTTATTCCTTTTGCAATTTATTTGTTAGGGAAGAAAAAAAAGTTGTTTAATTTATAGCTTCCCCCATCCTGCCTCTTTCTTTCCTCTTGGCAATTTATTTGATGGAAGGAAGGAGAAAAGAAGGTTAGTAGTCCTGGAGAACTTTCTGCATTCTAGATTTTGCTGATTGCATCCTCATGGCATTATTTGTCATACTGGTGACAGATTTTACTCATTTGCTCCATTCAGGTCCCCTTCCAGCCTTCTCCACTCTGGTCTTTGCCCCCAGGAGACTGACTTGTGGGGACTATATCAGCCAGGCTCTCTGGCTTCAGTTGGGCTTGGCCAATATGGAGCCCTGGTAGGAATGGGAGGGAGGGAGGAGAATGAGGTCACACTGTTTATTTCCCTGGCTCTCTCCCTGCTTTGTCTGTGCTTCATGACTGAAGGTGACAATTTCTCTCAAGACAGTTGCTCTACACAACTCCCTCCCCTTCCAGGTTCTGGTAATCTCTCCCTCCTACTGGTAAAGGCTTCTCCGCTGCTCATCCCAGGATCCTGCACTACCCATCACACTCTACCTTCCCTTTGTAAATACCCCCTCTTCTAATTGTGCTAATCTGAGTTCACCATCTGCTTCCTGGTAGAACCCTAACATACAATGTTTCTATGTCCCAGTATTTCCAGTGAACTGGCAGTTAAATCTGAGGGCTTGATCAGATTCAGGTTAAATTATTTTGTAAAAATACTTCATGGATAATCCCACTGGCATGGCTCAGTGATTGAGTGTTGACCTATGAACCAGGAGGTTGGGGTAGGGTTTGATTCCTGGTCAGGACACATGCCCGGGTTGCAGGCTCAATCCCCAGTGTAGGGTATGCAGGAGGCAATCAACCAATGATTATCTCTTATCATTGATGTTTCTATCTCTCTCCTTCTCCCTTCATCTCTGAAATCAATTATATATATGCATTCCTTTACATAAGTGTAAAAAAATACTTCATGGATGTTGTTCAATAAGTCATATTGTTATCACACCAGAAGGAACATGCTATCCATCCATGATAATGATCCCATAAACTTTTCACCAAATGGTGTTTAGATGTTGTGGATGATCCTTGTCCCTTGCTTTTATCAGGAATTCGAAAATGGTGGGATTCTATCATTTCTTCTTCATGGATTAGCTGGAAATCCTCTACAAAGAAAACTTCCCTTATCATTTATTTGGTTACCCGGGAGCACAGTTGGTTCAGGAAAGGCAGGATCAATGCCTGCTTCTTCCTCTTTATCAGTTTTCAAAAGTATGACCTGGTTTCTCCAGAGGTAACCAATGATGAAGTCATGGATTTTAAGATTTGATGTTTTATCGGTTCATTTTTATTCTTTCTGATGCTCAAATTGTTCCATTTCCTGGCCAGTGAGAGCCACTACAAGTTGGCTCCTGAGTTCTTTAGATACAGTCCCAAGAGTCTTAATGAGTCTTTCATACTTTCCTTGCTTTCTAAGGCAACAAGATACTCCAGGCTTGTCCTAACTGGTTTGGCTCAGTGGATAGAGCATCGGCCTTCAGACTCAAGGGTCCCAGGTTCGATTCCGGTCAAGGGCATGTACCTTGGTTGCGGGCACATCCCCAGTAGGGGGTGTGCAGGAGGCAGCTGATCGATGTTTCTCTCTCATCGATGTTTCTAACTCTCTATCCCTCTCCCTTCCTCTCTGTAAAAATCAATAAAATAAAATAAAAGATATTCTAGGCTCATCTTGTATATTTCTTGTCTTGGAACTGGAATCAGCCGTTTCTCCAAGGGGCCCTGGTTCCTTTTAATAAGAAATGGTACTTGAGAAGCCACAGTAGGCATGTTTCTGGACACTGAGTTGTTCGTTATTTCTAGATTGTATTTCAGCTAAGAAAATAATACTTTCAGAGAGAAGATACATCACGTGCTCATACTGATATTTATGACTTAGCCTGGCCGGTGTTGCTGAGTGGTTGAGTGTCGACCTGTGAACCAGGAGGTCATGGTTTGATTCCCTGCCAGGGCACATACCCAGGTTTCAGACTCGATCCCCAGTGTAGAGTGTGCAGGAGATAGCTGATCAATGATTCTCTCTCATCACTGATGTTTCTATCTCTCCCTCTCCCTCTCTGAAATAAATTTTTTTAAAAATCTTTTAAAAAATAAAAATAAAGAACTAAGGAAAGAATGTTCATGTGTCCAAACCACCAGACATCTGGAAGATTACCATCTCAGACCAATCCAGAGACTCAGAATGCAATACTAATTCTTTTCAAAGATGTAATTTTTACTATAAAAACTTTCAACCTTTCTCTCTCTCTCTCTCTCTCTCTCTCTCTCTCTCTCTCTCTCTCTCTCTCTTTTTGAATACTCTGAGTGCTTACCCCTTAGTATTTCCAATTTGTAAACCCTAAGACCCTTGAATAAAACTTTGTCGTTTTCAATTTTGGCAAAGCCTCCTGATTCATTTACATTCAGTTGACACCATTAACCCGACTCCCACACAGTCTCCAGATGGTTGCCCAGGCTAGTTAAGGGCTGGCAGGGTAAGCTATGCCCACTTCCAGCCAGGTGTTTTATCAAAATGTTATGCAGGCCAAATGTGATAGGAAAGTGCCAAGCAGCTGGATTCATCTCCCAATTCTTGTCCGGGTTAAGGAATGACTACCAAGAGAATCCCACTTCATTTCTTCTGGAACATTTCCAAGAGACTGTCTAGCTAGGCCCAGGCCAGGAGAAGCCATCCTATTAAGCATTCCTAAGAATGTGCCAGCTCAGACTAGTGCCAAGGAAATGTTCTCCTGCCCCCACTTTCCGGTGCCAGAAAGTGAATGTACAGGTAAATACAAAAGATTGTATTTTTATATTTCTCCAGAAGACTGTTGACTAAGTAATGTTAACAATGTATTATGGCCCTAGCTGGTTTGGCTCAGTGGATAGAGCGTCAGCCTGTGGACTGAGGGTCCCAGGTTCAATTCCGATTAAGGGCACATGCCCAGGTTGCAGGCTTGATCCCCAATATGGGGTGTGTAGGAAGCAGCCAACCAATGATTCTCTCTCATCATTGATGTTTCTCTCTCTCTCCCTCTCCCTTCCTCTCTAAAGTAAAAAAAATATTTATTTAAGAAAACAAACAAAAAAACACACACCACAATGTATTATGTATGGGGTTTATAAACTTAAGTAATACTGAAACACGTGACACCAATAACAAATTCCCAAAGTGGGAAATGAAGTTGTGGTAATATACTTACATTGTATATGAAGGGTAAGAATTCATTCAAGGCAGATGGTAATAAGTTAAGGAATCATATTGTAATCTATAAGGCAACCACCAAAACATAGAGACATAATTAGAGGGGTAAAATGGAATACTGAGACATTACACAGGGCTAAATGATTTACTTTGGCCAGCGAAAGGTGAGTAGGCGTGATGTGTGTCACCTCTGGGTAGACACATTTCGGAGCCAAGACTTGGCTCTTGCTGTTTGGTTTCCTTGCTTTGTGTTGAGATGGCAGGATCGCAGGATGGTGTGCAGTGATTGTGTGGAACAATGCATTCCCCACACCCACACACCACACACTTGCTGACATTCACTGGACATGCAGCATAAGAAATAAACTGTGTTAAGCCTCTGAGATTCTTGGTATTTGACGGATACAATTGCATTCCTGGAATAAAACCCACTTAGTCACCATGTATGTATTATTTTTTAAGGTGCTGGCGGGGTCTCTTTGTAAATAATTTACTTGTTTACTTCATTAATATTTTTAAGTTTGAGATTAATCTATGGTTTTGTGTGTGTGCAATCTATCAGATTTTGATAACAATGATATACTTGCTACATAAAAACAATTTAGCCCTGGATGGGTTGGTTTAGTGGTCAGAGCATCGGCTCGTGGACTGAAGGGTCTCGGGTTTGATTTCCTGTCTAGGGCATGCACCTCGGTTGCAGGCTCAATCCCTAG
This sequence comes from Plecotus auritus, assembly GCF_963455305.1. Classification (NCBI taxonomy): domain Eukaryota; kingdom Metazoa; phylum Chordata; class Mammalia; order Chiroptera; family Vespertilionidae; genus Plecotus; species Plecotus auritus. Next base: position 21,415,788 of record NC_137782.1, on the reverse strand, counting down.
CCCCAGTCAGAGTGTAAATGGGAGGCACACAATTGATGTGTCTCTCACACCGATGTTTGTCTCTCTCTCCCTCCACTCCTCCCTCCCCTCCACTCTCTCTATAAAAAAAAAATCAATGGAAAAAATATCCTCAGGTGAGGATAATAATAATTTAGATTATTTCTCTTGTTTTCTATGCTTGGAAAGCACTTAAAGAACATTGGAAACATCTATTCTTTAATGGCTAATAGAATTCTACGAACTTAACTGGACCTGGAGCTTTTTTTGAGAGGGGAAGCTCCATGACAACTTTCTTAAGTTCATCTATGGAAATGGGTCTGTTTGGATTTTATATCTCTCTACTAGGGTTAGTTTGGGTATGTTACATTTTCCTTAAAAAACTATTTCATCTAGATTTTTTCAGATGTATTTGCAGTTATAAATGATTTTACTCGTTTTGATAATTATTTCCTTATTATTTTGTGTATTTGTGCTTCTCATTCTAATTTAAATTTTTGTTGTTTTTTCCCTAGTAGTTCTTAAATTGTGTTGATTTAAAACAAAACAAAACAAAAAACACACAACAGGCTTCTTTACTGTTCGGCTGCAACCTCCAGAGTTCCCTGGGATGAAATCTAAAACTGGCTCCTGGAGCAACTGAAGGGGCAGGCCAGTCCAGATTGGCAGGTGGCAGGTTTAATATGCAAGGGACCTTACCTACGAGGCTTGTCTTGGGGCAGCCATCTGCCAGAATCTTAAGTTTACATAACTTAACAAAGCCCAGTCATGTACAGTACAGAAAGATGATCTCAACAACACTTGATTCTCTCAAGGCTGCACCCTTGAAACAGCTCCAGCTATGGGAACCATCAGGTCCACCACCAAGGTCAACCAGGGGTCACATCTCCTCAATGATCTCCAACACTTCTCATCTTTGTTTTCTAATTATTCTTTATCTTTCTATATTATATACTAGAGGCCTGGTGCATGAAATTCGTGCACTCAGGGGGGTCCCGCAGCCCAGCCTGTGCCCTCTCTCAGTCTGGGAGCTCTTGGGGTATGTCCGACTGATGGCTTATGTCCGCGGGGAGCAGGCCTAAGTCGTCAGTCAGACATCCTTAGCACTGCTGTGGAGGCAGGAGCAGCACTCCCCCTGTGGAGCGCATTGACCAGCAAGGGGAAGCTCCTGTGTTGAGTGTCTGCCCCTGGTGATCAGTGCGTGTCATAGCGACCAGTCATTCAGTTGTTTGGGCAATTTGCATATTAGCCTTTTATTATATAGGATTGCTGCTAGGAAGCCTGATGACATCTAATTTTTCTTTATTGTATAAGCCCCTTTGTTTTTTTACCTGGAGGTCCAGAGGATTTCTTTTTTTACTAAGACCTTTCTCAGAGCTGACATAATTTTAGTAGGATCTTTCTTAAATGGACACTTCTGAGTCAACTTTCCCAAGTATGCACACAGTGTGTTTTTACAGAATTTATATTCAGGGTGTTTTCTTTTCAGGGGGAGGAAAGTTTTATTGAATTACCATGCTAAATATTAATTTTGTTCTATTTTCTTCTTCTATTCCCATCCAATATAAAATTCAATATAGTTGAATTTTCTTCAACAATATTAAATTTAGATGGCCTTTGCTTCTTTTTCTTGTCACTTTCTCTTATTTTCTCTCTTTTTTCAGTTGAATATCTTCCCCTTGTGCATCTTGAATTTAGGTTTCTGAGATACTTTTTTAATTCAATTTGAGTCCTGTCAGTTCCCATTTCACTTCGACCTGTTGTTTGGTCATCTCCACCAAGTTTTTCATTTGTGCTGCGCTGTCTCACTGCATTTGCTTGTCCAGTTGTTTTTAATTCCTGTTGGAATGTTGCATTACCTTTTTCTTCTACCTATAATGGCTTCTTTTTTTAAAAGTATGTTTTACCTGCTGAAATGTTTGAATTTTCTGGTTTGGTCTCTTCCTACCATATTCCCATAAAGATGCTGCAGTTTCATTGTATTAAGGTGGACATTTGAGCATGCTAGGTTTACCTAAACAACGATTAGCAGGAGGATACAGTAAGAAGCCGGGCAGGGAGAGGGTTTGGGTTGTTTTCCGCTTCTCAAGGGCTCCCCCTCCTGGTGCTAGTGAGACAGAGATTCATTAATACTTGGCACCTTTTGTAGACAGGCTTCCTCGGGTTCTGTTGCTTTAGTAAGTCTATCACCAGCCCCTCTGTGCTCCCCATTACACCACCTCTGGCTTCTGAGGTGCCAAGCTCACCTCCAGAAGGGGTGCCTCACCGAGACCTTCAGTTCCGATCCTGTGCACTTTCCACACCCTTCTTCTCTACTCCTTCCCTGCCAGAGCCAGCTTACCTGGGTAAAGCTGTTGCTATCCAGGTGCTGATATTGCTAGGACTCCTCCAATTTATTGGCAAGTTGTTTCCTTTAAAAAAAATTATCTTTATTGTTTAAAGTTTTACAGATGCCCTCCGTAACTCCTCCCCCCATTAACCCCTGCATATTTGCTTCTCTGTGGCTTAACAACTTCCCACCTGCACTCACACTCATTCCCAGACTAACCTGGTCATCTGGGTGTTTCCTAGGGCAGCCATAACAAATTACCATAAACTTGGTGCCCAAAGCAACAGAAACTTCTTCTCACAGTGTTTACCAAATCAAGGTGTCACCAGGGCCACCCTCCCTATGAAGGCTCGAGGGGAGAATCCTTCTTTGCCTCTTCCGGCTGCTAGCGGCTCCTGGTGTTCCCTGGCTTTTAGCTGCATCACTCCAATCTCTGCCTTCACACAGCCCTCTTCCCTGTGTCAAACCTTTCTCCTTTCTCTCATGAGGACACCAGTCATTGGATCTAGGTCCCCCCTAAAGGCTAAAGCTCTCAGTGGCTTAACATAGTAAGAATTTATTTGTGGCTCAGAATTTATTTAAAGAATTTGAAGTCACTTAAGGACTTGGCTCCAAGCTCCTCTTGGGCCTTAGACTGCTCTCCATGCAGCCAGTGGTTGGGGAAAGAGCAGCGAGGTGCTCTTAGGGGAGATTTATAGAAGCCAGCCCAGGAAATGGTGCACATCTCTTCTGCTCATATTCACTAGCCAGAACTCAAATGGCCACGTGAATAACTGCAAGGAAGGCTAGGAAATGTAGTGCAGCTGTGTGCCCAGGAGGAAAGGAAATATATTTAGTAAACAACCAGTCTGTGTACATCTTTTTTTTTTTTAATTTTTTTTATTGGTTTCAGAAAGAAGGGAGAGGGAGAGAGAGACAGAAACATCAATGATGAGAGAGTCATTGAAGGGCTGCCTCCTGCACACCCCATACTGGGGATTGAGCTAGCAACCTGGGCACGTGCACTGACCAACGAATCGAACCGCGACCTCCTGGTTCATTATGTCGATGCCCATGCTGGCTGGGCTCTGTGTACATTTTTTAATACTGTTCTATCATTTTCTGATTTTCTTGTAATGATTTAACCACAAAGTTCAGAAATGACAGACTTCATCTTATCACTTAATCCCTTACTCATAGGCATAATCTTTGCATACTGTATTTGCATACCAATTTGGTTTCTCCATTTCTTGAGTTAGCCTTGTCTACCCATATTTTAACACTTACTTTACTTTTAACTTCTACTTTCATACATTTTTACCTTTTCTGTTCCTTTGCCAAAACTGTTTATTTCCACAGATGCCAGTGGGAGGCAGGGACAGCATAAGTGGGCAGCTACCACATTTTAGCCAGAGAAAGGAGCCCTGATCCCCTTAAGAGGCCACCCTTGAGAGCTGCCCTGACCTCCTCAATTCCCTGAGTCGACATGAACCATGAACAGGACAAACACCTATTTGACTGATGTGTCCCGGCTTACCTGCCCACCGAGGGACCTTCCCCTTCAGGGCAGCTTGACCTCCATAACTGTCTTGACCATTCACCACTGCTGTTCAGGCTGTTTAAACTGCTGACTATGGGGAAAGGACTCCAGGCCAAAAGGCAATTAATCATTAATGGGCTGCCTCCTACACGCCCCACACTAGGGATCAAGCCCTGGAAATGTGATAGGAAAACCTCTCACATGGAGGCTGCTTTTGCCTTCTTCTTCGCATCTATCCTTTCTTAGCAGCTCATGGTTATCACCAGCTCATCAGTCCTGGGCCCAAGCATGGACGGCCAGTGGCTCACTAGCAACGTGTGGGAGATCTTGAGTCGCCCTAGTTTCCTTCCTTCCCCACAATCACCACTGCCCCATCCTGGTCTTCAGTTTCTAGGCCCCTAAGAGTGGAATTCCGGGTGCTCGCCCTTGGTAAACTGTCTGAGCAAACAGGTGCTGAGGTGGCCTCATCAGAGGCATCAGAGCTAGAGGCTCCATGGGAATGAAACGTACGGACCCTGGGACAGGACACTAGCATCTCAGGGGCCGTCTGGGCTCAATTACTGGGTGTTTGAGAGTTAAAACTCTTACCAAGCAATCTCTGTAAAAGAGAGGGGTCATTGGTCCACCTAAGATGAAGCTATAAAGGTGCAGAAAATGAGGTATGGCAACACTGAAAAGGCTACAGGAGTAACCTTCTCCAGTCCACTTCTTTCTTGAGAAAGGCCAGGAAATGTTAAGCAGCCAAAACACACAGGGACGAAACTTTTAAAAATATGTCGGAAGGTCTCATGTGGTGGAAAAGTTTCCAGCAAAAGAAGTTTGAACAAAAGCTGGACCAAGACCCCATTTCTGCCCATTCAAAAGTGGGCACCAAGCAGGCCCCTAATTGACTTACACTGTACAACTTGATTTCCCTCTTTGGACCCTTTTCTCTCATTTGTAAGAGGAAGTAATAGGAAAAGGGAAATATTCACAGCTCCTGAGGTTTTGTGGAGAACTCTTCTTATTACATAAATATTATCTTTTTACATGTATGTGGAAGACCTCCAACTGCTGGGCATTCACACAATTTCTGAATAAATGTAGAAAAATATCTATACTGACAATATAAATTCTAAACATTTTTAAAAACAAAAAGGGATTTAAAATGCAGTAAGAAATAAGGGCATTTCTGTCCTCCACTCTCTTCATTTACTACTGCAGGCAGCAGACACTAGAGCTCATCTTGCTGCAACAAAGACGCCAGGTCACTGGAAGTTTATTCACTGCAGCAGCCCCCAGAGGAAGGGTAAGCTTTAGAGGGTAACTCCCAGTGTCCCTTCATGTTCTCCGCAGGAGAAATCCATTTTGCAGCCCAATGTTCCCAGTAGACTTGGGCCAGACCCATCTAGCACAGTCACTGTCCTGTCACTCTAGCCAACATGGCCCAAGATCCGGGAGGGGCCCTTCTGTTATGCCTGCTCACCAGCACTGCTTCCACTGGCCGCTGAGCCTTTGCCTGATGCCTGGGCTTCTGAGGAGCGTGAAGCCTGCTTTGGCAGGTGGATGGGGACATAGATGTTGGAAGCAGAATGCTCCTTGAAGTACTCTCCTCCCTTCTCTTCATATTCTTTCCTGGTAATCCAGACGGCATCGTCATCCAGGTGGTCCAAGGCCCAGTCACGAGCACCATACCAGGCGTCCAACACAGGGTTAGAGGCAAGCTGAACCTGAAACAGAGAACATTCACCAGAAGGCCATCTCCATCAGGACTCAAGGAGTGAATGTTCAGCAGGCCCAGCCACATCCCCCTACCTTTCATCCCCAGAAATACACACACAGGAGGCCCCAATGAATTCTATCTCTGCACCCTCCAAACTCAGCTGAGCTGAAATGCCCCTGACTCTCCAAGTGACACAAGCATGCAAACTCTAGCAGACTTGACCTCACAGTACAGGCGGTGGTCAGCTACCTTATGAACGTAAGACCTGCCACACTGGGTCAGAGAGAGACCAGTTGCTCCTCCTCCTACTCCAGTGATGTTAACCACAAGTTGTCAAATGGAGAGGGAGGCTGAGCTGGCACTCGGCCTGAGGAAAGGCCTTCCTGGCCCTGATCCCCTCTTGGCAAGCAGAGGGGAGCAGAAGGAAGTGGAGGCTGATACGAGGCAGCTCTGGCCAATGGTGGCAAATGAGCCTCTAAAATGAGAGCAGAGAAGATGCTGTTGCCAATGCCCAGTTTCCATTGCTTATTATCAGAGTGAGGTGAAGAGAATGACTTATTCTCCATGTACAGTCTTTTGTGTCTTCTGTTTTTTACTATGTGCATGTCTTCCTTTTTCAATAAACAAATACACAAAACATGATTCTCATTCTGCTTTTAAAATTAAACATAAATGAAAGACAAGAAGGAAAGCCATAAAAATGTTAACAGTGGCTACCAGTATCTCTGAGTGATGAGCTTATAAAGTAACTAGAGGCCTGGTGCACAAAATTCGTGCACGGGAGGCCGGGGGGCGGCGGGAGTCCCCTCAGCCCAGCCTGCACCGTCTACAATCCGGGACCCATCAGGGGTTGTCCGGTAGTCGGACAACCCTCTCACAATCCGGGACTGCAGTAGAACAACCCTCTCACAATCTGGGACTCCTAACTGCTCACCTGCCTGCCTGCCTGATTGCCCCTAACTGCCCCCCCATGCCAGCCTGATCACCCCTAACCACCTCTGCCTGCCGGCCTGATTGCCCCTAACTGCCCCCCTGCTGGCCTGGTTGCCCCCAACTCCCCCACCCCCGCTGGCCTGGTTGCCCCTTACTGCCCCCCCCCACCGCTGGCTGGGTCACCTTCAACTGCCCCCCTCTGCCAGCCTGGTCGCCCCTAACTGACCCCGCCCCCCCGCCAGCCTGGTTGCCCCTTACTGCCCCCCCCTTGCCAGCCTGGTCGCCCCCAACTGCCCCCCCTGCTGGCTTGGTTGCCCCATGCAGCCTGCTGTTCAGTTGTTTGGGCATCCCTCACTAACCCCCCTGCCGGCCTGGTAGCCCTACACAGCCTGTTGTTCAGTCGTTTGGTCGTCCTTCACTAACCCCGCTGCCAGCCTTGTTGCCCCACGCAGCCTGTGTTCAGTTGTCCATCTGGTTGTTTTGGTCGTGATGGCCCCTGGCTTTTTATATATTAGGATTTTTCTCATTTACACTTTACTTACCACTTCTGCAATCAGAAAACAAAATAATTAATGCTATTTTCAAAACAGCTGGTTAGCCCTAGCTGGTTTGGCTCAGTGGATAGAGCTTCTGCCTGTGGGCTGAAGAGTCCCAGGTTCAATTCCAGCCAAGGGCACATGCTGGGGTTTCAGGCTTGATCCCAGTAGGTGGCAGGAGACAGCCAATCAATGATTCTCTCTCACTGTTGATGTTTCTATCTCTCTCTCCCTCTCCTTTCTGAAATCAATAAAAATATATATTTAAAAAAAACACCACACACATAAGAAACATCAGTACCTGAAAAGATGACTGAAAGGGTCTCATCGCCAACAGTTCCTTCTCAATTCTAACTTTTAGCCCAGGATACATCAAGTTCCCGCCGGTGAGGAAAACGTTCTGAACCAGTACCTCCTGAATGTCCTTTGGGTACCTAGGAGAGAAAGGATTCCTCTGCTATGGCCCCTGTAACTTGAATATCAGAAGAGAATGTCCATGTGGAAATGTAAGCTCTCAGTACAAAGGAGAAAACATCTGCACACTTTTAAAAACTTCCAATTTTCATTTGCTTCTTTACAGAATGCTAAGTATCTAGTCAAAACCTTACTTTGAGTGGTCAATTCATTTCTTTAGCATGATTAGAAGTTTTGTGCTTTTCTAACACATGTTTTCTAACAACTAATTTTATTGAGATTTGATTTACACACATTTTGAGGAAGTCTGGTAAATTATACACCCAGCAACCATCATCACCACTCTACATAAAGAACATTTCCATCATCCCAAGAAGTTTCGCCTCCCTTTTGAGAGGCCATCTCTCTACCTCTGCCTTTTTTTTAAAAAAAGTAACAGTTTTATCATATACATGTTTGGCCACTTTCCCACCATTAGACCAAGATGACAGCCATTCAAAGCAGCTGCAATAGCTTTTCTTCCTTGCTAGCTATAAGCTTCCATTCTGTTTATCCAACAGCAGCCACAGTACTAAAAGTCATGCTCCTTACTTGTCCAAACTGAATTATGAAAACTCACACTGCAGGAAAATGCCTGTATAAACGGGAGGGGGGAAAGCACGCTCTTATAGAAATGCAAACTCCTAAATAAATGTCTACAAGGAGGAAAGAAGACTTATAAGTTCTGCACATTTCTGGGTAATTTACAATCACTAGTCTTCAATGTGAAGGTTTATATGACAGCCAGTGCACATTACCACGTTGCTCAAAACTAAAGGCCTGGCGAGAGATAACAAGTACTATCTGAGCACAGCAAGTCAATGAGAAGGAGAGCGTGAGAGACATTTCCAATGCCTCACCATCAAATCTACCATTCAAAGCCAAGGAAGTGGTTCGGGAAAAAAAATAAATAAATGGAAGTTTCAGTCTCACCTGTCCAGAATATACTGAAGGGTCTCCACTACTCCAGCCTGCTCTTCGCCTAGGAGAGACGGCTGGAAGATAATTTCTGGAGCCCGAATTCTTTCTGTCCCAACAAACAGCTGGTGATATGCTGCCAAGTTAAACACGGGCTTTAAAAACCCAAGGTTTAGAAGATATTTTTAGACCACATGACAAACATCCTCATTGCCAGTTTCCTCAAACTGCAGTTTATTCCAATACAGCTTCTGTCCTTTGTTCATGCCCGAGTAACCCCTCCCCAACTCTCTTGATTTGAACATTCAATTTTCTAATCTTTTCCCACTACTATTTGCATCATGAAATGGTCCCTGAATAGCAGGGAAAGAGACTAAGAGTGGCAGCAGAAAGACTGGAAGACCAGGTCTCCAGCACCCTGGTCCCTGAACAGCTGAGAAAGCTTTCTCCCAGGTGTGTCTCAGACCAGGTCAGTCTCTCTGGTTGCCATTGTATGACATAAAAGTAGACCCAAATGAGGATTAAGCATGACATTGGCTTACATTTGAATTAAACCACTAAAGCTAGTCTTCGGGTATAAAGTCCCCAATTACTTATCCAAATGTTTCCACCAGACACACTATTACTCACAGATTCTTGGACCTTGATGATGGAACCCCAATCAATAACCCTGACTTTGGATGTTTTAAGTATCAGAACCCCTCTTTCTAGAAAATACAACTGGGATTTTTTAAAAAATATATCTAAAGGAGCAGACTAGACTAGCCTGGTCATTTATGTCACAGCTTCAAAACATGAACATGGTCGAGGCCACAGGGGTCCAACCTGGACAGCGGCAACCGGCTTCTCCACTTCTGGCGTTTCCTCTGAAAACAAGGGTTCAAAATCATTGATGTTTTCCACGTCTTCCAGGGACGGCTCTAGAGGCTCTGGGTCAGGGGTCTAAGAATAGAATAAACAAAACAGAACAAGTCCTGTAACTTCAGCAAGCCTTAGTTCTATTAGTTCACTGTCACGGGAAAGGACTGAAATCTCCCAATGGCCTAAACTATGAAAAAATTTCTCAAGTATTTTAAAAAAGAACATGCATGAACACAAGGATTAAAAGACTGAAAAGCCAGGAATGGCTTTGCTCTTGTCCGCCCTCCCCCCTTCCTACTTATATAACCTCAACTCCTACCTTCTCTCTGAAGCCTTCTGATGGGCCCACCCACACCTGGGGCACAGTAGGAGCCCTGCTGCCTGCAGGAGTCACACCACCACATACAGACCTCGGGGGGGGGGGGGGGGGGGGCGGGGGGGAGAGGGTGTGATACCTGGTGTCTTACAAAGTGGCTTAGACCACCAGCAAAATTAAGTAAATCCCTTCATAATTAGTAGATCTACGTGCCAACACTAATGGGCTGGTGATGTGACTGAAAGCTCCCGGGTGGGAGAATGCTTCCTGTCTGTGGAATCCAGCAGAACAGGCTTTTCTCTCCAACAGTGAACCTGGGTGGCCTGACAAGCTGACACCATCCCCAACGGAGGATTTAGAACTCGTTTTCATTTTGACCTGGTTAAAGGGGCTCGGTGGGAGTGGGGGTGGTTCTGGATGACATCTTCAGCCACCTGTGGTGCTGCCACGTGAAAGGCAGGTGAGTTTCACCTTCTGGACTCAAATGGGAGAATTACAGGAAGAAATATTCTGTTGTATTCCATGGAAGAATGTTCTAACAATGACAGCTGTTGTAGAAAGGACTGTCTTAAGTGATGGTGTCTTGGGAGGGTTCGAGCAGACTCGATACCATCAGCTGAGTATGCCTAGCCTATCCATATACATATACTACAATGTAAACTAGCATTCAAACTGCCCCTCCACACTCCTCCAACACACACACACACACACAGTCATGTGGCATATGTGGCTCAGAGAGGGGTGACAATGCATTCTAAATCCTGACCAATATAGATGATCTATCATATTTAAGGGGAGGGGAGGGTAAACCCTGAAAAGGACAAGGAATGTTTCTTCATCTGGGACTAGAGAACAGGATGAAAAGCACTGGCTTAGAAATAGGTAATTTAAGGAGGCAAGAACCTAAGGACCTTGCTCTTGGCAAAGGAGGTGAGAGCATCTCTGCCAACACTGAATCTGACTCAGGAGCAGAAACACCTGCTACCTGGCACGATCCTCACCACAGATATTCCTACACTCTATGGGTGAGGAAACTGAGGCTCAGGAGGCTTAATAACTTGCCCATGACCACAGTACACCAGTAAGTGGTGGAAAGTTGGCCTAAAACAGAACTTCTTAGCTCCAAATTCTGGGCTCTGCCTTAAGCTGAAATTCTATAAATCATGATGTCCCACAAAAACTTTAAAAATAAGAAACTCAAAACCCAGCTCATTATCTTCCTAAGCCTGGAAAGCTTTATCTTCTAACCACTGCCTTTCAGTGTGATCACAGTGTCTCTGGAATCAATGGCTGTTCTGAACCTCAACTGCACTACCTCTAACTGTGCAACCTTGGGCGAGTTTCTTCACTCCCCTAGTCTCACTTTCCTTGTTTGTAAAATTGGAGTGATGATAGTACTTGTTGAAGAGTAAAAGTTAATCAAGATGACAGTTGCAGAAGAGCTCAACTTGTTCTGTTTTGTTTATTCTATTCTTAGACCCCTGACACGTGTTCCATTATCATCAGTCATTGCCACTCCTGTCACCTCTGCTTCTAACTGGCACCAAGATCACTAGATCCTACATTTAGTGTCTCCTCCTCCACCCTCTACCCCCAAGACAAATTTCAAGTCAACTACAACACATTTTTATCCTCTTTTCTACCTTCAGCCTTGCCTCTCCCTAAACCATCTTCCTAACTGCCTCCAGTTATTATCCTAAAATAAAATCTCATCAGATGACTTCTTTGCTCAACATACTTTGAAGGCTTTGTCTATATGAGAGATAATATCCAGGCTGATTGGTAAAGACCTTTATAGCCTGGCCCCGGCCTCCTCACTTCATCTCCCACACTCTACATGCCAAACGTGCCACGCTCCCTGCCCATGTGGTTCTTTCCATCTGAAATGTCCTTCCCTCCTCATGGCTGCTTAAGGAAATCAAATCACCTTTCGGGGCCCAGCTTAAATATCTCAATCTTTTCTTAGAACTCCATCTGCATTCCCACACACACCTACCACACCTGACAAGCTTTTTTACAGTCCACTAAGTATGGTTCTACAGCTCTATTTTTTTTTTTAAGGCACCAGGAAGGGCAGGAACTGTATCTTTTTAAAAAATATATATTTTTATTGATTTCAGAGAGGAAGGGAAAGGGAGAGAGATAAAAAAAATCAATGATGAGCAAGAATCACTAATTGGCTGCCTCCTGCACACCCTACACTGGGGATCAAGCCCACACCCGGGCATGTGCCCTGACAAGGAATCGAACCATGACCTCCTGGTTCATAGGTCAACGCTCACCACTGAGCCATGCCAGCCGGGCAGGAACTGTACCTTAACCACCTCTACAATCCCAGTCCCTGGCATGCCACACCTAGCTCTGAGTGGTGGGCACCTGGGATACACCCTCTCCTTTCCCTGGAATAGAGATGTTTGGGTTTCAAAAGGCTTCTTCAGCTACCACAAAAATATCATCACCCATCTTCATCTAGCTATATTCAAAAGCATGGCACCTTAAAAAGTAAGATAACTTATTAGCTTCACTGAAGATGGTAAAGAGATATTTTACTTATCCCAATTCACATGACTGACAGAAGAACAAAGCTAATAATTTCTGTGCAGAAAACAGCATCCAAAAGAGAATAGAGCTCTCTAGCATGGCTGGCGTCTCTCTGTCTAGGGCCTGCCAGGGTCTTCACGTGCATTGTGTGGTGTTCAGAAATACAAATATGACTGTTCTTTTTGAAACTGAACAGAATGACAGTTTGCCAAACCACAGCAGGAAGGATGCAGCACGGGTGCCTGGAACAGCACAGGAACAAGCAGAGGCCAGCTCTGACGGTGGCTGATCGGGCAAGGGAACTTTCTCTGTTGGGCCCATTGTGTTTCCTAACAAATGACAGCGCTCTAAAGCCATGAAAGTGGGCACCTTCAGGTTTAAATACTTCATCAGCAATGCTAACAGAGCCTACTTCTTCACAACATCCTCCTCGGAATACTTGCACAATAGTAAGGGCAGGAAAGGATTGGTCTGTAGGTAAAAATGGATTTTAGAAAATATTGAGTTAAAAAATTTAGCTGTATTAATCCTCTTCAGCCATTAGTGCTTGGATGGCATTTTAATATGAACTTTGGTCCACATAAATCTATTCTCTCCATTCTAAGTGAATAGTTAGAAAATACTACAAATACTTTTTGGAAGGCAGAACTGGCCAGCCAGAGTCATGGTCAAATTTATCCCAGGAAGATTACAGTAATAAACTCTAGTCACTAACAATCACCTTTAATAAATGCCTACCGACCATTAAAGCTCTGGGGACAGATCAATTGATCAAGTTTGTTATATACAGAGAAATCTTCTGAAGTTTGACATTACAAAATCTCCCTAAGCCCAGAGAGATTTGAATATGTACCCCCTGGTCACAGAGCAAAGTAGGAACCAGCACGTATCTGCTGACTGAATGAAGGAGTGGCTGAATCATGGCATGAAACCAATGCAGAAAAGGGAACCAAAGAAAGGAAAAATTAGTTTCCCAACTGCTCAGGAATCACATCTTCAAAGTTGTTTGTTTTCCTTTTAAACCTGCCGGTGGCTTAGTGCAGCAGTCACCAATTTTTCAGACCTCGGTCCGCGGACCACTGGTTGGCGACCGCTGGCTTAGTGCACATTTCTGGTGTAAGGATGCTGATGTCCTGGTGACATGTTAAGCATAATAAAAACTAAATATGGATGAGTAAACAACAAAGACAACTTGGTTCTAGATCCCAGTAAACAAGAGCTCAAACTGAAACACAGACCTGACAACTGGGAGAAGCAAACTAGTTGGTTCCACCAAAGCTGATGTGGGATGCTGTGTGCAAGTAAGATGGTAGGAAAGGTCCCTTCTAGCTGAGATCTCAGTGAGCCATAAGCTGTACCTAGGACACCTGACTCAGGATCTGCTCTATCAAATGGGCATGCTCAGGATCAGGGGCTGTCCTTGTACAGTCAACAGCCCATCAGAGAGAGGTAGAGAATGCGAGGTGAAAGCAGGAACTGAGAGAGCCTCCAGCTATGAGATGGTCACTGAGAAAGGCTACTTTCATGCTGAGCCAAAAAGCTCTGAAGTCTCTGGTAAGCACATTACACCCAGCATCAAACTGGATTTTCCTACAGCACTGTTTCTAAGTATAGGGTTTAGATTTAAAGAAATATTATTAAAAAAATATATATAGGACTGGTTACTTCTGCCCCCGAAGTGTCACAAGTTCCTCTGTTTAGAACTCTAGAGATGACAGATTCAGGAACAATGAGTACACTAACTTTTTTCCAGCTCTAAAGATAGGAGAGGCAACCAGCGACCTCCGGCTGTGGTGTGACCTGCAGGCAGCCCTTTCACCACACAGGGCCCAAAGCATTTGGATTACCCAGGGTCCGACCTCAGCCCTGCTCCCTTGGCCACATCAACACTTATTAATAGTCCACTGGCAGGGAAACAAAAATGACAGAGTGGGGGGGGAGATCAAAGAGCTTATTCAAGACTTAGTTTTTAGTAACTAACAAAAGGCTGATCTTTAATTTACCTAAAAACATTTTACTGAGCATGCCCACTATTTGCTGTAAAAAATGCATCCACTATGTATGCAGCATGATATCCCTGTCCTTAGAGAACATCAAGATGGAAAGGAGGTAAGTGAAAGATCAACCACAATCCATAACAATAAAAGCATAATATGCTAATTAGACCGGAAGTCCTTCTGGATGACCTTCGGACAAAGCCAGAGCTGCGAGGGAAGCCCGGGTCCAGGGTGCCTGCTGGTGGCCAGAGGGAAGCCCGGATCCTGGGTGCCAGAGGGAAGCCGGTGTTGGCAGCCGGGGGAAGGAAGGCCTACTCTTGCACGAATTTTGTGCATTGGGCCTCTAGTATACTTAATAAAGCAATGAAGAAAGCTAAAGGGAATGTATGACTAACTGCCAAAGAACCATTACAAGAGCAGGTTCAGGTTTAAGACAGCACCACACAAGTGGTGTGTGAATGTTCTTCCTACTCTACACACACACTTCCCCATCCCTGGGGAGCCAGAGGTCTATAGGGTGAAATCCCTTGGGTCAGAACTTCAGTTGGTACAGGTTAGTGCTATCATTGCCCTGCCAGTGTACCTGTGGACATCATTCACCACACCAGCTCTTTCCCCAAAGTCTGGTCACAGCCCTTTTTATATCAGCCTTCTCAAGATACTCCTCCCACACTCAGGAAGGTCTACTATCTCTAAATGACCCCTCTCCCCAAAACACTCAGTACCTCAGGCTTGCTGTCCACCACATCCACCTCGAGGGTGACTTCAGATTGGAGGATTTTCTGCTTAGCTTGCTCCACAGCTGAACTGAGCTTGTGTATGTAGGACTGCAGCTCTTCTGGGGAGTCCATGTTCAGCTCCATCAGAGCTTTGTGAAATTGATCCATCTGGCCATCCTCTAGAAGTTCCTGAAACCAGAGCAGTCACCATTCTTCCTCAAAGTCATCAGTGCAATCACAAACAGGAAGGAAAGAGAAGTAGCTTAGAGCCAGAGAACTACAGCAGGACAGGACTCCTAGAGCTCCTCAGCCCACCCCACCACAAAACCACACCTCCCCACAAAGTTTCCCACAGCTGTCCTCCCCAGCTGTCCCTAGGCTGCCATGGCATCATGGTTTCAGTGCTACCTGACCAGGCAAAACTAACCTATGGTGACAGACATCAGAAACGTTGTCATCTTTTGGGTGGGGAGAAGTGGGAAGGTTACTAAGAGGAGGCAGGAGGAAGGAGACTGCTGGGATGCTGGTAATGCTCTATTTCTGGATCTGGAGAGCAGACACACAGTGTGTTTCACGTTGTGAAAATGCATGAACTTCAGATTTGTGCACTTTGCAGCGTGTGTGCTAAACTAACATTAAAAAATTAAAAAATAAAATAAAGGAGATTATAAGGCTGACATAAATCAACAAAGCCAGAGTCCACAGCTATTTCAAAAATACCTGCTGCTATACCATCCTCTATACTGATGATCCTAGACTCCTTCGTGACCCCAAGGGCAACTTAGTCAATGCATTTTGTGGGTAAGGAAGAATATACAGGAGGAACATTTGCTGAGTAAGGCCGGGGGCCCATCTGGGATCTGCTGTTACCTGCACGTACTGCAGTCTGTCCAGCCGCTCCTGATCAAGCTGCAGCTTCTCCTCCCGCCGCCGGGCGTTCAGCTCCTGCAGCCGCCGCAGCTGCTGCTGCCGCCTTTCCTGCTTCTCCTCAGCGGTTAGAGTGCTGCCGAGGAGTTTGCTGGAAAACGGTAGCTGCATCTTGTGCACATTGTTTTCATAATAGTCAGGGCACCGCCATTTCTGCAATTCTTCAAATAAATAAATTTGAAAGTTAAGAAATAGCAACACTACTAGCACAGAAATTAGAAAGACAATACCAGAATTCTAGGTCTGTGTAAGATAAAGAGCACACCCCATACAGTCTCTGAACTATCCAATCAACAAAATGCAGCCATAAAACTGGACATAATGCCAACAGACCTCCTCTAAAATAACTGCTAAGTAAAGGTCTTCAGACTGAAATGATACCAGAAGGAAAACTGGAATACCAGGAATGAACGAAGAGCAATGGAAATAATGAAAATCTGGTTAAATGTAATAGACAAACCTCTTCTTGAGTTCAAAATGTTTGACAATTAAAAGGAAAAACCACATGCTGTCTGACGAGTTCCCAATGTTGTGGATGGTTACATAAGACAACTCCAGCACAAAGGAGGAAAGAGAAAGGAGCCTCTAGCATGCTAACATTTCCACATTCTACTTGAAGTGGTAAAATAGTGATTCTAAGTAGACTGGGTAAAGTATGTTTATTGTAACCTCTAGAGCAATCACTGAAAAACTACAGAAAGGTATAGTAAAGCCCAGCCAGCGTGGCTCAGTGGTTGAGCGTCGACCTATGAACCAGGAGGTCATGGTTTGATTCCCAGTCAGAGTTGTGGGCTTGATCCCAGTAGGGGGCGTGCAGGAGGCAGCCAATCAATGATTCTCTCTCATCATTGATGTTGCTATCTCTCTCTCCCTCTCCCCTCCTCTCTGAAATCAATAAAAATATTTTTAAAAGATATAGTAAAAAAACAACAGATAAAATGGAATACCAAAAATATTTTTTAAATGTTCTAATAACCCAAAAGAAGAGAGCAGAAGGAAACAGGATCAACAAAGAGAAGGAACAGAAAACAAATAATAAAATAGTACACCTAAATCCAAATATATGAATAATTAAATCAATTTAAAATCATCTTAACATTCCAATTAAAAGACAGAGACTAAGAGAACAGATTTTAAAAAGACCTAACTATTAAGAAATTCTCGGAGGGAAAAAAAGGGGACACATGTAATACTTTGAATATAATAATACGGAAAGAGTAAAAGGATGGAAAGACATACCATGCAAATACTAATCGAAAGAAAGTGGGAGTGACTGCATTAATGTCCACGTAGACTTCAAAGCAAAGAAAATTGCTAAGTATAAAAAGAGAGATTATATAATGATAAAACATTAATTTGCCAAACAGACATAAGAATCCTAAATAGGTACCCAACAAAAGAACTTCAGATAATTGAAAAAAAAACTACTGACCCCCCAAAAAAAAACACAGAAAACTGACCAAACTGAACAGTCCAAAGCAAAAACACCATAGGATCATATAATTGATGTAGAAAAATTCAAAATCCATTCATAATAAAAATGCTCAGCAAAACTCAAACAGAAGAAAACTCCCTTAACTTGATAAAGGCATCTGCAAAAAAACTAGGGCTTCGCCCTGCCTGGTGCAGCTCAGTGGTTAGAGTGCCAGACCACACACCGAAGGGTCATGAGTTCAATTCCTGGTCAAGGGCAGCTATCTGGATTGCAGGTTTGATCCCTGGCCTAGTCAGGACATGTGGGGGAGGCAACCAGTCGATGTTTTTTTCTCACATCAATATTTCTCTCTCTTTCTCTCCCTTTCCCTATCTAAAATGAATATAAAAAAATATATCCTCAAACGAGGATTAAAAAAAAAAAAATTTAAAAACAAAAACCTGGAGCTAACAACATGTACTTAATAGCGAAAGGCTAAATGCTTCCCTCAAGATAAGGAATTGGGAAGAAGGTAAGAATGCCCATTCTGACCACTCCTATTCAACATTGTACTAGAAGTCCTAACCAGTGAAATAAAGCAAGAAAAAAGAAATAAAAGGTCTCAGAAATCAATGCAAGCCATTATGCTCAATTAATATTTTACAAAGGAGGCAAGAGCACACAATGTTGTCAAGACAGTCTCTTCAATAAATGGTGTTGGGAAAATTGGACAGGTACATGCAAAAAAATAAAACTAGACCACCAACTTTACTCTATACACAAGAATACACTAAAAATGGAAAAAAGGCTTAAATGTAAGATGAGCAACCATAAAAGTCCTAGAAGAAACCATAGGCACCAAAACCTCAGACATCTCTTGTAGCAATATGTTTACCAATATATCTCCTAGGACAATGGAAACTAAGGAGAAAATAAGCAAATGGGACTACATCAAAATAAAAAGCTTCTGCACAGCAAAAGACACCATCAACAAAATAACAAGAAAGCCCACTGCATGGGAGAACATATTTGCCAATGATACATCCAATAAGGGGTTAATCTCTAAAATATATAAGGAACTCATACAACAAAAGGAAGACGAGCCCTAACCGGTTTGGCTCAGTGGATAGAGCGTCAGCCTGCGGACTCAGGGGTCCCAGGTTCGATTCTGGTCAAGGGCCATGTACCGTGGTTGCGGGCACATCCCCAGTAGGGGGTGTGCAGGAGGCAGCTGATCGATGTTTCTCTCGCATTGATGTTTCTAACTCTCTATCCCTCTCCCTTCCTCTCTGTAAAAAAATCAATAATATAGATTTAAAAAAAAAAAAAAAGGAAGACGAACAATCCAATTTAAAAATGGGCAAAGGACCTAAACAGACATTTCTCCAAAATGGCCATACAAAAAGCCAAGAAACATGAAAAATGCTCAAAGTCACTAGTCATCTGAGAAATGCAAACCAAAACGACAATAAGGTACCACCTCACACCTGTCAGAATGGCTATCAAGAACAACTTAAGAAATGACAAGTGTTGGCGAGGATGTGAAGAAAAAGGAACCTAGTACACTGCTGGTGGGAATGCAGACTGGTGCAGCCACTGTGGAGAACAGTATGGAGTTTCCTCAAAAAATTAAAAATGGAACTCCCATTTGACCCAGTGATGTCACTTCTAGGAATATATCCTAAGAAACCCGAAACACTCATAATATTAAATCCATTGGAAAGAATTGACATTTTTTATTATGTTGAATCTTCAGTTGATAAACATAGTATATCTTTCCATTTATTTATATCTTTTTTAAAAATATATTTTTATTTAGAGAGGAAGGGAGAGGGAAAATCAGAAAGAATTTATGCACCCCTGTGTTCATAGCAGTGCAATTTACAATAGCTAAGATATGGAAGCAGCCTAAGTGCCCATCAGCAGATGAGTGGATAAAAAAACTATGGTATATGTACCCAATGGAATACTACGAGACAGTAAAAAAAAAACACACAAAAAAACTCTTACCATTTGCAACAGCATGGATGGACCTGGACAGTATTATGCTAAATAAAATAATCCAATCAGAGAAAGGTAAGTATCACATGATCTCACTCATGTGAAATCTAATGAACAAAATAAACTGATGAACAAAAATAGAACCAGAGATACAGAAGCATGGAACAGACTGTCAAACCTTGGAGGGAAGGCAGTGGAGGGTGGGTAGGAAAAGATCAACTTATGAACAAGGAGGGCACAGTTTGATTCCCTGTCAGAACACATGCCCGAGTTGCAGGCTCGATCCCCAGTGTGGAGCGTGCAGAAGGCAGCCGATCAATGATTCTCTTTCATCACTGATATTTCTATCTCTCTCTCCCTCTCCCTTCCTCTCTAAATAAAAATATATTTAAAAAAAAGATATAAATAAATGGAAAGATATACTATGTTTATCAACTGAAGATTCAACATAATAAAAAATGTCAATTCTTTCCAATGGATTTAATATTATTTCTGCATTTATATTTAGAATGTTGTTTTATATCCAATCTTACCTGTAGATTTAATGTACTTTCAATCAAAATCCTAACAGAACTTTACTGTAGATATGGATGGACAAGCTGATTCTAACATTTATATGGAAAGGCAAGAAACTAGAATAGCCAAAACAATTTTGAAAATAACCTACATATGTAAGTTATCAGTTAACTAAAGAGTTTATGAAAGTAAATACCAAAAGGGCAAGGGGATGCTAAAAGGTAATGAGTGAAAAAAATGAGCAAATGAGTTATCCTGAAAACAATTTAAGGAACGCCCCCAAAGCCAACATCCAAAAGCTGCAAGCAACCAACCTCTTCCTTACCTTCCACATAATCCTCAGCGATGTAGCTGTGCTCATGCAGGATCTCCTCCATGCGGCTGAGTGTGATAGCTGCCAGGTGCCCAGGATACTTCAGCTGCAGGAGACGCTGGAGGTAGCCAGCTGCTTGGCTTCCTCCCAGATTGATGCGTTTGCAATTTTTAGCATCTAACCTACAACCAAGAAATGGAAAACAACACTTATTTTTTTTAAAGAATAGTTTATTGATTTTTAGAGAAAGAGGAAGGGAGAGGGAGGGAGAGAAACACCGTTTAGTTGCCTCCTATATGCCCCCTACCGGGAATGGAGCCCGAAACCCAGGCATGTGCCCTGACTGGGAATCCAACCAGCAACCTTTCAGTGCAAGTGATGACATCCAACCAACTGAGCCACACCGGCCAGAGCAACAGCACTTATTCTTGACAGCATGAAAGAGAATATGGAGCACCTTTGGGGAGAAAGGATAATTTAATGTAGATGAAGGAGGAAGAAACAGACCAGCTGGGAGAACATAAAGCCTTAGTTGGAAGGGACTTTAAAGTTCCCTTGGTCCAACCTCTTAACTAATGCAGACTTCCTAGTCCATACCCAGACATGTGCCCATCTAACTTCTGGCAAGAGTTGCAGAAAGAAACCAGGTTCAATGGGAAGAACATGTACTCTAAAGTCAGACCCACCATCAATTTCTCAAACTGTGGTCCTGGAACCAAGTATCCTAGAATTAGCTGAGGAAATGTTAAATGCACCAATTCTCAGGACTCATTTGCTCTGGGATGGTCTGGGAATTTGCATTTTAACAAGCTTCCTAGGTAACTGCAGTATAAGCCAGACTTTTGAGACTCCCTTCCCCAAACACTCCACTTCTACTGACACAAACACATTAAGTAACCGAGGTATTGGCTTAGTGCATGTGGCTCGCGAGCCGCAGTTTGCCGACCACTGGCTTAGTGTAACTCCCTAAGACTACCAGGTCCCTTTCACATGAACTGAAGGGAAAGAGAACCAGAGTAACTTTGTATTCTTAATGAGAGAGAGTAACAGGGCACTAAGAAGTTTGCTCTCTATTGATATGTCGCTGCTATATCACACCTCACCAGCAGATGCCAGCATAGAACAAAATATACTCCAATCTGATTAATTTCTTAGCCTTCAGGCAAAATAATTTTCTCTCAATACAAGATAAAAATAACAATATCATCTTTAATTTCTGCATATTGTTTTACATAATGTAGACAACTGCACTGAAGTATTTGGTAATGTCTAAGAATTACTTTTTTCTTCATTAATTTTTATAAAAATTTCAAGAGAAATTCCTACTCTAGGGCTCAATATATTCCACAGCATTTGTTTTAACTTAAATGTTCATAGTGCTTTATAATTTACAAAGTGCCATCATCTACATTATCTCATTTCATCCTCAGGATAACCCTGAGTAATCAATTTTTCCCATTTTACATGTTAGGAAACTAAGTGAAGAGGATAGGTACCTCACCCTTAGCAGGACTACAAACCAGACATTCAACTCCAAAGCTAGAACTCTTTTTTTTTTAATATATTTTTATTGATTTCAGAGAGGAAGGGAGAGGGAAAGAGAAATAGAAACATCAATGATGAGAGAGAATCATTGATCAGCTGTCTCCTGCACACCCCCTATTGGGGATCAAGACCACAACCCGGGCATATGCCCTTGACCAGAATCAAACCTGGGACCCTTCAGTCCGAAGGTCCACACTGAGCCAAACCAGCTAGGGCAAAGCCAGGACTCTTTTCTTACACATCCTCTTTACTCAATGAGAAATCTCAGGAGAGAATGATGCTGGCCTGGTCTCTCATCAGACGCCAAAAGCACAACTATGAAATGAGAACAGATTTTAGACATGACAGAAACTACCCTCACTTTTTATTCAACTCAAAAACATTTAATAAGTACCTACTATGTGCCAGGCACTGTACCTGAAAAAGGTCTAAACTATGGTGATTAAAGAGCTTTAAATAAAATAATACTATCTTAAGAAAGTGACTCCAGCCCTGACCGCTTTGGCTCAGTGGATAGAGCATCGGCCTCCAGACTGAAGGGTCCCGGGTTCAATTCCAGTCAAGGGCATGTACCTTGGTTGCGGGCACATCCCCAGTAGGGGGTATGCAGGAGGCAGCTGATCGATGTTTCTCTCTCATCTATGTTTCTAGCTCTCTATCCCTCTCCCTTCCTCTATGTAAAAAATCAATAAAATATATTAAGAAAAAAAAAAGTGACTCCAGAACACAGTCTAAATGAAGTTTATTCAAATCATTTATTCAAACATTTTTTTTGAGCCCCTAGTACTGGCAGGTACTGTGTTAGCTATCTCACCATAAATCAGAATTATAAAATTCTAGAATTGTGGATTTGGACCTCGGAGACCATCCACCTCAACTCCTTCCAAGAAGGCACAAAGAATGTAAGGTGAAGTGACTTACCCATAGTCACAAAGTGAGAGAGGTCAGAGCTAGGCCCAGAGGCCAGTTCATGGTCCGGTACCTGCTCTTTCAACTCCACCTTTGAAGCAGGCACCCAATAAACATTTCCTGAATGCTTCTCCAAAGAGTACTCAAATGCTGTAAGTGCAACTCACCTCCCTTGTAAGATGGGTAAAATATGTGTGCACTGGTATCCAGATGAAATGATGAGCCCACTGGAAATCAAGGTCTTTGGCTTATTGTGGTAGAAGCTGAACAGGCTGTCTATGCCGTAGGCAACCTTGGGAATCCTGTAGCACTCAAAAAGGAGCTCAGACATCATTTGTCGTGAATACAGTGGGTTGCACACCGCTTCTGTCAAAACGATGGGATGATCAACGCAGCCCTACTTTGAAACAAAAGAACAAATAGATGGATGATACAAGAATACGCTTCTTAAAGCATAAAAGAAACCAAAATCCTATTGCAAGGGCTGAATTTGCTTTTGGTCTCCAATCAAAAACCTGATCAGAAGCAACTGTAAAACATTCCTCTCATCTCTCTGGGAAGTGGTTTTGGAAAATATGAACGCAGGGTCAATTTAAGGTTATTAAGTCAAGCCCCTTCCAAACTCTCAGTGAATCATAATGGCTCTATCTTCAAAAGAGCTCCAGAATCCAACCACTTCTTACCACATCTCCCCCATTCCCTGCTACCTCCCTCGGATAAGTCACCATCAGCTCTCACCTGGGTGATTGCAACAGCCTCCTCACTTGTCTCCCTGTTTCTATCTGTGACCCATGCCAGTCCATTTCCCATACAGCAGCTCCAGCGACCCTTCTGGAACATGTCATGTCCCTCCTCTGCTCAACATCTAGGCTCCTCAGTTCACTCAGTAAAAGCCTAGGTGTGTAATGTGCCCCCTCCTTACCTCTGAATTCCTCTTCCACTTACTACGGCCCCGCCCTCATGGCCGCTGCCCTGCAGTTAGGATTAGGGCATCCTTCTGCCCCAGGGCCTTTCCACTGGTGGTTTCCTCCGTCTGTGACACTATTCCCACAGATACTTATGTGGCTTGCTCCCTCAATAACCTCCTTCAAGTCCTGGCTCGAACATCACCTTTTTCCTGAGTTGTACCCTTGCCCTCTTATTGAAAAAAATATATATAACCCTCTCCTCTCCTTCTATCATGCCATAGCATCTACTACTTAATTTTACTTATTGTCTGTCTTTCCATACTAGAATGTCTTTCCATACTAGTTCCATAAGCACAGGTTTTGTGTTACATTCACAGATGTATTCCAAACGCCTAGAAAAGTGCCTGACAGAATAAGTGCTCAATGCATATTGGTTAATAAGTGTATTAACAAAGGAGCAGTATGTCCGAATGTATGCTCCAAGAGAAAAGGGGTATGGTTCTGTTCATGCTGTATCCCAAGCGCCTATGGCTTACACATGTTAGGCGCTTCGTAGCTGATGGAGCGACTAAATGAATGAATGACTGAATAACAATCAGCGCCACCGGAATGACTATTATTTCTCTGAGGGCAGAGTGAACGGAGACACGACCTCATCCCTCCCGCTCAAGCCCAACTCACCTCCCTTCCCGCCCGCCCTTTCTCCCCTAGACGCTCACCTGCGAGGAGACACCCAGGTGCTGGAAGCAGTAGTCAAACAGCAGCTCCTGCAGCTCCAGGTTGACCGGCACGTTGCGATCGAAGGGCGAGCGCAGCATCCAGCGCAGCGGCTCCAGACTGCCCAGCGCGTTGCCCACCTGTGGACCCGCCCCGCCCCGAGCCGCGCCCCTCCCGCGAGCGCACACGGCGCGGAACTGGAGGCGCGGTTCCAGGCCTGCATCCGGCCCAGGGCACGCCCAGCCGGCACGGACCTGAAACGACCCGTTGTCCAGCACCAGGGGCACCGGCAGTGGCCCTTGGGCCACCGGGCCGGCCTCCAGCACTGGATCTGGAGTGGCGCGGGCGTCCCGGAATGGGAACACGTTTCCCGCCGGCCCAGCGGTCCCGGACGCCGCCATCTTGCACCGCGCGCGCTGGCTCCGCCCTTCGCCGCAGCGTCCGCCCCGACAGCGCGAAGCCCCGCCCCGGCGCGTAACGCCGCGCAGCTCGGGTCCTAAAGAACTTCCAAACCTCACCTCCTCGCTGAGGCCGGCGACCTTCTTCACCTGGCTCGCCCCTCGTGGCCCAGGCCACCTTCGAGATCGCTGCGGCCCGACCATCCTGGCGGTTAAGTCCTGCGGTTGCTTAACCTCGTCTTAATATCCGATCTCACCACGCCCCTTCGCTCTAGCCGGGACTCTGGGCCAATAAGCCGCGCCCCAATGCGCAGCGCCATCAAGCCCCGCCCCCTCCTGGTCTCCAGGAGGCCCCGCCTTCTCGCCTAGCCACGCCCCATTTCCCCGGGTAACTCACCTTCAATAGCCCTTGGTTCCGCCTCCACGTGGTTACATCGCCCTCAGCCTCTCAGTCAAGGAAATGCAAACTCTCTTGAGTCACTGACTGTTCAATTTCTTTACCAGAGAGCTCGCTACGCAGGCATGTTCAATTTGTGAAAATTCAAGCTATCCATTTATGATTTGTGCACTTTTATGCAGTTATGTTATATTTTATAATACAGTATAAGGTCTTAAAATAGCGTTATTTTAAAGACTGTGCTCCCAAAGACTGTGCTCTTTAAAATAGCGTTATTTTAAAGACTGTGCTCCCAAAGACTGTGCTCTCTAACTGGAGACCTCAAACACTAAGAAAAGTACTGTTAGTTGTTTCTCAACATATATATTCTCTTTCTTCCATTTATTGGCATAACTTCCCTCCGCTGTCATTTTGCTTGATGTGATAATGAGTTCTGGCCAATGGAGATGGGAGTGGAGGTGATGTGGAAACACCAGCCCCCAAGTTTTAGCCCTAGAGATTGGGCACACCCTCCCCTACCTCCTTTCCCCTTTCTCCCAGCTAGGGGGATAACAAAAATTAGAGCAGCACCTTCACTCTACCCTCCCAGCTCTGGGACACTTAACTTTGAGAGATAAAAAAACAAACACATACACCTAAAAAAAACCTCGAGAGATAAAAGCAAGTTAATTCTTTTTAAAAGGGAATAAACATCCTTAGCAGGTGATAAGACCCCAAAACTTTCTCAAGAACCTCCATGAACACTTCTAGGCCAGATTTGACAAAATCAGATTAAAAGTGTTGCCTTCCAACACAACCCATTGTTCCAGACATCTGAAGGTACCCATCATTAAGCTAAGAGAGCAGGGACAAGCAGAACACAGAGGCCAGTAAACATAAATGAATGTAAGTTTAAAAACTATATCTATGTATGGCCCAGTTGGTGTTGCTTAGTGGTTGAGCATCAACCTATGAACCAGAAGGTCACCATTTGATTTCTAGTCAGGCCATATGCCCGGGTTGCGGGCTCGATCCCCCGGGGTGGGGCGTGCAAGAGGCAGCTGATCAATTATTCTCTCTCATCATTGATGCTTCTGTCTCTCTCTCCCTCTTCTTTCCTCTCCACAAATCAATAAAAATATATTTTAAATAAATAAAACTGTAAAAAAGGAGAACTATATGTATACTAATATGGGAAAATCACCAAGATATTTATATATTTTAATACATTTTTTATTGATTCCACACTGGGGATCGAGCTCACAACCTGGGCATGTGCCCTTGACTGGAATTGAACCCGGGACTCCTCAATCTGCAGGCCGACACTCTATCCACTGAGCCAAATCAGCTAAGGCCAAGATATATTTTAAAAAAAATAAGTGAAGGCAGTATAGTGTATAATAAATTCCCTTTAAGAACAAAGGGGAGCCAAAACCGGTTTGGCTCAGTGGATAGAGCGTCGGCCTGTGGACTGAAGGGTCCCGTGTTCGATTCCGGTCAAGGGCATATACCTTGGTTGCGGGCACATCTCCAGTAGGAGGTGTGCAGGAGGCAGCTGGTCGATGTTTCTCTCTCGTCGATGTTTCTAACTCTCTATCCCTCTCCCTTCCTCTCTGTAAAATATCAATAAAATATATTTAAAAAAAAAAGAACAAAGGGGAACACAAATACATACGTTTTTGCTTGTATTTTCATGCAGGTAGACAAGAAACTAATAAAAGGATTTACCTGTAAAGAGGGGATGAGGTGGGTGAGTCAGAGGTGAGAGACTTTTTCACTCCATGCTTTTTGATACATTTGATTTTTAACCATGTAAATGTATAACATTTTCAGAAAAAATTAAGTGCTATGTATGAGTGAGGTAGACTGGATTATTATTTCCAGTTCTTCCCTCCCGAATAATAGGATTATACATCCATACCATCAGCCATGTGACTTTGTAGGGCCTCTCATTGTAGACATTGATATTAGTCTTGACCATGTGACTTGCTTTTAGCCAATGGACTGTTAACCTAATGTAATTCAAGCAAAGTCCTTAAATGTGTTTGTGTAGTTTAGACTGCCCTCTTGCACTCCTGCTGTTAGTCATGGGAAGAGCATGTCTGAAGTCTAAACAGGATGAGAGACACATGGATAGGACCTGAACCCAAACTGCATCCTGGAGCCAAGTCCAGCGGACATGCAACCTAAAGCTGAGCCATCCCACAGACCCTGGAACAAGAAAAGTTTATTCTGAAATTCTGAGGTTTCTATGCTGCATTATTGCTGCAGAAAACTGACTGATACACTAGATCAAAGCTGTCCACCTGGTACTTTCTGCCTTGATGGAAATATTCTACAACCTGCGTTGTCTAATGCAGTAGCCACTAACAACATGTGGCTATTGTGCACTTGAAATGTGAGTAATGCAAGTGAGGGACTGAATTTTTCACTTTATTTTATTTACATTTACATTTAAATAACCATATGTATCTAGCGGCTACTCTGTTGCACAATGTAGCACTAGACAGAATCTGTGGCTGTGATTATTTGCCTGTGGAAATGACTAGAATAAAATAGATCAAGGCCTTGTAACTCCAAGTGTCCTCCACACAGCCCTCAGCACAAGGTCTTTGCTCCAGCTGAGACATCCGCTAAAATGACAAAAGCCTACGACAGAGAAATAGGTAAAAGTCTGGGAGGGCAGCAGCCCCTTCAAGAATTTCACAAGGACTCAGGCAGCTCTGAGATCTTGAGGCTCCGTCCCCTTACACTTGACCTCCAGCCCTTAGATTTATCTGGTCTTGGGAAAACAGCTCAGTCAAGATCAACAGACACCTTGTCTGTCTTCTTTACTGCTGCACTCTGGGGCCTAGAGTAGTTCTTAGCCCAGAGTATGTGGCCTATAGTGTGCTCAATAAATATTTAATAAATAAACCCTGTGTGCCTGCCAGAACTTGTACTAAGTACTAGGTAATACTAATAGTTTCTTTAATTGTTCTCTCCCTTCCCCCATTTATCATTCCCTCTGCAGAATCCTCCGTCTCTTCACCCTGTTCCCATCCCAGCCCTGGAGGGTTGTTGGGAGCTGCTGGAAGTGTAGAACTCCTTCCAGGCCCACCCCTTCCTCACCCCATTTGGCTGGGCTCTCAGCACTGCCAGGCCATCCTGCTGGGTGTCCCTGGCCAGAGGCCCCTCCTCACCTGGCCCTTCTGGACCCCACAACTTGCAGAGGAGGTGTCCATCGCCTCACTGTGGAATTTATTGGAGCCAGACCCTGGAAAATACTCAATCCAAACCTGTAGGGAGTAGAGTTCACCTCCCAAACCTTACCTCACACCTAGGGCTGGGCTTAGGATGAGGCAAGAGAGGCGTTTGCTTAGAGAGCAAAATTCAAGGGGGTGCAAAAAAAAAAAATCAATAAGCAAGATAACATTTTGTGCAATGTGTCTTACAAAAGACTAAGAGCCAAAGTGAACTATGATTTTCAAAATAACACGACAGACAAAATCATGAAATTTGAAATAAATACAAGATTGGTGTTGCTGATATTTCCTTTGGCCTCCGTATGGCTTAATATAGTGCTGCTAGGGGCACTGGTCTATCTGAAAGGCACAGTTGCTGATCCTAAGTATTTGGGAAGGAAATGATGCTGATGAATCTTGCCTGGCCTATCCTTGAGCTCTCTGCCGACCAAGAACATAGGAGTTATTTCTTTCAACTCCCACCCACGCACTTGGGTGTTTCCTGAGAGCAAGTCTGGGGATGGGTCTCCTACGGACGAGGGTGCGGGCCTTCCCTTAGGACCCTGGGAGGCTGGCTCTCCTGCCCCTACCCTTGGGACCGCGCGGGGGGGGGGGGGGGGGGATGCAGGCTCCTGCTAGCTGAGCACAAAGCCGGGAGCCAGGATAAGGTGGAGTGGAGCTGGGCGAGTCTGCGGATGTGACAGCCGCTGTGCAGAGTCTCCTGGCGTCTCATTTGTCCTTTTAAAGACAGGAAGGACCGAGCTGGTGCAGCTTGGCGTTCCCACCTTCATTTCCACTGCAGAAGTCCGTGCTTTCTCTGAAGGCTACACACCGCAGAACGCACCCCAGGGTCCACGGCCCGCAGAGGAGCAGTGGGAGGTGGGGCGGCGGGGAGCCGGGGGTGGGGGGTGGGGGGGGACAGTCCGCTGACTCTCCAAGACTGGGAGACAGCGAAGGGCGGAGGGGGCCTGGAAACTGAGGATCCTCTGGCCAGCTCCGAATCCTGAACGTGCGGCAATAGTGACAATAGGGCGTTAGGGGGATGACAGCAGTCATCTCAAATGGCCCGTTAAATCGTCAGAAGCAGAGAGTGGCCGAGGGATCCGGATCTTATCTCCCTTCCGCCCCACTCCCATTCGCTGGCTGCAGAACCACTATCACAGGCACACGCACACGGGTGCTCTGCACACACATATCACGCACAGACGCTCATCAAAGTTCTCACAAGATACGAGTACGTACAGCCTTCCCCTCACCCCTCGCGCGTATCTTTGGATGGGCGTGCTCTCTCTCACACACCTACACACATCCATCCGCCGCAGCCCGCAGGGAGGAATGGACGGGTGCTTAGGCATTCTCCCGCTTCCCGTACTGACTGCACCTGGAGAAATCGGTCCAAACGGGCCCCCCGCCGCGGTGCTGCTGGAGACCAAGAACCTCCCGCTAGGCTTCTCTGGTGGCGAGAGAGGACCCCGGGAACTGCCCGCCTTCCCGCGCTCCCAGATCCCATCTGGAAAGTCTAACCGTGACCCTTCCCAACCATCCCGGAATTGGCTCTCCTGGAGGCAGTGCCAGTGCTGCCCCTGGAATAGGATCTGCACAAAAAGGGACTGGGTAATTCAAGCAAACGCATGCTCAACGGGCTGTGCAAGAAAAGGGGAGACTGGGGCCCAAATGGCTCAGGGCTGCTGATTCTAAAGAGCCAGATTTCTTCACTGTGGCTGTGTAATCCTAAGCTTGGACTTGGTGGTGGTGGTGGGGGGGGTGCTCTTCTCTAGGGTGAGATGCCTTCCAGCCCAGGCAGTCATGCTGGGAGTTTCTGTGTCCTTGTTGATCGACCGCCTCTCTGCTAAACTGTAAACTCCAAGAGGTCAGGGCTGGGTTTGCTCCTCCTGGAACCTGGCACAGTCCCAGTTAAGATAGATTGTCTATCAGCATTCATTAAACAAACGTGGAGGGCTTTGTACACCAATAAAACTTTGTTTTTAATTAGAGCTAGAGAACATCCACCAAATTCTCAGATGGACCCCGCCCTGGGAGAGATGGAAACAAACCTTGTCCTGGCGGTTGAGGGGCGGAGACTGGAGACGGCTGGGAAACACGCTCCTTCCCACTGCGTGCCCCCCGCCCCGCCCCCAGCACCTGCAGAGCCTCCGTTGGTGCGGACCCACCATCCTTCCCTCTCCTTGGAGCTCTCTCGCGACCCTTTCACTGCAGCTGCTTCATCACTCCCACCTGCTTCACCAGGCCGTCCAGAGCCGGCTCCCCGCCGCCCACCCAGCGCTGGGATCCCCGCGGGTGTAAAACGCAGAACCGCGGGCACCATTGTTTCTTCTTTATTTGCGGATATAATTATGCGCCGCACTCTAAATTAGAGATAGATTTTTTTCTGATATACATTTCATCTTATTCACCACGAGCACACCACACGCACAGGAGAACAGTTCCACAAGATGAGTTTGGATTCCTGGAAACCCGCAGGCAAGCCAACCCCGCCACCGCTTCTCGCCTCCCGCTCCTCCGATGGAAAGGGCCCACCCGGAACGGGTTTCCCGGCCAGCCTTTCCCGCCGCAGGGTTGAAATGTCTCCGGAATGGGAAGCGCTCTTGCTGGAAATGGCTGGACGCTGCAGATTCCGAGCACGGGATGGATGTGAAATGTCCCGCTAAGGTCAAGTTTCTGCGCCTGCGAGCTGCTCCCCTCCCCTCCCTTCCCACCCCCTGGGTGACAGGGGCCTATGTGTGGGGCCCCTCGCGGAAGGACAGATAACCCGGCCCACAAAGGAGCCCCCGCCTCCCCGCGACACCAGGGTGTTGTGGAAAAGAAAGGACAACAGAAACGCAGACGCGATGGATTGTGGATCCCTATCCCCTCCCACACCCCACCCCCACCCCCAATAATCAGAGACTAGGAACCGGAGATGTTTAAAGCTTGGCTTCCCAAGCGCGGCGGCAGGGCGCCCGGGGCTGTGGGGGCGGGTGGCAGGGAGGGGGAGGAGCGCGGGAGCTTGCCCTGGCCGCCTAGTCCTCCGCGTTGGTTCCGTAGGCCTCGATGAGGCCCTCGAGCGAGTGCACGAAGCCGGACACGCTGCAGATGCCGCCGATGACGAAGATGGCGACGTCGAAGAAGACTTGGTGCCACAACAGCTTGCGCCAGAGCAGGCGCAGGTGGAAAAGGCTGGGCAGCAGGAAGCAGAGGCCGGCGCCGGTGAGGCTGCCCGTGAGGCCCATGAGCAGCGCGAAGTGCGGCACGTAGATGGCCATGAGCAGCGTGAAGACCACCAGCGCGCAGCGCAGCGTCAGCCCCCACGATTTGAGGCGGCCGTCGCCGCCGTAGCAGGCGGGGAAGAAGGCGCGGCTGCCTTCCTGGAAGAGCGACTTCTCCAGCACCTCGACAGCAGCGAAGAAGGGCAGCGGGTAGGACAGCAGCGCCTTGGCCACCAGGAAGATGTTGACCACAGCGCGGATGGAACCGGGCAGGTTATCCGTGATGACCTCCTTGGTCTCGTCGGCCCAGGTGAGGTAGGCGACGAGCGCGAAGAGGCCTTTGAGCACGCAGGCGGCGATGTGTGTCCAGTTCATCATGCAGTGGAACTCGCTGGGCTGCTGCATGTTGCCCTCCAGCGAAGGCAGGAAGATCTGCGACGTGTAGCTGAACACGATGATGCCGATGGAGATGGGAAACTTCTTGACGTCGATGTAGAACTTGACCTTCTCCCAGGCCCAGTCGCGCGCCCGCGACAGGCAGTAGGCGATGACCAGGATGTTGATGACGAAGTGGGCCAACGTGCACAGCAGGCTGAATTTGGAAACGGCCTTAAGGTTCTTAAGGAAGGCGCAGGGCAGCAGCAGCGCCGTGGCGATGATGGACCAGGACTTCTGAGACACGGGCAGCCCCGGGAAGCTGTTGTACATGAGGTTGCCGCTCACCACCACGTACAGGATACAAGTCATCACGAGCTCGATGATCTGCGCCACGTTCACCACGCGCCCGCCCAACGTGGGGAAGCGTGGAGCGCAGCACGCGTTGGCGATGGCCACGTACGAGTCCCGCACGCGCACCACCTCGCCGTCCTCGTTCTCCTCGTACAGGCAGGCGATGAGGATCTTGCCGGTGTAGCAGCACACCACGGCAGCGAAGATGATGAGGAACAACCCCAGGTAGCCGCCGTGCAGGATGGCGTAGGGCAGACCCAGCACGAACATACCCTGCGGAGCGAAAAGGCATCCAAACATGGGGCTGAGCTGGTGCGGCCTTGGAAGAGAGGGCCTGAGCCATGGCTTAAAACTACAGCCCGTAGGGGGCGCTAAAGAGAGTGAGTCCAAGACCTAAGTGTCTGGGAGCAGAAATTAAGGGTAGGCTAAAATAGGGGTGCAAAGCGACTTAATGGGGAGCCTGGGTCTTGAGTCAGAGATGGAGATGGAGGTGTGTATAGAGAAGGAAAGGTGTGCTAATGGCTGAGAGGAGTGGAGTGGGCTGAGTGTGAGGTCAAACCACAAGGAAAGAAGGGGAATGTGGAGATACCTGAGGATGCTTCCTGGGGACAGAATCAGAAGTGGGGACTTGGGAGGTGAGAAGGTGCTGGAAGGGCCGTAGCTAGGAAGGGCTCTGAGAAAGGTAGAGAGCTGGGTCTGAGCCCCAAGTAAGAGGGGGCGCAGGATTTAAGGAGGGGCTGCAGGGGGTGATTGTGGAGGAAATCTAATAAGGGAAATGTGGGTGCCTGGAGGCTGAGCTGGAGAAGGAAACGTTAAAGGCGGCAGTGGGAGGGAGGAGGGGAGCAGAGTGTGGGGCAAGCCACAGGGAGGCGGAAACTGAGGGCACGTGAGGATTTGTGCAAGGGACTATAGGAAGCGAGGCGGGGGGGGGGGGGGGGGAGGGGCGCGCGGCAGGGGAGGCAGAAAGCAGGGTTGGAGGTAGGGAGAATTGTGGCCCAGCCCTAAGAAGGGAATTACTGGGAAGAGTAGGGGCAAGAAGGATGCGTGGTGTGTGAAAGGCTAGATCACGTGGGAATGTATACCTAGAAGCAGTGGGTCGGGTTCGTAGAGCTGTGGAAGGAGGGTTTAGAATCCCTATGCGGAAGAAAGCTAACGAAACCCAGGGTTCCCTAGGTCCGCGGGCCTCCAACCTCCCGCCCTGGCCTTCTTCTGGGCCCTTGGAACGCGGCCTTCAAAGATGCCCCAGCGAAGGCGCAGACGGCCATGGATGCGGGAGCAGCCCACACAACCCCCAGTGCCCGGTTCCGCCTGGCCGTCTCGCCGGGCCCTGGAGAGGGAGGCACTTCGGGACCGGCCACTTAGTGCGCAGGGCCCCACGAAGCCCCGGAGAGCCCAGGTCTTCAGGCAACCTCGCCGCGGCCTCCGTTCCCGGGAAACCCACGTTCTGCGCCCCAACGACCGTGCCCTTTGGGGACGCCGTGGGGGAAGGCAAGCCACAGGGCCCGAGTGCGCCCAGGGCTTAGGCCTCTTTGGCCCCAAGAACCGCAGCCTGACCGACCCCGTCAGCTCCCCGCGTGAAGGTGCTGACTTCAAACCCGCTCCCGGCGGAGGAGACTGGCGCCGCCTGGTGGGGAGTGGCGGGGAGGGGTGTTGAAAGTAGGGGTGAAAAGGTGCGGGCTGTTCAGAGCATTTAGAAGCTGCTTCGCTTGGGTCACGCTCGGAGGAACTGGTCTCCTCTTTGCGTTGCAGCCGGGATTTCCAGCGAGAGGGGAGAATCTGTGCACAGGTCAAGCTGAGGTTCCACGGACCGTATGAGCGTGTGTGGGTATGTGTGTACACCTGTGTGTCCAACTGAGAGCGGGCTGGTTACTGTCGGCCTGAGTCTGGGCATATGTGTGTGTGTGATATGTTCAAATGGGTTTATGTGTGTGCTTATGGGTTTATGTGGGTTTCTGTATGTACGGATATGTGTTTCTCTGTATTAGAGGTGTAGGGATGAGGAAGGCGCCTATGAGGATAATCTTGTGGTCTATACATAGATGCATGTTGTGTGCACCGGTGCGCGGCGTTTGTTCCCGGGGGAAGATGGCTGTGGGCATGTGTGCCTGCCGATATACGTGCGCGTGTACTAGTATATGCGTGTGTGTCGAGGGAGGAGACTCCCAGCTCAGCAAATTTTCCCTCTCCTTTCCTCCCCAAAATGAAGCTGTGAATCCATTCCGGAGTCCCACGCGATGCAATCCTGATTTTCTTTCTCCCTCACCCCTCCCTGCGCACCCTCCTTCTGTTTCCCTCCCTTTTGCGGGGTTTGAGGGCAGGTGTCTCTGACCTAACCTCAGTCTAGCTGTGCTGCGGCGGGAGCCTCGGGACGTGGTGCGGTTCAGGGAGCGAGACGCTGCGTGCCTGGGGGCGTAGATTCCTCCTGGGGGCTGAGGGAGGGGAGCTCCCTGGTACTAGGGGGCTCCTGGCGGCCCGGGTCGCCAGGGGACTCAGCGGGGGATAAAGCCTGGTACTCAGTGCTTGAGTGGGGGAGGGGGGAGGCAGAGCTGGGAATCCCGCGCTCACCTGGATAGCGTTGGTCACATTCCAGCCCGCTTCCCACGCCGTGATCTTGGGCTTGTCGTGGCCCCCGAACTCGCCACCAGCCCCCACGGCCTGGTCCTTGGAGCCCGAGGGCGGCAGGGGCGCGCCGTCGCCCCGTTGGTAATGGATGTCTCCCTCGACGGGCGGTTCGGCGCCCTCGTCCCCGCAGGGCTCGCCCTCGGTTTTCAGGATGTCCATCTGCAGACCCTGGCGGTGCTCAAAGTCTAGGTCATCGCAGTGCGCGAATCCCACCGCCTCTTCGTCGGTGGCCGCCTGAAAACCCATCCTGGCGAACATGCCGCTCACCTTGGCCTGAGACTTGTTGGACACGGACGTGGCCACGTTGGACAGCTTGCTGCGGAGCAGGGTGGCCATGGCGGCGGCGGGGCGCAAGGAAAGGACAGAAGGGGCTGGAGACGCGGGGACCGCGCGGCGAGGCGGCGAGGTCCAGGGGAGCTCGAGGCCGCTATCTTCTCTGGCTTTCCCCGCGGCACCCCAAGGCGCTCTGGCTCATGACCCTCCCGGCTGGCGGTTGAGGCTCGCTCAGGGCCGACCCGGTGGGCTGGCGGGCGCAGCGGGGCTGGCGGAGCGGCGGCGGCGAGTGCACTGCGGAGCTGCCGCGGGGCGCGGGCTGGGCTTCGGCGGCGGCCGCGGCGGCGTCAGAGCAGCTACGCGAAGCTGGAGCGGCGCCCCCACCCTTGCGCAGCCCAATGCGCTCCCGCCCCTAGGAATCAGGCGGGGGTGGGGTGACAGGGAGGGGAAACGCCGGAGGCAGGGGGTGTGAGGAGGGGGCAAGGGGAAGGGAAAGGGGGCACTAAGGAACTCAGGAGACTGGAGATGAGGGCAGAAGGGCGTCCGCGGGAAGGCAGCGGGAGGGAGCGCGCGAAGAAGGGGTGCGGAGGGCGCGGTGGGGGCTGGAGTGCTGCATTTCTGGGGGAGGTGCTAAGCTCGGATCCTGGCCCTTCCTACCCCGCCGCAGCAGGGAGGGTGGGGGCCCAGGCGTGCTGATTCTCGTGGTCCCGCGGTCCCTCGGTCCCAACAATCCCTTCCAGAGTCCGAGAGCCTTTTGGCCCCAGATTCTCTGGCCAAGGACAGGTCTAGATACCCTGAAAGGCAGCCGGACAGTGACCTGTCGCTGCCTGCCCGGGCCGTCTGGGGGTCGATCTGCTTCCCTGGCACCCATCACACGCACTTAAACCTGGCCGCAAGCCCCCTTTGAAGGCGGAAGTGTCGGTCATGGATTGCTCTCAAGAATGCTTAGCCTGGCCTCGGGACTGTCTCCGCCTGTCTAGGATGCTGCGATGGAAGCAAATCTTCGGGTCGCTCGCCACCAACCGCTCTCCAACTGTGTGCAGAATGGAGGCGAAAGGTTGGCTTTTCGCTTTCTTTTCGTTTGGCGGGTCTGGTAGGAGCCAGGGTTTGGTGAGGGCATCTCTCCACAGCCTCGTGGCGGGTCTGCGAATGCCCACGCCGTAGCGGGGCTTAGCCGGTGTCCAGCGCGGAGAAAAGATGCGCTCGCCGCGGGCCCAGGCGCGGCGCGGCGCGCTCGGGCTTTTGCTCGCACGGCGGCTGCCCGGCCATGAAAACGAAGACTGTTCCTGTTGAGTGGGGTGTGCGTGTTGCGTGTGCAAGAATAAGAGACAAAGACCGACACTGTATCAGATAGTGATACGGGCTGGCTCTGAGTGGATTCCCAGGGTGAGACTTGCTAACCGTGTTTATGTAAATGTGTAGTTTTGTTCGCATTTGAACCTGGATGTGCACAGAGCTTGTGTGTTGGGTTTCGTGTGCATACGTTTCCAAATGGATTGCTTGCGTTTTTGCCTATGTGAGTCCTTTCCTAATTGTGTCTCCCTGTGCCTCCGCCACTCAGTATGGGTCCCGGTATGTGTTCCCAGCTGGACTCTCGCTCAGACCCCTCCTAAGCAGTAAACAGCACCCTTTGCCACCCTGCTGCCCCAGCCCAGGTGAAGGATGATTAGCGGCTGTGATTGGAGGCCTGGGGGGGGGGGGGATCAGAAGGAAGAAAAAAGGCCCCTCAGTCTCTCCCATCCTGAGGCCCTGAGTCTGGGAGAACCCCTATCTCCTCCCCTGCAGTATTTCTAGATTAGCTCACGTCAGCGCACAAGTAGGGCGGCCTGAGGGGTTTGACCAGGCTTCAGAG
Source organism: Plecotus auritus (assembly GCF_963455305.1). NCBI lineage: Eukaryota > Metazoa > Chordata > Mammalia > Chiroptera > Vespertilionidae > Plecotus > Plecotus auritus. The sequence continues at coordinate 21,379,037 of NC_137782.1, read as the reverse complement.
CTGCCAGGACAACAGCACCCCCCCCCCCCCACACACACACACACTAAATCAGTCCCCTCCTCCTCCCCTCTGCCTTACAGTCTCCCACAATCTCCTCTCCGATTAGGAAACCTCCACCACATTGGACAGAGATGTTCCTAAAACCTCCCAATATACCTTTTAAATTCCCCCAAGAGCCTGCTTGCAGAAAACTAGACCGGAACCCCCCCTAACCTGAAGACCCCCACTATGACAAGAAAAGCTGTCCATAGAGACCTTCCCCAGACAGATCCTCAGAATCATGATAGAATTCCGTACAAAGACAGGACAGAGATCCTTCCTCCTCACCACAGATTCTCTCCTCCAAAGAGGCTTTGAAATAGAACTGATCTCCCATCCCAGAGATTTGCCCTTGCACAATGACCCTCCTCGCCCCAGTCCCCAGGTTCTGGGGAGAAAGAACCTTTTCCCCAGATTCCTATAGACAAAGATCATCACCTCCTAATTTGCATTCCCTCCACTTCTGCTCCTGGTGAAATTCTTTAGGCACCCACCAGATGATCTGGGCAGAGACTGGGGTTCCCTAGTGCCCCCCATACACATCCAGATCTGAAGATAGCCATCGAGGCCTTCTCTGATAAGTGAATCAATGGCATACATGTATCAGTTGGTCATTGCCAAAGCATGGATTTTATGAGGGTTCGAAGGTATTTAGTTTCTTCCCTTTTCCTTTATGATGATCACTGCTGTAGGACCCAAGGTGGACTGTGACATTCTTTCAGTAGTGAGAAATTCATTCATTAACCTTTCGTTCAGCAAACCGTCTCACAGCCCTACTATGCATGTGGCTGTCTTCTGGCTGTTGTGGGAATCACCAAGATGACCCAAGCATAGTCCTGTCTGTGCTCTCCATCCCAATTCTTGTGTTTAGGAGGCATGTCAGAGAGCTTTCAGTCCAATCATCCTTTCTTCAATGCTCAAACCAACCCTAAGACCTCCTAGCAGAGCCTTACTTTCATTCTTTCATCTTCAGCGTGCAGATCAGCAAACCCGGGCCTGGCGGTGAAGTGTCCTGCTCAAGGTCACAGAGAGCCCAGGGTACAGCCAGGCGAGGGCCCAGGAATCCTGATGGCCCTCCTGTGCCTTCCCTTCCACGACCTCATCTTGTCCTTCTATCTCCTCTCCAGGCTTATTGAGTGTCTGGCCACTTTGCTGTCAAAAAAGATGAAATTCAAAATCAGATTCCAGTTTTTGTTTTTTTTTTACTGTAATTAGATGGCAGCCACTGGGGGAAGAATGCCTCTGTTTACCTTCTTTCCTGGGCAGCCAGCTCAGAAGCAGCCCATCCTGTATTGGAAAGCCATGTTCCATCATATACTAGCTGTGTGACATTGGAATAATTAGCTTTTCTTTCGTTCCATTTCTTATAAGTAAAATGTGAAAATAACCTCACATTGAGAGGATTCTATGAGGTATTGCATATAAAATGCTTAGCACATGCTAAGTGCCCAATATGTGGTAGCAATTATTTTATTGTTGTTGCTGTTGTTACTGTTATATCCAATGGCCATTTCTCATTGTTTGGGGGAAAGTCTGTGTGCAAGAAAAAGCCTATGATTGGTGTGAGAGTCAGAGTGAGTTGAACTGTACACTTTCCTTTGCCCCACCTCCCTGTCCTCACCCCTCTAGTCCTGCATCAACCTGAAGGGAAAGAAATGGAAGCCAGGAGTAGGGCAGAGGGCAGGGGACCTTGCAGGCAGCCCCAGGAGACAAACAGGACGACCTACCTAGCTGGTAATGAGTTGAGCTGTGCTCTAGGGAAACCATCCACCTCCAAATTCTCCTAAAAGCTCCTCTAGAGGCACCCTCATGAGAAGAATTTGCAGCAGCTTGGCCCCCTGAGTTGAAACACAACACACAACATGCATACACACACTCACACACAGAGAATGACAAGCAAACTGACAGGTGCACAAAGAAATGAGGCCAACACGCAGATTCAAGCACACGGGCAGATTTACACAGATTGACAGAGCAACACGCACAGGCCCAGGACAGGCCGGCACACAGACAGACACACGCAAGATTTGTACTGAGACTGCCTGCCACACAAAGAAACCAGGACAGGCACCCCTCAATCCATTCCCATAGGCAGAATTGCTGGGGAACAGGCTTAGACACACAGCAGTGCAAGGACAGGCATAGACATGGAAAGTCACACACACAGTGACAGATACCCAGACACAGGAAACCACACACACACATATATAATTCACACTGAGACCAACAGTCAGGCACCCACAAATGAAAGAATACTCCTATATGATCACTGAAGGGGAAAAGAGGGGAGAACAAAGTGAGGGAAGGGGGCAAAGGAGACATAAAAAGAACACACTGGATGAGGGCACAGGGAGACAGAGCAGGACATGCCAGCAGAGGTGCCTGCCAGCAGGGTACAAAAGAGACAGAGGTGCCACGGCCTTCCTCTTGGCCAGTGCCAGGACCCAGATGTGACAAAGGAAATGTAGGCTGGGTGGCTGTGTGGTGAGGGAGCTGGAGCTGTCCCTGCTGCTGATCTATTAGGGGTAGGGGTAGGGGCTTTCATCCTAGGGCCAGACAAGGTCCTACTGTCTTGGGGTGGGGGTGGGGGGATGGGCTGCCTGAGAGACAGTGGGTGAGGGGCTCCTGGGACTCCTGCCAAGCCCCATGAAGCCAGGACTGTATTCTGGATCAGTCCTGCAGCCTGAGCCCAGGTGAGATGCACACCCCTCTTCCCACAGGAGATCAATCTCTCTATTTTTGATGCCTTCAGTACCCAAGGGGTTAAACGCCTGGCTAATGGAGATGGAGGCCACTTTGGGGGAATAAATAGGGTTAAATAGAACTGGGCTTATCTCCCAGAGCAGGCAGCAACATGGGGGTGGGGCACAGAGCCCTTGAATTAATGGCCTGGAAAGCCAACATCATGAGCATCATTTCGGGGCTGAATGATCACAGACAGGGGAACCCCCCCCACCCCCCCACCCCCCCACCCCCCGCCGCTTCCCTTTCCAAAGCAAGTTCTGTCTGTGGGCCTTTTCCTGCTGTAAGGACAGGCACTGGCTCTAGAAATCATCCTCCCCTCTTCAAGCTGGGGCATTGGTGAGACTTCCTTGCAGCTGCATGCCCACCTGACCCAAACCCAAACCCAATTCCCTAAGCCTGTGCCCACAGGCACAAGGGAGGAGAGGGGCCGTAAGGTTGAGGGCTCCACGTGGGCAGCCCAGGCCCGGAACAAAAACCCTGATTCTTCGGCCTTTGGTGAGAAAAATCAGGTGGGACCGTGGAGGGTGTAGGTGCTGCCTCTCTGACTCAGGGTAAAACAGTAAAATACAATAATGACTTTGTAAATAGTAGCAGTTTCCCCAGCTGAGGCAGTGAGCAGCCCACCTCTGGAGGCTTGCAGGTGGAGGCTGGATATCCTGTCAGAGATCATATCCGGGTGAGTCCTGCCTCAGGGCAAGGGAAGCTGGCTTTCATGACTTCTGGGCCTCTCGGTGAAGCCTTCTGTGCACATGGCTCTAGGAAAGGCCAAAGGAACAGGGGACATGGGGACCCAGGCCTGGTCCTCAGAAGCCTTTGAAACTAGGAAAAGCTGCCTGGAACTGAGAGAGGAGCTCTGGACCAGACGTGGTGGGTGAGATCAATGGTTTCTGCCCTCCTGTTATGCTGGGAAGCAGGGAGCATGGTGACTTCCTTCCCCACTGGGTCCCTAGCACATAGTAAACACTCAATAAACATTTGTGGGGTTGAATTAAATTGATGTAACAAAACCATTCTCCCCCCCTCCCCGCCCCCCCCCGCCCCACCCATGAACTTTTAGTATCATTGTTTGAGGAAATACACACAATGGCCAAAATCCAGCTCTGAATTCTGTCACTCTTCCAAATGGATTTTCCTTTGTGCTCACATCACCTTCTACATAGTTGAAAGCCAGTCATACATACCTGTGTGAGATGTGATTTTTGTTCAGAGCGGGCTTGGGGTGCACACTCAGGTTCACCACTCTGCACCCCCAGGAATTTGTGAGTCACCGGTTATAACAACTGGGAGTGACAGTGTTGGGGAGGCTGTGACTCCAGTGAACCCTGTGATAAGGACCTTGGACTCTAGGAGTACAAAGGGGCTGTGGGTCTGATCTGGCTCAAACCTGTTGGTGCAGAGCTAACCTTTGTTGAGTACTCTTAGTGTGCCAAGCACTGTTGAGCACTCGGGATTATCTTCTTAAATTCACACAATCCTTAGGTTAGTCCATTGTCATTTTAGGAGGTTGTAGGCAGGAACTGCAGCACTGAACATGGGGAGGTGGTGATGGATGGGCACAAGCAGGGGGAAGGGGGAGGTTGGAGGGATAGTTATGGGGGTCGAGGTGTTGGATTATTTGGGCCAGGGAAGCTGGGGGTGATCCTTGCTAGAAGGATCAAGGGTTAGCCTTTGCTGGTCAACACCTTCCCTCACGCAGATCTAGGATAACCTACCTCACGGTGCTGTGGGCCAAATTGTGCCTCCACCTCCCCAAATTCGTTATGATGAAGCCTTAACCCCAAATGCAGTTGGAGATAGGGCCTCTAAGGAGGTAATTACGGTTAAATGAGGCCATAAGGATGGGGCCCTGGTTTGACTGGATTAGTGTCTATAGAAGAAGAGATTCCAGAAGAGAGCTCACTTGCTCTCTCCGACCTGTGAAGGCACAGTGAGAAGGCAGCCACCTTCAGGCCAGGGAGAGAGTCCCCACCAGAAACCAACCTGCCAGACCTTGATCTTGGACTTCCAGCCTCCAGAGCTGTGAGAAAATAAATGCCTGTCTTGTAAGGGACCTAGTCTGTGGTGTTTTGTTATGGCACTCGAGCTGACTAAGACACTGAAGGCCTCTGCCAGCCCCGGACCAGCACTAGCTCAGGAGCCAAAGATTCTTCTAGGTCACAACCCCTTTGGACATCTGATGAGGCTGAAGATCCTCTCTCCAGAAACACACACAGAACGTTGCGCCGTTTCAAATCCTCTGTAGCCCATGCGTGATGTGTCCCTGGCCTCCAGCCTCAGAGCCCAAGGTAGAACTTTTGTTTTCTTCCAGTTCTGCTGAGAGCTGGATTCAGGTGAGATATCAACGTTAACATTTAATAAATACTTATTCTAGGATAAGTGCTTTACATGTGTTCCCTCATTATTGCCTTACAGCATCCTGTGACTTGGGTTGGTTTCATGCCCGTTCACAGATAAGGACGCTGGAGTACAGAAAGGTTAATTATTTGCCCAAAGTCTTGCAGCTAAATAATGGCGGACCCAGGATGCAAACCCCAGATCAGAGCTGCCCTTATAAACTCAGCTCTCCAGGTGAGTCTGCCAGGAAGGCCTTGGGCCTCGGGCACCAGGGAGAGGCTGCAATCCAGATCTGACTCCCACTGGCCACACAGATCTCATGTCTGTTCTCAGGCATTCTCTCTGCACTGACTGCCATAAGTGTCTACCCAGGCGACCCTCATGTTCCTGTTGACCACCTGGGCAACTCCTCTGGGACAGGGGGGTGGGGTGCACAGGGCAGGTATAGAGCAGATGCTTGTGGATTTCACTGAAGTCTTGGTGAAGTCTGGCCTCTGAGGGCTGAACTCTGTGTCCTGGGCTCTCCAGCCCCAAGAGCACATGGCTCTTCCCACAGGATGGCTTAGCCCTGCACGGCTCATAAAGGTTCCTGGGACATGGATTGTTTTCTAACCTGGGATGTGTGAGCTCTCACCCAGAATTAATTAATTTTATATTATTTTATGTCTTATAAAAATCTTCCAGCAGATTCTGGTTCTCTTGGAAGACCAAATACTGCTTTAATTGTCATGGGCCTCATGACAAAAGAACAGAGGGGGGCTAAATGCTGAAGCATACAGAACCATGCTCACTGTGCAAGTGGCGATTTAATTTTAGCAACACATCATCCATCACATTAAATGAATTGTGTTATTTTGAAATTTCTGATTTTGTAGCTTTCTTTGTATCACATTGGTGCATGGTCTTAGCTTTTCCATTTGTATGGAGCTAAAAGGATAAGGTTTTATATTTAGCTTTATGTTTGTACATATTTTAGTAAAATTGTAATAAAGATAATTTGTCAAATGTTGGGAGGGGGCTGTAGATTTATTTTTCCCCTTTAAAAATGGCTCATGTATTACTCAAGTGTGAGAAGCATGCGTTTAATTCATTCTGACCAAGGAGAAAATAAGCTTCACACATTGGTGCCCCACACACAGCCCCTGCCACCTGGACGGGTCCCCATCCGTGGTTCTGCTCCCCCACTGTTGCCTTCAAGGGGAAATATGACAGCGTAATGAACAGTTGTACGACGTGGTATAAAAAGGCAATTAAGGGAACTATTGGACTGGGACAAGCCAGTGTGACCTGGTTAATAGCTCTGAGCCGAGCTGGGCTGTGGGGAGGAGGAGTGTGAGGAGGGGGAGGGGCTTTCTGTTTTACAGTGAGGGGCTCAGGCTCTTCCACCCACTGCCTGCCAGGTACCCAGGGCAGCAAGGCTGGCCTCATGATCAATGGCTCCAGGGGCAGCCTGAGGTTGGTTCAGATTTCAGCTCTGGAGTCAACTCTGCCACTCCTGGGTGAGTGACTGGCACAGGTGACTCAGGGTCTCTCAGCCTCAATTTACTCATCTGTTAAATGGGGATAAAAATTATTGTTCTAAAACCATGCCTTGGCAGTGCGAGGAAGGGTTGGGACATTCATGGTTAAACTGGGCAGTGCCCAGAGTTGTACGTGGAGTCCAAAGGAAGATGTGGAGGAGGCTTTTAGTTTGTGTTCAATTCAATACAACACAATCTGTGGGTGTGTGCATGCATGTGTGTGTTTGTGTGTGCGTGCCTGTGTTCTAATCAGCTCATCAGGCTCCCACCCTCCTCGGGATGGGATGTGAGTTCTTTGATCAGATCTCTGGAGTTGCCCATGTGGTCATTCATCTTGAGGTGACTCCTCCCCCTTTGGACTCTCTCTCATCTCTTCAGCTGCTCAGTACCTATTCTTTCCAAATGCCCCTATTTGTGAACTACCTTTGGCATGTGCCACCTTTCAGGATGGAGACAGAGAGAAACACTTTCTGCCCCATTCAGTAGCTTCACAGTGTTGGTGGAGGATTAATGAAACATCACACAAAAGTGGGTAGTGAAGCACCCAGCACATAGTAAATGCTCAATAAAAACTAGTATGTTTATTGTTGTCTCAACTGGAAAAGCTCTGGGTTTATATGTAACACCTAGCACAGTGCCTGACACATAGTAGATGGTCAATAAATGTTTGCTGACTGAATTAATGAGTGAAACCTTACTTGGTTCCATTATCTACTATCTGTGATTATACAGCAGCCTTGGGCAAACTACGGCCCGGGGGCCGGATCCGGCTGTTCTATCCGGTTCTCTTGCTCTCCCCTCCGCTCCTTTACTTTGAATTTATATTAGTTCACAGAAACACTCCACCCATGCTTTTGTTCCAGCCCTGCGGTCCAGTTTAAGAACCCATTGTGGCCCTCGAGTCAAAAAGTTTGCCCACCCCTGTTATACAGTAACCCTTCTCTGGGCTTCAGTTACTCAGCCAAATAGGGATATGATTCTGCCCCCATAGTCAAATATATGCCTTGCAAACCATGGGAACTGGTTCTATTCACCTTCACCCCACCCTCACTCATCTATGCCTGGCACTTGGATATCTGAGAATGGGGTGGCAGGGGAGAAACCCTGTCCCCAACATGTGTTTATCCTAAAACAGGAAACCGGTGGTGCATAATTAGTCATCAAGGCCCCCATTCCCCACCCCACAGCCTCAGATGGAAGAGGCGCTGAGAGCCAGCCCAGTAACACAAAGGAGCAATCAGGCGTCCTTATGGCTCATTAGGGTGGGCTTGGTGATTGGCTGAGAAGCCCCAGCCTGCTCCTCATTCAAGATGAAGGGGGTCTGAGCTAGTCCACTGGAAACCCAGTCCCTCAGCTCCTCTCCAGTGCTGGATCCCAAGGTGGGGGGAGGGGGGGCGGGCTCTTGGAGGCAGGTGTGGCTCAGAAAGAAACCCTGTCACCCAGAGCCACGGGGCCCTCCAGGTCTATGTGGTGGCATCCCCAGCCACTGAAGGCTGCATCTCTGGGCATGATGCTTACCTGGGAGAGTTCTAAAACCAAGTCTGGCCTTCTCAGTCACCCAGCTGTCCCCATGATGAAGTCCAAACTCACCCGCTCCCCAACTCACAGCCACAAGGCACTGTGTGTCCTGACCCCAGTGGGTCTGAGCGGCCTCCTCTCCAGCAGTTCCTCTCTGTTCCCAGCCCACTCCCACGGACTCTCATTTCTGTGGTTCAGAACGCACACTTAAAGGCAGGCAGACTTCTTGCCTGCCACCTCTAGCCCCAGTAGCCACTACCAATTCCATCCCTCCTCCATCCTGGGAGGATGCACAGGCGACTGACAAAAGGCTTGGAGTTCAGAGAAACAATTTTGAAAAGCTCAGGGCTTCTGGGAATTTACCTAATGCTTTCTGGTCCGAGATCAATAGGTGAGGAGATTACCAAGCCCTTAATTAAGTCCTTCAGAAGATGAGCTGTAACTAGGTATTAACTAAGTATTCCTTTCCCTCCACTGGCTTCAAGCAAGGGGGTGGTTTCTTATTCAGCATTTTCTTGGAGAGAAATTTCCTATATCTTTTTATTTTCCTTTCCTTTCCTTTTTTTTTAATTTCATATGGTTCAGAAATTTTTTAAAATTATATAAAATGTGTAGAGTGGAAAGTCTTTCTCCAACTCCTGCTTCCCATACACCCATCCTCTGATCCTCCCCTAAGTACCCTTACTGTTTTCTTAAGTAGCCTTCCATTTGCCTACACCACAAGTTCAAAATGTAAACAAATACAAATACATATTCACACTGTCTTTTCCTTTTTTTTTTACACAAAAGGTAGCACATTCTACACCTTATTGTATACTCTTGTTGTGTTCCCCCCACCCCCCCACACACACTTAATTTATCTTTGGAGATCTTTTACAAAGAATATAGAGATTATTCAGCACTCTAAAGGAACTGAGAATAGATAGCTCTCTAATTATTTCTCCTTCACTCTTCATCCTCTAAAGCTTAGATATGCCATTCATTCATTCATTCATTCCTTTATTCAATCTTCACCAAGCCCTGATTCTGTGCTGGACCCCCTGTAGGGTGTGGGGGTGGCAGAAATGAAGTAACCCAGTCCCCTCGCCTCTGGTGCTCCTCAGGCTCAGAGGCTGCAGGGAGACAAGGCTCACTAGAAAGCCATGAGTGGAGGAGAGGCATCCCTGGCTCGCTCTTTTAAAAAATATATATTTATTGATTTCAGAGAGGAAGGGAGAGGGAGAGAGAGAAAGAAACATCAATGATGAGAGAGAATCATTGATCGGCTGCCTCCTGCACACCAGCAACTCAGGTATGTGCCCTGACCAAGAATCAAACTGTGACCTCCTGGTTCATAGGTCGACGCTCAACCATTGAGCCACCACGGCCAGGCCCTGGCTCACTCTAGCTGTGTATGACTTGTCTTTTATATTTCCCCCATTTTAGGGCAAAGATTTTTCAACAAGATTGGGGAATTTCTAAAAATCTCTAGCAAGGGTGTCTGAGTTTTATAAAAGCAAATTCATCATCAGAATTTATATGGCTCCTTTAGGAACAAGCAAAATTTCCCATTATGTTCTTAATATAAAAAAAAACAACACAGAAAATGATGCCCAACTCAACTGCTGACTGGTGAGGGGCATAGAGGCAGAACGAGAAGATTCAAAATGTGCCTGAAATTTTGTGAATGAAATGTTCCTCATTACATGTGCGTAGGGTGCAAATAGTATGCACATATTATGATCCACTTTAAAATAGTGCATTTAATATTTTCAAGTTGTAGAACAGGTTATAGCAGCACCTACCCTCTAAAGCCCCATAGCTTCCATTTATTGAACACTTCCCCTCAAACACTGTCCCAGCACCTTTATGAGAGGAGTATGACTATCACCACCACTTGGTAGGTGAGGAAACTGAGGCACAGAGAAGTTAAGCACCTTGCCCCGGGGGAACGAGTAAGGGACACAAGTGGGTCTGTCTCATTTCAGGTCCTGTGCTCCAGCCACTACATGATACCATCCCCTGAGAGCCCATGTCATCTCTCTGGGCCTCCACCTTTGTCATCTGTAAAACAGATAAAAACTACATCAAAGGACTGACTCGAGGATTTAGGGACAATACTTGTAAAGTATGGAGGTCACTGCCCAACACACTGCCATTAATATCATCTAAGATTAATATCATCCATACTCCTATAACTCGGGCTGCCAGGAAAGGACCATTCTGAGCAGGGGTCTGAGAAGACTGTGCGTGTCTGAGGCCAAGAGTCAGGGACAGGTGAGGGATGAGGAGAAGCTCATTGCTTTAATAAACTCACCTCTGTGTCTCCGCCCCCTTTCCTGGCCCCCTGGACTCCATCCTCTGCTGAATGGGTCAGGGTCCCTCTGGGCAGAGGAGTCTGTTTTGGTCCCATTTCCATTACACACTTGGCTGAGCAGAGGGGAAGGGGAGCCAACGCCCCCGGCGCCAGGCCGTAATTAATTGTCTATTTGGACTCCTCCTGTGGCCTGGAGCGGGATGTGGCACAGCTCCCGCCTGGGCCTGGCTGGCTGATGCTGAGAGGAGAGTGTCTCTGTTCATCCTGCCTCCACTGTCTCCTCCGAATCCAGGCCCAGGCCAGTTGGGGAGGGATCATGGCAGAGTGGAGACCACTTCTGTCCGCTTTGATAAAAGGACCTTGCAGGCCTGGCCAGCGCTACCTCTGTCTTGTGGCTCTCTTAAGGTAGTAAGTGATGCTTTGCTTTAGCCTTCGAGAAGCAGCTCCAGTGAAGGGGAAAGCATCCGACACTCAGTTTTGGGATCTGGGATTTGTCCCGGCTTTTCCATCCGGTGGCTGTGTGACTTTGGGCAAGGCATCTGCCCTCTCTGAGAGTGCAACCACTTTCCTCCTCTGGAACACGGGGCGGAGGGGAGGCTGTAACACTCTTGTGGACTTGAGTTTTTTGTACCTTTCTCTTGGAGAAACCTGCTTTCCTCCTCTCTTCATAATTATCCTCCTTAATACGTATGATATGGGTGGGGCTAACCCTGCAAACCCCAGAAACAGAGATGTGAGCCAGGCCTAGACATCAGATTCTCTGTGAGGCTTTTTTTTTGTCTAGCACAGTAGAGAAAATAATTCCTCTGTTACTTACAACCTAAAGAGGCCTGGATAATACAATCGCTACCTACTATTGAAGGTAGTAGGCGTGAGCTATAGACACAATGTAGCTGATAGTATTTTGCAAGCCTCAGGCCACATGGTAGATCTTTGAATAACATCACCATCATCACCTGGGCCTGTAGGATACAGGGGTGAGTTTATCTGGTCAAAGCCAGAGCTATGGGAGTCCCGCCTGCACCAAACATTGGGAGCCTGAACCTCATCTCACGCCCATGCATGTGTCTTGGTTCTCACCCCCCCAGTGTCTGCTCATCCAGCCCACCCTTCTCTGTACAGGGCAGAAGCTGAGGTGGCCCTGGGGCATGCTGGACCACTTCTTGTCCATTTACCTGGAAAAGGCTCATCCCTCTCCTCCTTCAATCTTTCCTCAATTGCCACCTTCTTACCATGGGCACCCATACGTCCTATTCCTTGTCTTGGATTTCTGTTTCTCCGTGGCACTGATTACCACCTGATCTAATACACATTGCAATTATTTATCTTCTTTATTATCAGTCTCCCCCAAGAGAAGGAAGGGCCACGAGGGCAGGAGTTTATTACGTTGTGCACTGGTGTATCCCAGCTCCTAGAACAGCGCCTCTCACGTGGTAGGGGCTCAATCAGTAGTTGCTGAATGAGTGAGTGAATGAATGAAATTTGCTGCATGGTGGAGGCTATGCTAGGGGGAAGCACAGGGACACAGGGTATCTACCCTGCTCTGAAGGGACTGAGTTCAGGGAGGCTCCCTGGAGGAGAAGCAATCCAAGATTTCCACAAGACTCACAGGAGGAGGCTGGGCCTCCATTTAGCCACTTGCACACAGGGCCACTCTTGGAGCAAGGTTGTGGCTCAGTGGGTGATGTGGATAGCCAGGACTTACGTGGGGCCTATGAACAATGAAGGCAGTAGAAATAGTCCCAGCCTCTACATTTTGGTCCCATGGGTGGCATGAGGTTTCCTAGTTCTTTTTTTTTTAAATATATTTTTTATTGATTTTTTACAGAGAGGAAGAGAGAGGGATAGAAAGTAGAAACATCGATGAGAGAAAGACATTGATCAGCTGCCTCCTGCACGCCCCCCACTGGGGATGTGCCCGCAACCCAGGTACATGCCCTTGACCGGAATCGAACCCGGGACCCTTCAGTCCACAGGCCGACGCTCTATCCACTGAGCCAAACCGGTTAGAGCAAGTTTCCTAGTTCTTTTCATCTAGGTCCAAATTGGCCCCTTGTATAGGTGAGGGGGCCGACTACAGCTGGTAGGAGCTGGGGAAGCAGGCCTGACACCAGCAGGTGTGCAAAGTGGCTTTGAAGGGGAAGGAAGACCAATGAGGAGGCAAGTGCAATCTTCCAGGTGGCAACAAAGTTGGTCCTGGGACGATGGCAGAGGGGCAGGAAGGAAGTGACCTCCATGCTGGGGACTGACATGTCAACAAAGCCAGGCTTAGTCCCTGCCCTCATGGAGCTTGTGGTGGGGAGCTGTGTGCATGGAGTGCTGAGAGGAGAGGTTCAGGGGCAATGACAGCCATTGCTGGGGAGCGTGACCCAGTGGAGAAAGCAGAGGTGCACAGTGCTCCTGGAGGAGGAGCTGACAATGCATCGTGGACCCGGAGGACAAGGAACAATGCCTGTCCTTGAGGCTCAGCTCACGTGGTACCTTTTCCAGAAACTGTCGCTGGCCTCTGTGCAGAGGCACATGCTTCCTTCTCTGTGATCCCGTTTCGTATCACTTGGGACATGGCTGGTGGTACTTACTTAGGTGTCCACAAGCCCCAACAGATGGGCCCGTCCAAGACTATGGCCCTGACCCATTTGCCTCTGTCCCCCTCCCCCAACCGCAGCTCCTGGTGCTGGCAAAGAGTCAATGTCACTGTGTTGTCACGGATCACAGATCTTAGGTGAGCTTCCCCTCAAAGCAAGGACTTGGGTGCAAGTGGTTGATTTGGGAGATGATCCCAGGAAGCAGGTGAGGAAGGCGGAGGGAGAAAGCCAGTGGAGGAAGGGCTGGCTAATGAGTGAGTTGCCCACTGTAGACAGTTGGGCTCTTTCCTCTGATGAATCATGCAGAATGAACCTCAGGATTGTCCCACCAAGGGAAGGGGAGCCTGGAGTGTTGGTCCACTGACTCCAGTCTCATAGGATGAGGGTCCCCGCCCACACCCCCCAGCACTTCCAGGTTATGTGGCACCAGGAAGAGCCTTCAGGGTGAGAAGAAGAGGGAACTAGGCACTGAGATGAAAGCTGCCAGTGGCCCTGGAACTGTCTATGGAGCCCGGAGATGAGCTTGGAGGTGGCGGAGGGAATGTGGGGAAGGGCATCAACGGCCTGCTCCCATCCCACTCCCGATCCCAGCGCTCACCAAGCCACTCTGCAACTTTCTGAGTCAGACACAGCTGCAACATTTTTCTCCCATGTTGCCCTGAGCAGGCATCAGCTCATCAAGGGGGCATATTTGTTGTTCTAGGGAAGACCATGGACCCATAGATCAGACCCAGAACCCTCCCCCCACTTCAGCATTGGGCAAAAGGCTGCAATGGCGCTGTGTGTACAGAGACATGCTGAGACAGTCACTGAAATGACCCCAGAATAAAGCCAACCGTGTACTCCCAGGAGCTGGCCTCTGGGCAGCTGGATCCCTCGTAGCGGGGTCTTTTCCATGCAGTACATCCTGTAGGAAGTTGCCAAGGCAGATGGTGGGACTGCCCCGGGAGACAGGCTGGGTTTACCAAAGAGCAGCGGCATCTGACTGCGCAGACTCAGCTTCCAGACAACGTGAGGAGGAATCCCATCCAGGTGGAGCTGGAGGCTGCAGCAGATCCCGCCAGCCTCGTGCTGCCTTCCCAGGTCAGAGGCTGAGGGCGGCCCTGGAAGGTGCTTTTGAGTGCAACTTCTGGCTCCAGGCCTGGGGGCCACAGACTGTGGCCTCAAACACATTGTGGAGGTGGAGACTTCGAAGGATCAACCACATTGATTAGTCACCTCAAAGGCCAGAGAGAACCCTCACCGCTCATTCCTCAGAGGGCTTGAGCCCCACTGTCCAGCATTGGGGGAAGGCTGAGATGTGTTGTATGTACTGAGAATTGGTGGGAAGAGTGGGGGGTAATCCTCAACCTCTGAGGCTGGGAGTCAGCGGATCAGTGCTTGGGGATATGTGCAGAGCACTGACCATGCCTATTACATCACCCTCTCCATCTTCCCTCCCCTTTCTCCTTTCTTCCTCTTTTGCTTTCTGCCTCTCACCTCTAGATTCTTACTGTGCCTCATCTTCTCAGCATCTTTTCCTAGGGTGCCTGGAATCCAGTGTTTCTTAAAGTGTGGTCCCTCGACTATCCAGGATTCTTATTCAAAATATAGATACAGGGTCCTGCCTCAGCCCTAGTAAAGCAGAACCTTTGGTTATGGCCTGGGAAGCTGCATTTAAACAATATCCCAAATGATTCTGATGCGCGAGGAAGCTGCTGCTCTAATCCACTACATTCTGGTGGCAACAGGGATTTGCTGGTCAGTTCTGGAATCTCCAGACCCCGCCCTGGCCCCCACCTGACCACCTGCCTCCTGGGGCTTGGTTGACACTGAGATCACCTCACTTCTCTCCAGGCTCCAGCTACTTCCCTGTATGTAGCATAATACCCAATGCACAGAGTTACACACAGTCATACCATTATTCAAGTGACTTTTTACATGACCAGACAGCATAATATAGCTATGTACAGACTCTGTGACAATTTTACAGTGTGTGCGCACGCAAACACACACACAGATGTCTCACAGTGAGCCACCAAATCACACACAGCAATGTACCATCTCACAATAACACGGCACGCATATTGTAACAGCATGGAAAAGGACACTTTAGAGCCTTCTGGTGACATAGCTTCACACCACACATTACAGCTGCACAGCAAGACAGAAACACACACACACACACACACACACACACACACACACACACACACTCAAACCACAGCAGCACACATGGACTCTTACATTCTTACATACTGGCCCCAGAGAAGCACAGACATGGCCATCCATGGTCCTGGCCATAACATAACACATCCTGCCGAAATAACACGCCATCTTACAGCCTCTCTGCACCCCTGTAGCACACAGTCCAACTGGACTGATTCAGCCACAGCCAGACAGAGCAGGGCAGGCATGGGGCTGCAATGGAGACGATGCCAGAGAAAAGGTTGGCTTTGTTTGAACAGATGTCTGCTAAAGGAGCTGGGGTGTTATTCAGCCGCTTTCATGAGCTGTTGGATTCCAGTAGCTCCAAGCCTGAGGGATTCATTAGTGGCCCCAGAGCAATTGCTCCTCCTTCACACTCTCCACCCTCACTGACTTTCACTTCCTTGCCACAGCAGCCAGCCGCCAGCCCCACTGCCAATGTCCTATTTGAACAAGAAGGGCAGAAGCCAAGCAAATATTTGTGTCTTCAGGCCTCACTTGGCACTGCCTGTGGTGGGGTTTCCTTCTGAGATCTAGACTAACCCATTGCCAGGCAGATTTTGCTCGACTTGGCCTGGGCAGGAGGTGGGGGCCAGGCTGAGATCTGTCCGGGACCTCTCCTGTTATGCTGGGATGATCCTTCTCCCTCTCTCCCCGCACTCACCACACTGCCTCCTTCTCTGTTGACAGCTAGCCTCTCCCAAGAGTGGTCTACACCAGCTGTCTCATCTCCCATCATCTCCCAACCCGCTGTAATCTGGGACCCACTCAACATCGCCCAAATGCCTTCATCCAGGGCCTCTAATGTCATCCTTATGCTCCACAGCCACTTGGTGGCCTTCACAGTTTGGGCCCAATTCTGCCCTCCCACATCGATAGAAGCATACACCCATCTCCTGCTTCTTTTCCTGCCCCTTAGCTTGCCCCTTCCCATCTCCTTCCCCAATGCTTTCTTGGCTGCTGCCCTTAGATATGGTACTCCCCAGCTCTCTAGGTGCTCCCAGAAGAACCTGAGAGCTCCCACACCCCTTGCCTTCTAGGACCCCTTCTGTTGGTGGTCAAGTGCAGTGGCTGAGAGCACTACTCCCTAGATTGCCTTGGTTCAAACCCTTGCTTTGGCATTTGCTGTCTGTGTGGCCTTGGAGATGTTGCTTTGCTTTTGTGTGCCGTGGTTTTCTCATCTGTAAAATGGAGGAGGGAGGGGGAATGATAACTTTTGGGCTTTGTAATGGTTAAGTGAGTTGATATATGTAAAGTGGTTAGGACATGCCCAATACATAATAACTGCTGTATAAGGGCTGACTGCTATCATTACCGTGACATGGTGATAACTTACACACCTGCATTTGTAATAAAAGAGAAATATGCTGTGGTAGCTAGCCTCATGGAGCTGAAATGCAAAGGGAAACAAAGACTAACAGATGGCCCCCCAAACACAGGCAGATGTGACTGAGAAACTCCCAGGTTATGAATAAGCACAGGGTTGTCCCCTTGACCTATCTCACCAATGGGATATTGTGAAAGTGACAATAGGTGACTTCCCGGACTGGATCAGGAAAGACCTGCAGTTTCCACCTTGCTCTGTCTCAGACCACAGGGTCTGGGGGCAGCCGGTTGCCCTGTTTCAAGGACACTCAGGCAGCCCTAGGGAGAGGCCCATGTGCAGAGGGATTGAGGCCTTTCACCAACAGCCAGAGTCAATTTGCTCTCCAGGTGGGTGAGTCCTCTTGGAAGTGGATCCTCGGTCCCAGTCAAGGCCTCAGATGACAGCTGACATCCTGACTGCAACCTTATTGAGACCCAAACCAGAACCTCCCAGCTAAGCCAATCCTGAATTCTTTTTTATTTTTAATCCTCATCCGAAGATATTTTTTCATTGATTTTTAAAGAGAGTGGAAGAGAAAGAGTGAAAGACAGAGAAAAATATCGATGTGAGAGAAACACATAGATTGGTTGCCTCCTGCACACTCCCCGACCAGGGCCCGGGCCAGGGAGGAGCCTGCAACCAAGGTACATGCCATTGACTGGAATCAAACCCAAGACCTTCGGTCCCCAGGCTGATGCTCTATCCACTGAACCAAATCAGCTAGGGCCCAATGCCGAATTCTTAATTCACAGGAACCGTAAGAGAGAAGAAATATTTATTGTTGTTTTAAGCTACATGTTTGGGATAATTTTTTTTCATCCAGACATAGATAATATACCCACATTTTCCAATTCAGCATTCTTAAGAAGTGACAAAAACCAAGATTCTTTTATACTATTTTGCCCATTGGAGAAACCTTCCCAATCTTCATTCATACCTCTGTTCCTCCAATTGAACACTTGAACTCTATCCCTTATCTTGATGTGGGACAAAGGTTGATGTATGGCTTGAAGGTAACGTAAGAGTTTATCTAATAAGTGGGCACTTGTCTTCAGGAAATACATGGACTTCTTGAAATTGTCAATGGAATGTATGTGCAAGGGTATCCTCTGAGGAGAGTCCATAGCTTCAATGAAATTTCCAAAGGTGTCAGGACACTAAAATATCTAGAACCACTGATCCAATGCAGCACCCATTTAAAAGATGGGAAGACTGAGACTCACCTGAGATTGTCCAGTACCGTTGTCGGCAAACTGCGGCTTGCGAGCCACATGCGGTTCTTTGGCCCTTTGAGTGTGGCTCCTCCACAAAATACCACAGCCTGGACGAGTCTATTTTGAAGAAGTGGTGTTAGAAGAAGTTTAAGTTTAAAAAATTTGGCTCTCAAAAGAAATTTCAATCATTGTACTGTTGGTATTTGGCTCTGTTGACTAATGAGTTTGCCGACCACTGGTCCAGTAAGACCGTATCAGAGGCAAGACTGGGAACCATATGTTGTGGGAAATGGTCTCCTCTGCACTAATGCCACATACAGTGTCCAGCTGTGGGCAAACTACGGCCTGTGGGCTGGTTCCGGCCCGTTCGGCTGTTCTATCCGGCCTGCGGAGCCGAAAGAGCGGAGGGTTCTCTTGCTCTCCCCTCTGCTCCTTTACTTTGAATTTATATTAGTTCACACAAACACTCCATCCATGCTTTTGTTCCGGCCCTTTGGTCCAGTTTAAGAACCCATTGTGGCCCTCGAGTCAAAAAGTTTGCCCACCCCTGGAACCTCACTGTTCAGAAGACCTAGTGGACTGTTCTTTGCAGAGATGTAGAAAGCAAGATATAAGACCAAAAGATTCAGGGAAGCTTTTTTAGTGGAGGCTTAAGAATGAGGTGTTAGCCCCAGGTGGTTTGGCTCAGTGGCTAGAACATTGGCCTGGGGACTGAGGGGTCCGGGTTTGATTCTGGTCAAGGGCACATGCATGCTTGATCCCCAGTTGGGGGAGTGCAGGAGGCAGCCGATCAATGATTCTCTCTCATCACTGATGTTTCTATCTCTCTCTCTCCCCCTTCCTTCCTCTTGAAATCAATAAAAAAAAAAAAAAAAAAAAAAAAAAAAAAAAAAAAGAAGAAGAAGAAGAAAGAAAGAAAAAAGAATGAGGTGATAGGAACACTTAGCACACCAAATATAAGAGCCAAGAGTAAATAGGATTGGATAAAGCCTGGGGCTCTAGCAGAGAACTAATGCATGTTTTCGTTACCATAGTCTCTCTAGAACCCAGCACCGTGCTCAATAACAATGTATTGGATCAATAAATGAATGAGTGAGTGAATAAATGAGGGCAGCAGCAGGACTCCCTAGCAGCCTCTGTGGGATAAGCAGGTGGAAAGAGAACTTCTTATATGTTATCATCCATTAATACCTGCTCTAGAGATAACATGATTAACTCCAGAGAACAGGGGTCAGAGAGTGGGTGCATAATGGGGGCCAGGGTTCCCCGGGTGACAGAAGGAACTCGGGGGGCCTGCTGGGAGAAGGGGGGCTTGCTGAGGTGAAGGGGTCAGAGACAAGCTTCAGGCCCTGCTGCTTTGTCCTGGAGGCTCTGTGCAGGCCCCTCCCTCAGTGGAGGGGCTGCTCATTGTTCCCTTATCTCTGGAAGCCAGTGACAGCCAGTCATCCAAGGCTGCTGATCAGCGGCATTGTTATCACCCTGTGCCTGTCACCGGCCAGGGCTGTGGGGCTGTTCATTTCTGATGAACACCACCTGAGCGCCAGAGGGAATCTGTTCTTGGCCTTATCTCTGGCCTGTGTATCCTGCTTGGGCTCCACGTTCATGATCCCAGTGGAGCCATCACTGTGCCAATAGCAGTCCCCGGGGCACCCAGATAAGGCGTTAGCTGCCTATGCCCTGAGCTCTGAAGTCAATGGCTGTGGGAAAGGGCAGGATCCAGGCTGGCTTCTCTGGGCCAGGTCAGCATCTCAGGGTATCTTCCTGAGGGCACTGTGGCAGCCCTGGCCACATCAGAGGCACAACATTTAGCTTGGGGAATGTCCCCAGCTTCCACACTCGCTAGTTGTGTGACGTTACATGTCTTCATTTGCATATAGTATCTTTCCCCAGCTGAACAAGGGAGAACACTGTGTCAGCCCCTAGGACAGCACATTGCAAGGCTTTCCTCTAAGGATGGGAGGGACGGGGGTGGGAGGTGGAGGGGAGTGGGGAAGGTTGGTGAGGGGAGGGAAAGGAGAATTCTTTTGCAGGCCAAATAATGGTGTGCTATTTCTGGGTTTGTACTTTCCAACTTGCCCGGTGGTTGAAGAAAAGATTGACTATTTGGCCAAGGTAGGATGAATGAGACTAAAATTCCTTCTGACCTTGGACAAGCAAGACTTGGGGCAATTAGATATGTCACACCAATAGCAGCCAAAGAAGGAACTTGAAGGAAGTGACAACAATAACAAACTTAGCTTACTATGACCTGCTCTGTACTAAATTCTTTACTAGTACACGCTACAACTCACAGAATCTATTCACAAACCTTGTGATATAGATGCTATTATATCCTACACATTACAAATGCAGAAACAGAATATGAGGGAGATGTAACAACTAGCTGAAGTCACACTATCAGCTGATGGTATTGCCTGTGACTAGGGAGGAACTAGATCCCTGCATAGCTTCCCCTCCATCCTACCCTTCCTGATCCTTCTCTGTCTGTTCTGGGTGCTCTTTGAACGTTAAATACAAAGCTGGCCGCCCTCTAATTAATTGGTTTATGTGTCCCCATGTTTGCAAGAGCAGAGTCCTGCTTTCCACCTTTTAGCTTCAAAAGCTCACTTAGATTTTCCGGGGCTGCAATCAGCCAGTGAGTGCATGGTTAGTTCCACATGCTCTGAGGCAGAGAAGGAGCTGATCAGGGAAGGCCCCGGGGTCTGACTTGCTGCCTATGGTCACACTGTGGCTGATTCCCAAGGAGGGGTGAGACTCAAATGCATGCAAATGGACCTTTGATATTGTCAAGTATAAACTTATCTCCGGAAAGCTCCATGTACAGTACCTTTGGCTGATCCAGTGTGAAAGGAGTAGTCAGAAAGCAATGTGAACCCAAGGTCCAGCTCTGACTTCATTGTCAACTGTCAGTGATCCTCAGCAAAATGCCTCTTCTCCATATGCCACCGAGGCTCCACAATTTCAAACATGGCAGACAGTTGGCATACATTATTGAGTGTGAGTTTTCTCCATCTAATTCTCTTTGGAAAGTCAAGAAGGGCTTCACTGCGTTGTAGCACAGCCCCATCTGAGTGTCTGAGCCTGTGTCCCACACGAGGATGAAACTGGAGAAGGAGATGGCAGAGCATCTTCTATGGGGGAGCTTAACACCAAGCAAGAAGGGGGTAGGTGCATGGCAGATGGGAGAAGGTTTGGGCAGCCTGGATAAATGAGGGTTGCCCCATACTCTAACTCTTTTGGGAAGCTCAGAGATCTTTCCTAATATCCTGCATACATTGGCATTCTCAAAGACATAATTCTTGAGCCACAGAACAGAGGGGTGTAACTTTTGGTGAAAGGAGACAAGATGTTTTCACAGCTCTTCCTTTCCATGACTCTCCCTGATAAGCCCCTTTTGGGACTCTACCCTGTCCTTATGGATAACTTCTTTCTTAGCACCCCATGAGGCTGGTGCCCAGGGCCTCTTTAGAGAGAGAAAGAGAGAGAGAGAGAGAGAGAGAGAGAGAGAGAGAGAGAGAGCGAGCAGTTGGGGTGGTTTAGTGAGTATCATAGTGGTGCAGGGGTAAGGTCTAGTAAATTGACTTGGGATATAAACCAGGAAATGGAGGGGGTATTTTGAAAAGAGAATCAATTCATAAATTCATAGGTAAATAGTATGTACCCAAGAGCACATGCATTGCAGACACATACCCAGGTTCAGATTCTGGCTGGATGATTTCCTTATTGTTTGATCTGGGCACTTCACTTCAGTGTCTTTATCTGTCTGAGGACAGTTAAGCTTAAGAGATCTGTTTAATTACCAAGTTGACAAGTCAAGTAGGCCATTGGCCATACAAAGCTGGACCTCAGAAGCAAGAATGGAGCTAGAAAAATAAACATAGGAGCCTTTATCTCTAGATGATATTGAAAGCCATGGGAATGGATGTGTTTCCTACGGAGACTGGAAGAGAGAGATGCATTACTTTGGACAAGTTGCTTAATCTCTCTGTGTCTCAGCTTCCTTATCCTCAAAATAAGGATTATAAGAGTACCTATCTTGTTGGATTGTTCTGAGGGTTTGATTGAGATAACTAGTGTTCGAGCCCTTAGGGTCTGATAAATGCTCGATATGGAAAATAATGCTATTATCTTCTCCCAGAACTTCAAGGCAGATGTAATCAACCCCATTTTACAGACAAGGAGACTTAGGCTCAGAGAGTCTAAGGTCTAATGGTTAGTAAGCAGCACTTCAATGTCTACATGCAAAGTCCATGCCACACTGTCCCTCCCCTTGTAGGGAAATACCATATAGACACATTTTTTAAATGCAAAGGATAAACTATACAAGTTTGGCCAGAAAGGACAAGGCTGATCCTCCAAATAGCAGTGGTAGATTACTCTGGGCTCAGCATAAGGCATGGTTGGGTGGCAACTACCCTGATTCATGTAGGATGTTCCCCGAACAAACCCCAAGTTACGTTCATGCCCACTTTCCCATCCCACACATTTGAATGCCTCCTGGGCAGTCAATGTTTTCAGTGCTCCCAGCTCTTCCCAGTTCCAGAAGCCAATAAAGCAATGTCCATGCAAGGAGTGACTTAAAGCCAGTTCCATTTGCCTTCTCAGATGAGCCAGTGAGGCAGAAAATGTAGACAATAAAGAGAGTTAATGACAGGCTTCCCCAGCTGGCCCAGCTGGCCCTTGGGGACAGGGAGTCAATGAGCTGCTGTCACTGGTGTGCCGGCTTCTCGATTTCTTCATCTTCTCGATCCTGCACAGCCTCCTCTGCTGCCTTGCTCACTGCCTTAGACATTGATTTCAGCAGCTCATGCAGAGAAATGAGACCACATGGGCTCTGGGGTGTCTCTAGGTCAGTGGCAGGGGTGGGAGGTATGCTAGGCAACTTGGTTCTCTTGGCGAATGATTGCACAACTTCCCCAGCTCCTTAAACAAGAAGTTCCTCAGGAATCCCTTAAAGATGACATACAAGGAGGTCGCTCAGAATTAATGGTTAAAAATACCACTAATAATAACTAACACTGAGGGACATGATTATGTTGGGCATTATGCCAAGTGGATTACATACAGTACCTCATTTAGTTCATACAACTGCTTTTCAAAGCTGATGTTATTAGTATTCCCATTTTACAGAAGAGGAAACTGAGCTCAGAGAAGTGACACTCTTTTCCTAAGATCACTCAACATGTTCTTGGCAGATTTGGGATTCAAAGCCAAGCCAGTATGATTCCAAAGCCCAGGCTGGATTGCCTTTCTTCTACACTTTGCCATGTAAGACAATAAGTCAGTTTCATTAATTTATTCAAAAATTATCCAGTGACCTTTACTGGTGGGGATAGTGGTCACTAAGCTAGGTTTCTATTACTTCCCTTATTTTGGGGGAGAGGGGCACACTGTGCCTTTACCACTAAAACCTCAGATTGTGCATTCTCTTGATATTAGCTGAATATATGGTTAACACTCTTGAGTTTGTGGTCAACCAGAATGTCCAAATCTTCTTCATACAAACTGGAATCAAGTCAATAGTGTCTGGCCTGAATTCACACAAAGCACAATGAATAGTCTCAAGATGCTCTATTGCCATAGGGATTTGGTATCCCTAGTCCAAAACAGGGGTATTGCATTTAGATTGGGTTCACTTTAAAAAAAATCAAGGTACAACTAATACATAGTAATGTATAATATTCTCAAGTATATTTCCAATTTGGTCAATTTTCACCCTGATCAAACTAGAGAATGTTTTCCCAATAAGATTCTAATCGACTCCTCTACTGCAAAATTAGTCACTATGGGTTTCACTTTTCAGTCTTCAATATCCACTATTACAAACCATTAACTTCTGCAAAATAGATTTAAAAGTGTAATAGAATTCTTCTATCCAGGATATTAAAATAGTTAATCTTTACCTTTTTTTCAATTGTTTCTAAGCTCTGAAAGTTCATTTTCCTCCTGAGATTTGCTAACATTTCAACGTCATGTTTTCTGTTTTAAAAATACTTTGTTGTTGTTAATCATCACCTGAGGACATTTTTTTCATTGATTTTTTTTAGAGAGAGTGGAAGGAGGGGAGGACAGGGAAGAGCAAGAGAGAAGAGCACGAGAGAGAAGCATCAATGTGAGAGAGACACATTGATTGGTTGCCTCCTGCACGCACCCTGACCAGGGCCAGGGATCAAGCCTGCAAACCAGGTATGTACCCTTGACCAAAATCAAACCAGCGACCCTTCAGTGCAAGGGCTGACACTCTAATCACTGAGCAACAACTGCCAGGGCTAAATATACTTTCTATGTTTGTATTATTTATATTTAAGTATTTGATTCACTTGGAATTTATTTGATGACTGCTCTGATGTGAAGGTCAAAATATGTTTTTTTCTGACCAATTATCTTTGTACCATTTATCGACTAGCTGCTCCCCTTTAAATTGATGTTTAAATGTTATTTTATTACAAATTAGATTTATATATGTAACACATTTCACATCTCCAAATTGGGATGCTAATGATGCCCACCCCACAAATGAGTGTGAAAATCAGATCATGGGAGATAAAGTAAAGCATTTGTCACTGTCACAATTCTGACACATAGTGGGTTCTCAACAAGTGTTAATTCCATCCCCTTCCGCTCACTCCCATAGACACTTGCCCCATCCACTCACTCCCATAGACACTTGCCCCATCCATATTTAAGGTGCTATAACTATGGAGAAGGAAGACCTATCAACAAGACTGTCCAACAGGCTGACCAAGGAGGTCATATGTGCACCCAGAAGTTAGGTGATCTCTGCTCAGGACATTCATGGAGAGATTCTACTTATTTCCTGAAGCCTGGATGATGGCTCAATTACTCCCAAATGCCAGTGTTGAAACTGATGCCAGTGCATGATGAAATTTTCTGTGGCTCTTAGCCAAAGGTGAAAAGTAAAAACAATAAAGTGAGTTTTTATAAAGCCATTTTAAATAACTATATTTTATTCTAAGATTATATCCTTTGTACTTTTTAAGTTATAATTTTTTCTGTGTTTTTTTTTTTTAATTAAAAGATGGAGAAAGTAGGTGGTAGTTGATGTTCTTAAATGTCTTCAGTACTTGGCATTGTTCTTGATTGTTTTAAACTTTACTGGTCCACAAAGGTCTTAAATATTGGAATAATATCAATTTTAAGGTTCACTGCATTATTTAGGGAGCAGGATCCAATGATTCTGGGTTGATATTTTTTCCCATTTTTCAGAGCACCATCCATGATACATAGTAGGGGATCAGTAACTTTTGTGGGTCAAATGAATGAATGATATTGTGGTGATATTTTTATCATTGACTGGAAAGAAACTGATGAAAGACCAAACTTGATGGGCTGAGAAGTACGGACCAGGCATTTACCTTTGGCAAGAAATCTCACCCAGCTGTCAGCACCTCGGACAGCTCAGCTATAATTATGTGGGTCTCAGAGGAAACCTAACTAAACACGGACAAAGGCGTTTTTACATTATCTTTTCTCCGCTTCATTATTTAAACAAGCGCATCTTGTTAATACACAAGCCTTCCTCTTTGCTCATTTAAACCTCCCTCTCAGATTATTTGCCTCACCGCCTGCAATTCCCCAGCAAAATGGCCAGCTCCAACCGGAGCTTCAGAAATGCCAATTTTAATTAAAAGTGCAATTTTCAAATCCACCCACAGCTCAGATAGGATATGGCACACTTGCCACCCTGTGATCTTTCTGGCTGCTTTGTTGATTAAAATGGGTGCTGCTCTAAGTGCTTTGTCAAATCTTCTCATAAACAAGGAAAAATTGACATTTACACCTTTATACCAGCAAGAAAGTGATATATTAGATTCACCCCTATTTCCACAAAAGCCTGCTTTTGGCTTAAGGGCAGCATGAGGCCAACAGGTCCCCAGTGATATCTCTGTTTCGATGTTTCAACCTGAAGGGCTCTCTCTCCAGCTGCCAATGGTGTGTGTGTGTGTGTGTGTGTGTGTGTGTGTGTGTGTGTGTGTGTGTGTGTGCGCGCGCGCGCACGCGCGTGTATGTGTGTGTGTGTGTGTGTGTGTGTGTGTGTGCTGGGGGCAGGGGAAGAGTTACTATAATATACCATTTTCCCATTGAGTTCTTCACTCCATCTTTCCAGAGAGTACCCTTTGTGTTCATGTAAGAACTTTGAGTTTTTAGGGTGATGGTTACCTAACTTTAGTAAATAAAAGAAAAAATATTTTTTAAATTCTCTTAGCAGATTCCTTGTATCTTCTAGCAATTCTGATTCAATAGGGCTGGGGTAGTCCTAATATATGAATTTTAATAAAGCACCAGATTATTCTGGTGAGGGGAGATCATACTCTGAGAAAATCTGTTCTAGCAATTCCAAGAAATTTTACCACAAGAGTCTAAGCTATGGAGTGGGCGAGGGATGCAACCATACAGGGAATCTAGAAGTGTGACTTGTCCAGTTCTGACATTTGCATTCTAGTGTCCTCAGGCAACTCACTTCTTTGTGTTACTTCTTATCTATCTTTATAAATGAAGGAACATGTGATAGACAATGGGTTGGTTCTCTTAATGTGCACAGATATTCTGCAAAACAACAATAAAAAGATCAACCACCTGGTACAAAGATAACTAAGTGATATGCACAAGCATTTCTTGGAAAAGAAAATAAAAATGATGAACAAATATTTGAGAAGTAATCAAGCTTAAAGAATCACCAGGTAAATGTAAATAAAAATAACAATACGAGGGTTTTGGTAGTGTTTCTTTTTTAAAATATGTTTTATTGATTTCAGCAAGGAAGGGAGAGAGATAGACAAAAACATCAATGATGAGAGGGAATCATTGATTGGCTGCCTCCTGCATGCCCCCTACTGGGGGGGGATCGAGCCCACAACCCAGGCATGTGCCCCCTGGCCGGAATTGAACCCTGGACCCTTTAGTCTGCAGGCGGACGCTCTATCCACTGAGCCAAACCGGCAAGGGCTGGTAGTGTTTCTTTGTTTTTATTTCTATTTTTCCTTCTTTTGCTTACTTGCTTATCACATTGGGAGGAGGAAAACCTGTTAATTGAGTGGGCGTATAAAAATTCCCCTGCACTGTTGATAAAAGTGTGAATGACTACAACATTTAGAAAAAGGAAAGTGTCAGTAGGGGGCATGCAGGAGGCAGCAGATTAATGATTCTCATCATTGATGTTTCTGTCTCTCTCTCCTGCTCTCTTCCTCTCTCCGAAATCAATAAAAGCATACTTTTTTAAAAAATAAAAGGACATATGGATATAAATAATGGACATTTATTTGTTAGTGCAAAAATAGAAAATTGTTTAAAAGTCTATCAACAAGGGACTGGTTGAGTAAATGATGCTACATCCAAATTGAAGAATATTCCACAGCTATGAAAAAGATCTATTAGATCTGGAAGGACTGATCTTGAATAATGTCCATAATATATTGTTATGTGAAATATCAAGTTGCGGAGTAATAATATAATATTAGCCCATTTTTTTTAAAAAATATATTTTATTGATTTTTTACAGAGAGGAAGGAAGAGGGATAGATAGTCAGAAACATCGATGAGAGAGAAACATCAATCAGCTGCCTCTTGCACACCTCCTACTGGGGATGTGCCCGCAACCAAGTTACATGCCCTTGACCGGAATCTAACCTGGGACCTTTCAGTCCGCAGGCTGACGCTCTATCCACTGAGCCAAACCGGTTTTGGCAAGCCCATTTTTTAAAAAGAAAAAGAAGAAAGCCCCAGATTGTGTTTGCATGTATGTGTATGAGCTTGGCATGACATGTGGAAGAAAGCAGATAAGGCTATTAATGTTGATCTCACACGATGAGATTATAAAAGGTTTAGAAAACTATAATACTTTATTTACTTCCAAAGTATATGATTTGTTCCAAAAGAATGTATTTTTCCTATAAGTGAATAATTGTAAAGATGACTTTAGACTTAATCAAGAACCAAAAAGTATTAAGGGCTGGACTCAGGGATCACTCAGATCCCTTCCAGCTCTGACCACCTTGGAACACTCATTTCCTTCCTCTGCCCTGAGTTAAGATCAATTTATGTGAAGGATTCATAGTCATCCAGAACTACACCAGATCCTCATGTGATGTCCTTTCTAGTGCACTCACCTCAGAGCCCATGTAGGAGAGACACAGGCCCTTACATTTCATAATCAGATTGCACCTTTATATCCTAGCCCAGCCTAAGAACGTACAGGCGAAAAGACAAAGCAATGTCCTATATTTCCTCTGGTTCTTCCAGAGCATCACCTGGCTCCTTTCAAACCTGTGAAACTTACACCCAAGCCCACCTGGGATGCTCTGAAGACTGAGCCATGCCATATTCCATGGAAATGGTTTAAGGCGACTCTCAAGGTCTTCAGGTCCCGGGAAGCCCTGGTACCACCATTGTGAGAGTTGTCTGGGGTCCATATTTGCACCCACAACAAAGCAGGATGCTGGCTCCAGTCCCTGAGAGCCGCCTCCAGCCCTCCCCCATCAGCATTCCAGGCTTCTAATGGGTGTAACTAGAATAATCTCCCTTTTAACAAAAATCATGAAATACACCGCACATCTAGAAAAATTTATGATATAAATGTGCAGTCATTTAATAATTCTAAAGCACACACCTGTGTAACTACCATTCAAATTAAGAAATAGGGCATTGCCTGAAACTCTCCATGTGATCTTTTGAATCATGCCCTCATCCCCTCCCTAGAATAAACCATGATTCCACCTGCTACAGTTAATCATTTCCTTTTCTTTCATAGCTTTACCACCTTTGTATGCATACCCAAACAATGTTTTGATTTTGCCCACTTTTAATTTAGCATAAATGGACTTATGTTGTATGTATCCTTCAGTGTCAATATGAGAAATATTTATCCATGTTGCTATGTGTAGCTGTAGTACATTCATTTTCACTTCTGTATAGTATTCTGCTGTATGATTATAACAGAGTTAATCCTTCCACATTTAATCAGTATTTGGGTTGTTTCCACTTACTGGCTCTTACAAACCATGCTGGTATGATCATTGTATGTCTCCTTATGTTGTGTACAGAATGTCTCTAAAAAAAAAAAAAATGGAATTGCTTCATCCCAGGGCTTGCATATCTTTCACTTTGCTGTTTACTAACATTTATCAGTTTACACTCCCACCAGCAGTGACTGCGAATTCTTAGTACTCCACCTTCTCACCAAAATTTTCTGGCTATGCATTCTCTTCTCAGAGTCTTTGGACATGTTGATGTATTTTCCTAGAGCATTTATTTCTTTTATCTTGCTACTAGGTGATCATTAAGAACTCTTCCTCTTGTCAGCCTCCCCTGACCCTTTAAATCTTGGTTCTGTGCCCCACATACTCCCATAGCACCCTACATGTGCCCTTCATCGTATGTATTACACTGTATTGTAACTTCCTATTATACACCTGCTTGCCTTACTCCCCCTCCTGCTCCCCCTGCCTCCCCCCCTTCCCCCCCCCACACACCAGACTGAGGGATCCCTGAAGGCAGGGGATGAATCTTGATCTAAGCAGTGCCTGGCACACAGTAGGTGCTCAATACATGACTAATGAATAAACAAGTGGAATCCATTTCTTTCCTCAACTCATGGCTCCCTTCAACCATTGGGAAGCCAAGGTGAGTATTAAGGCTTTTCAGAGAATTGTTGCCAAAACAATAAATAATAACTCTGTGGAAATTAATTGTCAGATCTGACTCTTTCATTAGTAGCTCATCAAAGTGCTGTGAGCTCCCAGTGGGACTCTTAAAAATAAGTAACCGATCAGCATGGAAGGAAGGCATCCTCTTCTCAGCACACACCCCACCACCACCGATAACACACAAACAGATACACCTCCTGCGAATTGCTGGGCCTGGCCATTTAACACAGTTATTACCAACTCCCACTTAGTGAATTATGAGCAAGAGCCTCGAGAGAGCTTTCAAAGATTTTCAAATGGATGTTTAAAAGCCTGCAGTTGCTCAGACAGGATCAGCTAATGGCATTTATTACTTGGAGGATAGGGTATTTACATAAAGCTGGATTTTTATTATAATGGTCAGATGGTTCCTGAGAGGCAGGGTGGAAGGGAGAAGGAGGGTGAAGATGCAAATGTTCTACTTAAATTTTATTTGAACAGATGCTGTCAAACTTAGGGCAAGGGTTATGCAGGGTGAGCCTGGGGCATCAGGGGCCAGGTACAGAAAATGGTACTGGGTTTCCCTAGAACAGTGGTCGGCAAACTCATTAGTCAACAGAGCCAAATATCAACAGTACGATTGAAATTTCTTTTGAGAGCCAAATTTTTTTAAACTTAAACTTCTTCTAACACCACTTCTTCAAAATAGACTCGCCCAGGCCGTGGTATTTTGTGGAAGAGCCACACTCAAGGGGCCAAAGAGCCGCATGTGGCTCGCGAGCCGCAGTTTGCCGACCACTGCCCTAGAACAAGACAGTCAATATCCTGGACAATTCATAGCATCTGTCATTGACCTGTTGGGAGGTACACTTTCAGACAACTTTCATTCTTACGAGGGTCCTCCCATTGATGAGTTAGGGGAGGCCCCTCATGGATCCCAGCTATCATCTGAAGTGGGGATAATACAGGGCATTCACTGTCTCTTGGCTTCATCAGTGGCTCTAGGTATAGCCTATGCACTCTGCATACCAACAGTCAAGATGAAGATGAATAGAAGCCAACTGTTGCTGGCTTCAAGAAGTTTGTATTAGCCTTGACTGGTTTGGCTCAGTGGATAGAGTGTCGGCCTACAGACTGAAAGATCCCAGGTTCAATTCCGGTCAAGGGCATGTACCTTGGTTGCAGGCACATCCCCAGTGGGAGGTGTGCAGGAGGCAGCTGATCGATGTTTCTAACTCTCTATCCCTCTCTCTTCCTCTCTGTAAAAAAATCAATAAAATATATTTAAAAAAAAAGAAGTTTGTATTAGTTGTGCATTGCTATATAATAAACTACGTTCAAGTCTTAGAGGCAAAATCCAACAATTGTTTATTGTGATTCTGATGATTGGGTAATTCTTCTACTGGCCTTGCCTGAGTAAATCATGCAATTGTAACCTGCTAGTGGAGCCATTGGGCTGGAGGGTCAGGCAGTGAGTATGAATTTAATGGAGGCGGAGATGCCAAAGATGGGCCTGGAAGCTGTGTCTTCTAGGTGGGCATCACTGAGAACATTTTAGAAGCAGCAGCAGCAGCACATGAGCAAAGTATCAACCAGGGGCTGTTTGGGAGCCATGGAGGTTGGTAAGTGGTTCTGAATGATCAGATATTAACTCTGGGGAGGTGAGTAGGACATTAGGAATTATGTAGGGGAATTGGCCATTATTTTGTAGATTTTGAGATCTATGGTGATAAATATCATTTAAAATAATACTACATACCAGGAATACTACTGAACATTTGAGATGTAGCATTATCTTATTTAATCCTTGCTATTATTAGCATTTTACACTTGAAGAAATTGAGGCTTACCCAGGGTCACATGGCTAGTAAGCAGTGGGGATGTGATTCAGAACCCAAGTAGTCTGCCTTTAGAAGTGGTTATTTAGTTACTATATTCCATAGCCTTTCTGGGAGGACTTTGAGTTGGGAGTGGGACAAGTAATGCTAAATGAGGCAGGATTACATTTTCATTCAGAAAAATGGGGGAGAGGGGAGATATGGAAATACTGGAAAATGTTTCATTAAACAGATCTCTATCTATCCCAAACACCCAGAACCGTACCCAGACATATAGTAGATGCTCAATAAAAGTATACTGAATTAATTAATTAATATTAGAAAGCTCTAAGGGCATCCACATTCCAAAATTACTTAACGATAGAGTAGTTCTTCACCATGATTTTTTCCCTATTGATCCTTAAGGAAGTGTAAAATACTCTATGGAACACAATTGAGAAATTCAGCTTTAGAGTACATGAAAATGAAATCAAACTTTTATTGTGTGCCCACTGCGTTTCAGACACTAGTCTTCATCCATCCATTCATTCCTGCCTCCAGGAAACATGAACTGAGAGCTTGCCTTTCGTCAGGTCCCCTACAAAGTACTAGGAACAAAGGTAAGAAGACCTGGCCCAGGCCCTCAGGAGGTGCCCAATCTGAGGGCATTTTCCCATTTTGCACAGGATTTAACTTTATGTTATTCTTAAGTCTGGTGAGGTTTTCTACCTCATAAGAGAACTGAGGCTCCGAGAGGAGAAATGACTTTCCTAAGGTCTTAGCAGAACCAGGTGGAAACTGCCGGCCACCTGCATGATGGACACCTCTCCCCTCTGGTGGAGGCAAGAGAAGCAGCGAGTGGCCTAGACCAGTGGTCGGCAAACTCATTAGTCAACAGAGCCAAATATCAACAGGACAATGATGGAAATTTCTTTTGAGAGCTGAAAACCGACTTCTGCGCATGGGCCACGAAGTTTCAATCGCACTGTACATGCACACCCACACGTGGTATTTTGTGGAAGAGCCACACTCAAGGGGCCAAAGAGCCACATGTGGCTTGCGAGCCGCAATTTGCCGACCACTGGCCTAGAGGATACCACCCCATCTAGACACTAGAATCCTGGATAACCTAGGGCCGGGGCTGCACTGTCCCTTCAAACAGATAAACTGAGGTTGTCACTGTTTCCTCCTGACCATGCAGGAGACTTCTGAGGCAGAGAAGCAGCTGACCCCAGGCTGTGACAAGGGCTTCCTAGGCCACCCAGTGGGTGGTCCTTCCTGTGAAGGCCATTCCTCCACCAATACACAGTCATCTTGCTGTCAGAGCAGGTGAGGTGGTGGTGGAGCTACCCCCATTATCCAAGGCTCCCACTTCCTGTCATCATACAGGCACACACATACGTGACTGTGCACACATATGCAGAGACATGCACAAATCATACACAGAGCCTGTACCACCCATGCACACACACATGCACATCCATAACAGCACAGAATGGGCCGGGCCCACACACATGGGTTTGCACACACATGCACAATCACATACCTGATAACCAATCCTCAATAAGATAATGCTACATTACCCTCACTCTGGAATGCTCCAAGCTTTTCTTAGCATCCAGAATTCCAGAAGTGGGTATGCAGATAGTCACATACGCACACTCCCTGAATGAGACTCTTAGTGTGCTGGAGAACAATCAGTTAAAAGGAAGGGGATCATTGAAATATGTCTTCCTTTACCAGCCTATTTTCCAACAAAACTGATCGACTCCAGCATGCTTAATTCAGATGAAATGCACGTTCTAAAGTCTATAAAAATGACTTTATCACAGTCAAGAAGGGAACGATTAAAAGAAATGAATGTGTGGGTGATTGAATACAGGATGTCCAATGACAGGGGATGGAGGATGCGATTGCTATCTTGGTTCAGCCTCAGCTGAGTTTACCATGTTCCTGGAGGCTGCCCCATCACTGAGCAGAGGCAGGATGGCCACAGAGCAAATGCTGCCCCAGCCACACCTGGCAGCCATCACCTGGCACAGAGAATGGTTGGCTGGACTGGCCTGGCCACACCCAGCCTCCTGCTGTGGTCAGTGCAGAGAAAGCATAGAATGTGGAACCAGGAGTCAGCCTGCCTTGTTTGGACACCAGCTTTCCTACATAATAGCTGTGTGGCCTTCAATAAGCTGGCCAACCTCACACTATGCCTCACTTTCTCCTTCTGGAAAATGGGGATAATGATAACAATGGGGATTCCACGCAGTTTGCTGTGGAGAGTAAATGTTGTAATGCACATGAAGTGGAGCAATGGTCCTAGGGAGGCCGGGCCGGCTGACTGGGTTGGTGCCAGTGTTTCCTCTCACTCAGGCTTCTGCTGACTTTCTAGGCCTGTCTGGAGGCAACATGGGGCTTCTGATCCCTGGAGAAGGGATCACATTAGCCAGAGGCACCTTGCATGTGGCTGTGAGAATGCCTTTGGCCCTTTCCAACAAGCCATAGCATCCACCTACTGTTCTATGACTTGGTAATAGTGTAGCCTCTGCAGCCAACTTTTGGGGTTCAGATTCTGACCCTGCCATTTGCTAGCTCTGTGAATTGGGGCATATCATTCCACCTCTCTGAGCCCTAGTTTTCTTATCTGTGTGATGGGGCCACCAACAATGCTTTTCTTCATAGGGTTGATGGGAAGGCTAAACGAGATAACTCATTGCAGCAGGTGGCACAGCCCTGGGGTGAAGGAGGTGCTCAATTAACATCAGCTGTTACTCATCTATTGTCCTGATGGAATCTCATGGCACCACTTCTCACCTTCTGACTCTAGATTTTATCTGCTAGGTTTTGAAGCAACTACCCATTCATTTATGCATTTTTAGAAGAAACTGCCATTGAGTGTTGGCCCCTGGATGCAGTGATAAACCAGTGAGGCCTGGTCCCTACACTGCCTCACTCAGACATTCATTACATTCATTGGACAAATCTCAACCAGCTCCAAGCTGCTCCAAGCCCTGGGGACACAGCGGAGGAGAGAGTAAGGCCTCTGTCCTCTGGAGCTCAGAGTCCAGCCAGGCAGACAGACAAGAAACCAAAGGGCAAGTCCAAATACCGCTTCCGGTGGTCATTGCTGTGAAGAAAATGGGCAGGGGGAGGGCGTGGGGAGCAATGGGGAAGGTCCTGCTGAACCCAGCAAAGTCCTGCACCTTCTTTGCTTCTCAGGAGTGGTCACCAAAGTCTCAATCCTGAGGAGTCCTCACCTCCTCCTGCCTCCTCCCCTGTAGACTTTACTTCCTAGGTAGCTCTTTGAGTCTCTTCTCTCTGTCCCCCAGATCCACCCCTCAGTCACAGTACCCTCCCTAACCAGCACAATAGCAGTGGCCTTCTCCATGATCTCCCCTCTTTCTAGAACACAAATGTGACCAAGACACCCCTGACCACCTCCACCCCCAGGATCCCTGTGGATCCCTGCCCCCGAGGTGGCCCCAGGTCCTTTGCCTGGAATTCAAGGCCCTCCAAGACCTGACCTCACCCCCGCCCCAGGCTCTGTGGACTCTCCTCCTTCAGGGTTCCTTCCGGACCCCACAGGCTGAGTTTGGGAGCCCTGTGCTGGGGCTCTGGAGAACCTCAGTCTTAAACATGGGTGTTTGCACTGAATGAAGGAACGGAGGGAGCGGACGAGCACTGGGCGTGGAGTCAGGAGACCCCGACCCCGGAATTTGGCGTAGGACTGAGCAGAACTCAACACTCCCTTGGACCCCCGCCCCCCTGGGCAGGAAAAGGGGCCCGGCCGGAGGCTCGCGGCCCAAGACCACAGGCATCCCAGGGCACGGCGCTCGCCAGGGGAGCCCGGGAGCCTCGAGAACAAAGAGCCGCGAGCGCCCCGTTGGCTGGAGCAGGACTGCCCCGCCCCCTCGCGTGTGCCCGGACCCCAGCCTTCTGCGGCCCCCGTGAGCTCTGCGCTGGCGCGGGGCGGGCGCTCGCGGCGGGCCGGGCGCCGGGGGGCTCGGAGAGGGAGGGTCCGGAGCGGGGTCTCGGGTCCAGGAGGGGTTCCGCGGACAGGGCCTGTGCGCCGGGTGAGTGGATGCCCGCCCGCCCCCGCCAGCCGCTGCGGTAATGGGGCAGGCGGCCCGCGTCCTCAGTTCCCAGCTGCGCCGCGCTCGCTCCGCGTGATCAGCAGCGGAGTAACAGCCCTGCTTTGCGTTCGCTGGCCGGCGCGGAGCCCAGCAGAAAATTGTTGCCGAGAAAATGGGAGCGTCGTGATGGAACAATGGCAGGAGGGGCGAGGACGCCGTTCGCAGGGCCGCCGTGAGCACCCCCTCCCGCCCCGCCCCGCACTTGGAGAGCTGGGAGAGGAAGGGGGATCGGAGCTAGGGGACCCGCGATCTGAAAAGGGGCCCCCAAAAGGCCCAGGGCCCTTCCAGCCTGGGCCCAGCTTTGACTATTTCCGGACATGCGGTGTCCTATCTGGGTACTTGGGTTGAATAAAACCCCGACTCCTCATCGTGGCCCATAAGACCCGGTGCGACCCGGCCCTGCCACCGCTCCGGCCCACCTGGTACCGGTGTCCCTTCAGGTGCCTCACACATTCAGCGTCCTCCTTCCTGTTCCTTGGACAAGCCAGCCCTGTCCTCAGTCTTTGCACCTGCCGTTCCCTCTGCCTGGAAAGCTTTGACCTACTCTGCCTGGCTGGCTCCTTTCATCTCGGCTTAAACATCACCTCCTGCAAGACGCCCTCCCTCCCCTGGCCGTGCGCTCAGTGGTTAGAGCGCGGCCCCCGCACAGAAGGCTCTCGGGTTCCATTCCCCGCCAAGGGCACGTACCTGGGTTGCATGTTCAATCCCCACCGCTGTCATGGGTCCTGGGTCGGGGGTGGAGGCGCTTGCGGGATGTCTCTCTCCCCCTCCTTCCCTCTCTTCCATTCTCTCTAAAAATCAATGGAAAAATTATTCTCAGGTGAGGATTAACAAAACAGAAAAGAAAAAGAATAAAAGGAGAAGCTTTCCCTGACCATCCAATTGGAAGTGGAATTCCCACCCCTCTGTTAGTCTCTACATTACCCTGTTCATTTCCTTCTTTTTCAAGGCATGTATTTAAATTTGAAATTAGATTTTTATTTCTTTAAATCTTCAAAAGAACAGGGGACGCCGTTTTCTTGTTTATGTCTTAGGTTCTCCTGCATCTCTCTCCACGTTTCCCACCCGCCCCCACCCCCCCCAATCCAGCCTCAGGCTCAGCAGCTGGCGCTGTAGGGTGCGCTGTCCAATTCAAGTGGCAACCAAGGGCGAGAAAGCATGTGGTCCCTGTGACGGTGACAAAGAGCATCTCACTCATCATCACTGCAGAAATTCCCCCTTAAATGCAGGTTAGAGGCCACACAAGCAAGTAACAAAGATGCCTAATCTATAATAATAAAAGCATAATATGCTAATTAGACCAGACGAGCTTCTGGACGAAGCCAGGGCTGCTAGCACCAATCTAGGCACCACACATATTTTGACCCATTTATCCCTCACAACAACCTCTCAGAAAAGGCATTATCTTCACCCTCCGTTTGCAGAGGGGAAAACTGAAGCACAGAGAGGTTAAGTAACTGGCCCTAGGTCACCCTGTGAGAGTCACAGAACTGGATTTGATCCCAGGCAGCTGGGCCTCAGCACCAGTGTCCTTAACCACTCTGTGGTATCTTCACATTTATAGTGGACAACATAGATGAGCCAGTAGTTGCAACACAGTTGAGGTGAGTACCCTCTCTTAAATAAGCCCGAAAGTTTTATAGTAGAAATCATGATGAGAAAGGTGAAGTCTTGAGCAAGGTCTTGTTTACTGTCTGCTCACGTGAGTACAAGTCCCCTTTCAGGCAGGGAAGGTAAATTTAAGGATTGAGCTCAGTGAAGAGGACTTGAGGGCTAGGCCTGCTCATGCAGCTGATTTGCATGTTCTTGCCCTCCCTGGGTCTCCAAACACAGCACAATAACACAACAGAGCTCATCTGTGCCAGGAACTGTGCCAGGCATGTTACATGCATCACAATAAGACTCTGAGGTTTGGATCATCACCCTCACTTCGGCAGTGGGGAGACTGAGGCTGGGGCAGGTGAACAGTCTTTATGGGAGGGTGGGCACGGGGTGTTCCTAACCAGGGAGGGAGGCCAGTGCTGCTTGCTGGGGCGGGGGGGGGGGGGGGGGGCCGGGGGGGGGAGGGAGGCGGGGCCAGCTTGATCTCTTTCCAGCTATGAATAGTTAAAAGGCAATTACAATGCTAATTTGCAGCCCTAATAGCTACAGCTCTGAGCGAGGCGTAGCTGAAAGGTACTGTCAGTCAGAGCTGCTAGCCCAGGGCCCTACAGGGACAGTTTCCTTGAGATCCCTGGACCATGGCTAGGTCTAGGCAGAAACACTGCTCCTTCTCCCCAAAACATAGTGGCCCCTAGTGTCCCTCTGAGTGAAGGGAGAGTAGCCAGGACTTCAGGCCAGTGGTCAGAGGGGGCTGCAGACTCCGGGGGCAATGAAAATGCTCAGGAAATTTTCTCATTTTCTCTCTTCCTCCCTCCTTCCTCCCCTCCCTGGAACAATACCAAAAATACCAGTGACACCAACAAGAACAAAATGTGCTTGTCTGTCGGAGTCAGGCTGCCTGTGGCTCACCAGCACTGTGCCTTTGGAAAACGTATTTTCCTTCCTGTGCCTCTGTCTCCTCATCTGGAAAACAGGGATGAAAACAGTAGTTCGCATCTTATAGGACCATTATCAAGTCTAAAGGACACAGGGCCCTCCAGCCCCTCGGTGGATACTGGAATGACCAGCTGCTGGAATGGCGGTGACACTGGACAGGGCGCTGGGGATGTCATGCTGAGAAAGATGCACAAAATCCCCACCTTGCGGTAGAGAAAGAGACAGTTAAACAAGAGAACA
This sequence comes from Plecotus auritus, assembly GCF_963455305.1. Classification (NCBI taxonomy): domain Eukaryota; kingdom Metazoa; phylum Chordata; class Mammalia; order Chiroptera; family Vespertilionidae; genus Plecotus; species Plecotus auritus. Next base: position 21,340,869 of record NC_137782.1, on the reverse strand, counting down.
GCATCAGAGGTGCTTTAATGGGAAAGGTCGAGGGGGCTATAGGCTCATAGTGATGGGGGCATAATCCAGATGAGGGTTGAATGGGGAATGGCAGGCAGGGAGGGCTTCATGGAAGAAGTGGCAACCCAGGAAGGCCAGGACTGAGAATGACTGAGTCAAAGGCTTGGGTGAAGGGGTTGGGGTTGCTTCCAGGAGATTTCTTCTCCATAAATGTCCCATCAGCAAATTCATCCATGCCCGGCCGAGCCCTCTCCAGTCATCACACATGAAATGCCATCTCTCTCAGAAATCAGGGCTCAGGGGCTGAACTGTAGGAGTGGTTTGGTGTGACAGTGGTACATAACACAGGCACATGAATAAGGGAATTGCCCACAATTATCCGTGATTATGTCATTGTGCTGATGCTGTAATACATGGCAAAAGTGTCCTCGAGTGGGAGAGAGAGACAAGGACAGATGTTAGAATAGATGCTGCCAAAAGGGATTGAGAAATGGCCCCCATGAAGGAGGAAGACTTTGGAGGCAGTAAGGGGATGGTCCTAGACCTGCTGACTCCCTGGCGTACCTCCATGCCACACATCGGACCCTCAAGGCTCTCTTTGCCCTCCCCCAGCCGAGGGCTTCTAGAACACTGGCTTTAGCCCTATCCACAGTGTTTCTGACCCAGTAGGTTTGGGGAAAGGCCCAAGAATTTGCATTTCTTACAGCCTGCAGATTGCTGATGCTGCTGGTCCATGGACCACACTTTGAGACCCAGTTCTCCAGCCTCATCTCCTCCAAGCCCATTCCATGTCCTCTACACACCACACCTTTGCCCCAACCCAGTGGTGGGCAAACCGCAGCTCGCAAGCCACATGCGGCTCTTTGGCCCCTTGAGTGTGGCTCTTCCACAAAATACCACAGCCTGGGCGAGTCTATTTTAAAGAAGTGGTGTTAGAAGAAGTTTAAAGTTTAAAAAATTTGGCTCTCAAAAGAAATTTCAACCGTTGTACTGTTGGTATTTGGCTCTGTTGACTAATGAGTTTGCCGACCACTGCCCCAACCCATGCCAGTTGCCCAAGATCAGGATTTTTTTTAAAAAAGCCACCAGGTGGTTTCAATGTGCAGTGAGAGTCAAAAAAAGCCTGACCCAAGCACATAGGGTGAGACAACAGAATTCTGAATGGCATTGACTAGGACAGTGGTCGGCAAACTCATCAGTCAACAGAGCCAAATATCAACAGTACAACGATTGAAATTTCTTTTGAGAGCCAAATTTTTTAAACTTAAACTTCTTCTAATGCCACTTCTTCAAAATAGACTCGCCCAGGCCGTGGTATTTTATGGAAGAGCCACACTCTAGGGGCCAAAGAGCCGCGTGTGGCTCGCGAGCCGCGGTTTGCCGACCACGGGACTAGGACACCTGAACAAACCAAAATAAAACAAACCCTGAAGTTGCCCTACTGGTCGATGCAGGGCTCAGAGTAGGAACGCATGCTCGGGTCCCCTCTGCTCCAGCCTGCCTCATTCCACATCCAGGCAGGCCCAGGGGAGCTAGTCACAGAGGCCAACAGACTGTGTGCTCAAAAGGCACATGCATGACACCTGTGCTTAGATTCTCTTTGCCTTGCCCACTGCAGAAATCACGAATCAGTCGCAGCTCTCGGCCCTGGAGCTCAGACTTAGCCTCAGAGCCTTTCCCACCATGGTCCAGGCAGACATTTCCAAGTAAGCAGAGTTAGGACTTGAATTCAAACGTCCTGACCAGGGACTGAGGTTGCCTTCCCACCTCCTGTTTTGACCCCTATAGTTGCAAATTGCTAGTACTTCATTTTCTCCCTCTGTCTCTGAGCTGTCTCCCGTAACCCCCAGCCCCTCAGCCTTTTAGACATCGGCTCTCCTGAGTGGCATTTTGCTTTGGAGCTTAGCACAGGGCCTGCATCCATTAGGCAGTTAAACCATGTTTCTTAATATCTGAGAGTCTATGAATGAAGAAGTAAGCTCTTCTGGTGTCTTGGTTATTATTGCATAGCCAGCTACTCCAAAAATCACTGTCTTAAAGTGAATGATTTTATTTGCTGTGGTTCTGTGGGTCTAGGATTTGGTCAGGGTTCTGCTTACATGGCATCATATGGCTTTCTCGTGTGGCTGGCAAATGACACAGACTCCAGGAGGGCCTTCCCACGTGGCTGCTTGGACTACCTCACGTCATGGTGGTTGGGCTCCAAGAAGGAGCATTTCAAGTGGCAAAGGCAGAGCCTGCTAATCTCTTAGGAGCCAGCCTCAGAGTTACACAGCGTCACTATTGGCACATTCTACTGGCCAAACAGGCCACAGAGTCAACCCTGATTCAAAAGGAAGGGGAATACTAGTAAACCACACCTCTCCATGGGAGGAGCTGCGAAGAATTTGCAGCCAATTTTAACCCCTAAATTTGGGGAGTTTAGGGTATGGCACCCAGAAGGTGCTCAATATTTTTTCCCCAATCCTCACCTGAGGACATTTTTTCCATTGAATTTTCAAGAGAGTGAAAGGGAGGGAGAGGCGGGGAAGAAAGAGAGAAAGAGAGAGAGAGAGAGAGAGAGAGAGAGAGAGAGAGAAAGAGAGAGAGAGAGGAACATCGATGTGGGAGAGACACATTGATTGGTTGCCTCCCACACTCGAACCCAAAACCCCCTGGTATGCAGGCCGATGCTGTAACCACTGAGCCACTGGCCAGGGCACAATTTCCTAATGAATGAGTAAATCAATTCCGTTGCTCCCCCAGTTCACACAAGCATTCCTGTGTACAAACTCAGTCCTAGTTCCTGACTCAGTTCCACGCTGCAGCGGAGAGTGATGGGTGAATTCCCACCCCACAGCCTGACACGTAGGAGGCAAGAGTGAGGTGCAGGCCTGAAGCGTGAGGGCCCTGCCAAGGGATGTGGGTTGAGGCATCTTGCAAATAAGCCACACTTGGGGGCAGGGAATCTGGGCTGCCCCCAGCCCATTTCCATCCTACTGATGTAGAATTGGAAAAATGCTGATTTTTTTTTTTTTTTTGAGCACTGGAGACTGAGAGCAATCTGGGTTGCTATGCAACCAGCGCCTGTGCCCAGCTGATAACACCAGAGGAATTAACTGTCCTTGTCCTGCTCAGGCTCTGGAGGAGGGGGCTGCTGCTGCTTCCCAGGGCCTGGCCTCAGCCCCCACCAGCTGCATCTCCAGCCCAGTTAGGGGTGGGGGAGACTGGAGCCAGGTCCCAGCCCCTCTCTGGCTCCACAAGGAGCAACCAGAGGGGGAGTCCCTTTTCTCTTGCCAACTGGGAGCACCTTTGGAGAGTGAGGAGGAAAGATCTCTTGGACGCAGGTCATCTCCATCCTCTTTGATCTGCTAATGAGCCGAGAATTGAAGACAAACCTGAACTCAGAGGGAGGCTTTAAGGAGGAAAAGGCTGGTAAGGGGGTGGCCTAGAGTGAGGACAAGATGGGCAGAATGAGGCCAGCTCCTGGGGCAAGAGAGAAGCACAAATACAGCCCTGACCAGGGGCCCAGGCTGCACTGCCCATACCACAGGCCCCCCAAGGCTTGGAGAAGCAAACCGGGCGAGGGTGAGATGCCCCGTGGTGCAGGGGGCCACTTGTGGGGGTGGCAGATCTTTGGCATCCTTGGAAGGTCAAAGCTTCTCATATCCAGAGGCTGAAGAGCTGCAGGAAGCCTGTCTGGGGACTTGGGGGATGCTCAGGAATTGAGGGGAGACCCAGAGAAACACATTTAATGTGTCCACCTCCCCACTAGAGTGCCCTTAAGTGCAAGAAACATGTAACATAAGGGTTTCAGAGTCAGATCTAGGTTCAAATCCAGCCACTTACAGCTGTGGGACCTTAGGCTGGTCCCTTCACCCTCCTGAACATCAGTCTTCTCAGCCACAAAGAGAAGAACAATCATACCTCTTCATAAGGGTGAAATCAATCATGCATCAGTTTAAGCCTAATGTTTCTGGGTGAAAGCTGGTCCAATATTGGCTCTTTCCTTTGGTTCAACCTAAAAGTTCAAGACTGAGCACTCGGTAAATGGAAGCAGCTATTCACGTCTTTTGTTGCCCTGGCCGTGGCCCAGTGTGCATGTTCAGTGAATGGACGAAGAAAACCAGGACCAGGCTGAGCAGGGACGAAGTTGCAGGTGGCTTGTCCCTGAGCCCAGAAGACTCTGACATATGATGGGGGCTCCTCCCCTGAGCCAAGAGAGAGCCACTGGCCCCAGTGTCTGCTACTCCTCTCCCTTCATCCCTCCCCTTCCCGTGTGTGCCCTCTGTGTTTCTCTCTCCTGCCTCATTTACTGAGCAAAAGTCTTGTTTTTAGGTTACCAAGGTTACCATTTACTTGCATGCTCTGTGCCAGGCTCCAATCTGAGCAATTTGCAGGCATTAACTCATTTACTCCTAACAACAAGCTAACTTGAACCTTATTTTTAACCCTTTGTTTGAAGGTAAATCTACTTTTGCCCCACCCTGTTTTTATTGAATGAATGCATGCATGTATGCATGAATGAATGAATGAGTGATAGCCATGCTTTTCAAAGAAGTATATGAGTAGCCTGGAGCAGCGGTCATCAACCTTTCTCACCTCCCGGACCACCAGTGGTCCGTGGACCACGGGTTGGCAACCGCTGGCCTGGAGGGTACCAGAGAGTGCCGGAGGGCATGGGTACCCATTTTTGGAATGTCCATTTTATTCAGAGTATGAGGGAAACCATGTGACCGCTAACATCGTTTTGTTTTTTGGGGGGTATTTTTTTAGTGTGGTAAAATGTATATAACACTATCGTGGTTTCTTTAAAAAAAAACAAACAAACATGGAATAACCATGTGATTCAGCAATTCCACTTCTGGGTCTAACCCAAAAAGACTTGAAAATAGAAACTCGAACAGATACTTGTACATCAATGCTGCGATATTATTCTCAACAGCCAAAAGGTGGAAACGATCAGATGTACATCAATAGATGAGCAGATACACAATGTGGTATACCCATACAATGGAATATCACTCGGCCTTAAAAAGAAAGGAAACTCTGATAAATGCTCCAATATGATAAACCTTGAAGACATTATACTTAATGAAATAAGCCAGTCACAAAAGGAAATCTATGGTATGATTCTGCTTATAGAGGAACCTGGAGTGGTCAGGTTCCTGGAGGCAGAGTGTAGCATGGTGGTTACAGTAGGGGCTGGGGGAGGGAAGGAACAGGGAGTCCTCTAGTGAGTAGAGTTTCTATTGGGGAGGAAAGAGTTCTGGTGGTGGATGGTGGTGATGGTCACACAGCAATGTGAATGTCTTAATGCCACTGAACTGTACACCTAAAAAGGTGAAAACGGTAAATGTTATGTTATGTGGATATTTTAAACTGTGGTGAAGCATACCTAACTCCACAGCATTGAAATCATTCCCGTGGGCGATCAGGGCCACCCCTCTGTCTCAGTGGGCTGGGCCTGGCGGTCATAACTGTATTCCATGGGGGGTAAGTCCCATCAGGAGCTCCAGGTACCAGTGTCCAGGCTGCAGTTTGGATGGAGCAGGCATGGGAGGGGCAGAGGGGTGATTCAAGGGGCCATGTCCAGTTAGCTGATTTCACCGTAACCCACCAAATTAATTTCCTTTACCAAATATCTCTTGAGTGTGCATCAAGCACAGGTTTATGGGGCGGCGCTGCTGTGAGGGGTACAGAGGCAAATCGCGCCCAGGCTCTGGTCCCCAGAGCACCCAGGCCCAGAGGAAAGGCCCAAGACCCACATCTGTAAAATGGGACTGGACCTGCTCCCTGGGTGGGAAGGGCCCGGCGCCTAGCAAGAGGCGAGGAGATACCAGCCTCCTTGCTGGTTTTCTGACTTTGGGCTCTCAGGTGAGGTAGAGGTCCAAGTCAGGTAGCCGGTGGGTTCGGAGTCCTGGGAAACAGAAAAGCCAAAGGCCTTCTTTCTTTTCAATGCCGGAGAAAAACCTCACTGAGGGAGCAAAGTGGGGTCTCAGCGAATCATGATTTCTCTGCATTTCCCCACCCCCACCCCAATCAAGGGCCTAGCCCTAGTCTAACATCAATCGCCGCCCCCTCCCAGGCTCTGTGCCCCCGCCCGCATGAGTCACGCTTCTCAGATCCGATTGTTCACGGGCCTCCTCAGTCCAAAGCTCTTGATGGATTTGGTAATTGGAGTAATTACGGTAATTTTACCTTAAAGACAGGCAGCTGCAGATTTCCTATTGGGGAGGCCCCTCCCTGGGCCTCCTGCCAGCCCGTATTCAGGGACAATGACAAGTGGCTCCCATTCCCTTCCCCCAGAATGCAAAGTGGTGGGTGGGGTGAGGTTCTCAATAGAGGGCATCTCAGCAGCCCCGCCCTCCCCCTTCCTGGGACTGGGGGCAGCAGGAAGGGTTTGTCAGGAATCATTCTCTTTCCCCTCCCAGCCTAGCCCTGGTTCTAGGGACTTGAAAAGCTCGGCAGCAACATTCTCCTGTTCCCTATCCAGGCCTGAAAACCAAGACCCGGGACCTCTCAGTCTGTGGGTGGAGTTCTTTCCAGATTCCTCAATGCCCCAATTACACGTGTTCTGTGGTCTCAGGTGTGAGGGACGGGTAGGAGGAATGGACCCTTGGACATGGCAGGGGAGAGTCACCTGTCCACAGCCAGGTGCCAGGCAGCACCCTCCCCCTCTCCACCCCAGCCAGAGCCTGGACTGCCCTGCCCCCAGCGGCAGCCTGTGGAATGTTTGCCTCCATCCCAGGGCCCCTCAGATGCCAAAGAGGAAAGTGCTGGGGAGGACGTGGGCGGCCAAGCGCTCTTCTGATTTCTAGGGTAGAAGGCTTCTCAGAGGAGGGACTTCAATGAATCCTCAAAGAATGTGTGGGACGCCTCTGGAAGGCCTGGGGCAGTCAGCAAGGGCTAATGCAGGGGGATTTGGGACCCTATTGAAGTTGTCAAGGACAAACCTGGGGCAGTCTCAGAATTCCCAGCTGGGTGATTTGGTAGATTTAAACACTTCTGGTCTTCCCAAATCTCTTAGGATCCATTCCCAGTCCCTACCAATCTGCCCACTACTCACTGCCCACTGCCCACTTTCTCAGTGTCTCCTCTGCTCAGGGCCAAATACACACTGTTCCTTCTGCCCGATGCCCTTCCACCTCTCACCTGTTCATCTTTCAAGTTCAGCTTAATCATCACTCCCAGAAGAAGCCTCCTAGGAAACTCCAGACTCCTCCCCTTCCCCTGTCCTCTGCATCTGTGGCTCCTCTCCTTGGCCTCACTCCCCACAATTGTATTTATAAAGCAACTAGAGGCCTGGTGCACGATATTTGTGCACTGTGGGGGTGGGGGGAGTCCCTCAGCACGGCCTGTGCCCACTCGCAGTTCAGGACCCCTCAGGGGATGTCCCCCTGCCTCAGAGGTGGGAGAGGTTCCTGCCACCGCTGCTGCAGGCCAGCTGTGAGCCCGGCTCAGGGCTTCTGGCTGAGCAGCGCTCCCCCTGTGGGAGCACACTGACCACCAGGGGCCAGCTCCTGCATTGAGCATCTGTTCCCTGGTGGTCAGTGCGCGTCATAGTGACCAGTTGTTCCACGGTTTGGTCAATTTGCATATTAGGCTTTTATTATATAGGATTTGTGAGATGGGTTATTTTAACATCTTTCTTCTTTCCCAAGACTGTAAACTCTGAAAGGAAGGTCTGTGTTGATTAATGCTCCGTCCCCAGTGCATGGCTCTGAACAGAAATTTTTGTTGATTGCATGTTGAAAATTGTCAACAGGCAGAGAGCGGGTGAAGGTGCATTCTCAGAAGAGGAACAACATAAGCAAAAGCAAAGAGACAAAGTAGGTTCAGAAAATGTTGGGGCCAAAGTGGAGGGTGAGCCAGGAGCCAGGTATGGGGCAAATGGGAGAGGCTTGCTCTGCTTCTTGGGACTAGGGCAGGGTTACATTGGTGGGTATGGGCACTCCCCCACCAAGGACACCTCCTTGAGATACCACACCTTGCTGCCAAGGGCTGCTTGAGTTGGGGAGCGGGGGGCTGGGAGAAGGGCTGAGGGAGCAATGTTCAAAGGGGGGAAGTGGCACCTAGGTTAGTCTCCTAGGTTTGCAGGAATTACTGAGTACTGGAAGTCTTGTGGATTGGATTATGAATAAGTGAGGTAACACTGTGTGCTTTGCAAGTTCACTACACTCCCTCAAGTTCCAAGGAAATGGGGCACCCCCCCCCCCAGCACACACTTGCAAAACAACCCTCAGCCAAAAACGGGTGGGAGTGAGCGGGCTTTCAAATGCTCCTCTTCCTCTTGCCTCGGAAGTGCATACCTCTGAGGAGTGTTCAGTGCTGTCTCCCTGAGTCCTTGATGGGCCACCACAGACAGGACACCCCTCAGACAGGACTCCAGCCAGCCTTACTGGGTCACCTCACTATCATTCTCCCACTTGACTTGGCCATTTGTCTGGACTGGGGGTCCCTGGAGTTGCTGGGGGTGGGCCACCTCGAACCACAAGGAGGCATGACCCTTGCAGCCTGAGAGCATCGCTGAATGGCCAGGGAGGCTCTTCCCCTGTTCCTCCGGCTCTGGGGAAGTGAGGGCAGTAGTGGCTGCAGAGTTTCAACTAGTCTTGCCTCTCACATCCCTCAGGCAGGCAGAGTCCCTCCGCCCCGCCCACCTCTCTCAGGGCCAATGAGTGGATAAAGCCTCCGAGATTGACCCCCCCAAGGCCCCTCCCACAGTATCCTGATGAACCAATCACTGAGTGCACTGTAGGTGGGGACAAAGGTGGGAAGGATCTGGATGAAGGTGGTGGGAGCAGGAGGGGAAAGCTCTGGGAGGAGTCCTGACCCATTCCTTAGGCCAGGCTGCCCAGAGAACCTCTGCCCGAGCACATGCTGCTTCAACAGCAATAGCCGTGGCTGAGGTCTGTTCCCTGTATCATTTTGATGTTAGTTCAAGTGTCACCTCCTCAGAGAGGTCTTCTGTAGCAGATGCTACACCCCCATCTCTCCCACCACATTCCTGGGCACCCACTGTTCCTATCCTCACTGATGGCTTCCTATTGCAAGCACCTGGGTCTCTCTGCCCAGGATCTTTCTCCGACACAGTAAGGTACTCAGCCTGTGTGTCTGAATACCAGGTGAGGTACTTCCTCTGTGCAGGGCTCTGTCTGCCCTTTGCTCAAGGAAACATTCCCACCAGAGGCATATTTCTAAACCCCACCCTCCTCTCACAGAAGCTTGGAGGAAGCCAGGGCCTGTCACAGTCTGCTCAAGCAGGCTTCCGCAGCAGATATTAATTTTGTCACAGTTCTGGGAGCTAAAAGTCCAAGATCTGCAAGGTGCTGTGAGTTTGGTTTCTGGTGAGGATCCTCTTTCTGGCGAGGGTTCTCTTTCTGGCTTGCAGATAGCTGCCATCTCACTGTGTCCTCACGTGGCCATTCCCCTCTGTGCACGGAAAGAGAGCATTACGTCTCATCGTCTTCTTGTAAGGACACCAGTCCTATGGGATAGGGCCCCACCCTTATGACCTCCTTTAACCTTAATTACCTCTTTAAGAGCCCCATCTCCAAATACAGTTACCTTGGGAGTTAGGGCTTCAACATATGAACTTGGGAGGAGCGGGACACAATTTAGTCCTTAACAGGCTTCTTAAAAGAAACATGCTCTCAGCCCTAGCTGGCCCCAGACTGCAGAGCCCAGAGAAGCTGGGCACCCACTGTGAGCTGTGCTAACCCAGCAGCGGCCCTGGTGCACGATCATCAATCACCATGATGCCACAGGATGAAAAAAGATGAGCCCCCAGATAGCGCGAAGATGAATGGGGACACTGACATGTGATTAAACTGGGATCCTCACGGATAGCTGACGACCCACTCTGAGTGCAAAGTTAGCAGGGCCAGGCCTGGGTTCCTGGCACCCACCAGGACACCCGCCCCTCCTCCTTCCCCCGCCAAGGTTAAAGAACCGTATTCCAACCACACAGCTCCTTGGTCATGCTGGCTCTGTAACTGATGCGTGAGGCATGCAAGGGGACAAGCACAGGTGCGGGCAACCTGGGGCCGATCTTGTCATTAGTCACCATTTCAGGCTGCCTGGCTCTCGTTAATAATTCATAATAATAATGACAGCACTGAGTGAGCGCTTGCTATAGGTACTTCAGGAGCATGTCCTCATTTTCACACCTCAAACCAAGTCAGGTGGTAAGGACAACAGTTTCTGGAAGAAACAGATAGAGGGGTAGAGAGCTATTCAAATGCATTCACTCATCCAATGGATTTTATGGGGCACCTACTATGTGCCATCATATCCACAAAGGTGAGCAAAACCCACAAGGTTTCTGCCTTATGTTGAAGAGACAGATGATAAAAAAAAGTAATTAAATAAAATAATTCCAGGTAATGATAATCAACTAATTTAATTAATTAAGGAGAGAGAGAGAGAGAGAGAGAGAGAGAGAGAGAGAGAGAGAGAGAGAGAGAGAGAAGAGCAAAACTTGAAACGGCATGGTCAGAGAAGGCCTCTTGAAGGAAGGGACATCTGAGCTGAGACCCGGAGGTGAGAGGAGCTGGCTATAGGAGTATCTTGTGGGAGAGTGTTCTAGGCAGATAGACCAGCAAGTGCAGAAGCTCAAAAGCAGGAATGAACTTGGTATGTCTGAGGAATTGAAAGAAGGCTCACGTGGCTGACTGCAAAGTGAGGGGTAGCGTGAAGGAAGTGGCATCAGAAACATTAAATGGGCCGCATAGGTCAGGGTCAGGACACTATTTTAAGTGGTATGGGATCCCTCTGGAAGGTTTTCTGTAGGGTTGGATTTTAGTAGAATTGAATTTTGTTTTAAAAAGGGCCACTCTACAGAGGATAGCTAAGAGGGCAAGAAGGGAGAGATAGAAGTACAAGAAAGCATTGAAGACACTGAAATTTTGGGCCATTATCAACACCATCCTGATCACTATCATCACCATCACCATTATCATCACTATCATCAGCATCACCATCATCAATATCATCATCATCACCATACCACCACCAGCACTACCACCACCACCACAGTTACCATCATCATCATTACCACCACCACATCGCCGTTGATATCACTATCATCAGCATCAGCATCACCATCATTACCACCACCATCATGGTCATCACCTTACAGGGTCAAGCAGGTTCTATGAATGCACCACCAGTACCCCCTCAGCTAGTACTATTTCAGTGTACAGTGTCCAACTTCTAATTGCCAGCATCTGTATCTCTCTACCTGAGCGCTTCCTCTGGCTCCTGGAGCCCACTATGCCTGTACACATGAAGGCTGGCAGTGCCAGGCAACAAACGCCCACCCTTCTCAGGAGGAGCCCTCAACCAATGACTCACAGGAGGTGATGAATAAATACCCCACTGCCTTGCCCCTTGGATGGGAATAACTCTGATACATATCCTCTACGCTGTTCCTCAGAGTTCTCCAGCAAAATTAAGCTCTGGTTGCCCGCAGTGGTAACTTCCTTGAGCATTCTTTGATGGGCTGCCTCCACTTCTGTCTCATCTCCCCATTCCCTTGTGTTTCCTGGGAATCACTATTTGTTCTTGCACCATTATCTCAGGGTCTGCTTCTGGGGGAACACAACAGAGACAATGGATTATTGTGAAAATTAAACTTGTAAAGCTCTTGGCATATATTAAGGGCTTAATAAATCCATTGTTGAACAAATGAATGAATGAGGCTTCATCTGCCCTGAGGAGACAGACCCAGAACAGGGGAAAGAAGGAAGGGAGAGAGACCTTGGACCTTAGCAGATAACAGGTGGAGGAGACAGGTTCTCAGAGAAGCTGTCCCTGCAGCAACTCCCCCCCTCACCCCCCCCACCCCCGCCGCCCCCATTCAACAACTGTTGTCATGACTCCATCCCTCCCCCTTCTGAGTTCTCCTCCAGCCCCTCCAGGTGGCTGCAGGTTCAAGGTGTGGCCAGACCATGATGAGAAACATAAGGCATTCCCCTCCCTAAGCTCCCATGTTAACTTACTGCCAGAACAACACCCATGAGAGCCGGGCTGGGGAGGAAAAAACTTGAACAAAGAAAAAGTGACATTTAACTTGTGCCTTTAATGTTCAAACAGAATTTAAATATCATTATAAAATCACAAGCTTGTGCAAAGCTACATTGAACGCATGAGAGCTGTGAAGGGAGCTTTTTCTCTTTCCAGTTCTCCGGAGGTTGTTCTTGGCCATAGTGTCAGCCCCCACTGCCTGAGGCCCAACCCCCTTCAACTTTCAAGGGGGCTCAGAGAGTGCAAGGGGCTGGCCCAAGGCCACAGAGCTCGCCTGACCCGTCTCCAGGGCTGCCCTGCCAGTCTGTTCGCTGTAGGGCTACTGGAGAGCATCCCCCCAGGGCTCCGGGGGAGGGGGGAGGAGCCGGCCTGCGGAGCCCTTCCAGGACCCGAGGGGCGCTGCAGAGAAGACGCCTGGGAGGAGCAGCTTGACCTCCCCCTAAGCAGCTGTGCTCCCACCGCTTGGGGGCGGGCTGTGGCATCCAGGGCCTCGGTACAGTCCAGGGCTTAGGGGGGGCTCTGTTTAATGACCCACGCGCCATAGGGGTTGGCACGGTACAGATCTAAGAGGTAGGCGTCTGGGTCCAGGCGATGCTCACCTGTGGGAAGCAGGGACAAGGTTGAGGGTGGTGTCTGTGGAAGGTGCTGCTGGCCCACCCAAAGCTCCTCACGGGGCCAGGCACCGCCCTCGCACCTGTGTGAACCTTGGCTGCTGTGGCTCACAGCTACCCCTTGCCCAGAATTGCCCTCCGCTGACGTCAGATGCCTGCGGGTGGGGCGGGATTATGGTCCCGCCCTCGGGGCAGCCCACAGCCAATGACTGACTGGCGCAGAGGTAGGACGACCACCCTCCCTACCTCTAAACGCTGATGCAATTGGCGCTCCAGAGCCCCCTTGTGGCCAAGGTTAGACTTCACCTCTTCCCCTCCTTCCCTCCGTTGCAAGGCACCCCCTCAATGCTTCACTACTCCCAAAGCCTTGTGGCTCTCAATGGCGGTCCCTGCACCGGCAGCATCAATAGCTCCTGGGCACTTGCTAAAACGCAGATTCTCAGGGCCCGGCCACCTGAGTCTTATCAGCCCTCGGGGTGATTCTGACACACTCTTAAAGTTTGAGACTCTGCTCTAAAGAATGCAGCTGAGGACAGCTGCCCATCCTTGCTTCCCACAGAGCCAGGGGCCTCTCAGAGCTGGATATGTGTTGGCAGAATTCCTTAAGGTATCCATGGCCATAGGCCCAGAGCAGTTCCACTTCCTCACTTTCACTGGTGGTGCTGGAAAGCACCGCACTAGGCAAGAAATGCTGCCCTCTCCAGGCCAGAGGCCACTGCAGGCCATACTCCAAACTCCAAGATGGAATCCTAAGGCGTGGCCACAAGCTGACCTTTAACCTCACAGCAGGGTCCTACCTGGTTTCCTGGGAGACAGAGGCCTGAGGGAAAGGCTCAAGCCAAGGTGGACTCCGGCCTCCCCCAGGGGGGCCCAGTGAGCCCTCATGGTCAGAGAGCTGCAGGGGCCTGGGCTCAGACCCACGACCCGCTGGGAACTTACTGAGATTCCCTCCAACTTCGTAGAGGACGATGTCGGCTGACTTCCTCAACCTGCTGCTGCAAGACAGAGAGGAGAGGCTCACCGAGCTCTTCTGCTCGAGGCTACAGGACCAGCTGACAGATCCTCCCTCCCCTCAACTGGTGGGCAGAGTATGATGTAACCTGCAGCCCGGAAATACCTGAGTGCCTAACCATGTACCTTATATGGACCATACATTGAACCAGCAATCAGAACCTGACAAATACCCTAAGAGTTTGTTCCTAAGTACCTGAGTGCCTAACCATGTACCTTATATGGACCATACATTGAACCAACAATCAGAACCTGACAAATACCCTAGGAGTTTGTTCCTAAGTACCTGAGTGCCTAACCATGTACCTTATATGGACCATGCATTAAGCCACCAATCAGCGCGTGCCGAGTACACTAAGCCCCCATTCCTTCCCATTCCTCCCCTCAGAAGGAGTGCTCACCTCTGCATGGGTTGCTGTTCTCCCCCCCTTTTTTTTTAAATATATTTTATTGATTTTTTTTTACAGAGAGGAAGGGAGAGGTAGAGAGAGTTAGAAACATCAATGAGAGAGAAACATCAATCAGCTGCCTCCTGCACACCCCCTACTGAGGATGTGCCCACAACCAAGGTACATGCCCTTGACCGGAATCGAACCTGGGACCTTTGAGTCCGCAGGCCGACGCTCTTTCCACTGAGCCAAACCGGTCAGGGCTGTTCTCCCCTTTCGAGACAGCCTGGCAGGTTTTTCCCCTAATAAAGCCTGTAATCCTGGTTTTCGGCTCCTGACTGGTCTTTCACCAGCAACTGCGTCCAGACCCCAGGCCTGGAAGGGGCAGTCCTCACTAATTTTCGGTCCCAGCTGGGAGGTGAGACACAAGGACCTTCCCGAGAAAGCTGGAGCCACGAAGGAGCCCAGCACCAGAGACATGGAAGAGGCAGGTGGACGGCACTCGAGGAGGGCTAGTCGTGGGTCCCCCGCCACAAGGCCCCTACCTGCTGGGTATCATAATGGAAGCTACGAGAGTGGTGGGATGAGGAGTGACATGTGGGGACAGGAGCCTGCTGTGAGGGGCAAATTCTGAGTTAAAATGCATTGTGAATATTGTGATTATGTATGATAATTATAGTTATCATATAAGTGTCATGTAATTACCATATGAATTCAATTCCACAATCTGTTCCTAATCTGCCTGTGGCTCTGGGCAAGCCTCTTCCCCTCTCTGGGCCTCAGTTTTCCCATCCGTACAAGGAGGACCTGGACTAGTCCAAGAACTGGACTAGACACCTGCTAATGACTGACACTGCTAGGTCTTTTTTGCCAACTCCATCACGGAGGCACCTGAGCTCAAGCTGTTCCTTGCATCCTGGAATGACAGTTGCATATCAGCCCCTCTGATCCTCTTTCAGCTCTTTGGACACGCTACCTCAGGACCTTTGCACATGCAGTTGTCTGTGTCTAGAAGTCTTACCTCATTCCCCAGACTATACCAAGTACCTTTTCTTACATTCACATTGTTCCCTGTATTTCCTATAAAACCGAATACAGTTTGTGAACTGCCTGATATTGCCTTTGTGGCTATTTGACACACGTCTGTCTCTTCCTGGGCTATGAGCTTGTAAGTCCAGGGCCCCGTCTGCTCTTTTCATTGTGATTCTAGCATTCTACATGGTACCTGGGCTATAGCAGGCATTCATGAAATACCTGTTACTGAATAAATGAATGCTATTATCACTTTATTTGAAGCCAAGAAGCTCTCTAAGAAGGTTGGAGAACCCAGTTCTGACCACCCCGGAAAGGGAAAGGTCAACAGCCTGTGCAACTCCTCTGCTGGCCTTCAGCTCTGAGCGCTGACCCCTCCTTGGAATTGCTCCCTGCTCCCTGTCGGAGAGAGGCTCCTGTCTTGGGGAGGTGCCCCTTACCGTGGGAGGAGGCTGTCCTTGTCCTCATTGCCCTCTTGACCCTGTAAACCAGGGCTGAGGCGCTCTGTGAACTGCCTGAGGACATGAGCCACTTTGGTGCTGGGGGTCAGGGGCACCTCCAGGGTATCTTTGATAAGCCAGGCCACCTGGATCTTTGCCACTGTGGGAGTCTGCAGAGAGAGAAAGCTCCATATGCATGGGCACACACATGCATACCTGGAATTCAAATGTGTGCACATAAATATGCACATACGTGCACTTCCATAAATACCCACACTAAAAATAGAAGATGCACACGTATACATACACACCAGCCACTTACTCACAGATCATACCTTGTCCACATACATGACGCCCCCATAGTGTGCATACACAAACACAGGCACAGAAACATGCGTGTAGATGCGTTCATACTGGTACACACAATAGGAGTGCATGAAATGCACCTACGAACACACGCACATAGGTTTATATAAATACTCATCCCCCATGAACATCATGCACAACGCGACACAGGTCAATTTCTCTGTTTGGAACTCTAATAAGGAACCCTGTTCAGGATGCCTCCCAGGAGCACTCAATATTCTTGGAAAGCCCTTTCCTTCTATTACTCCTTCCTGGTCCAAATCACCCCTCACCCCGCAAAGCGACTCTCACTTTCCCAACCCTCCGCCAGGCACACAAAGGGCTGCCTGAAAATGGGGCAAGGAAGACAGCTTCTAGAAGTCCCTGCACCACGCCATTTCCCTATCCTCAGCGCCGTCATCTCCCCGGTTTCTGACACCTACTCCTCGCTCGCTGCGGTGGGGCCGGCGCGACCCCTGGTGGCTGCAACGGGAAGCGCAATGGTAGCGAATACCCGGAGGATGCGGGAGCGCTAGGCGCCCTCCAGCCGCCTCTTTCTCCCTGCGCCTGGGCTTGGGGTGTGAGAGGGCACTCACCGCCTCGGGGCCATCCCCCTCCTTGTCCCTGTCTGCGTGTGTCCTTCGCAGCCAGGTTTTGAGGCCCGTGTCGCAGAGCTGGGGGCGCCTGCTACTGCTGTCGTTCAGGTTTCGCACCTGGGCGACCAAGAAAGAGGAGACCTGGCCAGAGAGAATCACGTCTTAGCAGGAGCACGGGGCTGCCGGCAAGAGGCAGAGCCTGCCAGTCTCTGTGGCATCTTCCTTGTCCCAGAACCGCACACGGAGTTGCCAACACGTATTTGTTGAACTTGGGGCTGAAGCACTAGTTTGGTGGGAAGAGAGGGGCCATTTGGCCCCTAAAAAGGGCCATGGAGTAGGGGACTCGGAGAGCCCACACTTGGGTTTGGCTGGAGGCTCCTACACCTGCTGTGGCATGGCTGCTCATTGGCACACTCAGGCAGGGATGTCCCCAAACATACCTGGAGTGGGATAATGCTCGGAGAACCCCCAGCCAGCCCTGCGT
The DNA here is from genome assembly GCF_963455305.1 of Plecotus auritus. Taxonomy (NCBI): domain Eukaryota; kingdom Metazoa; phylum Chordata; class Mammalia; order Chiroptera; family Vespertilionidae; genus Plecotus; species Plecotus auritus. Next base: position 21,323,955 of record NC_137782.1, on the reverse strand, counting down.
TGGCAAATTCCCACAGGGACCCATACTCTTCTCTGGAATCAGAAGCTGGCAGAGGGAGTCAGGAGAATCCTGTCTCCCTGACCCTGATAATGAGGAGCATGTGCTCTGGGGTCTGACAGGCCTGGTCCCATTCTGGGCCCCTCTGCTTACTGGCTCTATGATGCCTGAACAGGATGATACACATGGAGGAAGAAGGAGGGGGAATTCTCCCATTTTGTGTATCTACATCTATGTTGCCTGAAACTTTTACAGCAAGAAGGCATGTAGGCATTTCTTGACTTTTTAAAACTCCCTTCAATAAAAAGTGTTATAATCAAACTAGAGGCCCAGTGCATGAAATTAGTGCAGGGGTAGGGTCTCTAGGCCTGGCCAGTGATCAGGGTTGATCAGATTCCCCGCCTCCCTGCCTCCTCCTTCCCTCGCTTCCTCAGTGCCCTGTCACCGCCCGCTGGTCACCTGCCATGTTCTGTGCCACCCCCTGGTGGTCAGCACATGTCATAGCAAGCAATTGAACTCCCAGTCTCCCCATCGAACTCTTGGGGACACTTTGCATATTAGCCTTTTATATATACAGATGTGCTTTAGTAGCCACATGACCTCAGAGAGCTGAAGGGGCACAGAGAAGGCAGGAACTATGTGCTGTAGGTACAGGCCCGTATGGGTAAGGGCAGGGGTTTTCCATAGGGTTGACTCTTGACTAGGTCTTGAAGAATAAGCAGAGGGTCAACACCAAAAAATCAAGCAACCCAATTAAAAAATGGGCAAAGGACCTGAGTAAACATTCTCCAAAGGACATACAGATGGCAAATAGACATATGAAAAAATGCTCAACATCACTAATCACTAGAGAGATGTAAATTAAAACCATCGTATATAATAAAAGCCTAATATACTAAGTGTCCACTCATCCAGTTGTCCATTCAACCAATCAAAGCATAACATGCTAATAATATGCTAAGGCCACTCAACCGCTCACTATTATGTGCACTGACCACCAGGGGGCAGATGCTCCTACTGGTAGGTTAGCTTGCTGCTGGGATTCGGCCAATCGGGACTGAGCGAGACAGCCAGATAAGCCCTGGAGCCCTCCCATAGTCCCTTCCCAGCTGGCCAACCTCCTGCATTCCTCCCTGGCCCCAATTGTGCACTGATGGGGTCTCTCAGCCTGGCTTGAACCCTCTTGCAATCCAGGACCCCTTGGGGGATGTCAGAGAGCCGGTTTCAGCCCGATCACGCAGGTCAGGCCAAGGGACCCCACTGGTGCATGAATTCGTGCACTGGGCCTCTAGTTTATATATATAAAAGGGTAATATGTAAAATGTTCCCTCGGGAGTTCGACCGGGAATTCGATTGTTCGCTATGATGTGTGCTGACCACTAGGGGGTGGCACAGAATGAAGGAAGGCCCTGGCCAGCAGCTGGTAGCTGAGGAAGGAAGACCCCAGCCAGCAGCCAGAAGGCCCCGATTGGCCCTGATCACCAGCCAGGCCTAGGGACCCTACCGGTGCATGAATTTTGTGCACCGGGCCTCTAGTAATGAGAAATCACCACATGCCTGTCAGAATGGCTACCATCAATAAATCAGTAAACAAGTGCTGTCGATGGTGTGGAGAAAAGGGAACCCTAGTGCACTGTAGGTATGAATGCAGTTTGGTACAACTACTGTGAAAAACAGTATGTAAATTCCTCAAAAAATTAAAATTGGAAATGCCATTTGACCTACTGATTCCACTTATGGGAATTTATCTGAAAAAATTAGAAAACACTAATTCAAAAGAATATAAGCACCCCTATGTTCATTGCAGCATTATTTACAAAAGTCAAGACCTGGAATCAGCCCAAGTGTTCATCAGTAGATGAGTGAATAAAAAAGTTGTGGTATATTTACACAATGGAATACTACTCGGCCATAAAAAGAAGGAAATATTACCCTTTGCAACAGCATGGATGGACCTGGAGAGTATTGTGCTAAGTGAAATAAGCAGTCAGAGAAAGACAAATGCTATATGATTTCACTCATATGTAGAACCTAATGAATGAAATGAACTAACTAGCAAAATAGAGGAAGATTCATAGAGAGCAGGCTGACAGCTGTTGTTGGGGGGTGTAGAGGGCGGGGGCGTTGCAGGGGTTGAGCAGAAGAGACAAAAACTCATGGACATGGACAACAGTGTGCTGATTGCTATGGGGGTTAAGGGGAACTGGAGAAGTGTATGCGGGGATAAATGATGATGGAAGGAGACTTGACTTGGGGTGGTGAACATACAATACAGTGTACAAATGGTGTGTTGTGGAATTGTGCACCTGAAGTATAATATTGTTAACAAGTATCACCCCAATAAATTCAATAAAAAGAAAAAACAGCCCTAACCGGTTTGGCTCAATGGATAGAGCGTCGGCCTGTGGACTGAAAGGTCCCGGGTTCGATTCCGGTCAAGGGCATGTACCTTGGTTGCGGGCACATCCCCAGTGGGGGGTGTGCAGGAGGCAGCTGATAGATGTTTCTCTCTCATCGATGTTTCTAACTCTCTATCCCTCTCCCTTCCTCTCTGTAAAGAATCAATAAAATATATTAAAAAAAAAAAAACAAACAAACTAAGAAAAGAATAAGCAGAGGTTTCCAGTTTCCATCCTTTCTAAAAAAAAAGTAAGGGAATTCCAGGCAGAGTGAACTGCATAAGTAAAAACTCAGAGGTGTGAAGTGCAGGATGAGTGAGGAGAACCAGCTGGCATTTAGTGTGTTTAGAACACAAAGGGGTGCCTGGGTGTGATGAGGGAGAAACTGAGAAGAGTCAGAGCTTCACTTTCTGGTTTCTGAAATTGAAAATTATCTTAATAACTTTATGGGTGGAGGGAAGAATAGGAAGAAGGAAGGAGGAAAGGAAGGAAGGGAGGGAGGGAAGAAAGGTAAGTGGATCATGGATAGATCGATTGGTGGGTAGGTGGATGGATGAATGCATGGATTGGTTGGTGGGTGAGTGAGTGGGTGGATAGATGGATGGATGAATGCATGGATGCATGGCTGAATGGTGGATGAATGGATGCATGGGTTGGTGGGTGGGTGAGTGAGTTGGTGGATGACTGGCTGGATGAATGGATTGGTGAGTGGGGGAATGGGTGGATGGCTGGGTGGGTGACTAGATGGAAGGATGAACGGAGAGATGGAAGGAAGAGGTGACACATTTCTAAGTGAAGTGGCCTGAGCAGCAGTGCTGGGCAGTGCTACCTTGCATCCCTGGGAGTCTCAAGTGCTGCAGGGAACTTAGTGTTTCTGTTCCATCCCCCAACTGTCAGCAGGCCTTGCATGTCCACACCACAGAGGGACCTCTTTCCCTACCCTTACCCCTTGTCCTTGCTTTGGATTGTTACACTGGGCAAGGCTCATAGGGGAAGGGGGTGTCTTGGTTATCTGGCTCAGGCCTTCGTCTTAGGCAGGACCTGTGTCCGTAAGCCTGAGGCAGAACAGGGGTGAGGGTGGCTTTTTCAACATCATTAAAGCTTTGAGGTGAAGGAATTATTTGTGGGAGCTCAGGGAACACCCTTAACCTGGGGTAGACCAGATGGCTGTAGATTGGCTGGGAGGTGTGAGACTGTGGACACCTCTTAGATACTAAGGCAGGGGAAAAAGAAGACATAGGTCATACATAAGAGCCAACAAAGGTCCCAGAAGAGACACAACTAGGGATCTGAAAGGACAGTACCCATAATCATGGATGGCAGGGACAACAGAGCTGCTGTAGCCAGAGGAGAAAAAGGGCCCATACCTGCTACCCAGATGAACAGCCTGTCCCCTCCCCTCACAGTTGGCCCATAGCACTCACCATCCAGAGCAGATCCTGGTAGTGCACCATCATCTGCACCACTTCGGCAGCCCCCTCCGCCAGCTGCTTCTCCCTACCCTTGAGGAGTTTGGGGGGCTGCCCTCGGTGCAGGAAGAGATTAGGGGCCATTACCGTGGAAACATTCCACAGTGTCATCTTGTTGCTCTGCTCCTGGGCCACCACCTTCCTGAGGAATTCCAGGAGTGCCTGGGGAAGGGCACAGAACTTTCTTCAAATCTTAGCATACCCCTGGTGTGCCCTACCTTCCCCAGAACATCCTGCTGTGCTTTTTGGGGGCCTTGCAAGGAGCTAGGGGCTGGCATAGGGGTTTTAGTTTCAGCTTTGCCATCAGCACATCCTGTGACCTCTCTGTGTCTGTTTCTGGCAAAACATGGCCCAAACTTTCCCCTCTTCCCTGCTCCCTCAGAGGTTAATGAAACACCCGGGTCAAACTTCAACTTCCAGGCAGAGAAGAGCCACAACTCTGGGAAGTGGGTATTTTCCTGGCAAGCCCAACACACTTCCTTTACCTGGATCTGGGGTGTCTGAATCTGCCCCAAAGGCAAGGGAAAGAACAGGGAAGCAGAGACAATGGGAAGGAAAGGAGATGGTGGTAATAGCTGCCATTTATTAAGTGTTTTTTGTGTTTCTGGTGCCTTAGCTAGCACCTTACATGCATTTATCATCTCATTTAATTCCCACAACTCTTTAAAGTAGGTTCTACCATTTGTACCCATTATACAGAAAAGGAAAACTGTGGCTTGGAGAATGTGCCCAAGGCCACATAGCCATTAAGGATGAACAGAAGGAGGGGGGATAGAAGGATGGATGGATGGATGGATGGATGGATGGATGGATGGTTGGATGGATGGATGGATGGGTGGTGGATGAGGGTGGATAGAAGGGAGAGAAGGAGGGAGGGAGGGTGGGGGGGAGGGAGGGAGGGAATGTATTGAACACTTGCTAAGTACCACATCATCTACTCTGTGATTCCTTATGTATTAGCTCTTGTATTCTACAAACAATCGCACAGATGGTATTATTAGCCTAAGTTTACTGAAAAGGAAACAAATTCGAAGAGGCTGTCTCTTCAACAAAGCTGAGGCACAAGGCGTGATGGTCCCTTGAGCCCAGGACTATCTGGTTATAAATACTCCTTCAGGGCCTCCTGTGTCCACATCAGACAAGGGTTCCAGTAGACCTGGGGTCTCCTCACAGCACACCCTAGCGGTATGTCTTGGATTTGACCCAAGGACAGCCAGAAGGGTGCTGGGACCTAAGCCCAGGCTGCACCCCAGCCCCAGCCCCCAGTCCTGAATACCCACTCCCATAATACACAGTGGGAGTTCCCCAAGTGAGTATTTCCCAAACGAGTGCTCCACGGAACACCATGCAATGCAATGCTTTCCATAACAAAAGCGGTCCCTGGACACCTGACTCAGGAACTGCTACCCATTCTAGTCCCACCTGGAGATTCACAAAGCCTTAGCATATCAAGACTCTGAGAAGTCCTGTAGGAAGGGATGATCCAACCTACTTCACTGACTCAGTGTCCACCCATCTTATCTGGACAGAGAGCCTTCTCCCTGGGACTGACAGTGATGCTGGGCAGTGCACACTCCAGTGAGCGCCATGTCCTCTCAGGGCCCATCTCCTTTCTTTAGGGAAAAGGTCTCAGGAAAGACTTGGCCATCACTGTTGGTCATCACTGCACCCCAGCTCCCGGAAGAGTTGTTGAATGAATGAATGAATGAATGGGCACACTTGGAGCCATTACTGTGGCTGTGGGCTGAGATGACAGAGTGGAGGCAGCTGGAGGTAGATTTCACCTTCAGGGTGTTCCTGTTGGGTTCCGGAAGAATCAGGATGAGCAGGTGGAGGGCCTGCAGGCGCTGCCTCAGGTCAGGGATATCTGAGGGAAGAGGGCAGACTTGGTCTCAGTCTCTCCATGAGGCTCAGAGACTCTCTTTCAGTCCGGAGCCCCATTCTTGGAGGAGGGGAGATTCCAGAAAATCATTCTTTAAAAAAAAATGGTTTTTTACATTGATTTGACAGAGAAAGAAAGGGAGAGGGAGAGAGAGATAGAGATAGAAACATCGATTGGCTGCCTCCCACAACCCCCTACTGGGGATTAAGCCCACAACCTGGGCATGTGCCCTGACTGGGAATCGAACCAGCGACCTCTTGGTGCATGGATCAACGTTCAACCGACTGAGCCACACCGGCCAGGGCAGGAAACCCTTCTTTATAAAACCTGGAACTGTTTCCTGGGCTAGCGTTAGCTCAGGCAGAGCCCCAACCAGTGCTGGTCTTGAGGCTCGCTATACCGTGTGAATAAAAACAACACACACATGTGCATGCACACACACACATACACATGCACATACATACGCCCAGACATGCAGCCTGAGAGGTATATCCCAGGGTCAGAAATACAATTGGTTCACCTCGTCACACTGCACACGCACACTCATGCACATTCACGGACAACACACACATACACACACACACCTAATACACATGCACACATACACACATACTCAGACACACACACATGCACTTCCTCACCCATCAGGCAGGGATGAGGTAGTCCCATTTCCCCACCACCTTCCCGCCCCAGGCCATCTGAAGCTCTTCTCCCAAATGCAAAGGGCTGGGACACTCACTGGGCACCACAGCGAAGGCGGGCAGGTACTCAGCAGTGAGCAGAGGTGCTGGCAGCTCCCGGATAAACCTTTTGAGCAAATCGGACGCATCATTGTGGTGAACCTCGTCCCAGCTAAACAGGCCAGTGTGGAAATCTCTCTCCAGCTTTTGTTCCAGCCCCTGAAGGAAAGAGGGGCACTAATGAGAAGTTGGCTCAAGGCTCCAGGAAAAGTTGCTCCACCACTTCTCTGAGCCTCAGTTTCCTCATCTGCAAAATGGGGACAATAATAGCACTCATCTCATAGGAGTTTTGTGAGGATTAAATGGCCTAATGTGTGTAAGTCACTCAACAAATGTCGACAGTCTCAATCCTATGCTATATTGTGCCACCTCTAGCCTTTCAAACCCTCTTGAATTCCAGACCCAAACAGAGACCAACAGGCCGTGAATTGGATTCCCTTCAGGATTAACGCACATGTGAGGATGCTGGGAGATGCAACCTCAGTGAGGTGGGGGAAGCCAAGCCATTACCTTGACCCTGGCCTGCGATCCAGGCACTCTGAGAATGCCTTCCATGTCCAGCCCCCTCTTTTCCAAACAGGACAGCAGCTGTGAGAAAAAGAATCCACCAGCAACCACTGAAAAGTGGGGTTCAAACTGGTGTTGTTTGTCTCCCAGGAAAACAAGGCAGAGAGAGCTAGGAGGTGAAGAATGGCTTTCTTGGCCACTTCCATGAGCCAAGCATTATTCTGTGAGCTTTTCCCCCTAAATACGCATTTTTCTCATTCACTCTCTAATAAGAGAATACTGTTATTCTAACCCCACTTCACAAACACTGAAAGGCAGGCTCATAGAGGTTCAAAAATCCACCCAAGTCCCAGCTAGCATGTGCCAGAGCCAGAATCAGAACCTAGGTCTCCTGGTTCTGAAGTCCACACTGTACCTCCTAGGCCAGCCATCAGTGGTGCCCAGGGCCAGCCTCTGGCTGGCTAAATGAGCCCAATCTGGGGACAACTTACAGCTTGAAGTACCAGTGGCACCTGGGTGCTGGGGAGGGCTTTGCGGTCAGCTTCCAGCAGGGCTTCGAGGGGCACCCCGAAAAGGCGAGTTTCTGCGGGAAGTCCAAAGAGTAGAAGGGGCGTTTCACTTCCTGGAATGACAGCTGGGCTCCAACCTGCAACATCTCCTGGGCGACTAGAATCAGACTCCTTTCCCCGTGTGAGGACTGAGCTCTGGAGGGTGGCTGAGCTCAACCTGCTCTCAAGCAGAACACGAGGCCACAGCAATAATGAAAACATTAGATGCATCACAGAGCAGAACGTCTCAGCTGGATAAAGAGGCGTTGAAAGAAAAGGTGCTGCTTCCAAGTGTAACAATGGTCTGGGGTAGAGGATTTTGCTCAGCAGGGATGGACCAAGTTCCAATGAAATGTACTTCCCAGGTCTCAACCATCCCGCCTTGCAGGCTTCTCAGATAAACTCATCTTTCCAAGTTTACGCTGCAATGATCTTCCTTCTCATTCACTTGCCTACCCCTGTCTCTTCTAAACCCCTTCTCCTGGTCTACCCATCCACCATCCTCTTGTCTTTATCAAGAAACAAACAAAAAATTGCAATGCGTAATGTTGACAATGATGCAGTGAGATGAACAGTCTCACACACTATTGAAGGGTAATATATACCCAGAACTTCACCAGTATATTCTAAAACAATCTAAGATGCATTCAAAGTTGAATGTGCATCCATGAGCCCAATCTGGGGACACCCACCAACATCTGAGCAAGAGGAAACAATTGTTGATTTAAGTCATGAGTTTTGAGGTTGCTGGTTATATAGCACTATTGTGGCAATAGCTGAATGAGACAAAAACCCAGTAATGTCCATAATTCTATACTGTAAAGTGAAAAAAGGGTTTATATACATGGGGTGGGGGAGGAAGATGTTACTCTAAAAGCGAATAGTGCTTACACCTGAATTATATTTTTCTTTTTTGGATTTTACTCTATTTCTCAAATTTCCTACAGTGAGCAGGAACTGTTTTCAGATGCAGAACACGTACATGTAACGGAAGGAAATAAAGCAGCTAAGCATATTCTGGTGGAAGATTCCCCACGCAGCTCGCTCAACGAGAAAGCCAGGACGTTAGTCACAGGGATTTGAAGGGCTGGCCTGCTGACCTGCTGCCTTCTGCTTCCCCGCCTTGCTCCTCTTCAGGTCCAAGCCCAGGACGTCACAGAGCGCAGTCAGCTCGATGAGGGCCAGAGCAGCGATCTTCTTCAGGTCCTGCGAGGACAGGTCTCCGATCCTCGTCAAGCCAAGTCTGCCTTTGGGGATCCTAAACTTCTAGGGAGGGAAGCAGAGACAAGCAAGCCACATGTCCTGTAAGTGTGTTGAGGCCCCGCCCGCACCCCATCCTTCACCCATCCCACCCCCAGGCGGTTAGGGGGAGAAAGAGCAGAGTGGATGAGAGCAGGGGCTCAGGATTTCATCCCAGGTTCAAGGTCCACCTCCACCTGACCTCCACCTCACATTCTGAACCTCTATTTCCCCATTTGTAATCTTACAACAGTGCTTACCTCACAGTTTTTGAGGATAAAATGGGCTAAGCCTTAGGGGTATAAAGGGTGCCAAGCACATAACAGTAATGGGCAGCTCTTTTTACTGCCTGTATTCCAATCTGAGGGCTGGAAGAGAGGGACCACCCCCATGGGCCTCTTATTTTGCTTCGATTCTGATCCTTTGTTGCTCTCCCTCACCCCACCTATCCCTATCCTTCCTCTGCCATACCTCAACCCAATGCGCCTCTTCCTCAATATTGATTGAAAAATAAATGATGCTCGACCTCGCCATCTAGAGGCAAGAGTGGGGAATCTACAAGCATATCCCCGTCCCCCATCCCTCACGCCCCACCACTGCCATAGGTGACAAGTCTAAAAACAGCAAGAGGGAGGGGCAAATGTGTTTAGTATTTGCCTGGAGGACTTGACCAGATTATGGCCCAGTGCCCATTCGAGTGCTCTAAGGGAAAGGAAGGGCTGTGGTTGTAGGTCGTAATGTTATGGCTATCATACAGCCCAGTGCTTGCTCTGTGGTGCATAGAGCCAAACTTCCTGGGTTCAACTTCTGACTTTACCTGTGAGTTTGGGGAAATAATTTTACCTTTCTGTGTGTCAATTTTCTTACCTGTAAAATGGGGCTAATAACAGTATCCACTTCACAGGGTTTTGGGGGGAGATTCAATTTGATAAAGTGATAAAACACAGTGCCTGACAAAGTAAGTCCTCAATTATTATAACTATCACTATTTTTAAGTATTTACACAATTACCGTTAACATAACAGGAACATAACAGATGAAATTAAATCATGTATGTATAATATTTGGTATATGCCCGGTCTGTGGTAAAAGGTCTACTAGCATATGTGGTATCTTCGGCATTATTATTATCATTCATAGTTTAACGGGAAAATCAAATCATCAAGGATAGAAGATATGATAATGTTGAACATTAATTATCTATGATGCTTTAGAAATAGAAAGTCAGTCTTTAAAAACTTTGACATACTGTGGTCACATAAGATACTATCACTGGGAGAAACCAGGTGAAGAGTACATGGGAACTCCCCTATTTTTGCCACTTCTTGTGACTCTAAAATTATTTCAAAATAAATAGCAAAATCCTATTTGAGTGAATGAAAGCACTTTTACACTGTAGTAGAGGTTACTGCACATTTCCTAAGGAGTAGAGAGGAATGGTCAGTGGGGGGCCTGGCCCCCAGTCCCCTGGCAGCATCCTCACCGGCAGGGACCCCTTGCTCCAGGCACAGGTGCCCCCCGTGGGCTGCCTGCCCCTCTGCAGGAGCAGTGCGGCTTGTTCCGAATAGGCAGAGTCCATGTGGAAGGCTTGCTCCATCCCAGCCTGTGCCTGCGGCCCCTCAGGCTCTGCTGCTGCGGGGAAAACAGGACAGAGAGGCAGTCAGGACCTGCCACCTCCCTGCCTCCTCCTGCCCAGAGCCCCAGGGAGCAATTTCCCAGGCTTCGGCCCTTCTCAGTAGTGATTGCCTAAGATCAGGGGGCTGAGATCGTGACCCCAGGAAGTAAGTTCCTAAGCTGAGGACTCAAGCCCTTTGCCCCAAGAAGTGATTGCCCAGGATCAAAATCCCAGGACCAAATCAATACCGTTAGGGATCAGATCCATTGCCCCAGGAAGTAGTTTCCTGCTAAGGCCCATTGCCCCAGGAAGTAATTTTCCAGGCTAAGGTCCATGGGTCTGATGGGAAAACCCCACTCAAGGGCTGACCTTGTCCCTTGGGGTTTCTTCCTACTGCCCTGGAGCAGGGAAGGCAAGGAACCACCAGGAAGAGAAAAACGCGCAGAGGTGTGCGCCTTCCCTTACCTCGCAGAGCAGCCTGTGCAGCCTGGAGGATTCCCAGGGCCCAGGAAAAATGAAGGCCGCTTACCTGGAGGAGACTTAGGGCTCCCGGAACCGAGCTGGGTCCATTTCATACCTGAATGCCCATTCTCTGAAGGCGTTTCCTAAACAAATGACAGACAATTCCCAATTAATTCTGTTTCCCAACCCTGGGAAATAGAAGCCATTCATGACCCCGTCTTCACAGGTGGAGCAGCTGAAGCAGAGATCTTGCCCAAGACCCCATGGCTGCTGAGTGGGGGAGTGGGCGCTGGCCCAGGCCCCTCTGCCTTCAGTGCCTATTGTATTAGGCATGTGTCATGCCACTTCGAAATATCCCAAGAAAGAATAAAATGCCCATAACCTCTCAGGTTACAAGTGTCAGCAGGATATACAACTGATTAAAACATAATTGTCCTGACAATAGTTATCTAGAGAGAGAACCTAAGCTTTCAGGCCCAGGCAAGGACACGCGGTGGCAACAGGCAAATGCACAATGAATGGCACACACAGCGGACAGCCCTACCTGCAATATGGGGCACAGCGGCATGCAAGCACTCGCCAGCACAGCCTTGCAGCAGGACCGGCTTCACTCAGGATGTGAATGGGCCCAGACTTACCCTTATGCTGCTGACTTACCCCTGAGTTGAAGCCCCCAAAGATGTCCCTGACATCTCTAACAGGTGCCTTGTAGCGTCTTCGTGCCGAGCGGGCATAGATGGCCAGCCGGCGGCGGACAGCGGCCACCTGGGTCTGGGTGAGGGTAGACAGGAGCCCCCGGTGATGACTGTCCAAGCCCAGGCCACCAAGGAGGTCCGACAGGCCCGTGTCCTGCAGCCACTGGGATTCAGTTTCTCCTTCTGCCAATAGAGAGAGACCACCCAGGTAAATACACACAACTATACGCTCATCCACACACACTAACCAAGTCACATGCAGAAACACACACTCAACGTGAGTGCAAGAAACACCCACATATCTGATCACGAGACCCACTAACACCAACCACACTCTTCAATGTGGGGAAGATCTAACAAAATACCAGAGAATTTGGGGGGTATGGATGGCATTAACCAGTATCTGGATTTAAATCTATAAAATCATATTCTCTTGGAAACAGCAGGCTGAGGAGGGGCGCCTGCATGTTCTGACTGGAATGTAGCCATGAGCTCACTCCCCCTCCCAAATCTGACAGAGATCACCACAGGGTCACATGGGCCCAGCCGTGGAGAGCACGGGCAAGCAGTTGCTGTCCCCTTGGATAGTCTCACTCTATTCAAGACCTTATTTGTGTTGAAATAATCCCCTCAACGGTGCTTCGTAAGGAAACTGTCATGGTCTTACAGCAAAACCATTCTTCCAAACCGTGGGGTGGTGTTGAGACTGCAGGTCCCTGGGTCCCATCTCCAGAGATTCTGCCCTAGGAGTTCAGGCTCAGGACCTGGGAGTCTGCACTTGAACTCCCGCCTTCCTGCCCAGACGATTCTAATACAATGGTGTCTTCAGATCACACTTGGGAAACACCTGTGAGTTCCGTCCTTCTTGTGGGGAAAATAGACGAGAACTGAGGGAGGAAGCTGTACCCATGTGTGAGCTGATTGCTGGGGTGCCCAGTTGGACCAATTAGTCAACCAAGTGCTGGTGGTTCAGAACATCAGACTGCTTTTACGGCAGGCAGCCTGGGCTGTGCCACGCACAGACGTTTCCCCGCAGCACCCCCCATGCACTTGGGAGCCAAACAAACGCTGCCAGGGCGGCCACAGCGCTGTCGGTCCTCCCCTGACCTGTGCCAGCTGATGAAGGCACCAATTCCACTGCGATGCCAGGACCCGTTTCTCTCCTCTAACCCGGGATCTCTTCCAAACACCAGTGTTTCCTGAAGGTATCCTAGGAGATCTGAGTCTCCCCCATGACCACACATGTTGTACACCATGGGCTAGCACAGCTGACTCATGCCCAATCCAGGTTTCTGTGCCAATGCCCTTCCATTCCCCCATTCATCGAACACGTAAGAAGGAGTACAAGAATGGGCTTGGCTCTGTTCTAGGCCTGAGGGTACAGCAGTGATGGACAATGGCCCAGACCTGTGGGAGCTTACAGTCTACTGGGGGACACAGACAAAGCACAAATAAATGCACTGTGTCATGTCAGGTGCGAATATGTGCTCTAACGCTAAATAAAGTGGGTCAAGGGGCTGGAGAGTGCGGGGCGGGTGCTGTTTTACTTACTAGTAAGGAAGTCAAGATTAACAAGGAGGTGACATTTGAGCCCAATCCTGATCGGAGAGAACAGACCAGGCAGATCCCTGAGGGAAGGGCGCTACAGGCAGAGGGAACAGTGAGGACGAAGTCTCAGAGGCTCGAGTGTGCTTTCCTGGTCAAGGAAGCAAGGAGGCCTGAGTGGCGGCAGAAGTGGAGACATAGAAAGATGGTGGGAGGGCCTGAGGCAGAGGGGCCTGGGGCCGATTTCCTAAAGCCTTGTAAGCTGTGATGTGCAGGTTTTACGTGTTCTCAAATTCTTGGACACTCACCCTGTTAAGAGGTGGGGTCCAATTCCCTCCCCTGGGATATGGGCTGGGTGCAGGGAAGCAGGATGTAGCAGAAGGGCCGCTGCCTGCCTTCCAAGGCCGGGTCATGAACGGCAAGCCGGCTTCTGCCTCTTCTCTCTCTCTCTCTCTCTCTCTCTCTCTCTCTCTCTCTCTCTCTCTCTCTCTCTCTCTCTCTCTCTCTCCTGCTCCTGGGATCCAGTTGCTTAGCTGTGAGGAAGCCCAGGCCCACACAGAAGCAAACCGTAAGGCACTGCAGTCCTACATGAGACCCAGCTGACGTCACAGCCACTACCAGACTCAGAAGTGAGGAATCCTTTGAGACTCCAGCCCTGGTCACCATCGGACTGTAGTCACATGAGAGCCCCAGAGTGAGGACCGCCTAGCTGAGCGCTGCAGACCCCTAGACCGGTGACATTGTGAGAATAGTAACGATGGTGGTGATAGTTGCTTTACGCCACTCAGGCTGCAGCGGTTGATTAGGCAGTAATGGATAACAGACAGGCTGAGAGAGGTGGAGACACCTGTGCGATGTTGAGCAAAAGATTTAGGATTCCACTGAAATGTTAGCTCCACGGGGAGACTGTTTTGTGTTCACAGTTGTATCCCTGGTGCCTAACACAGTGCCTGGCAAGAAAGGGGCAATTATACACGTGTGCCGACTGGCCTAATCTATGGAAGGACGTCACCTAATTTAGGATGACAAGGGAGCGAGGGTGGAGCAGGGAGACCAGGGAAGAAGCTACTGCCACAGCCTGAGAGAGAGAAAGCCCTTGCACGTATGGTCTGTGCCTGGAGCTTGCACATGTCTCCTCTGCCACAGGGGCCTCCCTCCGCCCAGCAGCCCCTGCCAGCGCTCCTCACCCTCTGGCGGCCGGCCCTCGCCCCCGCTGCCATCCTCTTCTCTCAGCTCAGCCCTCTGTTGGATCTGCTCCACCTCCATCCAAAAGCCATCCAGGGACAAGCTCTCGGCTGAGGACACCCGGGAGTGGGAGCGATCGGCAGGGTGTGCTCGCCGGGGGTTCTTCTGCGGGAGCTGACTCACTGGGCCGGAGCTGCAGCAGGCGGGAGGGAGGAGAGAAGTCAGGCAGAGCCCTGCTCACGATGGGGTCTGTCCGAGGCTTGGAGGTTCTCCAGAAACCTGCCTGCGGCTCCTGGGAGCTGGGCGAACTACCTGAGCAAACTTCCCAGGGGGACAGACACACGGCCGGGCTCGCAAACTGACCACTTCACCCAGCGTCCCTGAGAACCACGTGGACACAAATGATGCCCAGAGGATGGAGAAAGGCCAGGCGGCGCCGCTGTGTCCCACCTTCGCATAGGGTAGCGTGAACACGGATGAGAGGGAATTAAACACCAGCACCTGACTCATCTCACTGAATTTTTACCCAAAACGGCAGTTATCTCCTCCCTACCCGCACCCCCTTATCTGTGAGGACTTCCACAGCCCTGGTTTCCCTGTCTCTAATGTGTGATCACCTCGTCCCCTGCTCTCCAGCCAGATCTGAGCAGACCAAAGCGCCAGATCACAGAAGTACTACTCAGCACAGAATGCAAAGGAGCAAAAATTAAAAGTAAAAAAAAAAAAAGATGGACCAAATATTGGGTAAGTGCTAACAAAAAGGACAAAGAAATCAATGTCGCTTCCAGATTAAGAATTCATTCTAAGGGAGGGAAAGAGAAAACCTACCAAGAACCTATGCCAGCCTCTAACAGGACCCACCCCGGCCTCACCACAGAACCTGAACAGCATAGCGAACAATAAAGCAAGCACTGCCCCAGGGGGAGGTTGACGGACACGCGTTGGCCTCGTCGTTTGCCATTTCCCCACAGGAACGGATTTTCCAGTTGCAAGTTTGCAAGTTCCCCAGTCTCTCTCAGACCTCCACGTCTTTGCATAATTTGTCCCCTCTACTAAGGCCGGGCTCCCCCAGTCCCAGCCACACAACCCTTTTATGGCAGATCTGGTCCCTGATTGTTGCACTAGAGATGGTCTTAAAGTGAGACTTGGGCCCAGCTGGTATGGCTCCGTGGTTGAGCACTGACCCATGAACCAGGAGGTCATGGTTCCATTCCCAGTCAGGGCACATGCCTGGGCTGCTGGCTCCATCCCCAGTAGGGGACACGCAGGAGGCAGCTGATTGATGATCCTCTCTCATCACTGATGTTTCTATATCTCTCTCCCTCTCCCTTCCTCTCTGAAATCAGCAAAAGTTTATTTTTAAAAAATGAGACTTAGTGAGAGAGGGAAAGCATCTCTCAAAGCCAGGCAAACGCAAGAGGTCGGCAGCATCGTTGGGCAAGGGGTGGGAAAGGGATGTCACCGGGAGCCAGGTGGGTGGAGCACAGGGGCGGTGCACATGGTGGCCGCCTTCCCAGCCTCCTTCCCACTCACCCCCACTGCGCAGCAGGCATGACCCCACCCCAGCCTCATCACAGAAACAGGTCCAGGCCGGTTTGGATTAAGAGCCATTGTGTGAGTGTCTGCTGCTGGGGTGACGGCATTTCTTGGGGGTGACGAACATGTTCTAAGATTGATTGTGATGATGGTTGCACAACTCTGTGAATATACAAAAAGCCGTTGGACTGTACACTTGAAATGGGTCAATTGTATGGCGCATAATTTTCTTATCAATAGAGCTGTTATTTAAAAACAAAAGAACCGTTGTGCACATTCCTCCAGCCACAGGAATTATTCCGCAGAAGGAAGTACTTGGGACTTCGGTGGCGATTCTGGGGTACAGACAGCTTGCTCTGAACCTGGGTTACAGTCCGTCTCCTCAAGGAGTGGGCAGTCACAGGGGGGTCCAGGCTTAGACCAGAGTGGGTGCCACACGCAGCAATAGGAAGAAGTGTTAACACTGGGCCTAGGGGTCCCCCACAGGGCATGTTGCCGAAGCACCCTTCCCCGGTGTGCGGCGGGGTTTTCACCCACCCCTCTGACAGGCGCTTGGGAGTTTTCATTTGTCGGTATCACAGGTGACCCTGCGACAAGCATCCTCGTGTTTACCGCCGTGTCCCTCTGCAGAGGTGGCTGTGGAAGAGCGAGTGCCAGAAGTGGGATCGCTGAACCAAAGGGTTTTTGCCAAATCGTCTTCCAAAAAGGATTGTTCTATTGGAGCTATTTGGGTTTTTGTTTGTTTGTTTGTTTCTGCCGCCCAAGACAGGGAGCTAAGCTCCTGCTGCCTTCCTGGCCTTTGTCTTGTGGGGTTCTGTGCCCTGGGGTCCCTAAGGCTGTGTTTTTCCCACAGCTTGAGACCCCATCCATAGATGTCCCCCCAACTTCTCGAGGTGGGTTAGTACCGAGGCCAGCAGCATGGATGTGGGGCTGCGCAGTCCTGTCCAGGAGGCTTCACATGTGATGAGTGCTCTGCTATGGCCATGTTGAAATGCGTGATAATTTTTGAACAAAGGCCCCTGTTCATTTTGCAGGTGGCCTGTCCCGCCAGCACCTCACCCATGCACCCTGGCTTGTGCCTTTTCCCCAGTGTCCTGCCCACATACTGGGCTCGACCCCAAATTATAAACGCTTCCGTCCCAAAACATACGCCAATGTGGTCAAGAAAAGAAATCTCAAGCCTGCCCAGAGCCCAGAGGAGGAGGCCCGGCACACGGCCTGTCCGCGGCTACAGCTTGGCCGTATTCACCAGCAGAAGCTGAACTGGAGACCGATTCCCAGTTCATTATACAGTTGGCTGTTCCGCTCTATTTATGCTTTTGGGGAAACTGCAGTCAGCACGCCTCCTGCGAATCTGCTGTTACCCCTGCTGCTGCTCAGCTCGCCTGCCTCCGGGGCTTTGTCATTCGCTTGGAAATTACCAGCATCTGCGTGCTTTTGTGACACAGCAATAAAAACAGTGAGTAAACAAAACAAAAGGGGTTAACTGTGTCACCCCTTTGACAGCTGAGCAGTGAGAGGAAGGCTGTCACCGCTTTAGGTGAACTTTTTGAGGACATCAGATGGGGGCGCAGGAAAAACCAGAAATGAAATAAAACCCCAACAGTTCTAAAGGCGTCATTGTTCCGAGCCCACATTTTGCAGTGTGGCAAGGAGTCCCCCGTTTAGTCAGAGAATGGGCCTCAGCACATCCATAAAATCTGTGTCTGAGCTTCGCAAACAGCCCACTTTTTTTTTTTTTTTCCATTTTGATGGGTGATGGTGCCCCTTTGGGTGTAACAGCCTGTGCCACGCACAACCTGAGCATCAGTACACAGCAACCCTGCCACCTATGAAGCAATCGGATGGGGCTCGGGGTGGGGGCTGGGCAGGAAGGAGATATGAAAGGCAAACTCTGTGTTTACACTTTTCAGTATCATCTTAACTGAGTTCCTACAACCTCTGTAAGGCAACACCAGACGGACTGGCTCATTCAGGTGGTGTGCTCATTCTTGAATTGCTCAGCGATGCTCACCACATTTCTTCCCCATAATTCCACTAGAGCTGGTCTCTGGGTCACAGAACTTTCGAGTGTGACTGTTTTGTGTTCTAGACCAAAACAATAAAAGCACTTTGACATCATGTATATAAGTTAGCTTCCTGAGTCAGACCTGGGGCTGGGCCAGGAGACAGAGGAAGGCTCCCTGCAGCTGGTCCAGGTGGGCGAGGGCCAGAGATGCATGAGCCCTGCTGAGCCGAGGAGCTGCCTTCCCGGCGTGGAGACCAGGCCCACAGGCCAGGGGATCTCAGCCCTGAGCGTGCACTTGAACCACCCGCTGCTTTTCAGACTCCCAGGGCCCACGCAACGCCCCAGACCAACGGCAGCCAAAGCACTGGAAATGGGAGCTGGCACCACATTGCTCAGAGCCGCCCAGCCCACCGCATTGCAAAGCCAGGCTGGGAGGCACTGTGGGAGCGTCGGTACGCGGCTGGGTTCAGAGACCTGCAGAGGAGTTCTCAGGAGTGGGGAGGGAATGGATGGATTGCACTGAAATTCTCACCTGGCGCTTCTGGGAGGGGCAGCCTGCATTTCTGAGATGACGGAAGGAGATTAAGGTTCTGCCCATGACCTCTGAGGTGACTAATGTACCCGACCGGAAGATCAGGACCAGCCGATCTCCGTATGAAGTAACAGAGAGGCCACCCACTGAAGTTTAACACATTTCAAATAGCTTGCCATCATTTGGACATGAGGAAGTCTCACATTCTAAAACCCGCTAATTCTAATGCTCTCCACCACCACGACAAAATCAAAAGAGGTGATAATCCTGGGCCCCTGTCCCTAAGGGGCAACTGGCTGAAGCTGAGTGGTGGTGGCCCCTTCGAATGAGCTTCTGGCTGAGTCACTTAACCGGATGTTATATACGGTGTTGGCCCGGACAGCTGCCACTGGTCCCTGCGGCTGCCGAGCGCTTGAAATGTGGTCAGTATGACTGAGGAGCTGGATTTTTTTACTTTATTTCATTTTAACTAATTTCCATTCAATACTGGATGCTTAATTCGGTTACTGAAAACTTGAATATGTGAACCCTTTCTGCAAGTTCTCAGTCCTTGCCCGAGAACTACTGAATGAGAAAGTCTGGGAGTGGGCACAGCAACCTGGGTTTACACAAGCCTTCTGGGGGATTCTGAGTCACCCATCTAACCCAAAGCTTCTGAGGGGGCGAGGCAGGATGAGGCGGGGTAGAGGCAGGTGACAATGGTTTGGAGAAGCAGCATGGAAGAGTGGCTGTGGTAGGCAGAATCCACCCCCACTCCCATCCCCCACCCCGAGCCCCTGCCAATAAAAGGTGCTCAGGTCCTAATCCCTGGAATCTGTGACTGCTGTGTTACCTGGGGGGAGGTGGATTAAGGTTGCAGAAGGGATTATGGTTGCTGATCAACTGACCTTCAGATGGGGAGGTCACCCTGGACTATCTGGTGGACCCAGTGTAATCACAAGGGTCCTTAAATGGGGGAGAGGGAGGTAGGAGAGTGGAAACCAGAGAAAAGTGAGCATGAGAAGGGCTCACCTTGCCACTGCTGGCTTTGAGGCTGGAAGGGGACCAGTCTACGGAAGGCAGGCGGCCTCTGGAAGCGGCACAGCGGGATCTCCCCAGATTCTCCAGAAAGAACCACAGTTCCGCCAACACCTTGCCTTTAGCCCGGGCAGGCTCATTTTGGCCTCTGGCCTGCAGAACTCTGAGATGATACATGTGGATTGTTTAAGACCCTAGTTTGCGGCAGTTTGTTAGGGCAGCAATGCAAGACATTTAGCACAGTGGCCAGGGCCCAGGCCCTGGAGTCAGACTGTGTGGGTCTGGGTCTGTCTTCTCGATGTGTGAGCATGGGAAAGTATCTTAGTCTTCCCTCCCCACCCTACAAAATGGGAGTGATGACGACGATAATTACATATACAAGGTTGTGAGGATGCAATGCATGCAAAACATTTGCCCCACAGTAAGTGCCCTATCAAATACTTAAAAGCAACACTGTGTTCCAAGCGATTATGAGGCCAACAGCCCAACAGACAGAGCAGTGACCAGGGTGGGATGGAGCTGAGCAGAGCAGGTTCCCTGGAGGAGGCGATGTTGGAACCCAGCTTTTAAGGAACATCAGAGAGGAAGGGAGATTGCAAAGCTCACAGGAAGGGGAGCAGGTCATGATGGTAAGTACAAAAGGATTTCCCCCAGGTGGATAGGAGCCTGCATTGGCGTTGGATGAGAATGAAGCCCAGGAGAAATGACGGGTGGAGGGAATCATTCCCCCAAGCAAAATAAAAGCCACAAGCTATCAGAAAAATGCCTGAGGCTTGATTCCATCCCAATTTAAAACATCTGTATAACTAACACACCACAGGCAAATGAATAAGACCAGTCAGTGATCAGCTGAGAGAAAATATTCGCAACAAATAATAAAGTGTTACTATCTAGTCTATATAAAGAGCTCCTAGAAATCAGTAAGGAAAACAAAAAATACTCCCCCAAAATCCAATAGAAAAGTAAACAGCAGATATGAATCAACAGTCACTGAAGATAAAGTACAAAAATGCTCAGTATGAAAAGATGTTGAACTCCACAAGTCATTGTGGAAATGCAAATGAAAACAGTGGAATGTTTTCAGCCATCAGATTGGCACACATCAGATTGCTAACACCCAGGGTTGGCAAAGTAGCAAGGAAATGAAATTCTCACATGCTGTGAGCATCAGCCGGCCAACCTGGGTGGTGTCAGCAGTACCTGGGGACAGGTGTGTGTGTGGGGGGGGGGGCAGCTGGAGGGGTGGAGAAGCCCAGGGCCTGAAGGGAGCAGCCTAACCCTCCATGGAATCAGAGCTTCTCCCTCTGCTCCGCAGGGAGGCCAGAGAGGAAACAGGAAGTCCTGTCAGAAGAGACCTGCCCTTTCGGGTGTGCAGTGCAGGTGAGAAAGGGCCGGTTCCTCCTCAGGTGAGAGAATTTGCCTGCAAGGGCTTTTTCGGCAGAGCAGCACCCAGGTGGCAGTTCTGGGTGGAGATCCTGGAGGACTTGACCGTGACTATGATTAGAATGACCGGGTTGTACACCTGAAGCTAATGTAATATTGTATGTCAACTGCAATTGAAAAATAAAAAACAATGTAAAGTAAAAAAAAAAAAAAAAAAAAAAGACACTTATTTTGCAAATAAAGGAACAGGCTCAGAGAGCTGCGGTAAGTGAAAGTGATGTGGAGCTCAAATGCAGACCTTTCTACCACTCCGTGGCCTCGGGAGGCCTGAGCTCAGGTGATCCCCTGGGAACAAGCCTGTGCTGGTGGTGTCAGCTCCCACATCTTCCCTGGGATGGTAATGCCTGGGCAGTGCACACTCCCCACACCCGCACTGCG
This sequence comes from Plecotus auritus, assembly GCF_963455305.1. Classification (NCBI taxonomy): domain Eukaryota; kingdom Metazoa; phylum Chordata; class Mammalia; order Chiroptera; family Vespertilionidae; genus Plecotus; species Plecotus auritus. The sequence goes on along the minus strand of NC_137782.1, from coordinate 21,302,758 downwards.
CTGTCTTCGCACACACTGGTTTCATTTCACCCTCTAGGACAGTGGTTCTCAACTTTTCTAATGCCGCGGCCCTTTAATACAGTTCCTCATGTGGTGACCCCCAACCATAAAATTATTTTTGTTGCTACTTCATAACTGTAATTTTGCTACTGTTATGAATTGTAATGTAAATATCTGTGTTTTCCGATGGTCTTAGGCGACCCTGCTAGCGGTTCTCAACCTGTGGGTCGAAACTGTCGTTTGCAACCATCTTGCAGAAAAGGAAACTGGGGCTCAGAGAGGTCAGGTAACTTCCCCAGAATCCCACAGCTGCTACGTGGTGAGGCTGGGCTTTGAGACGCAGTCTGTCCTCTGCCACTGATACATTCAAGTTGTGTGTGGGTGATCCATTCTGGGCTTGAGGTCACATGCAGGGGCGTGTTTGGAGATTTAAAGGTACATGATATCTACAGAGATAAGTGACATTACCTGTGATGGCAGAGATCTCATGGCTACACATGAGTAAAATATGTTAAATTTGTAAAAGTGACTTATTTCAAACTCACTGTGTGCAGTCAGCCAAGTCGCTTAACCAGTTATTAAGGGAATGTGATAGTTGCACTAGACTCCCAGTGGGCCTCCCAGCCTCCCTGATCTCTCAGACACTCAGCATGTGAAAGACGGTCAACCACCCCAGGAAGAAAAGAAAGGTGAGTTAGAAAAAGATGCAACTGGCAAAGACTAACATGAGCCATAATGTCCTGGCGAGAATGTCAAGAATATAAATAAACAAAAGTCGGCACCCACTAGGTGAGTCTGTGATTGGATACAACCTTCCTGGGAAACCATTTGGTCATATGTTCCAAAGTAAAAGCATTTGCCTTTGGACTCAACGATTCCTATAATGGGAATTTATCATAAGGATAAGTGCTCAGGATATGTGTCCAAGACAATGCAGTATAATTTATGCAAATAGCAACCCACTCCCAAAGACAAGGAAACAACCAAAAGTCCATCGCAGGACGGTAGTTACAAAAGCAGGGCTCAGTCATAAAATGGAAAATCACACAGCCTTTACAGAGAACAATGTAGATCTCTATATTGCCATGAAAAGATATCACGTGGAAAAGATCAAATACGAAATGCTGCAAGTATTTAAGTGTTCTACACATGGATTAGAGCATATATGTTTTCCACATGTAGATATAAACACACATTTATGAAGCATAAAATCTTACAGATTTATACGGAACTGTTCACAATTACTATTGTTGTGGGTTGGAGGTGGCAGGGGGAAGTGGATTTCACTTGCTATTTTTTTTTTGCATTTTTATAGCAATCATGAATTAACAGAAAATGTATCTCTATTTAGGAGTGAGGTTGACTGAATCCCTACAGCATCATTAAGACTCCTCCCAAGAGCAACGTTGATTGTTTCTATTGTATGTCAACTATAACTGAAAAACAAAACTGCTGTTCTGGAAGTCAGAGTGTTATTTTGTTTAAAGTAACAAAGAAAATGCAACAAAATTCATTTGTTCATTCATAGTCACATAGAGAGCCTATGTCCCACTCACTTTGTGGGAAGTTGTATTTGATGACGACACCAACTCTAGTCACCCAGCTCAGACCTTTCTCATCAGCATTTATTGCATCATATTGCAGTGGACCAGTCCCAGGTCTTCCTCCTGGACCAGCCTGTGGCAGCCCGAGGGCTGGGAGCATCTCATTCATCCTCATGTCCCCGTGCCCATCACGGGACTTCACAGAGAGGCAGTGAGCATTTCATTCATTGAGCAAGTATTTCATGAACACCCACAATGCACTGGGTCGTGGAGATACAAGAGTGAACAAAACAGATGTGGTCTCACGTCTGGGAGCTTATGGTGTTGAGTAAATGAATGACTCACAGGTGAGTGATCAGGGAGATGAATGAACTCATATAGTGTAGGAAGAACTGACATACTGACTTTGAGAACTGGCCCGGAGCAGATGAACCAGCCCTGTCTCAGGGAAGTGGCTTTCATATATTGGTTTTGTTTGTTTGTTTTTTGCCAGTAGGATCTCATTTCAATAAACAAAATAGAGAACAATGATACTATTGTAAACTCTTAAGTTCAAGTGAAAACATTTACAGATCATGCAACCTATGTAATTCTGATGGACAAAATATAGTTGCGATATAACACATGACATGTGTGATGCCGTTACCAGTTTTTCAATACTCAAAAACATAATAAAGATAAAATTCAAATAAAAGATTGACAGAACTCTAGAGTTTGAAAAACTACTGTTCTGGAAGTCAGAGTGTTATTTTTCTTGTTTTGTTTAAAGTAACAAAGGGAATGCAACAAAATTCATTTGTTCATTCATCCGGTAAGTATTGAGCACCTTCAATGGGTCTGGTACTCTTACAGTGAATCCAATATGAATGGCCTTGGGGATTACAAGGAACTAAGAAATTAAGGGTGAGTAGAAAGAGGTCAGGGGAACAGTCATACTAGATAGGTAGGTAGCTTGGTGGATGGGGAGAGAGAGAGAGAGAGAGAGAGAGAGAGAGAGAGAGAGAGAGAGAGGCAGGCAGAGATGTATTTGGCTTATTAAGATCCATTCTCAATAAAATCACACGTCCTGCCTGGCCGGTGTGGGTCAGTGGTTGAGCACTAACCTATGAACCAGGAGGTCACAGTTCAATTCCTGGTCAGGACACATGTCTGGGATTGTGGGCTTGATCCCCAGTGGGGGGCATGCAGAAGGCAGCCGATCATTATTGATGTTCCTATCTCTCTCTCCCTCTCCCTTCCTGAAATCAATAAAAAAATATTTTTTAAAAATCACATGTCCTACGTGATGTTTGCCTAGGATGAGCCAGAGCCCCCCACGCACAGGAGCTCAGTGAATATGCTGTGTGAATCTCCCTGAGCTCCCTGCCTCTTCCCGTAGCCTAGGGCGTTCTATGGGCTCAGTTGTTCTAGGATCAGCATCTCATACTCCCTGAGTCTGCTCTCCACATACAGGCCAGCCAGTCTTCAGGTCCTGGGTGGGAAGGAGTGGGGTCCGGGGCTTCCCTGCTGTAGGCATGGACTTTTTTGGAGGGCGATTAAGCAGGGTCCATCAAAATTCTAATTGTTCCTTTTAAACCTGCAATTGCCCTTCCAGAAATGAGTTTTACCCACACCAGTCCCCAAAGACGTTCACTGAAATATTGCTCAGAATTGCTAAACATTGGGACCAATCTAAACGTCCGTTAGCTGTAGCTGGTTCAAATGCACCAAAGGCCATCCATAAAGTTGGATCTGGAAGGCCATTAAAATCAGTGAGTTAGATCTTTATGTCACCGAGTTAGATCTTTGTTGTCATCAAATGAAGATGAGCACGGCCTTAATTAAGGGATGGAAGGAAGTCCGGAAGCACACGGTGGCGTGGTCTCATTTGTGTAGAACTCTATGAGGGTTGTTTCATGTACATCCAAAGGCTCTCCCAGGGTTATGCCAAAACTTTACCGCAGTCAGTTCTGGGCACAGGCACATCTCCGTCTGCACTGTTGGAATTTCTATAATATTCATGTTGTGATATGCTGTAATCACACATGGGGAGAAATGACTTCTTAAAAATTCTGGTCTGGCTGTCAGAGGCACCTGAGCAGGAAGAGTGACACAGCTGTCAGCCCAGGTGACCACACAGCCACACTCATCCAGCCGAGATTTCATAGCTTAAGGTCCTGAACCCTGAACCCCAGATGACTCCTGGGGTGCCTAAAACTCTCTACATTCGTAAGAAGGGGAAACAGCACATATTGAGCATCACTCACATCTCTAAGAACCCGAAAATCAGTGTCCCCTGCAGGAGCCAGCAGCAGGAGCCCAGGCCAGGGTGTTGTGTCCCAGGAAGGGTCTGGGTTTGGGGTCCCATGGACCAAGTTGGACACCTCCACCACTTGGGCCATTTCCTAGACCTCTCAGAGCTTCTGTTTCCTCATCTGTAGGAAGGGAGAGGGATTCTTGCTTCAAAGGGGTGATGTAAGAACTGAAATGACCTACACCCCCCAGTACATGGTAGGTCTTCAACTTGGTCCCCACATTCCTCAGCCTTGGCCCTGAGACACCAGTGGCCCAAACCTCCCCCATCTCCCCCTGTGATTCCTGTACCTGCAGCCCAGGTCAGTCCGGTGCTGGGCACAGCAACCCGGCTGCCTGGCGATGTGAGCCCGTGGGATCCGGGGACATGGTGAGGCCAGGGACACCGGGGCCAGCCTCTCCATCTGGACGGTGGAGAGAAGGGCAGGCTCTGCCATGAGCTGGCACTCTCACAGCTCACAGGTGAGCCTCTGTGCTGCTGCTGCTGCTGCCTCCGCCGCCGCCTTGCTGTGGGGCTGACTCAGGCGACGGTGTGAGCAGGAGGGAGGCTGCTCGCCCAGTTCCCAGACACCCCCTCACCAGGGCAGAGGTCCAACCTCCTCCCAGGCGGGGCTGGCTCAGTGAGGGCCACCTCCAGGCGCGCGCGCGCACACACACACACACACACACACACCCCTGAGCCCTGCCCACCTGCCTGCACTATGGTCAAGTGGAAATGGCACCTTTAAAAAACAGCCATGTAATATCATTTGTAGTGCCATTTTTATTATCCATAGGCCTTCCACTGTAAGGAAAACTGCATTAATAAAAGACCAGACTGCCCGGCCGGCTTGGCTCAGTGGTTGAGTGTTGACCTATGAATCAGGAGATCATGATTCCATTCCCAGTCAGGGCACATGCCCGGTTTGTGAGCTCCATACCCAGTGTGGGACATGCAGGAGGCAGCCAATCAATGATTCTCTCTCATCATTGATGTTTATCTCTCTCTCTCTCTCTCTCTCTCTCTCTCTCTCTCTCTCTCTCTCTCTCTCCCTCCCTTCCTCTTGGAAATCAATAAAAAATATTTTAAAATAAATAAATAAAGGGCCTGACTAATGTCAATAGGAAAAGCATACCTAACCCTGGGGTCTTCCCCTGAGTGCACACGCCCTCCATGACGGTGAGCGGTCTCCCACCTTCTCCCAGCCTTGGTCTCCTCCTCTGTGAAATGGGGATGGGGAATTTGCCAGGAAACAGAAAAGCAAGCAGGCAGCAATGTGTTGGGGGGTGAGAAAGGGCAGGGCTTGGGTGGGGGAAGGAAAGATGCTAAGGGAGGAGGAAACGCAAGTGGCCAGCTGTGGGCGTCAGAAAAGCCTCCCTGGGAACTGGCCTTTAGCCCTGAATGTGAAGTAGGGACGAGGAAGGGACATTCCTCCTGGCTTTTCTGGCTTGTGTCCTTCCCCCGAATCTGTTATGGGCCAGGAGCCCCTCCCCTTACTCTCTGGCCTGGACAGAATGCCATGATCCACCCCTCCACCCACCGCCTGCCCGCCCTGCCCTCGGCATACTTGCCTTTAAGAAGAGCAGCCCAAGGGTGCTCCTTAGGAGGGGCCGAAATCCACAGGTCACTGTGGTCTGCTCTGGCCTGGGGGAAGCAAAAAATGGAGCCCAACAACTGGAAATCGCCCCACCGGAGCGACAGTGCCCAGGAATATGCATAGTCTTGGCATCAAAAGATGGGCAGGGGCCCTCAGGAGCCCGAGTCTCAGGCGGCCATCACTGCTCTCATGTGCAGACTGGGGCTATCGCCTTTCCAGAGGAGGAGATCCTGAAACCACACCACCAGGAGGCCAAGTGCCTGGGGTCCCATTGGCGCAAAGGTCCTCCCTCCAAATATGTAAGTGGAAATAGCAGTAAAAATGGGTGAAAAAGTCATTTGGGAGGCGTGAGAAGCTTTGTGTGGAAAACATGGTAGGTGCTTAATAAAGGTTGGATGGATGGATGATGGCTACATGGATGATGGATGGATGGATGACAGATAGGTGGAAGAGTGAATGGCTGTGTACAGGAGTGTGTGAGCATGAGTACTTGAGTAAAAGAATGAATGAATGAATGAATTAGTGAACCATTAGGTGAGAATGAGTGGATAAGTAAATGAGTGAATGAATAGAGACTTGAGTAAGTCAATATGTTAATACCTGAATAAATGAACTTCTAGTCCAGAATAGAAAACCTAACATCACTCCCTTCAGGTGTAGGGAACCCTTGGAAAGAAAGCAAGAGGAAGAGAGAGTAGCCTGAATCTTGACTAAACTGCACTTTCAAGCTTCTTAAAGGAAGCACCACCTCTTGGCTTCCTGGAGAGCTGTGTGTACTGAGAATGAAGTGAAGTGTGTCCACGCTCTGGGCAACATTCCTCAGCCCTGGCGGGCTGGGTCCCAGCCCTGGAGTATCGGCTGGGCTGGTTAGGTCGCAGTGGAGTGACTCAGACATGGCGGCCCTGCAACTGGCCACCTGCCAGCACCTCACCAGGCAGCCTGTGATTTAGCCCATCCACTCACCATTGTCAAGAGCATTCCCTGCCCGTCTGACCCAGGAGGCTCCCCAGGGTCACGTGATATGTGCTCAGCACTCCCTCCCTGCCTTTCTACCCCTCTGAGCAACTACCACTCCTCACTATAGTGCTCTCCTGCCCTGTGTGATATAGTGGAGTCTCACAGGCCTGGAGTTCATCCTCAGCTCTGCTACTTGGGCTGTGTGACCTCAGGCAAGTGCCTCAACCTCTCTGAGTCCCAGCTTCATCATTTCAATGCAAACCTTGCCTGCTACCAGGGGTAGTTGTTAGGATTCAGAGGGATAACACATGCCCAATCTGTGCCTGGCACCTGATGTGCACCAAGCATTGTATTTCCAGGTTGCTCAGCTTTTTGCTTTTGGCAACAATTCATGGAGCATTATAAAGCACCAGCCAAGCACTGTGCTCACAGTCAGTCCTCACAGAGGGTGTTCGGGCTGGAACTGTGTCCTGCCAGGATTAGCCATGGACATCCTAACCCCCGGACCTCAGAATATGACATTTGGAAATAGGGTCTCAACAGAGGTAATCAAGTTAAAATGCAGCCCTCAGGGAGGGCCCTGATCCAATGACTGGTCCTTACGAAAAGGAGACTTGGACGCAGCATGCGCAGAGGAAGACATGACACACAGGGAGACCCGTGAGGATGGCGCTGCCAGCAGCTGGAGGAGACAAGGAAGGTTCTCCCCTTCCCAGCACAGGGGGAGCCTGCCCTGCCTGCACCCTGATTCTGGACTTCCAGCTCCTTAGACCTGGAGATGTGACACCCCCTCTAAGCTGCCCCATTTGTGGTACTTTTGTGTGTGACAGCCACAGGAAGCAAATACAGAGACCGGTCCCATTTTGCTGATGGTGACACGAGGCCTGAAGGGATGGTGGTGGGAGGGTGAGGGGTTCAGGGCTGGGAAATAAGGGCGGGCCCAAGAGATGTGTCCTGACAAGGGCTCCAGAGACCGGGAATGGAGCCCGTGTCTCTGATGACCCCAGCAGTGCCCCCACCCCACCCTGGACTGTCCTCCAAGATTCCCGAGCTCTTGGGGCTGGGGAGACACACACACTATTGTTCTGAGTTTCCTCGTATTTTTGCAAACATCAACAGCACATCCGGAAGTGGCATGGTTCCAGTCCAGGATGAGCCCGGGGTATTGTGTGGATCCCGGGAAACACATCTCAGTTAAGAGTCAGGAAAATAGGCCCCTTCCAGGCTATGTGACTTGGGGCAAGTGACTTAACCTCCATGACCCTAGATGACCCGCCTCCCGAGGCTGCGGTGAAGAGCAAATAGGAGAACACATGGGAGCACTCAGCACTGGGCAGGCACTCAGCGCGGCTGCTCAGATCGGGACAATGTCTCTCAGGGAGCCTATCACTAAGTCACAGGTGTGCTTATCAGACACACACGTCCCTGCCTAACAGGACAAAATGCCAGGAAGGCAGCCCCAATCCACACCCAGGGTCTCGGCGCCCACTCAAAGCAGGAGGGCATCTCCCCACAGCCCTCACCACTTACCGGCCAGTGGCCCCGAGGAGCTGTGGCCCCTGCCTGCTGCCGGGTGCTCCCAGGGGTGCGACCAGCTCCCCTTCAGGGTCTGAGCCCCCAAGGCTCCTCTGGCTCCTCCAGAGAGGCTCGAGGGTCGGGGGTGGGGGGTGGAGGGTTGGGGATGACTCAACTGAATTCTCTGGGTCAGCATGGAGGCTGAACAATGGTCAACAACCCTGGACAGTGGGGGTGGGGGAGAGACAGTGGCCGACAGGGAGCAGGGTGGTTGGAGAAAATGCCAGACAAGCCAGGGGGAAGCTTCAGCCACAGGGGAGGTTTGTTATCAAAAGTATTTATTCAACACCAGGAAAGCTCCCAGCAAAACATAGCGTGGACAAAGCTCATCAGCCAGAACAAAGCGTGTGTAGACAGAGGGCCGTGTGTGTGTATGTGTGTGAGTGTGTGTGTGTGAGAGAGTGTATGTGTGTGAGTGTGTGTGTGAGTGTGTCAGTGTGTGAGTGTATGTGAGTGTGTGTATGTGAGTGTGTCAGTGTGTGTGAGAGTGTGTGAGTGTATGTGAGTGTGTGAGTGTATGTGTGAGAGTGTGTGTGTGTGTGTGAGAGCATGTGTGTGTGTGTGTGAGAGAGTGTGTGTATGTGAGTGTGAGGGTGGGTGTGTAAGAGTATGAGTGTGGGTGTGTGAGAGAGTGTGTGTGAGTGTATGTGTGAGAGTGTGTGAGTGTGTGTGTGAGAGTATGTGTGTATGTGAGTGTGAGGGTGGGTGTGTAAGAGTGTGTATGAGTGTGGGTGTGTGAGAGAGTGTGTGTGAGTGTGTGTGGGGGTGTGAGTGTGTGTGGGGGTGTGGGGGGTGTGGGAGGGTGTTATTTAGGGCAGTGGTCGCCAATCTCTCGGACCTCACAGGCGACCAGTGGTCCGTGGCCACCGGTTGGTGACGGTGATTTAGGGGGTATACAGTGGGCCAGAGGCCAGGAGAAACAGGCACCTTTGTAAGTACTTTCGGTGCCACCTTTTGGTAAGACAACTTCACAATATCTGCAAACTGTAAAGCACAGATGTATTCAACAAGCCCCCCTTTCAGAATTTATCCCATAGACAGCAGCACACTTGTATGCAAAGACAGAAGTTCAAGGGCGTTCACAGCAGCCTTGTCGGTGAGCACAGACACCTCACCCAGCAAATGCGATAGGGCTCGGATCCCAAAGGGCAGCTCCCCACCGCATGAGGAACCGGGCTTTAGCCCAGAGCCGTAGGGAGCTACAGAGGGCCCTACGCAGGGCGACGGCGTGTCTGGATCTGTGCTTTGGATGGATCGTTCAGACTAACGGGCAACAAGGGCAGAGCAGGGGAGACCCAACTCCAGACGACCAGCCAATAACTCAGGCTCCATTCTCTCTGCTTGCGGTGGTTGATGGAATGTGTGACGAGAGGGAAAGAGGGGACAAAGGTGACACCTGGTGAGACTCGGGAGGGCCTGTCCCCTCTACAGCCCATCAACCCTGCTGCCTCTGGGGGGCCGGTGCGGGTACAAGGACAGATTGGGATTTCTTCCAAGTGCCTCCCCATGACTGCCCCCGACACTCCAACCTGGCAAACCATCGGCCCAGTGGGCCAGGGCCGGCTCTGGAGCCGCAGAGCTTAGGTTCACGTCCCAACTCCACCATTGCAATTCAACAAGTTACTTGACTGCTCTGTGCCTCAGTTTCCCCATCTGCGAAACAGGGATAATCAAAGACCCCACCTGATAGAATGCTTGTGAGGGTTAAAAACAACAATGTGTGTAAAGTACACGGAAGAGTGCCTGGGACACAGTGAGCGCTCATTAAATGTGAGCTCTTCTTAAAGGAACCAGGTGCATGGTAGACACTCTGCAGATACTTATAAAGTCAACGTGGTTACAATCAGCCGGAAGACTAATTGAGGAGTGAGTCTGAAATGAGACAATGGAGGTTCAGAGCAAGATCCCCCAGTCCTTTGAACAGACGGGAAGGAGGGTCCAGGTTCCCAAACGGGGTCAGGAGGCCCAGGTCAGGGCCAGGGTTGGCCCAGGCCCCACAGCTTGTGAATGAATGGACATGGACTTGGTCAGGCCCAGAACGCACGTCAGGGTCTCCTGAGCTCAGGCAGCCCCTATTGCCTTTAATATGGACCCACACGCTCAGGCCCAGCCCTGCCCGAGGACCTCTTCTCAATTTATTTGGCCAACTTCTCCCCGTGTGACTGCTTATACCGTCTTCACAGCTGCAGGCTCCTCCCTGGGACCTGGGGGTCCTCCAGAGACTTTGGAGGGAATGAGGTGGGCATCCCAGAAAAGCGCCTCAGTCGCTGAAGTCCTCTCCCCTCCCTGGTGAGACTCTCCCGTCCACTTCGGCCATTGCCACTGCCCGGCGGACTCCAGGAAAACCAAGCTGGGAGCAACTGGCAGGTTGGGTCTAGGGATGACAATGGAATGAGAGTGAGAGAGGGCAGATATTGGGGGGTGGGAAGTGCTCTGTATAAATGGGACAGGGTCCCTGAGCAGAGTTTGAATATCTCCTTTTCTTACCCCACTAACTGTATGCAAACAGGACAGGCTACATAATTTGTGGGGCTCAATAATAATGAGCACATGGCTCCTTGTTACTAATAAAAATTTCAAGACAGCCACAGCTGAGCATTATACCAAGATGGGCTCTGCTGAACATGGGACCTTGGGTGCCCATACAAGTCACGCCCTGTGAAGTTGGCCCCAGGCACAGGACTGTGGGGAAAGGGGCCGCAACTATCAAGGTCATGACCCGGGAAGGCTAAGAATCACTGTAATTAAGGGCACGTGAGGGTCCCTGCTTCTCAGTCCCACCTCCTTCCTCCACTTGGCCTGGCAGGGGCTCCAAGTTGTGACCCATGGGGCAGAGCAGGGGGTAGTGACATGTTGCAGGGGCAGACTTCCGAGGAGGGCAGGCCCGGGTGGCCAGGGGAAGAGAGAGACGATGCAAGAGATGGAGGATGGGGCGGGACTGCGTGTGGGGTGGGAGGCAAAGAGAGCCATGAGGCTGACCCCCAGCATGGGGCTCATGCAGCCAGACCAGCAATGGGAGTGCTGTCATGGAGATGGAGAGAAGTTAGCAGGTCACATGTTGGGTTTTGCTTTGTTGGGTTTAGCAAAGGGAATAAACTATCCCATTCTAGCCATGAAAAGGTATCCAACTCAGAAGGAAGATTAGGCGAGATACACACATTTGGGGGTCCCTGGCGTGGAGATGGCATTTAGCCCCATTGGACTGGCTGAGGCCTCCTGGGTGTGCACAGCTGTGGGGCTCCATCACTCTGGGCACGTTGCCTGCGGCACTGCCGCTCTGCATCCTCGTTTGTAAAATGGAGACCAGGATAACATCCTCCTTGTAGGCTTTCATAAATGCGTTTGTGAGAGGGAAATGCTGAGCACAGGCCTGGTACCCAAGGAGTATCAGCTGGTGTTATTATTTATCATTATAATTTTATCCCTTATACAAACAACTATTGAGCCCCCACCGTGGCAAAAGGTAAAGGAAAGCAGAGCAGGGGGGCCCGTGAAGCTGGGAGAGATGTCCATAATAAGGAGGGCAGTCGGGGACCCTGCTGAGAGAGTGAATTTGAGCAAAACCTCAGAGGTGAGGGAGTGCACCACGTGGATGTCTAGGGGAGAAGGGTTCCAGGTGGAGGCAACAGCCAGGGCAAAGTCCCCAGGGAGAGTTGTGGGAGGTGAGGCCAAGAAGCAAAGGGTGGGGGACCTTTGTAAGGTGGCTCCCACATGGCAAGAACAGGTCTCCCACACAATGAAGCAGAAGGTTCTCCAACGCGGCAGAGATGGCAAGCTCTGCAATGGTGGAGGGAGTCAGCTGTCCACCTGGCAGCTGCCCAAGGCTGTGGACAGTCTCTGAGGTTGCCCTTCCCCCCACCCATCTCCCTAAAAGGGCCTCACCTGGCAAGACAGGCTCACTGGCCGGGCCTCTCCTCCTCTTGGCTCTGGAGTGTACTGTCCCACTCGGCTGGGCCTTTGCTCCATGGCTCCCAATCAAAGCACAAATCCGACTCATTTTCCTCTGAATCTGTGGAGGAGTAAGACAAAGCTTCTTGGATGGTCACATTCTGTCTCCTATCCCTGATCCACAAGGAGCCCCCTGCCAGGCCTGGGCATCCCTGCAGCCTTGTCTGAGGCTAGGGGGCCAGCCCTGAGACCTCGGGAAGACTTCAGGGCCTGGAATGGTGACCAGGGATCAAAAGATTGCTCTGTAACTCACAAAGAGGCCATGTTCACCTACTAAACAGGGAAGGACCCTGAGATGAGCAAACAGCCTACCTGCATTGGGTGCGGTCCAGGAGCAGGCACAGAGGAGACACAAACCCAACCATCCATTTGTCCACTGGTACATTCATTCACAAACATCTGGGTATATACTAGTAGGAACAATGATTTCCATTGCAGCCTTGTTTTGTGGTAAAATACACACACACACACACACACACACAACAAAACAAACACCCTAGAAACCATGTGCGTGCACGTCCATCATGAGAGTTCTTGTTGGTCGAAGTGTGGCACAGTCACACCTAATGGAGGCCCGCCTGTCCATCCGGTGGCAGGTCATGAAGCTATTACAACAACTGCATTGGGTCTATACCTTTCTACTTGCAGGATGTCTATGTGTTTCAAGCAAGCTTCAGAGGAATCTATGTGTAGAATCCCCCCCTCTCCTTTTTAATAGGTAAACAAAGAATACTCCCTCCTCCATTTTTCTTTAAACCTGCAGGTGTCACTAAATAGGTGCATGAGCTTGCTCATATGGCTTACCTTGGGAGGCAAGGGGAGAAAGGTGAGAGGGCAGAGGAGGTTGTTACTTTTCTTACTACATCTACTCTTATTTCACCAGCTGCAAAGAAGTAAAGAAGGCTGAAAAAGGCCCTCCGATTGCAGACCAAGAGCCGACATCCAAAAAGACGGAGCCTCATTGTCCTCATCTGTAAAATGGGCACAACAATAGCCTCTTCTATAATGAGGGTTAATTGAAGTGAGATTTGTAAAACGGGCATTCAGTAGTGTTGGCAGTTATCAGTTAAAAATCAGCGCCATGGCTTGAAGTGGCTGATCTTCACTAGATATGGCGATTGTTTTCTGAGCACGTACTATGTGCTACATGTTTTACATGCCTTTTCTCATTTAACCCTTTTAACGACTTCCTGAGGCAATTACCGATGTTCTTCATATTCTACAACGGGGAAGGCTCAGAAAGGTGATGTCCAGCTCACAGCCAGGAAGTGGTCCTGCTGGACTCAAATGCGCCTCCTGTACTAGGTGCCACGTGTTCCATTGGGTGCACTGTTTGAGGTCGGGGACTTCAAAGGCAGCTTTGAAATTAACAACTCACTCCAAGGACCAGCTTGAGGAGCGGTCAGGACTCTCAACAGGCATAGCCTATGGTGCTCACTTTTGTTTTACCCCTAAGTCCAGTTATTTGGGGTCTCCCCTCTTCTTTCTGCAAATTCCAGGGTCTCCCCCTTGAAAGGCATGCCTGGCTTGGTCCTCTCTCCCTATATAACGGCAGGGGGTTAATGCTGGCCCCATGGCCAGCTTCTCAGGGCTCACCAGAAAGCTTCCTTCTCTCCGCCCTCTTGCTTCCCCCTCGACTGGGGAAATTGCATACTCCTTGGCCACATTGGCCACGAGGCATGTTGCTCAACCCTCTGCCTCCTGGGCCCTAAAACTGCCCCGTGCAGCCTGGCCAGGCAGGGGTGGGAGGGGGAGTCAGAGCTACTCTTGTCTGCTTTCCACTGGATTCCAGGCCAAACTGACTCCAGTAAAGAGATCCACAGCAGATAGAAAACCACAGACGAGAGTATCGCAAGCCCCAGCCCCCACCAAACCCTAGCAGGCCCAGACCCTGGATTTGGGCCAGTTCCAGGCACAAGGACAGAACAGAAGCAGTAATACTGAGAGTTCCAGGAAGACAGAGACCATGAAGAAGGGCCGTTCACTCTCTTTAAGGACAGTTTCTGTTCATTGCAAAATTAACAAAAGAACCCTGGCTAGCGTTGCTCAGTGGTTAGAGCACTGGCTCACGCACTGAAGGGTTGCAGGTTCAATTCCCAGTCAAGGGCATGTAGCTGGGTTGCAGGTTCAGTCCTGGTTGGGGCATATTTACGAGGCAACCAATTGATGTATCTCTCTCACATCGAAATGTCTCTCTCCCCCTCCTCCCTTCCACTCTAAGACTCAATGAAAAAAAATATCCTCGGGTAAGGATCAACCAAAAAAATATTAACAAAAAGAATTTATTTCTTGGTTCCAGGTCAGATGTCAGCAGGTAAACTGCCTCTTAGGAGAAAGGTGAGAAGGGGTGGGGCAGGGCAGGTTGTGGATAGCTTTCAAGCAGGGCCTCCAAGGAGAATGAATTGCTGCAGGAAATCAGTACCTTAGACCTCAGGGAAGGTGTCCCTTCTCCTTCCAGAAATGCCACTCAAAGCCACTGCTATTCTTCCTCCTACCTTGACAAAACCAATATGGACTAGATTATTTCTCAGCCTGCAAGCACCTACTATGTGTACCTGTGCTGTGTGGCCCGCCCTTGCTGTGCATCTCTCCAAAAGGGCAGTGACCATTATTATCTCCATTTTGTAGATGAGAAAACCAAGGCTCGGGAAGGGCTTGTCCAGAGCCACACAGCTGGTAGGTGCCAGAGCCGGGATAGGCAGCCTTAAACACTCCCTCGGTGTGTGACCTTGGGCAGGTGGCTTCTCTTGCAAGCCTCAGTTCCCTCAGTTGTACAGTAAGGACTACTCCACAGGGTTATTCTGAGGGCTAAATGAAACAATACGCATCAAGTATTGAGCACAAGTCCTAGTGCACCGTGTTCAGAAAAGCCTAGCTATCATTATAAACTGTTGAGGGGCAAAGCTGGAATCTGGGCCCACATCCCCTAGACTCCAGACCGACAGCTGTTATAGCCACAGCACAGGCACGTGTGCTGACTCCACCAGCCACCGGCTGATGCCCAAGGGCCATGGTGCACCCTGGGAATGAGGAGATCATACTTTAAACAAACACTTTCTGAAAGCTCTCACCAGGAACTCCCGATGTTTACACCACGACCCCCATATCTGAAATCATGGGGTAGGTTAGGGGGTAAACTGCTCACCCTGTCTCAATGCCATCTGACCAGAGGTGGCAGCATACTCAGTGCCCTGCTTGCCCAGTTGGTCAAAGTTCATGGGGCTGAGGAGCAGGGGGTGGGAGGTCAAGCTGTCCCGAGGAAGAGGCCCAGGGAGACAGGACAGGCAGGGAGTCATTCCTGCCACGTGGCCAAGCTGCGCCCCTGCCCACTCCCAGCTTCCAATGGCCAGCTCCACCCAGCATGCTGAGCTCAGGACCCTGTGTCCCAGAGAAACCAGAGATGTATTACCCTCCAGGGAAAAAGGGTGAGTGGTCACTGGCCCCTGATAAATGCCTAAGGCTGCCACCTCCCATTGTGCAGTGTTTACTGCACGAGAGCACTGAGCTGAAGGGTGAGAGGGACTGAAACCCAGCCTACGCTCTGCTCTCAGAGCCTGTGCCCTGGCTGCATTCACAGGAAGGGACACCTCCTTCTAATTCATCTCCCCAGAGGGGTCACCACTTTCTGAGGGCCACTGCTAGCAGCAAAGACCTTCCGTGCCAGCCGTGGCCCTGAGGGGACACAGACACACGCACATACTGCTTCCTGGGCCAACTTGGGGATTCACCTGGACTCCGAGAAACTAAACTACCAAATCAGTCCTTTTTCCTTTCAGGTGACCACTTGTCGGCTCTGAGCCAACAGTGAAAATGCCCCCAAAGAAGCTCCTCTCTCCGCAGTCGTTTCCAGACCCCTGCCCAGCTCCAGGATTAGGGCCCAGCCTGGGTGGCTCACCTTGGCTAAGTAAGAAGCGAAACCAGACGATCAACAAGAACAACAGCAAGGCCACGGGCAGACCGAGCCAGAACACCAGGAAAGAGAACGTGAGGTCGTTCACCAGCGGCACCAGAGGGTACTTCATGGTGCGTGTGAGGCCAAGCCGGGCCAGCCTGAGCTGGGCTGGCAGGGCTGCCCTGGGGATCTGGTGGGCTGGGCCATGCTCTGCTCTCAAACCAATTGTGACTGAGCTGGTGACGTAACAAGGAAGTCACAGTGTCCTTCAGGGAAGGGAGAGCTATTTGGATGAATGGTCAGGAGCCGGCGCAGTGAGAGTAAGCCCGGGCAGGCCTGGGTTTGAATCCCTGCTAAGTTGCTATTGGGTTCATGCGCCACCTCCGGAATCCTCTCGTAGGATGGGAATAATTCTTTCCTCACCAAGCTGCTAAAAGTTAGAAAAGCAAGTGTTGAGATAAGCATTGCCCACAGGTGGGTGTTCATATATTTGAGGTCACAGAATCCTCTAGAAGCCAGCCAGGTCCCTGGTCCCAAAATTCAGGCTCCATGTGCCCACACTTACACTTCGTGGGAGTGGTGGGGACTGTGCAAACCGGATGGAGTGTAGAGCCTCTAAAGCAGACAGCTGTCCCAGGAACTGATGTGTGGGAAATGCAGGTCCAGTACAGCCAGCTCTCCTGACTTCTAAGAGAGCCAAAACATCAGAGATTTTATGTGAAATCTGCCAATTTAAAAATACTGAATCGAACATTAAAATACTGTTGGCTAAACAAAACAAGTCTGGTGGGCCAGATTGGGTCACTGGGCTGACATTTAAAAACTTTCTAACACATAGTAGGCCCTCTGTAAATGGTTCTTATTTATTGAGGAAGCTTTGGCACCTCTCCTTATTAGGGAGTTCAGTGAGGAGCTTCTAAGGCTTTAACCTCATTCCTTTATCTCCCAAGTGGGCAGAATACTCTCAAATGCCATTCTTACCTCCTCCCACCCCACCTCTCATTCACTCATTCATTCATGAAGTGAACCTCCACGTGCCAGGCCCTGAGGCAGGTGGCTCCAGAACTCGCAGGGCCTGATAAGCCCTGAGCTGGAGTCTGGTGGGTGCGGGAGGTCAACACAAGTGGCTGCTGTGTGGGAGGGAGGCAGCAGCACAGTATTCTCTAGGAGGGTCCTTGAACCACCTGCCTGTCACTGTCAGCAGGTGGGTGGGGGGTGCAGGGTACTTGGGAAACACGCTGATTTCCATGCTCACCTTGTTCTACTAAGTCAGAACCTCCAGGGGCTGAGGCTTGGGACTCAACACATTAATGGACAATAATTCTGCTGCAGACTTGATTTCGAGACCACAGCATTTCACGGAGCACAGGCTGGAAAGCTGGGCAGACCAAGTTCCAGGCTGGTGGAGCAGCTGCACGAAGTGGGTGGTGGACCTAGAGGGAGACATGGGCTAAAAGGACCCCCTTCTAGGAAGCCACCAGCCTGGGGAGAAGGGCAAGTGGGCCAGCCACAAAAAAAATGAGGGGAGCCCGGCCGGAGTGGCTTGATTGGTTGAGCATCGTCCTGTGCACCAAAAGGTTGCCAGTTCGATTCCCTGTCAGGGTACATACCCGGGCTGTCGGTTCCATCCTTGGTTAGGGCATATACAACTGATCGACTTCTCTCTCACATCGATGTTTCTCTCTCTCTCTCTCCCTTCCTCTAAATATGTCTTCGGGTAAGGATTAAACAGACAGCTAGATAGCTAGAGAGGAGGGAAGAGGGGAGACCTGGGGCTTAGAGGGCCAGTGTGTTTAAAGGGAGTCTTAGCCCAGATGTGGGATGACCAGAGTCCTCAGAGGAAGTCTGGGCAGATGGTATTAGAATATGTGTCCAAGAAGCAGTGCCCTGATGAGCTGTGCCACTCAAGACCCAGAGTTCAAGACCAGAAACTAAGTGGGCTGGGTTGGGGGTGATTTCTTGGCACCAGGTCCTGAAGGGTCTGGGGTCAGAGAGAGCAGGACAGCACAGGTGGGAAAGGCTCAAACACACATTTTCTTGTCAGATCTTGAAATGGCCACTGTGCAGCCAGCCCAGAGAGAAGCCTCCCGGGCCCCCAGGGCTAGCTGGAGGTCCTGGGGTGGACAGATGTGGACACAACTGCAGGGAGGTAGCTCCCTGGCGCAGTCCAGGGGCCACACCCTAACTTCACATGGAATCAGTGCCAGGCTGGAGGGAGCGGCTCTAGGCAAAGGCACCCATCCCTATCTCATGTGGCACGATCACCCACCATGTCATCTAGGCATTAAGATGCTAACCTGGCCCCATGGAACCATCTGCAGCCAAACCTCTTCCTTTCCTGACTGGCCAGCCTGGCAGAGCTTGTCCTCTGTGGGCAGAGAGCACAGTGTGTTCCGTGTGTCTCGGGACTGCTGCCCCTGGGATGTGGCCTCTGCTGGCAGGGCCTTCATTACACAAGCTCCTTCCAGCATAGAAGCCAAATACTTTGACCAAGTCTGAGTACTTGATGAGACTCCCCCAAACCAGGGGGAAACTCCACAGGTCTACAAAACACCCACACAGGAGTCAAACCCTGGCAGAGGACCAAAAGCACACACAACGTTAGTAGATAAGAATCTCCTTAAAATTTAATTGACTAAATGTATTACATTCAATATTCCATGGGTTTCTTCTGGACAAAGGATCGGCATAAATACAAACAAGCCTCTGGGCCTTCTTCCCTAACCAACGAAGAGAAAACACAGGAGGCAAGGGACACGGCGCCTTCATATTTACATTTCGCCTTTACTTTACAGTTCAGAGCCAGAAATATTTACAGAAAATACAATAAGAAAAAGGTCATGTCTTGGCAACATAGTGAAATTCATACAAATTGTATATATGGTTTCAAGCAAATAATGATACTGCTTATCTTTTAGCCACAACTGCCAAGCCCTTCGGAGGAGAAAGATGTTCTTGGTCACTGCAAGAGACAAGGACTTGGGAAACTTGGTTTGCTTCAACAAATATTTATTGGGCGCCTACTATATGCAAGGCACTGTGGAATCCCAAATTATACCTCTTCCCTCACCATTATAAAAAAAGAAAAGCATCTGAAGAACATGAGTTGATACTCTTGAGAAAAACACTATACAGTAAGTACATGGCTTCTTTAGCTACCAAGAAAAGAACCCCTGTCTGCTTCCACATTGAGTGGGTGGACTACCTCCAATCTCTCCGTCTCAGGAAAAGAGGCTGTCATGGAAATTCTTAAAACAGACCATCTAATGCAACTTATCAATTCATGTAAACATATAAATCATTTTTTTAGGAAGATATAACCTGAATGGGTTTTTAAGTGCTGAATGGAGAACTACTGCCAGCAGGAGTGTCAAATTATCTCTATTACACCTTTTACCAGCTACTTTTTACGAACCAAGCCTTTGAGCAATGCCAACTCCCACTTTGGGTAAAGTTCACCTGCCAGTAGAAATAAATATTCTTGAAGACTCTGCCTCTTTAAATAGCAGTCTGCAGAGCCTGATAAGAGTTCCTCGGTGCACGTAGAAGTAACCGTTTGTGAAGACCTCGCGATATTACTGGCCAAAGCTGTAGGTTTTTGTATTTATGAGGCCAAAGGAGAATGGGTTGCCCTGAAGTAGAGGACCTGGAAATGGCGATTAACGTGCATGCGTGTGTGTGTGTGTGTGTGTGTGTGTGTGTGTGTGTGTAGTGTCAACCCACAATGTAACTATTCCTGTCAAACAGCCAATGGGCAGGAGTAGGGGATACTTCGGGGGAAGCACTGAACCAAAGGGCAAGTTGGCTGAACAAGGAAAGGATTAAAAAGGCAAAAGCCCTGTCACTGCTCTTAGTGCTTCCAGAGAGAGGAAGAGGAAAGCCTCCATCACCAAGTGCAAGCTAGAAGATGAGGGACTACCTGCCTCTGTGCCTTGGGTAATGCTTTTCTTGTCACGAATGCCACGCTCATCCACCTCCCGGTGTACCTGTCACATGGCAGCAACTAAACTGTCTTAAGCCACAGGCCCAAGCGGTCCTGGCTTCCCTACAAAGGTTATGAATGCACTTCTAAAAACTGTTACTAGGGACTAAATATGCTCCTCTGCCATTATTCTACTCAAAGTGACTTTAACAAAGGCAGGTGGGTGACCTTAGTGACCATGAACTCAAACCCGTAATTCTAGTAAAAGGTGCAAGGGCTCTTACCACACCTCCTTTTAAAAGTAGATGTTATTTTGAACAGAAGGAACCAGCACCTGACGAAGTCTGCATACCTCGTCCTGTTTGCGCCTTACATACTGGACTTCGTAGTCCTGGATCCCTCCCTCCTCCCCTGGGAGACCACTAGATCTTTCAGGTCATAAATTCCATTCAACACAGATGTTCACTTACCAAAGCCATTCGAATTACAAGGAGTGGCTAGAAATTAGAGCAAACTACAGGATCAGGAAGCCTACCCCCAACATACACACCACAGTACATTTTGCTGACTTAGTAGTAAAACTAAGCCAAAGGTAAAAGATCTATCTGAAAAATCTCACTGAGGAAGTACACCTACATCAGCTATTTTTAACCTCTGGAATGTTATAAGCTGCACATCAATTTATAGCCTTATTTGTTCACAACCACTAGAACAAGGGCCCATTTTCCCTTTGAACGGTCAATCTGGAACTTCCATGAAAACTGTTAAACCTCGCCTTATATCTGCTGAGTTACTAAAACATTTTTAGAGTAGAACTTCCTAAACTTTATCATACATACCCCTCCTCCATGCTACCATCTGGAAAAATCAATTTATTGCCCAGATTACAAAGAAAATCAATTACTGAATAACATTATACCCTGAATGGAAAATGGAGTCATAGAAGGTTTTACCTGAGCTTAAAACAAACATGAAGAAAAAAGTATAGCAAACTTAAAACCAGGAGCCACTATGCCCACATTTCTTGCTCATACATGACAAAATACGTACTTCTGAAACAAGTATCTACACAGGGAATTAGGCCCTACACACTATCCTCTGCCCCCTAATTACCAAAACATCAAACCAAACAGACCATTGCATCCCTAACCTACAGAATCTATTGACATCAGATGTCGGGTGAGAAATCACCCCTTATACAACTGTGACCACTCCTTTTTGGACTTTAAATGTCACTTATTTTCTTAACATAAAATGATCTTAATAAAGAGGAAAGCGCATAAGAATAGGAGAAATGAGCAGTGTCTACTCTAGTGCTGTAACAGGAATCCTTGTAATGATGTTCTGGGTCTGGCCACCTCAAAACATTTATCCCTGGCAGAAAAGTAGCAGCGAGGTAACACGTATTTCCAAAACCCGGGCTGGGATTTGTTGTGCCTTCAGCTGGCAAAGTCCAGAAAATATGACAACAATAGCCATTTTTAACAGCAGCCACCCAAGCAGGTGGTCACTAATGCTTGTCAACAGTGATGAAATCCAGTAGCTCCCTGGGAGAGATCTGAATTAGTAGTGGTGAGAGGCTATTTCCTGAACCCCAAATTAGAATCCTTCATAAACTACTGCAGTCTCCTGCTTGGTCCTGAAATAAGAGACAATGAATGAAACCAAATAATTTTCAACCCTTGTTGTGAATTTATATTTCTTACTATATTACCAAGGAATTACGAATGTTTACCCTGTCATTATGTCACCAAGCTAGACAATACTAGAGAGTGTGGAGGCATCCCTGCTGTCTTATAACTTCTAACCCCACAAACGCCTCTGTCCCTTATTAAAGGACAGGGCCATGCCTCCGTATTAGATCTGCTCCTGGGCTGCCCAGAAACGAGGCCTTCAGAGAGGTCTGTGCAGTACTGAGCATAATAACTTTTTGAAATGTGGAGAGAAAATATGGAAGATTTTAATGCCAGACTTCATATCTGAGCCAAAAACCAGTCCACAAGTCCTCTTCTGTCAGCTGGACAGCTGGATGACAGACAGATGACAAAGGGACCTATGAGTGAGCAGAAAGTTGAGATTTCTTTCCTTTTCCTCCATGCTATCAACTTGAGTCTTCAAAGGTCCTGAAGATTCTGAGACATTTTAATTTTGAACACAACCTCCTAAAAAGTGAGGTATAAAATTATCTTCAACTTCTAATTTGCAAATTTGATACTACCAATGCATGTGTTTAACTAAGATGCACAAAAGCCTTTCTCCTCAAAAGGCTCAGATTTAACTAAAATTGTCACTTTTAAAAGAAAGTTTATGGCTAAAATGTATATCATCATTACCAGAAGGAATATGATTGTGTCTGGAGCCCATTTCACTAGAAAGCTGGAAGTCTTCTATCAGATGGGTTTAAATGTGTTTCTTCTATTCTGGTGATTAAACAGTAAACTCTTGGGGAGTGATTTGTTTTTATTTTTACAGTGATCACCTATCAAATTGTTTTACTTTGATATTATAGCCCCAAACTGGAGTTGAAGAGTCCTAAACAGTTCAAGAGTCTAAGAACTATAGTTCTTGAGTCCAACCTCCTGGAAAAGTGAAGTATAAAACTCTGGCTCCAACTGCTTGTTCCGGTACTTGTTGACAATGTCAGTGATTTTCTGTTTCCGGCGGACATGTGGTGGACTGTAGGAGTCACTTTCCAGCCTCTTTCTTCTACAAATATTAATTACAGTCTGCCTCACCAGAAAACCTTGAAAACAGAGGGTTTTAAAGCAATGTGAATAATCAGTCAGCAAGGTGAACTCTCGGTACTAAAGTGAACTATTCTCCACAAACTCAAACTATCAGCCCATTTGCAAAACTATCCCCATCCCCAGAGAGACGGACAAAACGCCATGAAGATAAAACTATCAGAAGAAATATACAAGGACAAGGAAAAACAGAATAAAAATCTGGTCTGATGACCCAGTTCCTGCCCTGGATTACAAACAGCTATCTTCATTTTCTAAAACTGAATTTTGTGATTTATAGTTCTACTCATACTTACTAGATTAAGCACAGTTCAAAGCTTGCTCCTTTTGAACAAAACAGCGTTTTTCTACACGTGAGCCCTATTTAGTAACATATTTCCTTATTTCTACTTGATTTTGGCTCATAAAAATATATTTTAAAAAAGACACGACAACTCTTCAACCATATGTGAAGACCTTACCGAGTGCTCGCCTGCTGACGATCATCCCATCCACAAGAGGGATAACCATGTTAAATTTTCCAGTGGCTCCTTGAATTTTTATCCGGAATAATCCAGTGTTTAAAGGGTGAATGAAGATGACAGGAACTTCTTTCTCAAGAGTGGTAGATCTTAAAAAAAAGAAAACACTTTTTATCCCAAATAGTAATGTGTAATATAAGACTACCCAGTGATTTGTTTTCAGGCAGAGTTTGATAAGAGCCAAGGGGTCACTCTGCTGAGGCCTCTTCCTGGAGGCCCCTGATGAAACACCCCAACACCTGACCCTAAATACCCATCACTGGGGCTGGGTGTTTTAAACTGACAAAAAGGCACTAAAAATGTGCTCAGAAAACCACTGGGGACACGGAGTGGAAGAAAAGGCCAGAGAACTCTACTGGGGGAGCTATGAGTTGGGGGACTTTCACTTAGTTCCTCCTCCTTGTAAGGAACAAAAGTGAGCTGAGCCAAGTGCAGGGAACTCCACACAGTCAACACTGGCATCTCAGAGCAAAAGTGGGACTCATGGGAACCCCTGACAGAATTTTTTTCAGGGGGTGGGAGAGGAGATAAGGAGGGGACTCCTCGGCAGAGGTGATAAATGGCAACATCTTGGCAGAGCCAAAGCCACCAAGCCTCTGAACAAGTAACAGCTGCTAAGGAAGCAATCATACCTTTGGGAGACTGAGTGACACATCACGAGTCAGGCACATGCCAGTGCATCTAGAGTTGCCTGTGAGATTCTGTGATGTTACATGTCAGGGTTACTGTTTTGTTTGTTTGCTTCTTTACACAAGCTTTCCTTCTATATAGGTAAAGTGATGCTGGCCAAAGCAACAGTGAGTCAACTTTTTAAGACATTAACTAAAAATCAATCCTATACTAATTCTAGCCTCAAGACAAATCCTAAATTTTGCTAATGTGCTAATTAAATACAAATTGTCTAACCATTTTAGAACTTTTGACATAAGAATATTGAAACACTAACAAAAATGAGTATAAGACAATTAAATGTTTTCTTTCAAAGAAATTGTAGAAAAATCCATCTCATGGAAACTATTTTAGTCTCGTCAGCAAGTCAGTGTCATGGAGAAAAAATAAAAACAGGACTGTTCTGAAGTGAAAGAGACTGAAGAAATTAATACTAGATGTAATTAATACTTGGAACAGATTCTGGTTTGAACAAATAAGCTGTACAGGATGTTTTAGGGAAAATAGAGAAATTTTAATGTAAACTGGTCACTAGATGAAATTAAGGAATTGTTACTAACTTTATTATCATGATAATGTTATCTTTATCTACTTAAAAAGTGTTCTTAATTTTTAGAGACATATACTGAAATACTTAGAACATCAGAATATCTCTAAATTGCTTTAAAATACCTTGGCATAAAAAAAACAGCTCTTGACAATTTACTCTGTACCATGCTACACATGTATTACATTAGAATTTGCTTAATAACTTTAAAAAATTAAAAAAAAACACAAAAAACAAAATTTTCCTTTTTTGTTGTTAATCCTCATCAGAGGATATTTTTTCCCATTGATTTTTTTAGAGAGAGTGGAAGGGAGGAAGGGAGGGGCGGGGGGGAGAGAGAGAGAAACAGCGATGTGAAAGAGACACATCGATTGGTTGCCTCCTACAAGATCCCTGAGCTGGGGCCGGGGATAGAACCTGCAAACCCAGGTACATGCCCTTGACCAGGAATCGAACCCATGATGACCCTTTGGTGCACGGGCCAATCCTCCAACCACTGAGCAACACTAGCCAGGGCCAAAAACACAAAGTTTTATTAATGACTGACCTCTTCTAGAAATTTTAAAATATGATGTTAAAATAAATTATCTTTACTGACTTCATTCTACAACAGTAATCTAACAATGTTAGACTAAATTCATCTTACATGCAATACAAACCCGATCATGTACAGTACACTGAAGGAACTTACTCCAAGTTAAAATATCAGGTTTAGCCTGATATCAAGGGTTGCTCTGTGAGATGTGGGAGATGAGGCTAACATTTGGATTTAGATTCTTAATTCCTTCACTAACTGACTATGTGATGATGAGGAATATTTTATCCCATTTGTAAAATGAAGATGATAATTGTACCCTTGGAATTATTTTAAAGTTATTTGTTTAAGCCAAAAACAGTTAAGCAAAAAACCTTGAAACTATAAAGCCTATACAGATACATTGTGACTATTCTGGCAATCATATTATTTTCTTCTTATCCCGTTTGTGCATGGGCCGCTAAAATAAAAATCTTAACAATTTTTTAATAAAGTTTAAAATATTTTTTCCACTAAATAGCTCATATGATGAGGATATTTTAACTGCTATCTGTCCAGAATGTTTTGACTAATATCTAATATTGCTACCCTACTATCAGTTTTCATGAATACTTAAATGCCTTCACATCTCCATTTGTCTTTTTGCTATAGATAAATGTAAAACAGCAATTAATTATGCCTTTTAAAAATCCTGCTAATTTGATCACCTTATGTACTTATCTACAAAGGTCTTTGGTCCCCCTAACTCCCCCACAATTGTTTGGTTATTATTGCCTTCATCCCTTTTGTTTCATAAGTCTTTCTTGATTAAACTGCAATCAACATATTCTTAAAGACGAACTGATAAACTTCAAGCAAATAAGAGTGTACCTCAGAGAAGTGCTACTGTTTGCAGTAGTTTCCACACCAGTACTGATTTCTGTCATCAGGTCTGAGAGGGGAAAGTTTTCTGGAAGAAAATAATAGCATTGCAATTAATATCTCCCTTCTATTCCCAAACAAATGATAGGAAATCTAATTTCCTAATCTCTCTACACAAGTAGGCAACAAATATTTGGACTATGCTATTTTACAATATAATCTTACAATATAAACCATTCCTCACAAATAAAGAGTTCTCCCTCAAGACATATTTTTGCTAAGTTCATCTAAAGCAGAGAGTTGTTAGAGAAAGTGATCTGTAGTCTTGGAAAGGGTTGTGGAGGGGCTGGAAAGCAACTATCACACTTTCCCACAAACTCTGAGCCAGATGAGATTCTAAGCTAAATATGCATTTCTAAAATTCTTATGTGGTTATATAAAAGTCATGAAGAACTTATCCATAGCAGAATTCCTAAGGACAAATTAATCTTTACACTAAATCTAGACAGTAGGGTTCCAGGGAAGAGGGTGAGGGAAGTTCTCCCCCTTCCCCAAAGTCCTAGAGTGAGTAGGACCAAGTGGCAATAGACCATTAACTATCATACCATACCAAGCAAAACTAAAGATTTTATATCCACTAGTCTCATCAAATCTTCACAACTATGAACTAGGGAACACGAGTGTCTCCATTGAACAGATAAATAATCCAAAACTTAAGGAAACTGAGTGGTGGAGCTGGGATGCAGACCCAGGTCTGCTGAATTCCAGTCCCAGCTTCTGGCTGCCCCACCACGCCTATGCTGCCATTCCTTTTAGACCTTTAGAAAGTCACTGTCATTCTAATTTTATTTATAGACAACATCCTTATAATATAGTACCTATATCATCATAGCGTTCCACCCAGACTACAGAAACTCTTGTTTCAGGTCCAAGGGGAGGCACAGGGCGGCCCTGAGGCAGTTTCTTCATTCTGGAACTGGGACTGAGCTATATGAGGGAGAGAAAACAGGAGAGGAGAAAAAAAAAAAAAAAAAGAAAAGAACTGGCTTAATTAAACTATAATCACACAGTCCTCAAGCTGCCCAATGACATAAGTATCAGATCTTGGGAAATCAGTTCTCTTTATTAAGTCTCAACCTAAAACAGAGAAATGAAGGCCTAACATCCTCAAAGGACCCCAATAAATTTAATAAAGAAAGAACAAAAAATCCTCAAGGGAAAAAAAGGTATATTAAGCTGACAATAATTGAAAATTTATAATTGTCATTACTAAAAATAAAATTTGCAGGCAATGTCTTAATGAGCACTTAAAATGATTTGAGTTCATCTATATGGCCAGAAAGCAATATTCTTTCCTCATCATGGTAACATCAATGATTTGCCTGGAAATCCTTATCTTTTAAATGTCCCACCAGCAAGTTATTCCTAGTTCTCAGACCAATTATAATTGAAGCCCCCCAAAATTCCTTTGTCTTGTCAGCAGAAAGAGAAAAAAAATGTTGCTTATGTCTTCACTATCATGCACAGTTTTCTTTGGCTTCCCTGCCCTCCCAGTCAGCTGTAAGTTCCTTTGAAAGACTAACAGAACTATGAGGCTCCCCTTTAGCAAATGGCACTCTGAGTCTCACCTACTTTCAGGACATGCATCAGACCTGAGTTTATGCTAAAGCCCTAAACAAAGTTATGTGTACAGAAGGGAAAATCCCATACTGAAGTTGAATTTTAAGAATAATGATGCTTGCCCTGGCTGGGTGGCTCAGTTGGTTGGAGCGTCATCCCATACACCAAAAGGTTTCACGTTCGATTCCCAGTCAGGGCACATATATAAGTTGCAGGTTTGATCCCCAGTCGGGGCATATACAGGACGCAAGTTTCTTTCTCTCTCTCCTCCCCTTTCTCTCTCTAAAAAAATCAATAAATATATGGGTGAGGATAAAATAATAATAAAAATAACAACGCTTGTACACACAAAAATATACATCTTTACCAGATGACCAAAGACCATGACAATTCCCCCAAATTCTTATTTCTATCATGACATTCACAGAAAATGAATGACCAAGAGATTTCTCCCAAATTAATGACAGATATCCAGGCACTCTCAGACACTATTTTCTTAGCATCTTGGCTCCTAATCAGCTTTGAATCTCTGACTTCCTACATCTGACTTCCAGCCCTAGACTTGAAAAGCTCCTGTGATTAGGTCAGGCCTACCTGGATTATCCCCCTTGGATTACCTCAAAGTAACTTTAATCACAAAACACTTTTGGCCGAAACCGGTTTGGCTCAGTGGATAGAGCGTCAGCCTGCGGACTGAAGGGTCCCGGGTTTGATTCCGGTCAAGGGCATGTACCTTGGTTGCGGGCACGTCCCCAGTGGGGGGTGTGCAGGAGGCAGCTGATCGATGTTTCTCTCTCATCGATGTTTCTAACTCTCTGTCCCTCTCCCTTCCTCTCTGTGAAAAATCAATAAAATATATTTAAAAAAAAAAACACAAAAAAAAACCACTTTTGCCATAAAATGTAACATCATCACAGTCTATCTCATCATATCACAAGTTCCACCCACTTGGAAGGGAATGACATTCTACAAGGGCAAGAATCATTGGGGGTCATCTTTGAATTCTGCCTAATACACTGACCCTTTTCCTGCTCAACTATTTTTTCTGCATCTATTGAGATAATGATTTTTCTTTTTTTAGTTTGTTAATTATTTGAAAATTCAGTATGTGATTAATAAAAAAAACAATGTGCTTTAAGAGTTTTCATTCTTTGAATTTTAAGGAATAACTATGCTGGCATTCAGAAAATGAGTACAAGAACAGCCAATCGCTGACTATGAGATCTGGCTAAAATCCTGCGTTACCATCCAATAGACTTGTTCATCTCCCAACTGTATTCTGTGAAATCTTTTTAAATATGGCAACTCCTGATTTTCAAAATCAGTCTACTTCAAAGTGTCCTATACAACTTAACTTTTTTGCCTAAATCAATTTTAAAGGTGAAAACCCCTCCCATATACTTATGTTAAAAACTAGAGGCCCAGTGCACGAATTTGTGCACCAGTGGGGTCCCTTGGCCTGGCCTGCGGGATCGGGCAAAACTGGCTCTCCAACATCCCCCAAGAGGTCCTTGATTGCAAGAGGGTGCAGGCCAGGCCGAGGGACCCCACCAGTGCACGATCGGGGCCGGGGAGGGACACAAGAGGCCGGCCAGCCAGGGAGGGACCGTGAGAGGGCTCCAGGGCGTGTCCGGCACGTCTTGCTCAGCCTCAATTGGCCTGACCCCAGCAGCAAGCTAATCTACCGGTTGGAGCACCTGCCCCCTGGTGGTCAGTGCACATCATAGCAAGTGGTTGAGCGGCCTTAGCATATCATTAGTATATTATGCTTTGATTGGTTGAATGGCCAAACGGACACTCAACATATTAGGCTTTTATTATATAGGACAATTTTCACTAGGGAAGGAGCCAAATTAAAATCCTTACAACGGAAGAATGGCTTCAGTCAAGTTTACACTTCTTTTGTCTTTTTTATTATTTGTTTTAAATATATTTTTATTGATTTCAGAGAGGAAGGGAGAAGGAGAGAGAGAAACATTAATGATGAGAGATAATCAATGATTGGATGCCTCCTGCACGTCATGTCCCCTACTGGGGATCGAGCCCGCAACCTGGGCATGTGGACTAACTGGGAATTGAACCATGACCTCTTGGTTCATAGGTCGACACTCAACCACTGAGCCACACCAGCTGGGCTTATTTGTTTTAAATAAATCTTCTTATCCTTGTGAACTAGTTCTGTACTCTTGCTATTACTTACTTAGGCACTTTCCAGTAAGGCTTAAGAGGTAACATGAGACCCTAGACGGTTTGGCTCAGTGGATAGAACGTTGGCCTGTGGACTGAAGAGTCCTGGGTTCGATTCTGGTCAAGGGCACATACCTTGGTTGCAGGCTCCTCCCCAGCCCAGGCCCTGGTCAGGGCATGTGCAGGAGGCAACCAATCAATGTGTTTCTCTTCTTTCCTCTCTCTTTCATTCTCTCTAAAAATCAATGGAAAAATAGTCTTGGGTGAGGATTAAAAACAACAAAAACAAAAAAAACAGGTAACATAGGAGAAAACACAGATAAAGACATAACATCCATTGATATGGTAAGGAAAAAGTAAAATGCTCTCTTCTTGTAGTAGCTGCTGTGTACCTCATTCAGTGTATTCATTCATATATTGAACTATTCTCCAAATTGCTACCATTTATAAATAGCCAGAATTGTTTAAGTTGAATGTTGCACGATTACAGATGTGAATTGTAGAGCCACTGCTGCAGTTTTAGTGGATATTTCTGGTACTAAATAAAAACGTAGGTTAAAGAAGAAATGGGTGAGAGAACCAAACATGGTACTAGAATGGCTAAATCAAGGGAAACAAAGGCCGTCTTAAAATGAACTATTTGTTGCAAGCTGAAAAAAAGAGAACCATGAGAATTTGCTTTTAAAAATGGAGACACTAATGAATCAGTGCAGCTATGATTACACTCTGGGATAAAGGCAAAAGCTTTGCAGGCATGATTCTATAATTATCCCCACTATAACTTTTTGGAGATCTAACAACAAAGTGACTTACCCTCTGTGAGGAATTAAGATTGTCTGTGTGATTAGGGAAAAGCTCAAGTGTCAAGGATGGCTGTTTCAGAATTCCTGGCATAAGATCCATATTTGAATCACTGTCTTGGTCCGAGATGTTACTTTCCAATGAATCAGCTACGGTATATAAGAGAAAAAAAATTATAATACCTACTACTTGTTTGGAACAAAAGTGTGTAAACTAATTATGCTAGTAGTCTAACCTAAGTCACTTAAGCAAAGCATTACTTCTACAGCATGGGTTGGCAAACATTTTCTGTAAAGCAGGGGTGGGGAATGTCTGGCCTGCAGGCTGCATAAAGCCCTCGAAATCATTTGGTCTGGCCTTGCCAAGGCATTAGGGATGAGTTAATTGTTTGACCAAACATAGCAGACTAATTTTTAAGTTGACAATTTTGTATGGCCCGTGAATGTTGTTACAAATATCCAAATGGCCCTTGGCAGAAAAAAGGTTCCCCACCCTTACAAGGATCAAGTAATAAATATTTTAGGCTTCGCTGGCTGTATAGGCCTCTATCGTATATTCTTCTTTGAATTTTAATTATAATCCTCTAAAAATGTAAAAACTGCTCTTAGTGTTCTGAATTTGGCCTGTGTCCTGTAGTTTGCTGGCTCCTGCCCTACAGGATAACTGAAGTAAGATTTGAAAATATTTCACTTTTCAGATGTAGAATGTAATAAAAGCCATCTGTTATTCTCTGAATTATTCTGATTATACAGCAACCATATAGCATGGTGCTAAGCAGCACTGGGGCATCCAGTGCTACAGAGGACCTAATCTCTGTGATTAAGGAATGATCTGAATGGAGACAAACACACAGAGAACTATAAAAAACAAAAACAAAGGAAGACAACTCTCAAGAAACAGGAGGAGGCTAATCTGGAGCAGGGGCACAATTGGCACAGGGGATATTTCATGACTGGAGGTGAAGACTCAACTGTGGGAACTGCTATAAGGTCATGGATCTAGCTGTGGGAGAACTGGGTTGGTGCAAGCAGGCTGGGCCAGATACACCAGGCAGGGACTTGGCCCAGAGAGGATAGATAGGGCCTGGCTTCTAGAATTAGGTGGTAGATCATAGCCTTGACATGAAGGCAAACAGCTGCTAAGATACTGACCTAGACCATGGAAGGCCACTACTGTCAGACACAACTGGCCCCACATTATGAAACAGGGAGGGGCCTAGAGTGGGAAATCAAGGGTCCAAGTAAAAGGTTAGGAAGCTACCAAGGTAGGACCCAAAAAGTCATTAGCCTGGTGATGAGACAGTGAAAATATGATGTGTGGCATCCCATTCTCTGGGGTTCCATATAAAGGCTCTCACAGGAAATAGGGAAGTAGGTTGGGGCTCATGCATAATCAGTGAAATGAATAAACTGAAAAACAAGGCTACTATGTATTGATTATAATTAAAGAAAAACAGAATATGGGTTGAAGTGGGTCTCCTTCACTATTTAAATAATATAATTAGAAGGTCAGTATGCTTGTCTTTAACTACTTTTCTTTAGAAATTTAAGGGGCGCTAACATCCTGAACCTTCACATAATCTAAAAGCTATCATGCTTTAGAAGCAGAATGCCTTAAATGACTTCAGAATCTCTCCCAATGCAATAATACTGCACAAACCAGTGAATACAAAAATAGATCTTAAAACAGCACCATACAAAAAATGCTCTTACTTAATGACTCCACAGGAGAAGGAACCACAAAAGATATTTCTGTAAGGGCATCAGCGTAATATAGCACCTTCTTCTGGCCATTGAAAATACTAGCCCCAATATCTTCAGAGGAAATCACTTCATCTAGGAATGAGAACACTATGTTACTGCTCCAAAAAGTGGAAAAAACAAATATCACCCTGCTTTGTGAAATTTTAACTGGTTAAGAAAGTGATAATAAATAGAAGGTACATTTCCAACAAGAACCAATTAGTGTGTAAAAAGAATAAATTCTACATGTTCTTTAAATGCCTTCACACTAACTTTAAATCATAAAAACTTAATTTCATAGGGTCTGGTCAGTTTCTATGCCAGTCAGCATCTCTGGGCCTATCAACGGGGCCTGATCAGAAAGGCAGGGCTGATCAATAGCCCCAGTGGAGGCCTGGAGAGAAATAGAGGCACGGCTTTTGGCCAGGCCAGGAGAGAAAGAGAGGCAAGTTCTGATCAACGGCTGCCACAGAGGCTACGGATCAGACCCTGCCTCTCTCTCTGCAGGCCTCTCTCCGGGCCTGATCTGCAGCCCCCTAGGCAGTCAGTGCTGGGTTGGGGCGCCGGCAGCTGCCCCAGTCAGTGCTGGGTCGCCACAGCAACCCAGCACTGACTTCTGGTCTGGTCAAGCCTTCAGTCGTAACAGTCGTTATGACCCTGGCTCTTTATTATATAGATGTACAGGAAGTTTTAATAATAGTATCCGCTCTAAGCCAGCAAGATTGAATAAAAGTAGCATTCCTGAGAGTTAGTATAGTTCTCAATTAAAATGAACACAATTAAAATGTCCTATCATCCTATATAATCGAAGGGTAAATATGCAAATAGACCGTGCGGCAGAACAACCAACCAACCAATCAAAGCATAATTTGCTAATGATATGCTAAGGCTGTTCAACCACTCGCTATGATGTGCACTGACCACCAGGGGGCAAACAGTCAACTGGTTAACCAGTCACTATGATGTGCACTAACCACTAGGGGGCAGATGCTCCGACCGGTAGCTTAGCTTGCTGCTGGGGTCTGGCTGATTGGGATGGAGCGAGATGGGCCGGACACACCTTGGAGCCCTCCCGCGATCCCTCCCTGGCCCAATCATGCACCGGTGGGGTCCCTCAGCCTGGCCCACGTCCTCTTGCAATCCGGGACCCCTCGGGGGATGTCGGAGAGCCGGTTTCAGCCCGATCCGGCAGGCCACTCTCCTTGCAGCAGCACAAGCCTCTCCCTATCTATTGGGACTGACTGGGCACAAGCCCGTGGCAGGCACAGTGGGGCCAGGATGAGCGGGAGCGGCAGGCAGGAGCTACAGGCGGCGTTGGACTGTGGGTTTTGGCCCGATCCCTGCAGGCCACCCAGAGGGACCCCACCTGTGCACAAATTCGTGCACCAGGCCTCTAGTTAGTACATAAAAGACCAACAACCTGAAAAAAGTTGGGAAGAAATGAACAAGTAGTTCTCAGGAAAAAAAAGAAAAACATGCTAAAAGATACTAAAACTCAATCATACTTTAAAATAGAAAAGTTCTCACCTAACAGACTGAAAGATATCTAATGTTGGTGAGGATGTAACAAACAGGAAATTTAGACCAGAGGTTAGCAGACTATTTCTGTAAAGGATCAGAGAGTAACTGTAGGCCATGACTACTCAAGTCTGCTATTGTATCAAAGACAATACATAAACAAGTGTTTTGTAAGTTATTTAAAGTTCTAATAAAACTTTATTTACAAAAACAGACATGGGCTATAGTTTGCTGACTCCTGGTTTAGATGCTGGGAAGGTATTTTGTACCTACTGCAGTGGATACTATGGTTACTGCTTCAATACCCACCCGACCCTCCCCTACTCTGTGTAGCAGATGTGAACTGTGAGCAGGATTGTCTCTTCACTACCAGTTCTACTTTGTCTATAGCTCTCTTAGGAGGGTCATTCCATCTCTCCTACCATAGCAATAGAATGGGGTGGTCCAATCCCTGAGGATCTCAGGATTTGGGAACAGAGAAGTTCTAAGACCCAACTAATCTCTCCTATTCAGGCTAATGTGGTATGTGAATGTAGAGCCTGGAATTGCCTTTTTGCACTATGAGAGAAACCAGGCTGGAAACAAAACCAGCACTTGGAGGGCTGAGCTAAAAGAAAATTGAAGAGAAATAGAATAAGAGTGCTAATCAAGTGACAACAAAATTGTATAGTAATCTCTGCTGCTTTCAGTTACATGAGGCAATAGATGACCATTAAAATCTAGGCCAGTATGGGTCAGGTTTTCTGTTACTTGCAACCATAAGCATCTAACTGAATATTTATCAAATTGAAAAATATGCATATCCTTTATCAATTCTACTTATGGGAATTTAGTCTATAAATATACTCAAGTTCATAAGAATATGTGGGAATTAAAATTACAAATAATTCGATTCAAATTTGGTTGAAATTAGAAAAAATTGCAGATCACAAGTCACAGTGGTATCAATGGAAATCTTGAGAAACTATAATCATATTATAGAAGAACTCTGATTATTCAAAGCATTGGACACAAGCTTTGGACACTGCAAAGAGATAACATTAACTTTCCAGTGACTGCAGAAGCCCTCAGAACAAAGAATATTAGCCAGGTGGGGCAAAGGTCTTAAGTGTAAATTTAAACTTGCTCTGGTAATTGCTATCCTCATTACAGTTCTTCAGGAGGATTTGTAGAGATGGGCCTGTGACTCTCTCAGAGATAGTTAGCTGTTTCCTACAAGTTTTTTGTTTTTTAATTTCTCTATTGTTGAAAATATTCAGATGTCCCCTTCCCTCCCTTAAACTACAAAGGTTTTTATATACTGTCCCAAGAATGTAACCTTTAATGATAGCCACAAAGTCTCTAAATCACACCTGTTAATAGAAAACTGTATTTATTAGACAAAATACACTTGTTAGGAAACTGCATTATTTGCTACAGATAACCTAAATTTATTATAATACTGTTACAGAAAATGAAATTTGTTTATTCACACTATTAAAAAGAAATTATGTTTGTAATCATTATGTCAATTAACTCTATATTTATATATAACATTTATTTATGCACAAAAAATGTCTGATAAAATATACAAACTATTATTAAGTGACCTCCTGTGAAGACGAGGATTAGGGGAAGGAGATTTTCCTTTATATATCTCTGCTTATTAGTTTTTAAAATAAGATTACAAACTCATAGTAAAGGTGGGGCAGGGAGGAAGGGGACATCTGCAATACTTTCAGAAATAAAGATAAATTAAAAAAAAAAAGAAATACAAACCTAAAAAAAAAGAGTAATAAAACAAGAAAAAACAAAGAGCTTTATGAGTTTTACCTTGTTCTGGTCTTTCGCCATCATCACAACTGTTTATAGACCAACTAGTGGAAACATGCCCAGTCCAACCAGGATGTCTGCCCACATCTACTGACCAGCCAAGGGAGAGCAAAAATTCTAGGAAATGTGGCTGAACATTTTGGGAAGACTCCACATTCTTTAAAATCTGAAATACATATCATTCATCAGCTATAATAAAGGAAACAAGAGCATATCAAAATAAATCTTCATAAAAATCAGTTAGTTTGGAAGTACTTGACAAATGAAGTCTAAGCTCAGAATAAACTTGGCAATATACAACTGTGGTTTAAAAAAATGCATGCTTTTGCCCTAACTGGTTTGGCTCAGTGGATAGAGCGTCAGCCTGTGGACTCAAGGGTCCCAGGTTCGATTCCAGTCAAGGGCATATACCTTGGTTGTGTGCACATACCCAGTAGGGAGTGTGCAGGAGGCAGCTGATTGATGTTTCTCTCTCATCGATGTTTCTAACTCTCTATCCCTCTCCCTTCCTCTCTGTAAAAAATCAATAAAATATATATATTTTTAAAAATGCATGCTTTTGAGTTAGATTTGAGTTCAAATCCTTGATGGGCCTTGGGCAAATTTCTTAACCCCACTGTGTCAGTTTTTTCATCTATACCATGGGGATAATAATGATGACTGTGAAGATTGAGATAAAGCAAGTAAAGCCCTTAGCTCCCCTCCAGCAAAACAATTACCGAATCAGACTTGTTTATTAAAAATAAACAAAGAACACTTTGTCCCTGCCTTCACAGAGATTACTGATTACTGAAAAACATTACCTTTGTATGTGATCATTTAATTATAAATCTTGACAAATGCTATCAATAATACAAATCTATTAAAAATTCAATAAAGGTTAGGTATAATAAAAGAGCATAAAAACATCCTTCTCTTAGTCCAAAGAAGAGCATGCAGTCATTCTAGAAAAAAAATGAAGAACTAGAAGGTTCTCTCTTCTTCAGTAATAACTGGACTTATAGTGGTCCGCAAAAGAAAAACCGCTTATTCTGAAACAGTGGTACTCAGAGGAGTGAGTTTGCCCTCCAGGGACCACTTAGTAATGTCTGGAGACATTTTTGTTATCTCAACTGGTGGGGAGCTACTGGTATCTAGTGAGTAGAGGCCAAAGATGCTGCTAATTCCTATTTACAGGACAGATCCCTTAAGAAAGAATTCTCTTGCCCAAAATAGCAATAGTTATGCTGTTAAAAACCTTATGCTAAAGAGAGGAAAATGTGACATTCTTTACAAATTAAATGGGGGGTGGAGGAAGACGAAGGGAATGTACCAAAATCACCTGGGGAATTTCTTAAACCTAAGATTCTCTTAGCCCACTCCAGACTTCCTACATCAGAATCAGCAGGGATAGTATCCTGGAATCACTATTTTTAAAAGTCCTCCTGCCCCAAGATTGATGCAGCCAGTCCACATATCACTGATATAGTTCATATAATGCTAATCTATGTCAAGATCATCAGGGGGCCTGAAAAAATCAAAATATGGAGTGTTACATCTATTATTTCTCAACCCACTGAGTATCACTGCCAGGCCATCTTCTGTCAAACACATAATCTCTTAAACACTTTTTAGTAATGTAACTACTTAGTTTACCCATATTCCTTCATATATTCTTATAAGTGCCAGGAAACTGATTAGACAGCTAGTTTCAGTTTTCTTCCAATTAAAATTTGTATTCGTAAGTGAAACTTTTAAATAAACAACTTTTGAAATTTGAGTCAAGATGCAGTAAGTGAATAAAATTCAACCTGAAGGCCATTGGCTGGCAGCCGGAAATTATTCTAAAACTACCCTGTGCCTAGGTCTCAGCCACTATAAAAGAGGCCTCAGAAAATCTTCATTGTTTCATAGTAGCCCTCACTCCCATGACAGCTAAGCAAACTAAAATGGTTTGAAATACCTTAAGGGTTTGAGTCTTCTTATACAAGTAGGAGAAAAATAGCTCTATTATTCTCATACAAACCACGCATTAGATTTCCTTCTAAACAGATCCCCAATCCCTGCAATTAACCCAATTCTACTGAGGTTCTTTGAAAAAACTTGAGTCTAACAGTCTCATCCCTGGCTACCACAAGCCTACATTCTCCCAAGAACCAAGCATATTGAACCCTCCATGAATTTTGTAAAGACAGAATTCTCTCTTACCTCCAGAGCCTTTACACATGCTATTACTTTGTTAATGACAACCTGCTTCTACTTTTTATCTATTGTCAATGCATACTTCAAATACCAGCTTAAATGTCTTTTCCTCCAAGGATGACTTCTTAAAACCAGGTTAGGTGTTCCTGTTATGGAGCCTATAACATATTCCTATTAGCACACTTTTCTATGATTGTTCATTTAATCATCTGTCTTTCCCTTTAAACAGTAGTTCTAGGACAGAAACCTTGTAGAGCTTGTTCACACCTATAACCCTGATAGCAAACTCTTAATACTTATATAGAATCAATTACATGAAATGAGAACTTTCTCATAAATCAATCCCCTTTTCTAGTAGGGCTCCAATAATTTGAAATAGTGCTAATAGTATAAACATTTTGTGACTTTGGTAAGTTTCTTAAGGTGTTCTCAATTTGACTAGCTAATGGTCTTACAATAATTACAGTAAAATTCCAAGATCTTAAGAGTCAGAGTGCCTTACACATCTGCAAACTGCATTTTACAAATCTTCCTTTGGCCCTTTCCTAGCCACACTTGGTAACCACCTGTTTATTCCATGTTTCCACTATGCATTTCCAACAGACACTTCAAATCTCTTGCCATTCACTCTGTTTTTCATTCTCACCTATCTTGCAATTTTCTTC
Source organism: Plecotus auritus (assembly GCF_963455305.1). Lineage (NCBI taxonomy): Eukaryota > Metazoa > Chordata > Mammalia > Chiroptera > Vespertilionidae > Plecotus > Plecotus auritus. The sequence continues at coordinate 21,264,648 of NC_137782.1, read as the reverse complement.
TCTCTTCTACTCACTTTGTTACACGTATACAACCATGTTTTACTTAGTTTTCTGTTTTTATCCACCATTTCAGGTGTTATTTTTCCCACTGCACACTATGCATAACTCAACTGAAATTATTTGCTTCTGAGATTACCTGGAAGATGAGCTCCTTCGGAGGAAAGACTGTTAATCATGCCTATACTCTGGCATGTTAAGCCACAGGGAAGATGTTCAGTAAATATCTGTTGTGTTGTTTTACTCTTAAGCAATCAGGACTAGCTTTAGCTTTTTGTGGCAAACCTTTTGTATTTTAGTTTCTTTTATCTTATGACTCTGAATTTCTTAAGAGGAAGAAAGACATGCTATATAATATAGCTTGGCTCTAAGTTAATTGAGAGTCAAGGCTTGGGACTCCAAGCACCATAGTTTTCATTAATTCAGTCTCTGAACTGGTTCACAAGTCTTTAAGCACCAAATATAACTCACCTCCTACTATGGATAAGCACAAGCCATGTACAATTTTTTATATTTATAACCTTACAAATTATCCCTCAAATTCAGGAATCTTACCTCCTGGTTTGTTTTCTGACCTGGTTTCATATAGAAAATAAAAACTGTGTCGAAAGGACGACATGGCAAGAGATCCAGATACCCAATGTCATCAAAAAATCCAGGTATTGTGGAGTCGAGTGCAATAAGGTGAGGAGGTAGACGACTATTTGCAGGTTCCTACCACCAAAGGAAGAAAGAAGAAATTATTTCCTCTTTTCACTACTCTAAGTATAAAAGCAATACTTATTCATGGTTTAATAAATATTAAATATAAACTTACAAAGTGGCAGGAATAAGCACACCATAATCTTAACGAAACGATATAAGATTCTTGTGTACTTCCTTCCAGTTCTTGCATTTGCGTTTTTTTGTTCAAGATAATTGAGATCATATGCATTTAATTTTGGATCCTATTTTCTCTATAACATACCATGCTTTCTGGAAAACTTTTCAATACACTTTTTTTAATCTTTAACTAGAGGCCCGATGCACGAAGATTCATGCAAGAATGGGCCTTCCTTCCCCTGGCTGCCGCCTTTCCGCCTTTACTCTGGCCCGGAGCCGCCTTTCTGCCTTCACTCCGGCTCGGAGCCACCTTTCCGCCTTCCCACACTGCCCAGAGGCCTGGAGCAGCTGGGGCGGTGCGGAACGCCATGGCGATGACGCAAGCATCCCGCCTGGCTACTCGGCGCCTATGTATGCAAATTAACCCACCAGCTTTGTTGGGTTAATTTGCATACTCACTCCTGATTGGCTGGTGGGCGTCGTGAAAATACAGTCAATTTGCATTTTCTCTCTTATTTGTTTAGACTAGAGGCCTGGTGCACGAAATTCATGCATGGGGGGTTGGTCCCTCAGCCCAGCCTGAACCCTCTCCAATATAGGACCCCTCGAGGGATGTCCAATTGCCTGTTTAGGCTCGATCCCGGTAGGATTGGCCTAAACAGGCAGTCGGACATCCCTCTCACAATCCAGGACTGCTGGCTCCCAACTGCTCTCCTGCCTGCCTTCCTGATTGCCCCTAACCACTTCTGCCTGCCAGCCTGATCACCCCCTAACCACTCCCCTGCCAGCCTGATTGATGCCTAACTACTCCCCTGCCAGCCTGTTTGCCCCTAACTGCCCTCCCCTGCAGGCCTGGTCACCCCTAACTGCCCTCCCCTGCAGGCCTGGTCCCCCCCAACTGCTCTCCCCTGCAGGCCTGGGTACCTCCCCACCCAACTGCCCTTCCCTGCAGGCCTGGTCACCCTCAACTTCCCTCCTCTGCTGGCCTGGTCACCCCTAACTGCCTTCCCCTGCAGGCTTGATCGCCCCCAGCTGCCCTCCCTTGAAGGCCTGGTCCCTCCCAACTGCCCTCCCCTGCTGGCCTGATCGCCCACAACTGCCCTCCCTTGCAGGCCTGGTCCCTCCCAACTGCCCTCCCCTGCTGGCCATCTTGTGGCAGCCATCTTGTGTGTTGGAGTGATGGTCAATTTGCATATTACTCTTTTATTAGATAGGATAGAGGTCTGGTGGACGGGTGGGGGCCAGCTGGTTTGCCCTGAAGGGTGTCTCGGTTCAGGGTAGGGGTTCCCTTGGGGCGTGGGGTGGCCTGGGCAAGGGGCCTGTGGTGGTTTGCAGGCCGGCCACCCCTTCTCCCCTCCCCCCTCCCCCCCGCCTGGCGACCCAAGCGGAGGCCCTGGTATCTGGGATTTATTTATCTTCTATAATTGAAACTTTGTAGCCTTGAGTGGAGGCCTGGGCCTGCCAGGGTGTGCGGAAAGCTTGGTTTCCTCCATTGCCCGGGAAACCCAAGCCTCCTGCTCGCTCCGTGGCCGCAGCCATCTTGGTTGGGTTAATTTGCATACTCGCTCCTGATTGGCTGGTGGGCATGGCTTGTGGGTGTAGCAGAGTGATGGTTAATTTGCATATTATTATTTTATTAGATAAGAAGATTGCTAGTGGAAATGCAAAATGGTAGTAACTTTGGAAGACATTTGGCAGTTTCTTGCAAAGCTAAACATAGTCATACCATACAACATAGCAATTGCACACCTTGGTATTTAACCAACTGAATTAAAAACTTATATCTAACAAAAACTTAAACACAAATGACTATTACATAACATTTCTAGCAAGAGCTTGGGCAGCACCCTATAACCAAAGACATTAATATTTCTGCAGTTAGACAGAAGAGTAAAATAATTAGAGACTACAAATAGCCTCATGTCAATACAGGCCAGATTTTGCTAATTGAATTTGCTACAAATATACAAAAAAACTTCTGGTCCTGAGTTTTCACTTTGAAATCATGAATAAGGAATTGTGGAGCTGTAGCATACTGTAATACAGCTTGTAGGGCAAAGCCTCCAAATTCTTTTCCTTTTAAGTAATCTATTTCATTAGTTTGTTCTCCTGGATGACCTTCTAATCCAGGAGCATCATATATACATCTTATATCTCTTAACTTTTAAAAGTTTTTCCTCTAGGTCCTGTGCAGTTTTTTAGGGTAACTTTTGTCAATATTAACAGCTGTAAATTAGGTATTTTTTACACTGTATTTTTTAAAAACATATTTTATTGATTTTTTACAGAGAGGAAGAGAGAGGATAGAGAGTTAGAAACATCAATGAGAGAGAAACATCGATCAGCTGCCTCCTGCACACTCCCTACTGGGGATGTGCCCGCAACCAAGGTACATGCCCTTGACCGGAATTGAACCTGGGACCCTTGAGTCCACAGGCCGACGCTCTATCCACTGAGCCAAACTGGTTAGAGCTACACTGTATTTTTAACAAGACATTATAGCTATAATTAAATTTTGTACTTTTTTGTGTGGTGCTCTTAATTCTCTCATTTATTTAACCATTTTATTGATTCTTTTATGACTGTCTAATTAAATGCCATGTTACCTCTGACCTGTCTTTCAATAGTTTTTACCCCTTAGTTTAATATTTCATTGACTTTCCTGGTTTTGATGTAACTATAGCTATGTAAGAGGTTACTATTGAGAGAACTTTCCTATACATTTTTTTTTTTACAACTTTCTATTAATCTACTATTTTTTTCTTTATTCATTTGTTTTAACTGACTTTAGAGAGAGGAAGGAAGAGGGAGAGAGAGAAATAGATTTGCTGTTTCACTTATTTCTGCATTAAATGGTTGATTCTTATATGAGCCCTGACCGGGGATCAAACCCGCAACCTTGTTGTATTGGGACGATACTCTAACCAACTGAGCTACCCGGCCAGGGTAATCTACAATTACTTTAAATTTAAAAAATTTCATTGACTGCCCTAATCAGTTTGGCTCAGTGGATAGAGCGTTGGCCTGTGGACTCAAGGGTCCCAGGTTCGATTCCAGTCAAGGGCATGTACCTTAGTTGCGGGCACATACCCAGTGGGGAGTGTGCAGGAGGCAGCTGATCTATGTTTCTCTCTCATCGATGTTTCTAACTCTCTATTCCTCTCCCTTCCTCTCTATAAAAAAATCAATAAAATATATATTTTTAAAAATTTAATTGACTAAATAATATAGCAGTCAAGGTTGATACCCTTTGCCTCTGATTTTAACAAGGGGTACTTCCAGTTTCTCATGAGATCTACATTACTAGTTCTGTTTAATTTTAATTTTTTGTTTGTATTTTTAAATCAGAATAAATACTATTCTACTAAATAATGACTTACTGTTTTAATGACTAATCTACTAATACAATCAAATTATTCTTTTAATAACTTTACCAATAACTAACTCTCCTTGAGTTCCTAGAATAAATCTTACTTGGTTGTGGAAAGTAATTTGCTTGACATGCTATTAAATTCAGTTTTACTAGCATTCTCCTTCATATACATATTTTTGTATATAGATTCACAGTAAGACTGGTTTATAGCTTTTTTGTATGTGTGCTGTCAGGTTTAAGTGATTAGAAATATGCTGAGGTTGATTTAAAAAAAAAGGAAACTTTCTGACTTTTTCCTATGTTCTGACACAGATAACAAAGCATGAACATTATTTTTTTGAAAGCTTAAAAATTTTTACTAAAATAGATAACATGAATGGAAAATCAAAATCTCAGGGACAGTGCTGTTAGGACTCTTGTCTCCCTTCAATCCACAGGATGTAACAATTTTCTCCTATTACTGCTTTGACTGTTCAGTTTTCTTCATTAGGAATATCACTAATCATTTGTAGGTTGTATCTTTGTTCCTTGCCTTCCATATTTGCCACTGTGTTTCTCATTATTTCCCTCTCTTCTCCTTTCTTCTGCATTTTCAAAGTTTTTATGCTCATACTCCCCATCACCAACTCACTTTTCTACAACAAAATATTTTCTATCTACATGCTGAAATCTAAAATCAGACACAAAGTTCTTTCTGCTTTCCTAAAAATGTTAAATGGCCTTTAACCAAGTAGCTGCTAGGGAGTAAGGGCAAGGGACAAGTTGTGTAATAAGCAACTTCTTGCTTGACAATATTCAGTTGTGCTTTTCAAAACAAAGTGGTCTTGGTATAGCAAACCCCAAATCCTCCACAGGCAGGAGGATTTCACATTTTAAAAATATTCTATTTCCACGTCTGTAAAATAGGACAGCATCACTTCCCTTGTAAAATTGTTTTAAGGATACTAGAATTAAGAATAATGGCAATATTTACCTTATAGGCTGACTTACATTATGCAAAGTTCTTACAACATGAAGCATCTTAACATGACCACAGTGAGATGGATACTTTTGTCATCCCCATTTTGTAAAAGAGGAGCCAAGACTCAGAGAAGTCAGGCAATTTGCCCAAGACCACATAGTTGGCAAGTAGTGCTGCCAGGACATAAACCTACAGTCTGATCTTAGAAAATGCATAACATAAGCAGTGCTTGGCTCACAAATACTTGTTCTTTTTTAAAAGTGCAGCATCAAATGCAGCCCACCCTTCCAGTAATAAATTTTATTAGGGAAAGATTTTTAAGATTCTTTTTCTAATTATCTGTAGGTGTCATTTATATGTGTGATATGGGCCCTACATTATCCTGAAAAATTCAGAGCCGGATGTATTAAATTCTTTCTATTCTCATAAAAATGTTTTAGCTATCAATAGCTAAATGCTAGTTTATAAATATATTTACTCACAAAAGTTTAGGAAAATTACCTTCAATGCTTCTAAGGACAAAAATCCAAAGTGTGAAAGGAAAAGGCGTGCTGTTTGGAATTCCTGGGCAGGAGGCGGGGGCTTACAATCTGTAATTGGATCAGGAAAACTTCTCTTCTTCAATTCTTCCTCGCTTTGTTGTTCAAGGTGTATTTCATAAGCAATCTGCTGGGCCATGCCATTCCTTAATTTTTCATGTCTCTCTTCTAACTGAAATAAGGCAAATATTTAATATTTTTGAACTATTATAAGAGGAATAGGATCATTCTTAATTGTAAAATGAAAATAAAGCTACAAGCAACGAAGTAAATTTTCAGGGATCAACACTGAGTTTCAATTCAATACAATGTATGCAACCAAGCAAACATGTTTCAAGGTTAAAACAAATACCAAAGAAACTCCCCTATAGCCTCAAGAATTACTACTCCATCTTCACCCTATAAATGAAAGCATTGCCTCTGCTTCCCTTCAAGAAAAGGGGCAGAGTTGTCGCTCTCATCCCTCTTCCAGACCACTGTCTATCTTCATTTTGCAGTGACCCCTCCCCCAACATGTTCTGAAGTCTTTATCCATATGGATTACTCTACTAATTACTCTAAACTTCCCCTGACCCTTCTGATTCCCTTCCAATCAATTCTAATTTAAAATTCACCTTCTTTGGTGAGCAATGAACTTTTAACAACCTGGATTATACAGGGTGGGAAAGAAAATAGGTTTACAGTTGTTCATATGGAAAATAATACGATAATTAATAAATAATACAAGAGTAAACTGTTTTACATACAACTGTAAACCTACTCTGCATTTCTACAATCTGCTCAACCCTTATAACTTTTGGCTATCTATAAAGCACACTTTTGTATCTCAGGTGTGCTGAACTTTTAAGAGTTATAATTCTGAAATTCCCTTCTCCAATCATAAGCCCCCTTTCCTGCTACTACACCTTCACTTTTCATCACTAGGAGGTATTCAAACCATCCCCATATTTTCCCAGGCCATTAGCATCCTCTGGCTTCAAATACTTCCCAAACAATTCTAAACCCCCAAATATAATATGTTAATACCCTTTCTTAAGCATAGAAATGGCTGTTGTTCCTTATTTTTCCATATTCTCATCCCTATTAATCTCCACACCAAATTTTTTGCTTATGCCTCCAGATCCTAAGGACTTTTGAAGTTACTTACAGTAAGTAACTTCACTACAAACAATGCTACTTAACCTTACCTGGGCTGCCTGGCAATTTTAAGAGTCATCTTTGATTCTCCATTTCACTGCTAAGAACTAAGATTAAAGTTTACATAAACTCCTTAAATTTTCCTCCTTCCCACCTCTAAATGTCTCTGAACCTTTACCTACTCTCTCCTTTTCTCCTATCTTATCTGAAGTATCCCCTGTCTGGATGCAACCATATAGACTCTTGACCCTACTACCTCCAGGACCTTACTCTATTAATCATTTCCCTAGCCCATCTTACAGTGTTAGCAGACACAGACTTCCTCCACTGGTTCCTTCTTGTTGACCACTAAGCATGTTCATATTCTTCTTATCCTTGAATTTTTTTGAAAAAGAAAAGAAGCACTAGCCAGTTTGGCTCAGTAGATAGAGCGTCGGCCTTACAGACTGAAGGGTCCCGGGTTCAATTCCAATCAAGGGCACGTGCCTAGGTTGCAGACTCGATCCCCAGTGCGGGGAGTGCAGGAGGCAGCTGATGATGATCCTCCCTCATCATTGATGTTTCTCTCTCTCTCTCCCTTCCTCTCTGAAATCAATAAAAATATATTTGAAAAAAAGAAAAAGAAAAAATCTAGCCTTTCCTTTCCTTACTAGGCTTTATCCACTCTGTATCCCTCCCTCCCTTTACTGCTAACAGTATGAATTATATTCACTGCCTCTCATTAAACTTTCAGTCCACAGTTCCTTATACTCTCTCGCCAACTTTAATACTCCTTTGAACCTATTCTCAAAGGGCAGCTACAATTTCATGCCAAAATCCTGGGGCCTCTTCTTAGTGCTCCTTCTCCCTTATCTTCCTAGCACTTGATAAGGTAGGCAGCCTCCATTTCTGCCCTTCTCGTCTCTCATGCCCTGATACACCTCTATCCCCGACCTCTTAAAATTCTTCTCCTTTGAACTAAAATATCAATTACTTAATCCAATTACTTACTTGAATTAATCTAAAGCCATTTTTCCTGTCTTCCCAAACCTGTCTTCTTCCTAATGCCGAGATTTCTATAAATGGTACCAATATCTTCAATTATAACGCAACTAAAACTCAAGCTCAAAAATCTAAAGTTCTTTGGCTCTTTTCCTTCCCTCAAGACAGCTTGGACCTACCTCTACAATACATTCCAATATTTTAACTTCCACTACCAGTGAGGTAGTCCTTCCTTTCTCCTGCCTGGATTGTCATAATAGTTTCTGAATTGGTCTCCTTTCTCCAAATGTCTTCACCTAGAGTCTGATCATGTCACCACACGATTGAAACCACCATGGACCAGTCTATGCAGCCCAGTGACCTCTCTCTAAGAGACGCCAGTTCTGTTCAGTCAGCCACAATCTATACTTGTCTTACCATATAACCTCTTGGATGACAGAGATCTAAATCATCTTATGAATCACCTCTAGTATCACTAAAAAAAAGGCAGTGTCTTAAGCCTGGAAGTTGTTTAAGAATGTTTATAGTCATTCTCTTAACAATAGCTGACAATAATTTATCTTACTTCTTCAGTGACGATTTCATGCAAATCTGGAATGCTCAGATCTGCTTTCACAAAAGGAATCTTATCCACTTCTTCAGGAAATGGTCGATGTTTCACAGTATATTTAAATCCAACATTATTTTTAGGAACTGGACGAGGTTCAGGTACAAAAAGCTATTAAAATAAAACAAATAACATTATGTTTATTACATTTGGTGCCATTTATAATGACATGTATTTCCCTGGTCTCTTAGATGCCTATGTTTCTCTAGGATTACGTAACACAAGAACTCAGTAAGAATCTGCAATTACCTTTGATAAATAGCCTGTGTACTGGTGTACTCTGTTACATATTTGTAAGATTGTTCATCAAATTATTATAGATTTTGTGACTGATAAATGGGTTGTGGACCTCTACTGCCCAGGCCTGAATCTCCTATGTTCAGTTGGAAAGCCAACGGGTGAGGCATTTCAGAGCTTAAGGCTCAAACTTTCTTCTTCCCCAAGACTTCTCAAATCATTCCATAGAAAAAGTACAAGTTTAGGTCCACTGGGCAGCTCTACTTAGGGAGTTCAATTAGAATCTTAGTATGGCTTAACTGAAAGAGCATGGGTACCAAATCTACGTCTTCATGGTTTTAAATCCCTACTTTTAATATATACAAGCTGTGAGACTTCTGTTTTTATATCTAAAAAAGATGTTGTAAAGATTAAATAAAAATGTATATGGCACATATTAAACCATCAACAAATTTTAGTTCCTTTCCTCATCTCCTTCCTTCTCAGTCTTCAATGCTTAAGCACTACTGACAGAATGTGAGCCGCATGATGCTGCATGTGCTCCTCCCAGAGAGATAAACACATCTCACCCAACAAAGACATATAAGATATTAAATGGTTTTAAGACACATACTCTAATTGCCCTTAAATGCTGGTGGAATTTTATTAAAGTCATGTTTTAAAGAATTTTTAGTAACATTAAGTAAAAAATTACTATGTGCGGTATAAAAAAATGACTCAAATTCTATTTAAGTGTTATTGTGTACAGAAAGGAAAAAAAGACTGGAAGGAAATCCACTAAAATATTAACAGTGGCTATATACTTCTAAAGAGGACACAGGTTATTTAAAATTTCTTTAATATCTGAACTTTCCAATTTTCTCCCATGAGCAAATTTTATTCACAAAATTACACGTTATAAAGAAAATAAACTGCACCCTATCTGGTTTGGTCAGTGGACAGAGCGGACTGAAGAGTCCCAGGTTCGATTCCGGTCAAGGGCAGATGCCTGGGCTGTGGGCTCGATCCCCAGTAGTGGGTGTGCAGGAGGCAGCCGATCAATGATTCTCTCTCATCATTGATGTTTCTCTCTCTCCCTTTCTGAAACCAATAAAAATATATTTCTTAAAAAAAGAAAAGAAACTGTGCCACCTGAAAATAAGGTTTCATTCAATTATACAGCATATTAAGAAAATTATAGAGCACATTACTAATGATATAGAAATAAATCATTTGAAACAAGTCCTGTTACCAAGGAGATCAAAGGTCTAGCCCAGTGGTCGGCAAACTCATTAGTCAACAGAGCCAAATATCAACAGTACAACGATTGAAATTTCTTTTGAGAGCCAAATTTTTTAAACTTAAACTTCCTCTAATGCCACTTCTTCAAAATAGACTCGCCCAGGCCATGGTATTTTGTGGAAGAGCCACACTCAAGGGGCCAAAGAGCCGCATGTGGCTCGTGAGCCACGGTTTGCCGACCACTGGTCTAGCCAAACTCTTTTCATATATGGCATGCACCTGAGTTTTATTATATTTATTTAACATTGCCCGGGGGAAAATAAGGACAATTGTTCAGAACAGTAGTTCTTAATTATAAGTGGATACCAGAATCACCTGGAAAGCTTTTCAAAAATACATCTGCCTTGAAGATGTCTTTAAAGAGCAATTAGTGAATCTAAAAGTCTAGGCTCCTAAGATCATTCAGATGTAAAGCCCCTGACAAAGACCCTGGTTAGAGTAAAAATTATTTATTTTTTTCTGTGGCTTTTGTGGGAACTTTTTAACCTTTAAATCATAGTGTGCATACATGCACACGTACATATCCACACACTCACTCTTAGTCACTTCCCTGTAACTTCTAATGGATACCTTCTGATTTGCTTTTGCTCCTCTGGGTAAAAGGCAAAGCTGTTGTGCCCACGCAAGTCTTCCAGACATTCCCCGAACCAGCACAGTGACAGAGGGAAAAAAATCATCTAGAATAAAATGATGTAAAAGGTTTTATTTCAGATAATCATTTAAAATACACCTGTTATCAAATGCAGAGCTTCTAATAAAGCCCAACAGAGTGTTTCCCAAACTTTCATCCTTTGTGTACCACCTCTGTGGTTTCTCATATCCATGTAGTCTTATTTTATATGAACCACTTTCTTTCCTTTTTTTAAAAAACTTAAATTTATTTTAAAAGGAAATTGTACACCTCTACTTTAAATAAAAAACCATAATGTTGGTGTGCTAATTAAAATACTAACTTCATCTCACATACCTCCAATGGTACACATACACATTTTTGGGAAACACTGTCCTGGCCAATATTTTTAACTTCCAATGTTGGGAATAACCCAAATGCAGGAAGACAGACTAGACTGGTTGTTGCAGTGCTGCTACGTTCACCCATGTCTTTGTGTACCACTGTCCACCGAAGGCAGGCACTGTTCCATCCCACCGCAAGTTCAGGGGCAGGAAAAGGTAGGTAAAGAACTCAGGATGGACTTCCTGAGTAACCCAGATCCTTCTTATCCCTTTCACACTTTTGGAATGGGCAATTATTAAAAGCCTCATCTATTCCATATTAAAATCTCTGTATCTTACCACAACACGATGGAAACCTATGATGATATTCATTTACCCCTGAACTTCAGGGAAATGTGTAATTTTTCATTTTTATGGATTTATGAGATCCTACTTATATATTCTCTCAAGAATTTGCATGGGACTCTAAGACCTGTTCGCCTTTGCGAAGGTAGGAAGGCAAATCTTTAAGTGAGAAAACCCTATCACTGAGGGGCAATGATAACAAAGGGATGGTAGGAGGTTCAGAAAATTTGGATTCTAGTTCTAGTCATACTTCTCAAGTGGACAAGCCTGTTTCTTCACCTGTAAATAAGGGAACTGTACACTAGGTGATTCCCTGGGTCCCTGTATGGCCACAGATTCTGTAACCTTCACTTTCCTTTACCTTTCCAGCAATAAGAGTCTCTCTGAGAACATGCTTCCTTTATATACTGGCTTTACATACATCAGGAAAAAAAATGTCTTTTCAGTAGTCTTGTTTACAGTGGTAATCACATACTTTGAGATGGTTTATATTTAGGGGAGGAAAACAGGAAACAGTGAATATTGTGTCCATAGAAAATCACTGAAGCGTTTCCAGAAGGGCACTGCCATGGTCAGATCTGTATCTGAGGATGAATACAATGGTAGCAGCAAGAAGGATGGAGATAAGGGTAACAAATTTTGGAAATGGAAGGAGAGAGTATCAGACCAGATAGGAAACCACAGCAATAATCTAGATAAGAAATAATAAGGCCCTGCATTTGAATATACTGGGAGAGCAGTTTAATATAGAATAGATGGGGCCTTTAATAATTGCCCAACTCCGGAAGAGAAAAGAAAAGAGCCACTGGGGAGGTGGAAACTTAGAAATCAATTATATAAGGGAATAACAGAAAAAAACAGGCAAGACTAAGATGACTCCTCAAATTTCCACCTCTTAAGGTGATACCACTGACTGAAATAGAACACTGTGGAGTGGGGCAGGATCCAAAGTTCAAGAGGAAAGGAAAAGTAATAATGATTTTTAAACACAGTAAAAAAACAACAACAGAAAATGGCCCACTAAAATAAACATTTTATAAAACTATAAAGCTCTTCTCTGATATTTCAGACACACATTAAGGGCCTCTAAAAGAGGCCCTTAACATTCACAGAATATTCAGTTTTCTATCACTCAAGCAGCATATCCCATTTTCTGACCTTCCATTTTTCACTCACTATTATCCCACAGCTAGACATCTTCTTGACAAATGCACAATTGCTTAGAATTTGCAGTCTTTCCTTCCCTGAAGGAAATAGCTTGCTCGTACTGGTGGACATGATGATACAGCAGTGGAGAAAGCCCAAAGTGCTGAAACTTACTCTGTTCATTTCCAAGAGGCTGCTCCAGCATTGCCAGGATGACACTGTTATCCAAGACAAAGTAACGGAAGCTGTGCTTGTTTATGGTTGGCAGCCTGGAGTATTTAATCAAAGTGGTCTCATTCACCAGACTACAAGGAGAGGCAGGACCACTGGGTGAAGGAAATGCGCCAAGTAATTGCATAATACTATGGAGAATACAAAAGATAACAGTTAATTCCCAAAGCAAAATCTTAAGTTTACCTCATGTATCAATGTGTCCTTCTGCACTTTTGATTTTAATTGACCCGGCCAGGCCATGCTTCCACTTCACAGGTCAGATTTACTCCTTGTGGTGGATGCCTTGATGTGCTGTCCAGATTGCCCCCTCCACTGAAAGATTCACTCCCCTAGTTGCAGGAAGATGGTGGCCACAACTTTGAGCTGATCCCTTTCCAAGAGGTGCCCTTGGCCAACAAGAACCACCTCACCTAAGATCACAGCTACCTCCTGGGACAGTCCATACCCATTGAATGGCTGATGAAGGGGTATAAAGTTTCAGTCCTCTTGCCCCAACCTCAGAGAACTCTGAAGGGCCAACTCAGTTCCAGATCTCTTTGTGGTAACTGCATCACAGTTTAGTTCTTCCCTATGAGGGAGTGAAGGAATATTGCTTCCTTCACTCCCTCATAGGGGTTGATCCTGAGAGCACTTTCCAATAAACTTTTTTAAAAGTAAATTTCTCTCTCCGAGTTTGCTACCTAGGGAACCTAATCACAACCACACTTCCAAAGCATCTAAAGATAAAGATACATTAAAAATTTTGTGTGTTCAGGCTTTCAAAATTATGCTAGCTAAAGCATTCTAGAGCTAGAAAAGGATAAACCAAGTCCCCTCAAATTTTCAGATGAGGAAACTCAGGCTCAGAAGAGATAAGTGATCATTAAAAGACCAGAGTAGATATTATCCTTTTTCCAGGTAAGCAACTTGATGCATTAATAGTTACACTTTGCAAAACTGCTATAATTATCAAATGAGAATATATAAAAGAACTGATTTGGACATTGGAATTCAAATGATCAAGCCTTAACATTCAGAAATGTTTATATTCATAAGAGATTTTTGCATACATTCAACAAATAACATACATACCACTCACTATGTGCCAGGCACTGATCTAAACACTTCACACATATTATTTTATTTAGTTACCATAGCAACCCTATGAGATAGATAGCACTATTATTCCCATTTTATAATAAAGAAATTGAAGCACAGAGAGAACGTATCTTGATATGAAAACATAAGATTTTATCTTGTGGTCCTAATATTATTACCTGACCTTTCATATGCAACTCATTTAGAAAGGTAATACTCCCCAGCACCACTTTTATCATCTCAATCCTCAGCTTGAGTGGCAGCTCCCTTTCTCTTTAATTCTAATGCTTGAACTCAAACATTTCTGATAATGAAAGGCAACATTGCTCATATATATTTTTCCTTCTATTTTTTCTCTTCCTTAGAGAAAGACTAAGAATTTCAAGGACCAGGAAAATTTCATGATGGATCAAGCCTAAGGATTTGTGGATAATAGGTAACATACCAGTAATGGGAACATGTGGCTTTGGTTTTCTAAAACGGGACAAAGATGGCTGTCACAAAGCATATGAATCGTGTGAACTTGCTTGTGTTCTATGCAAGGTTCTAAGACATTATCAAATAGGTTGCTCACCAGGGAATAGGTCACTAAGATCAAATCTCACCAGCCTAACCACATTTTCTCTTCTTGATGGTGACTAAACTGGAAAGGCAGAGAAGTATCTTGAAATCAAAACATGCGAGTATTTGAGTGTACCATGATAAACCTACAGATAAGATTTTAAAATAACTGTGAACCTGAAGGAAAATTTCCTATGATGTGCTTTGTGAGTTTACCTTCCTTCAATATTTTTATCAGTGTCTTTGATTAGGACATACAAGGTAGGCTCATTAAATCTGTAGTTGACCAAAAGTTGAGCTGCAGAATTAATATATCAAAGCTGGGATCCAAAAGAATCTTAAAGGACTAAACTAACTAACTAAATAAATAAATAAACAAATAAAGCAAACCTTACAGGGAAAAAATTTCAGGTTTAAATATAAAATTCTGTACATTACATCCAAATGCCCTCAAACAGATGAAAGACTCTAAAGATTTTGCAGAATTAATGCAAATCAATAGGTTACCAAAAATCCAATGTAGTCTCTAAGTACATTTAAATGAAAATATAATATTTTACAGAGTCTAAAATATCAGTTCACATCTAGCATATTATACTCAGCAAATGACCTTTAAGAAGTGCATAGTCAAACCTACGCCATTAAGAGGAGAATGACCAGGATGAAAAAGGTACTTGGTTCCCCTGTCATATAAAAAATAGTTGAAAGTACTGGCAGAAATGAATCAGAGAACGAACATTGTCTTTCAGACATACTGCTTAGAAAAAAACTTTGAATCAGAACCAATGAGTAGGAGTTAAAGTGGGAGAGATTTCAGTTCAATGTAAACATCAGGTTTTTAACAATTAAAATGAAATGGGTAAACTTGGGGGTCAGATATCTCAGAATCAGAAGCTAAATAACAAGTCTGTCTTAAAGTGACTTAAGCAGAGGGGCTGCTGAAATGACTCCTAAGAACCCTAATTCTAGATTTATATTAGTACACCAAGGGGGAAAAAGACAAGCAGGCAATCTATAATTGTCTACTGTGTGCTCAGCACTGTGCACGGTGTGAAGAACAAACTTGGCCTCTACCCACATTGAGAAGAACACTGGCATGTATCAAACATAACCAGGTATGAAATTCCATGCTCTACAGTAGGGTCAGACTGAATGAGCATCCAGGTACAGAAAAGAGTCATCATGCAGAGGCAGAACCACCAAAGAAGGTCCCATGGAGGTAGCTAGATTTGAGGTGAGCACTGAACAATGAAAGATGTGGCCTAGAGAAGAGAGAAGTCCTGAAAACCAGGGGTCGTATATAGACAGGTATGAGTATGCCCTGTTCACGGCCATTAGTGGCTTTCATGGCAAAACGGATGTGCTGGGAAAGATCAGACAGTTCAAGTGGGGAAGAATAAGGAGATCCTTGAAAACCAGACCACAGCATTCACAGAATATTCAGTTTTCTATCACTCAAGCAGCAGAATAAGAAGTTCAGCAATAGAATGCAAAATGAACTAGAAAGGAAAGCGATTGAAAACAGGAAAATCAGGCAAGAAGAAAGGGTCTCGACCAAGATGCTATTGGAGGAAACACTTTTGAAAGTAACGTTTATTAGACTCAGTCACTAGCTTCATATGGGGGAATGACATATAAATAAGAAAAAAAGCCAAAGTTCTGTGTGCATAACTGGAAAACAGCAGTGATATGGACATAAAGCTATAATTGTAAAGCAACACAGAAATTTGGTTTTGGACATATTTCATGATGATAGTACTATTCAAGGCACCCTTCAAGATTGGAAACTAGAGATACTGTTGGAAAAGTTGCCAGTAGAACAAAACTAGATTTGGGAGTGGCATCCCAGGGCTCTCCTCTTTTATAATGCTTTTAAATCTATTTCTATTGGTACATCAAGGGGAAAAACCCATCCAGGCAATCTCAACTGTGGTCTTCTCTTGGAATGTATATTATTTCTAGTACTCATACATATTTTTCTGATTTTCTAGCTATTAGCCAAACCTTCACAAAGTCACTGAGAGCCAGCATTAGCATAGTAACAGGACTAAAGCCAGCACACTTATAAAACTACTGAATGATCTAAGCCCATGAGAAACAGAAATAAATCCAACTTTATTGTATGTATCCTAAGTTACCAACACACCACTGAACTCAAAAGATTCTGAGATCTTGGTAAGGGCTGATTTATGTGCCTATCTTCAAGCACTCTTATCTACCACATTAGTGACCCAGTGCACGAAATTCGTGCACATTAAAAGGGGATTAATTAGAGGAAATAATTTAATATTGCTATTTGCCCTTTCTCTATAATAGAAGTGTCAGAGATGAAAGAAAATTAGTAAAATGTATATGAAAACCTTCCTCCTATCAGAGTCTGGGGCTCACCACGGGACCCAGAGTCAAGTCCCCACCCACACACATGCACCTTGAAATCACGTGAGACCCAGACCCGGCTGCCTCCCCCGCCTCATTGGGCTAGATCCAGACCTGGCCAGTCCTACCCTTGTCAAGCCCTGCCAGGCAGGGGGCGTAGCCTCAGGTCCCCTGGCCCCGGGGCCAGGATGGGGGGCGTGGCTTGAGGTCCCCCAGCCCAGACCGGGGTGGGGGGCATGCCTTCAGGTCCTCCATCAAGCCCCGCCAGGTGGGGGACACTGCCTCAGGTCCCTTGGCCCAGCACCGGGAGGGGGGCACAGCCTCAGGTCCCCTATCAAGCCCCACGGGGGCAGGGGAGGGCATAGCCTCAGGTCCCTGCTGATTGCTCCTTAAGGCTCCTTAAGGGAACTTGGTCTGGATGCAGCCATCTTTGTGACAAAGTGATGGTCAATTAGCATATTCCCTCTTTATTAGATAGGATTACTAAGCCCAAGATGAGCCGACCCAGACTGACTTGACATTGTTCCTTCCTGCTTTTCTATTTGTCTGGGTCTTCATCTACATTTATCCTGTGGTAAGCACCATCTTTCCATCTGTACTGATTCAACCTAATTTTCTCCATTTACCTCTTCCTCACAGTTCATAAGTGTGCCTAAACTGCCTTCTTTACATACTTCTACTTTCATCACTTATCAGCCAAACACAAACTCTCTCAGCTCTTTCTGCTACTTTTTACTAACCTATCTCCATTCCTTCACTACTAAAATATTGAACAGGAATCTTCTCTTGCTGACATACCCAACCTGGAGTCTGGCTTATAGCTCAAACGTTACTCATCCTCTAAAAGTTAGGTCCAATGTCATTTTCCCCAGGAATCTTATTTCGATTTGCCCTTATCTGGAAGTATTCATTTCCTCCTTCCAGCTTCCCAGCATTTTATTTGTACTTCCTTCTCTTTGAGCACTTATTGTCCATGTAATAATAGTACAGCTGCTTGTGTTTTTATCTTTCCTTCCCTAGTGGGAAAGAAGCTCTTTGAGGGTGGTAAATCTGATTTTTCATTGTGATCCTATTACCAGTTCCTAAAACTTGGATAAATGAACCTTTAATATATAATATAAATGGTGTAGCAGAGAATACAGACCACTGAGCTAGAAAGCAAGAGACCTGACAGTGTGACTCAGACAGATCCTGTCTCTGGATGCAGCCATCAAGTCAGGACGTGGAATTAGGCTCTCCAAGATCCTTTCCAACTGTAACATGGTATGACCTGAATTAATGTCAATCAACATAGAAAAAAAAAAGAACCTAAACTCTCAGACCCAAGTTCCTGGTTTCTTTCCGTCCAAAAAAAAAAAAAAAAAAAAGGCTTTTATTTCCTAGTTTATTTCTGTAGAAAAAGTATCCTAAAGGGGTTGCACCACTTAATGCTAAAAAACTGGGGAGGAGAAAAAACTAGGATTACAGCTAACTCCAATAAATTTCTAGGCATATTCCCTATGCAGTCACTTTCATACCATGTTAGGGTGGCTTCAGCAGCATCCTTTACCCTCATAGAAGCAGGGTTTGGCTCCTTATCTCCTTTGTACTTGACCTCTTGCTCACTGCTCTTGGACTTACTTCCCGAAATACCCAGTTCCACAATCTCCAGTACTTCCTTAAGACAGTCCTAGAAGCAGGAAATGCAAATCAGTTTTTATAATACACCTATCTTATAAGACAAGGAAACACATCAAATGTTAATGGTGACTGTATTCTGGTAGTGGGGCTCTAGTTTCTTTCTCATTTTCTTTAATAGGTATATATAAATTTCATAATAATAAACTCCCCCCAATTTTTTTAAAGAAATAAATTTGAGTGTTCAGAGAGTTAGATAGTAAGTAATAATAAATTCAATTCAATTTTATTAGTCAGATTATAAATCATGAAAGCCCAAATGAAAGAAATGTAACTAATAAAAATTACCTCAGACTATAAATCATGAAAGCCCAAATGAAAGAAATGTAACTAATCTATTAAACCTGGATGGTTTAAAACATGCTAGGTTATCCAAAGGGAAGTTCATCAATTATTGACAGTTTTAAGCAATTTCTGGTATCATAACTTTAGAAGCCTAAATGAAAATGACTAAGATTTAATAAACAGAATTATTTTTAAACTGTATAAGGCTCTAAATAAATATCCACTATGCTTGATATCTCTTATTTTCACTGTGAATTAACTCTAACTGCCTGCCTCCCCACAAGAAAAGTATTATATAGAATAATGTGCCCCCACAAAAGCAGGGAAACATGTGTGAAATGAAATTTTTAGATACAAGCAACCTTTACAGACCAATCTTGCTTTAGGTTGGCAGCCTGGCTATCAATTGCCTTTCTTGGTTTGGTAATGGGTTACCAAAGTGCCTTCTGGCCATTTCAAAGCTATCACCCTTTTAAGAAAGAACATTCCCACCCTAGCCAGTTTGGCTCAGTGGATAGAGCATTGGCCCAATGACTAAGGGTCTCAGGTTCAATTCTGGTCAAGGGCAGATACCTCAATTGCAGGCTTGATCCCTGACCCTGATCAGGGCATTGTGTGGGAGACAACCTATCGATGTGTCTCTCTCACATTGATGTTTCTGTCTCTCTGTCTCTCCCCCTCCCTTCCAATCTCTCCAAAAATCAATGGAAAAATATCCTCAGGTGAGTATTAACAAAAAAAGAAAGAAGAACTCAAATAAATGAGTCAAGTCCTCATCTTTTAATAGAACTTCTCTATGGGTTCATTTGCAACCAAATATAAGTATGACAGTTTTTGAATTGTGCTCAAAAGGATAAGTGTTCTACTGAAATATAACAAGTACATTCAGTTTAAAGTACGCAATATAGTACTTACATTTATATAATCTCTTTTAAAAGGTATTTTCCCAACATACATTTTATTTCTATTTACTGTTTTAAGATGTAGCAAACTAACCTTTTCATCAAGCATATCAGGATGCTCTGTCAGCCAGACACAGAGACACTGAAAAGCTGCCACTATCATGGAGTGCAGGTCCCGGGAGTGATGAGGAGCTGGCCGACTACACTGGTACACAATGTAGCTGCACACAGAACTGATGGCTCGCTTCCGGTCTCCGGAATCAACCATCACCTTCACCTGAGCATATTCATATGGGGAACACAGTTAGCCAGAAACCATTATACCAATTTTAAAGCATCTGCACTGAGGCCTGGCCTTTCTGAGAATCTAACACACCATAGGAAACCTTGCTTCTAAAACTTTATTTATATAGGAAATCAGGCCATTTCAGAGGTATTATAATCCTACCTAATAAAAGAGTAATATGCAAATTAAGCATCACTCCGCTACACCCACAAGCCACGCCCACCAGCCAATCAGGAGCGAGTATGCAAATTAACCCAACTAAGATGGCTGCAGCCATGGAGCGAGCAGGAGGCTTGGGTTTCCCCGGCAATGGAGGAAGCCAAGCTTTCTGTACACCCTGGCTGGCCCAGGCCTCCACTCAAGGCTACAAAGTTTCAATTATACAAGATAAATAAATCCCAACAAAAATGGCGGCAGCCACGGAGCTAGAGAGAGCAGGAGGCTTGAGTTGCCCCCGGCGATGGAGGAAGCCAAGCTCCCACAGCCCTGGCCTGCCTCAGCCTCCGCTTAAGGCTACAAAGTTTCAATTATAGAAGATAAATAAATCCCAACAAAAATGGCTGCAGCCACGGAGCAAGCAGGAGGCTTGGCTCCGCCCAAGGCTACCAAGTTTCAATTATAGAAGATAAATAAATCCCAGATACCAGGGCCTTCGCTTGGGTCGCCCGGGGGCGTGGCCGGCCTGCAAACCATCACAGGCCCCTCGCCCAGGCCACCCCATGCCCCAAGGGAACCTCCACCCTGATCTGGGACACCCTTCAGGGCAAACCAGCCAGCCCCCACCCATGCACCAGGCCTCTATCCTATCTAATAAAAGAGTAATATGCAAATTGACCATCACTCCAACACACAAGATGGCTGCCCCTATGTGGTCAAAGATGGCTGCCCCCATGTGGACACAAGATGGCCAGCAGGGGAGGGCAGTTGGGAGGGACCAGGCCTGCAAGGGAGGGCAGTTGTGGGCGATCAGGCCAGCAGGGGAGGGCAGTTGGGAGGGACCAGGCCTGCAGAGGAGAGGAGGGAAGTTGGAGTGACCGGGACTGCAGGGAAGGGCAGCTGGGGGGGACCCAGGCCTGCATGGGAGAGCAGTTGGGGGGTGGGGGACCAGGCCTGCAGGTGAGGGCAGTTGGGGGGGACCAGGCCTGCAGGGGAGGGCAGTTAGGAATGATCAGCCTGCAGGGGAGGGCAGTTAGGGGAAAACAGGCTGGCAGGGGAGCAGTTAGGCATCAATCAGGCTGTCAGGGGAGTGGTTAGGGGGTGATCAGGCTGGCAGGCAGAAGTGGTTAGGGGCAATCAGGAAGGCAGGCAGGAGAGCAGTTGGGAGCCAGCAGTCCTGGATTGTGAGAGGGATGTCCCTTGAGGGGTCCCATATTGGAGAGGGTGCAGGCTGGGCTGAGGAACACCCCCCGCCGTGCATGAATTTCATGCACCGGGCCTCTAGTACTATATATAAAAACAGAGGGCATTTTTCAAATATTAAAATAGTACTTCATTTTAATATACTTTTTCATGCCCTAAAACCTAAACTCTTAGGATGCATCTACTCACCATTGCCAGAGATCAAAAGAATAGCTGGCAATAGAACATTTACACATTTTTTGAGCCCCCTAACCCAATCCCACAATGATGTTCTAGGGGCTACAAAGTTCTGTGCAGCTGCCCAGAGGTATCAATATACAGTAAACTAGACATATTTAAAGTGTACACTTTGATAAATTTTGGCATAAGTATATACCTGTGAACTATCACCACAATCAAGATAGTGGATATATCCATCATCCCCAAAATCTCATGTAGTTTGTAATCCTTCCTCCAACTCCCTTTATCCTCCTCCCTAGATTACTGCTGATCTGCTGTCACTATAGGTTAACTAGCATAATTATTTTAAGACTTATCCACAATTTTGGGTGTGTGTATGAAATGTTCATTCCTTTTTATTTCTGAGTAGTATTCCACTGTACAGCTATAGCACAATTTATCCAGTCACCCACTGACTGACATTTGGGTTGTTTCTGGATTCTGGGTATCTATAATAATAAAAGCATAATATGCTAATTAGACCAGATGTCCTTCCGGATGGCCTTCTGGACAAAGCCAAGGCTGTGAGGGAAGCCCAGGTCCTGGGTGCCTGCTGGCGGCCAGAGGGAAGCCCAGGTCCCAGGTGCCAGAGGGAAGCCGGTGCCGGCAGTCGCAGGAAGGAAGGTCTACTCTTGCATGAATTTTGCGCATGGGCCTCTAGTCCTATATAAAAGGCCAATATGCAAATCAACCAAACGGCAGAATGACCAGTCGCTATGACGTGCACTGACCACCAGGGGGCAGACGCTCAACACAGAAGCTGCCCCCTGGTGGTCAGTGTGCTCCCACAAGGGGAGCGCCACCCAGCCAGAAGCCCTGAGTCAGGCTCACAGCCTGGCAAGCGCATCAGCAGTGACAGGAGCCTCTTCCATCACTGAGGCAGCACTAAGGAGCAGCGAGCCTGGCTTCTGGCTGGCGAGCTCAGCGGTGATGGCGGGAGCCTCTCCCGCCTCTGCTGCAGGCAGGCGGTAAGGAGCGAGGGGTCCTGGACTGCGAGAGCCCCAGACTGCAAGAGCGATGTCTGACTGCCAGCTTACGCCCGAACCCCAGAGATTGGGCCTAAGCTGCCAGGTGGACATCACCCCCTTGGGGGGCGCAGGCCGAGCTGAGGGGCCCTCCCCACCCCCGCACCGAGTGCACGAATCTCATGCACCAGGCCTCTAGATACAAATAAAGTTGCTATGAACATTCATGTATAAGTCTTTGTATGGATATATGCTCCTAGTAGTGGAGTGATTGGGTCATATAATATGTTTAACTTTTTAAGGAACTAACAAGCTGTTTTCTAAAATGGCTGTCCCATTTAATATTCCCTTCAACAGTATTGGGAATTCCCGTTCCTTCACATCCTCACCTACATTTGGTATGGTCAGTCTTTTCAATTTTAGCCATCCTAATAGGTATGAAGTGGTAACTCATAGTGTTTTAATTGCATTTTCCTAATAGCTAGTGATATCAAGCATCTTTTCATGTGCTTATTTGCCATATGTATATTTTCTTTGGTAAAGTGTCTGCTCAAATCTTTTCTCCATTTTTTAATTGGGTTGTTTGTTGTATTAATGAGGGGTTTTGTTGTTGTTATTGTTTTGTCTTTTTAAAAGATGTTATTAAAGGTCTTTTCAAAGCAACAACCAGATATCCAGATCCAGCTGCTAAGAAGAACCTGTTGTGCAGCAGGAACTGGCTAGAGCAGCCGTGGGCAAACTACGGCCCGCGGGCCGGATCCGGCCCGTTCGGCTGTTCTATCCGGCCCGCGGAGCCGAAAGAGCGGAGGGTTCTCTTGCTCTCCCCTCCGCTCCTTTACTTTGAATTTATATTAGTTCACACAAACACTCCATCCATGCTTTTGTTCCGGCCCTCCGGTCCAGTTTAAGAACCCATGTGGCCCTCGAGTCAAAAAGTTTGCCCACCCCTGGAGAGCATGGCAGTAGCTCTGGCTTTCTAACCTTATGTCCTGAGATAGAGATAGTGGATAGTATCTCATCTTTAGGGTCTACAATGTTCATGTGGTTAGACAGGGATTTAGGGCCAATCTTATCGCTTGGGTCCCAGGACAGCATGATCTTCACTTTGATGCCCAGCACACCTATCTGAGCACACATGGCACATGGTGGTACTGATATAGCTTACAGGGTCCCCACTGTAGATCATCAGAACATCCACAAACTTCATGGATCCAGCCCCATCTTTGGAGTTTCCCTGACTCCAGGACCTTGTGGCCCTTGGCCTCACTCTCCATGATGAACTACAGTACCCCACAGCAGGCTCTTGACACAGGAACCCCTCCTGGAAGTTTGTAATGCAGAGACTCTGTGCAATGGCACACAGACCTCTTATGGCTATCTTAACTTCATAAAACTCTAAAACTCAGGGAAATTAAACTTCTAAACTACATCGGTCAATTCCTGGACCCACTGGTCCTTCTCACAAAGAACATTCTGAATCCCAGAGGCCAAGGTAATGATTGCTATGCTGGTTGATACAAGTCAGATCTCAATTCCAGGGTAGTATCTTCAGCAAGCCTCTAAGTGAGAACTCATTCAGTTTATCTCTGAAAATGTCATCAACAACAAACTTTCTCTTGTTGGAAATTTGCACCACTATATTGCTATCGTTCACCACCAAAAGCAAAGGCTATTATTGAGTTTTGAGAGTTCATTATTAATCTGGATATAAGTCCTTCATTGGATATATTTTGTAAAGATTTCCTCCCAGTCTGTGTCATCTCATTCTCCTAAGAGTATTTTTTGAAGAACAGTAGTTCATAACTTTGGTGAAGTCCAATTTAATAGTTCGCTTTTCTATGTTGCAATACGTAAGAAATCTTTGTATAACCTAAATCTTCATTAAATAACAAAGATTTTCTCCCCTTCTAGCAGTTTTATAGTTTAGTTCCATGGTCAGCAAACTGTGGCTCGCAAGCCACATGCAGCTCTTTGGCCCCTTGAGTGTGGCTCTTCCACAAAATACCATGGCCTGGGTGAGTCTATTTTGAAAAAGTGGCGTTAGAAGTTTAAGTTTAAAAAATTTGGCTCTCAAAAGAAATTTCAATCGTTGTACTGTTGATATTTGGCTCTGTTGACTAATGAGTTTGCCAACCACTGGTTTAGGTTTTCTATTTAGGGCTACAATCCATTTTGAGTTAATTTTTGTACACTGTGCAAGGTATGAACCAAAGTTCTTTTTTTATATATGAACTAGAGGCCCGGTGCACAGATTCAGCCTAGCCTGCGCCCTCTCACAATCCGGGACCCCTCTGGGGAAGTCGGAGAGCCAGTTTCAGCCTGATGCCCGCAGGCCAGGCCAAGGGACCCCACCGGTACATGAAACTGTGCACTGGGCCTCTAGTAAGCATGTAAGATCTTTGGTTAAACTCTTCCCGCCCTCCCCTCTCCCTCCTCCCCTCTGAGATTCATCAGTCTGTTACATGTTTCCATGCCTGTGCATTGAGTATCTGCCCCCTGGTGGTCATTGTGCATCATAGCTACCGGATGGTCAGCGGTCGATTAGGCTTTTATATATATATAGACTAGTGGCCTAGGGCACAAAATTCATGCACGGGGGGGGGGTTCCCTCAGCCCAGCCTGCACCCTCTCCAATCAAGAACCCCTTGGGGGATGTCCGACTGCCAGTTTAGGCCCGATCCAGTTGGACATCCCTCTCACAATCTGGGACCACTGGCTCCTAACCGCTCACCTGCCTGATCGCCCCTAACTGCCTCTGCCTACTGCCTGATAGCCCCTAACCTCTCTGCCTGCCTGCCTGATAGCCCCTAACCTCTCTGCCTGCCTGCCTGATCACCCCTAACTGCTCTCCCCTACCGGCCTGATTTCGCCCCCAACTGCCTCTGCCTACCTGATCACCTCTAACTGGGGGATGTCCGACTGCCAGTTTAGGCCTGATCCAGTTGGACATCCCTCTCACAATCTGGGACCGCTGGCTCCTAACCGCTCACCTGCCTGATCGCCCCTAACTGCCCTGCCTGACTGCCTGATAGCCCCTAACCTCTGCCGGCCTAACCTCACCCCCAACTGCCCTCCCCTGCCAGCCTAATCTCACCCCCAACTGCCCTCCCCTGCCGGCCTGATCTCGCCCCCAACTGCCCTCCCCTGCCGGCCTGATCTCGCCCCCAACTGCCCTCCCCTGCCGGCCTGGTTGCCCCCAACTGCCTTCCCCTGCCGGCCTGATCTTGCCCCCAATGGCCCTCCCCTGACGGCCTGATCTCGCCCCCAATGGCCCTCCCCTGCTGGTCTGATCTCGCCCCCAACTGCGCTCTCTGCCTCGGGCCCCACCACCATGGCTTTGTCCAGAAGATGGCTGGTTGACCGGTCTAATTAGCATATTACCCTTTTATTAGTATAGATAGATTATATTGGATATGATTGCTTATATGGGGGGAAAACCTTTTTCAGCAGGAGGAGATGCTCTTGGCAGACAAAAATACATAATCCCTATATCTGGACTGATAGCCAGCCATATGCACTAAACTGCCAAACTGGTTATTAAAAAATTGAACCGCTTTCTTACACCTTACACCAAACAGCTGTTGCCCTTAAAACCCCTCCTCAGGCCCCACCTTAGGTTCTGCCTTCGCAGTTCACCCAGATTACGTTGATTGGTCGGTTCCTATGCCAGTCAGCATCAAAAGCTCCGCCTCCTAGGCAGCCATTGGCTCCTCAAAGTTCATCCAGATTTGGTTCTGATTGGTCTGTTTCTATGCCAGTCAGCGTCTCCGGGCCTATCACTGGGCCTGATTAGAGAGGTGGGGCTGATCAGCAGCCCCCTCGGAGGCCCGGAGAGAAACAGAGGCACAGCTGTTGGCGAAGCCCAGAGAGAAAGAGAGGCAATGGCTGATCAACAGCTGCCATGGAGGCTGAAGATCAGACCCTGCCTCTCTCTCCCTGGGCCCCTCTCCGGGCCTGATCCACAGCCTTCTCAGCAGTCAGTGCTGGGTCGCCGCACCTGCAGCAGTGGCAGTCGGTGCTGGGTCACCACGGCAACCCAGCACTGACTGCAGGACTGACTTCCGGTCGGTCGAGCCTTTGGTCGTTTTGGATGTTACAGACCCTGGGTTTTTATATATTAGGATATCTGATTGTTCCAACACCATTTGTTGAAAAACTCTCCTTTCTCCTGCACCTTTATCAAAAATCAGATGTTCATGTATATGTGCTTCTATTTCTGGACTCCCTATAGTATTCCAGTGATCAATTTGTCCAACCCTATTCCAATACCAGACTTCTGAATACTACAGCTTTATAGTAAGTCTTGAAATCAGGTAATGTTACCCTTTATGATTTGTTACAGAGGTCTAGAGCAGACCTCCACCTAGGGCTAATTATTCCTAACTATTGAGAGTGTCTGAATATCACAGGAAACAGTACCTTGCCCTCAAAGACAGTGTGGTCCTGCAAGTCTCATGAATGGTTAGTCTTACTTTCTACATCAGAAACTGCTCCTCACAACACTAAGGCCATTACACCTATCCCTGAAAATCTTTGAGGTAAGCTCTAAGTGGTGGTAAGAACATCTTAGGTTTTCTAGCCCATTTTGTTTCTCAGTACTTAGGTAAGTCACAACCTTTGCCACCTGTCCCCACATCTGTAAAACAAGGGTTTGAACTTTATCATCTCAGACAATATCACTTTATGTGTGTATATCACCCTTTTGTTCACAATGTGTTTTACATATTTTGTCTCATTTCATTTGATCTTCACAACACAAGGAATTATTACATACAAGATAATCCTGCCAGTTTTACATAAAAGAAAACACTTAGATGATGAGTGAGGATGTGGAGAAACTGGAACCCCATACATCTCTGTGGAAAACCATTTGGCAGCTCCCCAAAAAGTTAAGTACAGAATTAGCATATAACCCAGGAATTCAACTACCAGGTATATACCCAACATAACTGAAAATTGGTATTCAAACAAGTGAATGTACATGCATGTTCATAGCAGCACTATTCATAATAGCTCAAATGTGCCTCAACAAATGAATGAGTAGACAAACTGGTGCATATAAATACAATGGAATATTATTCAGCCATAAAGGAAATGAAATTCTAGCATATTCTATAACATAAATGAACCTCAAAAACATGTTAAGTAAAGGAAGCCAGGCACAAAAGATCATATATTGTGTGATTTAATTTATATGAAGTGTCCAGAATAGGTAAATCCATAGAGAGTGGTGGTCATCAGAGATTGTGGAGAGGGGAAACCAGAAAGCAAATGCTTATTGAGTATGGATTTTCTTTTTGGGGTGATGAAAATGTTTTGGAACTAGATAGAGGTGGCGGTTAAACATTACAAATGTACTAAACAGCCACTGAATTGTTCAATTTCAAATGGTTAATTTTATAAATTTCACTCCAATAAAAAAGAAAATACTTAGAGAAGTGCAAATGGCCACCCAACTCTAAGGTTCCACAAAACTGAATAATAGCTGTGAAAGTAAAAGTATAGCCGATTTTCACCTATCTCTGATAATGGAAGATGGAAGAGTCACAGTCCCAAATGGCATATTTCAGAATAATCACTCTTCCTTTACCAAATCTGTATTTATTAAAATTAAATGATCCTATTCTATAATGGCACAAAATGCCACACTGAAGATTTTAAAATAGTATAAAAAATACTAAGTAAAAAAAAGTAAGTTCATTTTGTAAAATCTCACTTGGAGGCTCACTCTTCCACACTTTGAATATAAACTATGTTTGAGTATAAACCAATACTGTGATACCCACACCCAAGGCATCAGGAAATACAGAAAATAGAGCCATGGTCCTAGGCTGCTGGGCTAACATTAAAGGACTGTCCTTCTCACCTTTGCCAAGCCAGAAAGGAGCTCCAGAGCTGCCAATGATATGCTCATGTCTGGTCGCCACTGGGAGTTGAGTCTTTGGGTGACGAGATGAATGCTGCGAATCAGTAGCCCCGCAGCTGAATCTGTATTAAGAGCTAGGATATAACCCCAATGCCACATCCCACAGGGAGGGAAAACAACTAAGCATTAGTAACGAGAAGCATGGCATTCCACCAGGCACAGACCACAGCAGCCACAGTGAGCACGATGGGCACCCACACAGTGCTATGCTCCCCGCCCCACTGGCCTGAGCATCAAGCCTGACTGAAAAACAGTGCACAGGGCACACACACTGGACAAGAGCAGCTTCTAGTTCCCAGCTCAGGTACTTTCATATAGACATCCACTGGGATTTAGTAATTTCAATATCATTCTTATAACAATATAAAAATTTAAATTTCTACATTAACTCAGAGTTACATTTAAAAAAAAACAATGAAAGGCTATCAATTATTTCCTTGAAATTTTATATAGAGAGAAAAATTCGTATCTCAGAATCTTCTCAGATGCTGGGGAATTATCCTAAAGCATCTACTAAAATTATTTTCAGGGGTTAAGCCATAAAAAATCACATGCATTTGCTTTTTAAACACATTGTAACATTTAATTCTTCAAGACTACTTTGATACTTCTAAAAAAATTAAATAACCAAGTGATTGTGTTTTTATTTGGCCTCCAATTCTATATTTAAAAGCAACTACTACTTGGCTGATAATAAATAAGGACAAATTAAATTAAATTGATAAAGGAAGCTTTAGGGACATTATACCTGTCGATCCTATCAGAAAGTGGGCAGTGACAACAGAAAAAGGAATGATCATTAAAGAGACACATTCATGCGACACTAACACAAATCTGGATTTCTTAGTAAAAAATATTTTACAACATTACAAGCAGACTTCACTAACACCAGTTCAAAATGCTGAAGCAAACAATAACCACTTCAAACACTTATATTAGAACACATACAATGCAAAATTTTCTTTGGTGTAAAAGTGTTTTAGAAAGCATGAAAAATAAACAAATTTTCACCTATAATATACTTAAACCCATGAGCATAATGAGTAAGACAACAATTTAAATAAATGTAGTATTTAAATGTGTTTACTATCTACATAATGCCTTATATCTGACATGCTCAAGGATACTTATGATTAAAAAAATTAAACTCACATCTAAGGATCTAAATTTCATTCCAATCTAGTTGGATTAACACTCACAGATTCAACACACTATTATTTGTGTATAAAAACATAAAGGCAACCACAAACTCCGAGAACCATAAAGTAATTTGTCCAGGGTAAAGGACACCACTGAATAGGATGTTCTTCTGGCAACTATTTCCTTACTCTTACTTAAAATTTGTGACTGAGAAATCTAACCAGATATATAGTAAGGTATATAGGTTTCAAGTACAAAGGCAGAGATTTTCCTCTGGATTCCCATCTCATGCATTTCCCACCACTCCTCCTTACCACACTGCAATAACTGATGTACTGGCAGACTGCCACATCCTATTTGACTCTGTGTTACCAGCTTCTGGTATAGAATTCAAAAATGTTTCCTGACCACCCATTATAATCATTTATAAAATCTAAAGCTACCCAGAATCTAACTACTAAAAGTTACAGAGTTAAATTTATAAGATTCGCATTTTCTTAATCTTTACACCAATAGCCTCTCTATTATGCTTAAATACATAAAAAAGTATGACCATAAAAATATTTTGCTAATTTGTTTTATATACCTAGACATTAAAAGTTATTCTATAAACTTTGGATTTCAAAAAAACAAACATGGCTTACCATAATCTCTTAGGAGAGCTTGAGCAGGTCTTTCACTATCAGGAGTTGTGGGCTCTGTGCTTCCACCACTTGCTGAACTAATACCACTGTTAGTGCGACTGTGACTCTTCAGGTTATTTTCTCCACCACCCTAGTCAAATAAAAATGAATCAAATATTTTAGGGCTATGATCATAGTTTACTAGTATAAATAGAGGTCAATCATTAGAAGCCATACTGATAAAATGAAATGTGCCAACTAAATAGCACAAACTGATACACCGATAAAAAGTGACAAGGGATTAAAACTGCTGTAATGTTTTTGCATAGACACTATCTACTGAAAGTTTATAAAGAGTCTGATGATTACAGGTGCCTATTCTGGGGTCTTCTTTGGTGCTGTTTACAAAGGGCCAGCCAAGGACCTTTTTCATCTTCACTAGCTAAATACTCCGCATCCTTCAAGAAATACCCTAGTGCCTCCCAAGCAAACTTCAGAACAGGAATACAATCTTAAAAAAACAAAACACAAACAAACAAACAAACAAACAGTAACTCTCAAATGTAGTTATACAATAAAATACAAAAAATAAATATACTATGGTTAAAGATTAACTACTATATGTTTAGGAACTAACAAACATATCTGTTAAAGATTTCCCTCATTTTTTCCTATGTAAACACAATTCATTATATCTAGATCAGTTTATTATTATTAGCCACCTAATGGGACATGAATATAATTTCCTTAATAATAATTTGATCACCCATCCTACATCCACCATTCTAGTGTATTCCATTAATTTATCCACTCCACTGCCTCTACTCCAGGTATAGGAATCACATATCTTGGAGACAGAAGCAGGGGACACGGGCAGTCTTTGGAAAACTTTTTAAAGTTAGGAGCATTGGTGCTCTGGGGAACCTTCGAACTTTGATCTAGAGGGCCTTGCAAGAGCTGATGAGATGGGAGTCAACTAGATGCTTGCTAACAGCCAGCACTATATCTACTAGGGATAGAAGAAATTATGGAGTAGGGGGCTTTTTCTAGATTATTCAAGCCAATTCACCAGCACAGCAAAAGAAGTAAGAGCTTTAAGCAATAAAGATTGGGTTTGCTGGAATTTCTCTCATGCAGTATCTCTCAGGAACCTGATATATAGTTGAGGTACTGAAAGGTAAGAAGCCTCAAAATATCTGATATTTCAAAATAGAATCCTTCTGCATCAATAAGCTGAATTTACAAACAAATGCCTTTAAAAATCACAAAGACAGATATGTGAGAATGAAATTTAATCAGAAGTTGATAGTTTCTGACAGATTACAAGTGGTAATCTTACCATTTCCATTTGGCAACCAATGGCTTCTAAAAGTGCTGAATCTTGAACAATATTTAACATTGCTCCTGCAACAGCAAAAAAAAAAAAAAAAAAGAAAAAAAAGCATTTTATTTAAATACATGACAAGAATACTAAAATGGCTAAAATAACTCAATTAATAGCAGAAATATGATTTTTAATAGAGCATTTCTGAAATTTCCATAAAATTACCAATAAATTTGTTGACTGGTCAGAAAAGATACTCCATGAAAATGCCCTAATTCTGATCTGCCCCCAAACTTTTAAAACATTTTTCTAAAATAAATTTGAAGGTCAAACTTGCTTTATATAAAAATGACCATTATCAGATATTTTTTAATGAAAGACCAACCATTAACATCTCAATTTCAGGGCTTGCCCATGGCTACATACGCTGAAGGCAAGGTGCCTTCAAAATATAATGTATTTATCATGAAGGAACTCATAGCCCTAGAAAGGCTAGGACAGAAACAAGATGGTGCATCTTGTCCACAAAGAATAAAGACAGAACAGACACAGCTTTGCCAATCTATGGCAAGAATGTCAATTGATTCTTCCTTGGAATGTATAAGAGAGTTCTTCAGAACAAGGGGAAAGCAAAACTAAATACTCTCATCAACCACAGAAATTATCTGATTTCAAGTGATATGTTATTTGAATAACTTAAAACAGAGAACCATACAAGTTAAAGGCTCTCTCAAATCGAGATTTAACCTTTGTTCCTTCAACTCCTTTCCAAAAATGAAAGGATTTACTCTTCTCTATTTATCTCACCTTCACACTATATAACATAGTATCCTTCCTGAGCACTAACTCCAACCACTACTGCCATCATTTCTGCCTATTCAAATTCTGCCCTATAAAATCCAATTTAACTTCTACTTCCCCTATGAAGTATTCCTTGCTCTTTTGATTTCTTCTCTCTCAATACTAAAGACATTCAATACAACATGCAATCAGTACTGCCTTCTACTATTATCTGACTACTTTGTGAGGGTATTCCAATCTCTGCAGTGAGACTTGCTAAAGGGCAAAAGCCACACTATTCACTTCTTTAGTATTCCACTCCCCACAGAGTACCTGTACCTAGGACCATGCCATTGACTTGTTTAGATGAATGCCAGAAAGCACAGTAAGGAAGAGTTGCAGTAATCAAGTTGAGAGTAATGAGGGCTTAAAATATGACAGTGGCCATAATGATGAGGAGCCATTTAAGAGGCAATCAATATGATTAGGAGACAGTAGAAAACAACAAGGAAAAAGGGAGGAAGCACAGCTACTCTTCATGTTCCTCTTGGCAGAGTTCTGACACAGCTTCCAGAATTACACCCACCTCAAAATACTTTCATATGCAGGCAATGGGCAAAAGGAAGAGACAGAAGGGGAGGAAAGGAAACAGAAGAAAGGGGAGGGAAAGAGAAGAGGTAGAGAGAGGAGAGGAGGACAGGAAGGAAAGAGAAAAACAAAGAACACAGATAAAACTAAACAAAAATGACTTACCAAGACAACCGAATGCTCTTCTCACCTCATCTCACTCCTTTACATTTTTTCACATATAAAAGCAAACAAATTCTGCTTCTGATTCAGAATAAGTAGATCTATATTAGACTTAGCCTCCCATCACCAACCACTGCCTCCTCAGCATGTCTGGGTCAAAATTATCTTGTTTTTCACTTACAAAAACAATATATGAACACAAACCTAATATCATTTGAGTGTTGTTGGGGTCTGTTTCCGTTTGCAAGGCACCTATTAGTATATTCACAAGTCTCAACTTCAGGGACAAAAAAGTTATTGGTTTATCAAAAGAAGAGCTGTCATCATTACTAAACTTTCCTTCCAGAACCACCTATGGAAGAAACAAATAATATTTAACATTGATTGCTGTGGTACACTATGCCCATGTAGAAACTAATACAGTGGACAAAGAGCAGATCAGTCTAACAAGCAAGGCTTTCAATCTGACCAATATTAGCCACCGTGCTAGGTCTGTTGCTAACTCAACAGTATACTATGTTATCAGATGTCACCCGTCTATCACCACTTGAAATGGTAGGTGAGGCATGCTCGCTAACAGAAGAAATTTCCACAACAAATCAACTTTGTTGATTCACTAAAATACCTTAAAAAATGTTTTTAAAAGCTCCTATTCCATTTTTTAAAGATAATTTGACTTGAATTTGCACACAAAACAGAACATAGAATATTTAAAAAAT
Organism: Plecotus auritus; assembly: GCF_963455305.1. Taxonomy (NCBI): domain Eukaryota; kingdom Metazoa; phylum Chordata; class Mammalia; order Chiroptera; family Vespertilionidae; genus Plecotus; species Plecotus auritus. Next base: position 21,231,065 of record NC_137782.1, on the reverse strand, counting down.
TTTAGTAAAGTATTACCTCAGATTTGACTGTGCCAAAGTGATGAGGGAGGGGCAACAAAGAAAGCAGGATATTAATGGAAGATCTTCTTAATTCTGTTGGATTTACATAGTTTTTGAATTTGGAGAGTTCTCTGCAAAAAAAAAAAAAAAAAAAAAAAAAAAGTTGCTATTAGTATTTCCAAACTAAAGTATGTTTTTAGCTATTGCCAAATATACATTATGCCTATTTTTCACAAATACAAGCACTGGGACTGGTTTCATAAAGAATGCAGTACCTACTTTCCACTGAGTTTATATTTTATAATGTGTGTGTCCATGTTAAATTGCTGTTAAGGAATTAAACTAGAATCTGATTGCCTGATTTTAAATGTAAGGCCTACTCTACAAAATTTAGGACTTCTAGGCTGGGGTTGCTCTTACACCTCCAAACCAGGCCACAAAAGATTAAACATGCCCATGGACAAATCAGAACTGAAGGAGCTCAGGGATGAGGTGGGTCTGGATATTCTACACTCATTTAATGTGGCCTGAGTCTCCTTGGGCTATGAAGACAACTGGACATGATAAACTAGGAAACTGGGGAGGAACCACCAAAACAGACCAGGCCAAACCCAACAAATGATATGCTAATATAGAATGACAACTTACCTGTCAGGCAAAATGGTTTCAAGAGCTGAAATAAAGTAAGGAACCACAACATCAATCCCTTTCAAGTCACAGCAGAACAAAGGAGGGGAGTTTAGAATAACGCTGGCCAAGACAGGATGGCACACATAATCATTTATCTGCAAACCTTGAATTAAAAGCATGTAAAATCTAGGAAAGCAAGAAAAAAATTTTAAACAAACTGCTGGTCAGTTGTTTCCATAATTATTAATATTTCCTACAAACTCACCCTAAAGTCTTTTTGCACTCTTCTCTACTTCTAACCTTTAAAGGTATTACTGAAGTTAGAACAATTCTGAATCAAAAACGCTAAGAACCAAATTATCTTTCCTAATTAAAAAAAAAATATTCATGTTTATTATACCTTTTTGAAGCCTTACAACTCAAATTTACAGGTGCCTACAAATAAAACCACCAAAGCAAAGCAAATGGCTGCAGTAATTATCAATAAATTGAAGGAAATACTGTATTGAAAAATGAGCCTTTTTCTCTGTGACCCATAATTTTGGGAAAGACAAAGAAAGAAACCTCATTCAACCCTGCATTCATCATAATATGATATAAGACTCCGTATAGGAATATACCTAAAGTATACCTTACATTGAGTATACCTTACTTTTAACCTGCTCCTCTAACCTGCAATCAACTAAGCATTCAATCTTCCATCATTCAAGAGCAACTATACTGGTATACTCTTCTACTACTATACGGCACTTTTTCCTCTCTGCAAAACTCTTCCCAAACAGCTTCCCCACCTCCTGGTCATTGCTCAGCACATTTCAATCCATCTTTTCTCCCTAGAACCAAACTAAAACCGTATTAGCAAATTAACAAAGGCCTCTTGATTGCTAAAACCAGAAGACATGTCTAAGTCTTAACTGACTCTGCCTTTTTAAAGCACTCAAACCTCTGATTACTCCCTTCTCTCCTTATTCTTCTGACCTCTGTGGTTATTGCCTTTAATAAATCCTCTTACTCCACCTGCCTTCCAGGAATGGTGTTCCTCAGGCTGCCAACCATAGACAATTTTCTAAGCTGTCTCTCCCCTACCCTGGTTTTAAACACTACTTAAGCCACTGAATATAATCAACTCAGTCTCTACCCCATACCTCTCACCTGAGCTCCAGAGCCAAAAGTATATTGGATACTCGAGGGCAAGACATGTCTATTGATGTACTCCAGTAATCCTTGTGCAGAGTGTATGGCATAAATACTTGTTGATAAATACCCCAAAGGCACTTCAAAATCAAAACTAAGCTCATCATTGGCCCCCTCACAAATCTGCTTTTTTGGTTGGTCCCACCCAGTCTTATGGACCAGACAGAAAGCCCATGGCCATACCTTCTTCCTTCCTGCTGCTGCTACCATTTGTGGTATCTCCCCAACGAATATTCTCCCTCCTGATAAATGTACCCCCTTCCACATAAGGGTTGCCAGCATTTCATGTGACCCACTCCCACAGCTATAGATGACTAGACCAGAGGTAGACACCTGATTAATCAGATTCTCTTTCTCAGGAATTTGAAATCAGGATTTAGAGATGCTAACTGGTCCTGCTGGTCACCTAGACAAAGGCCAGGAAACTGAGAATTTAGAAGAATACTGCAATATAAGAAAATGATCTGCAAAGAACAATGAAGCAGTTCTTGAAGTCCATGAAGACAGAAAATTCAAAAAGGAGGAAAACCCATTCTGGTCCTTGAACACTTTCTAGATGCTGGTTCCTGCCCGTCATGAGGCCCTGCTGCATATCCTGACCTTAGAATGTATTAAATGGCACTAGTTTATCATAAATGATTTTCCTTTTGCTTAAGTCATATTGAGAGCCTATTAAGATACTCCTGCCCTAACCGGTATGGCTCAGTGGATAGAGCGTCAGCCTGTGGACTGAAAGGTCCCAGGTTCGATTCCAGTCAAGGGCATGTACCTTGGTTGTGGGCACATCCCCAGTAGGAGGTGTGCATGAGGCAGCTGATCGATGTTTCTCTCTCATGGATGTTTCTAACTCTCTATCCCTTTCCCTTCCTCTCTGTAAAAAAATCAATAAAATATACTTTTTTAAAAAAGATACTCCTGATTAGTACCCTGAATGTACCATTCTGTTTCATATCTATATGCTTTGTTCCCTCTGATAGTCCATTTAAACCTCTCCTGAGAACCTAGCAGATACACAGACACCTGAATGCTCTTGTTGATATTAACATAACTTCAGCAGCTGTGCGAATAATTAGTTGAGACAGGCAACAAAAATAGGCCATTTCAAGTTAATTTCATAAAAATGTAAAAGACCTAAAGTGTCATGGCCGGGACAAAGTGGAGAGAATAGAAAGAGCATTAAGTAGCAGAAAGGCAGGAGTTGGTTGACCAACAAAAGATATACCCAAAGAGAAGTGGAGTCTAAAATGACTTCTAGTTTCTGGCATGAGCAACTAACTGAATGGATGGCAGAGCCATTCACAAAAATTGGTTGAAGTCATAAATTTGGATAAGATGACCCTACCCAACTTGCTTATACTACCCATCTTTTTTAACTCTCAACACAATCTTTCAATCCTCTGTAACTCTTTCGTGAACCCCCAGGGTAAGTGTATGCTGCTTCTTCCTCTGAATGGTGACAGCACTTTGTGCTTTTCTCCTACCAACTTCCTATTACTACTGGATCATTGTAACTTCTGTACATGGCTTTGCTCACTCTAGAAAATAAGCTCCTTAAAGGCAGGATCTACAGTTAACATTTATGAACCATCTACAGTGTCTAATACTGTGCTAAAATTAATTTAAAAATTAGCATAATCCTTCCAAATCTCTCCATAATTATAAGTCAGCTAAAATAGAATAAATAATAGTTCTAAAATTAAAAATATCTTAAGGGCCTTTACCAAATCTAATAAGGAAAGTAAAAAGGAAGATTTCAAGCAAAAAATTTTGATTACTTACCGACATTTTCAGGTATTTCAAACCAACATTTACTTATCAATTCAGCCTACCAAGGCATGCTACAATACAGTTTCACTAACCAAACTACATAAATGGAAAAATAAAAAAATTCTAAGACCTGGATAAATAAGCTGGCAGAATCTCTTCTCCAGTCTTCTTGCTACAAAAAATCCTACACAGTGTCCCACAAGCCTCAGCTCTTCCTGCTTCATAGTTATCAGGAAATTCACTTGCATCAAACATGGGATTGGAAACCATGGTGTCTGTAGACATTTGTGACCCCTTCCGTCGAAACTCCATGCTAGCTTGTGTTGTAATGGCTGGGGAGAGAAAAGGAGGGTTTTATTATATTTGTCAATATGCAAGTAGGCTCATGGGACCCTGGACACAAAGATCAAATGTTGGTGTCATTAAATAGCTACTTGAATAAAATCCAATAATTCTTTCGTTTAGCAACTATGTCTTAATTTTTTTAAGGGCTCTCTTGGAAAATGGGTAACATTCATCTATAGTGGTATTGTCAGTTAACAAATTCTACTAGAAGTATTTTCCAACTGAATTTTCAATCATCAGAGTACATTTGTATATATCTGTACTCATATACAGATATATAACACAGAATTTGGCTTTTCTATTACTTATTCTGTTTTTAACTTCCCCTATAGAAAGATGCTTAAACATTAAGACAAATAGCTACTGCAATTTCCACATTACCCCAGACAAACATCATTATTGAATGGGCAATCCCATGCCAGTCTGTATATTTTAGGGAGAGGGCAAAGTAAGGATGAGTAATGGGTAGGAAGAAAGAGCATTCCCACCACCCACCCAACTCCAAAAACACACACCAAAGAATCGCCCAACCAAGCAAAATGAGAATGAATTTTAACAACCACAGACAGCAGATAACTGGAGGTTGATAGATCAGAAAATTGGATTGGTAAGAAAGATTATCATGGATGGTCATTCGTTGTCACTGAAATAGAAGCCCTTCGAAAGTTGCTTTTATTTTCAATAAAAGATTTCACAGTGTATTGAAAACCACTCTGAAATCTTTTATCACTCTACATGAAATGTTTAAATTATTTGGTAATATTTTTAATAGAATGCAGAGTCAAGTATAAATCTTTATGCAACTTCCCATGAGCCATTTTTAATCCTGAATAAGCTATCCAGCAATAATACATTTAAAAACACTACATGCAAAATGCATACAAATCAAACATTAAATCTGTATAAAAATAAGCTTAAAGCTTAAAAAAAAAAAAAAAAAAGCCAAAACACAGTTAGTGCAAAATCCTGGAATTCATGACATGACCAGACTAGTATACAGAAATAATGGGACTGATTCAGGCAGATTAATTTGCTTTTGCCAACAATCTTCCCCATTCAAAACACAGAAAAGTATTTTTCTTCCCAAGTGCAAAAACTACAAGAGACAATGACAATCAAATTTTTTAATGGAATTATGAAAAAAATAAAAACATGACTGCAATTAAGGAGAAGCTTCTGGTTCCTACTTACAAGATTTATAAGAAAGAAGAATTTGGATAAAAGATGCTGCAAGATAATAGAAATAAATGGAAACAAATCAAAGGACAGCAATAATTATAAAATACTTTAAAGATGGTGAAATTTTACAGTAAGTTAAGAAGCTTTTTAGCTTTTTAAAAATTAGATTAAAAGCTTTATGATACCACAAGCTAGTTCAAAAACATAGGAAATTGTGCATTCAGATCCAAAAATATAATTTTTGTATCATGCAAAAGAAATGAACAAAGAAAATTACACAACTACAAAAGAATTGAGGTTTTGAACTGCCCATAACGTGCATTAAAATTTTAATTCATTAACCCTTCCCAGCTCAATGTTACTTTTACAAAGTACAGTGTACTGTCAAGTAAATCTAAAGCTAACCAGTTCATAGAAGCAAACATTTTAAGTTAGAGGTGAACTGCATGGCAAAATTCCTTGATGACAGCCAGTACTTAGAAAACAGACTAACAGTGTTAGTATTCCCAAACTTCCCACCCACCCCTGAAACCTCAAAAGAGGCACCCAACAGCACTCTAACCCACTCAATTATCTGGACACCTCCAATCTCCTGGGTAATGGAACAGCCTTTCTCATCTCTGAACACAATCAGGGAAGAGAAGTTTCTATCTATCTTTTCCCCACCAAGGAAAATGGTAAGAGTTAGAATTTGTTGCCCACATATGATTTGAATTCTGACTTCTATCTTTTGGAACAAGAGGGTGAGCAAAGCTGTTACAAAATCCCTAGAAAGCAGGAAAATCTGTAAATTCCCTTTAAGCAAGCCCACCAAGGAGGCAGCAGCTTGAACCACTCTGGATTCAGGGGTTTTAGTGTCAACAGCTTGATACCCAAAAGTTACACTGTAAGAATTGCATCTTAACAGAAGTAAAAATATGTCTGACTCATTCTAGAATATATAAATTAATAAATATAAACATAATTCAGAAAACTAAAGATATAAGCACATGAACGTAAGAAAATAAAAGCCAAAAATGATTTTTAACTTTTCATTTAGTCATCATAAGTACATTTACTAATCCATAAATAAACACCTTGTAAATAAAAGATAATATGAAACTTGTAAATAAAAGATAATATAAAAATGGCAGGATACAAAGTGTCTAAATTTGAACAAAATAAACAAAGGAATTCCTAAACTCAACCATGCAATCTCAAATTATATCGCTGAAAATGTCTTTATAGTCACATATAAAAGATCTGTAAGAATATCCAAAATAATTATATGTATATAATGCTAACTGACACAGACCGTAGTTCTGAAATGATACAAATAGGTAAAAATGCATTTGTGAAAGAAAGCAGAGATCCTTGTGGCCGTTAGTTTTATCTTTGGAATTAACATTCTTCCTAGAGAGGCATAAACTAATGCAATTAAGCCTCCTTTTACATCAAGCTATTTCCAACCCCAGTGGAAAAGGGCTTTCTTACCAAACAACCAATACACTCACTAATGCAGATAGCACAGTGCCTGGCACAGAGCAATTCAGCTCAATAAATGATAGCCATTATTATTATTCAGCTCTATAAGATATGTCATAAATAGTCCTCCCTAAGTACATTCTGCACTACCCTACCTCCCATCCTGCACCCTATGCAATTACTTCCAAATATAAAGGTAAGATGACAAAAATAAATAAGATTTTATTTATATGTGTTTCTATAATAAAACCTAAGTAAAGCTATCAGGGTTGAGTTATTGTCCATCAGTCTTTTTTAGTTTCAGAACAAATGGTATTTTTGAATGGTATTTAGTTTCAGAACACATGGTATTTTGAAAGTTATTGTCCACCAATCTTTTTTAGTTTCAGAACAAATGGTACACGTGAAATAAATTTCCTCTATACTAAAACCTGAGAAGTTAGAGTCTTGTGAAGCTGAAGTTTTCTTCGAGATTTATATGTACTAATGAGTGAATGGTTGTCAAAATCTAAGAAAACACTTCTTCTGAATAAATTCCTGGTGAAAATATTTAATTCTTGATATCAATATTATTATCCTGGCTGACATGAAGGGAACTTCCAGGTCACCTACTAAAAGAAATTTGATTCAACAACAAAAATGGCTAACATGAAGTGTGTCTAACAAAACCAGACAAAAGCCAAACCTCATAAAACAAATATAAAAAGGACAGGTAGCAAAACTTCCAAAATTACTACTTCAGCTGGAAGGGGTTAAAAACAAGACATTGCTTTGTCAGAGACAGAGAGCTTTTTAAGATATATATTAATCTTGCAGGTAGGAAAGATTAAAAAGAAAAGTAAGAAAAGAAAAAATGATAACGTATTTCTTGAGCAATATTTACCAGTCATGCTGCTGTCTCTGTTAATCCCATTATGAAGTTTACAGTGAACAAATGCTGCATCAAATAACCATGATCCAAAGAGATTCAAGATGCTGTTAACCTTTGGTCTCCGAGGGGCAGGCAGTGGCCGGGGTTCTGAACTAGTCTGATTTGGACTTGAAAGAGGAGAAGTGGAGGATGTCTGGTGCTGAACTTTCGAGGCATGAGCAGTACTAACCTATTAGAAGGACACAAACATATATTGACACTCATGAAAAGTTTGAAAAAAATAGCAGGACTTTTTGAAAAGGACAGCAGATTAAAAAGTCAACATTATACAGAATAACGGTGATGAAAACTTACTGTGCTTGTCTTTATGGTGGCCTTATTCACAGTAACAGACCGATGCCTTCGATTATGTGGTGGGGTGGTACTGACAGCAGTGCTTTGAGGCATACTTAATCTATTCACGGGTGTTGGAGGAGCACTATCTGATCGGGGTCTAGAAATGCCTTTAAGAAAAGACAAATTGAGTTATTCTTCATAGTTCAAAATATGTGGTCAGAAAATCTTCCTCAAGCAACACCAGTGAATGTTTAGTACAGACTACAGCAGGGACTGCTAGCAGCCTCCGAATACCCATTTGCCCTCTCTTCCTGAGTTATAGAACAGATTTTAGCAGGACCTGGTTCCACAGAATCAACAACTACATTTTCAAGCCTCCCTTACAGCTAGATGTGGCCATGTTCTGACAACAGAAAAGTGGGTGGTGTTGGGAATCTCCTTAAAAGGACCAATCAAGTGTAGGCTCTCCTTCCTTCGTAATTCCTGAAGAGGATAGTTGGAACTAACTCATTCAATCATCAAGGCCCATGAGAGAGTACAGAAGGGATGGAGAGCCAAGCCACAAGATGCACGTGCCTGACAACGGTAGAACTGCTATAGCAGCCCTGTCCTGCCTAGCCCTGGGTTTAACACATATGTAAGTAAACTATCTTGTTTCAAACACTGGTATTTTTAGTTGTTATATGACAGTCAAACTTAATTTGAGCTAATACAGGGATGGGCAGATGTAGGTTTACAGTTGTGAGTACACAAAACACAGAATGTATTCTTGTATTACCATTTATTAACTATTGTATTATTTACATTACAACTAAAAAGCTACTTTTGCCCAACTTGTATATTATGTACGTAATACAGTAACAAGTACACATAACAAATGCTTTAGAAAATGATACATATTAAAATATCATTGACTTTCAACAGGTAAAAAAAATTCTGACTTTTCATAGTCCTAAAATGTGAAAAACAGTTCAAAATAGTAGTTCACAAAAGGTATAACTTGCCTCCTAATGAGAGACATAAGAATGATACCTAATACATTTGAACCTGTATTTTCTTGAGTTACTAGTGAGAATGAACGGCCTTCTTTTGCAAATCTTTTATTCATATCCTTTGTTTATTTATCTACCAGTGCTGGAAGCCGCCCATTCGCCTTCACTAGCAGAGAGGTGTGGACAAGGAACCCGGAAGGCTGGTCAACCTTGAAGCTCTGAAAGGTCAGAGCCAACCACCCACTGTTTAGTTGAGATAAGGGTAGCTGAAGCAACTTCCACCTTCTTAGTTTTATGTAAATTCTTGCTGATTGGATATTCAGACTTCCCCCAGAGCAAGTCCTTCCCCTTGAGTTGGGCTCCCGCCTGGCCCCCAATATTCCCAAATTAATATTTTCTAGTCTCTTTCATTTGCGTGCGGCCTCCTCCAGAGCCCCAACCCTGAACCTGAACCCTGAACCACGCGGGACGTGAAAGGGGTTCACTACAAACTGGAGCCCGAACATGGGGCACTACATATCAGGTCTTATTCTTTTTCTTAGCACTGTCTGGTCTATTCATACAAAGACGACAAAAACCCTCTATTGTATTTATGCCAAATAATTTTTCCTAGTTTGTTATTTATAATCAAATGTGTCCATCCTTTTCTTGGGCTTTCATAATAGTTTCTAAAACTAGACTCTAAAATAAATAAATAAATAAATAAATAAATAAATAAATAAAACTAGACCCTAGAGTTATCTACATGTAGCTCTTCAAACATCTAGCAACATACACAAAATTCACCTAGGAATGCATCCACCAGACAGCTGATTCCACGCATGGCACGAAAAAATATTTGAGGCAGATGTTTAAGGCAGGGATACTGATTCAATTCTTGTGGCATTCCGCTCACATTCAGGAACTGTTCCTGAAATTTGGGAGTAGAGCTTATAATGGCTGGGTTACTCAAATCCACAGGATTACTATCAAAAGAGAGAGAAGAATTAATTAAATATTTAAAAGATTCTTTAGCAATACACTGCATGCAATCTATTTTAAGAACAGGGCTGTTTGTGCCTATTTAATTCAGAGAGGAGACTAATCTGTATTTAACCAGTTAACTGTCATGTGTCCAAAACAGAAACCATCCCCATTTCTTCCCTATATGCTGGAATATTTACGAATTTAAGTTACCATAATTTTCTTTACAAACCCAGAGATGTCACTAACAAGTATGATTTTAAAACTGGGCGACCAGAGTTGATATGCGAGGTTTGCGGCTATAGACGCGCATGGCACGTGGGGAAGGTCCACTGCTTGAATCTATAGATGCTTATGGCATACAAAGGGTTAATAGGTTAGGGACTCAAACATCAGCACTTCTTTACAGAAGATCTGCAGTGTGTTTACATGAACTTACTCTGCCTGTTCAAAGAATGAGAATCTAAATGAGACTAGAAATTTTTAATTTTTAAGAGTATACATGGATATTTTTCTAATATGTTTGGAATTAAGCAATGGAATAAAAATTGTAAATGAATCAATAACTCCAAGAAAAAAATTTTTACTTTAATACTAACATATTCAGTTATTTTAAAATTGGGATTGTTTGTATTCATGTGTATGTACATGAATATATTTCATATATTCAAAACATATTTTTCAAAACAACATACTGGTATTTGGGCTTAAGTTATATTTTATGTATAAATCGTTTTAAATATTTCCACTAAAAAATAGATTTAGATTTCTACTCAAAATGGGCTACTTAGCTATTCATTAAATGGCCTCTCCAACTCAAAGTGATATTGTTTAAATCTACAGTCAATACCTGGAAAGAATTTCCACTAACTATGAGTTCAAAAGAAGTAGGCTAAGAAATACAAAACAATGGTTTATAACTGCTCTGCCCTTTGAAACCTCTTTTTCTACCCACTGAGACTCTTCTTAATTGCAAGTGGGAACAAGGGACCATATATATGGGCTTCTACTGTTACTAGACTGTATCCATAGAACTATAATTCATCATGTGGGATAGAGGGGATAAGTCTAGTAGCAGTACCAGAAAGCTTATACCAGATTCTCCACATGTAAATCTGAAATGATTTTACTGGTACACAAATATTAGAGAACAGATTTAAAAATTTTTGAAATGAGGGTAACAAAGGATACAGATCAGATAATAGAAACTGCATTTCTATAGCTCCCAATGCTCTGTATATCTGACACAAGTAGAGAAGCCTGTTAAAAATCCAAATTCAACCCAGATTTACTGAAACAGAACCTCCATATTGAAATAAATGAATATAAATTAATATATCACATCAACAGGTAAAAAATAAAAAACTTTTAATCGTTTAAAATAAATCCCAAAATATGATATGAATAAAATTCAGTACTCTTCCTGATTTCATTTACATTTTTAAATTTTAAATTTTTTGAATGCTTAGGAAACTAGGAACATAAAAAACAAACAAAAACTAATAACAAAAACTAACATCCCACTCAAAATTTCATGTAGTACAGACATTCCAATGAAAATTAGAACACAGAAAACCCTTCTAATTTTAAATAAACACAAAATTACAAAAAAATATATTAAAAATATAAACAGAAAGATGAAAAACAAATTGGAAAAAAAGGTAGAAAATGGTTAACATCCTTAATTTATAAAAGGTCATACAGAATAAATTAGAATCACTAGTACACAAATAGAAAAAAGAGGCTAGTCAAACCAGAAAGAAAAGAGAAGATATGCAAGGAAAATATGCAAGTACACAACAGAACAAAAGTTCCACAGAGCACAAAAATAGGGCTAGTAGAGAGAAAGGTAGGAAGCAATGAAGCTGAATTGAATAGAATTACCAGAAAGAAAGAAATAGCAGAAAGTAGCAATTTATCCCTCTGAAATTTTACAGTATCCCTCAGCAAAATTTTAAACAATGTTACTAGAGAGGCTCTGAGAACCATATTGACCAGTCAGTGCTGGTCACAGAGAGGAGCAAGGTAGTCTCCAGGACCCACAAAATGTGACGAAGTCCTAGAAAAATATCATCTATGCCAGTGGTCGGCAAACTGTGGCTCACGAGCCACATGCGGCGGTTTGCCGCTCTGTTGACTAATGAGCTTGCCGACCAATGATCTATGCTGTAGCAACAGGCAAGAGAACAAAATGCTGCAAATACCACAGGAAACATGCTCCTAGAGAGTACAGACCAAGAGCAGCTGAGCATACCCTGACCCTACTAACAGGGAGAACAGAAGGCACATGATGTAGATGGGTGTGCTGTCCACTTTGGGTCCACCTGACACTCTGAAATGCATTAGGAAAGTTATAGCATGGTTTCTGCCCTAAGACACTTACTGGGTAAAGAGCACATGAAAAACTAAATTAACAGTACCTTAACATATGTAAAAAGCGAAACCATGTCTGTGCAACACACTCATTATCCATTTCAGGAGGGATCAGACTGGCATCTTCATCAGGAACTTTAAATGGAGGAAATGAAGGACCATATGTAAAGCGTAGCAATCTAGAAAAAAAAGAAAAGCACACCACTAAGTTCATTTCTTAACTAGAATGAACAATACATTCAAGCATTAAAATATAAGAGAAAACAGATGAAACATGTATTTATACCTCACTGAAGTGAATAAGATAAATAAAACCCTTGTTTATAAGACAAATTAGAAGCAGATTTCTAGTTTTGTTTTTTTGTTTTTTTAAATCCTCACCCGAGGATATTTTTTTCCATTGATTTTTAGAGAGACTGGAAGAAGTGAGGAGGAGGGGGGAAAGAGACAGAGAAACACCAATGTGAAAGAGATACATCGAATGGTTGCCTCTCGCAGACCAGGGACCAGGGAGCCAACCCGCAACTGAGGTACCTGCCCTTGACCAGGAATTGAACCCGCAACCCTTTGGTCAAACCAGCCAGGGCCAGATTTCTAGTTTATAAAAGGATTTTAAAACATTTATTCATTTGTTTATAGTAAATTATTATTTATAATAGTTATATTTTACTATATTTTATAAATTGTATATTTTATGTAATTATATATTATTTAAATTTATAACATTATAAGTAGTATAAACTAAGTACTACACATAAATTTTATATTTTATCATATAAATGATAGCTTTATATTATACTAGAGGCCCGGTGCATGAAATTCGTGATGGGGGATCCCCTCAGCCCAGCCTGCACCCTCTCCAATCCGGGATCCCTTGGGGGATGTCCACAGGATCAGGCCTAAACCAGCAATCAGACATCCCTCTCACAATCCAGAACCACTGGCTCCTAACTGCTCACCTGCCTGCCTGCCTGATCACACCTAACTACCCCCCCTGCTGGCCTGGTCACCCCCAACTGCCCCCCCTGCAGGCGTAGTCATCCCCAACTGTCCCCCCGCTGGCCTGGTCACCCCAACTGCACCCCCTGCCGGCGTGGTCATCCCCAACTGCCTCCCTCTGCTGGCCTGGTCGCCCCTCACGGCCCCCCCTGCTGGTCTGGCCACCCCCAACTGCCCCTCCTACGGGCCTCGTAGCCCCATGCAGCCTGCTGCTCAGTCGTGTGGTCGCCCCTCACTAATCCCCTGCCAGCCTGGTCACCCCTAAATGCCCTCCTGCTGGCCTGGTCGCCTCAACTACTCTCCCCTGCAGGCCTGGTTGCCCCCAACTACCCTCCCCTGCAGGCCTGGTTGCCCCCAACTGCCCTCCCCTTCAGGGCTGGCCCCCCCTAACTGCCCTCCCCTGCAGGCCTGGTCACCCCTAACTGCCCTACCCTGCAGGCCTGATCACCCCCAAATGCCCTCCCTTGCAGACCTGGTCCCTCCCAACAGCCCTCCCCTGCTGGCCTAATCGCCCACAACTGCACTTCCCTGCCGGCCATCTTGTGGTGGCCATCTTGTGTCCACATGGGGATGGCCATCTTTGACCATATGGGGCATCCTTCTTGTGTGTTGGAGTGATGGTCAATTTGCATATTACCTCTTCATTATATAGGAGGATACTAGAGGCCTGATGCATGAATTTGTGCACGGGTGGGGTCTGCCCGGCCTGCCCAGATTGGGGCCGACTGGGGCCAGCCAGCTGGGGGTAGGGACCGCAGGAGTTTGGCCAGCCAGCCCCTCCCCCATTGGGTGGGTTGGCTGGCTGCCGTACACATCATAGCAACCGGTCAATACAGTCATTCAGCTTTTATATGTGTGTGTATCTATATCTACACTAATAAAAGAAAAATATGCAAACTGACCATACCTCCGCAATGCCCACCAGCCAATCAGGAGTGTGTATGCAAATTAACCCAACAAAGATGGCGGGTTAATTTGCATACACAGGAGTGGTGTTCCAGCCGGAGCAAACACTGAAGGCTCTGGCCGGAGTCTTTGCTCCAGCCAGAGCAAAGGCCTGGGTCCCGGGTGCCAGAGGAAAACTGCTGCCGGCAGCCAGGGAAAGGAAGGCCTATTCTTGCACAAATCTTCATGCAATGGGCCTCTAGTGTGTGTGTGTGTGTGTGTATATATATATCTTACCTAGTAATAGACAAACATGTAAATTGACCGTACCTCCACTACACCACCAGCCAATCAGGAGTGATATGCAAATTAACCCAACAAAGATGGCGGTTAATTTGCATACACAGGCGCCGAGTGACGGGGACGGGATGCTTGCGTTGTTGTGGCGACGACGCAGGCATTCTGCCCCACCCCCAGTCTCTCAGGGCCTCTGGGCAGCGTGGGAAGGCGGGGACAGAGCGGAAAGAGGCGGCTCCGGGGCCTGAGTGGAAAGGAGCTGGGCTGGAGTGGAAAGGTGGTGCTGGCAGCCAGGGAAAGGAAAGCCCATTCTAACACGAATCTTCATTCTTCATGCATCGGGCTTCTAGTATATGTATATTATATATGTATATATGTATACAGATATAGATATTTACAATTACATAACGTTATAGTACTTAATATAAATTTAAAGTTATATATTACAAATTTATACAATATAAATTATTTTCAACTTTTTGTTTATAAATAATTGCAAATGATATAAATAGTAATCCTATATAATAAAAGCCTAATATGCTAAGTGTCCGGTCAGCTGTTCAACCAATCAAAATGTAATATGCTAATGGTATGCTAAGGCCACTCAACCGCTCGCTATGACGTGCACTGACCACCGGGGGGGAGGGGGCGGGCAGACGCTCCGACTGGTAGGTTAGCTTGCTGCTGGGGTCTGGCTGATTGGGACTGAGCAAGACGAGCTGGACATGCCCTGGAGCCCTCCCGTGATCCCTCCCTGGCTGGCCAACCTCCCAAATCCCTCCCCAGCCCCAAGTATGCACTGGTGGGGTCCCTCGGCCTGGCCTGCACCCTCTCACAATCAAGGACCCCTCAGGGGATGTCAGAGAGCCGGTTTCGGCCCAATCCCGCAGGCCAGGCCAAGGGACCCCACTGGTGCACAAACTCGTGTACTGGGCCTCTAGTTTAATTATAATCACATATGGAATTATCTATAATAATAAAAGCATAATATGCTAATTAGACCGGACAGCCAAACGACCTTCCAGACGACATTCCAGACAACCTTCTGGACGAAGCCGGGGCTGCGAGGGCCGAGGCAAGCCGCGGCTGCAAGGGCCAAGCCCCTTGCATGAATTTCATGTATCAGGCCTCTAGTATTTATATAATTATCTAGTTATATAAAAAATAATTTATTTAATTTTTAAGATTTATCTCACTGCAAATTCCTTCAACACAAGTAAGCCATAATTTGTTCATAATAATAACTGCTAAATAGCTCTACACAACGTTTAGAATTCATGGTGTACCTTAAAAGTAATTCAACAATTTAATTACTTCATTTAATAGTAATATTCCAAATGTACTAAAAACTGTTCAAAGCCCTTTGACTCAATTATTACACTTCTAGAGATTAGATCTTAATAAAATAATCAGAATATACACATAGACAATGGATAAAACATTCATATCAACAATATTTTAAAAGTAAAACACTGGTAACAACATCAATATAAGAAAAAACATAGGGAAATTATTTTTTAAGATTTTTTTTTTATTGATTTTGAGAGAGAAGGGAGAGGGAGAGAAACATCCATCGGCTGCCTCCTGCATTCTCCCCAAGTATGTGCCCTAACCAGGAATCGAACTTGCAACCTTTCAGTGCATGGGACAACATCCAACCAACTGTGACACACTGGCCAGGGCAAAAATAGGAAAATCATTAAATGAATTCCATTTATATAATATAAAACTACAAAGCCATTAAAAATATGATCTCAAGATCTAGTTATGAAAAAAGGCATATGTGATAAAAATCAGACATTAAATTTAAAAAGGCAGACAGTACAGTGAATAAATCTCAAACTGATTTTTAAAAAAGAGAAATGAGAAAATATTCATTCAACTGTTAACACAGATTGTCTGTAAATGATGAATATTTCCACATACACCTTCCAAATTTTTTATTATAAGTATGTATTACTTTTACAATCAAGATAAAAGTATTATTTAAAAATAGGTTTATAATATTGACATTCAGCAAGATTACCAGAATGAACAGAATATTCCAAATCTTCATCATTTAGTTTAAATAGTGATAAAGATATAAATATTTTATTAATTCAGAAAAAGAGCAATCTACCTTCTGATAGAGTACCACCCACGAATTATTTGTCCCCCCAATCAAACCTGAATCATACCAAATCTCTAGATCTAATTCCCAGTTGACAGGAAATACAGGTAATAAAGAAACATGTTAATTAACACAAGTAGAACATAATCAGGAAAATCCAGAATGTGAAACAATTATAAAACAAGCAACCCAGTTTCTTCAACCAAAAAAAGTACAAAGAAATAAAAATGAGAAAGAGAAACCTATAATTTAAAATAGGCTTAAGAAACATGTCAACTAAATGCAATATCTAAACCTTTTTTGTTTTTGGATTCAATAGAACCAACTATAAAAAAGAAAAGAATATTGAGACATTCAGGGACATTTGAATATTCAATGGCTAACTAATATTAAAGAATTGTTAAGATTTTTTTAGATACAATAATGGTATTGTGAAGAATCTTCATTTGCCCTGGCTGGTGTGTTTAGTGGTTAGAGTGCTGGCCCATGCACCAAAAGGTCAAGTGTTTGATTCCCGGTCAAGGGTGCATCCGGGGTTGCAGGTTCAATCTAAATGTGGGAGGCAACCAATCAATGTGTCTCTCTTACATCAATGTTTCTCCCTCTCTCTCTCTCCCCGCTTCCTCCCTCCTTTCCACTCTCTCTAAAAATCAATGGAAAAAACATCGAGGATTAAAAAACAATAATAATAAAATAAAAACACAATAAAACTGGCTTGATTCTGTATCTAAAGTACCACAATAATAGATACAAGGTATAGGCTTTTTACAATGTATTCCATGAATCCAAGAAAGACAGAACTATGTAAGACGGATGAAGGAAGGTAAGTCAATGACAATAACCTACCTTGAAGTGAGTGCACAGATGACCTTGCTCCACTGCTCCACCACGGCCGGGTGGTGCCTCCAGTTAGCCACCATCTCCTTAGCTGTTTTCCAATATGGGGGTGTTGGGAAGCACCGAGTACAAGCTAGTAACCAAACCTCAAAGAGAACACCAATCAACTTCTCTGCCAGATTCTCAGCAATTCCACCTTACCAACAAAAAGAAAACATATCTTTGATATACTTATTTTAAAGCAGAATCTTCAATTCACTGATTTAAAAGGGCTGGTCAAAAAACTAAAATAACAGCAATAGTAAGTTTTGACTTTCAAACCATTTAAGAGTAAGAACAAGAAATGATTCTTCCGAGTGGCTATGAAGGAAATCATAGCTATATTAACCAGTTATCACTTTGAAAGTTTTCAAGTCACCCTGCTCAGTTCTTATCCAAGATCTTAATCTTCTAGCAAGTGGGACAGGAGCACACTGGGGAGAGAGGAAAGAATGAGTGCCTAAGATGAGCAACCTCCCATAATCCTCACATTAATTCTACAGGATAAGTATTTATAAAACCTACTAAAGTCCTGTGCCCTCTCGCAGTCCGGGACCCCTCAGGGTATGTCCGCCTCGGGGTCCTTAGTGCTGCTGCCACTGCCACTGCGCTCGCCAGCCATGAGCCCGGCTTCTGGCTAAGCGGCGCTCCCCCTGTGGGAGTGCACTGAGCACCGGGAGGCAGATCCTGCATTGAGCGTCTTTCCCCTGGTGGTCAATGCGTATCATAGCGACTGGTCAGTGGACTTGCATATTAGCCTTTTATTATATAGGATTACTGCTTATCAATTAACCCAATTTGAACATGAGAAAACTTAGGTTCAGGAAATTTAAGTAGCTTGCCCAAATTCACATAGCCAGTAAGTAAAGGAATCAGGTCTTTCTACATCCAAACTTTGTTATAAATTGCTTCAGGTGTTTGAAAGCTACCCTTCCAGGACCAGGGAGATAAAGAAGGAAGCAAAAGGACTACTGCTGGGCAGGACAAGTCTCAACCATGAAAACATAGCTGTTCCTCTGCTGAGAATCCTGGAACTAGGGAAAAGAGCAGGGATCTGTACTCTGCAGAGTTCCAGAAGACAAAGTTGGGACTAGAAAGAAAAGTTATAAAGATGTGTATTTCAAATGAACAAAAACATAGTTTCAACAATAACAAGCCCCAGAAGGGGATAGATTGCCTGCCTTGTGTTGCTGAGATCCCAGGCCTGGGGAGTGAGTAGCAGAGACAATGAATCAATGACTGCTATCATCATTACCAGACAGGATACTCCTATTATGGGGTCCCTTTCAACATAAGAATTCTATGATGCCTTTTAGATATTTTCCTGGACACTGCATCAGTGTGAGAGCACAGCACACTCACATGTATATTAGTAAAGATGAATAAGTAACAGGAAACGTGGATCTAGAATGGCAACTTACAATCTGCATACAATGTGCTATAAAATACAAAGCAGGGCTTCTAAGCCACATTCTAAAGTCTTATAAAATCGCAGGATTTTTAACATCAAGGTAACAAATAGAATACTGTCATAGAATACTTTAAGACTATGTAAGTTTCATCTGCTGAAGAAAATATCTTCTGTAGCTATCAAGTTTTCAGAATCTACTTTGGTAACTACTTTGTAACCAGGTACATTATACATAAGCACTAATTAATTAGTTTGTTGTTTCTTATACAGGCTCTATCCTATCTAATAAAGAGGGGATATGCTAATTGACCCTCAGCCAATAAGGAGGAAATTATGCTAATTGCTGCCCCACCCTCAAAGATGGTGGTGCCCACAGCCAATAAGGAGGGAATGTGCTAATTGACTGCCACGCCCTCAAAGATGGTGGCACCCACAGGCACAAGATGGGGGCACCCAGTCCTCTCAGCCCTGCTGGGGCACCTGCCTCTGAAGTCTCCCAGTCCCCTCAGCCCCCCAGCTGCCCAGGGCTGGCCCGAGGCGCAGGCAAGCCTCCGATGGTGGCTGCCCAGCTGCCCAGGGCCACCCGAGGCTCAGAGGGCCACCCGAGGCTCAGGTAACCAGGGCCGGCCGAGGTTTGTGCTGCCGGTAGTGGCAGCAGCAGAGGTGTGACGGGGGCGTTGCCTTCCCCTGATCACCGGATCACCTCCCACACCGAGGGCTCCCAGACTGTGAGAGGGGGCAGGCAGG
Source organism: Plecotus auritus (assembly GCF_963455305.1). Taxonomy (NCBI): domain Eukaryota; kingdom Metazoa; phylum Chordata; class Mammalia; order Chiroptera; family Vespertilionidae; genus Plecotus; species Plecotus auritus. Next base: position 21,211,626 of record NC_137782.1, on the reverse strand, counting down.
GCTGAGGAACCCTCCCTCCAGTGCATGAATTTTCATGCACCGGGCCTCTAGTCCTAAAATAATAAACTAGAGGACCATTGCATGGATTTGTGCACCAGTGGGGTCCCTCGGCCTGGCCCCTGTGTTCTCTCGCAATCTGGGACCCCTCGGGAGATGTCAGACTGCCGGTTTCAGTCAGATCCCCGCAGGCCAGGCCAAGGGACCCCACCAGTGCACAAATCTGTGCACCAGGCCTCTAGTATGCATATAAGATCTTTGGGTAATCTCTTCTCCCCCTCCCCCTCCCATCTGAAATTCATCAATTTGTTCCATGTTTCTATGCCTGTGCACTGAGCGTCTGCCCCGCCGTGGTCATTGTGCTTCATAGCTACCAATTAGTTGGACGGTCGATTAGGTATATATATATATATATATATATATATATATATACACACACACACACACACACACACACACACACACACACACACACACACACTAAGGGCCCAGTACACGAATTCGTGCACCTTGAAAGTAACTATGGGCCACAAGGCTGTGGTGAGCACAGGGGTGGTTCTCGGCTCATCCTCCACAACCCTGCCCGGCCCCTCCTGCTGCGGCCCTGGTCCTCTCGCTGCTGGCAGCCCCACTCCTGCTGCTCCCACGCACAGATGGCGCCGGCCCCACTCGCACCCACTGACGGCGCAGAGCGATTGGGGCCGGCGCCATCAGTGGGTGCGGCCGGCAGCTGCTGCCCTGATCGCCCCTCAGGAGCAGGGAGAGGTAGAGAAGCCCTGAGGGGTGATCAGAGCCAGCAGCTACCGCTCGCATCCGCTGACAGCGCCAAGTGATCAGGACCAGCACCAGGTGCCGGCAGCAGGTGCAAGCAGCTGCTCCTCCAGCACCAGCTGTGGGTGCGAGCGGGGCCGGCACCAGCAGCGGGTGCAAGAGGCGGCTGCCAGCCCCAATTGCCCCTCAGGAGCAGGAGGAGGTGGAGAAGCCCTGAGGGGCGATAGGGGCCAGCTGCTGCTGCTCACACCCATTGACGATGCCAAGCGATAGGGACCGGCGCAGGGCACCAACAGCAGGTGCAAGTGGCGGCTCCAGTGCTGGCTGTGGGTGAGAGCAGGGCAGATGCCAGCAGCAGGTGCAAGCACCAGGTGGGACCACGGCACACTGGAGCAATGAATTTTCAGTCACCACCAGAGGCTCGCCCCAATGACAGCGACTGGCACCCCCGCTCACCTGCTCCACCATCCCACCATGCTAACGCCCACCATGTTCCACGCACGCCCCCTGGTGGTCAGCGCACGTCATAGCGACCAGTTGTTGCGCTGTTTGGTCTATTTGCATATTAGCCTTTTATTATCTAGGACTAGTGACCCAGTGCATGGATTTGTGCACATTGAAAGGAAACCGAGAGTCCATGCCCACATGCCCAGGGAGTTTCCACGTCCCCATCCCTGTGAGCTGCCAGGAAGTCATGTGGGGAGTCTGTCTTCCCCACCGCAGCTTCCTGAAAAATTATTTCCAAACGTCTCTTCTACAGCCAAGGTTGTGCCTTGCCGGCCGGGAGGTCCCCTTGGGCCGTGCTGGACGCTTTCCACCGCTCAGAGCCAAATAAGAGATGCTCCAAGGTGAATAATACAAAGTTGGGGATCTTGGAGAGCAGGGGTGCTCTCTCACCCATACCTGCACCCTTCAGATCCATCTCTCTTTTACCCAGTCAGTCGCCATCTTGTGGCCACTTTTATACTGCTGCCTTCCTCTGTAGCTCCGAGGCAATCGGTAAGGGTTAAGATTTGATCTCGATGCCCAAGGCAGAGTTCCAGGAGCCCAGTGGCGATATCAAGCTCATCCCAGTTACTCTGAGTGTCCACGCTTCATCTGTTCCCTGGAGATTGTAACTATAGGCTTATGGTGTATGAGCCTTGTGGCAACTTCTGGCTGAGGTGTGGGCGTCCTCGGGGCCAGGTACCAGCACCGCTGGGGGTCCTTCCACAGGAGCCGCCGGGGATCCGCAGGGAACGTGGGAGCCTGGATGCCAGCCAGGCCTGGGAAGGTGCGATGGGCTCAGCCACGGACACGTATGGAAGACCCACTTGTCAGATTGGGATTTTCTCACTTTTTCCAGGACTCTCTCCAAAGGTGGGGACCGGTCCAGCTTGGAAGTGGCAGCCTGGGTGGCAGGAAGGAGGGAGAGGCCAATCGCAGTCCCGAGTAAGGTGCGTTCTTAGTATTTCAGTTCCACATCCAAAGGAACACAGCAATAACTAAGGGATGGAATGTGGCCCTGATACCCAAGAGGGAGTTCCAGGGGGCCGGTGTAGGTATCAAAGCCGTCCTGGTCATGCACGAACATTCCACGCTGCATTTGTTCACAGTAGATTGTACCTGCAGTTTCCCATGCAACTCCCAGCCCACGTGTGGAGCTGCCTGAACCAAACAGGTCAGACCAGCACCTGCTGGTGCCTGTCCAGCCACCGGAGCTGACCAGTGCTCCACAGGGATCCAGGAACGGGTATTCGGTGCCAGGACGCAGACCTTTCCGGGAGATGGGCCGGATGGTAGGTGTAAGTTGCAAAGGGCTCGCCCGCGGACACGCATGGGTGTTGGTCATTGGGTTGGACTTCACTGGCGCTCGCTCTCGAGATGGGGGCTGGCCCAGACAGTATGTGCATAAAGCACTTCTGTGGGTTTTTCCCAAGCCCGCATCCAGATACCCAGAGGGCAATAGGTAAGGGGTGCGGTGCAGCCGCAGGGTCCAAAGGGCGAGTTCCAGGGGCTGGCGGCGGCTGATCCGAGGTCATTCCGGCTAAACCCCCACCACCCGGGCATTGGGACTGCAGTCTGTTCGCTGGAGATTGCGCCTGCCGGAGGCGGGAGAGGCTCACATGCCGCAGCTGCACTTGCCAGCCATGAGCCCGGCTTCTGGCTGAGTGGCGCTCCCACTGTGGGAGCGCACTGACCACCAGAGGGCAGCTCCTGCGTTGAGCGTCTACCCCCTGGTGGTCAGTGCACATCATAGAGACCGGTTGTTCCGCAGTAACAGTCGCTGGGCTTTTATATACATAGACATAGATAAGCTACTGTTCCTATCATTATAAAAAAATACATTAATTCACCCTACCATCACTGAAGATAAAATAACTTCATATCATGCTTTCAGGGTTTCCATTCTAAGAATTGTTAGCCTTGGTTTGTCAACTATCATGCCAAAATTTAAATCACCACTGAGTCTACTACTCATGAATTTAAAAGTAAACTATTTGAAGCTCAGAGATAAATTAGAAAAAATAAGATAAACAAACCTTGAACAGTTGGAGGGGCTAGAAGTATATCATTAATCTGCAGAAGAAACAACAATAAGACTTCCCAGGTTTCTCGGGCCATGATGGATGATTCGCGGGCCAGTTTCTGAATGGCTCTCAGGACCTGTAAGCATAGTCGGATCTGACTGGAGCCGTGTTCCTGTCTGAAGAAGATGGACAGATATCACTGACAATCCTTGAGAAGAGAAAGCAACAGTTTAAGGACAGGCAACTTATGGACACAGCAATGGTCTAATAATACTCCCTAAGAGAATCAGCAGACCTAAGGACTAGGCACAACCTCTTTAGTTCAAAGTTACTTCTTCCCCATCATATAGTTCGGCATTCTGGGATCTCAAGCTACCACTCCTATGAGGACTTGAAAGCTCCTGGGGTGAGAGGGAACACTAGAAATGTAAGCTTCACCTCTGGATTTTCTATGTCTACAATATACCTGCACGTGTCAAAAGGTATGTGATAGGTTTCTGTTGAATGAGTGAGCGAATACCTACAAACACTCGTGGTGCACACACTGAAGCAGAAAGACCTTTGTATTCTTTTTAAAAAAATTTAAACGCACATTCATAAGAATTCTGCATAGGATTTCATAGTGCTTATAGTCCCTATGAAGTTAATGTCTGTTAGCAAAGAACCTATGGACCCAATGAAATATCATTAACAGGTCCCTAAAACCCATGAGGTATGCAGGTAATTGCCTCAGAGATGAGGACCTGCTACTGCTATTCTAATAAAAAAGGCACCTTAACCCAAAATGGGGGCTCCAAAGTTTCTCATATATCCTAGAACAGTGGTCGGCAAACCGCAGCTCGCGAGTTTGCCGCTCTGTTGACTAATGAGTTTGCCAACCACTGGTCTAGACTAAATGTTATCGTGTAGTTGGAAGCTGTAAGGATTAGGCAATTGTGGCATATTGTGTGCAAAGAGGTAAAGGGTAGTACAGTTTTATAACTCTCTTTAGTGCACAGGACCATTTTTTTCCACAGGAATAAAATAGGTCAAACTATTAGGACTGGGGTTGAAGAGAAAAGAAGATATAGGCCCAAGTCCGAACCCAAAGTAGACCATGTAAGAATTTTGAGAATAGTAGGAAACCCACCGCATAAGCAAATGGTGAGTTGACTTCCAGACTTCCTATATGAAACCCAAAACAAGTAACTAATATTATTGAAATAAATCTTAAAGCCAAATTTTTATATTATGACATGTCATAAAGAATAAAACATGTCTGAATCAGAGTAGGAAATCTCAGACCCCCTCAAGAAATCCAGAAACTCAAGTGAATACCCCTAGAACTCTTACCCCAACCTTAGAATAGACATTCTCAGATTCTAAGCCATGACCCAGAAAAAACTTACCCTCAAGTTGCAAACAAATGACACCACTAAGTTTTCCCAAAAGAAGTCAAACCTAAAACAAAATGATGAGACATTCGCCTAGGAAAAGTCAAGAGCCCTGAAGAAGTTGTAAATTCAGTAGTGTACAAGTTTCTAAAGCTTAGAGAAATTAGGTAATCTTTACTAAAAAATAAATAGAAAAGTCTAAACACCAGAGACTTTTCCCAATATTTTCAAAAGTAACTTGTGCTCTTCAAAAAAACTGTTCTAGAACAGGGGCTAGTGAACTGTGGCCCATGAATCAAATCTAGCCCTGCCAACAGTTTTTGCAAATAAAGTTTTATTAGAAGACAGCCAAGCTCATTTATTTATATATTGTCCGTGGCTGCTTTCTCTACACAAGCAGAGTTGAGTAGTTGCAACAGATACTATATGACCCACAAAGCCTAAAATATTTACTACCTGGTGCTTTACAGAAAACTTTGTCAACTACACTGCTTTATAAGAATATTATGTTTTTAAAAGTCCAGTATACTTGAGCAATAGATCAAACCCCTAATCATTTTTTTTAAATGGTTCACTTTTTTCTCAATTATGCCAAAAAAAGGAAGAAGAGAAAAATCACACTCAGGTAAAAGAGAAAGGTTACGTCTATTCTGAGCTAATCTCTTACAAAGAAGTAAAGGCAGTTTCCTTTTTTTAGTGTCACTTTTTATAAAAACCACTAATTAAGTAAATTTGATAACCATTTTCTGAACTATCTGAATCAAAAAATTTTTTAATTTCCAATAATGGGAGATGAGATCATAACTCACAATATTTAGCACTGGAATTATTCAGCTCTCTACGATATTTTTGGCCAGGAGAACTCTAAGACTCAGTTTAATACCTTCTCAGAAGTATGCACACACACTTTTGAGACAACAAGCTAATTACAAATAGTAGCATGAATCACTTGTAAGGTGTCATGATTCTCAAAAGAGAAAAGCAAAGCCCAATGAACTCAAATGACATTGACTTTTTCATCAATACAGATTGAACACTAAGAGGTGGTAAGGGTACAAACAGAAAGACACAATGATTTACAACTCATGAAACTGTCCCATGCAAATAAAAAAGGCCAGCAAATTGGTCTCCTAAATGGGATGACAAAAAAGCATTAAAACTGCCCTAGCTGATTTGGCTCAGTGGATAGAGCATCTGCCTGTGGACTGAAGGGTCCCGGGTTCGATTCTGGTCAAGGGCACATGCCCAGGTTGCGGGCTTGATCCCCAGTGGGGGGAATGCAGGAGGCAGCCGATCAATGATTCTCTCTCATCATTGATGTTTCTACCTGTCTTTCCCTCTCCCTTCCTCTCTGAAATCAATAAAAATATATTTTTTTAAAAAAGCATTAAAACTATTTGAGAACCTGATTTGCCACAAAAAATATGCAAATTACTGCCAACCATTTCCTGTTGTTATTTCCATTTGAAATCAATAAACACAAGTAACCAGCATTTAAGTCACACTAAAGGTATTATCAGTATTGCACCAGACACTGTAGAAGCCTAAAATATGTACAGCCCAGTAGCTGCTCTCAAGTTGGTTAGATGGGAAAATGAGACATACACACTTTAAAACCTGAGGAAGATATAAGAGTAACACAGGAAGTACCACACAGGTTCACAGAAGTTATGGTCACTATGGGCCTCGATGGTAAGGTAAGGCTTCTCTTTACAGGGCAGGACTTAAGATAAACCAACAAAAATGCAATGAGGACAGCTAGGAGAGGGAAAGGAGGAGTAGAAAGACGAAAGAGTAGGTGATAATAGGGAAGATCTTTAAGGAATGTTTAATTTATGAGTCTGACCAAAGAGCTCATGCATATTTAGTAGCAGCTAATCTGGCTAGGGGCCAGATTACAATAGACATATCACATGAGGTAAGGAGTTTACTCTTAATCCTAGACACCAGAGTTCTTAATAGATATTTTTTCTTTTTAATTCAGATTCCCCAAAGTAACCTTCCTTCTAAATTTAAAAAGTTAAAATTTATAGAGCTTTGGATGGTTCAAAGTCCCTCACCATCTAACAGACCAAAAAGCGCTAACTTTTCCAAGACAAAAAATAGTTAAAAATCAAATTTTCTTACAGAAAATCCCCACAAATGTGTAGAGAACTAATGCTTCTTCATTCATTTATGTATTTCCCAAATTCTTTGACATAATTTTTTTAAGTTGGAATAAAATATTTAAGAACAAGTAAGGCACATATCCTACATTATAATATTAAGGACTTTGCCTCAGAGATGGGGAGAAATCAGTAACAAACTGTCAAGATATTTTTTTGGACTACCTACAAGAAATTTGCCCATAATAATGTCAAGTCTGCTTACTTCAATGTTTTCATTCTCTCTTAGGAAAGATTCATTTTAAGGTAGACTAGAAGGCTTAGTTGCTTTTAGTTTAAGTGGAAACAAAAATTAGATAGGCTAAAAGTATGTCTTTTTGAATAGAAGGGAAAAGGTTTACAGTATTTTAAATATCTAATAGCTATCAGATTTAGAAGAAAAGCCAAAAGCCTTTAAAATGGGCACACACTTAAACATATAAGCCCATCTCTCCTAATATTTATATAAATATACTCTTTAACTGAACAAGTAATGAAAGTTAACTGTTCAAAGGACTAACAATGAAATCAGTTCCTATAATACAAAAAGAGTAACATTTATGAATATTTTACTATGATCTTGATAAAAGGCCAGATAGAAAGGTATAGCTTACCTTGGTACAAAAAGATTTTGCAGGTGTTTTAGTATACTTTGAACATATAGATTCGGTTCTTTAATAACTGGCAACGGAATAGAATCTTTCGGCAACACTAAAGCCATAATCCAGTCTGTATATACATCAACACAATATTTTACAGTTTCTCCATCCAATGGAAGGGTCAGTCCATAGCAAATTACTTCCATGGTCCATTTTACCTAAAAAAAAAAAAAAAAAAAAAAAAAAAGAAAAGAAAATATACATATAGAATTATCACACATCCCAATCTATATCTCAATAGACTGATTTAAAATGCTAACCTCTTTTATTGCCAAAAAAAACCAACCTCTCAATTGACAATATATTCATCTCAACACATGTCAAATTTATTCTAAAGAATGTACCTTTCATGTATAAGGCATACTTAGACATTTCCCAAGCAAAAGAGTTTCTAACTCTCTGTCCCTCTCCCTTCCTCTCTGTGAAAAATCAATAAATTATATTTTTTTTAAAAAAGAGTTAAGCAGAAAATAAATTATTTCTTTCTAAATATTAAGCCTATGTTGGCATTTACCCTTTAGACATTATTATTGTTTGCTCTGAAAATAAAAAGTTAAGTACAGGACATATTGATTTTCCACAGAGATTGGAGGCAAAGCAATAGAAAACTTTTGATACTTTTCTCCACTTAATTACATGAGAGTACATGTACCATTTAGGAAATAATGTACACAAATTCAATCACATTCCATTTCCAGATTATGAAACATTAACAACAGGAAGGAAAATGAACTGCTCAACTCATATCTTGTGACTATTTTCTCTACTAAAGAAAATAATTAAAATGGAAAGGTAAGAACAAACAGAAGTGAGAAGGTAAGATATTAACAAGGCACTTAGCTGCACTAATTGAGTTACAGCCTCCCGACCCATCTGAATCACATCCTAGAGGCTGAAAGAACTTACCAGAGAGGCTGCTGAACCATTGCTTACAGTCCTGAAGAATGAATAAGGTATGATGAGAAAGAGAAAACAGCCCAATTTGCAAAAGAGGATGAAACTACATTCCAGGTACTATAGAATGGAAAGTTTAAGTGAATTCCAGACAAATCTGGGACAAATTACTAAATGAGCACTTATAAAAGGGAAGCATGATCACTGGGAACCAGCCTGCTCAAAAAGAACAAGTCATGCCAGATAAGCTTCATTCCTTTATAAATAGGGTTACTATGAAGGCAGTTGACAATTGTATAATCCTGGCAGTTTATGAAGCACTTTCATAAATATCATCTAATAATCAAAATAACCCTGTGTGAGAGGGTAAACTATCCTGACTTTATAGGTAAGAAAACTGATAAGCAATTTGGCCCAAGTCACTGGTTTGGAAATGCTGGAGCTGAAAATTTGAACCCCAGTCTTCCAACTAGAAATCTGAAGTTATTCTCACCATGTTATTAACAGCAATATCCTTTATAATAAAACCCTAATATGCAAATTGACCAAACGGTGGAATGACCAGTCGCTATGACGCGCACTGACGGCCAGGGGGCAGACGCTCAATAGTGGTCAGTGTGCTCCCACAGGGGTAGCGCCACTCAGGCTCACAGCTGGAGAGCGCAACGGCGGTGGCAGGAGCCTCTTCTGTCTCCGCAGCATCGCTAAGGACCCCTCGGGGGATGTCTGACTGCCAGTTTAGGCCCACTTGTGGGGAGCGGGCCTAAGCCAGTAGTCAGACATCCCCTGAGGGGTCCCAGACTGCGAGAGGCCTCTAGTAACAATATAATGAAATGTAATATATAAAATAGCAATAACCCTGACCAGGTGGCTCAGTTGGTTGGAGTATCAATGGTTGTGGGTTCAATTCCCGGTCGGGGAGCATACCCAGGTTGTGGGTTCAATCCCCAGTTGGGGCACATATGGGAGGCAACCAATTGATGTTCCTTTCTCACATCGACATTTCTCTCTCTCTCTCTCTCTCTCTCTAAAAATCAATAAACATATCCTCGGGTGAGGATACAAAAAAAAAAGCAGTAAGTATTAAAGAAGTCAGCACAGTGAAGGTGTGACAAACAGGGTGGTGGGCAGAATTTAGCTACACAAAAGAAAGAATTTTAAAAGAGATTGCAAGTCCCTCTTACCAAAGACAAAGGAGAAGTTATCATTGGTGATATCTTCACATGGTAGATTAACTGTGTAATTCTAGAGAACACTAGATTCAAGGGCTACTCTCACATATTCTTTTGAGGGTGGGAAAAGAGAATAAACAAGGGCTGCACCAGAGCACCCCTATCTACTCATGTGCCATCTCTTCCTAGGACAAGACAGCAAGGGATTATAAATACACTAAGAGGAGAGTGCACCATGACAAGTGCTGGTCCTCAGGATAAATCTCTGCTAGGATACTCTGAAGAGAGAAAAATGCTCCTCCGAAAGAAATGGAGACTTTCCAAACACACTCTGAATATAAATCTGTGGACTGTGCCTTGAGTTTCAGAGAAAGGGCCTGACACTCAAGTCTCTGTCTTGGACATATAGCTCAAGTGGAGAATTGAGTCTGACTAGTAGGAAGTCCCAGAAGCACAGTGATACAATCTATTTCTTGCAACTGCCACAAAACCTGAGCCTCCGCCCCACTACCCAAATAAGGTCAACATAGAGAAGTCACATTGCATTGGGCAGAAATCCATTAAAAAGATGTCAAATTCGTTTATAAAGTTATATTTTCACATAGTAGAATGAAATGAAGAAACTTACTTCTTTGTCAGTTTTTAACAAACTCTCACTACTAGCCACTGAAGAAGTTACTAAGGCCTGCCCGAGAGGATGGACAACTGCATTTGCCACCTCTCGCCCAACGCTCTCTGGATAGCTGTGCAGAACACTGGTGTGACCCTGATCATTCTGAATCACCAAATGCAGGGACCTCCACTCAGAGTACATCGTGCCGCTAAAGTACTATCCAATTGGCACCTGAAAAGACAAAATAGAATTACATGTCAAATTATACTGTTGCAAATTAATAAAAGGAAGTAAAATACATATTTAACCTTCAAGGCAAGATAAAGAAGCTGCAAATATTGCCTGAAGACGACTGAGAATAAAACACATCTAAATGTTTTGAGAAATATCCTAAAAATAGCCTCATGGTGAGATCACATAGGAAGGCAATCCCTGAGAAGCAGCTAGCTGTCCAAACACCTCCCCAAAAGAGCCCTCCTAACAGACAGACGGTCATCGTGCAAGGTGATAAATGATCAGAGTTGGTACACTTATAGCATGAAGGAATCCTCCTCACACTATGATCTGGATAGAAAAAGATGAAAGAATGGAGTACCTTAAGTAGGAAAGGAAGACAAAGGAAAGAGTTTACTCGAAGACCCAGATTTTTCAGTTAATGGTTTCCAGGTACCTAGTACATGCTGGAAACACACCCCTGTAATTTCCCATCAATGTCCTCAAATCAAACACAATATTCTTTGAGAATATTTTATTCCCTGCAGCAGAGGCACAGAAACTTCTGGTACTGGAACACCTAGAAGTCAGTGTCCTTCAAAAAACATATTAAGAGCTCCCACTTATTGAGCATTTATTACATACTACTCATGTAATCATCAAAACGACTCTATGAATATTAAGTAGTATTATCTCTACTTCACAGATGAAAAAACTGAGACATGGAGAGATCTGCTTCTTATCTAAGGCTTCAGAGCTATAATGTGATAGAACTGGGTTTTGAACCACATCTGCTGGGTTCCAGAGACCATGCTCGTAACCATGGCATGTCCTCTGTCTCTCCCTTTCCTATATGGCAGGTACTGCTTCTCCCTTCTCCCAAGCTATATATTTTCCATGAAATGATGTCTAAGTCTATCATACAAATGAGAAATTTTAGTCACAGAAAACACATCTATATGAATGCAATATAAATATTATAATCATAAATGCCATATATTTATGAAGAGAATCAAGGATGGTTAGCACTTTCCAATTCATTTCTGTTAACTTCCACTTTCTACTTGCTCTGAAATGTTTGTCCAGCCAGCACTGTTTAAACAAAATACATGGGTACACGTAATCTTTAAAAAGTTCTAGACCTTAACCTAATTTTTCTTCAAACTGGAAGAGACTAGCATTGTTTAATTTTACTTTAGAAAACCTCATTCTAGCTCAAGTAATATCAGTGTTTTCCAAGAGGATATGGTATTAGAGAATCATGAGCCTACAGAATGAAGATCAAACTCCTTAGCATGAAAGATGAGGAAAAGGATGGGGAGGGTTAGACACTGCAGTGAGATATGAAAACATAACTGAAGTCAGATGATTAAGGACTTTTACTGTTATGTTAAGGATCCTATGAATCTCCTCCCCAGATAAGGCAGTCAGCTAACAACCTGAGCTACTAGCGGAGAAGTCTCTACCTTCAATGCTCCAGAAGTAAATATGATAGGAGGAAGGGGAAGATGTTCCTTGCAGATCATTTCATTTTCTTCCCAACTCTACATGCACCCATTTTCTTAGTAATCTCTCTGGAGGTTTCTATTACCAGGTGACTGTGTGCTGGGTAACAGCTTATGGCTTATAGGTATTACCGCAGAACAACAAGAAGATCTGACCTAACTGACAAACTACCAAAATGATCAATACAGTGGTAGGCACACTAAGACCGCAGGCTGACATTAATTACATCAATTGACTCAACCAATATTTATTGCATGCCTTCTATACACCAGGCACAGGAAATGTAACAATGAAGAAATATCATCCCTGTTCCCAAGGAGCTTCAAGTCTAATTACAGAGAACAATTTTTTAAAACTTTGTAAAGTAAATCTAGACATCAATTATCTCATTAAACAAACACTTTTTAAACACCTGCTATATGTCAGGTATTGTTTTTAAAGAATGTAGGTACCATTGTGTCCTGCAGATATAAACAGGACACAATGGCTGCCCAAAAGAAGGTTTCATAGTGAGGAAGACAAGCAAAATCCATTACAACAACATAATATAATAGCATTCAACATGATAACTGATGTGATGAGGTATGAAGGCAGCAACATGCAACAGAAAAACTAAAGATCTTATTTAATAACAATGTAGTTTTGTATACTTCAAGGAATTTTCACATGTAATTTCATTTTATTCCAATAACAAGCCAAGAAAATTAAGACAGATGTCACTAGTCACTTGGTGAGGAAACAAAGTAAGGTTATAACTTGCTCAGGTCACATCAAGTAACAGTAGAGCTGGGACAAGAAAGCCTCGAAGTCCAATGTTCTTTTCTTTTTTCTGACTCCATTCCTCACCATATCTCCCTGGACAAGACACTTGGTATTTCTTTGTCATAGTTCTCTCATTTGTAAAACAGGGAGAATACCTGCAGTACTAGCTAAAGTTACTTGGGAGGAGGATCAAATAAAACAACATGAGTCACCCTGGCCAGTATAGTTCAGTTGGTTGAGCATCATCCCATGCACCAAAATGTCACCAGTTCAATTCCCGGTTGGGGCGTGTGTGGGAGGCAGCCAATCGATGTTTCTCTCTCACAGCAATGTTTCTCTCTCTCCTCTCTCCTCCCTCCCTCTCTAAAATCAATTTTTTTTAAATTGTTTTAAAATAAGCCAACAAACTTTGAGATGTACAAATACAATGTACATATTCTTAGGCATGCCTCCTTTCTCTTACAGAATGCCAAAACACTGAGTAAATAAACAAACCTTGCTGGATTTTAAGGCAAATACATACACTCAAGGTCATCCTTATAACTTTATGACTAATAAAGGCAAAAGGACCACAGTTCATATTTTGTTGTAGTCCTATTGACCCTACAAGACAAATAATCAAGTTTAGCTAAAAAGGAATGTATTCACCTATATACCAGATTCTAACTATTAGGGATCCTATCAAACACCTGAATTACAAGAAAGACAGACAGGTTCTGCCTACATTCCTCCCTATTGTGGAAACAGGCAGTTTTTACTAGTCTATCTAAAATAAAAAATAAAAAATAAATGAATACCCGTTACCTTCCCCTCAACAGCACTATCACAGTTCTCATCTTTTATTCCTCAGATCTGCTCTGTCCAATACAATAGCCAATCCACATATAATTACTTAAATTTAAATTAAATTAGAAATTCAGTTCCTTAGTCACATTTCAAGTGCTCAACAGTCACAAGTGGCTAGTGGCTACCGTATTGGACAGTGCAAATATAGAACAGTTCCATCACTGTGGAAAGTTCTATTTGACAGAGCTGACAGGTATTATACTTTTACTTTCATTACAACCTTGACTATAGACTCCTTAAGGACAGAAGCTGTGTCTTATTTACCTTGGTATCCCAATTTATATAGCAAAGTACACATGGTACACACCAAGTACTCACTTTACATCTAACTGAATATCTCAAAGACACTCTGTACACTTCCCCCATCCCCAACACACACACACACACACACACACACACACACACACACCACACACCGCACACACACACAAAAAAACCAACACACGAAGATATCCTCTCACATGGGAGGAATGGATGTGGAAGGAGACACTGCACCCAGAGAAAAGTGGCCTTTCTAATTCTAGATGTGTTAGAAGCCAACCATTTAAATCTTGGGCAAGTTACCTACTTTCTTCACCTATAAAAACTTGTAATTAAACTCCAAGTATCTTAATTCTATAACTTAAATCACCTTATACTAAAGGAAATCATGTAGTCTATCTAAAAGGTCTTTACACATGCCAGGGAACACACCTGCTAACACTGACAGGAATCTCAAATTAAATAGATTCCATTTTTAGGTTTCAGGCTATCATGATTAGAGTCACTTTTGGTCTTTAACTGAGCAAGTGAAATTTTCACCTTTATTACTTTGGAGATCAACTAGAGACTTAAACCCAGGCTTAAAGATTAAGTTTCTTCCATGTGCTGAGGCCAAAACTGGATACCCTGTCCATATCTGATCAGAGAAACAAGGGCAGGTTTGAATTTAACATGAATTGTCCCATTAGTTTCTACATTAACCTTAGCCTAAAAATTGAGAAACAGTAAAAATCTGAACCAAAACAATCTTTTTATAACTCTTATGCTGCAAAGAATGTCATTACATGAAATGTATATTTTTTATTGTCACATAATTTACCATATTAACTGCTATAAAAAATCTTTATTGTCTAAAAACCTCTTCATGACCTTCACACTTCTATAAACTTTACATGCTTTTAAGACCAGTCAAGAATGAATACAATCTGAATTACTGCTCTGCCTTCCTTTAAAACTTATAAATACATTGGGCAATAGTATTAAGGCATTATGCACTAAATACATACTAAGTCTGTCAACTCTGACATCAAGGTTTTAGTCTTCATCAAGGACTTCTATCATCTCTTCTGGTGAATAGGATCAACTATTCCCAATAGCAATTCCATCTAGTAGGATTTACCAAGTACCAACAAGGCAATAATCCTATATAATAAAAGCCTAATATGCTAAGTGTCAGGTCGGCAGGTCGGCCATTCAACCAATCAAAGCATAATATGCTAATGATATGCTAAGGCCACTCAACCACTTGCTATGACGTGCACTGACCACCAGGGGCAGACATTCAACCAGTCAACCAGTCACTCTGACGTGCACTGACCACCACGGGCAGACATTCAACTAGTCAACCAGTCACTATGACGTGCACTGACCACCATGGGCAGACGTTCCAACTGGTAGGTTAGCTTGCTGCTGGGGTCTGGCCGATGGGGACTGAGCGAGACGAGCTGGACATGCCCTGGAACCTCCTGCAGTCCCTCCCCAGCTGGTCAACCTCCTGCATCCCTCCTCAGCCCCAATCATGCACCTGTGGGGTCCCTTGGCCTGGCCTGCACCATCTCACAAACCAGGACTCCTCGGGGGATGTCGGAAAGCCAGTTTCGGCCTGATCCCACAGGTCAGGCCGAGGGACCCCACTGGTGCACGAATTCGTGCACCAGGCCTCTAGTATTTAATGGATGACAACTAAATACTGTTTTGGACAGTGAGGTGGGGAACATATGCAAAGATCTAAGGGCAATAAAAAGGTTTCCACTAGCCAAAACCGGTTTGGCTCAATGGATAGAGCGTCAGCCTGCAGACTGAAGGGTCCCAGGTTCGATTCCAGTCAAGGGCATGTAACTAGGTTGTGGGCACATCCCCAGTAGGAGGTGTGCAAGAGGCAGCTGATAGATGTTTCTCTCATCGATGTTTCTAACTCTCTATCCCTCTTCCTTCCTCTCTGTAAAAAATCAATAAAATATATTTTTTAAAAAAAAGGTTTCCACTAAAGAACTGGTTGTAACTGATTGCAATAAAGTCAAATATTAAAAATCAACTGCCCTGCTGGGGTGGCTCAATGGCTGAACATTGACCCATGCATCAAGAGGTCACTGGTTCAATTCTCATCAGGGCATATGCCTGGGTTGCAGGCTCAATCCCCAGTAGGGAGCATGTAGGAGGCAGCCAATCGATGTTTCTCCCTCACCAATATTTCTCTCTCCCTTCTCTCTAAAACCAATAAGAACATATTTTTTAAACAAAATCAACCAATGTTGCCCTGGCCAAGTAGCTCAGTTGTTTGGAGCATCATCCCAATGGGCCAAGGTTGCAGGTTCAATGCCCAGGCACATACAAGAGTCAACCAATAAATGCATAAATGGGTGGAATAGTGGATCAATGTTTCTCCCCTCCACCCATTTTTCTCTCTAAAAAAATCAATTAAAAACAAATTCAACCAACATTGATTGCGCAGAGTTAGTCCTACATAGTGCATTGCCCGTGTAAAAACTAGTAGTTTATTCAACTGCTAGATGGAGAACTTAATGAACCTAACTACAGTATTTCCAAGCAAAAAGAATAAAACAATATACGTTAGGAACTACCAAATACCTTTTGCAAAAATGGAAAGAGAGAAGAAACTATTTGCGGCATGAAGTCTATAACATAAAAAGGACTCAAACATTCCATTGAGTAAAATCTTTGTGAGTCTGTATGTCAAAGCACTGGGAAGAATACAGAGAAAGAGAACACATGGTTCAAGTTGCTCATAATCTAGAAGAGAGAGAAACACACAACAAAGAAATATAACTGGTAAATTCCAGTATGATGATGCAAGGAGCAGATAGGAAAGTCCCAAGGTGATAGGGGGTCATGGACAAAGCATCTGGAATGTTGGGAGATATGCAGCTGACAAGAAAAGGATATATGCATGTGTATGAGAGAGAGCATAAGTGTGTGCATTTGGGTGGAGTGGGGAGAAAGCCTGGAGGACAGTCTAGGTAGAGGAATAGCATATTAGGAGAGGACCCAGATGTTAAGAGACACTAGATCTATGTGTACTGTATATTCTGGAAAATTGCAAAGTTTTGCATGACATGTATATACTTTAAAAGATCCAGCTAACTCAGAAATCCTGCAGAGAAATTTACTTCCCATCCCCAGCCGACTTTAAACAAGGAGTAGTAGTCAGTGGGCCCAGTGAAAAGACTTTTGCCGGTGGAACTGCATTTTTAACAAATTCCCAGGTAATTCTCCTGCACACCTAAACAGTGAGACACTGAAACATCTTTCGAGATGCAGAATTACCTACCAGTTCCAAACTTTGCTGCACACTGAAATCATATGGGAATCTTAAAAAAAAAAAAATAATAATGACGTCTGGCTTCACTCCCCCCTCCCCCCAAATTCTGATTTAATTGCTCTGGGTGTGCTACCTAGGCATCAGGACTTTTGAAAAGCTCCCCCAGACGATTTTAACCTGCAGCAAAGTTGGAGAGACACTGACCTCATTTCAAGAACGTGAATCTGGATTCAGACTGCTTGGGTTCAAATTACCAGCTAAGTGACCTTGGGCAAGTAAGTCACTTAACCATTCAGAGCCTCAGTTGCCTCCTCAGTAAAATGGGGATCATAATTCTATTCTCAAAGAGTTGTTGTGAAGTTAGATGTAGTGAACGTAATGGCCTGGCATAATGCCTAGCATACAGTAAGCGCTTAACAAGGTTTAGTTGTTTATCCTCAGTATTAACTCTTCCTCATCCGAGTGTCACTGTGCAATAGGCAGCATGGTCCCCAAAGGGAGGAATTAACTCGACCAACCTTTCTGCTGGACCAAATTCTTCGCTGGAGTTGTCTAGCTCCGCTCCAGACCCGCCCCCTACCCCCGGTTGCCAGGAGAGAGCTTCCCCCGGCTGGGTCAGCTCCCAAGGACTAGACCGGGTTTGAACAGACCCGTCCGACGCCACCGACTCCAGGGCCAAGTTCCCCCGGACCCTGTGCGTCCCCAGAAAAAAAAACCAAGATGTGCTTCCGAAGGCCGGGCACTTGAAACACCCCCGGCCGAGAAACAGACTGGGCCGTCCCGGGACCGCCAGGAGGGGAGGAAAGGGGAGGTCCGGCAGCGACGGGGAGGACCGCCCGATTACCTGAGGCGACGGGCGGGGCCCGCATTGCTGGGGCGGGCGCCACCACTGCCAGCCGCACTCGGCCTTCCGCCTCACGCCACGAGTGCCATAGGGCCGGCGTTTTCGCGGCCCCAGCCGACTGTCCTCAGGCGGTCGGTCCGTTCACCGGTCAGCGACTCTCTGAGGGCGCCTGGGGACGACGAAGGCCGGTCGGGCCGGCCGGCTGGGCTCTGCTCAGGCAACTTCCGACTGCCAGAGGCGACAGCGTCAAATAACTCCTCCAGCTGAGTGGGCCACTGCGCATGCGCCGCGCGCCTGGTCAGAGACTTCTGCGAGTCCTAAACGGCGGCGTCAAATAATTCCCGAGACATGGAGCCGGAAGCTGCGCGTGCGCAGCTATCCCAGATCGCCGCGCGGGGTACATTCCCTCCTCCCTTTCCGGAACAAGTGGAGGGGGATGAGTGAACTGACGAACGCGCTTACCTCATCGGTATACTGGCGGGCTGGTGCTCCACCTGCGTTCCTGTCAATCAATCCGGACTTTGCCGGTTTTAGGTGCCGACGGAATTAGGCTCTTCTCTGCAAGATTCTGACTCCCACCCAGGTTCTGAAATTTCTCACATTCCATTGCAGCACCCTTCCTTTGAAATGTTGTCCTTTACCTGCCGGTATAGCATTAATTATTTGCAATGCTCAATTCCAGGCCAAATGTGGGTTACAAAGATGAATCAGAGACCTGGATCAGAGCCTCTCATTAAGTAGCAGAGTCTGATATAGGCGATAAGACATTATTAATAATAATAGCTGCAGATACCAGTTTGAGCACCTAACAATGCACCACACATTTTGTAAGCAATACCATTTTCAATAATGTAGTTTCAGCTTCAACGAAGAAAATAATAAATATCTTTAGAGAAGTAGAGCTGAAGTGCTTGGAAGTGTAAAGGAGGAAATGGGCTAAGAGAGAAGAGGAGGGAGGACCTGGCCTTGAGACTGTCCTTGCTATCCGGGGAAGAAGAGACCAGGGTGCTGAGTAGTGCTCAAGGCACAGTTGTCTCAAAAGAGCAGAGGGAAGCAAAGAGGATATTGACTCTTCCTCCCTAGCTTCAGTTAGAAGAGACAAGGAGGAAGGAGTGACAAGGGAACTGGTATACTCCTAAAAAGGATAGAAGTGTGTTTTTTCAAGACTTTTCATCACCCCCCACCACCAACAGGAAAGTGGCTAGAGGAGGGAAGAAGAACAAGGAGTAAAAATGTTCCAGGACAGGAGCAAGGCTATATCCAGAACATTTTGTGGATCAAAGCAATGCATTTCAATTAAACACCATGTCACAAATATCTTAAGAAGCTCATTCAGTATCAATTCCAACCACTATCTCTGGCCTTTCTCAACTATAGAGGCTGTAAAGCAAACACACAATTCCGAAACTCCCTTGCAGCTAAGGGTGGCAATGAGACAAAATAAGGCCAATAAGATGTAGGCAGAAGTACCAAGGGAGAACTTCCCTTCCAGAATGAAAAGGAAGTTTTAGAGACGTTTACGACCTTCACCTTTCTCCTACTTCATGCTTGGAACTAAGACACAACACCTGGAGGTGTAGAGGCCCTCTTGAGACGATGTGGAGGACGATGCTGAGAGGTGGGACAGAAAGACAAAAGAAGCCTGGTTCTTTAAGATACATTAAAGTGGCTGTACAATTTCTGGATTGCCTTCCTGTTTTTTTGAGGGGGAAAAGTGGGAGAAATCTTTCGACCATAGTTTGTTGAGTTTTCTGTTCCTTTCAATCCGATGCATTCCTAATATAATAAATGTTGAACACCTTGTGAAGAAGAGATTGTTCCGAGGCATGACTGCTACCTGACCCAGGAGCCAAAAGGGGGAGATTGTGTCCCTCAAACCCCCCTCCCTTGGAGACTGATCGTAATGGATGTCCATTCTTACATAAGCCAAGAATGAACCCCTCCCCTGCCTCCTTATATGCTGGTTCCTGGAACAGGCTGCTGTCCTGACCTGATCAAGCATGTAATTTCCCATACTTGGTAGCATTCACGTATTAGTACCCAGTGACTATCCCACCTTGTCCTATATAATTCTTTGCGCCTGCCAAGCAGCTCAGGGATCCATTTTGTCTGCAGACACCCAAGAGGTGCCTCATATGTGAGTTTCCCTTAATAAACTCTATTAATTATCATACTGAAGTGGCCAGCTTCTTTCTGCAGTCTTTTCCTGCCCTCTGTTTACAGAGGTAGATTTTTATCCTCAAGGCTTTTCCCTTAGTCTTCCTATACTAATACACCTATAATATATCAGATAGGTAAGGGGCTGGTGATGGGGTTGACAAATTGGAAGAGCAGCGGGCAATGGAAATTGAAAATGTGACAGACACAGAGGACTCTTGGGGAGTTGATGAAAATACATCTATCTCACACCTGGTTACTTTAATTCATTCCTGAAAATTCTGCCTCTAAGTGAAAAGCTGTTAAATGAAAAAGTACATATATATATTTCCATTCATGTTAATGGGAAAAAATGTGTTCAGTTCTAACCCAAGACACCTAAATATTTTTAACAGAAAACTATATCAATGGAACAAAGCAAACAAAAAATTTCATAAGCAAGAAATAATTTTAAGTTAAGAATATGGCTCTTACATAAAATGTAAGGTATAAGGACTTGTACTGCCCTAGCCGGTTTGGCTCAGTGGATAGAGCGTCAGCCTGCGACTCAAGGGTCCCAGGTTCCATTCTGGTCAAGGGCATGTACCTTGGTTGCGGGCACATCACCAGTAGGGGGTGTGCAGGAGGCAGCTGATTGATGTTTCTCTATCATCAATGTTTCTAACTCTCTCTCCCTCTCCCTTCTTCTCTGTAAAAAATCAATAAAATATATATATTTTTTTAAAAAAGGACTTGTACTGTCCAGGAAGATAAGATTTAGTATTAGGTGGGGGTTGGTAGAGGAAAGGTGCAAGCTAGTCATGCTTTAAAGGTGATATTTATATTTCTGCACCTTTTTCCTTTACCAATTAAAAAAAAATGTATAGCTTCACTTAAACCAGTGGTCGGCAAACTCTTTAAGTCAACAGAGTGGCAAACCGTGGCTCACGAGCCGCATGTGGCTCGCGAGCCTCAGTTTGACAACCACTGACTTAAACCAACATAAAAATAAAGTTTCACACACACACACACACACACACACACACACACACACCCCTTAGGGTAAATTAAAGACTAAATATCAGAATACTTTGAAATGTAGGTAAAGAGTGCATACACAATAGACTAAAGAGACGGGAAATGTTATACAGAGTAAAATATTATGGATTCTTCAAACACAGTACACAATTCTAATTTGTTCCACATCATAATTTATAACTAGAAACATGGAACATATTGGGGGAGTGTCTTCGTTTGAAACTGTAATATCAAAATACAACTTTATATTGTGTACTTTTACTATGTATTAAAAGGCATTACATTCAAGGAAAAAATGGAGCAGTTGTATTAATCCTTTGTGGTATATCCCCCCCACCCCAAGAGTTGGTCACACCAATCTATATAACCCATCCCACAGTTCTTTTTACAATGTAACCAACATTCACCCTGGCTGGTGTGGCTCCTGTGGCTCAGTTGGTTGCAGTATCCTCCTGTGCACCCAAGGGTCTCGGGTTCCATCCCAGGTTGGGGGTCAGGATGTGTACAGTAGGCAACCGATCAACGTTTCTCTCTCACATCAATGTTTCTCTTTCCTTCTTCCTCTCTCTCTAAAATCAACTTTTAAAAAATAAATAAAATAAAACAATGTAACCAACACTTTTCCCACTGAGAGTTGGGGCCCTTGCTCCCTCCCCTAGAGTCTGGTTGGGGACTATGACTGTTCTGGCCAATAGGAAAGAAGTAATGCTATTTGACTTCCAGGGGTAGGTCATAAAGAGGATATGGTTTTCACCTGGCTTACCGCCTTTTGCAATGCTCATCCTGGGAACCCAGCCACCAAGTTGGGAGGAAGCCCAGGACACATGAAGAGACCATGTGGAGGTATGCCAGTTGACAGCCTGATTAAGGTCTCAGCTGATAATATCAATTGCCAGACATGTGAATGAGGAAGGCTTCAGATGATTCCAGTCCCCAATCTTCAAGCCAACCCCCCTGAGCAGAACAGAGACAAGATAAACCTGTTGAGCCCAGCCCTAATAGCAGACTCATGAGCAAAATAAATATTGTCATTATTTTAAGCCACTAAGTTTTGGGGTAAATTGTTTATAATCATAGTAATTGAACTTTCAACAGCCATAATTGAGAACAGTTGTTAACTGAACAGCTGTATGAGAGGTATGTAATCTGTATCTAGTTTTTTTCCTCTTTTATCCCTCCCCCCCATTTTTATTTTTATCATGCAGAACTAACATGGGGAAGATAATGATTGGGAAGATCCACTTCTATTTCTCCTGAACTTAACACAATACTGGCACAGTGTAAGTGCTCAATGAACATTTGATGGTTGGGTGGATAAATGGATGAATGGATAGATGGAACATTCATTGGCTCAGCATTGAACCCACTTCATTGCTGCTACTATTAAATCTTAGTGAATAATATCCAGTGGCTAGTGTTAGAACTGTCATTAGAACTAGGTAAGCAGTCCCCTGCCCAGACCCTGTGCCTTAAAGAGTATTGCACTTTGGATTGGTATATCTCAAAATGTTCTAAGTGCCCTCCAAAGCCAACAATGCCATCTTGGTAGGGAGCGCCAAGTCCAGATCAAGCCCCATGTGGGTCCTGTTAGCCAGAAATTTCTACCTTGAAATTTTGTAAGTCTTACTCCAGTGGGTGGTACTGGCCAGAGCTAGAAGTGCCATCTAGACAGGATGAACCAGTCCCAGACCAAGTCCATTCCCGGTGAGCCTCATTCTCCATTTCTTTTCTTTGGAGAGTTCTTCAACTCTCTATGTTACCTCCAGCCTTCTCTCGCTTATGTGGGGTAGACCAGATGCCCTAAGAAGCTCCAGGACTCATGTCTATGGAATAATCCTGGAGTCTTGAGGCCAGCTCTGGTTCTAGGAGGACAGCCTGGCAAGGAACTCACTCTAGCCAGCCAGTGCAGAATTTCTTTCACCAGCTTGTGTGAAATTGGACTGCCAAAATGGTGTTGGCATACTGATTTTGGTAACTCTCATGCACATTGAAACCAGGGTGAGTTTAAGACTCTGAGCTACCAACAGTCTACTGCAGACACTTGGACTTAAGCTGCACAGTGCCACTCCGGCCAGGATGATGTGGGAGAGGGCAGCAGACATCCTTTACTCCACGCATTCTGCATTCCTTTCCCCAGCTAGCTCCCAGGGTGGTCACTTCACCTCCTTTGGCAGGAATGGCCTTGCCAATCTTCTCCAAGGACTTTTAAGACATTGCTCAGAAATGCCAATGTCCTCTTCCTACTGATGTACTTTCTTATCTCCAATAAATGTGATAATATGGTGTTCTCATCCATCTTAAGCCACAGAGAACAAGGGATGGGTGTATCTTGTATGAATATGACTGTTCTTATCACTCTCACTCTGCTCATGCACCCCTTTCCTGTGCTCCCCACTGCTGGTGCTGTGTGGAAGGCAGGAGTATGTTCAACATTGAAAGCAATCCTATTTTATTTTTATTTTTTTAAATATATTTTTATTGATTTCAGAAAGGAAGAGAGAGAGAAAGATAAAAACATCCATCGGCTGCCTCCTGCATGCCCCCTACTGGGGATCGAGCTTGCAATGTAGGCAAGTGCCCTGACCGGGAATCAAACCTGGGACCTCTTGGTCCATGGGACAACACTCAATCCACTGAGCCACTCCAGCCAGGCAAAGCAACCCTATTTTAGAAATGCAGTGATTATGACCTAGAGAGTTCAAGATATGATTGGAAGATATATTTGGTATATGTTTATGAAACAATATTTGAAATGGTAAATTTAATGTGACCAGAAAATAAATTATCATTCACATTTTCCTGCATACTCCAGGTAAGATTTATAACATATTTCTCATCAATGAGGCACAGTAAAAATCTCTGAGTCATTTGTAGCCAGTATAAAGGGACTACCACCAATGGATGATGACGCATCTTAAGTAATAATACATCCAGCATTATGTAAATGTACTAGAGGCGCAGTGCACGGATTCGTGCACTGGTGGGGTCCCTCTGCGTGGCCTGTGGGGATCGGGCTGAAACCGGCATCCAACATCCCCAGAGGGATACAGTAGTACAGGAAGCAGCAGGCAGCTCGGGAGGAGCTGCTCCCACTCACCCCGCCCCGCTCATCCTGGTCATCCGAGCATCTTCCACCGCCGCCCCTTGCATCTCCTGGTCTACCGCACCCATCTACGGAGAAGTGGGTCCCTAGGGCAGAGCTCCCGCGGCCTCGCTAGGGGTGCAGACTGAGGCTCAGAGAATTGGGGTGAGTGCCCGAGGGGCACCTAGGGCAGACCGGGGATTTGCGGTAGCTGCGCAGCAAGGCCGCTCACTTGGTGTGCCATCCTGCAATTCTGGGGGTGGCTCAGGCCTGATAGGAGGAGGCGGGCTCTAGGGATAGTATTCCTGGTCTCTTTTTTTCTTCCCTCCATCCCTTGTCCCGGCTGCCCAGGAAGGACACTGACGGAGGCGTTGATGGGTCGGGGATGCCCCTCCAGAGCAGTGCCTGGGGACCAGCGAAATTTGGGCTGATGGCCTGGCCTCCCAATGTGAACTGCAGCTCAGCCCCACCTGCTTGAAATCTTTCATAGACTCAATCGCCTGTTTCTCTTTTCGTCTGTCCAAGTTGACTGCCCCCTGGTGGTCAGTGCACATCATAGCGACCAGTTGCCTGGTTGACCAGTCACTTAGGCCAGTGGTCGGCAAACTGCGGCTCGCGAGCCACATGTGGCTTTTTGGCCCCTTGAGTGTGGCTCTTCCACAAAATATCTGTGCGATTGAAACATACAGTATGATTGAAACTTCGTGGCCCATGCGCAGAAGTCGGTTTTCGGCTCTCAAAAGAAATTTCAATCGTTGTACTGTTGATATTTGGCTCTGTTGACTAATGAGTTTGCCCACCACTGGCTTAGGCTTTTATATATATAGATTAGAAAACTACAAACTAAAGAAGATCAATATTGATTCAATACTAACAGGTTCCAAACAGCATACTTTTTTTGCAGTAGGAAATATGAAATTAAGCAAGAAGGACACATTTTACAATTAAAAAATAAATAAAGAAGAGCCTGGCTGGTGTGCCTCAGTGGTTGGGTGTCAACCTATGACTAGGAGGTCACTGTTTGATTCCTGGTCAGGGCACATGTTCAGGATGCAGGCTCAGGCTCAATCCCCAGCAGGGGGTGTGCAGGAGGCAATGGATCAATGATTCTCTCTCATTATTGATATTTAATGCTAGGACAATAAATGAAGTCCTAGTACCTCTTCTCATTCTAAATCTCCATTGGTAAATCACTATACTCCACCTGGGCTCATGAATTTTGTAATACACCTAAAGCAAATTGTTTATATAAACAGGGTATTTGCTCAAGTCCTTGCACTTACTAGGATTGTCTAGCCCACCTTCATAATGTGGTACAGACGAACTTTCAATAAATAATAACAGAAATCAATAATTTAACAATGAATCAGGGCATCTGCTACTGCAAGAGTTTTCATATGTCACTCTCTTTCACCTTCACCACATTCCTCTAAAGGAGGTAACTGAGGCCCAGAGAAGTTGAAACTTATCTCCCAAGTCACACGGCTTAGTTGGACCAGGTCTTTGTGACTCTGAAGCTAGCGGTCTCACACCCACTCCAGACTGCTGCCCTAATCCTCATCCACACTACACCATCCACACTAGCCCTCTTTGAGCTCCCCCCTGAATCCCTCATACTGCTTTTGTACATGGGCCACTCCTCCTTTGCTCAGTTAATTCTACTTCCTTGGGGAAACCTTTTCTGACCTTCCAAGAGGTCAAGTGTCCCTGTGCAGTCTCTGTACCCTTTCATCTGTCCATTTTAATGATTTCTTCATTTGTGGATTACTTGATTATCATAACAAGACTATAAGATAACTGCCTATGTTCACTGGTGCATGTTCCCAGTGCTCAGCACAAAAACTGGCACTTAGTAGATGCTCAGTAAACAAGCAGCGACTGGCTGAATGGAAACAACTCTGGGCACACTAAGGTTAACTCCAGTAGGTGAGGGCTTCACGCCAGTGGAGAAGCAGTAGGAACTTGGCACCATGCCTCCAGAAGGCTTTGCAATGCGATATAGGACTCCATCAGGCACACCTGATATCTGCCTGGCCCTCTCTGCCAAGATGGGCAAGAGGGATACCTGAGAGTGGGGACCCAGACTGGAGCAGCTTCTTTAAGCCCTTACAAGGTGAAGCAGCCTTCCTGTAAAGGAGGCATCCCCACAACACTCTTATTCAATGAAATTAGCCTTGAACCCTTAGGATGTCATCTAGATCTCTGACATCCAACAAGGTAGCCCCAAGCCACATATGGCTACTGTGCATTTGAAATACGGTTAGTCTAAACTGAGATGTGTTAGAAGCATAAAATGTACACCAGATTTCAAAGACTTCATTTAGGAGAAAAAAATGTAAACTATCTCATTAATAATTTTTATATTGATTAGATGATGAAATGACAATTTTTTGATGTAGTGAATTAAACTTATTTCTAAAATGTATTTCATCTGCTTTTTATTTCTTCAATGTGGCCACCAGACATATATTAAATTGCATAGGTAGGTTGCATTGTGTTTCTATTGGACTGTTTAGACTGAGGCTCCTCCTCTGCTTTGTTCAGAGCTATATGCCCAGCTTAGAGCAAGATCCAGCACATAGTGACTGTTCCTAACTACCTGGGGTGTGGAATGATGGAATTTATGATCTATGCACTTGTCAACACAGTGCCTAACAAATATTTTTTTTAAATTTAATAAACCTTTATTGTTCAGATTATTACAATTGTTCCTCTTTTTTCCCCCCATAGCTCCCCTACATCCAGTTCCCACCCCACCCTCTGCCCTTACCTCCCCCACACTGTCCTCATCCATAGGTGTACGCTTTTTGTCCAATCTCTTCCCGCACCTCCCACACCCCTTTTCCCCCTGGAATTGTCAGTCCACTCCCTTTCTATGCCCCTGATTCTATTATATTCACCAGTTTATTCTGTTCATCAGATTTTTTTATTCACTTGATTTTTAGATTCACTTGTTGATAGACATGTATTTGTTGTTCATAATTTTTATCTTCTTCTTCCTCTTCTTAAAGAATACCTTTCAGCATTTCATATAATACTGGTTTGGTGGTGATGAACTCCTTTAGCTTTTTCTTATCTGTGAAGCTCTTTATCTGACCTTCAATTCTGAATGATAGCTTTGCTGGGTAGAGTAGTATTGGTTGTAGGTTCTTGCTATTCATCACTTTGAATATTTTTTGCCACTCACGTCTGGCCTGCATAGTTTCTGTTGAGAAATCAGCTGACAATCGTATGGGTGCTCCCTTGTAGGTAATTAACTGTTTTTCTCTTGCTGCTTTTAATATTCTCTCTTTGTCTTTTGCTCTTGGCCTTTTAATTATGATGCGTCTTGGTGTGGTCCTCTTTGGATTCCTTTTGTTTGGGGTTTTGTGTGCTTCCTGGACTTGTAAGTCTATTTCTTTCAACAGGTGGGGAAGTTTTCTGTCATTATTTCTTCCAATAGGTTTTCAGTATCTTGCTCTCTCTCTTCTTCTGGCACCCCCATAATTCTGATGTTGGTATGCTTGAGGTTGTCCCAAAGGCTCCTTACACTATCTTCAAATTTTTGGATTCGTTTTGCTTTTTGCTTTTCCGGTTGAGTGTTTTTTGCTTCTTTGTATTTCAACTCTTTGACTTGATTCTTGCAGTCCTCTAGTCTGCTGTTAGGTCTCTGTATAATATTTTTTATTTCAGTCAGTGTATGCTTAATTTCTAGTTGGTACTTTTTCATATCCTCAAGGGTCTCGCTAAATTTATCAGCCTTTTCTAGGAAATCCTTGAAAAACCTTATAACCATGGTTTTGAACTCTATATCCAGTCATTTGTTTTCCTTCATTTCTTTCATTTGTGATCTGTTTCTTTGTCTCCGCATTTTCACTGCTTCCCTGAGTTGGTAGAGTAGCTTTGTGTGGTAGGTGTCCTCTAGGGCACAGTGGCTCAGCCTCCCCAGTTACCTGAGGTGGACACTCTTGGTGCACCCCTTTGTGGACTGTGTGTACAGCCTTGTTGTAGTTAAGTCTTGATTGTTGTTGGTATCATTGGGAGGAATTGACTGCTAGGCCAATTGGCTGTGATGATCAGCTGTGTCTATGCTGGGAGAACTCCTATGCTGTAGACACGCTTATGAGACAAGACTTGCAAAATTGCAAAAGCCTCTGTGCTCAGCTTGGATGGGCAGAGTTTCAGGGTGGAGCAGACAGCCTTGGTTTCCTGTCAGCTCTGCTCTATGAGGCCCCTGGGTCTCAGTGTCCCTCAGTAATCGCTGCAAGCACCTCTGAGAGAAAGCCACCCTCGAGTTTCGCCCGCTGCCAGACAGTCCAGTTTCTCCCCGAATGAGTCAGGGTTCCCAGAAACTTGCCCGGAACTGGAGTTCGGCGCAGTTGGGAGCTTCCATCTCCCTCCCACTTTAGAAAGCCAGCTGCACACTCAGCCTCCTGTGCATTCAGCAGTCAGTCCTCTCTGCACGCGTGCGCGCCTCCAGACCTCTGCCTTTCGCAGCTCCCAAGTCTCAGTGTGCTTTCTCTTTTCCTGACAGTCCAGATTCTCCCTGAATGAGTCTGGTTTCCCAGCGTCTCGCCTGGTACTGGAATTCAGTGCAGTCTAGAGCTTCCTTCTCCCTCCCGCTTTAGAAAGCCAGCTGCACACTCAGCCGCCCGTGCACACAGCTGCCCATCCTCTCCGTGTGCAAGTCTCCGTACCTCAGCCTTTTGCAGCTCCTCTGAGTCTCAATGTGCTTTCCTCTTTTCTTCTAGTTGTAGAATTTCCACTCAGCCAGCTTTCCTGTGGTTCTGGATGGTGTCCGTTTTGTCTTTTAGTTGTAGTTTTGATATTGTTGTGCAAGGCAGCAGTTTAGATGTTTACCTATGCCGCCATCTTGGTTTCTTCAACAAATATTTTTTGAATGGACCAATGAACCTCCATTCTTCCAGCTCTCCCTTCTCCTAGCTTGATTCTCCTAAGTCCCACCTCTGGCAGGCACCAATTTTCTTTTTGTTGTTGTTGTTTTTTGTTACTCCTCACCAGAGGACATAGATTTTTTTTTTTTTTAGAGAGAGTGGAAGGGAGAGGGAAAGACAGAGAGAGAAATATCGATGTGAAAGAGACACATAGATTGGTTGCCTCCCGCACGCGCCCAACCAGGGCCAGGGATTGAGCCTGCAACTGAGGTACGTGCCCTTGACTAGAATCAAACCCAGGACCCTTCAGTCCATAGGCTGATGCTCTATCCATTGAGCCAAAACAACTAGAGCGGCACTAATTTTCTGATAGGATCGGACTCTTTTTAGCCCTAATCCTGGTTCTTGGGCCACCTCAGAAATACCCTGCAAAGGTTTCCTCAAGTTCAGAAGACCTAGGATAACTCTCAAGTCAGATACAACAGTAATGAGAGAGACACTTGATATTTTGGTGTTGGCTGAAACAGGCCTGTTGTCTCTGTGTCAGGTTCACAAGTTCAATACTCAAGACTGTTGATTTAGATGGGGACTATCTTAGGAAGACTGGACAATAGGCAATACTTTGAAGCAGATAGAGGGAATAGTAAACTATTCCAATTCCCAATTTTCTAATACAAACAAGCATCTGACAGCCTGGTATACTCATGCTATTTATGAAATCAGCCTGCAACATTTTTCACTATTTAATATGCCAGGAAATGGAAAACCAGCTAAGTCACTCATTAGAAGTGAGACAGGTCCCTTCATTTCTCTGAGCCTTGGTTTCCTCATTTATGAAATAGAGGATAATTGCCAAGACCGGTTTGGCTCAGTGGATAGAGCGTCGGCCTGCGGACTGAGGGGTCCCGGGTTCGATTCCGGTCAAGGGCATGTACCTGGGTTGCGGGCACATCCCCAGTGGGGGGTGTGCAGGAGGCAGCTGATCGATGTTTCTCTCTCATCGATGTTTCTAACTCTCTATCCCTCTCCCTTCCTCTCTGTAAAATATCAATAAAATATGTTTAAAAAAAAAAAAAAGAAATAGAGGATAATTATTCTTCTTCACTGGGTTATTGTGAAGATTATATTAAGTAATCCTATATAATAAAGAGCTAATATGCTAATCAGACCGGATGGCAGAATGACCTTCTGGAACAACCAGTGGGCAGGGCTGCGGGGCCACCAGGCAGCCGAGGCCATGGGGGCTGAGGCAGCCAGAGCTGCGAGGACTGAGTCCTTTGCATGATTTCATGCATCGGGCCTCTAGTATATATATAAGAGTTTACTTAGTACAATGCATGGCATTTAATAAAAGTTTGACCAATGGTAGCAATGCCTAACACCAGCTCCACTGTGATGTCTGCAAATTAGCAAAAAGTATTTATGGTGTCATATTAAAATGAGTCTGTCAAAATGACATTATATATTTGTTCTCATTTTAACTATCAACTAGCTAGACATGCTCATCAAATAAAAATAGATGACATTTATTGAACATTCAGTATAAGGCAGGTGCTGTGATATACATTTAATGTGCGTCATTTTATTTAATCCTTACTATTTGGGGTAGGTGCTATTCTGACGGTCAAATTAGAGAGCCAGAAGCTGAGGTTCCAAGAGGCAAAAGAACATGACCCAGGCTCCACAGCAGTTAAGGGACATCAGAATTCTACAGGCTCCTAATGATTTCACCAGGCTGCTTCCCAGTGCTGGCCGAGTTAGGTATCCTGGTGGCACAGCAGTTGTAGTCATGGGCATAGAGAGGCCTTGGCGAGCTATTCCTGGTGCACACCATCAAGGCCACCACTGACTTTATTCCTCATTCTTAAAGGCTGATTGATCTCCTCACATGTGTAAGTAGCTGTGTTGGTAAGTAACACCCTTTAGGCTGTTATGAGCAGACTCATTTAGCTCCCTCTAGTAATGGCACAATTGTGGTGAGAGTGAGATCTCATAAAGAAAAGGAAGACAGGAATTTTGGTCATGTGGCCATGCCTTATAAAAATGCAAGAAAACCTGAACCCCAGGCCTCATGGCAAGTCTGAGTGCTGCTCATAGCCAGGGCTAGCAGAGCACTAACGTTCAGAAATTGGAATGTCATCCTCCCCTATAAGAGTTCTAGAAATGGTTCTCTCGCCTGCTCCATGCTCTGCACCTCTGGACTCTGCTGCTAAAGGCACTCAATTCCTGTCTCTTTTTGTGTCTGGTCTTATTACTCAGGCTTTTGACATATCCCGAACGCCCCAAAAGGAAAACCTGCCTGGCTTGTTTATCGCTGCTCTTGTCCTAGACCAAGGTCATGGGTTAGGCCTGCCCTTAGGTAACTGGGCTTCCCCAGCCTACTGAGCTGTGGATGGAGGGAAAGGAGAGTGAGGGGGCTGCAGCTGACAGGTATAGAACCTGACCTCAAGACATGCACAGCCTGGTGTGACTAGCTAATCCCAACTCAATTGTGCTGTCAGACTCACCACATGGCAGACATTCATCATCAGGTGCAGCACAGCGGTGGCCTCAGAGGCCTCTTGTGCTCCCTCCCCCCGACCCCTCTCACCACCACCCCAGTTCCCTGGGCCTGGTATCCCAGAGGAAAGCTTCCTACCATCCAGTCCAAGCTGTGATGAAGGCTGAACAGGCTGAAGTAAACGCCCAGAGGTGAGAGTCCCTCACTTTACTCAGATCACACCTCCTAGCATTCACTTAAAATGCTACTCCTCCTGGCCCACAGACTTCTTGTCTTGCTTTTCTGCTTTATTATATTTTCCTGAGCCCTCTCTAGCATATTATGTGTATGGTATGTCTCCGTCTCTAAAATGTAAGCACCATGAAGACAGGGATTTGCTCTTTTGCCTTTTGTTTACCAGTTCCTAGAATTGTGCCTGCACCTAACTGAGACATGGTGGGAATGAAAGGAGGGGCAGGGAATCCAGTCTGGGTGGTTTAGCCAGGAAAGAATTCCTGAAGGAAGTGATACAAGCTGAGTCAGGCCAGCATCTGCAATGGAGGATGCATTGTAGGCACACAGGCCAGGAAGAGGAGAGCCTGTCCAGGAACCTGACGTGGTAGTGTGGCTGGGCCCATGGTACTTGTGGGGAGTGATGTGTGAGATGAGGGTGGATAGGCAGAGCTCAGGCAGGGAGGAGAGCCCCGCACGTCTTCCCTGGAGAATGGGGAGTCTGTGCTGGGGCTGAGGGTCAGGAAGGTCGAGGGAGGCAGAGGGCAGTGGAAAGCTATAGGATTGAGGTAAGAGGTCAAGAAAACCCTGAGAGAATACACAGAATAAAAGGGAAGGGGATGGGCCTGCGTGGCTCAGCGATTGAGAGTTGGTCTATGAACTAGGAAGTCACGATTCGATTCCCAGTCAGGCAGGGCACATGCCCAGGTTGCAGGCTCGATCCCCAGTGTAGGGTGTGCAGGAGTCAGCCAATTGATGATTCTCTCATTATTAATGTTTCTATCTCTCTCCCTCTCTCTTCCTTTCTGAAATTAATAAAAAATATATTTTTTAAAAGGGAGGGGAATGGGGTGCAGACACTGCTAGTGAAAACTGACTGGAAGCTACTTCGCAATAAAAGGGGACAGTTAGTGTTAAACAAAGAGGCAACAACCAACAGCAAAACTTCACTGAAAAGGACCTCTGGCCAAGTTGGAAGAAATTTATTTTCCACTAGAGGACTAAGGCCATGGTTGGATGAAACTGATTCAGAGGAGTTGGAGTAGGTGGGGATCTTCAAGAGAGCAAATGGTTGAGTAGGAAGTAGGGAGGGGTAGGGCAGAAATAAGGACCTCGGCTGAACCAGTGGAAGAGTAGACCCTCTACACGCCAAGAATGCCTCCCACTGACAGAGTCCACCAAGGTCCTAAATTCACAAAGACGGGCCTGACCACTTAGCTTCCACCTCAGCCCAGCCAAGGTGATTTCTGTTTCAATGGATGGAATAGACAGACAACCAACTCCCCCCTTCCCATGGCCTTTGGGAGAGGTCCTCTGTATAGACTGTACCTCAAAAATGAGGACAGAGTAATGCATATCCACAGGGTGGTGAAGCACATGCATGCTTACCCCATCTGCCTTTACTGTTACCACATCTACCTCATGGTAACAGTAGCCGTAACCCAAGACCTGGCCTTTGCTTAACCCCTCTTTCCCCCCCCCCCCCGCCCCCGAGTTCTCCTAAGAGCATCTGTTCCTCGAACACCCCACTCCCACCCCCACTCAAGACCATCTTCCTAAATTCACCAGGTGTACTTTCTCCCTCAGAGCTCAAGGCACTCTGGCATTTCTCAAGAGTTCAGCCCAACTCTTCCCTATGTTTATTCCACCATCATCCTCTTCCAGAGCCCTGGCCCCCACATCCATCAGCCGACTTATAAAATGTTAAGGTAGAAATTGAGAAATTGCTGGCTAACAGGACCCACATGGGGCTTGGTCTGGACTTGCGGCTCCCTACCAATATGGCATTGTTGGCTTTGGAGGGGCACTTAGAACATTTCGAGGTATATCAATTTCAAAAAAGTGCATTAGTGACTCCCAGGAATAGACTTTGGCTATACCCATATTTTCCATAAGAATTATACCTGAGTTCTAACAAGGTAGTAAGGAAAGAACTAAATGTTCTTTGCCCTCTTCTCCACAAGAGGGCACAAGAAGAATATGATTTTTAACTGGATTGTTTCAGCACTCACTTTTGGCTATTAACAGACTACCGTCAGCTATTTCCGTTTTGGTAGTGTTGATAAACTGCTATTGTTAGCATCTAAATGACCATCTTTGCGGTCCAGGGCACTGTGCAAGATGAATAAGACATGATTCAAAGCACTCACAATCTAGTGGCGTCATACTGGGATCAAGAATCATATATTTGAGGGACATTCCAAGGACCCAAGGAATCCACAGATAATGAGTTGGGGGTGTTCCTGCTGGGAGGGTGGAATGTGTGTGTGGGGGGGTGCTGTGAAGGGATTTTGGGGACGCGGGGTGGCAACACACCCAGCAGTACTGTCAATGATGCATTTGGATGAGCAGTGGGGATGGAATAGGCTGCATGCACATGGGGAGATGAAGGGTGGGTTGGGGGATGCAGGAAGTAGGACACCAGAAGACTCAGAGTGGTGATGAAGAGGCGAAGGTTTCTTAGCCGAGATTCTGCCTGCAGATATTGGGCAGATATGGAGGTCTCTCTTTAAGTTCCTGAGCATCCCTTTCAAATTCTCTTAGCACTTTGTTCTCCCTACTTCACCCCTTGCAGCTTGCTCTTGTTCCCTCAAGGCTCGTGAGCATCACCGGCCTCATCCCCATGGCCTTCTGCAGCTGTATGTCACTCTCTCGTCATGGAGCCATTGGCTTTTCCAGGGCCCTTTCCGCTAAGAGGCTGGTGTTCTCCTTCAGCCCTTTCCCCCTTATCTGAGGGTTTGTTCTCAAATATCAAGCCCAGGCTGCCCTCTTGCCCAGGACCTCTAAACTCCTCGGACTTCTCTCCCTGGTCTCAGCTCGTTTTTATCTCTTTAGCCTCCCTGGTCTCTAGGTCTCTTTTCTTCTCCAGGACCCATTGTCTCCTAATGCCGGAACTGCCATTCTCCTTCCCCCAGGGTCTCGCATCTGTCAGCTTGCGTCTGTCTGAGCCTAGAGATACACTGGCGGCACTGTTTTCACAGCTTCTGTTTTTCCATTTGTGGTCTGCTCTTCACCCTCTGTCCTTGGCATTTCAATTTAACACCACAAGTATTTTCAAAGTAAAGGCTCTGCTCTTGGTCTCTGAACTTGAAAAGGGGAAAAGATATGCACCACTTTTTCAGATCTTAAATCTCATTGTACTAGCGCATTTCTGACTGAGCTTATCTGCTGTGCGGTGGAGTGGAATGGAAATCACAGCGGGCCAAGAGCATAATGCACAGGCCCTCCCCCTGGTACTGCCCTTCCTGGCCAGGCGCCTAGCGCAGGTGAGTTTACCTGGTGAGTCTGTTTTCTCTTCTGGAAAGTGAAGGTAATAATAGTAATTACCTTCATAGGTTTGTCCTGAGGAATAAGTGAAGTTGTGTTTCCTAAGTGTCTAGAAAACTCTTTATATGAAAACACTGATTGTTATCATTATTACTATCACTATTATTTCTTTATCTGTGAAACTCAAGTGGGATTGCCAAGCGAGCACTGAATAGTCTCCGGTGGCTCCTTCAAGGTCTTTCCTCTGAGATTGTCAAATATGATTGGCTATGCATGCTGGTCATGTTTTATAACTCAGCCCTTAGAGTTTCCCTAATCTGTTTTTCTCATCTGGCAACCCCTGACCAACCCCAACCCTTGCAACACTTTGGTACACAGCTCCTCTCTGCTTGAAACAGCGAGTGGTTTCCATTCTGGGTGCAGTGGCTTCACCATCTAGGGCATCAGCCCCAGACATGTGGGAAAACAGGCCAAGCCAGAGGAGTCGCTGCCACCCCTGCTCACACTCGGGTTTCTAGATATGAATATGGGTCAAAGGATGTCGTATTTGCCCCTTGTGCAGGAACGTCTGGTTATTCCCACTTCCTTCTGTGGTGGCTCATACAAACCTCCTTTCTTCAGCCGGTCTGTAGGTGTTTTGAAGAGAGGGCTTGATTCTCAAGGCATCCAGCAAAGCACCCCACCTGCTTCGAGCACTGGGTATTTGTGAACCAAAGTTTGCCCATCAATTCCTTTAGGAGGGCGGGGATTCCTGCAGAAGGTTGGCCGCTCACCCCAACCTCAGCCACCCGGTCAGTAAGAAGAGCCACCTGAGAGCACTGACGTGGCTCCTTACCTATGACAAACTACCCAGTGTATAAAAATGTATTTATTTCTATTCTGGAGATGGGATTCTGTAGAGAGCGGGAAGCATGGGAGATGGAGGTCCCAAGCAAGCTT
The DNA here is from genome assembly GCF_963455305.1 of Plecotus auritus. NCBI lineage: Eukaryota > Metazoa > Chordata > Mammalia > Chiroptera > Vespertilionidae > Plecotus > Plecotus auritus. The sequence continues at coordinate 21,175,735 of NC_137782.1, read as the reverse complement.
CTGAAGGTGGTGCATTCATTTGGGAAAGTAAGATCTTGAGTTGGGCCACTGACATGTGGGGAGGGAGAAGGTGGTTGTTGAGATGATGAAAAACTGAGAACCCAGAGTGTGGTGGCTCATCTTGATGCAGAAGCAACAGGAAGAGGGTGGAGAGGACCAGGTCAGTTACATGCTAAAGTGTGCCGCGCCAGCACAGCCAAGGGTTCGGCAAGCCTGAGGGAGGGCCGGCGAAGGATGAAGAAAAGACAAAGAGAATAAGCTGGGTCTAGGTGGATCTTCTGTGCCTGGCTGAGACCACAGAATAGATCCAGATGGCAAGCTGAGCCTTTATTCTATAGTCAGAGGTAGACAAGGTAGTGGTCACCATAGTTACAATGTTCTTGTATTTCACTTGTTTTGGCAGCACTTGCTGCACTTCCCACAGCCCATTAGCTACCAGGAAGGATCTAGGGAGTGTCATAAGGTCAAGTTTAATTATGCTAAGAGGGCTGTGCCCTCTAAGCTGGGACTTGTTTGCGGCTTTGCCAGCAGGTCAGTCTGAGGTTTAACCCTATAACCGCTCCCTACACTAAAGTCACGGTGGGATGAGGAGGTAAGTAGAAGTTGGCTACAAGCAGGGTCACGGGTGATAAAGTCCTTGGGGCTTGAACTTTAAGGGAGCTTAACTTCAAGGGAGAAGAAATGGATTAGAAATGAATTTGGATGGTAGGCATGACTGGAATGCTGCAGTGTAATATCCAGTGATTAAGTGCTGGATCTTTCAACACACACACACACACACACACACACACACACACACACACACAGCCTGAGCTGGCCGAGGTTGGACCATTACATGGCTCCAGTCCAGAACAGCCTGGCCCCCACATTCCCATGGGCTGGATGTGCTGCAGTGAGAGATAGGATGGCCTAAGTGCGCTCCTCTCTCCTTTCTCCTGCATTTGGAGCAGAGAATTACTTGCCTGGTATGGGGCTGGTAAGGAGCCACGTCAGTGCTCTCAGGTGGCTCTTCTTACTGACCGGGTGGCTGAGGTTGGGGTGAGCGGCCAACCTTCTGCAAGAATACCCACCCTCCTAAAGAAATTGATGGGCAAACTTTGGTTCACAAATACCCAGTGCTCAAAGCAGGTGGGGTGCTTTGCTGGATGCCTGAGGATCAAGCCCTCTCTTCAAAACACCTACAGACCGGCTGAAGAAAGGAGGTTTGTATGGGCCACCACAGAAGGAAGTGGGAATAACCAGACATTCCTGCACAAGGGGCAAGCACCAGGTGGTGGGAGACTTGCTAGGAAAGGCAGCTGCAAGCTCTACCGGGAAGGAGGGCGAGTCGCGGCAGGAAGGGAGATTTCCAGGCTGAGACTGACAATTGGATGTAGTCGTGGTTAATAGGTCCTGGTGTTGGAACCAGCAACCACAGAAGGGCAGTGGCCTTTGTCCCTCCTCTGTATATATACATACACATGTATAAAGCAAACTGGAACAAACACTTCTGCATGGTTCTTTCCCCTGGAGGGGATGTCTCAACATATAAATTGCACTCCTCATGGCACTTCAAGACAGCAAAGCCTTACTCAGCGTTCCAGGTTGATATATTGCTCTGTGCTTGCATGAAATATCAGATGTTATAAACACTGATCTGTGGGAACATTTGCCTTGTATACTTTACATTTCTCCTATTCTGGATCCACAAGCAAAACTGACCCACAGTATTTGGGCATCACATCTGGAAGCGGCAGGCTTGTTCTTAGTGTCCCCACTCTCCTCCAGCTGCCTTCATTTTCCCAGCAATCTGCTTAGGGTCTGATCCAAGGCCTGGCCCACTCTCCTGACCTATGCAGTCTTTTTTCTTCATCCCCAGCTCTCCCCCATGAGGAGGGTCAGCAAAGCCACAAAAGTCTTAAGCATGAGTGGGGACAAAGCCCCCAGGACCATCAACAAAACTGGGAGGGAACAAAGAGAGGGGGCGGAAAGAGAGTGGAGGGATGGCAGAGAAGTGAGGGAAGAGAAGGGGGGTGGGTCTGTGGTATGGGATGCTGTTCCTGCATGCTGGAGGAGACCAGAGGGGGCAAGTGCAAGAGCTGGTGAAAGATGCTTAGGAAGGCTGGGTGTGGAGTACAGAAAGCAGATTGCAATCAGGCCAGGTGTGAAGAAATGGAAGGAGCACATGTTGACATTTCTTTCAAGAAGTCTGGCTGAGAAAGGGCAGGGAGAGATGAAGGAATAACTGCAGGGAAGGTGTTTTTATGACGGGTGAGGTTTGGGCATGACAAAAAGCCCATTTTTGGTTTAAATGCTCCATGGTTATAGCATGTTAAAGCCAACATGACAACGAATCAGGCCAGGGGTGGGGACACTCACAGAGATCTGCCTCAAATAAGACCATGATGGCACCTGATCACAGATATATCACAGCACCAGTGGTTCTCAGACAAAGTTCCACCCAGGACAATCTGGGCTGGGAGTGGACAGCATCTGGATTGTTTAAAAGCAATACAGGCTAATGGCAGAAAATAAAATCAAGAACAAGGAAAGAGGAGACAATAACTCAGAAAAATCTTAATGGGATTGGAAAACCTTTTTTAAAATTTAGCAACATCTAAACATTAACTATGTTGGATTTAAAAACATGAAACCCGCTAGAGCTCTAAGAAGCTTGCATAGAGCCACAGGTTCTATGCACATCCTAGCAGGTGGGTGGGTGTGATGATCCCAGTTTGAATAGAGAAACTAGCTATAGGCAGTGTATCTGATGGTTAGGGACACCGTCAGCAGTTCATAAAAATGTGCTGTTCACGCCAGCTCCCAGGGCATAGAGGATCTGGAGTCTGGCACTTGCTGGTTACAGGCAAAGGAAGTTAACTTGGAAAAAATGAGCATATTTTATACAATACAGGCTCCCAAGGAAGGGTTTCAGGATGGTGAATGTCTTGGTTAAAATGTGATCAAATGACGCCATGCTTCAAAAAACACTAAGAAGTATTTGAAGAGTTAATAATTGACAATATTCAAAAATTGATTAAAGGTATTAAGCCATAGATTTACAGCCAACTTCTAAGCAGAAACAATGGAATCTGGAAGACAATGGAATGATATCTTCAACATGCTAAAAGAAAATAACTATCAGCCAATGGATGGTATAGACAACAAGTGCTCTAGCTGTTCATAAGTGGGACATTCACTTAGGATAAGAGATATAATAGGATCACAGCAGATGGGTAAGGGTTGAGCAGAACACTAAAGAGGCATTAGCAAGGGATGTTTCCCAGGCTGGTGGTAGGGAAATCTCAAGGTCTACTGGTGGAACAATGAGTCAACCTGCTTGGATGAAGCTGAGGAATGATTAGTAAGGATGGGATGAAAATTGAGTCTGGAAATGGTCAGTAGGAGCAAGATGGTGAATGATCTCATCCTACAGGTGATAGGAAATACTGGATGTGTTTTTGTAGCAGCCCTGACTTGTTCCTTAGTAGGATACTACTACTACAAGTCTTCCTCGTTCTCCTGACATAGGTATAAATCATGTTGTCTCCTGCTACTTTACAATGAATGAAATGAAATTTAGGTAAGTGCCAGGCAGCTTCAGTGGGCACTGTACTTTCAATCCCTTGAGAGGAAACATTATTGAATTACCATTTTAAAAGAATCCAATTGCAACCAATCTTATTTCCTCTTTGATTTGTTTCTCTGGAGCCAGAGTAAGACAGTAAATTGTTCCCATGGATGACTTTTTAAATTATTCTCTTCTTTCTAAGAAACAACTTCTTAAAGTGTTGTCATTACATCCATGTACATTTATGCAAATCTTCCTGTATTTCATATTTAACAGTTTTATAGAAATAAAGTTGCCACACAAGATCCTGCACACATTTAAAGTGTACAAATTGGTAAGCTTTGGCATACAGATGAAGGTGTTAACCATCATCAATAAATAGTGAAAAATTAGTCATGCCCTCAAGTTTCCTTATGTCCTTTTGTAATACTTTTCTCCTATCCCTTCCCACATCCTTTTCTTCATGCAATAAATGATTGCTTTCTATCACTGTAGATAGATTTGTTTTCATTTTCTAAAATTTTTAATGAATGGAATCACACAATTGATACTTTTTTGGAAGGGTCTGGTTTCTTTCACTTACTATACTAATTCTGAGATTCATCCATCTTGTAGCATGAATCCACAGTTTATTCCTTTTTATTGCTGAGTAATATTCTGCCTTATAGATATTCCATAATTTGTTTATCAATTCACCTGTTGGTGGACAATTTAGTTGTTTCCAGTTTAGGGTTATTACAATTAAAGCTGCCATAAACATTTGTGTAAAAGTCTTTGCATGTGCATTTTCTTCTTTTCCTTTGGGTAAATGTGCAGTAGTGAAATGGTTGGGTAATGTGGTAGGTTTATGTTTAACTTTTTAAGAAACTGCTGAACTGTTTTTCAAAGTGTTTGTACCATTGTATATTCCCACAAGAGTTCCAGTTTCTCTGCATTCTCACCAATAGTTGGTATGGTCAGTCTTTGTAATTATTAGCCATTCTAATAGGTATAGAGGTATCTTGTGATTTTAATTGCATTTCCTTAATTAACCTGCTAATGGTGTTGGGCATCTTTCATGTGCATATTTGCCAGTTTTCAAATATTCAATTTTCAAATATTTGGGGTTTTCCAGAGATCATTCTGCTATTGTATTCTAATTAATTGTAGTTGAGACTTGCTTTTTTTTTTTTTTTACAATCTGAACATTTACATGTAATGTGATTATTGGTTGGTTATAGTTAAGTCTCTCATTTTGATATTTGTTTTCTATTTGTCCCATTGGTTCTTTGTGCTTTCACCTCTCTCTTTTTCTGCTTTCTTTAGGGCTGAGTATTTCTTTATTCCACCTTATCTCATTTGTTGCCTTAGTAGCTGTAACTCTTTGTTATATTATTTTAGTGCTTGCTTTAGGGTTTATCATATATATCTTTACTGTGTCAAGGAATATTATACTACTTCATATACATTATAAGGACCTTACAACAGATAGTTCTATCTCTCCCCTCCAGGTCTTTGTACTATTGTCATATGTTTTACTTCTAAACTTCACAATATATGGTGTGGGTTTTTTGTTGTAGTTGTTTAGTTTCCATCTGTTTTATATAATGGCCCTCAGGTAAGGCCTTGTGTGGAGAAAGTATTTGGTGTGGAAACAGTTTGAAAATCCCTGCTTAAGGTCAGCCCTCAGGTCCTTGCAAATTTGCACAGTCCTGGATTTCCGAGAATGGAGGCCTTTCTCCCTAACACACTAGCTCCTTGTGAAGTCAAGTGCATGTCTGCATCCTGGTGTCATTACTTTGCATCCAAATGGGCAACAGACACAGACCTGTGGGTATGGAGAGGACCCCTGAGCCGGCTCCAAATCAGATGCGGCAGAAGGTACTGGAGCCCAGGCTTAAGTGGAGGTGGCAGGAAGGGAGTGGGCTTTGCTCTGTGCCCAGCCCTGTGCCAGGTGCTCATGGTCCAGATCCTCTATAATCCTATGAGACGTGTTTCTTTGCTCCCGTCCCTCCCTCCCTCCTTCCCTTCCTTCCGGATTTACTGAGCACCTGTCTGTGCCATGGGCTGGTGTACAAAGGCAAAGCTAGCATCGCCAAGACCTCACCGCCCCGTGAGAGCATCATCCAGAAAACAGCTGTGACTGGGGTGGGTGCAGGATGCAGGGGGAGCCCCAAGTGACTCGGGGAAGGTTCTCCAGTGGAGTTAAAGCCGCGCTGGGATTTAAAGGATGAGGAAGGGCATTCGAGGTGGAGGGAACTGCATGTGCGAAGGCAGGGAGGCAGGAAACAGCCTGCCTGGTCTGGGAAGTGTGGGAGGGCGATGGAGCCCAGTCCAGGAAATCTGCTGAGTGAGATTGGGATCCCAGAACCCAGTACCTGGACCCTCTTCCTCCTTGACCTCCTTTGCTCTCAGCTGCCTGGCCAGGAAGAGGCCCCCACCTACCTGCACAAAAAAAAAGCTTTGAAACTGGAGAGAGGGAATGAGGAAGGAAGGGCCAGTTGGTGTGTATTTTTGGATTGCTTCTCAAAAATCTCCTCCTCCTCCTCCTCCGACACCACGGCAGCTGGGGGAGCTGCCTGTGAGCTGGGCTGAGTTGAAGGGGAGGTAGGCTGGGGATAGAGACCTTTGCTCCCCCTCTCTGAGCCTCAGTTTTGGCATCTAGAATATGGGCACGACAACAAGTTGCTGGCTCCTGTCAACCCAGGTGCTCCAGGAAGTGGAGGCCCAGGCTGGACTCATTAGGGGGAAGGCCTAGGAGGTAAGGACAGGGCTGGGGAGTGCCCTGCATCATCCTGCAGCTGGGGGCTCAGCAAGGCGGCCAGGAGCCCCTGAGCCATGTAGCCTGCACTTCCCACCAAGCGCCTGCCCTGGTGTGCCCACTGCACATCACTGCCGAGGAGCCCCGGGGAGCAGGAAACAGGGCTGAGGCACAGAGACAGGGATGAATGTCCCTGTGAGCCCCTGCAGTGACAGGTGTAAGGGGTCACCCCTGCCGGAGCACAGGGCTCAGCTGTTCCCAGAACCCGGTCAAGGCCCCAAAAGGAGGCTCCCCCGGGGGCTCCTCAGCAGGGACAGTGCAGTGGGCACACCTGAGGCTGCTGTGTGATGACTACAGACTGGCCTAAACCAACAGGAACATGTGCTCTCCCCGTTCTGGGGCCAGAATCTGAAATCAGGGTGTCAGGGGCTGTGCTCCCTCAAAGGGCTCGAGGCCAGGGTCCTTCCTGCCGCTTCAGCTTCTGGCCACATCCCTTCAACCTTCACATGGCCCCTATTCTGTCCTCATGTGATTTCTCCAACGTGCTTACATGGCCCCACCCCTTGGTTCCCTTGCCTAATCTCACATAATCACGTGGCCCCGCCCCTTGTTCAGGTGCCCACTCGGGTGTTCATGTGGTCCCACCCCCTTGAGACCTTGGATGGTCTCTGTTTCCGGGGTGCCACCTCCCTGGTTGGCTGTCTGCCCCTGCTCTCACACCTGTCAACAGTCCCTTTGCCAAAGTCCTTCCAGAAAATGGTTTGTGCGTGCCATCTCTTTCCTGCTAGGACTGTGACACCTCGCATTGAAAAGGAGAGCAGTGGACTGTCCAGAGTCCATGCAAGAGTTCCACAGGGGCCTGTGCAGTACCTGGAAGGCATTTCATAGGTCAGAACCAGGCCTTGGCGCTTCCCTCAGCTGGGAAGGAGCAGAGCTGGATTGGGAATCAGGATGGTCTCTGCAGCTGATGTGTGTGGTCCCCATTTTCATGAACCCAGGAGGCGCCAGGGCCCTCTGTGCATTTGTAACTGTCTCTGTATTACCAGAGGTCCCTTCAGGGCACAAGCTGGGCTGAGGTGGCCAGGACTTGTACTCAGCCTCTAGGATTGGAGCCCTCTGCTCTTTCCTCCACATGCTGTAGGGACATCCTGCCAGGCGTTCTGCTCAGAAATAAGAGGGTACCTTGAATCCAAATGGGCAACAGACACAGGCCCTGCATCATCCTGCAGCTGGGGGCTCAGCAAGGCGGCGAGGAGTCCCTGAGCCACGTAGCCTGCACTTCCCACCAAACAGCCTGCCCTGGTGTGTCCACTGCACTGTCACTGCTGAGGAGCCCTGGGGGAGCGGGAGACAGGGTGGAGGCACAGACACAGGAATGGATCTCCCTGTGAGCCCCTGCATTGAGAGGTCTAGGGGTTCTCCCCTGCCAGACTACAAGGCTCGGCTGTTCCCAGAATCCGGTCAAAGCCCCAAAAGGAGGGGCAAGGAGGGCTCTATTTCCTGAGGCTGCTGCTGCAATAACTACAGACTGGCCTAAACAAACAGGAACAAGTGCTCTCCCCGTTCTGGGGCCAGAATCTGAATCAGGGTGTCTGGGCTGTGCTCTGTCGAAGGGCTCCAGGCCGGGGTCCTTTCTGCCTCTTCAGCTTCTGGGGGCTCCTGGCCACATCCCTTCAATCTTCATGTGGCCCCTCCTCCATCCTCACATGACTTCTCCTCTGGTTATTATTTTTGCTTAAGGAGTCAATTATCTTGTAATGTGATTTAAAAGATTAAAACGTTCTTTATATTTACCCATGCAATTACTGTTTTTATGTTCTTCATTTCTTTGAGTAAATTCAGTTTTCCATCTGCTGTTATTGTATTTCTTCCTAAAGGATTTCCTTAAACATTTTTTTAGTATGTGCAACTAATGATGGATTCTTTCAGTTTTTGTTTGTCTGGAAAAGCTCTATTTTGCTTTTGATTTCCTCCTAATACTTTAAAGATGTTACTGTAATGTCTTCTAGCTTGCATTTTTTCCAATGAGAAATCTGGTATCATTTTTTTTCTTACGTAATGTCTTTTTTTTTTTTTTTTCTTCCAGCCACCTTTAAGATTTTGTCTTTATCATCGGTTTTGAGAAATTTGATTATGATGTGCCTTGGTGTAATTTTTTTGTGTGCTTGAATTTTATTGAGTTTTTTAGACCTGTGGGTCTATACATTTTATCAAATTCAGAAAAATTTTGGCCATTATTTTTACAGATTTTTTTTTTCTGTCCCCTCTTTTTCCAGGGACTCCAATTGTTTGTCTATTTGATCACTTGAACTTATCCACAGTTTGCTGATGCTCTGTCCACCTATTTCAGTCTTTTTCCTCTCTGTGTTTCATTTTGGGCAGTTTCTATTGTTCTGTCTTCAAGTTCATGAATTTTTTCTTATTTAATGTCTAGTAGTTGCTTTAGGGTTTATATTATGCATCTTTAACTTCTCACAATCTACCTTCAAGTGATATTATATTACTTCACATATAGTATAAGAATCTCACAATACTTCACTTACATTTCTCCCCATAGCAATTATGACATCCATTTTATACTTTTTTGTTTTATTTTGTTTTTTGTTAAACCTCACCCAAGGATATTTTGCCATTGATCTTTTTTAGAGTGGAAGAGAGAGGAAAAGACAGAGAGAAACATCGATGTGAGAGAAACACATCAATTGGTTGCCTTTTGCTTTATTTTGTTTTCTCTGACCAGGGCTCAGGCCGGGGAGGAGCCTGCAACCGAGGTACGTGCCCTTGACCAGAATCAAACTGGGAACCCTTCAGTCCCCAGGCATATGACTCTATCCACTGAGCCAAACTGGAGAGGGCCATTTTATACATTTTTTATAAATCCCATCATATAATGTTATTACTTTTGTTAAATCATCATTTATTTTACAAAGAGATGTAAATACAAATACATACATAGTAAAATCTTTTTGTTTCTTGCCAGTCTCAGCCTATGGATAGTGATGTTATCAGCCAGCAATGCCTGTGGCGCTCACCCTGGCGCAGTGGACACCCCACAGACATCTCCCCTTTGGAACCAATGTTATGGCTGGACCGGCCCTGTGGTTCTTATTATGACTGCAAGATGCACTCATCAATAATCATCAGGAAACTTTGAAAGACAGGTTTGTTACTCACAAATCCTGAAGGGTACCAGGGCACACCTGGGGTCACACAGCAATGCCGTAGGTAGAGAGAGAACGTGAGACTTGGGTTCTGTTTTATTGGAGCCAAAGGTAGGGGGCCTAGGGTTTCAAAGTGTTCACTATTTATTGGTGAATCTAAAATATAAAAGTGGAAATTAAAGTGCAGGAAGTGAAACAAGCAGCCAAACAATCAGTTGTCTAAATCAACCAGATCTCTAAAACAAAGAAAACTTGGGGTGCTGTGGGCTGGCTCTTTGTCTAGTCCTGTGGTTGGCAATGTGTTTATTTGAGATTACTATCGGCAAAGTGATGTTTCAGCAATACAAAGCTTAATTCAGGCACTCGCATTGCAATAAGAAAAACAACCTGTCAGGCCCTTACACTACACTCATATATTCACCCATGCTTTTTACTCCTTTGCATAGATCCAGATTTACCTCTAACATCCTTTTCCTTCCTCCTGAAGGATGTCCTTTAACATTTTTTATAGTGCAGGTCTGATGATGCATCTTTAATTTCCCTTCATTTAAAAAATATTTTTTTTATTGATTTCAGAGAGGAAGGGAGAGGGAGACAGAAACATCAATGATGAGAGAGAATAATTGATTGGCTTCCTCCTGCATGCCTCCTACTGGGGATCAAGCCCACAACCCAGGCAGGTGCCCTGACTGGGAATCGAACCATGACCTCCTGGTTTATAGGTCGATGCTCAACCACTGAGCCACACTGGCCGGGCTATTTTCCCCTCATTTTTGAAAGATATTTTCATTAGGTACAGAAGTTAAGGTTGAAAGATGCTCCGTGTCGTCTCGCTTCTATTGTGTCTAGTGAGAAGTCTGCTATTTTTACCTTTGTCTCTCTGTTCATAACATCCCTTCACCGCCCCCCTCACCCCAGCTGCCTTTAAGATTTTCTCATGCCCTGGCCGGTGTGGCTCAGTTGGTTGGGCATCGGTTGTCTTGGTGCACCAAAAGGCTGCCAGTTCCTATTCCTGGTCAGGGGGGCAGAAAGAGAGAGAGAGAAACATCAATGTATGAGAGAATGGTTGCTCCCACACACACCCTGACTGGAGGTGGAGAGTGAACCCGCAACCCAGTTATGTGCCCTTGACTGGAAATTGAACCTGCAAGCCTTCCGTGAGCAGGCCAATGCCCTAACCAGAATATCACTGGCCAGGGCTACCGCTGCCTTTTTATCCACTCATCTACTGATAGGCACTTGGGCTGCTTCCAAATCTTGGCTACTGTAAATATCGTTGCAATGAACAAAGGGGTGCAAATATTCTATTCAAAGAGTGTTTCGGGTTTCTTCGGATAAATTCCCAGAAGTGGAATTGCTGGATCATAAGGCAGTTCCTTTTTTTTTAATATCCTCACCTGAGGATATTTTCCATTGATTTTTTTTTTTTTAAGGGAGAGTGAAAGAGAAAGGGAAAGACAGAGAGAAAGATCGATGTGAGAGAAACATATCGATTGGTTGCCTCCTATGCAGGCCCTGACCAGGGCCTGGGCCGGGGAGGAGCCTCCAACCGAAGTATGTGCCCTTGACTGGAATCGAACCTGGTTGGTCCGCAGGCCAATGATCTATCCACTGAGCCAAACTGGCTTTTGGAGGTAACTCCATACTATTTTCCACAGTGGCTGCACCAGTCTGGATTCCCACCAACACTGCACAAGGTTTCCCTCTTCTCCACATCCTCACCAGCACTTGTGATTTGTTGATTTATTAATGACTAGAGGCCCGATGCACAAAATTCATGCAAGAGCAGGCCTTCCCCGCCCCCTCCCCCCCCCCCCCCCCCCCCCCCCCGCCCCCAGGCTGCCAGCACTGGCTTCCCTCTGGTACCTGGAACCCGGGCTTCCCTCGCAGCCCTGGCATCGTCCTGACCGTCTGGTCTAATTAGCATATTATGCTTTTATTATTATAGATAGCCACTCTGACAGGTGTGAGGTGATATCTCATTGTGCTTTTAATTTGCATTTCTCTGATGATTAGTGACTTTGAGCATCTTTTCATGTCTATTGGCCATCTGTATGTCCTCTTGGATTTTGTCTTTAAGAGTTCTCTTCCTTATGTTTTCTCTTTTGGGAGCTTTTGTTATTTGATGTTGGATCTCCAGGACTAATTCCCTAATTTTATTATTTTTTCTCCTGTTTCTGTCTGTCTGTCATTTATCTGTCTATTCTTAATTGGAAACGTCCTTAACTTTATCTTTTCAATATTCTGCTGAATTTTTAATTTCTTCTATCATATTTTAAATTTTTAAGAATTCTCTTTTATCTTTTGAATGCTTTTTTTTAAAGCCTTCTGGTCTTATTTAATAAATGTGATATCTCATCTATCTAGGGTATTAAATATATTTTTATAATATTATTCTGTTCTCTGCATTGTCTTTGTTTCCAAATTTCATTTTTCAATTTATTTGATTTCCAGATTTCATGTTAAAGGCTTTCTTCTACTGTCAGGTGATTCCTGGTTTCTCATTCATATTTAACAGGAGACACTTAAAAGGTAGTGAGTGGGAAACAGCTCGGAGGAGGTTGGACTCCAGAGGTTTTACAGGTGTTGGTTGTGCTCTTTGGCTTTATCAGGAGCCGGTCTTTGAATTTCCAGGACTTTTCAGAACTATTCCTGAACCTGGGACTCTGGAGAGGTTGGAGACTCCCTCTGGGCATAGAGTGGGGGAACAAAAGGAAGCCCTGTGAGCCTGCACTCTCCAGTCCTTCGTCACAAAAGGCTTCCTTCTCTCTCTCATGTTTTGTAGGGGAAGGGTGGCAAAATCTAAAAGATCTGCCTCCTTGTTTCAAAAGGAAAAAGAGAAGGAGGAAAAGAGAGAAGGGCTCAGTCATTCTTTGTTTGGGGGAAACTTTAGGTCTGTAACAACAACAAATATCAATTGTGGCCGGTGGCCTCAGCCTTCCTGAAGGAAATCCAGGCCACATTAAAATCCAGGGAATTTGCAATGGTGGCATTTGTGGTGGCTTGTAGATTTCCATTGGCAATTTCTTTAAAGCCAAAGAATTATAATTAAAATAGAAATGGCTCCAATTATATCTGCCTCCTGTCTGAAAGGATGTAGCTGGTAATGAGAATCACATGTCTTAACTGCAGTTCCTTCCATTTCCAAGCAAGTTGTCCCATGAGAGAAATTCCTCCTTTTCAGCAAAGCTTAGTAAACCACACTTCTCCCTCCTCCTTAGCTACTGTGGTTTTGCACTGATTTTTAATAGTCCCAGGAATGGAGCTCAGTCATAGTAAATGCTCTCATTTCTCTCTCCTTCTCTTTATAAGACAGTTCAGGGTGACAACGCATATTTTTTTGTTTGTTTCAAAGAGAGATGAGAAGTAGGAGTGCTCAGTCTTAACCAGCCAAAGTGCACCCTATCAGGCTAGGTAGTTTAGGTAGAAGCAAGAACAGGTGTAGAGTCAGCCCCCAGTGTCCAGTTATAAACATTCACAGACAAGTCTTTGTGTAGACAGATGTTTTTGTGCCCTTATTAGTCACTTGAATATTTTCTTGGTGAAATAGCTATTAAAGTCTTTTGCCATTTTTAATTGAGCTATTTGACTTACTATTGAATTGTAAGAGTGCTTTATATATTCTAGATACAAATCCTTTTTCAGATATAGATTTACAAATATTTTCTCATAGACTGTGGTGCATCTTTTTATTTTCTTAATGATACCTTTTGAAGAGCAAAAGGTTTTAATTTTGATGCAGTCCAATTTATAAATTACTGCTTTTGGTATCATGCTGTGCTTTATGTCCCATACCTAAGAACTCTTTATCTGACCTAAGGTCACAAAGATTTTCTGCAATGTTTTCTTCTAGAAGTTTTATAGTTTTTGCTCTTACTTGTAAGTCTATGATTTATTTTGGGTTAATTTTTGTGTATGTTGTGAAGTAAGGGTCTGAGTTCATTTTTCTGTGTATGGATATCCAACTATCCCAGCAACATTTGTTGAAGACCATTCTTTTTCAACTAATACCTTTGTTAAACAGTAAGTGACCATAAATATAAGGGTTTATTTCTGAAATTTCAATTCTGCTCCATTAATCTGTATGTCTATCTTTATATATATATATATATATATATTTTTATTGATGTTTTACAGAGAGGAAGGGAGAGGGATAGAGAGTTAGAAACATCGATAAGAAAGAAACATCGATCAGCTGCCTCCTGCACGCCCCCTACTGGGGATGTGCCTGTAACCAAGGTACATGCCCTTGACCGGAATCGAACCTGGGACCCTTGAGTCCGCAGGCCGACGCTCTATCCACTGAGCCACACCAGTTAGGGCTGTATGTCTATCTTTATGCCAATGCCACCTTGTCTTCATTACCGTGGCTTTGAGTAAGTAAGTTCAAATTTGTTCTTCTTAATTTAAAAAAATGTTTTGGCTATTCTAGGTCTTTTACATTTTCATATACATTTTAGAATTGTCTTGTCAATTTCCACAAGATATTCTGCTGGGATTTTGATAGGGATTCCATTGGTCAATTTAGGGAACACTGCCATCTTAAAATATTGTTTCTTTTAATCCATAAAGATAAAATACATACATTTATTTAAGTCTTTAATTTCTCTTGTAATGTTTTGTACTTTTTAGTGTACTAGGTTTGCACTTATTAAGTTAAATTTATTTCTAAGTATTTTATCCTTTTGGATACTATTGAGATTTTTAAAATATGTGTTTTTTGGACAGTTCATTGCAATTACATAGGCAAAATTGATATTTTGTATTGATCTTTTATTTTGAGATTTCTCAACATTCTGGATCATGCTTTCTGTGAACTGAAAGTTTTACTTTTATTTATTTATTTATTTATTCATTTATTTCTTTTCCAGGCCAGTCCAGGTCCTGCCAGCTCCCTTGGTCTTTCATGATCTGGCCTGGCCTTACTTGTCTTACTTTCCAGTTGGAAAGCATGATGAGTGAGGGAGGGGGAGACCAGTCATTCAGGCCTGCACGACCATAAATGACTGCAACCATTAATAAAAACGTCCTAGCTTTAGGAGCATAAAAATGCTTTTTACATTAAATCAATAACAAATAGAAGCATTCAGAATAAAGCATGTTTTAAAAGATATTAGTGGGGAAAAAATCTCATGGTTCAAAGAGGAAGATGGCTGCTGATGGGAAGGCAGGCTGCAAGATAGTGTGTGAGTGAGAACAAAAGGAGAGTGTGTGGATGTACAGGGAGTGTCTCTTTGTGAGTCAGGGACAGCTATATTCCAAGGAACTGTTGGGGACTGCCAGACCGGGCTCCCCTGACCAGGCAGCCTCCACTGATGCCAAAATCTCTCCTGGAGTGACCGGCTCTGCCGCAGAGACTGCGCCATCTTGAAGGAGAGAGTGGCTGTGATCGGAAGCCTAGCCTTACCTTCAACTGGGAAGAATCGGATACCTCCCAGGTCCCTACAACCACAATACCCAGGGACCAGCTGCAAACCCATGAACACTGGGTCTCAAGCAGCGTGAATATGTGGACTCGGACAAGCTCTGCACCTTCTCACAGAAAGGTCAGATTTCGCCTAGAGAAAGGTGAGGTCTGCGATCCAGGCTGAAGGGAGAAACACGCACAGTGGGATCTAGAGGTTCTGAGGAAGTCTGTGCCCCACAAAATCCGCAGCTGTTGGGGCCAGTGCAGTCCGCAAATGTGGAAGGGGGTCCACAGGGCTGCTGGCAGAAGGGAACTCTAGAAATCAACTCATAGCTGGGCTGGGCACAAAAAGGCAGCCTGAAGTTTTACCAGTACACCAGCTGCTTAGTGCCAGGGGAAAAAGATGTGCGCAGAGACGTGCGTAGAGTCATGCGCAGTGCTGGGGGGGGGGGGGGGGGGGGCGGGTGCGCGGGGGAAAGTTCACTCGCTTACTCTGGTTCTTTTTTCTCTTTAAATCCTTGCTTTTGATTACTAAGCCCAGTACATAGGATCACCCAATTAAATACACTTTCAGAGACTGCAGGGAAAAGTTGTTTTTGTGGATCCTGGGGATCAGAGTGGAAAGAAACGATCAGAAAACCAGCTCTGGGGCAGTCCATTGCCCCAAACCAGTATTAAGTGCAGCAGGGAAAACAAAATCTAAATACTGGGTAGAGAGGACTTATAGCCCCAGGTGTCAATACAGAAACACTGCCACCCATGGGTTGAATCACAAATTGACTCTTGTGTAAATACAACTAAAGGCAGCCTGAGAAACAAAGAAATACTGCCTGCTTAAAAACAAGATTGTGGCTTACGACATAGAGGAGCGGTGGAATGCAGGGAACTTCAATATGGTCCTGACTACCTAACAGGAAACAGGTGTGCCAAACAGAACAGTGGAGGAAGTGAATGACCCTCACTACTGCACAATTTTATTTTTTATCTCCTACTGAAGAAACTAAATATTTTCTTTTTTTCTCACTTGATTTTAACTTTTTAATTACTATATTTTTATTTTTAATCAGTATTATTACTACTATTATTTTACCTTTTTTAAAGTTTCAATTTATTTTCCCTTTATTTTATTTTGGGATTAGTGTTCTACATTCTATTTTCATTTTTCCTTTAGCATCATTTTACTCTCTCTCTCAACTTTACCTTTATGCCAACACTCTCTTCCTCACTTTTCCCCTTTTGTTGTCCTGTTTCTCTTACCCTATTCCTGCTTTAGACTTTTCCTATTTCCTTTTTCTTATCCCCTTTAAAAATTCATCCTACTTATATATCTAATTTCTGATTCCCTGCTCCAAGTCCATATACACTTCTCTCTTCTCTTTCTTCACTATCCAATTTTTTTGTCTCTTCCCTTTTTTGTTTTTGTTGTTTGTGTTTTTTTTTTTGTTTTATGTTTTATTTTGTTTTGTTTTGCCCTTCTCTCTGTCCTATTGTTGTTTGTTTGATTGTTGATTAGATTGGTTTTTGTTTGTTTGTGTGATTGTTTCTGGGTTTTTGTTTGTTTGTTTGTTTTTGCTTCTGTTTTTCCTCTCCTCGCTTGTTATTAGTTGTTGTTTGTAGTTTGCATTCATCTCTGGGTGTTTGCTGTTTGCATTTTTTTTGGATTAGTTGTTCTATTGGAGTTTTCTTCCCATATAAATTTTTTTCTCCCTTCTTTTTTATTCTTTTTCTTTTCTCTCTTACTTTTTCCCCCCTTTTCTCAGTATCAATTTTGCAATTTTTTTTATCCCCTAATTCTCTTTTCTCTGGTGGTCACCTTTATTTGGGGTTATTAGTATTGTGAATACATCTGTGTTCAGTGCCTTGTGCATTGTGCCTTGTTGTGTTGTATTTTGTGCCTTTAAGTCAATGCAGAAGAGAGAGAGCTATATAACCAGACACCTGGAGAGGAGAGATCATGGGGAGACAAAGAAAAAGCCCGCATCTGAAAGAAAAGGAGGCATCACCAGAAAAGGAAGTAAAGGAATGGAGGCAAGCAACATGTCAGAGAAAGAATTCAGAGAAATGGTCATAAGGTCACTGAAAAGGATGGAAGCCAAATTCAACAATATGTGTAGAATCAAGAGGAAATGAAGAAGAACCAAGAAGGAATGAAAAATGACATAACTGCAATAAAGAACTCAATAGAAAGCATCAACAGTAGACTAGAAGAAGTAGAGGACTGCATCAGTGAGCTAGAAGACAAGGTAGGAAAAAATACCCAGGCAGAGCATCTCTAGAAAAAAAATTAAAAAACAAGAGGAGAGCCTCAGGGAACTTTGGGACAACACAAAACAAAACAACATCTGCATAATAGGGGTGCCAGAAGGAGAGGAAACTGAGCAAGGAATAGAAAACCTGTTTGAAGAAATAATGACAGAAAACTTCCCTGATATAGGGAAGAAAAAACTCACACAAGTCCAAGAAGCTCACAGAGTCCCAAACAAAATGAACCCCAAAAGACCAACACCAAGGCACATTATAATTAAATTGGCAAACACCAATGACAAAGTAAGAATCTTAAAAGCGGCCAGAGACAGAAAGTTACCTACAAAGGGTCCTCCATCAGACTAGCGACTGATTTCTTAACAGAAACACATCAGGCCAGAAGGGAATGGAATGAAATATACAAAGTCATGCAAAGGAAGGGTCTGAATCCAAGAATATTGTACCCAGCAAAGCTATCAATCAAAATTGAGGGTGAAATCAGGAGCTTCACAGACAAAAAAACGACTAAGAGAGAAACCAAGATGGCGGCATAGGTAAACACCTAAACTGCTGCCTCGCACAACAATTTCAAAACTACAACTAAAAGACAGAACGGACACCATCCAGAACCACAGGAAAGCAGGCTGAGTGAAAATTCTACAACTAGAAGGAAGGAGAAAAGCTCACAGAGAATTGGAGGTACGGCAAAGGGGCTTTGTGCGCGCAGAGAGGAAGGGCGGCTGAGAGCTTGGCTGACTTCCTCTGGCGGAAGGGGGAAGGAAGCCTCGGACCGCGAGCTGGGAAAGGCAGAAGTCTGAAGGCGCACACGGGCCAGTGCGCACAAAGGCTGCGGAGGTAGCCATAGGCTTTCCCTAGTGAAAGGGAGTCAGAGGATCCTGACTGAGCCCCAGTTCTGACTGCAGTGAACCCCGGTTCCAGGCGAGCCCCTGGGGACCCACGCTCTTGTAGGGGGAGTCTGGACTCTCGGGCGGAGACTCAGGAGCCGGGGAAGGCGGAGGACTGAAAGTGCGCACACGCGCCGCGCCGGTGCGCACAAAGGCTGCGGGGGTTGCCACAGGCTTTCCCTAGTGGAGGGGAGTCAGAGGATTCTGACTGCACCGAGCCCCAGTTCTGACTGCAGTGAACCCCAGTTCCAGGCGAGCCCCTGGGGACCCACGCTCTTGTGGGGGGAGTCTGGACTCTCAGGCGGAGACTCGAGCTGGGGAAGGCGGAGGACTGAAAGCGCACATGCGCGCAGGGGCGGGGCTGACAGGAAGCCAAGACTGAGACTCCACCCCATCCAAGCTGAGCACAGAGGCTATTGCAATTTGGCAAGTCTAATCCTATAAGGCTGTCTCCAGCACCGGGCTTCTCCCAGCATAGACACAGCTGATCCTTACAGCCAACTGGCCCGGAGGTCAATTCTTCCCAGTGATACCAACAACAATCAAGACTTAATTACAACAAGGCTGTACACACAGTCCACAAAGGGGTGCACCAAGAGTGTCCACCTCAGGTTAACTGGGGAAGCAGACCCACTGGGCCATATTGGAAACCTAGCACAAATATCTACCTTACCAACTCAGGGATTCAGTGAAAATGCGGGGTCAAAGAATCAGATCACAAACGAAAGAAATGGAGGAAAACAAACAACTGGATATAGAATTCAAAACCACCGTTATAAGACTTTTTAAGAATATCCTAGAAAAGGCCGATAAATATAACGAGACCCTCGAAGATATGAAAAAGGACCAACTAGAAATTAAACATACACTGACTGAAATAAAAAATATTATACAGAGACCCAGAAACAGAATAGAGGAACACAAGAATCAAGTCAAAGAATTGAAATACAAAGAAGCAAAAAACACTCAACCGAAAAAGCAAAAAGCAAAAAAAAAAATCCAAAAAGTTGAAGATAATGTAAGAAGACTCTGGGACAACTTCAAGCGTACCAACATCAGAATTATGGGGGTGCCAGAAGAAGAGAGAGAGCAAGATACTGAAAACCTATTTGAAGAAATAATGACCGAAAACTTCCCCCACCTGGTGAAAGAAATAGACTTACAAGTCCAGGAAGCCCACAGAACCCCAAACAAAAGGAATCCAAAGAGGACCACACCAAGACACATCATAATTAAAATGCCAAGAGCAAAAGACAAAGAGAGAATATTAAAAGCAGCAAGAGAAAAACAGTTAATTACCTACAAGGGAGCACCCATACGACTGTCAGCTGACTTTTCAACAGAAACTATGCAGGCCAGACGGGAGTGGCAAGAAATTTTCAATGTGATGAATAGCAAGAACCTACAACCAAGATTACTCTACCCAGCAAAGCTATCATTAAGAATTGAAGGGCAGATAAAGAGCTTCACAGATAAGAAAAAGCTGAAGGAGTTCATCACCACCAAACCAGTACTATATGAAATGCTGAAAGGTATTCTTAAAGAAGAGGAAGAAGAAAAAAGTAAAGAGAAAAAATTATGAACAACAAATACATATCTATCAACAAGCCAACCTAAAAATCAAGTGAATTAAAAACCTGAGGAGCAGAATAATCTGGTGAATATAATAGAATCAGGGGCATAGAAAGGGAGTGGGCTGATAATTCTCAGGGGGAAAGGGGTATGGGGGGGTTCATGAAGAGAATGGACAAAAATCATACACCTATGGATGAGGACAGTGGGGGGGGAGGTAAGGGCAGAAGGTGGGGTGGGAAATGGGTGGAGGGGAGCTATGGGGGGAAAAAGGAGAAATAATTGTAATAATCTGAATAAAGATTTATTTAAAAAAAAAATAAAAAAAAATAAAATTGAAAAAAAAAAAAAAAAAACAAAAACAAAAACAAAAAAACGACTAAGGGAGTTTATCACTACCTAACCAGCAATGCAAGAAATGCTAAAGGGTCTGCTGTAAAAAGAAGAAATAGGAAGTGAAGAAGGAACACAGGCATAAAAAATAAAAATGGCAACCATCAAGTACCTATCAATAATAACTTTAAATGTAAATGGATTAAATGCACCAATCAAAAGACATAGGGTAGCTAAGTGGATAAGAAACCATGAACCATATATCTGCTGTCTACAGGAAACCCACCTCAGAAAAAAGGACTCATACAGACTGATGGTGAAGGGATGGAAAAAGGTATTTCAGGGGAAAGGAAATGAAAAAAAAAAAAAAAAAAGCTAGGGTAGCAATACTTATATCTGACAAATTAGATCTCAAAGTGAAGGACATAACAAGAGATAAAAAGAAACCATCAACAAAATAACAAGAAAGCCCACTGCATGGGAGAACATATTTGCCAATGTTATCTCCGATAAGCGTTTAATCTCCAACATTTACAGGAAACTCACACAACTTAACAAAAGGAAGATAAACAATCCAATCAAAAAATGGGCAAAGGACCTAAATAGACACTTTTCGAAAGAGGACATTCAGAAAGCCAAGAGACATATGAAAACATATTCAAAGTCACTAATCATCCGAGAGATGCAAATCAAAACAACAATGAGGTACCGCCTCACACCTGTCAGAATGGCTATCATCAACAAATCAACAAATGACAAGTGCTGGAGAGGATGCGGAGAAAAAGGAACCCTCCTTCACTGCTGGTGGGAATGCAGACTGGTGCAGCCATTGTGGAAAACAGTATGGCATTTCCTCAAAATTTTAAAAATGGAACTGCCGTTTGACCCAGTAATACCACTTCTAGGAATATATCCCAAGAAAACTGAAACACCAATCAGAAAGGATATATGCACCCCTATGTTCATAGCAGCACAATTTACAATAGCTAAGATTTGGGAACAGCCTAAATGCCCATCAGCAGATGAGTGGATTAGAAAACTACGGTACATCTACACAATGGAATACTACACTGCTATAAAAAAAGAAGGAATTCTTACCATTTGCAGCAGCATGGATGGAACTGGAGAGCATTATGCTAAGTCAAATAAGCCAGTCAGTGAAAGAAAAATACCACATGATCTCATTTATGGATAATAAAGAACATTATAACCTGATGAACAAAAAGATAGATACAAAGGCAGAGAAGCATCAAACAGACTGTCAAATTACAGTGGGAAGGTTGGGGAGGGTTGGGGCAGGGGGAGGTAAGAGATCAACCGAAGGACTTGTATGCATGCATATAAGCATAACTAATGGACGCAAGACACTGAGGGGGGTTAGGGGAGGCCGGGGGAAGGTCAATGGGGAAAAAAAAGGAGACATATGTACTACTATTTGTAATACTTTAAACAATAAAATAAAATTAAAAAAACAAAACAAAAAGATATTAGTGGGAGGGAGTCAGAGTTAGATCCAGGGCAAGTGATCAGAAAGGCTTCTCTTGTGGAAGATCTGCAACTTGATTCCACAGCTGCCCAGTCCTTTCCAACCACTATTTCTTTCCTGTTACAGGATGAATTGTGTTCCCCCCAAAAGATATGTTGAAGTCCTACCCCAAATACTTCAGATTGTGACCTCTTTGGATATAGGGTTACTGCAGATATAATTAGTTAGGATGAGGTCAGTAGGGTGGGTCCTAATCCAAAATGACTGGTGTCCTTATAAGAAGGGGGATACAATGTGAAGACAGACATAGGGAAAGCACCATAGGAAGACACAGGGACACACAGAAGCAGAGGGAAGATGGCCATGTGGAGATGGAGGCAGAGATTGAAGTGATGCCAGAAGCCAAGGATCACCTGGGGCTATGAGGATCTGGGAGAAGCAAGGAAGGATCCACCTCTAGAGACTTTGGAGAGACTCGGACAAGCTCTGCACCAGAGCTTGGTAAAAGGTGTTGGACTTTCATTGATGACACCTTGATTCCAGACTTCTGGACTCCAGAATTGTGAGAGAATCCATTTCTGTTGTTTTAGGCCACTAGTTTGTGGTACTTTGCTATGGTAGGCCTAGGAAGCTAATAAATACGGTATGCATGTTTTGTCCAAGCTGGTTCACTCCATCATCACAATTCCCATGGCTTGGGACACCAACCTGGCTGCTATGTCTGTCCTCTTCTGGTCTACACAGTCATAACATGTGTGGGTCAGCAGCTTTGGGAAGCAGGCACATTTTATAGACGTATGCTAAAAAAGACAGTCTTTTTATATTTCCCACAATTTCTCATACTTACCAGCATCTGTTATGTTACAGAGGAAAATATGTGAAATCACAGTTATTTTGTGGGCACTACTGAGGAACTAGCCAAGCCTGACTCTGTGACTCTGAGTAAGAAAAATGACAGGAGTGTGAGGCGGGTGTCTTAGATACCGAGTGCTGTCCTTGGAGGAGGCCAAGTGGGAAATGGAATAAATGGTGTGATGGGGGCATTGCCTGTGTCTCTGGACCCTGTCCCATTTCCTCCCCAGTTCAGGGCCTTTGTACAGGCTGTTTCCTCTGCTCAGCCTGACTCTTCCCACTGTATGTTTCAGCCTAAGTGTCACCTTACCTAAGGGAGCATTATTGTTCCCTCCCCTTACACACCATCCCCAGCCCATTTTTTGCTTGCTTCATAACCTTCATTATGATGCCACTATTTTATTTATTTGTTTGCCCACTTGTTTTTTGTCATGGTGAACTCTTTAAGAACTATGCCAGTCATATTCCCCATGTACCGCTGATTCTAGGCACTGATCCCCAATACCTGACCAAGTGCTTAAAACCTCTACAGAATGCATTGCTACATGAAAGCCTCAATGACATACATGCAAACACTCTGGACACCATAAAGGTCATTTTTATGAGTACGTTGCAGCTTAAGGTCACTATCATTGGGCAGCTCCTCCATCTTCACCTTTATGACCCTCATCCTCAACTGTGTTATATGCTTTCTATGGGTGGCCAGTGTAGACTCAGGGCTTGAGTGACCCATGCCTCTTAGAGAAGCTCCTGCACACTCTATCAACGATCTAAGTGTGCACATACCTAGTAAAGTCACAGACTCTGTTAAGCAGAAGTCGGCCCATGTCACTCTGTTATTCTCCGGTTGTTCCCCTGACCACCAAAGTCAAAGCCCAGGTCCTTATTGTGCCCACCAGGGCCTTTGGGGTCTGGCCCCAGCTACCCCTCTGACTCACCTCCTATGCCCTCCACTTCATTCACACTGTCCCTTGGTGCCCCTTGAGCATGCCACATGCTCTTCTGCAGTAGGACCTTTACCAGGGGCAATGTCTACCCAAATAAATGCACGTCTGTCTCTTCCACCTCTTTCAAGTCTGACTTCAAAATGTCACTTCAATGGGCCCACCTGGGCCACCCTATTTTTTCATTAAACTTTTTAATCATGACACAAACGTAGATTCAAATGTAGTTGCGAGAAATAATACGGAAAGATCTCCTTGGCCTCTAGCCTGCTTCCCCTAGTGGTAACGTCTTGCACAACCAGCACACTGGCATTAATACAGCCAAGAGACAGAACATTTCCATCCCAGGAGTATCCCTCAGCCTGCCCTCTTATAGCCACACCCTCCTCTCTCTGGCCTCACTCCCTCCAGAACCTGGGCAACCACTCCTCTGTGGTCCATTTCTGTAATTTTGTCATTTCAATAATGCTAAATACATGGAATCATATAGTATGTAACCTTTTGGGGACTGACCTTTTTCACTCAGAATAATTATCTGGAGATTCGTCCAGGTTATTGGGTATATTAAAAGTACATTCTTTTTCATTGCTGAGTAGTATTCCACGGTGAGGAAGTGCTAATTTGTTTGATCATTTACCCAATGAAAGATGGGTTGTTCCCAATTTGGAGCTATTACAAATAGAGCTGCTATGGAAATTCATGTATAGGTTTTTGTATGAACACAGTTTTCATTTCTCTAGGAAAAACACCCAAGAGTACAGTTGCTAGGTCACATGATAATTACATGTTTAATTTTTAAAGAAAGTCTGGCCATTCTATTTTGAACGGTAAACTCTCCCCACACACTCAAAACCATCCAACACCTTTTTACCCTGCTCTACTTTCATCTTTTACACAGCATTTTACCTTCTAATATACTGTACAATGGGCTTATTTATTTCTTAGGTGTACTGTGTTTGATGTCCTTCTGATTTGGGCCAGACCAGGTATAAGGAGCACCAAAGCGGGCTCCATACTTGAAGTCAGACTCTGACCAACATCCTCCACAGGGGAAAGCTTGCGGGGATCTTGAGATCACACAAAGGCCAACGTGACCATGAACTGCACAATGTGGTTGTAATAACGAGACACAGCCTGTGCACGAGTTCAACAGTTGAAGCCATCTGCTAGGTTCACAAGCAAATACATTGAGTTCAAAAACCAAATGAGTGCTACCCCTAAAAAAAACTTACAGTGCAGGAGAGTTTTAACTCAGAAACTCTGTTGATTTATGGCCTAACAAAGCAGAGCCACAGTCCACAAAGACTCCCCCACTCCCCTTCGCCTCCAGTGTTTCCAGGCACCCACCAGTCCCAGGGGAGGGAGCCTTTTTGCAAATGAACTGAAAGGCTTCTAGTTAGAAACATTCAGAGAGCCCCAGAGGCAAGAGAATCAAGACAGGACTGTATTTCATGATGAAAAGTGAAAACCAAATAAACAAAGCTGCCAGTCATGGCATCTGGCCAGCTCAGCTGTGTAAGTGAACAGCACAAACATTCCTGAGCCCTGTGGAAGGCCCTGGAAGAAGGCCAGAACCTTGTGTACTTAGCCTGCCCTGGGGGCAGGCGGGGAGAGGAGGAGGGGTGTTGTTGTTATTATCATTACCATAAATGCATTTATTTCTTAATACATTGGTTTCTTTCACTTTGAACATTTGCTTGACATTTGTTCTGATTAGGTGAATGCTGGAAGCAACGATGAAATAACATTGTAAAATGATGTTCTGGCCTGACTCAACGTGGAAATGTTTAGAGTGTTCCCGTTAACACCAGATGATGTCAGCCTGACTATTGTGCTATTTTTTTCAAAAAACACAAGGGGCTGAAAAACCTTCCCAAACAATCCAAAATGAGTCAAGGCTCTAAAGACTTTTCTCCATGAACACCCTCCTCTGTGATTTGAGCCCTACACCAAAACCCGTGAGGATGTTGGGAGACCGAGGCTCTGGATGTTGAGAGCTCACATGTCCCACCATCTGAAGCATCATCCAGAGAGATGACTCGGTGCCACCTATGTCCCCTCCCAGCCTGGCTCTGTGGGACAGGAGTTCCTGTGCTTTGTTTCCTGCAACTCCTATTCCCACTTTTCTTCCTCACCCTTTTTTCTTCTCCACTTTATCCTTTTTTCCCTCTTCCGCATCTCCCAGCCCAGAGGTTCTCAGCCTCAGCAACTAGAAACAGGGAGAGGGTGTGACATGCGCCGTGAGCAGGCCTCAATGCTCCTCTCCAAGCAGTGACCAGCCGGGCCCCTGCTCAGACTTGGTTCTGGTTCCCTGGGCTTCCTCAGTGTCCCAGAGGACCACAGGACACGGTCATCACCGTCTCCTCACAGTGCTCTCAGGTGAGGAGGGGGCCTGAGGAAGGAAGTTTCATTGCAGACTTCAACGCAGTCTCTGGGGAAGATGATCAACTTGTGGGGGGGAAGTAGAACCCATTTTCAGAGGGTCTTCAAAAAAACGCAACTATAGATGCTCAGTGAGCACTGCAGGCCATGGAGAGGAGGACCAGCAGGTGCCTACCCAGGCCTGCAGCCCTGGGCCAAGGAACCAGAGAAGGGACCATTGTTCTCAGAATTGGAGGCCTCAGAGCCTGAATCCATGCAGGGGTCAGGCTATGTTGGCCAGTTTCACGGTGGCCCCTGAAACATAACAGAAGACTGCAAACTGGGGGCTTAAACAACGGCAATTTATTTTCTCACAGTTCTAGAGGCTAGAAGTCCAAGATCAAGGTTCAGTTGTCCTGGCCAGTGTGCCCTAGTTGGTTGGAGTGACATCCCATACACCAGAAGGTGGTAGGTTTGATTCCAGGTCAGGGCACATACTCAGGTTGCAGGTTCGATCCCCAGCTGGGGCATGTGCAGGAGGCAACCAATCAACATTTTCTCTCACATCAATGTTTCTCTCTCTTTCTCAAAAAATTAAAAAATAAAATAAGAAGTTCAGCAGGATCAGTTACTGGTGATGACTCTCGTCCTGGCTTGCAGACGGCTGCCCTCTCACTATGTCCTCACATGGCCTTTCCTCATTGCCACAAAAAGACAGAGAGAGGGGTGGAGGAGAGAGAGAGAGAGAGAGAGAGAGAGAGAGAGAGAGAGAGAGAGAGAGAGAACATGCATGCTTTCTGGTGTCTCTTCATATAAGGGTATTAATCCTATGGGATCAGGGCCCCACCCTTAACTTCATGTAACCTTGACTACCTCCTTATGCACCCCCATCTCCAAGTACAGTCACATGGCCTTAGGGCTTCAACACAGTTCAGTCCATAGCAGCTCCCCAGGAACTGGTGTTCCACTTCTCCAATTAGGAAAAGTCAGGGGATCCCCTAGCATCAATTTGGTTCTAGTCTGCTAATGAAGTATGTCAGAAGCTCAGCTGAGAATGGGGAATGTTATGATACATACATTCTTTCCAGATAGAGTTGATGTGCCAGTGCAGGAGCTGTGTGTTGGCCCTCCGTCTCAAGATCTGGGCGGGAAGGAAGGGTAGGCCATGCTGCAGCATAGACAGCCACTAGCCTGCATGTGAGAAGGCCAGGCATCCTCTCCCCACTTCCTTCACCTGGGCAGGGGAGATAACAGTGAACACTGTGCATGTGCGGGGCTGTGTGGCACTTGCATGAGCTCTCAGGAGAAGAGGCAAGAGATTAGTGTCCTCACTTTTTCATGATACCACTGGAAGCAGCCATTGAATTCTTCTTCAAGATTAGGATGAAGAAGATGAAAAAGGCCTTCACTAATATGGTAGCAGTAAGGTAAGTCTAGATGAACTAAGAATCATTCTTTTCTATTTAGTGAATGAGTTGTAGATGCAAGGCAGCCCTGATTAACTGAATTTCAGGCAGGGATGAGCCCCTCATGGTTGAACCAACAGTCCTAGCTGAGGCAAGCACCTCGTCTGGAGTGGTAGGTAGAAGAGCAGGCCTGCTATAGAGGAAGACAAGGTTGGTGGGAGGCAGCCAAGCTTTAAATGACAGGTTATGATTAAACAAATATAAACCCACAAACCCAAGAAGCTGAGCAAGTCACAAATAGAATTAATATAAAGAAAAATCACACTCAGGTACTTTATAGTCAAAATGCTGACAACAAAGTTAAAGAAAAAAATCTTAAAAGGAGTCAGAAGGAAGCCATGTTATATACATACAAAATTAAACCTGACATCTCACCAGAAACAATAGACAGAATAAAACAATATGTTTTAAGTGCTGAAAAAAAATACCCACCAAACACCTGAAATTTAGAATCTATAAACTAAAAAAAATATCTTATAAAAAATTAAGGCAAATAAAGACATTTTTGGATAAACAAAGCTGAAAGTCATCTCTAGCAAATTCACACTACAAGGAATGCTAAAAAAAGAAAAGGTTCTAAAGGCTGATAGAATAGGACATCAGATTAAGTTAACAAGGGGGAAAATAGAGATTTCAAACATCAGGAATAAAAGGGGATTATTAATACTCATCCTGAAGACAGAAAGGATTAATAAAGGTTAATAAGGGTTTTTGAACAATTTTATGTTAAAAATATTGAAAGTTAGATAAAATGGACAAATTCATTGAAAAAAAAAACCACAACTTACCAAAACTGACACAGGAAGAAATAGAAAATCTGAAGATTTAAAAATAGAAAATCCCCATGTTGATTTTAAAAATATAATGTGTAATTAAAAACCTTTTGCAGGCTGAGCTGTTTGGCTCAGTGGATATAGTGTTGGCCCTCAGACTGAACGGTCCTGGGTTTGATTCCAGTGAAGGGCACATACCTCAGTTTCAGGGTCGATCCCCAGCCCTTGTGCGGGAGGTAACCAATCAATGTGTCTCTCTCTCACATCGATGTCTCTATCTGTCTCTCCCCCTCCCAATCCCTCTAAAAATCCATGGAAAAAGATCCTCTGGTGAGAATTAATAACAACAACAACAAAAACCTTTTGCAAAGAAAACAGTCACAGATGGTTTCAC
The DNA here is from genome assembly GCF_963455305.1 of Plecotus auritus. Taxonomy (NCBI): domain Eukaryota; kingdom Metazoa; phylum Chordata; class Mammalia; order Chiroptera; family Vespertilionidae; genus Plecotus; species Plecotus auritus. The sequence continues at coordinate 21,147,547 of NC_137782.1, read as the reverse complement.
TGGCAAATTATATCAAACTTGCAAGAAAAAATTATATCAATTGTATACAAACTGTTTTAAAGAATAAAGGAAACCACTTCTCAATTTTTAAAAAATTTGGCCAGTCCAATCCTAATACCAAAACCAGACAAAGACATCATGAGAAGAGAAAACCACAGACCAATATCCCTTATGAACAGACAGAAACATCCTTAACAAAATATTAGCAAATTGAATCCAGCATTTTTTTTTTTAAGGAGAATAAAACATGACCAAAACTTGGGAATTTTCCTGAGGAATCTAAGGTTGTTTTATTTTTTTTTTATATCAATCAATATAATTCATCACATTAACAGAATAAAAGAGAAAAATCATATCACCATCTCAATAGATATAGGAAAGACATTTTACAAACTTCAATACTTGGTGATAAAAACTCGCAGCACACAAAGAATAAAAGGAGACTTTCTCAACCTGATAGAGGGCATTTCAAAGAAAACACACCCTACAACTAACATCATACATAACGATTGAAGTATTGGAAGTTTCACCTTACGATGAAGACCAAGGCAAGGCTACCCACTCTCACCACTTCTATTCAACATGCGTTGAAGTTCACTTTTTATTGGGACCATGGAGCAAAAAGAAAATAATAGGCATAAAGAATGGGAAGAAAAATCAAAGAAACTTAGAAATACTAAGTGAATTTAGCAGGTCTCAGAATACAAAGTCAATATCCTATCTAATAAAAGAGTAATATGCAAATTGACCATCATTCCAACACACAAGATGGCTGCCCCCATGTGGTCAAAGATCCTGCCCCCATGTGGACACAAGATGGCCACCACAAGATGGCCAGCCGGGGAGGGAAGTTGGGAGGGACCAGGCCTGCAAGGGAGGGCAGTTGTGGGCAATCAGGCCAGCAGGGGAGGGCAGTTGGGAGGGACCAGGCCTGCAGGGGAGGGCAGTTGGGAGGGACCAGGCCTGCAAGGGAGGGCAGTTGGGGGTGATCAAGCCTGCAGGGGAGGGCAGTTGGGAGGGACCAGGCCTGTAAGGAAGGGCAGTTGGGGGCGATCAAGCCTGCAGGGGAGGGCAGTTAGGGGTGTCCAAGCCGGCAGAGGAGGGAAGTTGGGGGCGACTGGGCCTACAGGGAAGGGCAGTTGAGGGGGACCCAGGCCTACAGGGGAGGGCAGTTAGGGGCAATCAGGCTGGCAGGGGAGCAGTTCGCCATCAATCAGGCTGGCAGGGGAGTGGTTAGGGGGTGATCAGGCTGGCAGGCAGAAGCGGTTAGGGGCAATCAGGAAGAGGCAGGCGAGCAGTTGGGAGCCAGCAGTCCTGGATTGTGAGAGGGATGTCCCAGATTGGAGAGGGTGCAGGCTGGGCTGAGGGACATCCCCCACCCTGTGCACGAATTTCGTGCACCGGGCCTCTAGTACAATTATAAATTGTATTTCTATACACTTGTGGCAAACAATTGAAAAATTAAAATTTAAAAATACTACTTGACAAAATGGTTCAGATTGAGGGGACACTTTGGGGTAGAGGAATTATGTTTATGATGGTGGTAATGGACGATCTGAAAATAAAATTAAGAAACCAATTCCTTTACAATAGCATAAAAAGTAACATACCAAGGAATAAATTTAACCAAGGAGGCAAAAGACTTGTACACTGCCAGGAGTTGGGAGGAGCGAAGGGATAAGCAGCACACAGAGGATTTTCAGGGCATTGAAAATACCTTGTATGGTACCATAATGATGAAAACTGGTCATTGTACATTTATCCAAACCCTGGCATCATACTCAAAATAATTCAAGATGGACAATAAATAGAAAAGGGGAGCTATAATGCTTCTAGAAGAAAGTGCAGCATATTTTCATGACCTTAAGGTAGGCAAAGATTTCTTAGAACACAAAAAAACACTAACTATGCAAGAAAAATAGTGATAAAAAGGGCATCAGAATTAAAACTCAGCCCATCAAAATACACCATTTAGAGAATGAAAGAATGAACAGTCCGGATGACTGCCACAGCCTGAGTAACAGCAGCGGTGCCCAGCATCTACTAGCTTCCCACTCCTGCTGTTTAAAACACCGGATCAACTCCTACCTATCTTTTCTCTCACTTAGAATGATAGATGGACAGGTTGGGAAGGATGTTTCAGGCCCTGACCAATTCAAGAGCTTTCCTGTCTGTCAACAAAGCCTACACCTCTAGTAACATTTCTGTAAATACCAATCGGCCATGATTTTCTCAACCTTCTTTTTAATATTCAATTGGTAGCCAAGTTCCAGGTATAAAAGGCCGTAAGAATCACATTGTGAATGTGGCAATGAAACGGGCAGTTCTGAAACTGCCTGCATAATCCCTCCACTTGCTCAAGAAGCATCTTCTGTAATCTATAATAATAAAAGCATAATATGCTAATTAGACCAGACGTCCTTCTGGACGACCTTCCAGACGAAGCCGGGGCTGCGAGGGAAGCCCGGGTCCCGGGTGCCAGAGGGAAGCCGGTGCCAGCAGCTGGGGGAAGGAAGGCCTACTCTCGCACAAATTTCGTGCATCGGGCCTCTAGTATTTAATAATCTGACTACCAAGGTACTTCATGTCTGTATCATCTCACAAAGCACATTTACATGAAATTTTCCATACGCTCCACACCCCGCAGTTATTATGAACTTCATTTTCAGATGAGCACAGTAAAAGTCTGAGTATTTTTGTAACCCACCCTTTACCTGTCTAATAAGTAAATGTCTGGAGCTCCATCCCAGATCCTCAGACTCCAAATCCAGCATTCCCTACTTCCCTGTCAGACCTGGCCGGGAGGTGAGGCGCTGGCTCTGGGAAACTATGGTTTTGTTTCATGGGACTGAGCAGCACGTGGGCCTCCAACTATGAGCTGACCAGCCAGGTTTCGCTCACACTGAGGATCCTTCAATCACTGATTACCAGTGGAGGCGAAGTGAGCAAACTGCCCCCAAAAGGAATCTCATCAGGCCATTGCTCTGATGTGGGCCATGCTCAGAAATGAGCTTTCAGACGGTGAGGTCACCAAGTGCTCTGCAGCTTTTTGATTGGCTGATTGTTTCATGAGCCTCCTGATCCTTTCATTTGGAGATGCCAAAGCCATCGCTAACGCAACGAGACATAGTAGTAATGTGAGGAGCACATCTCCTGCCCTGGCCCTTATTTCTGTCCTGATTCATGCAGGGTGAGTGGTATGGGCTGCGCAGGGAAGAAAATGAAACCAGGAAGAAGGTGGCAAAGAGTGGGCAACGGAGTGCAGACTGCGGTGTGAAGAAGCATGAGAAACAAGAGAGCCGGAGAGATGGCAGGTAAAACAAAGTGAGATGGCAGGATTTCAGCGGTGGGGCAGGTCTGCATGACAGGGCTCATGGTGCATATTTCAGTTTTCCAAAGGCATTGCTGGCCCACTTACTTTCCATTAACAGGAAGTCTTTCATAACTTGATTACATGAAAGTATCATCATACATGTGTCACCAATAGGCCAATCAAGGCACTAACATTGTATCTGAGATACTTCTACTGGGAACAAGAAGAGCTTTCCCCCAAACTTCCCCTCGATAGCATCTCTCTCCCCTTCTCGAATCTTCCCATCCCCCTAAACAACAGCACACAACACACATGATGGATAAAATTAGAGTAAAACATGTTTATAGCCTCACAAATTACTCCAAGAACTGGCCAGACTTTGCATATGCACAATAAGATATGCAATCTACTTGTTTTGGGTTTGCTGCACCTAGCTATTACGGGAAATTACTGCTTCATTATCACAATTTCTGCAAGGTAGAATGAGGTGGAGTCAGTGAGCATTCTGAGTCATTTCCAAAAATGCTTTTAAGGGAAATTCTGCAAATAACGTTACTTCTTAAGGGAGAAACAATGTTAACAACCATTTCTTCTTTTCGAGTCACACCAAGTAACATATTACTCTGAATTAGAAATGAGCAAATCAGAATGTTTAAAGTATGTGTTAATAGCAGTTCTTGTGGATCATACACTAGATATTGAAAGTAGCAGTAAAGAAGGCTAAAGCAGACGTGTTTTCACTTAATAACTAGTTGATACTTAATCATGCCTAAAATTTGAAAGGCAGCATTTAGAATCTGTAAGATTTTCTTCAATCATATGTGATTCAGCCGCTGCTGTTCCATTGGTGGTGTAGAATGACTTTTTTTTTTTTAAGCCTTTATATTTTAAATACACTTTTAAAAATCTTAGAACAGTTTTAGGTTGTAGGGAGCTGTAGACTCCATTACAGAATAAAAAGAAGCAAAGATGAGGCAGGGACCAGTGCCTCCTGGGAAACAGTCGAGATTGTTTCCCAGGGGACGAGATTGCTTCCGAGGGGGAAGACAGTGCCTTGCGCCCAGTCCCACCGGAGCCTGGTGAGTGGATGCCCAGGAAGGGTTTGCCCGTGGTGCAAAGAAGACCAGGGATCCTGAGGGGGTGTTGCTGGTTCAGGTGGCAGTCATTTATGAACGCTGAGATCTGCCTAGTGACAGAGGCTATGTTTAAAATGTGAGCCAGGCACAGCACCCCGGACCTCAGCTATGTGTCCTTCCCAGTCTCTGCTGAGCCTGGTGATGGAGGTTAGCAATTCTCCTCTCTCCTGGCGCACACTCGAGGATCTGCCTGGCATGCAGGCCAGAATTCTCCTGGGCTTGGGCTCTGGCTCTCCATAAGTGCTCCTACATGGAAAATCCCCAGGCTGATCCAGGATGTCCCAGCAGGGCCCCATCCTGTCCTCCTTATCGCAGCTGCAGGCAGCCTGGCCACATTCCTCCTGCCTGAGTCACTGCTTGGGGCCACAGGCTGCCTTTCCTCCAGCTCGGCCCGGGCCACCGGGCCGGCCGGCTGAGGGACCAGCCACTGACCATGCCATCTTGTTGCTGTCCCTTTGCTTTTCAAAATTACTACAGATTTATTTGTATTGCCTACATGGAATGGCTAGTTACTATGCAAAGAAAAATTTCCAGATTTAAATTAGCCCCTTTCCTTTTCTGCATTCTTCTCAAGATCCAGCCTGTCCTATCCCAGCTGGGCCCACTCCTAATTAAACATTATTTGTATACTCCTTTTTACCTAGTTTTCCTTAACTATTACAACACCGTTTTGACACAAGTCAACTCGGTCCCTGCACTACTGTCCTCCAATCGGTACACTACTGACCTTCTTTTTCTTGCTTATTGATTATTTCCTTGACCACCTTACTAACCCTCCTATGGCAGGAGCTTCCATTTCTGCATCAATGGATGAATGAATGAATGAAAAATGAACAGGGTAGTGCCAAATGTCTAAATGCAGCAATTTTGAATTTGTTGAACTGACCAGAAATTTTGAGACCCATCAGGTGGATCTTATCTTCTATATATATAAAAGGCTAATATGCAAAGTGGCCCTGATCACCAGCCAGGCCTAGGGACCCTATCCATGCATGAATTTCGTGCACCAGGCCTCTAGTTCAGCGGTTGCCAAACGGTGGTCTGTGAGGTCCGAAAGGTTGGCGACCGCTGCTCTAGTTTATCTTAAATAACTGGCAAACCCTTGGAATAATGTCATGTGGCATTTCAAGTTGAAAATACCTACACTACATAATTTGGGGCTAAAATTCATACTAATTATGAGAATCCAGATAAGCAACAAGAATGCCAATGGTTTTATAAAATTTATGGAAGAAAACTTTTAAATTGAAAACATTCTCTTCACGGCCATTAACATTTTTATGACAGTGACACTGACACATATCCCTACTGCATAACTCAGGTCAGAAGGTATTTATTCTAAGCACAACCCTCTGACTTCTAAGTATTATTCTATAAACATTGAATATCCATTCTGTCAGGCAAGATGATTAGAAATTTCTAGTCATGTCCCCCTCAATAAAGGATATTCCCTAGCTTACTCATTTCTACTATCTCCCTGGCTTAGTCAACACATGTTTACCAAGCTGTCCCACTGCTCAGGCTCAGGCTCCCTGCCCTGAGCTCCCTCAGCCTGGTGACCATGCAAGGGACACATGGAGCCTGCAGACTATCAGGGCCCCATGGCAGCGCTGGGGGGAGTGCAGGGCAGGGAAGGGACAGAGAAGCTTTCTGGAGGAGGTAACTGCTAAGCTAAGTGCTGAGGGATAAGGGAACTCTCCAAGTGATAAGGGACAGGGAATAAATGAGCTGACCGCATAGTGGAAAATGAAATGTTGTGTTAGACACAGTCATTTGAAAGGAGATATTAGGCCAGAAATTTAAACGGGAATTAAGAAGCAGTCTTTCCTATCCAGGATGCAGCTGTGAGGATGGTAAAGCCAGGATGCAAAGTCTCAGTCCTTTCACGAGGATCTGCCCTTCAAGAAGTGATGAGACATGGGGAATGGGCACTCCAGAGAAGCCCAGGCACACCTTCCAGGCGCCTTTCTCCTTCCAACAGCCTCTGGACTGCTCAGCCCGTGACCTCTGGGCAGACTGCCCAACATCCCTCAGCTTCAGTTCCTTCATGGTTAAAATGGAAGCAATGATGCTCCCTATTGGGAGCTGTTTCTTTGGGCTCTTCTCCCAATGCAAATACTGCTAGGCAAAGCACTCAGTGCATTCATGCTGGTCTCAGAGGGTAAGAAGGCGGTATTTGTTCATGGTGAGGAGGTGGGTAGACAGAATGAGATTGGGCCCCTCCTTACAGAAGGGGCCTGCACAGCGAGAGGTGCAGGGTACCCTGGGGAGGGGGCGGAGGGAGTGAAAGGCAATGGTGCCTTCTTCTGGCTTTGCCAGTCCCCATTCACTCTGGTTTAAAAGAGGAACCAAACCTATGGTTTCTGGAGTGAGGGGAGGTAATAGAATCTTCAGAAATAGAAGGCACCTCACCATTCATTGCTCCTACCCTCCCTCTCCCGATTTAATCAAGACATTTTCTCTTCCTTTCCATTAGATTCAATGACTCACAAGGGAACAAAATAATAGTTTAAATAAACACCATATCTGGCAAAGCCATTGAGCATTTTTAGTCTAGCAATTGGTTTTCACTCAAATATTTATGAAGCATATAAGATGTGCAAGCCTCACTGCCAGGTGTGGAAATGTCAGGAAAGGTAGTTTAAAATAAATGTGTTCACCAATCATCTCCTTTAGAGAAAGTGTATTCGTCAGGGTTCTCCAGAGACATACAACCTGTGTTTTTCTAGTAAGGCCTTCTTCAATTGATTGGATGAGGCCCACTCACATCATGGCAATCTGCTTTATACCAAGTTTACTGGTTAAAATATTAATCTAATGTAAAAGAAAAAACCCAAACCGTCTCAGCAACATCTAGATTGGTATTTGACTCAAAATCTGGGTACTGTGGGCGAGCCAAGTTGCACATGGAGTCAACCACTGCAGAAGGCTCCATGGGAATATACGCTCGCATGCCAATTCCAGCGTTCTCACGTTACCGCCAGGCAGGGTCCCTGCGCTCCTTCCCACCCTCCTCAGGTAGCTCAGTGCCAACCTATCTTGCCAAAGGAAGCAAAGGCTGAAAGGAACCCTGTGTGTGGCAGGAAGGGCCTGGCTCACTGCCCTCCCTGCCTGCTTGGAGCTGTGCGGTTCATCCCTTGAACTTCAGGTTCCTCGGGTGTCAAATGGACATACTGCCATACCTACCTCACGGTCCTGTAAGTGAGCATCATGTGGAATAGACTGTGGAGCTTGGGGAGCAGTGCTTTCCATGCGTGATGTGCAGCCACTGCGCCATCAGGAGGCTGGCATGTCTGACCCGGTGGGACAGGGAGGGCCAGGGCATGGGCATTCTTCAGGGACTGGGGCAGCCCCAGAAGGAGCTTGGGCCTCCAGGACAAGCCTGAGCTCCGGAGGAAAGATTCCCACCCCAGAGCTCTAGGTTGAGTTTTCTGCCCTTTTAAAACTTTTATGTGCTCTTTCCAAAAATTTCAGATTTCAGAGTAAAGAGTATAAGTTCCCTTATTCATCACTCCTACCCCAATTTCACTCCTTTCTTACTTTTTGTTACTACAAAAAGGGGGTCTGCCTATGATTTTGTGATTTTTTTCTATTCACTTAGCAATGTTTTTTAATGTGTAAATCAGACTTTTTTTGTATAATGGGGGGTTATCCTACTCACTTAAATTAGAGAAAAAAAGATACACGAGGAAAACAAAGAACAAAAGGCTTCTACAAATAAAAGACGAACCTCACTGTAGGCCCTAAGGAATCAGCTTTCTGAGAGCGTGTCCAGGTGGTTCAGCTCCCCTTTTTCTGGCCCAGGCAGTGCCGCCTGCCGTGAGGACTTGTCCTTGCTCTCCCAGGCCCAGCGTGCATCTGGACGTCCCCACCTGCACAGTCCATTCCTAGAATGTTCTGTCTTGCCTCGCTCCTTGGCTCCTATAGCCATGATTGCCTCTGAAGCTAAGGCAAAAGCTATTGGCCCTCTGCCACTCCATAAGCAAAGAAATGGCAGCATCCAATTTCAGAGAAAAAAGGTAACAAGTGTCCACAAACACTGAGGACATTGTTTCTTTACAAAACCTTCCAGACAGGCAAGCAAGAAGTTTTAGGGGAATTGCACTAACGTGTACTTTCAAGACACCTCATTTTCAAGCTCTAATATTGTCTCTAAAGGGACTTTTCCTTTGAAAAGACCAGAAACTCTCATCTTTATCTCTAGTTAGCAGTTTCCTCCCCAGTTGTTATGAGGGGAGATATCAGTCACTGAGGCTTCAGGTCCCTGAAAAAAGCCCTTGCATTCTTCCACATTGCCAAACCCCAGGCTGTGCCCTTTTACATTCATACATTCATGCTGGAAAGATCCAAGGACCCGAGTAGCCCAGGCTGGTGGAGGTGACTCATCTTCCTGACCCTGAGTAGAGGATGGTGGTGTGTTAGGTGCATTCTGTGCTCTGGTCAGCAGTCAGCATCCTGTTGGCCAGGAAAACACTGCCTCTTCCCGGGAAAGGCTTTGTCTGCAGCTGGGACAGAAACACCAGTGGATAGAGGCCACTGAGTCATGGAAGAAAACCAGGCTGAACCCAGAGGTTCTGTGTTTGCGGTGGGAAGAAAGGTGCCCCATTTTCACACCCAACCCTGCCACCAAAACAGACAACTTGCCCCTTTTCTGTTTTTAAGGGTATTACAGGAAAACAACTTTCCCAGACATGATGAATACCAGGGAAGGCATGAAGCAATAATGACGTTTAAGAGGCCCAGTGGGGGCTTCTATTAGGTCCTCCTCTCCCTCTTATTCATTCATTCATCCGAGCCTTCTACACTCCACCCCATGACTCCTTTCTTCCCTTGGCCTTAGTCACAGATAACTTATTTATTTAGCTAGTTATTTACTCCTTCCCCTGCTCCATAAACACACCGAGCCAGCTTATAAAAATACACAGAATAAAAGGTGCAACAAATGACCAGGATAGGCAATGACAAGGGGAAGTAGATAGAGCCGGTCACGAGAGGAACACACAGAAATGGCAATCCTGTGATGTTGCTTCGTTACTATAAGTGTGCAGCAAATTTGGAGCCAAGAGTCCTAGGAGCCACAGAAAAGAGAAGAACTAAGAGGCAGAACGTGCACATCTACTGGTAAGTCAGGAAAAGATCCACCTTTCTAATGCCGAGACCAGATGGAGGCAAGTGATCATACTTCTTACTTGCTGGGCGTGTGGGCAAGGGACTGATTAAACGCTCTTCTGACATTTTCTCATTTGATCCTGGCCATCATGGGGGGCGGATACTATTATGATGTTCATTTACAGATAAGGAATCTGAGAATTTTAGAGCAAGTTAGTAATTTTCCCAAGACCACACAGAGTCAGTCAACTGTAGACAGGAGAGCCAAACGCAGGCTATCCGGTTCTATGTGCCAAACCAAGAAACGCACCCTGCGGAGCAGTGGGGGACCCCAGGGAGTATTTCTGCAACAGAAATTTTTATAGGGCTGAGTCTCCTTGCCTCTTTCAATGCAATTCCTTAATATAGGCATCCTATCTAATAAAGAGGGAATATGCTAATTGACCATCACTCCATCACAAAGATGGCTGCACCCACAGCTGAGGCCAAGTTCCCTTAAGGAGTCTTAATGAGCAATCACCAGGGACCTGAGGCTACACCCTCACCCACCCCCGTAGGGCTTGACAGGGGACCTCAGGCTGCCCCCCCAACCCAGCAGGGCTTGACAGGGGACCTCAGGCCTTGCCCCCTAACCCGGTGCCAGGCCAGGGGACCTCAGGCCATGACCCATGCCCCGGCACCAGGCTAGGGGACCTGAGGCCATGCTCCCCACCCGGTGGACCTTGCTGGGGGACCTCAAGGTGCGCTTCCCATCCTGGTGCTGAGCTAGGGGACCTCAGGCCGCACCCCCAACCCCAGCACCAGGCCAGGGGACCTGAGGCTGCATCCCCCTGCCTGGCAGGGCTTGACAGGGGACCTCAGGCTGTGCTCTCCACCCAGCAGGGCTTGACAGGGGACCTCAAGGTGCACCCCCAGTGCTGGATCGGGGGAACTCAGGCCGCACCCCCCGCCCAGCGGGGCTTGATGGGGAACCTGAGTCTGTGCCCCCCTGCCAGTGGGGCTTGACGGGGGCCTGAGGCTGCACCCTCTGCCCAGCGGGGCTTGACAAGGGTGGGACTGACCGGGTCTGGATCTAGCCCAATTGGGGGGGGGGGGGGCGGCCAGGTCTGGGTCTCACGTGATTTTGAGGTACATGTGGGTGGGCGGGGACTTGACTCTGGCTCCCCGCTTTTAATGTGCACAAATTTCATGCACTGGGCCACTAGTAAAAGTATAAGCAGTTGAAATTTAATTTGAAAGCATAAACAGTTGAAAGCAAGTCCTTGAACTAAAAGTTTGTTCATGTGCTAAGTTCTTTGGTGATCCAATTTCCTTCTTTGTGTAGATGTACAAACATTGCAATTTCTACCAGGAAGTAGATTGACAGGTATTTTCTCAAACCACAGTGCGTCATTCTAATGCAGTGGTTCTCAACCTTTCTAATGCCACGACCCTTTAATACAGTTCCTCATGTTGTGGTGACCCCCAACCATAAAATTATTTTCGTTGCTACTTCATAACTGTAATTTTGCTACTGTTATGAATCATAATGTAAATATCTGTGTTTTCCGATGGTCTTAGGCGACCCCTGTGAAAGGGGTCGCAATCCACAGGTTGAGAACCGCTGCTGTAGAGCCTAAGACCATCGGAAAACACAGATATTTACATTACGATTCATAACAGTAGCAAAATTACAGTTATGAAGCAGCAACGAAAATAATTTTATGGTTGGGGGTCACCACACATGAGAAACTGTATTAAAGGGTCGTGGCATTAGAAAGGTTGAGAACCACTGTATAATGCATCCCAAACCCACTCTAGTATCATTTTTTTATACCCCAGGTCCTGGAGCCCAGGAGAAACTCGAAGCTGATGTCTTTGGCCTCTCCACTGCTATGCCAACCTTACCCAGGAAATACAGCCAACAGAACACACAATGAAGACCTCTGTGAAGAACATCTAGAGGACAGCTTCACCTGCCCATGGGTCTTTTCTTCTATCCTAGTCTTTGTGAAATGCCTTAGGAACTGGGTATTCCCTCTATTTAAGACCTCATACCATTTAGGCAGCATTTCTCAAAGTTCAGCATCCACAAGCCGCTTCAAGCTAATGCAGACCACCAATTTTAGGTAAAAATTATCACAATTTTTAGTAATAAAAACATCATATGCTTTTAAAAAAACTTTTTATTATGAAGAAATTCAAACACATGCAAGTAGAATAGTATAATGAACCTCTATGTACTTTCAACAATTACTGACTCATGGCCAATCTGTTTCAACACTACTCCTATCCACTTCCTCTCTCTCATGTTATCCTGAAGCAAACCCAGATATCATATCATTCCATCCAAAAATATTTCAGTATGTGCTTCTAAAAGATATGAATCTTTTAACATTGCAAGACCACTGCCACAACTAAAACTATTCATAAGAGTTCCTAAGTATCATCAAAATATCAAACTGCCAATTGTCTCAAAAATGTTTTTGTTTGTTTTTTTGTTTGTTTGTTTGAATAAGAACCCAAATAGGGCCCACACATTCCTGTCAGAGCATTACTTTAAATAACAATAGTAATTTCATGCATTTGTAAGAGGACATTGTTTTCAATCTCTTCCCAAGGTATCTGTCCTATTTGTTCTGTCCTATTTGGTCAGGTTTCTTTACTCCACACACCATTAGTTTCTCTCCTTGCCCTTTATTTTTACTAAGCTAAGCGACTCTGGGTCACTGGAAACAGCATCAAGTGTCTGATGTCTCTTTCCAGTGGCTAGGGACTCAGAAATGAGAGATTTCTCAATGAAAACATATTTGGCCCAATTACAAAATATACTCAAAATCCAGGTGGATGCATGCTTTAACTTGGGAGGTGGGGGCAAAATGGGTCCCCCTCATCCACATGGACTGCTCCCTGCTCTGAAAACACTTGTCTGACATTACAGGTAGCTCTAAACTGTGCCCAATAACGCATTGCTCTCCTCCTCCAGCAAAGACAAGTATCGGATATTGGAAGAGCCCAGCTCCACTCAGAGCAGATTGGGCCTCAGTTTGGTCTTAAGAAAACAATCTGTGTCCATTGGTTATGCTTATATGCATGCGTGGGGGTGGCCGGCGAGGGGTCAATGGGGGAAAAGGGAGACATATGTAATACTATATGTAATACTTTAAAAAATAAAGAATTTTAAAAAAAAGAAAATCTCATTGTTCAGCTAATTGTTTTCTCTTTTACTAGTAAGAGGCTGAGTTTAGCCTTTGTATCCTATAGGCCAATGCCAGAATTAACAAGGTCTCTGAGGCAAACCACCAGTGGACATGCCATGACGGGCAAAGGTAAGTTCTCATCCAAAATTGTGGGAAGGCCCTCTGATGGCAGAGGGGAGGGTGGAGGAGTGGGGGTCAGACCATTAGAAAGAGCAGTTAGGAGGCACTAGAATGTCCAGGCAGAAAGTGATGTGCTAAGCCAGGGAGGAAGGGGCAGACAGAAGAGGAATGTAAGAAAAGAGCAAATCTGGGGACTGACTGAATGTGGCGGGTAAAGATGGAAGAGGGAGGAGTCTTTAGTGACATTCATGTTTCCCAGTCCAGTTCTGGGAGGCTGTGTGAAAATGCATTTTAACACACACACACACACACACACACACACACACACACACACACACACACAGAAACCCTTTCCAAATTGTCCATGGCCCCATGATGGAAACAGCCAGCTGATCTGTGAAGAAAATGTACCCCATGTGAAATACTCTGTAGTTACAGCAAGGGTTCTCAACACTGGCTGCAATCATCTGGGGAGTTTTAACGACAACTATGCCCAGGCCCCAGCTCAGGCGAGTTGAATCAGAATCCCTGGGTATTTTTCTATTTCCCTTCACCTTCCCCCAAGCACAGGTGATGCTAATGTGCAGCCAGGGCTGAGAACCATGGAGCAGGGCTATTGGCACAGAGCTGCAGGAGGAGTCATTGCTGGAACTGTTCACAGCTTGAATTTTTATTTGGCTCAGCTTGCCCCCCACTCCCCCCACCTACCCCCATTGCTTGGGGTGAGAGAAACGACTTGACCTTTGAAACTCAGCTCTCTGGGGAAATGAGGCTGGCAAGGGCAGCTTGGTGGGGAACAGGAAAGGAGGGAGCCAGGTGTCCAGCACACGTGCTTCCCCTCTGCCTACGTGCAGAGGCCGCGGTTCTCACTCTCCTGCGCGTCACAGTCAAGCTGGGATCATTGTTAAATGCAGGTGCCTGGGCCCACTCCGGCATTAGTCAGGTCCAGGGTGCGTGGCCCAGGAATCTGCACGTTAGTGGTTCCCAGGTGACTCTGTCAGAGGGTTCATGGCACAAGCCCTGAAGCTGAGAGGCCTGCAGGGGGGCCACAGTGGATGTGTGCAGGGCAGATTCCCCTCCCCCCAATCCTGGCCCCGGGCCCAGGAGACTGAATTGGCAGGTCTGATTCAGCCACCAGTGGTCAGTGTTAGAATAGTGTTAGTGTGGCTCTATCCAATTGGGGCAGGGGGGGGGGGGGAGGGGCGCTTCCAGGGGGAAAAAGTGCACCTGCCCCAAGTTTTCATTGTATAACAGAAGGTGGAAGCGAAGCAGGAAGGACCCTTGGCTTGCTTACTCTGTTTCACCAAAAGGGAAGCTGGGAGTTTTCCTAGCCTGACTGGGGGCCGGAAATGGGGAGCCGGAGGAGCCCAAGCAGCAGCCTCTGGCCTTTCAGGACTTCAGTTTCTGGTGAGTTTCAGTGTGAGGTCTATGGACCAGCATCAGCACCACTTGTGAGAATGCCAATTCCTGGGCCCCACACCTACTCCCTGGACCAGACTCTCGGGGAGTGGGGCCCTCAATCTGTGTTAGAACAAGGCCTCAGGTGGTTCTGATGCTGCCCAGGGTTGAGGACCCTGCACGGGAGGCTCAGATGCTTCATGCTCGTGGGCTTAGGGAAGGTCCCCACCTCTCATTCCCTTCCCGTGGGGACAGGGAGAAGTTGCACAGCATGCCTCCCCTCTCTCCACTAGTTACTGAGAAGGTGCTGAGTGACACACAGGCCACATGGGTCAGAGAAAAGGAAGCCAGGTTCCGGGCAGCTGCCACCTGCCCCGCTGGCTGCTCTCCCAGCTGACTCGGCTTTGTTTTTCTTTCCTCTAAGCCTGGAAGGGGTGCAGGAGGAGCTTTCCCTGCGCCCCTGCCTAACCCCCCAAAATTGAGGCAACGCTGGTCCAGACACCCCAGGGCCTGGTTCCACTGTCCTCCCTAGAGATATCAGAGCAGGACTCAGGCTCAGGGCACGTCTCCACACTCCCCTCCTCCCGGCCCCGTGCTTCCTTTTCTCATAGGATGGGCGAGCAAACACTGCTGCTCCGGGGCGGGCTTCAGTCAAAGGGGCTGCGTCCTGGACCAGGACAAAAGACCTTCTTTGAAGGGGAGTCACAGTTCTTACCCACACCTCAGGATGGGTTCTAGCCAGCCCGGGCTGCTACAACGAAACGCCAGGCTGGGTGGCTTAAGTAACAGGCATGTGTCTCTCTCAGTTGTTGGCTGGAGAGAGGCTGAGGCCCAGGGCGAGACGGGCCCAGAGGGACAGGCGAGCTACCCAGCCCTCCTCCCTGCTCCAGGCCCAATGCTGGACCTCCTCCCAACATTCTGATCAAACAGCAGCACTAATGTGCTCTAAACAGGGAGTCACTGGGATCCGGACTAATCCAGCCCTGTTGTCGGGGTTCACTATAGTCTTTAAATGTGTTACAAGAGAGTTCACGACATTGAAGCAAAAATTGGGGGGCATCCTTGGGTTACATTAAAAGCACAATTTCCTATTTTCTTGTCAAATAACTTTACTTGAGGCAACAAGTGAAATATAATTTAACTCAACAGGAAATATCACACTTGGAGGGAAAACATAGAAAAACACACACCTTAAAGCCAAACATTCTTTCCAAGGCCCAGCGCTGACATTTCCAGACTGACAGCAGAATGAGCGTTTCCATGAAACAGAACTGTGCGTCCAAGTCTGGCTTGGAAAGTTTTCCACTTCATCGCCACTTCTCAAGGCTCAGGGCACGATGCTTGTGGCCTTCCTCAGGGCCAGGTAGCCAGTGACAACATCGGAGGGCAGCCTCCGAATGTAGGAAAACTCTTCGATGGTGCTGAACCGCAGCTTGCTCTGCGGGTCAGTGTAGTTGGCCTGGGTGGGAAGCAGGCACAGAGAAGGGCAGAGAGTTGGTGGTGGTGAATATTTTAAGTTCAAGTTTAATTTTTTTTTTTCTATTTTACTGAAACTGAAATATATCTTCATCATGTCTTACTCTGTCGCCAAGAACACTAAATTGCGCACTTTGGCGAAGACGTGTTAATCTTCCCAGACTTAAGACTTCAGGGAATGAGTGGGAGGAAGAGGAATAACCACATCGGATTCTAGGACTCTTCTGGTTGGTGCCTCAAGGGCTACGAAACTGAATTCATGATGATCATCCTGCCTTCAATCTCCCACCTGCTTCAAACAAATGCTGCAGATCTGTTCCCAAGGCAGGGAACAACACCTCCATGCCCCTCCCTGCTGCCCTCCTCCTACTCCAGGGCATTCCTCTCCCGCTTCCTCACCCTCCCTGGGCTCCATGGCAGTGCTGGGCTGCCACCAACACCCACTCTTCCACCAGGAGGGACAGCCATCCTACAACTTGCAACTACGGCCAGACTCATCTTTGCAACTTGCAATTCTGATTGTATCCTTTACGAAACCTCTCAGTGGCTCCTCTCTGTTTTCGGGACAAAGGCCCCAGTCCTCAGCATGGCTCCTACATCCCTGACAGCTCTCCCTCAGCCACATGTCCTCACTCGCTGTCCCAACTTCCCAGGTTCCAAGTCTCTCCCTCCGGTGACGCTCCATTTTCCCTTTCCTTGGAAGGGGCCCCCACCTTGGCTCACTATGCTCAGTAATCACCCGTTCATCCTATAGGACTCAGCCCCCAAAGTCTTGTCATCAGGGAAGCCTTATCTGCCCCCGACAGGAGGTCAGGACCCCATCCTCACTCTCACCTCACCACATGTATCCCTTGTGGGATGCTTATCGCTGTTGCTTTTACGTATATTATCTGCATGAGCCTCTGATTAACGTCTAAGCTCTGAGGCTCCCTGAGGCAGGAACCCTGTGGTGTGCTTATCACTGAATCCTGGCTCCTAGGGCAATGCAGAGCACAGCAGGCCTTCAGTGTTTGTACAGCAAATGATGAATGAATGGACCACCAAATGGACGCTTAGGACCATCACAGAAAAGAGAACCTGTTTCCCACTGACATACCAACATTCTCTTTAGGTCTGTTTTCCCATGTGCAGAGTGGAATCTAACTCACCCACTATACATCTCAAGGCATAGGACTTCTATAGATTTTGAAACAGAAGACATAAGGGTGAATCATCTTGAACTCCTTTCAGAAAAATACGCGATACCATTAAAGTCTACAGGGCCAGCCTTGGGCAAACTACGGCCCGCGGGCCGGATCCGGCTGTTCTATCCGGTTCTCTTGCTCTCCCCTCCGCTCCTTTACTTTGAATTTATATTAGTTCACACAAACACTCCATCCATGCTTTTGTTCTGGCACTCCCGTCCAGTTTAAGAACCCATTGTGGCCCTCGAGTCAAAAAGTTTGCCCACCCCTGGTCTAGACGCATAACATCCAGTTACTCAAGTGTGGATGGTGTGCTCGTGTCGATCATCTCTGTGGGCCTGGATGCAGCAATGCTGCTTTAATCAGGGAGGGCGTGGAGGAGCAACAGGCTGCAGGGAACTGAGTCATAGGTTTCTCATGCGCTAAGTCTCCAATTCTGCCACTGGGATCTCCTTAGGTACTTAATGGCTTCCCGTCAGGAAAATGAGATTATTTCTAAAAAACTAAGGTTAATTAAAGCTCTATAAGAAACAAAGCTTGGATCCTTTGGCTTGATCTAGATACTGCCTTTCTGTAACACTTGGAAGTAATGTAATATAAGGCAGTAATATAAAGGAAGGCTTAAATAGAAAGGCAGCAACAAGTCCCTTCTGAGGCTTCTGGCCATGAGCAGTTAGATGAACTGACTGGCAGGGGAGGCTGCCTGCAGTTCCCAGCAGGGGTGCATCTGGCTTTGATCATCCGGCCTCCATACACGAACCAGCCCGCCCGGCCTGGCTCCATTCCTGTGGCCACCTCACTCCTACCACCAAACTGTGCTGAGCCGGCCCGCCCAAGTTCAGACCTCACTGCCAAGTAGGCTGCTGAATAACTAATGCAAAAATGCACAGATACTGTGGCACCAACAAAAAGTTCACCAATGAGAACTTGCACAGATGGCACCTGACCTAGAGCTCCGAACAGAGGGGTGGGTGCCAAGTACACAGCACAGCTGAACCAGTAAAGAACTGCACTCCTAGTCAGAACCTCCTCCGGATTCCATCCCGGGCGCCCGAATGAAACAAAGGCCATCTCCCCACCAGAGGGCAGGCAGCAAACAGATTTCAGGCCTCCCCCGCTGCGGGGTGACCGCAGTGCTCACTGCCCCCCATCTCTCCCAGAGCCTAGTGCTTTCCATAGCTGTGTAACAAGGGCTGGCTAAACACAGATGTGACCCTGCATGCCTCCCTGCCATGCCCACACACAGGGAAACAGTTGCTTGGCTGGCTGGGAAAAGGTGGGTCAGTATAAACATGAGCTGGGCTTATTTTTAAATTATGTAACTTTAATTTATACTAGTAACAGATGAACATATTTTCCCCTAAAAGGGAAAAGAAAAAGACAACATTTCAAATAAGACTAAAGTCCCCTTTCTACCATCCCAAGTCCTTGGCCTTCCCCTGAGGACACCACGGCTAGGTGGGTACTTTCCAGACCTGTGGCCATGTACCTCACACAAACATAAACACACCAGAGAAATCACTCACATTTCTTTCGTAAGCACGTGCTGATTTTTACTTAGGTGGTACTCTGCTGCCCACATTGCTTTCTGCCTTTCAGTAAACAATGTATCTTGGAAGTTCATCCTCGTTGTTACATACATATCAAGCTCACAGACTAGGATGAAAACACTCCCCTTTCTCCCACTGATTGACCTTTATGTTGTCTCCAATATTCTGCTAATCCATTTCCTCCCAAACATTTCTGCACGCAGCTCCTTGGGCACACTGTTTCTAAGGGAGCCGTCTGGAAGGCAATGCCGGATCACAGGCTTTTACTTCTCGGTCTCAGTAGGTAGTGCCAAACTGACATCTAAAGACTCCGTACCAGTGTAGGTTCCCACCTCAAACAACAATGTATGAGGATATTCACTTCTTCCCTACCTGATGAGTCTTTTCCTAATTATCAGTGAGCATGAATATCCACTTACTGGTCATGTGTATCTCCTCCTTGTAATTGTCTTTTAGCCAATTCTTCTATGGGTTGTCTTTCAATGATATGGTAGAGTTCTCTGTATATTCAGAATTTCTTGAATCTTACATGCATTGGGGCAAGAGGTGTTAGGTTTTATGTAACATGATAAGTCCTTTTCCAGTGGCACAAAGGGGCCTGGAACAATGATTCTCACAATGATTTTCATGCCTCCTAACGTGTGAAAACCATTGTACAGCAGATGAGCTGTCTGATAATGCTGAGGGTAAAGCTACATTTTCTAAGGGACCACCCTCCAAGTCTGGCCATGACCCATGGCTTCTATAAGCTCAGCACAAAATGTACAGGGAGAAATTTCCACTTGGGGCCATAACAGAATAACTGGTGCCAAGCTAGTTCTTCTGCCATAAACAACTATTAAAAAGGGTCAAGTATATGAGGCAACTATTTTCAGGCAGTAGATAAGAAACAACATAAGGCTACAACATTTCTCTCAAGGCGAATCAAGGTGAAGTCCCGTTAGGGGACCTTTAGGAGGAGATACATGCCATGAGTGGATACAAAAAGAACCCAGCACGCACACCCGCAGGCGCACGCACACACACACACACACACACACACACACACACACCCCACATGTACATTCAAGCAGGTGTGCTCCATTTTATAGCACTTTCTACTCTATCATTTTTTAGAATCATTGTATTTAAGTCCTTATGTTAAAAAGTTTATAATACACTGAGGAGTGTATGCTCTCTGGAGGAAAGCTAAAACATATGACTGATTCAGAGTAAAAATAATATTATTTTCAAAATTACAATAACAACTCAAATCCTTACCAATGTAAACTGTGCATCATTTAGTCAGTTTGTTATAGAAGTTGGAGCCATACATTTTCATAAAAATGTAAAGCATTTAAATGATTCGGATGAGTTTTTAAAAGTGCAGTAACCTATTAGTTCTACCGTCAGGAAGAAAAGCCCATTTTCCGAATTGAATAGTGATGAAAAAGGATGAAGGTGAGCTGAAAGTTCCACCCTTCGTCTACATTCTGAAAAGGAGACGAGGTTCCCTGAGGTTCCTGAGGGTCAGCGACTTGCCTAAGTCCCACTCATCCTACCACGGCTTTCAAACTGTTCCCAGAAGCACTTTGGGGGTCACTGTGGTGGGCAGTGGGGAGGACAGAGGACCAGACCCACACAGTGGGTAGGTGGGCTCCAGGGGATTCTGTAAAGGATTTCATTTGGAAAAGGGGTCTGGTGCTTAAAAATATGTTTGAAAACCACTATCTTTACCATAGTGCCTCTTTAGAGAAGTTTAAATATTTTTTTAAAGAGTACAATCCCTCAAAAATGCAGACTTTTTTTAAAACTTGAGTACGGTAAAAGTTTGTGGGTTGTTGTTGTTTTTTGTTTTTTTTCCATGTAGTTAACATGGTAATGTATGAAGCATCTTTCATATAAGTACAGGGAAGTGAAACTTGGATCTCCTTTTTGGAGCAATCCTCTCTCCAGACTGCACACATGATGCCCAGGTCACAGCCACTCTGAAATAAACATGTGAACACTCCCGCACAAACCCATTACCTATTCAAATTATATGGGCTCCAGGCAGGACCAGTGGTGGTCAATATTGAATACTGTATAAGTAGACAATACTGTGAAACCTTCCTTTCAATTCCATGTTATGAGGCATAGAGATGTAATTATACTCACAACAAGACCTGAAACATCAGAATACTTCTTAGCTGGTTTGAAGGATGGAGGAGCATCAATACTGAAGTCTGCAAAAAAAGAAAAAGAAGATAACTAAACTGACATTCAGCTCCCTTCTAGCCCAAGGGCTAGCTTTGCCCTGCCCCCAAGGACCATCCACTCTAGCAGAACTGCAGAGAAAGCTCATCTGCCCACAAGCCATTTTCACCGTCTTGGGCTACATGAGCTGAGGGTGATGAGGTGCCAGATGACCCACTGTTTGGGTCTCAGCATCCAGATATTGGAATGTCCACACCCAGACAACTGACTAGCTCACTTGTCATCCATCTGAGTCACACACCCCTCCCCCATGAAAGATGTGCAATGGGACAGGAGCTGGAGGAAACTTTTACCTGTACTTTCCAATGAAGCTGAACAGAATATAAAACAGCACTTTACATAGATTTGGAAATGCTGTAGCCTAAAGCATTTACTCTGAAAAACACTGGCTCAGAGAGTAAACAAAGCTTGCCTTTAAGCTGGTTGTTAGGACACCTACTAAATCTGGGGCAACCTTGTTCTTGCAAATAAATTTTAAGAGTAGACTTCTGAATAAGAAGTTTGTCAAACTTCTTATTGCTTTGTCAAACCAATATTATTATATCAGGACTTGTTTCTCCAGGTTGACATGCTAACAGTGACATTAAAAACCACACATCCATGACAACACAGAGTACAGATACAGTTATGAGGAAATGTACACATAATCTCCCTTTAGTGACACCACTACAAAATTCCTATGCTAAAAATTGTTTCCTCCATTTATGCAAACACAATAACGCAGGTTTGTTGTAAGAAAGTTCCCAGTCGAAACATTATACACTCAAAGAAGGTGCTAAACAGCTCACAGTTAGGATCATTCAGTTGCCACGGCAACGCCCTTTCAGAAGCGAGGATTTGTTTCAGGTTCTTCCAGGTTCTATTCTTCTTGCCAGCTACTGCGCCACCATGGCCGGAGTGCTGGGATCAGAAGCATGGATAAGGAGAAACAAAAATCAATGGAAAGTACCATTTCAGAATGTGACGTTTATGCTTATTCATAACTGTAATATACCCCTCATTCTGTCAGCAATCATTTGTACCCCTAAGCCTTTTTTAAAAAGTATTACACTGTGCCCTTTAATCTTCCTTATAAAAAACAATGCTTTTGGATTGTCAAAACCCATGAGTTAGTTGGTGATGAAATAGAAATAATAGGTTATGTTTTTTACATGCACACAGAAAATCACATCCTTTATTGGGTCTAACTTTATAGAATTCACTCAGGGATTTCCCATTATTTTAAAAATAAATTTACTACAAAGTTAGATTCAAACTCATGACCACATCTCTAATCTCCCTTCTGAGGACAAGTCTCTGCCTTGCAAATTACTGGTGATGCTGGAAAGCGCAAGTATGCCTCAAGCACATAGTTTGATGTGACCAGGAGGAGAAGGGCCCATGTTGCGTCAAGGCATGGCACGCCTTCCGGAAATTTTTCTTCTTTTTGTCCTATGAAGATGACAAAATAAAATGGAAAAGGAGAGCAAAATCTGTTGCAGGCTCTGGCAATACTGTATTTTAAAAACGAATGGGGGAAAAAACAACTTTTATGTATAAGCTGAACCAGTGTCATTAAGTCCCCTGAGAACGACAGGAGAAGTAGCCAGTTTCTACTTTACAATACAATAGCTCAGATTTGCTTAAAGGATGGGCCCTTCTTCTCCTGCCCTCACCCTTCCCACAAAGCCCAAGACAGGGAAGGTGGCAACCTGGAGAGAAGGGGCACCAGTGCCACCTGGGCTGCAGGCCCAGCAGGTCAGAATCCAAAGTATGGGTGTTTGGTTTTTAATTTATCAAATACCTGAGATGCTTACCACAAAGTTGGGATCCTTAAATGGCAAAGGTTTGGAAGTTTTTTCCATAGGTCCTGTGCTAAAGTCAGAGGGCACCATTTTATTCTCACTCATGGCTTCCATGCTGATACCCTTAAAACACAGTAAGAATAGTAGGTCAGTATCTTTTAGCTGAGTTCCCTACCTCAGCTCTCAACGAGACATAAGATGGCATCACAGGACATGCGGGGAAGACGGTGTGCCCAGAGGCCCAGAAGGTGGCCTGCAGGAGCAGAAGTCCTGCTAGACTGGCCACAGCACCTGCTGTGCAGGAGCCACAGGAGACCGGGAGAAGCCAGGACCCCAGCTGCCATGCTCTCTGGCCCTGCATGTGCCAAGCACAGGGATGGGTGTCCTGCCCGTGTCGGCTCATTTAACTCTGACAACCACTACAAGGTAGTGCTGTTATTCCCAGTATACAGAAAAAAGCAGGCTCTCCCTGACACACCACATGGACCCTACTCCTGCTGATCATGTCAAACTATGTCTTGAAATATTAAGACAAAAAAGGTCCAGCCCCTTTAAGGGTCTCATCAGCCAGATCCCAGGCTAGGGCTGGTATGCTTAAGGGGCACAACAGGGTGTGGGCATTCTGAGGAAGGAGAATAGAGGGAGAGGAGGCTAGTCGCTCAGCTGGCTGCGGCCAGAGGGCCCTGACAAGCAGGCTAATGTACTTTAAAACAAAAAACTTTTAAGCTAAGAATCACAAAGAAAACAACAAGACAAAGTAAGAAATAACTTCTGATTTGTAATGCAATTTCCAATCTTCCCAAATGGCAATAAATTGTTGTTTTTTTAAAATATATTTTATTGATATTTTACAGACAGGGAGAAGGATAGAGAGCTAGAAACATCGATGAGAGAGAAACATCGATCAGCTGCCTCTTGCACACCTCCCACTGGGGATGTGCCCGCAACCAAGGTACATGCCCTTGACCGGAATCGAACCCGGGACCCTTCAGTCCTCAGGCTGACGCTCTATCCACTGAGCCAAACCGGTTTCGGCAATAAATTGTTTTTTGATATATAATTTACAGAGAGCAAAATGCACAGATCTTTAGTTTCCTGGGTTTTGCCAAATGCTTACACTTGTGTAAGCCATGCCCCCATGGAGATAAGAGAGCATTTCCATCATCACAGGAAGTTCCCTCATGCCTCTTCCTAGTCAGTACCTTCCCCCCTCGAGGGCAACCTCTGTTCTGACTTTACATTACTTTTGCCTGTTCTGGAACTGCATGAGTGGAATCTGAAGTATGTACTGTTGTATTTGGCTTCCTTAGCTCAGCATAACGTTTCTGAGATTTATCCATGCTGCCGCATGGATTAGTTCATTTCACTGAATTTGTACACCACTCAGCAGAGTAGTACTAGTATTCTACTATATGGATGTACCACAATTTGTTTATTCATTTTCCTGTTGAAATAAAGCTGCTATGAAATATCTGTCCAAGCCTTTGTGAGGACGTGTGTTTTTACTTCTCTTGGGTAAATACCTAGAAGTGGAATGGTTGGGCTATAGGGTAAGTATATGTTTAACTTTGTAAGAAACTGCCAAATCATTTTCCTAAATGGTTGCACTCTTGCATTCTAGCAGTAGTGTAAGAGTTCTGATGTATAAATATATATTCCACCTCACCACCCCCACGACCCCTAGCACTTCCTGCAATGGCATCCATGTGGGAGGAAGGGGCATGGGGGAGACAGGACCACTCTCTCTGCTGCAACAGTTCTCTGAACAATCTCTTCTCAAACACCTGCCCGGACTCCTCTCCAGGGTCCCTCCCAGAGGCCAGTAAGCGCATGAAAGGCCAGTAATGCTCAACATTATTAGTGATTAGAAAAATGTAAATCAAAACCACAAGAGATATTATTTCCACCCACTTTGATGAATGTAATCAAAAACATAATGACGTGCTGGCGAGAATGCAGAGGAACTAGAATCTTTATACACTGCTTGTGAAAATATAAAAAGGTGCAATCGCTTTGATAACAGTTTGGCTCCCTGGTTTTAGAGGCCCACCTAACGGCGAATGAGCCAGGGACTTCATGGAACCTGAGGAGGAAGCTGTAGCTGGCATGCAGGTCACAGAGAGTGGCAGTCATCTGATCTTTGGAGAGGTGGTGGTCCGAGGGAAAAGGAGGGAGCTTGGTCCACTGGCTGCAGACACATGCGGTAAGCAGGTCACCCGCCAGTGTCAGAAGAAGGCAAGGAGCCATTCTCCTGAGGACTGTAACAATTCATTAAGGATGCACCACGAGACTCCCCGGTGAGCAAAGACGGATGGGCATGGGTTGTCAGGAGGCTGGGCCTACAGAGTGGCCTAAATTAAGTGAGAGAGAGAAAAAAATAACTCTAAGAACTATGCAGTGAATAGAAAACCATGGCAGCTAGGGACCACTTAGGAAAACAGGCGGAATATAAAAGAGGTTTCCTGGGGCCAGATACACTTTAAGTTTCAATTTTATTGCATTTTTTCATAAAGAAAATGACTACTTATATAATGTTGTTTCCAGCTGGGAGGATATACGCAAACAGAACTGCTACAGAGGCAAAGAGGAGATCCTAAAGGGAAATGAAGAACCAGGCCCCAAGCCTCCAATGGTGATTACAGAACCGTCCATAGAACAGGCCCAGCTCACAGTGCTGCCCTCAAGCCGTGACCTTAGCTTTATCTCCTTCTCCAGAACTGTTGAATGACTGCATTTTCCCTTTCTGTTCATGCCTCTTCCCTGATTCCTAGAAGTAAGGTCAAAGGCACAGCGAAGTCCTGGAAAGAATACAGGGATAGGCTGTTCCCAGGCCTGGAGAGACCCAGGAAAACACCAACAGGCAGGAATGCCTCGCTGAGACCAGGCAGGTAGTGCTATCCCAGGGGCCACTAGGAAAAGCAGGGACCTCAGCAAGTCCATGTGGGCTGGCAGGTCTGGGAGCTCTGCCAGGGGGGAGGATGCACTGTGGACAGGTGCATCTGCTGAGAGGAAGGGGAGGCGGTGGGAAAAGAGGGCTAGATGTTGGCGTCACCATTCTGAGTGGCACGCTTGAGAAGGGTCAAAAAAGGAATGAAGATGATGTCCTCAT
The DNA here is from genome assembly GCF_963455305.1 of Plecotus auritus. NCBI lineage: Eukaryota > Metazoa > Chordata > Mammalia > Chiroptera > Vespertilionidae > Plecotus > Plecotus auritus. The sequence goes on along the minus strand of NC_137782.1, from coordinate 21,121,954 downwards.
GCACTGATTTTCCAAACCGACCCCTCCTGCTCATTTGGCTACTCCTTCCCCTTCTGGTCCTGGTCAGCAGGCCAGCCCTCCACACGGAGTCAAGCAGAAGAAGGCGCAGAGAAAGGAAGCCATCCTGAGGTGCACTGAGCTCATCACTCCAGAGCTGCATCCTGCCTCCGCTTCCCTCTCTGACCAGGCTCCAAAAGAATACCACTCTGGCTCAGAACTCCACCTCTTTAGCTCCGCCCTCCACGTTACTGTGCCCTCATTCTTCCCTTCCCCTGGGCTTGGGCTTGGCTGAGACTCCTGTGTCAGTGACGGGATGAGAGTGAGACACCTTCAGTCAGGGGGAGGATCAAGTGTGTCAGGCAGGGATGCAATAAAATATAATTTAATATGATGTACAGTTTCCATATAAATAAACCACTATCACACTAAGAGACTTTACGAGATGAGCTGTCCCGCCCTGAGACATGAACCCTAAGAGGAAAGAAAGAACACGCAGCACTGAAAGAGCTGATGTAAGTCCCAGGGAAGAGAAACCTGGCCTGCTATCAAAGAAGAGCACATGCCGGCCCCCAACTGAGGCAAGTCAGTGAGGCCTCGGCTGTGCCCAACTGCAGAGCCCAAATAAATGGCTTCATCTCTCCAGACAGCATGACTGCATGACTGACTCAGACTTAAGGATAACTTGGGCACTCTGTCTGTGGCTACAAAAAGAGAAACAAATGTTCTTTGTCTTATCACTGAAAAAAAAAAAAAAAATCAAATGTTTACTTACATCTATCTAATAGTATTCTAGATTCAAAAGCTGACCCTAGTCTACAACTACAGGGTTACTTAAAACAAAAAAACTGAGATGCAAACTAAATATTCAGTAACATATACACTAATAAAAGGGAAATATGCAAATTGACTGTACCCCCCACAGTGCCCACCAGCCAATCAGGAGTATGCAAATTAACCCAACAAAGATGGAAGGTTAATTTGCATACGCAGGAGCAGCTGGGTGGGGCAGGATGCCTGCTATGAGGAGGAGGGCGGGGGACAGAGGGAGCTACAGGAGCAGTGCTCCAGCCAGAGCGAACAATGAAGGCTCCAGCCGGAGCAAAGGCCTGGGTCCTGGGTCCCGGGTGCCGGAGGAAAACCTGTGCCAGCAGTCAGGGGAAGGAAGGCCTATTCTTGCAGGAATCTTCGTACAACGGGCCTCTGGTCAATTAAATAAGAGCATTTAATTCCTTGAAAAGTCTATCAACATAGAGATAGGCTCATGAAATAATGCTAAGTGAAAAGCAGGATATACCAAATACAATGCTGAAAAACTATTTATACATAGAAAACAAATTATTATAGTTGCTAGGGAAGAAGACTGGGTGGCTTTTTATGTCCCTTTTAAAAAAACAGGGAGCAGGGGAGGAACTTCTAAAACTTAACATTATCATGATTTTTCTTAAAAGCTGGGGTAGAATGATTTTTTTTAAATGAATAAATCAAATCAGTCCAGCATTGTCTGGCTGCCTCCAATTACAGAGGAGTCTATCATCAGCAGCAGTCTACATTAACCTTCTAAAGAACGGCTGCTTCTCATTTAGATGTTCTGTTAACTGCTTAACCATCACAAATAAGCCTATTATGTAACACTCAGTATGTAGGTCAATTAGGTCTCTGTAGATTTTATCAACTTGAATAGGCATTTGGAAAGTCTAAAATATCGACCTCACAAAATTCCCCCCCAAAGCATTTCTCTGCACGTGGACTTGGTTATATCAGATATCTAGTTATATCTTCTAAGGTAGAGAATAAGAGTGATATCAAGAGAGGCAGCATGAAAAAAGAATGTGGACTCTAGACAGTCTTGGGTTCCAATCCTGACTCTACCACTTGGTAGCCATGTGACCTTGGGAAATTTATTTAACCTCTCTATCTATACCCCAGTCTTTTTATCTGTAGAATAACAATTCACAGGGGTTGTTTTGAGGATTAGATGAACTTAGAAAGTGCTTGGAACAGTGCCTAGTAAATATTAAATGCCTAATAAACATTAATTATTACTTATCAAGATTTCTTTCACTTTAGCACAGTGTGCTCCATGGACATACTGGGAGAAAATACTTGCACTGCATATATCTGGCAAAGGACTCCAATCGTATATAAAGAACTCCTGAGTATTAATAATTTTTTAAAAACCCATTTAGAAACAATTGATATTGGAATGGTCGATAAGCAAATGAAAAAGTGACTGATATAATTAGTAATCGGTAATGAGAGAAACAAAAAAATGAGATAGTACTACACAGCCATCAGAATGGCTAAAAGGAAAGGTGGAGGATGTAGAGCAACTGCAACAGTCATACTTTGCTGCTGAGAATGCACAACAGCGCAACCACTTAGGGAAATACTGTTTAACAATTTCTAACTGAGTTAAATATACGTCTACCTTATGACCCGGTGATTCACTTCTACCCATTTACCCAAGAGAAATGAAAGTCTATATCTACTTGTATAGGAATGCTCAGAGGAGCTTAAAAAGGGTAAACAACTCAAACGTCCATCAGTTGTGATATGTTTACACAATGTACCAGGTATATGGATACAGGTAAAATAACATGAATAACTCAAAAACACTGTTTCACAGAGAAACCCAGACACAAAAGAGTATGTTCTGAATAATTCCATTTATATTCTGTTCAAAAACGCAAAGTCAACCTATGGTGAGAGAGGTCAGAATAGTGGTTATCCCTGGCAGGGAGGGAAGACTGTAATAATGCCTTGAAAGGGAATTTTCTCGGGCTCTTAATATTATTCTCGATCTTCATCTGGGTGGTGGCCACATATGCAAAAAGTCATTCATCTGTACTCAAGATGTGTGCACTTTACTGTATGAAAAATCACACCTTAATATATTTTTTAAAGGGAAGCACTATTAACTATCAAATGGGAGAAACGACAGGCAGTTAACATCTCGAGAGCATCCTTCTGGGTGAAGGATGCCACACCATGTGCTGGAGAGGGCCAGTAACACACTCCTTCGCTGCTCTCTTATTGCTTTAGAATTAGATCAAATGCAGGAACCAGGACACTCTTCTAAGCAAGCCACTCCTCTGCTGAGTTCTCTGCTGGGATTCTGGAGCCTGGATCGAAGTGCTGCGGTTATCAGGCGCCGTGCTCTGGGCTTTCCGACCACGATTCTCACTAAATCCTTCTGACAACCCCGTGCGGTAAAACCAAACACACTTTGGGACGGGAAGCTGGGGATCAAAAAGCTCTTTTCTGAGGATGAGGGAAACCACCAGTATCAATACATCTTGGTATTCCTCCACGTAGGACTTAGGGGTGCTCTGCTCCTCACAAACATTCGGTAAATGTTTGTCAATGGACGAAGGTTTACCCACTTCCCACATGTCCAAACTAAGGGAAGAAAATGTTGCATCTGTACCAGGAAACAAACCTGCCAAAGAGCTGACGCCACCAGAACTGGCGCATGCGCCCTGATTCGCTCTGCCTGGCTAATACGCCCTCACTCCGCTTCACACAGCCCCGCGCAAGCGCTCTCACTTCGCCCCGCCCCGCTCCGCTCGGCCACCGCGCATGCGCCGGCTAGTCGACGTGCAACGTACCTGTGCAAAGCCAGAGGCGGACACTTTTTTCTTCTTACCCGCGCCATATCCCCCGCTGCTGCTGCCGTTGTGGGAAGGACTGGCTGGCCTCTTCTTGCTGTTCCGGGATATCCCTGGAGCGGCCGTGGTGGCTACAATTGGAATTTGAGCCGCCATTCCTATCCTGAGTCTTCTTCCCCCCCACCCCCCCTTGCTTTCTCAGCAAAGGTCCTCGGACTTCCGTCTCGAGGTTACTTCCGTCTTAGTGTGGAAAACCCGGCCTGGACTCGCAGAACATCCGCTGACTTCTCTCTACAGAATCCAAAAGGCGGAGTTCGGTGCAGCCAATTCCGTCGGGACCGGAAGGTGTCTGCGGACGGCGTCCTGCTACTCCTAAAAAGGGCACGTGCTTGCAAATCCCTAGCTATTAGGGAATAGAACATCTCGCCATCTTAATTTTTAAAAAACAAGGTTTTAAAAATAACCCTGTTGACTTTTCTAATGTGAAGTCAGAAGATGGACCACTTTTGCCCCAGGGGCGTGGCTCAGTGATTGAGCGTGGACCTTAGAACCAGGAGATCACAGTGCATTCCCAGTCAGGGCACATGCCTGGGTTGCAGGCTCAATCCCCAGTGTGGGGCGTGCAATTATTCTCTCATCATTGATGTTTCTATTGCTCTCTCTATAAATCTATAATATATATATATATATATATATTTTTTTTTTAATATATTCCATTGATTTTCTACAGAGAGGAAGGGAGAGGGATAGAGAGTTAGAAACATCGATCAGCTGCCTCCTGCACACCCCCCACTGGGGATGTGCCCGCAACCAAGGTACATGCCCTTGACCAGAATCGAACCCGGGACCCCTGAGTCCGCAGGCCGACGCTCCATCCACTGAGCCAAACCGGTTAGGGCTAAAATATATATATATATATTAAAAATAGATGGATCACTTTTGATGTATGTAACAGTGAAAGTAGGGTCATTCTGGGTGGATTAGACAGCTACTAGCCTTCCCATTGATCACTGCCTTCTCGCAGGGAAGAAATTTGTGTCAGTAGAGCCCAAATGGACTTGAAGGGTAGGCTGATTCTTAACCTCTTAGGGGTCACAGACCTCTTTGAGCATGTAAGCTAGGCTACCCTCCCTCTCCCACCCCCCACCAAATGTATACAGGCATAGACAAAATATTACATACGGTTTCAGGGAGTTCACAGATTTGCTAAAACCTGTTTATGAATTTCAGTGGAACATACCCTCCCACTTGTTATTGATGACTTAAACTGTGTGGTTTATAATTGGTTGGTTAATGTCTTTTGACTTCTGGTAGAATGTAAGCTCTGTGAAGGCAAGACCAGTTATGTTTCATTCATTTATCTTTCCCAGCTCACAGTACCTTGCAAGTCATCAGTACATTATAAATATTTCTAACGAAATAGTTAATAAATGAACGAACCTTCTGCAGTAATTAGTTGAAGCTACTGTGTTCTAATACAGGAAAGTGGCATATACGAATCTAGATATTTGATAGAAATGGGCTGCAGAATGACTTAGATGTGTGAGAGAGAGAGAGAGAACAGTTAGGAAAACTAACAATAAAGTTACTGACATATTTTCTCTCCATGCCCAGTCTCCACCCCTATCCTCACCCAGATCTAGGCTTCCTTATTCCTTATCTCAGTGGCTGCACCAACCAGCAGCCAGTCATCTAAGCCAGAATCTAGGTGTTGACCCTGGCTTCCTGGGCCCACCCTCTCTAATAACCCACCCTTATCCCATTCCAGACAGCCAACCTTTCAGCTCACTCCTTCACAACTCCTGCCCCAGTGAACCCATCTCCTCTCACCTGGATCCCTGCAATAGCCTCCTGATGGAAGTTTGGATCTCCATCTTTTCCTAATTCTCCCCAGCCCTAGGCCATCCTTCACACAGTCTGCCAAAATGGGCTAAATCATAAATCTAATCATACCACTTATATTCATCAGAGCCCTTTCACCTTGGCATATAAGGTCCTTAATAACTGGGCTCTGCCCACTTCTCTTCCTTCATTCCCAACACTTCATTTCCTCTGCTCCAGCCAGGGACTAACTATTTCTGAGAGTACACATTGTTCTCTTAACTCATCATATTTTTGTTTCCATTATTTCCTCTCCTAGGATTGCTTAGCTCCTTTGCAGCAATTTAGATGCTGCTTCCAATGAAAAGCTTTGGGCATATGATGTATCCTCCTTCCCCTCCTTTCCTATTCCCACCCTGCGTAGGGCTCTGAGGGCACTGAGTATACAGGGTGCTCTGTTGAGCATCTTCCTATAATCCCTTAATAAATGTTTATTGAGTTCAAACACCAGTTCCATACTTTTAAGGAATCAAACACCATCTGGATTCCCATTGCTAAATTCAGTCCTGGTCCTTTCTGATCCCTTTCTTCCAGGAATCCTTCCCTTGGGATCTGGACCACCATCCTTTTCCCTAACCAGTTGTCCTCTCTGTGATAGTCTTCTTCTTCTACCAAAGGGTTTCTTATCATACTACAGGTTAATATAGGTTATGTAGTCACAGTCCCCCAGCAGATACACATTCTTACAGTTTCCCAGGTGATTCTGCTGATCAGCCAGGTTTGGAACTTGGCTCTTCCTGTTCAATCCTTGCACATTTAGAGTCCCCTGGTGCTTGATCAAAGGCCCTCTGTCCATTCCAATCCATACTCTTTCCAATCATTTCACCAACTCATGGACCTCAGGGACCATCTAAATGCAGACCACTTTCGGATTTGCTTCTCTTATCTGGGTCTTTCTCCAGAGATGCATATCCAGATGTAAATTCCCCCCACCCAGATATAAACTCACGTTTACAGGTATCTCACACAGCCTGGCAAAAACAGAATTCTTCATCCTCCTTGCTTCTCTAAAACATGTTCCTCCTTCAGTGTTTCCTATCTCTGTAAATGTCACTATTATCTACCAGTTATTCAAACCAAAACCCTGGGAATCATCCTTGACTCCTCCCCTTCATCCACCTGCATGTCATAACCCTATTCCAGCCACTATCATCTCTCTCTTGGACACTCATATCATCTTATTTGTCTCCACATTTCTCCCTTTGGTCCCTCCAAACCAGTCACCATGTGCAATCCCACATGATGCAAATGTGCATATTCAGATCATGCCCTCTACTTGAAACCCCTCAGTGGCTTCCTGTGATCCTAGACTGAAGTCCAATGTCCATAACATGGTTTCAAAGGCTTTCAGGGACCTGTCCATCTCTCTAACCTTGCCTCTCGCCCAGCTCTTGTATTGCAGTTCAGTTTTCACTTTTATCACTTCCACCAACCAGCTGTGCTCCCTCTTTCCTCAGGGCCTTGACACAGGGCTCCTCCTGTGTGAAAACTGCTTTTCTCCCAATGCCACCCATTCTGGTCTCATTTACTTCCACTCACCCTTCCTAGCCTTGGCTAACATGCTATTTTTCAGCCTTCACTATCCCTCTGATTTTGTTAAAACCCCTTGTTCCCTGTTCCCATTAGTCTCAGTCTCACAGTACCTACTGATTGCCTGTTATATGTCACACCCTGGGGATGGAGACAAGGATAAACAAAACAGAACACTCCCTGCTCTCGGAGAGCCCCCAGTATAGCAGGGGGTGAGAGAAATTATATTTTTCTTCCCAGCTGAACATAAACTCCTTGTGGGCAGTTGCCAGAGTCATCAAGGACTGAGTGGAGGAGCACCAACAGATGATAGCAGCAAGGAGAGAGAAATGCAGGACATCCACTCAAGGGAGCAAAAGCTTTGGGCTTGGTAGAAACCTGTTCCACATCCACCGTGGCAGCACCAGTCACTGCTCAGTCTTGGCACATGCAAAGGCTGCATGTGTAACTCACATGTTTCCATGTCTATTGGTGAAGATAAATTAATGCTGAAGATCCATATTCTGCTGACTTATGTGTTGAGGCGGGACCTAAGCCTTCCCTGAGTCCCCTCCCCAGTTATTCCTGAGAACTTGTCTCAGGCATGTTGTACTTCCTCTCTGGCCTCCACGGTGGTGCCTGCTGCTCCTGTGTCCCTCACCTATGCCACACTTCCTTTGGCAAACGCTGCTGATGCCCTCACTGGGGCTTGCCAATTAAGCAGCCTCAGCCAGTCTTGATCCCAGTTAAGATTTAATGATAAGGAAAGAATAATATGCTTGTTAAGTTACCCTGTATCATCTGAGGCATAAAGCACCTATTTTATTGTCTCTCAAAAATCTCAGGAAACACTGTGGATATCTGGGATCATGCTGCTACTGGGTGGAAGACAAACTCCCTGTCATCTCTTGATAACTTGCCTAAAGTATGATAGTAATTGCTCACTATACAATCAGTTGGTATAGAACTCGTGGATGATATGAAGAAACCTAGAAGCTGCAATAAAGACCCTCAAAATTCCCCACTCACAGCCACTGCAAGAGGCAGCAGGTGTGCATGCTTTGAACTAGGGAGACATGTGGCCCCAAACAAACCCACTGCAGTGAGAAGCTGATGGAGCCCCTAGGACAGTGGTCGGCAAACTCATTAGTCAACAGAGCCAATACCAGGCCGTGGTATTTTGTGGAAGAGCCACACTCAAGGGGCCAAAGAGCTGCATGCGGCTCGCGAGCCGCAGTTTGCCAACCACGGCCCTAGGAGATCATTGCATCCTCTCCAGAGTATGAGAGCAGCACTTGCCCTGGGGGGTGTAACCCCTCCTTGTTCTTTAGATATCATCTCTCAGGAACCTTCTCTGGTCTCTGTTCCCACAGACAGCCCAGTGAAATGTCCCTACAAGCATATGCTCACAGCAGCCTGCTTCTTCCATCCCAGACCTTCCTATACCACGTGGTAAGTACCTGTGGATCGTAGGCTCATTTGGGCAGAGACAGTTTCTTTGTCACAGTTTTGGGGGTATTTCAAGCACTCATTGATGAACTGCTGAGTGCCTCATTATTTAAACAATCCTTGTCTGGAAGGAGAGAGCTTGGGCCAGTGGGGGCTGGCCTGGGCCCTAATATTTGCAGGGCCCAGGCCAAAAATACTAATGTGTCTTAATATTTAAAAGTAAAATCAAGCTATTAGACTGTAAAATAAAATAGGTTCTACCTTTCTATCTTGGCAAACATACCCCCATAATGCAGAAGGCCAGAGTTGGATTAAGAATTCCCAGAATCCCTGGAGTTCTGCTCCAGATGTGGTAGCATGGGAGAGCCATTCCAGTGCCTGGCCACCCTCTCGTTCACCCCTTGCTCCACTGGACATTATGAAGTGACATGTTTGTACATGTGTGCGCATCCCAACCCAAACATCCAACTTCATCCATCTTCTACCCAACCTCACAAACAGCCTCCTCTTTACCACACCTTGGGCCTAGGGGTGTACACATCAAACCCAGAGACAAGGCCCACAGAGACTCTGGAAGCAGGCACAGAGCTATTTGGGCAGGAGATTCTGGAGTCCCCAGTACCCAGAGGAAGTTCTAGAAGGAGGGGTTGGGGCACCGGATGGTTGTGTGTCCTGGTCTCCACAGACCCCTTGCTTGGTACAGAAGGGCATGACAGAAGAGGGCCCTTTTGTGCAGGCGAGGGACCCGCCTGTTACTGGGGTCAAGTCCTGAGAAGGCATCCGATGAAGAGCATGAGTTGAGGGGCAGGGAGATCCTGCTTCCCTTGAAGCTGGGGTGGGACAGGAAAAGGTGGGCCCAGGTGGAGGCCCATTTTTTGATGAGGTGGCAGGAGGTTTATGTGAGCCCGGCTTTCTAAGTAAAGGTAGAGGGAGGATCACCTGCTAGGTGGAGGAAAGGGGGCAGAGGCTTGGGAAGGGTCATAGGTAAGCTTGGAAAAGCCAACGTTTAAGAGAGGGGTAAGAAGGAACCTGTGAGAAACGTACTGGCAGTGCTGATGGCCTGGCATGGCTGCCTGTGTACACTTGGGTGGGTTGGGCATAGCTCAATCCAGGAAGCAGTGTTGACATCAGCTACAGCATGATGGTAGCCCCTCGTGTTGGCATTGAGCCTCTTTCACACCCACACCTGGGGCCAGGCTCATGCAGTCTTCTCTCTGAATTTTGACCTCAACAGTTACTATTGCTTTGCAAAGTCTGAGTGAGAGAAACTAGTGTTAAGGACCCTCTTGCTTACTGGAATCACTTCTTAAACCCATGCCTGTTATGTAAACACTAAATCAGCATTACCAATATGGCCCCAAAATGCTGACAAAGGTCTTTCCAAATAATGGGGTCCTTACCTTTCACTCTGAGAGCCAAGATTTTGCTCCCAGGATGGTATTTTCCTAATCCTTGCTACCCACCTGGGGAACCCTCCTCCTAGCACTCTTTCCCTCCTCTCTTACCAGAGGCCCCACCCATTACTTAAAATGAATGACCATTTTAATACTTACTCATTGTGCATATCATAAAGAAAGGAAACAAGAATAATTACTATAATTCTCCGTTCTCTGAGATGCCCGCCCTATTTTGCTCTCCCCAAACCTCAAATTTGCTAATCCCCAGGCTGGGACAACACCTGCCTTCTTCAATGACCAGCCTGCTTCCATTTTTCCTCCTGGGTCGTGGCTCCTAACTCCGCTGCTATGTTGTTGATTTGCCTTTGATTCTATTCACACATGACATTTCGTTTCCATCAGCCGTGCTTGTCCTTTGAGATGGTACTGGAGAAAGTCAGTCCAAAAGCTTCGGGGTCAGTTTTGTTGTGGAATAAAACAGGGGTGATATGGAGGCTTGCTTTCTAAGCTCACAAAGAAATCCTCAAAAGACTGAGAAGCTGAGGCCTCCTCTAGAGCGCCCTTCACTCACATCCTCACAAGACCTTGCTGGTCCTGTCCAGAGGCAGCTGAACCAACCAGTCCAGCTCCCAGAGTGTGCCCATCCCTGGGGACAGGGGTGGGGCAGAGGGAGGGTGACCCATTTTGAGCAAAGGGATAGTGTCAGCCACCTTCTTTCTTTCTTTTTTTTTTTAAAATGTATTTTATTGATTTTTTTACAGACAGGAATAGAGAGTTAGAAACATCGATGAGAAAGAAACATCGATCAGCTGCCTCCTGCACACCTCCTACTGGGGATGTGCCTGCAACCAAGGTACATGCCCTTGACCGGAATCAAACCTGGGACCTTTCAGTCCGCAGGCTGACGCTCTATCCACTGAGCCAAACCGGTTTCGGCAACCTTCTTTCCTGGTAGGACACCAGAGAGGCCCAGAGGCCTGTGGGACACAAAAGCCCCACCCTCTGCCTTGTCCAAGGAAACCCAGCTTGGTGATGAGGCTCTGCCTGCCAATGTTTGGAAAGGCAAGAAGTGAAATGTGTGATTTTGGTCACAAAAGTTTTAGAAAAGTATTCATTATCTATGAAGTCTCAAACGCCTTACCATGCCCTGTGACTGACCTCTTTATCTGTCCTTTTTAACTCTCACTGGGGCACTTGAATGTTGAGTGGTTTCTGACCAAGTCTAGCTGCCCGGTTTCCATCCACTTCTCTCAGGGCTCTTGGGGGGCTGTGCCTCAGCCTGGCCTGGTGCTTGCCAGAGCTCCTCTGAGCCCAGCCCCTGGATCTGTGTGCAGAGTGGCTTCTGGCCTCTCACCTTAGCTTGTGTTCACTTTCGCAACTTTGACCTCGTGGTGGAGCTCTTTCTGAAGTGACCTATTTGGTTCTCCACCTGCCTTCAGCAAGGAGGTTCTCATGAGTTATAGCCTTGTCTATGGCATTTTTCCTACACTAAATGGCCCTGGACCAATAGGTAGTTTGAGTTATTGCCTTCTGATTTTCATTTTGTCATTAAAGAGTTGGCTTTAGGTATCTCTCCCTTATAAGTACTGAGCAGGTGTTCTGTTTTTAATATGCTGTAGACAAAAGTGACAGATCTCCAAAGATATTAGCAGTATAGCTAAAACCATCACAGTTGCCCATGAGTGAGGCCCTGGGGGAACAGGGTGGGTGTCCAGGGGTCAGGACATGTGTTTGGGCTTTGGGAGATTTCGTTGGGTGATCAAGGACTTTTTTTAAACTCTTATTAGTCTCAGTTTTTTTGGGTGTGTTTTTTTTTTTTACAGAGAGGAAGGGAGAGGGATAGAGTTAGAAACATCAATGAGAGAGAAACATCAATCAGCTGCCTCCTGCACACCCTCTACTGGGGATGTGCCCTCAACCACAGTACATGCCCTTGACCGGAATCGAACCTGGGACCCTTCAGTCTATAGGCCAATGCTCTATCCACTGAGCCAAACTGGTTAGGGCTAGCCTCAGTTTTTTAATCTCTAAAATGAATTATCCAAACAGACTGAGGGAAAGGGCATTGGGGGGCTGGGTGGAAAAGGTGAAGGGATAAAGCAAAAAAAAAAAAAAAAAAACAGACACAGACAACAGTATGGTGATTACCAGAGGAGAAGGACAGTGGGGGAGATAGAAGAGGGTAAAGGGGGATAAAGAGTGACAGAAGACTCTCCAGCACAGAAGTTCTCCCAGACACAGCTGATCCTCACAGCCAGTTGCCCTGGAGGTCAATTCCTCCCAGTGATACCAACAACAATCAAGGCTTAACTACAACAAGACTGTGCATACAGCCCACAAAGGAGTGCACCAAGAGTGTCCACCTCAGGTAACTGGGGAGGCTGAGCCACTGGGCCCTATAGGACACCTAGCACACAAAGCCACTCCATCAACTCAGGGAAGCAGCCAAAATGCGGAGACAAAGAAATAGATCACAAATGAAAGAAATGGAGGAAAACAAACTATGGGGTATAGAGTTCAAAACCACTGTTATAAGGTTTTTCAAGAATTTTCTAGAAACCACTGATAAATTTAGTGAGACCCTTGAGGATATGAAAAAGGACCAACTAGAAATTAAGCATACACTGACTGAAATAAAAAATAATATACAGAGATCCAACAGCAGACTAGAGGATCGCAAGAATCAAGTCAAAGATTTGAAATACAAAGAAGCAAAAAACACCCAGCCGGAAAAGCAAAAAGAAAAAAGAATCCAAAAATATGAAGATAGTGTAAGGAGCCTCTGGGACAACTTCAAGCGTACCAACATCCAAATTATGGGGGTGCCAGAAGAAGAGAGAGAGCAAGATAATGAAAACCTATTTGAAGAAATAATGACCAAAAACTTCCTCCACCTGGTGAAAGAAATAGACTTACAAGTCCAGAAAGTGCAGAGAACCCCAAACAAAAGGAATCCAAAGAGGACCACACCAAGACACATCATAATTAAAATGCCAAGAGCAAAAGACAAAGAGAGAATATTAAAAGCAGCAAGAGAAAAACAGTTATCTACAAGGGAGTACCCATACGATTGTCAGCTGATTTCTCAACAGAAACTATGCAGGCCAGAAGGGAGTGGCAAGAAATATTCAAAGTGATGAATAGCAAGAACCTACAACCAAGATTACTTTACCCAGCAAAGCTATCATTCAGAATTGAAGGTCAGATAAAGAGCTTCACAGATAAGAAAAAGCTAAAGGAGTTCATCACCGCCAAGCCTGTATTATATGAAATGCTGAAAGGTATTCTTTAAGAAGAGAAAGTAGAAGAAAAAGGTAAAGATAAAAATTATGAACAACAAATACATATCTATCAATAAGTGAATCTAAAAATCAAGTGAATAAAAAATCTGATGAACAGAATAATCTGGTGAATATAATAGAATCAGGGGCATAGAAAGGGAGTGGACTGACAATTCTCAGGGGGGAAAGGAGTGTGGGGAGGTGCGGGAAGAGACTGGACAAAAATCATACACCTATGGATGAGGACAGTGGGGGGGGGGGTAAGGTTAGGGGGTGGGGTGGAAACCGGGTAGAGGGGAGCTATGGGGGGAAAAAAGAGGAAAACTGTAATAATCTGAACAATAAAGATTCAATAAAAAAAAGAAAAAAAGAGTGACAGAAGAAGACTTGACTTTGAGCAGTGAACACACAATACAATATATAGATGATGTATTATAGAATTGTACACTTGAAACCCAATAAATTCAATAAAAATTAAAAAAAAAAACAAATAAAAACCTTCTCTGGCCTCCTATCTGACTCAGAATGGACATCAAAGCCCTTACAATGGCAACAAAGCCTCATCAGGGCCAGTTTCTTTTCTGATCTTTGTCTTCGGTTCACAGCCCTTGAATTTGATGCCATCTTCTGTGCATATGTGAATCTGTGCACTCTTCCGGGGAGAGCCCACGTGGCTGTCACCAGATTCTCAAAGGACTCAAAATCTCCCCAAAGCTTAAGAATCCCTGCTTGGAGGAAGCCTCACACTTGAAAATGCAATTTTAAGAAGGGACTTGATTATATTATAAAATAATATGGAGAGGATTCTTTATTTGACTAAAGGAATCACTTAAAATGTCCGACAATACAGTGAAGTGGAAAAAATTAAGTACATGCACTGATTTTTGTAGACTCTATGACCCAAGTGTATCAGTTTTAAGGGGATTCATAGTAAATCCCATCATAATAAAACCTATGTGTAACAAAAAGAAAAAAGTAAAATAAAAGAGTTAACTATCTTGTTTACAGGAGTTTTCAGAGATTTTTTTAAAAACAAATGTTTTTTTTTAAGCATAGCTTACATACAAAGAGTACACAAATCATAAGTGTACCATCAGATGAATTTTACAAAGTAAGCATATTGGTAACCCAGGTCAAGAAACAGAATGTCATCAGCACCTTAAAAGCCCCTGTTTTAAGCCCATTGCCAATCCTTTCTACTCCCCACAGTTTACCACAGTCTTGGCTTCTAACACTAGAGATTCGTTCTGAAGTTTCTAAAATGCAATCATGCACACTGTGTTCCTTTTGTGTCTGTCTTCTTCGGTGAGACTCGTTTTGTGTCATGTAATACTGCTTCATTTTTATTGCTGCATAGTTTTTCATTGTGACAGTGTACCATAACGTGTCCATTCTTCTGCTCAACATTTAGATTGTTCTCGGGGTCCTTTGGCTCTGTTGAATTAAGCAGCATTGAAAATTTTACTATCTTTGGTGCACATATATACACATTTGTTGGGTCATAGGCTATGGCTTACTAAATACTGCCAAAGTTTTGCTAAGTAATTGTATCAATTCATCTTCCCACCAGCAGCAGATGAGCGTTCCAAATATTCTAAATGATCAAGGAAGTTTTCATTGAACTGTCTAATAAATAACTGCGTTTGCCAAATGAACGCCCCGAGCAAGAGGCGAGGCAGTGAACTATGGCAGAAATCACACTCACGTGAAACCCCAAGTGAAGCGTGCCCTTGTTCTGGAATGAAGTCCTCATTACAGAAACAGTGCTGATCTCCGAGACCACTTTCATCTCGGAAGGTCTTGGCTCATTTTGTGACTTTCATGAGAAGTGCTCCATTCATCACATACTTTCTGGTGTCTCCCTGTGCCAGGCGCAGGACCAGCTGTGGGTGACGCAAAACACCAAGATGCAAACATGTGTGCCATGGATGCACTGCTTTCAGTGCTGAGATTGACGGGAGCAAGGCCTCTGACTGGCTAAAAGCTTAGGAAGGGGGCGTGGGGAATGAGTGAGCGAGATGTGCAAGAAGAGTTCTTGGCCCCAGACTGGTGTTATTTTTTTCCAGGCAGCAAGGCTGAGCTGGCAGAACAGTCCTGATCCAAAAGCAGCCAAGGGCAAGGCAGTGCTCGGGCCACTGTGGGCAAGCCACCTCGCTGCTTGGCAACACACACCTGCCGCCTCTGCCAGCCTCCTGTCTGCAACACTCCACTACATCAAAGTCTGGGCTGGGCCTTGGGCGATAGAGCCTGTGACCTGTGCTCAGGCCCAAGCACAAAAGAGACTTGGAGAATGCGGATCTGGCATTTTCAGCTTCTTTAGAGACAAGGGGACCCCAAAACCCAGAAAAGGGTTGATATTAGACCACTAGGGCTATGGTTGCTGATGATAACAAGAGCTAAGGCAATTACCATTTGTTCATCCTGGCTGGATTTTTATTTAAAACAACAACTAAAGAGCATCAAAACATTGTTTTATTCTTCATGGTTTTCTAGAGTTAAAGCTCTCAAGATTCACATCTTAGATCCACCTCACCCTAAAGGGCACAACTGTCACAAGTTCAGAAGTGACACACCTTCTTAAAACCATGCCAGGTATGGCAGGAGGACTGGTCACACCGAGGGGTGGACTAACCCAGCCACCGCAGCTCCCCATTATCTGAAGCAGCTAATAGGACCAGTGTTTGTTCCCAGACATGGAATATAATGGTTCGTGATTCCTCAATTAAAGGTTTGTCTCCTTCAAAGACCTGACCGGGTACTATTTCTGAGAACAATGGAAATCTCACTCCCACCTGCCCAGGTTCACAGCTGGGCACTAACAAATGAACACATGCCTTCATGATGACCCAGTGCCATCATCCTTAGCCCTCAGCCCTCCTGGCCACTCCCCTGTGGCTGGCCAGACCAGCTGGCTTTTTTACCGCTGAGTCCTCCTCACCTGGCGAGTTACGGGCAGACTGTGAAATAGCAGCTCTGCCCTTCCTCTTCCCATTCTCACCTTTCCCCCTTGTGTGCTTCCTCTCGCAAAGTTGCCTCATTCTTTCATGAAATTTCTTCCCCCAGCTCCTGCTACAGGACACGCACGTAATCAACTCTGTCCGAGAGGAGCCTTCAGCTTCATGCCCAGATGAAAGAGGAGGACAGACTTTTAAATGGGAGAGTTCACTGAAGGAGAAGAGTTTTCAGTAACCAGAGAGAGAGGTAACCTTTCCTTGCTGCTGGAGCAGACTGAGAGGTGGAGGAGGAGGGAGAGCAGGGAACCACCACACCATCTCTTCCCTGGGATGCTGCGAAGCTTCCCTGAGCAGAGAGAAGGGGAGAGCTTGAGGGTTAGAATGGGAGGAGGGTGATGTTTTAAATTAAATGGCACTGGGTGTTTACAACTCTCAAAGTAAAAGTGAGGCTGAGATGTTGATGAGTCAGAAATAGGCAATGCAACTTCAGTAAAATAAAGCCATTCCCTGTTTGCACCCCAGCAGGCCAGCCTGCTCAATAGACCTACTCAATTTTCTTCAGCCCCAGGAGACTGTCTACCCTGAGGGAATGCTTCTTACTCCGTGTTTATTCCAGACTATCTATGTCTGATCTAAGAGCATAGACTTCGGGAGGATAAAGTCAGTCTGACTTAGAGGTTACTCTACTCAACCGCCTGCTCATCCTTCCCAAGGGGAAATGAGCCAGGGCCAACCCCAGCCCAGACAGGAGGCTGAAAAAATGGAAAACGCAGGAAGGAAAAAATGTGTAGAGATTATTCTTGCAAAACCTTAGCCCAGATAAAGAGGTCAAAACCAAAAATAATCAGAGATCAGAATGGTAAAGAGGAGGGCTACTTGAGCCAGAAGGCAACATTAGCTTCCTCACATCCTCAGGCGAACAGGGTCAGACAATTCCTTCAGCTCATATATGGCCTTTAGACTAGTCAGGACATCTCTATCCAAGGCTTTGGTTTTCAAAATAGACACCAGTAGCTTGTTTCAGCAACCTCACACAAGTGGCATGGAGTCAAATGTGATTGCATGGCCTGAAATGAAACAGAAACTCTGAAAACTGCATAAAGCCACTCTACCCAGAATATTCCCAGTCGTCATCTGCTAATTACTGAGGCCCCTCTGGAGACTGGTTACCTCTGTAATTCTCCTAAGGATATATTTAGGCTATTCTTGTTTTGTGACTATTTTGGGGACTGCAAAAACAGTATTCTACTAAATTTAAGCATGCACAGCTTACCAACAAGTTGTGTTACAAAAGCAGATTTGCAGGTAGGTTAGAGATCCGTTTTACGTAAAAACCATGCTAAAAGGAATCGGTTATACATATGCAAACCAGTAGAAAACAATACTGTTACAAAGTATGAAGCCAAACAGGAAAAATATATGTTAAGAGTGACCAAGTAATAGTACATTCACTAACTTAATACAGGTACTTGAAAATTCTCCATTAATGCTTGAATGCTGCTATTTCCTGCAGCTTGAAGACTTATGCTGGGCATAAAGCAAGTACAACGTGGGGGGCGAGGGGATGTGGAAAATTGTAATGGAATTCCTGGCAAGTCAGAGCAACCCACACGTTTCTCCTCTAGGACTTCCCGGAGCCAGTTTCCTCCCCGCCTCTGTCCAGGGACCATCTTCTGGCTCCACGCCACCCTTAACACCCACCCCCCCATGTGTCTCCCCAACTCTGGCATGGAGGAGAGCCACACACAAGGTTCATGTTTAGGGGAAGGAGGGGCTGACCTTTCTATTTTTAAATTTACTAGTATAATCTAATTGCAAAGAAAGTCCTTAATTGCCCGGTTCTAAGCCAGCCTGATCTGAAGTGGCCAGGTGTGCTGTGCCGGCAATGTGTCCGGACCAAGGGGTCTCGTGGGTCCATTTTAACTCAGTCTGTTTCTCTAAGTCTAGCATGGGTTTCCCCAGCTAGGGCTGCAGACCACATGGCCAGGACAGGCTACATCATATGTGAGGCCCAGTACAAATTGACAATGCAAGACCCTCCTGTTCAGAACTACTAAGACTTTCAAGACAGTGACAGCAGAGTATTCAATCAAACATTAGCCGCTTATGCATGGACCCTGTGTTTACTGCCCAGGTCGCAGACCACTGAAGCTAGCCCTGAATGTGGCACCAACCAGCCTGGACGACCTTGACCCTCCTGGGTCATGTCCCAATTCC
Source organism: Plecotus auritus (assembly GCF_963455305.1). NCBI lineage: Eukaryota > Metazoa > Chordata > Mammalia > Chiroptera > Vespertilionidae > Plecotus > Plecotus auritus. Next base: position 21,103,658 of record NC_137782.1, on the reverse strand, counting down.
TGTGCAGATTTTCCAAGTGACTTCCTTTAGCCTCTTCCCATTGTGTGGTCTGGGCAAAGAGCCCTTAAGAAAGAGCCTCTGGTTTCTGGCCTCAAAGACTCCCTTTGCTTCCAAGGCCCCATATCTAGCTGGCTGAGCAGAGAGTGCTTTAACCCAGCACTTAGGTTCCACCTCTCATGTGGTCCTGCACAGAACTTCCCCCTATTAAGAACTTTCAAAAATAGGAACACAGTGCTCCAGGGCAAAGGCAATAGACACAGGGCTGCAGTGGCCACGCTGGGTCCTTCCTGTTTCGACATCTGTTTTCACTGGTCTACACCTTCCGTTGCTGGCTGCATCCGGACCTTTCTTTAGGTCTTTAGCCAACATTGAACCCCGTGTGATAATTAATTCTATGTGTCAGTGTGACTGGGCCATGGATCCCTAGATATTTGATCAAACATAATTCTGGGTGTGTCTGTGAGGGTATTTCTGAGTAAGATTAACATCTGAATCAGCAGACTGAGTAATGCAGATGGCTCCTCCTCCCCCCATGAGGGTGGACATAATCCAAGCGGTGGAAGGCCTGAATGGAACAAAAAGGCTGACCCTCCAGTGACTAGGGGGAAAAAAACCTGCCTTTGGACTCAAACAGAAACATCGGCTCTTGGGTCTCCAGCCAGCAGGCTTTCAGATTGCAGCTTCCACCATCAGACTGGCTTACACCATCCGCTCTTCCTGAGTCCCAGCTTGCTGACTGCAGATCTTGAGACTTTTCAGCTCCATAACCTCAGGAGCCAATTCCTTATAATAAATCTATCGTCTATCTAAAATAAATGTTTATTTTTTTATCTGTCAATAGTGTCAACCGGCCCTAGCTGGTTTGGCCTAGTGGATAGAGCATCAGCCTGCAGACTGAAAGATCCCAGGTTCGATTCCGGTCAAGGGCATGTACCTTGGTTGCGGGCACATCCCCAGTAGGAGGTGTGCAGGAGGCAGCTGATCGATGTTTCTCTCTCTAACTCTCTATCCCTCTCCCTTCTAACTCTCTATCCCTCTAACTCTAACTCTCTATCCCTCTCCCTTCTTCTCTGTAAAAAATCAATAAAATATATATTTTTTAAAAAAATAGTGTCAACCGATGGCTGTTTCTAACTCTCTATCCCTCTCCCTTCCTCTCTGTAAAAAATCAACAAAATATATTTTTTTAAAAAAAATAGTGTCAACCGATGGTTGTTGGTACCAATTTAATGCCAACAGGAATGTCCAATTATGGGTTCAGTGTAGAAGGAAACTTTATTTAGTGCCAGCAGCTCAATGGTAACACAGCATGGCTGTGAAAACAGCACTGCTTTGGAACAGCTCGAGCATCTATAATAATAAAAGCGTAATATGCTAATTAGACCAGATGTCCTTTTGGACGACCTTCCGGATGAAGCCAGGGCTATGAGAGAAGCCTGGGTCCCAGGTACCTGCCGGTGGCCGGAGGGAAGGAAGGCCTACTCTTGCAGAATTTTGTGCATCATGCCTCTAGTAAGCTTAATAAAATCTGTCTGGAAATTTCTCTGGGGTTCCTTTTTTAAAAAAATATATTTTTATTGACTTCAGAGAGGAAGGGAGAGGGAGAGATAAAAACATCAATGATGAGAGAGAATCATTCATTGGCTGCCCCCTACCAGGGATTGAGACTGCAACCTAGACATGTGCCCTTCACTAGAATCAAACCCAGGACCCTTCAGTCCACAGGCTGATGCTCTATCCACTGAGCCAAGCCAGCTAGGGCCGGGGTTCCCTTTTGATTTCTAGCTTAGGGAACCTGAGAACCCTAATGCCAATATTAAAGAGATGCACCCTATGGAGGTGAAATCTTGCACATTTGATCATTCCGTTATCCATGTATTAAATGTTTATTGAACACCTAACACATGCCTGGTGGTGTGCTGGGGACTAGGAGTCAAGCCCTGATCCTGGTGCTCAGAGGGCTCTGGTCTGGAGCTGTGACAAGCATCAGAACATATCTGACCATCTTTTGGCTTAAGTTAAAAAAGAAGAGAGGTTAGTTGGAGAGCACCTTGGTGCTGAGACACATGACCTAGAAGTCATTTTCCTGAATAAATTCACTGAGTTACTATTGACCTCTTCCACTTGCAGGAATTTATAATTTTCCAAGGCTGTAAGTTCATGTTTTCTTAAACAGATTGAACTTTTGTTAAGAAAACAAGAATAAATAAATGGTATAATCATTTAACTCCATCACAGGTAACAAAACTCTGCGCAGCCAGATGCTAAGTACCATATATTTCACCATTGGTACATCAGCCTATGTAGTTGAAGGACAAAGGCACTGACCCCTGGCCTCCTCAATAGGCTCAGTGACATCCTGCCTGATCGCCAAGGGCCTGATTGTGGGTCCCCAGATGGATTATGGCAATAACATATCAAGTCATGGGTCATTGGGTATTGAGTGCTTATTGTATTTTAACACTTTATCCTTTTTAAACCTCTCAGCAACTCTGTAATATAGGAACAACTACTCTTCCTTTTTTACAGATGAGAAAACTGAAGCATCAAGAATTAAGTAATTTGCTAAGGTCCCACCTTGCTAGCAAGTAGCAGATCTGGGTCTTGAACACAAGTGATCTGGTTTTTGTCTTTCACCGCTTTAGACCTGACCTGGCAATAGCATTCTTGAGAGACTGTTTTATCTCCTTTCCTTTCCTCCTACTCTATGTCCCCCTCAGCCCAGCAGCTATTTCGGTGGTAACTGGCCTTATGTTCCTTTTGCTTTTAGAAGATTGGAAATACTTTTACCATATCTTTCTACATCTTGTTTGGTTTATCTTTTCTAAAGCTCAAAACAAACCTACGCCCTCCAGGCGGCTTCTGAATGAGAGCCTTCCAGAACTGTAGGCCAGCACTTAGTTGACACCAGCCCAGATCCAGGCTGCCAGTGACTCAGGGGAGAAGCTGAGAGGCTGACGGGCACTCCTGTCCCAGGCCCTGGCAGCAGCCCTGACTGCCACAGCAGCCACTACTGGCTGAGTGAGTGAGGGACTGAATCCAAGACACAGAGAACAACCTCACCTGCCAGTTCAATACCAGTCTTAGTGATAGAATTTAAAAAAAAAAAAAAAAAAAAAAAAAAAAAAGATGAAGAAGAGAAAAACCTGGAGGGAGCTCTCCCTACCTAGATAGGGTCCTGAACCCCTCCTCTCCCTTCCTTTCCTCCTCCCTTTATGAGGCCCCATTCCCCTCCTCTTCCTCTCCTTCCCTACACCTCTCTCCTCTCCCCCTTTCCCTTCACCCACTGATCTCCTTTTCCTCTGGTAAGGTCCAACCTGTATGACTGCCTCCTAATTCAGATCAGTTTTCCTGCGTTACCATGGCAACCCACAGCTACTAAGGTTGTTCAGAGTCACTTCTCTCCTGTATTTTTAATAGGAAAGCTGCATTCTACATCTTGTCCTTCCTCACTTACCACTGTCAGTTTGAGCAAAACTCCCACTCCAGGTTCTCTTATATCCTTAAATGTTTTCTTTTCTTTATTTTCTTCTTCTTTTTTTTGTTAATCCTTACTTGAGGATATTTTTCCACTGATTTTTTAGAGAGTGTGTAAAGGAGGGAGGAAGGGAGAGGGAAAGAAAGAGATAGAAACATTGATGTGTAAGAGACACATCAATTGGTGGCCTCCTGCATGCACCCTGACTAGGCTGGGGATCGAACCAGCAACCCAGATGTGTGCCCTTGACTGGGAATCGAACCCATGACTCTTTTGGTGTATCAGCCAACACTCTAATCACTGAGCAACCCTGGCCAGAGCCTTAAATGTGCTTAAACAGCCATATCTCTTTTAAACCATTTTGATCTATTTTGAATAATTTTAGATATAATGTCATCAATTTAGTTAATTCCAAATATATTAGTAGTACAGCTTTCTCCGTGGAGTGTACCTGTCCTATTTAGTGAGGGGTTAGACAAGTTGAATTTGTACTGATGCAGAAAGGCACTGACAGCCACTGAACTGTGAATACTGAGTAGGAAAATGTTTCAGGTGGGACCATTAGTTCCCCAGGAGCAAACCAGAAACCTGCCCCAGGAAACTGGCCACATGGGTCAGGCAGAAGCTTGTGAAAACTCCTTCCATAATGACACCCAGAACTCAGCATCCCCTCCAGGCCCTGGCCGAGCACAAGGTCACAAATCCTATGTGTCGTCTTGGGGTTGGTGTCTGTTCATTATCTTTATCCTTGTGAGTTGTTGAGATTTTCCTGCTTCTTCATTTGGAGCATTTTAAATATTGTTTTGAGACTCTAGGTCCTGTTTAATTCCTAGGGAGAGTATTGATTTTGTTTTAGCAGGCAATGGCTGCCTTCAGTGAGTTGTGCTTTTAATGTCAGTTCAGTTTTCCAGTTTTGGGGGTTAAAAAAATTTTTTTTTAATCTTTGCCCAAGGATACGTTTTTATTGATTTTAGAAAGAGAGGAAGGGGAGGAGAGAAACAGTGATGTGAGAGAGAAACATTGATCGGTTGCCTCTCATATGTGCCCCAACCGGGATTGAACCCACCAACCTAGGTATATGCCCCGACTAGGAATCAAACTGAAAACCTTTTGGTGTACGAGGCAATGCTCCTATCAACAGAGCCACCCAGTCAGGGTAGTTTTTTCAGTTTTTAAAGTGCTATTCAGATGTTTTATGTACCTACCTTCCAGTGAAATCTGGGCTATAGTTTAATCCTCAAAGCTTTTGCTATGCTGCCTAGGGTCAGATCTTTGAATCTGTAGCTCAGGAATGAACCAAGGTTCACATACAACTTTATTGTATTGCTCTTTGAGTTTCCTTTATACCATGATCACTGTGACATTTTCTGGCCCTAGGGACCTGTTCTAGCCTTCTGGCTAGAAAGCTGAAGTCGCAGTTTCCTACTCCGTGGCATATTGCTATGTCTATCTCCAAAGCCAGAACGGGAGAGGACAGACAGAGATAAAAAGCAATGCAAATTCTCCAGAGCTCTTGGGACCACAGTCTCTTTGGTCAGAGAGAAGGGTTCCCTTCCCTCAGAGTTTTAGGTGCCTGTTCAGCTTCTGCTGACGTTGCTGTCACTACCACCACCATAGGGCTGCCTGGAAGGTTAGGTGGAGAGAATGGAAATAACTAAAAACAAGAAGTTCCTCTATTCTTTCTATGTTTATGGTTCCCCTTTCCATTCTCAGACCAGAAATAGAGTGCTTTTCTTGGAGTTCTTTCTCTCCACCTCTGGAGCACAGTTCTGGGTTTCAGTCTCCTTTTGATTATAGACCCCGGGGAACATAGTAGGAGGGGAACAATATGGGAAACTCACCTATGAATCAATCTTATTTGGACTTTTGGCTTTCCTCTTCAATCTTCCCGCTACCATTTCCCCTCCACCCTCTAAAGCACCTTCAGATATTTTGGCTGTCATTTTTAGTCAAAAATGGGAATAACAGGGTAAAGGGTGCTTATGCCATTTTAATTGAAACCAGAATGAGTAATGGCTTTTGATATACTAGTATATGAATTTGCGGTATTATGCTAAGTGAAAAGAGCTCACTTCAAAAGTTTACATGGTGCGCGAGTCCATTAATACAGCATCTGGAAAAGGCAACACTATAAGGAGGTGTATTCGTTTTCTATTGCTTCATAATAAAGTCCCACAAACTTAGTAGCTTAAAACAATACACATGGATCATCTCCCAGTTTCTGTGGATCAGGAGTCAGAGCTCAGCTTGACAGGGTCCTTTACTCAGGATCTCACAAGCTACAATCAACGTATCAGCCAGGCTGCTCTCATCTGAAGGCTCAGCTAGGTAAGAATCTCATCCAAGTTGTTGGCAGAATTCATTTGCAGCTCTATGATTGAGTGCCTGGCTTCTTACTGGCTATTGGCTGGAGGCCAGCCTCAGGTTCTAGGGCTGCCCAGTTTCCTGCCACATGGCCTTTTCCTAGGCAGTTACACAGAATTGTTTGCTTCTTCCAGGCCAGCAGAAGAGTTTCTCTTGCTCCAGTCTGCTAGGACAGTGTCTTATATAACAACTAGCGGCCCAGTGCATGAAAGTTATACATGGGCAGGGTCCCTAGGCCTGGCTGGCAATCAGGGCTGATCGGGGCCTTCCTTCGTTCCACGCCACCCCCTGGTGGTCAGCGCACGTCATATCGAGTAGTCGAACTCCCGAAGGGACAATTTGCATATTAGCCTTTTATTATATACAGTATAATCAGGGGACTGACGTTTGCTATGTAACACAACCTACCCAAGAAAGTGACCTTGGCCATATTCTATTGGCTGGAAGTAAGTCACAGGTCATGTCCCCACCCACGATGGAGGAGATGACTTAGGGTGTAACACCACAGGACAAAGGTCATGGGGACCTTGTTAAATTTATACCTACCAGGAGAAGAGAGAAGTGGTTGCAAGAAGTTAGGGTAAGGGAAGATTTGACTACAAAGAAGCAGCCGAGCAAGTTCTCTGGGATGATGGAACTGTTTCTATTATGATTGTTTTGGTGGTTACATGAATCTGTACATGTGTTAAAACTCATAGAACCATATACACTTGCACACAACAATTTTATGGATATAAATCTAAGAAATAAAGAAGGATGAATGTCTATTTTTCTCACAGTTCTGGAATCTGAAAGTCAAGGTCAAGGTGTCAGCAGGATTGGTTCCTTCGAACGGTCATAAAGAAAGATCTGTCCCAGGCCACTCCTTAATTGATATATATGGTTGTTTCCTTCCAGTGTCTTCACATCATCTTCCCTCTGTTGGTGTTTATATCCAAATCTTCCTTTTCTTACAAGGACACCAGTTGTATTGGATTAGAGCCCACCCTAATGACCTCCTTTAACTTAATTACCTCCATAAAGTAATTTTTACTCTAAATACAGCCATATTCTGAGGTACTGGGAGTTAGGACTTTAATATATGAATTTTGGGAGGATATGATTTAATCGATGACACTGATCTGGTACAGTGCCTGGAAAAAGAGGGCCCAATAATTGCTTGTTGAATGTATCAAAGACTGTTAGAAGACAGCAGCTGGACAGCAAGACTGCTGCCTGAACCCTCTACTGTCCTTAATGTCTTCTTGCTATAGTTTTAGTGATGGAAGTCCTTTTTCTCTAGCCTGGGGGGCCTGAGTTTGTGGCTGAGGAGAGATAGTTAGCAGAAAAACAATGCAAGACAGACCAGCCTAGGGTTGGGTTTTATGGCCACCACAGGTATGGCAGACTCTGTTATAAGCCCTGATTTATTTGAAACATAGTTTGAGTAAGAAGTAAGATAACCACATAAGAATGAGTACATTGCTCCAGGCAGGGTCCACTGGGACCTGGCAGGCTGGGAATTCCTCAGATAGGGTGCTTTCTCCAGTCACAATTTTCACTTAACCTCAAAGTAATGAGTACTCAGAACTCAAGCCCTCAAAAGTAAGGGGGAGACACGAGTTTTCATTAACAGATGGGAACGCCATTGAAATGTTTAAAAGCAAAGGTCTCTTTAATTCAGCTTTACACATTAATAACCAAAATGAAACAAGAGCACATCTAATAAAAAATGCAAAATAAAATCCTTTTGGTCTCAAATATATTTAACTACTTAACTATAGATCCATTTATTCCTATGATTTTTGCCTACGATGTAAAAGAATGAGAGAAAATTAACCAATTCAAAGTTGTTGAATATATGACCTAGTTTTAATTTCTATCTAAAGCCTCAAAATAAGGCAATTAGAGAAATAATAAACACTTAGGATAAATGCTGTTTTGCCAGGCTATTTCTTTCCTTCTAATTTCTGGCTTTCAAATTTTAAAAGGCATTTTAATATTTTGAGATAATTTTTCCTAATTATAAAGGTAATACATGTTCATCGGAGAAAGTTTCAAAGACACAGAAAAACATAAAGAAAACACATAATCCCACCCTCAGAAAGACCCATTATTAACCTTTCCGTGTATTTTCTTCCAATCTTTCATTTACATGTTTAAAGTAATGTTGCGATTATTCTCTATATAGTATTTTGATTCTGACTTGGCATCATACCAATCTTTTCTGCATGATATTAAAATTCCTTGTAAACATCATTTTTTCTTATTTTTTTAAAAAAATACTTCTCTTTTGGGGTATTTCTTATACTCAGTGAGTACACAAAACTTAAGTGTACAGATTGATGAACTTCGGCATAGGTACACACCCACATAACCAGATGTATATATAAAATATTTCCAAACTTCAGAAGGCTCCCGTTTGGCCCCTCCAGTTTTGCCTGTTCTTGAGCTTGATTTAAGAGGAGCCATATTGCAAGTGCTTTTTCAGAGCTGACTTCTTTCACTAAATATTAGCTCTTTGAGATTTATCCACATTTCTTAGTGTTCCAGTATCTCATTGTATCAACATTTATTTTTATTATGTAGAGGCATATGTGTGTGTGTGTTTTAATTTGGGGCTGTTATGAGTAAAGCTACTACTAGCATTTTTGTACCTCTTTTCAGACATAAGCATGCATTTCTGTTGGGTATATATCCAGGAGTAGAATTGCTTTATTATGTGATAAATCTATGCTTAACTTTGGTAGATATTGCCAAATCATTATGCAAAGTGGTAATCAATCTACCCTCCCACCAGCATCATATGAGAGTTCCAGTTATTCCGGTTCTCAGCAATATTTGGTATAGTCAATCTTTTCATTTGAATAATTCTCCTAAGTATGTAGTGGTTTCCCATTGTTGTTTTAGTTTGCATTTTCCTGGTGACTAAAGATGTTGAGCAACATTTCAACTTGGATATCCTTTTTGTGAAGTGTCTGTTTGGATCTTTTGACTATTTTCCTATGGATTGTCTACCTTCTTCTTATTTATTTGTCATTCTTGATGTTATATTCTGGACACAGGTCTCCCATCTGTAGTTGCTGTTTCACTCTCTTAATGGTGTTTTTTGATGAATGAAAGTTCTTAATTTTATTTATTTTTATTTTTTTTTATAAATCTTTATTGTTCAGATTATTACAGTTGTTCCTCTTTTTTCCCCCCATAGCTCCCCTCCACCCGGTTCCCACCCCACCCTTTGCCCTTACCATCCCCCCGTCCTCATCTATAGATGTACGATTTTTGTCCAGTCTCTTCCCGCACACCCTACACCCCCTTCCCCCCGAGAATTGTCAGTCCACTCCCTTTCTATGCTCCTGATTCTATTATATTCACCAGTTTATTCTGTTCATCATAATTTTTTATTCACTTGATTTTTAGATTCACTTGTTGATAGACATGTATTTGTTGTTCATAATGTTTATCTTTACCTTTTTCTTCTTCTTCCTCTTCTTAAAGAATACCTTTCAGCATTTCATATAATACTGGCTTGGCGGTGATGAACTCCTTTAGCTTTTTCTTATCTGTGATGCTCTTTATCTGACCTTCAATTTTGAATAATAGCTTTGCTGGGTAAAGTAATCTTGGTTGTAGGTTCTTGCTATTCATCACTTTGAATATTTCTTGCCACTCCCTTCTGGCCTGCATAGTTTCTGTTGAGAAATCAGCTGACAACCGTATGGGTACTCCCTTGTAGATAACTGTTTTTCTCTTGCTGCTTTTAATATTCTCTCTTTGTCTTTTGCTCTTGGCATTTTAATTATGATGTGTCTTGGTGTGGTCCTCTTTGGATTCCTTTTGTTTGGGGTTCTCTGCGCTTCCTGGACTTATAAGTCTATTTCTTTCACCAGGTGGGGGAAGTTTTCTGTCATTATTTCTTCAAATAGGTTTTCAATATCTTGCTCTCTCTCTTCTTCTGGCACCCCCATAATTCTGATGTTGGTACGCTTGAAGTTGTCCCAGAGGCTCCTTACACTATCTTCATATTTTTGGATTCTTTTTTCTTTTTGCTTTTCCGATTGGGTGTTTTTTGCTTCTTTGTATTTCAAATCTTTGACTTGATTCTTGCGATCCTCTAGTCTGCTGTTGGATCTCTGTATATTATTTTTTATTTCAGTCAGTGTATGCTTAATTTCTAGTTGGTCCTTTTTCATGTCCTCGAGGGTCTCACTAAATTTATCAGCGGTTTCTAGAAAATTCTTGAAAAACCTTATAACTGTGGTTTTGAACTCTATATCCAGTAGTTTGCTTTCCTCCATTTGTGACCTGTTTCTTTGTCTCTGCATTTTGGCTGCTTCCCTGAGTTGATGGAGTGGCTTTGTGTGCTAGGTGTCCTATAGGGCCCAGTGGCTCAGCCTCCCCAGTTACCTGAGGTGGACATTCTTGGTGCACCCCTTTATGGGCTGTGTGCACAGTCTTGTTGTAGTTAAGCCTTAATTGTTGTTGGTATCACTGGGAGGAATTGGCCTCCAGGCCAATTGGCTGTGAGAATCAGCTGTGTCTACAATGGGAGAACTTCTGTGCTAGAGACACCCTTATGGGGTAAGACTTGCTTCAGTGGGGCTTTGGTGCTGAGTTTGCCCCCTGAGTGTATCCCTTATGGATCTGAGGAGTTGTAATCTGGATGGTCCACTCTGACCACTGTGTACACTGGCTCTTGGATCTCCAGGGAGGTGCTAAATTAGCCTCTGCCTGAGGACACCCAGCAGGAACTATGGAAAGATCTGCAGATTCCTCTTCTTAGTTTGGGTTTTGGAGGTGCCCAGATGAGGCGCAGCTGTGAAGCAATGCAAGCTGCTGCAGGGCCTTGGGCCTTCTTTTGGATGTTCTGGGTCTCTCTGACCCAGCTGCAGTTTGTTAGTTAATTTTAGATTGCAAAGGGCCAGGTCGTTCATATGCAAAAGCCTCTGAGCACAGCTTGGGTGGGGCGGGGTCTCAGGGAATTAACAGGGCGAAGCAAACAGCTATGGCTGATCCTCGGCCCTGCCTTAAGAGGCCCCCGGGTCTCAGTGTCCCAAGGTAAATTGCTGCAAGCACCTCTGAGAGAAAGCCACCCTCGAGTTCTGCCCGATGCCAGAGAGTCCAGTTTCTCCCCATATGAGTCCAGGTCCCCAGAGTCTCACCCGGAACTGGAGTTCAGAGCAGTTGGGAGCTTGTGTCTCCCTCCCAATTGAGAAAGACAACCGCGTCCTCAGTTGCCAGCCCTTTCCACGCCCGTGCCTCCGTACCTCTGCACTTTACTTCCGCACCTCCTCTGAGTTTTAGTGTGCTTTTCTCTTTCCTTCTAGTTGTAGAATTTCCACTCAGCCAGCCTTCCTGTGGTTCTGGATGATGTCTGTTTTGTCTTTTAGTTGTAGTTTTGAAGTGGTTATGCGAGGCAGCAATTTCAGGTGTTTACTTATGCCGCCATCTTGGTTTCCTCCGAAAGTTCTTAATTTTAATGAAGTTCAATATATTCATCTTTTCTTTTCTGGTTTAAGCTTTTTGTGTCCTGTTTTTAAAAACCTTGGGTCATGAAGATAGTCTCCTAAAACATTTTTAATGAGTGCATACTATTTTATTTAATAAATGCACCATTTTCAATTTTTAGATATTTAGGTTGTCCCCTATTTTCTACTACTGTAAATAAAAGTACTAATACTTATTGTTATGTATTCATGTGGGTCAGTGTTAAGTTTTCACATATGTTCTCATAAGAACTATCCAGCAGGGAACATTTTCATTCCCATTTCATAGAAGGATAAAGGGAGGCTGAGAGAAGTTAAGTAACTTCCCAAAGTCATATGAATATTTAGTGACAGAGCTGGAATTTCAGTCTCGAACTCTGACTGCAGAGCCAAGTTTATAAACCACCACATTATGTACTCTTAAAATGATTATCTGCTCAAGATAATTTCCTAGAAGTGAAATTTACTGGGTTGAAAGGTAAGACCATGTAAATACTCAATGATCGGTGACCTCATGCATGCCCCATGCTGGGGATGGAGCCCACAACTGGGCCATGTGGTGTGACCAGGAACTCAACCTTGACCTACTGATTCATAGGTCAACACCCAAACACTGAGCTATGCTGGCCAGGTGAGTTATACTCAGAGTAATGATTACTGTGATTTTTCTTAAGTTTCCAGTTTTTGGAGGTTAAGTCTGGACCAGTCACTTTACGTACATGTTTTTTCTCATTAAAAACCCACAACCATCCTGCTCTTAGTATTTATAAATGCACAAATAGGATCAGAAAGAAAAGGAGTTTGCCCAAAGGCATATGGTTAAAAATCAGCAGACTCAAAACATCACCTAATTCCTGTGCTTTTCGGCTGTTTCCCACCTGCCAGCTTGGTAGGTGTAATAGAAAGCTTCTGCTGGCTCCTTTCTCCAGCCTGCCCACCCCCCTCCCCGCCCCTCCCGCCAGGCAACCCAAGTCAACCAGCTCCCTGGCTTTCAGAGCTCAGCCAAAGGGGAGGGACCAGCAAGAGATTAGAATGAGGAAGGAAGAGAGTGAATTCCAGGTATTTTTTCCCCTCCCTATGGGGTTATCTCAGCTGGCTGTACCTCCTGACAGAAAGTCTCAGTTCCTGCCCAGAGCTCTCTCCTCACAGCCAGGTTCTGACAATAAAGCTCTCCTATTGTCCCTTCCGTGGAGTGTCTGTGCTGCTGTTTCTAGCCAGAGTTCTAGATTCTTTGTAGTTTAATTGGGACCTCGACTGAAAGAATCACCTGAATGATAGCAAGTTTCAACACTGTCCCATCAACTCACCAATACATCAACTACTTCAGCTGAATTCTTCTTCCAGGTGTGTACTCGGTCCACCCACCCCATGTAAGGGAGTGGCCCTCTCCCTGCAGGTGCTTGTCTCTCCTATTTGGTTACTGTGCAACTTAAGCTCTCCAGTTGGCTTCAGAAAAGCTTTGACTTTGAAGTTAGTCAGCCTCCTCTTGTTTTAAGAATAGGAGTGATGCTCCTTCCAGCCCTCTACATCCTGGGTGAAACAAACGTTTTATTCTGACATAGCTTTGATTTTTCAGAAATGTTGCAGTTATATGACGCAGAAAACTCTTTTGTACTCTTAACATTTGGAGACATTTGTTTTGTCATTCTCTATCTAGCTATATCTATTCAGAATCATTTGAGAGTAGGCCACATGCCTTGCGCCCCTTTACCTATTAATTTTTTGGTGTTGATTTCCTAAGAATATGGTTATTTTTTATATAACTACTGTAGCTATTGAGTTCAGGATATTTAATATTAACATAATACCTTTATCTAATCTGTAGTACATATCACAACTCTGTCTGCTATAGCAGCCCTTGTGAGAGAGGCAAGACATTTGGCCTAGATCTTTTCCCCCTCAATCTCTCAGATGAAATAAAAGCCTTAATGTGTGTGTGTGTGTGTGTGTGTGTGTGTGTGTGTGTGTGGAGTGGGGGGAAGGGGATGAGGACAACAAGCACTGCCTCCTTAGGGCATTGGTGAAAACCCATTGCCACTGGGAAAGAAATCCCTGCCTGAGGCGGGACAGGATTGTTCAGAGCTCACAACTGCAGCCAGGAAAAGGCCAGGAAAACTGGGAAAGTTCCTCATCTCACCCCCATCCCAGAGACATGGTGCATGCCTAAATCTAGGCTCTATGCCCCCACTACCAAGTTAAAGGTTTTAAATAACAAGTAGTAGAATATAGGAGAGGAATAGGAGAGAAATGAAATGGTCAACTGACCTAAAGCTCAGGGTTGGAGATATCGAACAGATAAACCAACCCTCATCCTAAACACAAAGTGTCCTTACTGGAATTTTCAGCTTGTGGTACACTGAAGGTAACTATAGCCACCACTCACCTCAAACCCAGTCCAACGCCTATGTATGTTACTTCCAACCCCTGCACTAACGCTAGCTCACAGATCTAAGAAACTCAGAAACACCAAGCTGGACACATACCAAAACAAACAAACAAATAACAGAGAGAGAAAGAGAGAGGATGGAGGGGGGGGGGGCATATCATATTCAAATTATTAAAACAAAAGAATGAGGAAATCTTAAGGTCAACATTACATACAGAAGAACAAAAATAAGTTTTAAAGCAGATTTCTCATAAGATAATGGAGTGACATCTTTAAAGTGCTGAAAGAGAAAGCTTTCAACCCTGAATTCTATACTCAGCAAGAATATCTTTATTAGAAGTGGGAGAAAAAGAAAAGAAAGAAATACTTTCTCAGATAACATGCACTGCAGAAATTCATGGCCAGCAGAACTACTCTACAAGAAACATTAAAGGTAGTTCTTCAAGCCAAGCAAATACAACAGACAGAAACTTGGATCTACACAAATAAGAACTAGAAATGGAATAAATTAAAGTAAAATAAGGTTCTTTTTTTCCTTGTTTTTAATTACTCTAAGACAAAACTTACTGCATAACGCAAAATAGTAGTGATGTATTTATTATATGTTTAAAGTATATGTAAAACAAAACGTGACAAAATAACATGAGGGGTGGGAGGAAAAACATGAAAATATATGGTTGTAGAATCATTACACTAAACAGGAAGTGCTAGATTATTATTTCAAGGTAGATTGTGATATCATATATATATATATATATATATATATATATATATATATATAAATTTATATATATTAGAGGCCCGATGCATGAAAATTCATGCACTGGAGGGGGGGTCCCCAGCCCGGCCTGCCCCCTCTCACAGTCGGGAGCCCTCAGGGGCAGGAGGCGACTCAGTGATCAGGGGAAGGTGACACCCCCATCACACTTCTGCTGCTGCCACTGCCGGCAGCGCAAAGCCTTGGCTGGCCCTGATTACCTGAGCCTCGGGTGGCTCTGGGTGGCTGGGCAGCTGCCATCTGAGGCTTGCCTGCACCTCAGGCCGGCCCTGGGTGGCTGGGAGGCTGAGGGGACTGGGGGACTCTGAAGGCAGGCGCACGGAGCAACCAGACCCACCTGGGGGCGGGCCCGGCCGTGCTGTGAACCTGCCACCCCAGCGGGACTGAGGGAATTGGGCTCCACCATTTTGTGGCTGTGGGCACCGGCATCTTTGAGGGCATGGCAGTCAATTAGCATATTCCCTCCTTATTGGCTGTGGGTGCCGCCTTTTTGTGAGGATGTGACAGTCAATTAGCACATTCCCTCTTTATTAGATAGATAGATAGATAGAGAGAGAGAGAAAGAGAGAGAGAGTAGGAGGGTAGGAATTTCTTCAACCCAACTAATATATATATATATATATATATATATATATATATATATGTATTCAACCACTACATTTTTTAAAATCCTCACTACGGATATGTTTTTTATTGATTTCAGAAAGAGAGGAAGGGGGAAAGAGAGAAAGAACCATCAATCTGAAACAGAAACATTGATTGGTTGCCTCCCATGCACGCCTCCAGGAATCGAACCTGCAACCTAGGTATGTGCCCTGACCGGAAATCGAACCCTCAACCTTTTGGTGTATCAGACAGTGCTCCAACCAATTGAGCCACCTAGAATTTTTATTAGAAGATCTTGGATTCTTATGTTAATCCTCTATTTTTCTCATATTATTTCTCCTACCTTTCTGATTTGCATATTTTTTTCTTTTTAATTCACCTTCTTGGAGATTTTTTCAATTTCTTCTTCTATGCAGTCTATTAAATTTTGATATTATAGTTATACCATATTTTAAATTTCTAAGTGCCCTTTCTTGTTCCCTGATTATTCCTCTTTTTTATAGACTCCTGTTTTTATTTCAGAGTGAGATGTCCTCTTCTAACTTTTTGAGAATGTTATTTTTGTTTAAGCTTCTACAGTTTTCTCTATTGTCTCTGCTTTCTCCGGGTTCCTTTCCTCCCCTCCTATTTGTTTTGCAATCTGACTTTCATGAGACCTTCCTTGACTGGAAGGGACTATTTCTATTTAAGAGCTAACTAAAACTTCAGAGTCCTGGAAAGATGGGCTTTATTATAGAGTGTTGGGGGCCTTTCTGTGGGTTACTTTCAAAGTTTTCTAGAAATTTATAGACCCCTTTTCTTTGAACCATTCAGTTTGTCCAGAAGTAACTCCATCAATAAGTATGAAGAAGGAGGAGTGGTGACAAACCCAGCCACAAAACATATGAAAAGAATGGGGGTTGATGGGAGGGACATGCAATAACAGGGTTATTGGAATCAAAGAACATGGTGGAGTAAATGGTAAAGGGTAGGAATTTCTTCAACCCAAATAAGGTGATAAAAGTTGGGGAAAGTTAGTATAAAAACTGGGGTATGGCCCGGCTGGCATGGCTTAGTGGTCGAGGGTCAACCTTTGAACCAGGAGGTCACAGTTCCATTCCCAGTCAGGTCACATGACTAGGTTGCAGGCTCAATCTCCAGTAGGGGGTGTGCAGAAGACAGCCGATCAATGACTCTCTCTCAACATTGATGCTTCTCTCTCTCTCTCTCTCCCCCTCTTCCTTCCTTTCTGAAGTCAATAAAAAATGTATTAAAAACAAAACAAAACTGGGGCAAGGAGAGATATTAAATGTGAGGTTACTTGTGTTGTGGAGACAGGGCAGGGCAGAGGGGGAAGGGCCTACAGCTCAGCCTTTGCTGGTCACTTACTTTCCCTACTGCCAGGCCTGCGCTTCACTTCCAGCCACCACTGGACTCCAAATCGCCACATCTGAGCCTTCACGAGACCAGCTACATCATTTGTGGGACCCAGGGTGAAATATGCAGAGGCTCTTGCTCAAAAATTAGTAAGAATTTCATGGAGAAAATGGGAAGATGTTGGTCAAAGGCTACCCAGGTACAGGTATAAGATGAATACATTTTTCAGATGGGTTTGTCACCACAACGCTCCTTCATGTAGGGATCTGCTAAAAGCTTGTGAACTGTTCTCACTTTGCTTTTTATAGCTGCTGACTGCTTTGTTTACCAGGTTGACCTTGGCCAGGAGGCTAGAGAAGCAGCCACTATTTCTGTGTCTGAACTATTTGGTGAGCCGCCTACTTTTCTCTCCTCCCTTCTGTCTGAGCTGCCAAATTCAGGCCTGCAGGGTTGGAGGACCCAGATCTGAACCCACCTTCCCAGGAGTCCTGTTATTAACAAGGGCTGTCAGTGACTGGGAACCCACGGGCAGAAGGGGCACACAAGCTGCTCCAGGCCTTTTGGACACTCATGACAGAAACCCAGACAGAAGAAGGTTAAGCAAGAGAGTCTCGGCTAAAGTCAATAAGCCATGACAAGGCAAGTAGACCAGGCCTCAGAGACAGTAACAATGCATTCTCTCCATTCATGACTCGGTTTCTTTTTTTCTTTTTAATATATTTTTATTGATTTCAGAGAGGAAGGGAGAGGGAGAGATAGAAACATCAATGATGAGAGAGAATCATTGATCAGCTGCCTCCTGCATGCCCCCCACTGGGGATCGAGCCCACAATCCCGGCATGTGCCCTTGACCAGAATTGAACCCGGGACCCTTCAGTCCACAGGCCGGCGCTCTACGCATGAGGCAAAACCAGCTAGGACTCAGTGGTTCATTTTAAAAGACAAAGACCAGCTCTGTAACGCTTCTGAGAGAGTGCTTATCTCCTTGGACCTTGAGTGACAATAAGCAAAGTGTGAATGACGTCGGGAGGAAACGCAGAGTACAGCAGAATGCCGTCTGCATGGACCTTTGATCCTGGTCCACCTGGGCCAGCTTTGAAATGAGCTGTCTAACTCACAAACATTGGACATACTCTGGAGCTGAGGCATTTTTTTACTGCACCTGAATAAACAAAGAGTCATGAGATCGCTTCCTCATTTCCCCTCCATCAGAGGTCGATTCCTTTCTTAATAGACATACTCATGTTTCCAAATTCATATTTTCCCTGCCCACTATTAAAGAATGATTTAATATTATTCTGATGCCACGTGACAGAAGAGGTAAAATTCCTAGACCCATTGGAAGAAATAATATACACTCCAGAAAGAAAAGAAAGTAGGAAATGAAAGATTCTGAGGAGTTGAATAGAAATAAACCTTGAATCAAAATATTGTTGTCTAGAACAAAAAAGTAGCAGAGAAGAAAAAGTGAAGAACCAGTATAGTATTGGAGAAATACAACTGAATGAGAATCTATACAACCTTCTGGAATGGAAACATGGATGGATGGATGGATGGATGGATGGATGGATGGATGGATGGATGGAAAGATTAGATAGATAGATAGATAGATAGATAGATAGATAGATAGATAGATAGATGATAGATAGATAGAATGAATTAGTGGATACAGGCATGATCAGTGACCTGTGCTGCCTTCTTATATGGCACCGAGTTGAGTGAACATTAACTCAAACCCACTCACAGATGTCCCCAGGTGCTGACTTACAGAAAGACAAGTGGCCCTGCTTAAAAGAGAACAGAAACATTTTTTACTATTTGTAAATTATTAGGCAGGAGACAGAAGCCCTAAGGAGTACACATGGTATTGTTGCTGCTTCTTGCAAGCTGTCTATGGGACTCAGGGAAAGAAATAAAGAAGGGGACTGGTTTTATAACAGATGGCACGGGGGCATTTATCATTCTGGACCTTAACATAATGGGCCAAAATGAGAATTTTCCTAACTAGAGAGGAAGTGGATCCCGCAAAGATAGGGCAGAACAGAGATTAGCTGAGCTGCTCAGGAGAATTTTTAAAATCAAGTGTATTTTTTGTTGTGTGTTTTTTAAAATAAAGAGATGTACAAAGATGAAAACTAAAGTGATTCAAAAGTCTACTGTGTAGAATAAATCTTAATGTTAAACAATAAATAGATAAAGTAACCTAGACATGTGTGAGAAAAGTTTAAGTAGTACCTTAGAGATTTTTAGACAAAATACGGATGAGGATGGAGAGAAAAAAGCAAATATGGCATAGAAAGAAAAATAAGAAGGCAGGAGGTTCCCAGTGATTCTCATGAGGAAAGTAGTTGAGAAACAAAATAATTACAGCCTCAGTTTCCCCAACAGCCAGGGAAAAGCCAATAAGGGAAGTGTACAGTTTTAATAAAATAAGACAGATATGATAAAATATTTTTTACATTTTTATTTACTTGATATTTTGAAAGAGAAAGAGAGGGGGAGAGAAAGAGAGAGAGAGAATAATCAATTTGTTGTTCCACTTATTTATACACTCATTGGTTGATTCTTGTATGTGGCCTGACTGGGGATTGAACTCTTGAACCTTGGTGTATCGGATGATGCTCCACCCAACTGAGCTACCCAGCCAGGCTGGTATGATAAAATTTAAAAATAGAATATGATGGAAGAGCTTACTTTATTCAAAAGAAACATATGTCAAGTAACATACCAAGAAAATGTGCAGTGACCTTCATGAAGTGAATATATTTATCAAGCACATATAGTGTGTCAGAAACTGGTCTAGATGTTGGAATCCAACACATGCTCTCAAGGAGCTTAGAGTCTACAATCTCAAATGTCTTTTCTATTCCAACCACATGTACATCATCTCAAATTGTTCCAGTGACTAAATAAGGACATACCTGTGAGAAAGCTATTATTCTCTGAAAGCACAGTCTTTTTGAGAACACGCACAGAAGAGGGAAAGAAGGGAGCAGAACCAAGGGTGACTTTGCACAGTTAGACAGATGTGTAAGAACACATCAGGAAGAACAAAGCCCAAAAGAGGCTTGATTTTTTTCTTAGTAAACACTATTTAACTACAGCATACATACCCCAGAGCACAACAATCACAACTGTATTGCTCAACTCGTTTTCACAAAAGGAACACACCTATATAATAAGCACCCAGATCAAAAAACAGGACACAGCCAGCATCTCCACAAACCTCATGGCTCCTTTTAATCATTGCATACCCCGAACCCCATCCCTGGCCAAGGCTACTATCGTGATTTCTAACACTATATCTTAGTTTTGCCAAAAACAGTTCACTTTCTTAAAACTACTTTGCTTAGGTGTAACCTACACATATTTAATGCGTAAAATTAAGCAGCACCAAGTCAAAGTACTGACCATTTATTTCTATCATCCTTAAAAATGTCCTGTGTCCTTTTATAATCCAGCTCTCCTTCTTCCCCTTTCCCTAGGTGACCTCTGATCTGTTTCTGTCAGTATATGTTAGCTTACATTTTGCAGAATTTATACAAATGGCATCATACACGAAATGGGATCATATACTCTTTTGGGGGGGGGGGGTGAGGGGTTTGGCTTCTTTTACTCAATGTAATATTTTGAAATTAATCTATGTTGTTTTGTAAATCAATGGTTTGTTGCTTTGTATTGATGAGGAGTATCCTATTGTATGGATATACCACAATTTGTTTATACATTCACATGATGAGGGATATTTGGTTTGTTTACAGGCTTATGGGTATTACAAATAAATTTGCTGTGAGTATTCATGACCAAGTCTTTGTAGAAATATAAGCTTTCATTTTTCTTGGGCAAATTCTTAAGCGTGGAATGGCTGGGTCATATTGTAGGTGTGTTTAACTTTTAAAGATACTGTCAAACTGTCTTCCAAAGTAGTGTACCATTTATATTCTCAACAGCAGTGTATGAGAGGTGGCAGTTGCACCACATTCTCACCCATACTTGCTATTATCAGTCTTTTAGAGTTCAATTACTCTATAGATGTATAGGAATGTCATTGAGGGATTCATTTTTCTGATTATTGGTGACATTAAGCACTTATTTGTGTGCTTCAGAGCCATTCTCATATATTGTTTTCTAAGTGACTTTAAAAAAAAATCCAAGATCAGCAAAAGAGACAAATAAATGTTCAGAGGCAAGAGAAGGAAGAGTGGATAATAGATGCAGTGTTGACTGATAATAAGGACAATGCAGATTCTATAACACCTACTTTGCTTTAGTCCTCTATTTCAAGGAGAAAACTCTTCAGGCTCAAAGGAGGAAAGGCAGCCTCACATATAGGAATAAATAGTAGATCCATAAGACAAAATGAAAATTGAGGAAATGACCTAGTGGTCTACCAATAACCATTTCCCTCTTTTTTTCTTTAGAACTTCCAAATCTTAGCTAGATATAGGGTAACCAATCTCCCTGTTTGCCCAGGATGCAGGACTTTCAGTACTGCTACTGGAAAAGACTTGGGTAAACCAGGATGAGTTGGTCACTCTAGGTCCTTGGTTACCCAAAATGAAGATGGTTATTTCCCAGCCTCCCTTTCAGCTAGATGTGGCAATGTGATTAAGTCATGACCAATGAAATAAAAGCCAAAGTGATGTCTGAACTTTCTGGGTTGTTCACATTAAATAAAAGAACATGCCTTGGCCAGTGTGGCTCAGTTGGTTGGGCAACATCCCATGTACCAAAAGGTTGCTGGTTTGATTCCTGGTAAGGGCACATGCTCAGGTTGTGGTCTTGATCCCTGGTAGGGGGCGTGCAGGAGGCAGCAGATTGATGTTTCACATCAATGGTGGTTTGTTTGTTTTCTCTTTCTCTCTCCCTCTCTCTCAAAATCAATAATAAAAAAATCTTTTTTAAAAAAACATGCTCTCCCCTTTCTTCCTTTCTGTCTTTCCACTAGCTCAAGTGAAGAAGTGAGAGAAGCCATCTTAAATGTCAGATAGAAGCAGCCTGTTAAAATGCCAGAACAGCAGGACAGAAGGACACCGAGTCCCTGGTTATTATAAAGCTGCCGTAACAACCAGATGTGCTTACCCAGTTTTTATTTGAGAGAGAAATAGACTTCTAGTTTGCTTAAGACCTGTATTTTAGGCCTCCTTTTACAGCTGCCTACTTAATGTAGTATTTAAGAGCTCAACCAGGTAGGCTACATGATTTCAATAGATTTAAATGTTTTTATCTTCAAAAGAGGAAAGAATGGTCCATAAACCCCAAACTGGTGAGTTACAAGCACTCTTGGGTTATTTTCTAGGATTGATTAATAAAAGGATGTTGGTGAGTCACCTGAAAAAGGCTGCAGAGATTGCTAGGCTCTAAAATGGTTGTACCAAGAACAAGTCTTATTGAACTGGTCTTGGATTCACTCTTTTGAGATGGTTGCTATACTGGTGGGTCAACAAAACATGCACTTGTAGCAAGGCTACTGACAAGAACATACATGACATCCATGCAGATTTGTTCTTAGTACAAGTACAACAAGGTTCATTAATAACTGGTTGAACAATCATACCCATAGGGTATTGGGTAATGCATCAACATCAGCATGGAAGCACATTTCAAGAGGTAAGCCTGATCTAGCTAAATATTTTATCTGTGATTTGGATGAATAGATAGTGAAGTACTCAGCAAGTTGTCAGATGACAAGAAAAACCAGTAAATTCTAACGTGGACAGAATCAGGACTAAAAGTTCTTGCAGGCTAGAATGGCAGGATAAAACTAACAAAGTAATGTGATAAATGTGTGCTCATGCACTCAGACTTAAAAAAAAAACTACACCCACCCAGTAAGATAAGAAAAGGGGGAGATATGAATTAGTATTAGGTATGGAGAAGAATTGTGACGTTTTAGATGATGATTCAAAATGAGTCAACAGGGCAAAGCTGAAGCAGCTCTGACTGATTGCATTAATAGAGGGACAGTGTTTGCCATGGGAGATTTGGCTCTGCTAGCAACATTCAAAGCGGCTGTTCTCATGCTGCAATGTGAAAGATACAGAGGCACAGCTTGAAGAAGTGGGGACATGAAACTGACCTCAAGTACTGGACGGCCATCCTGTGGCACTCTACGCAGCCACGGTCCCTTGCTCTGATGCTCACCTTTCACTCCTCTGTCTTATCTGACTAACCTCCTGCTTCTGACTTTTTACATGCCACTCTGTTCCTGTTACTTACTCTTATGTATTGGTTCTTCCTGCTGCTCTCTGCTTTGGGAACTTTGTCTTGCTGACCTGAGACCTTGATGTCAGGGAGACTGGGTGGACAAAATAGTGGAGGAGCTAAGGATGAGAATCACAAGCACTTTCTTAAAGAGATATCTGTTCAGATTGTGAGATGCATCAAGGAAGTAGTCAAAAGTAGCAACTTTTTAATATGTTCTTTCTCTGAATTGTAGAAGTTGCTGTGCTTCTGAGAACTAATGGGTAACATGAGCAGTATGATTTACTACATACCTTAAATAACTCTCCTAAAGAAACAAACTAAACCTGCTGAACACAAATTTAAAATATATGTATTTATAAGTGCATCACCGAACTTGCAGTAAAAAAGCCTCCACAAGCCCTGGCTGGGTCATTCAATTGGTTAGAGTGTCCTCTTCATATGCCAAGGTTGCAGGTTCGATCCCTGGTCAGGGCACATATAAGAGTCAACCAATGAATGCATGAATGTGCGGAACAGCAAATTGATGTTTCTCTCTTTCTCAAATCAATTTTTTAAAAAGATTTTTTAAAAAGCCTCACAAGTCAAAAGTAAAATGAAAGTTGAAATCCAAGTGGGAAAGATAGCTCTGGGGTTGGCTTTCCTCTGGAGGCCACCTGCCTAGCCCTGGTGACCTTGAGCTTTCATTGGGTGGCACTTCAGGACACCATGAACAGAAAGCTAAAATTCAAGACCTATCTTCATACTACCTAAAGCAATCTACAGATTCAAAAGCTCTCTGGAGTCTCTAACCTCACATCAGAGGTTAGAATTTCAACATATGAATTTGGGCATGGGGGGCAACACAAACATTTAGTCTATAAGAGACATCAGGACAATTCAGGGGAAGAAAGAATAATCTTTACAGAAATTTGTTCTGGGCCAACTGTATATTCACATGTAAAAGAATGAATTTGGACTTTTTTTCATACCATATACGCATATTAACTCAGAATGGATTTAAAACCTAAATGTAAGAGTTAAAACTATAAAACTCTTATAAGAAAACAGAGGAGCAAGTTTTTGTGACCCTGGGTTAGGCAACAGTTTCTTAGATATGACGTGAAAAGCATAAGCAACAACTGAAAAAGTAGATAAATTGGACTTCACCAAAACTAAGAAATTCGTTCTTCAATAGACTCCCTTAAGAAAGTGAAAAGAGAACCCACAGAATGGGAAATATATTTGTAAATTATATATCTGATAAGGGACTTATATTTGGAAAATATAAAAATCTCTTACAACTCAACAATAAAGACAAATAACCCATTTTTTTAAAAAAAATGGACAAAGCATTTGACTAGACATTTTCCCAAAAGAAGACATGTACCAATTAGCACATATAAAAATACTCAACCTCATTAGTCATTAGGAAATTTTTAATCAAAACCATAATGAGACACTACCACTCCACACCCACTAGGATGGCCATAATAAAAAAGATGGAAATAAAAGGTGCTGGCAAGGATGTAGGAAAATTGGAACTCCCATGCATTGCTGGTGGGAATATAAGATTATCCAGCCACTTTGGAAAACAGTCCAGTAGTTCCTTAGATTATTAAACAAGAGTTACCACATAACCCAGTAACTCTATTCCTAGGTATATAACCAAGAGAATTGAAAACATATGTCCACACAAAAACTTGTACATGAATTTTCATAGCAGCATTATTCGTAATAGCCAAAAAGTGGAAACTGCTCAAATGTCTATCAACTGGTGAGTGGTTAACAAAAGGTGGTGTGGAATATGGTACGTACAATGGAATATTATTTCCCAATAAAACGGAATGAAGTACCGATACAACATGAATGAACCTTGAAACAAATTATGCTAAGTGAAAAAAAGTCAGACACAAAAGGCCACATGTTGAAGGTTTCCATTCATATGAAATGCCCATAACAGGCAAATCTGTAGAGACAGAAAGTAGATTAGTGGTTCCCAGGAATTGGGAGGAGAAGGGAAAGTAGAGTGACTGCTGATGGGTATGGAGTTTCTTTCTGAGGTGATGACAATGTTCTGGACATTGATAATGCTGGTAGATGCACAACTCTATAACTATACTAAGAAACACTAAATTCGTACACTTCATAAATCCTAAAAGTTTTCATCACAGGGAGAAAATATATTTTTTCTTTTTTCTTTTCTTCTTTCTTTTATTCTTACTGTATCTATATGAGAAGAAGGATGTTAGCTGAACCTATTGTGGTAATCATTTGTAATATATGTAAATCAAAACATCAAGCTGTATGCCTTAAACTTATACAGTATTATATGTCAATTATTTTTTCAAAAATACTGGAAAAGACAAAAATATATAAATTTGTGCACCTTAAAAGGGTGAACTTTTTGACTTATGAATTATATTATAATAAAGTTGCTTATAGGAATTATAATTGATATTAAAAACTCAATAGTTGTGGGAAAAACTACTGGAGGGAATAACTGAACTGGAATAGCAATCTGAAGATGACCCAGAATACAACAAAAAGATACAAGAGATGGAAAATGTACAAGAAAAGTTGAGTCATGGAGGATAGAGTGAGAACATCAAATGTGATGTCCAATTAGACTACTAGAAGGAAAGAAAAGAAAGGATGGAGAAAGGCCATATCAGAAGAGATAATGGCTAAGTATTTCCCAAAACTGATTAATGGCATCAATTCTCAGATTCAGGAATCAGAACAAATTCTAAGATAATTAGGGAAAAAAAGAAAAGAAATTAGCACCTAGGCACATCATAGTTAATCTGCAGAACACCAAAGACAAATCAAAGCTCCTAAAAGCAGTCAGGTAGAAGGCTTCTCCACAATATAAATGAACTATTGATACACCCAACAACTTGGATGGATTTCAAAAATGTTATGCTGTGTGGGGGAAAAAAAAATCTCCAAATGTCACATAAGAACATTAGTCCTTTAGGGCTACCATAAGAAAATGTCATAGACCCAATGGCTTAACCAACAGAAATGTATTTCCCACAGTTTGGGAGGCTAGAAGTCTTAATTCCAGCAGGGTTGGTTTCTGATGAGGCCTCTTGGCTTGCTGCTGGCTGCCTTCTCATTGAATACTCACATGGAGCCGGGGGCGAGGGCGGGGAGGCGGGGAGAGAAAGAGAGAATACACAAGCAAGAGACAGATCCCTGGTGTCTCTTTGTGTAAGGACATTCAATTTTATTAGAGTAGGGCCCCATCCTCATGACCTCATTTAACCTTAACTACCTCCTAAAGGCCTCATCTCCAAACACAGTCACATCAGGGTTAAGGCTTCAATATACAAGGGAATACAATTCTGTCCATGGCGCATAATATGATTCCATTTGCATAACACTTAAAAAATAAAATAAAAAATAGAGAGAGATGGAGAAAAGATTAATGGTTGCCAGAGGTTAAGGATGTAGGGGGCTTGGGTGTGCCTATAAGGGGAAGCACAAGGAAGATTTTTGTCACGATGGAACAATTCTGTGTCTTGAAACATGTGGTCCTTACAAGATCTACACATATAATAAAATGACACAGAACTATGCATAGGCATCGAACCAATATCAATTTCCTCCTTTTGATATTGTTCTATAGTTATGTAAGCTGTAACCATTGGGGAAAACTGGGGGAAGGTATAAAGGGCCTTTCTGTACTATTTTTGCATCTTCCTGTAAATCTGTTATTTTTTCACAATTAAAAGTTCTTTAAAAAGCAGCCAGGAACAAAAGTCAGGTTACTTATTAATAAATAAAAACTTGACTTAAAAGTAATTTCTCAATCGTGGCAATGGAAGCCAGGAAACAGTGGAATGCTGTCTTTAATGTGGTGAAACAACTATTAATCTGGGATTGTATTTGCATTGAAACTGTCAAGAATCAAGATGAAATAAAGATGTCATCTGACAAACAGAAACAGTTTGTTACAAACAGATCTTTTGTTTGTTTGTTTGTTTAATCCTCACCTGAGGATATTTTTCCATTGATTTTTAGAGAGAGTAGAAGGTAGGGAGAGAGACAGAGAGAGAGAAACACATGCGCCCTGACCAAGACCAGGGATTGAGTCTGCAACCAAGGTACATGCCCTTGACAGGAATCGGACCCAGTGCTCCAACCACTGAGCCAAACTGGCTAGGGCCAACAGATCCTTTTTAATGTTAATGCTAAAAGTTGTATTTCAGGCAGTAGCAAAAGATCTCAAAGAGAAGAGCTTAGATATAAGAAGAAAGTGTTAGCAAAAAACAATTAATAAAACTGTCAGTAAATTTAAACATTAAATTTTCTAGAAGAAATAGAAATAGTGTATATAATCTACAAATACTAGAGAGTAAAAATAAAGTGAAGGAGAAGCAGGATAAATTTTTAAAAGACAAGAAAGGAAAAAGAAACAAAAATAGTAAGATCGGACAAATAGAAAGTATAAAATAAGTAGTAGAAATAAATTCAAATATAATTCTAAATAGAATAAACTCAGTTTCAAAGACAAATTTTGCTGCACAGATGTTTAAACATCTCGTTATATGACATTTTCAAGACATACCTAAAACATAAGGCACAGAGGGTTGAAAATGAAAGGATGGGGAAAATGCCAAAACAAAAAAATTGGTGGTGTAACTGTATTAATATCAGACAAAATAGATGTTTAAGATTTCCTGTAGATGTAGGGAAGGAATTTCTCAGGAAGCTATAACAAAAGTGGAATGAGTAACTCCTAGAGCCACTGATTCCCCATCCCTTGAGAAACTCAAATCTGAAATAATGACCGATTGGTCCGTATGCCAGGGAGGACATTAAAACACCACAGGAAGGATAGGACTTGGTGAACATAGTTTCTCTCATGGCTAGATTTCCTGACTAGTCATGTATCAGAAAGAAAGCTGTGACATTCCCACCTCATTAAGACTTCTTATGTCTAAAGTAAAAAGTCTGGTGCACATATGTGTGTGTGTGTGTGTGTGTGTATATATATATATGTAAGAGTGTATGCATTGTTTAGAATGTATATGTACACAATCACGTCCATTGTTAGGATGTCAATTTCCTCTGTTGTAAGATTTGTCTTCCAACCATTTGTCGGAGGAGGGTTATGTTGAGAAAACTCCCAAAAGGAAATTGTACTGTGCTATCTCATTTAACTTAGTCAATAACAGTTAGTTGTCTGAGTTACTAATAGATACGCAAAGAAAGATAAATAGTGCAAGGCCTTGAGAATATGGCAACACCTTCTGAGGGTGGGGTGGGTGGCAACTGTTTGGCAGTAACATTCAGCTGTTGTTTCGCAATACAGATACTCAGGTTTTTACCTGATAGATGATTCTATCCAAAAATCACAAATTTTTTTCTGGAAGATCTCGGTACTTGCAGTGGGGAGAGCCAGTTCTACCTGCTCCGAGATACTTCCAGGGTGGGGCTCAGAGAGTCGTATTTTTAACAAGCATCTCCAAGGAACTCTGAATCATACTAAGGACTGAGGAACACAAATTTACAGTATCTCAAGGCTTTAGTAGAAAAGAAGAGGGCTCTTTTTCTGTGCTTT
The DNA here is from genome assembly GCF_963455305.1 of Plecotus auritus. NCBI lineage: Eukaryota > Metazoa > Chordata > Mammalia > Chiroptera > Vespertilionidae > Plecotus > Plecotus auritus. The sequence continues at coordinate 21,075,470 of NC_137782.1, read as the reverse complement.
AAAATATTAATTTCTCTAGAATATCCTTTGTGTTTTTTTAATTTACTGTTTTCCCCCTTTTTTATTGAATGTATTGGGGTGACACTGGTTGACAAAATTATACAGGTTTCAGGTGCACAATTCTACAACATGTCATCGGTACACTATGTTGTGTGTTCACCACCCCAAGTCTAGTCTCCACCCATTACATTTATTGCCCCTATACGCTCCTCCTCCTCCCTCCTTCCCCTTTCCCCAGGCAATGACCACACTGTTGTCTATGTCCGTGAGTTTTCTCTCTTTTCTTTTCTTTTTTGCTCAATCCCCCCACCCCTACAGCTTTCACCTTGTTTTATTTTATTGTAGACATAGAGATTATAAGGACATTTGGAGATGGTATTCTCACTTTATTTTTTTTTTTAGACCATCTTGACTCTTTATTCCCAATCATCTCTCATTTATCCTCATACACTTTGAAAGGAGATCCTGTCATTACTCACTGTGACAGCAGGAATTTGGCCCCAGTAGTCCAGGTGATCTACGAGTGTACGTACAAGAAAAAGACAAAAATGATCATGGTTTTATTCTCCTTGCTGGTGTAGATACCTAGGTTAGGGGATGTGCGTTCTATGATCCTAAAGGAAAGTATAGCAATGGTCTCAAAAGGACAAACCAAGCCAGCAAGTAGCTCATTGTAGATGTGATCAAGTACAGGACAGGCCAAAAGAAGAAATGAAAATAATTCATTTCAACTTCTATGTCATTTACTAAATTAATGGCCTCTTATAATATAATTTGAAATATTTATTTAAAAATTGTTTTTAAATGATAGGAGAAGGGCTCGTAGAAAAGGGAACTTTAAAGAAGAAACAGAGCAAAGAAATGGCTTGACTTTGTTCCCTCCTCACAATCACTGAACTTAATATTTTTACCACTAATAATGAACAACATAAACTGATGAACAAAAATAGATCCAGAGACATAGAAGCATTGAACAGACCGACCAACCTCAGAGGGAAGATTGGGGGGTGGGGGGGGGTTGGGGGCAGAGGGGAGCGATAAGAGAGCAACCAAAGGACTTGTATGCATGCATATAAGCATAACCCATGAACACACACAGTAGGAGCGGGGGGTGAGGCCATATGCTGGGGGTTGGGAATGGCTGGGGAGAGATCAGTGCGGGGGGGGGGGGGAGGAGACATGTAATACTTTAAACAATAAAGAATTAAAAAGCAATATTAATTAAATATATATATTTACCACTAGGTGCAAAAATAAATAACTTCTCCTCTTTATAATCCCATCAGACACAAAACAAATGACTGAGTTCAATCTGGTTTATTAAGAAACATTATGTAGGAGCCATTTAAGAATTCATTCTTCAGCCCTAGCTGGTTTGGCTCATCATTGGCCTTTGGACTGAAGGGTCCCAGGTTCAATTCCAGTCAAGGGCACATGCCTGGGTTGGGGACTCAATCCCCAGTAGGGGGTGTGCAGGAGGCAGCCAATCAATGATTCTCTCTCATTGTTGATGTTTGTATCTCTCCCTCTCTGAAGTTTTTTTTTTTTTTTTTTTTTTTTTAAATAAGCCATTCTTTAAGCTGGAGTACAAATGTCCCATAGATTGAAGCTCTCTGAGAAATAATTTTGTTCCTTGAAACTCCATGCAAACCAAAAAGCTCTATAGCAAAATCAGGGCCTATATAAAACAAATTACATGTAGCATGGTTCAGAATAACACATGAGGGTAATGAATGATGTAACTTGGTTTTGAGCTACATATATTTAGAAAAAGAGTTTAATTTCCTTCTTTACAAGTCCAACTACATTTCTTGATTCTGCAGAAAATAGTAGTGTTTTAATAGTACACAATTATAGTATTTTAGGTGTCCTTTATTGGATTTAGTGTTTTTTTTTGACTCAACTTACTAGTATATACAGAGCATAGACAACTTAATTATAGTTCCAAAACAGAAAGGAAAGGTTGTAAACCTTCACAATGTATGAGTTATGAGATGGAAAGGGAAGAGAGGGTATGAAAGTATAAGAATGTACATATCTTCCTTTTTTATTATAAAGGTTTGAGAGATACTGTTTGAAGCTGAATGATCAAGAAAGTACTTTCTCTGTATAATTTAAGGTTATAAACTAAGCAGAGAAACTACTTATAAGATGATATAAGCCTCTAACAAAACTTTGAGAAGAGATAGAGGTAATGTTAATAGGCTCAATTCCTTATTTTTGATAAGTGAGAATCAATAGAAACTTATGTGATAGATTGCATCATTGTTTCCAACTCTGCTCTCTCTCTCTCTGTAATAGATTGTACATTCACACTCATTGTCATATGATTTCTGCTATGCCTCCTGGTGGGGCATATATCTGTAGTATCATCCCTGCCCCCATTGATTCTGGGCTTGGCGGTGTGAATTATTTTGAACAATGGAATGTGGGTGGAAGTGACAGAGGCTAGTTCTGAACAGAGGCTTTCAGAAGTATCATGTGTTTCTGTGGCTTCTCTTCAGCTATGGCCCTTTGCCATGGGGAGAGCACACCCCAAATAATGATCACTTCTTTAGCCCAAGTCCGAAATGAGAAGACACACGGAGCCACACCTAGCCAAGTCAGCACTGAGGCAGCCAATGACTTGTGAGCTTGCAGTATGTGTTTACTGTTATACATTGCAATATGTGTTTATTGTTATAAACACTTATTGGGGGTTGTTTTAATGGCAGCAAAATTGACAAACACACTCTCTAAAGCTGATAAATTAGAAATTGGAACTATAAGTATATTATTTAGAGTCAGGGAGATATCCACCAGGAGAGGTAAAGGTGACAACCACGAAACAGAGTTAGTTAAAGGTAGTTTTGGTGATATCCTTGGGGGAGAGAACTAAAGTTTTTGTTTCACACCTTCCTGTCCCATTTGACTCTTAATCATATGTATGTATTACTTTTATATTTAAATGTGCAGGTACAGTGCATACCATCCAGGAGGTAATATAAGCCTTAAACACATGAAACATTATAACAACAATATGATAAGGCAGCTAATTTGTGTTGGAAAATAAAATGCTACGGGTGATTAAATTATAGGAATTTAGAAGAAAGAAAATATCAACCTGACTGAAGAGGTTGTGGTAGGTAGAGAAAATTACACTAGAACAGAAACCTTAAGGCTTAAAATAAGTGGAGAAAAGTGGGCAAAGAAGGAACAAATAGCATGACAAATACGAGAGTGAAGTGGTGGTGTGGCTGGAGCAGAGAATTACGGGTGAGCTGTGGGCAAGAGGTCTGGGACTGGTGGAATGGGACCAGGCGGTGACGAGCCTGGAATGCTTGACTAATGTGTGCAGACAGAGACTGGCTTCATGAACTAGGTGTTTTAGGAAGACCAATATAACAGGGCTGTGTAGGACAGATTGCACTGGATAAAAACAGTCCTCAGAGCTAAAGCAGAAATATCTCAAGGGTCATTTAGGCATGTGTTCTGGCATCTGCCAAGGTATTGCTATTAGTCAGGTGGCTTCTCTTACTACATCCCTTGGGCCTAAATTTATAAAAAGCAGCGTTTCACTCCCTTACTAGAAATATGTAGAATCATTATTTCGATAGACTGGTGCCCTGTAGGACTAGAAAGATATTACTTGGGGAAAGAGAAGGCCAAGAAAACCTACTTTATAAATCTCTAAAAGCCACTATTAGCTGGAAAAGACTTGTGCTACTTAGAACGGTTTTATTGAGTCTCCCTAAATGCCATCTAACCATAGCATTAATTCGTGTTCACTCATAGTTAAACTTTTGGTCAGATTACTCTATAGCATCTCTTTTGAACTAAGAACCTATCATCTCTTCAGTTCTCTTAATTTCAGGTCCAGGCCATTTGATTTCCTTTTGAGTAATGACGGCCCAAATCTAACACCCACCAAGACTTGCTTTCATTGTCCTTGAGTTTTGTACCTTAGATTTTCCTTCTATTCTGACTCCTGCTTTCCATAAAATTACCATATATATATATCATATTGAAGACTTGTCTGACTTTTATTTTCAGTTTCTTAGGTTCATTTCTGCCAACTTTCTTCTTCTTTTTTTTTTTTAATATATTTTATTGATATTTTACAGAGAGGAAGGGAGAGGGATAGAGAGCTAGAAACATCGATGAGAGAGAAACATCGATCAGCTGCCTCCTGCACACCTCCCACTGGGGATGTGCCCGCAACCAAGGTACATGCCCTTGACCGGAATCGAACCCGGGACCCTTCAGTCTGCAGGCTGACGCTCTATCCACTGAGCCAAACCGGTTTCAGCCAACTTTCTTCTTTTTAAAATCCTATCTAATAAAAGAGTAATATGCAAATTATCATCACTCCAACACACAAGATGGCTACCCCCATGTGGTCAAAGATGGCTGCCCCCGTGTGGACACAAGATGGCTGCCACAAGTTGACCAGCGGGGGAGGGCAGTTGGGAGGGACCAGGCCAGCAGGGGAGGGCAGTTGGGAGGGACCAGGCCTGCAGGGGAGGGCAGTTGGGAGGGACCAGGCCTTCAGAGGAGGGCAGTTGGGGGGGTACCCAGGCCTGCAGGGGAGGGAAGTTGGGGGGGACCAAGCATGCAGGAGAGGGCAGTTGGGGGCAATCAGGCCTGCAGGGGCGGGCAGTTGGAGGCGACTAAGCCTGCAGGGGAGAACAGTTAGGGGTGACCAGGCTGGCAGGGGAGGACAGTTAGGGGCAATTGGGCTGGCAGTGGAGCAGTTAGGCATCGATCAGGTTGACAGGGGAGTGTTTAGGGAGTGGTCAGGCTGGCAGACAGACGCAGTAAGGGGCAATCAGGCAGGCAGGCCGGCGAGCGGTTGGGAGCCAGCAGCCCTGGATTGTGAGAGGGATGTCCGACTGCCCTCAAGGGGTCCCAGATTGAAGAGGGTGCAGGCTGGGCTGAGGGACACCGCCCCCCCCCCCATGCATGAATTTCATGCACCGGGCCTCTAGTAAAATATAAAGGAAAAAAATCTCCAAGAAAGGCTTGCTTTCTAGAGCCAAAGGGTTGGGAAAGAGGTATCCTAGAAAACTTTTATTTAAAAAAAAATTTTTTTTTTAAATATGTTTTCATTGTTTTCAGAGACAAGAAGGGAGAGGGAGAAATAGCAACATCAATGATGAGAGAGAATCACCAATCTGCTGCTTTCTGCACATCCCACACTGGGAATTGAGCCTGCAACCCAGGCATGGGAATTGAGCCTGCAACCCAGGCATGTGCCCTGACTGGGAATCGAACCGTGACCTCCTGATTCATAGGTAGATGCTCAACCACTGAGCCACACTGCCATGGGCTTTTAGATATAACTATCCTGTATAGTACTACACCTATTAGTGACCATTACCTGCCCACCCCTCACAAATACCTACAATGTACTGTTCTTATCACTAGATTCCAAGCAAGGTATCTTCCTGTTTTTGATCCACCTTCAGCCCCAGCCCAAGGACTGCCCTCCCTATGCCAATATACCCTCCCTGCCTGACCTTACCCATGATCACCACCCAATGGATAAGTGGACCAAGCGCCTGCCTCCCTTCAATTTGCCCCTCTTGCTGCTGGGTGTTAGAGCAGTGCCGTGGTCATGACAATATGATAAGGCACAAATGATGTTGTGTTGTGGGCAGGAGAGCTGGGAGAGGAGGAAGGGCACCCAGGTTCCTGAGGCTTCAGTCCCAAGGCAGGGCTGTCAGGTCTTAGGTTGGCAAAAGCAAAAACAAGGAGTAAAAAAAATCATATAATAATAGCATCTATGTGTTCTGCATGACGACCACTGACTCCTGTGTGGGTTTGTTTGCCAACCCACCTTCTTCTGTTCTTCAATGTCACCTTCTTCTGTTCTTCCTCATCCGGTCAGCATTTTTGACCCACAATTCTGCTTAACAGATCCCTTCTCTCCTCCTCCCACCTACCAGGTGGGTCAATTATTCTTGGGCAGTTTACCCTGCCCTAGGCAATCTCCCACATCCCCCATTATAACCAATCAAGCCAAGGCACTATTCTCTTGCTTTCTAGCTAAGTGGGGACAAACAACTAGTTCTTATTCACAAGGTAGAAGAATATTAGTATTATTCAAATAACCATAATTTTAAAGAGGGCCTGATAGAAACAATGAAGGGAGATAATCGCTCACCCGAAAGAGCAGCTCTGTGTTTGCTTCTCAGGGGCTGTAGTGAAGAAGCATCAGGGCCGGTTGACTACTTCCTGTGGGATAGTCCACCTTCAATGTGTCTCCATAATTAATCTTCAAGGGATTAAATTCTTTCATGGTAAAATCATAGATATCATAAAAATCCATAGTCATGGAAACAAATTATAAATCATACCGTTACCCAGCCCAAAGGCAGTGTTCCCGCTGAAGCACACCTGCACTAGAGGAAGTCCGTGGGTCAGGGCACGGGGCCAACGGAAACTAGAATAACTTTGGGAAAGATTGTCATTGTCCTTACTTTGGATTCCCAATCTAAGCCCTTACACCTCTGCGCCACCCCGTTGTTCTTTTCCTATTTTCAGACATGCTTACCATTTCTACCCCATTTCCAATTCTTTTAGTAAAGTGAAGATACATTTTTGAATAAATAGGAAATAGACTTGAGTGAGATGTGGAAGAGTAATTGTGCTTGGTTAAACAACCAGTTGCAAAAAGTACATTTTATTTCCTTGTACTGTGCTACCAGCACACAATTTTTCCATTTGTTTTAGAAGGATTTAAAAAATTTTATTGCAAAGAACTAGTTCCAACTAGATAAGGTACTATTATCCTGGGCTACTAATGGCATATAGATCCCTTCTCTCCTCCAAATATTTTGAGGTAAAGTTTACATACCATAAAATTCACTAGTTCCAAGTACACAATTCAATGATGTTCAGTAAGTCTATAGTCCTGTCACCATTACCACAATCTAATTGTAGTGTATTCCCATCACTCCAAAAAGATCTCTGTGCCCCTCTGTAGTCTCTCTATTCCCATCAGCCCTAGGCAACCACTAATCAACTGTCTGTATAGATTTGCTTTTTCTAGACATTCCATATAAATAGAATCATACAACATGTGCTCTTCTGCAACAGGCTTCTTTCACTTAGCTTAATGTTTTTGAGGTTCCTCTAAGTTGTATCTGCTATTACTATTTCATTGTTTTATTGCTGAATAGCGTTCCATCGTATGGATATATCACATTTTATCTATCCATTCACCAGGTGCCTCACATGTGGATTGTTTCCACTTTGGGGGTACTATGAATAATGCTGCTATAACTATATATGTATGTGTTTTATGCACATTTTTTTTGGGGTATATACTTAGGAGTGGAATTGTTGGATCATATGGTACTTCTATAACTTTTTAAGAATCTAACAAATTTTTCCAAAGTGGATGTACCATTTCATATTCCCACCAGCGATGTATGAGGGTTCTAATTTCTCTATCTCCTCACCCAAAATTTTTTTCAGTCTTTTTTTTTTTTTTTTTGCAGCCATTGTAGTGGGTAAGTCGCTATCTCATTGTGGTTCTGATTTGCGTTTTGCTAGTGACTAATATGATGAGCATCTTTTCATGCTATTTTCGCCATTTAAATATTTGCTTTTTAAAAAATATCTAGTCAAATCTTTTGTCCTTTTCAATTGATTAGTCTTATTGAGTTGTAAGAGTTCTTTATATGTTCTTAATGCAAGTCCTTTATCTTATATGTGATTTGCAAATTTCTTGCCCCCTGAGATATGGTATTTCTTACTTAGATGGGTAATTTTAAGAGACACAGACTTCAAAGTGAAGTTTCCTTGTGGTACATTAACAGGTCAATGATTCACTTTGTTTCAAAATATTATATAAGTACTTTTAAAAAGCAACTTTTTACTTTTATTTTGCAATACTTGGAAAATGTATTAAGCACAAAACAGGATAGAAAAATTCCATAGATCATCTTTGGTAACACGTTTTGCTTACAGGCACAGGCTGTGTGGAAAACACACAGCATTTATTTAAAAATAAAATAACATTTAACTGAATTTAAATAACATTTTAAACACTAGTCTCTTATCATTCCAGTCTTGGCTGGCAAGCAGACACATAAACCACTGAATGGCTTAAGTAGACAATTTATTAGAACAGTTGGTTATGGCTAGTGTGAGTGATGAGGGCCAGGGTTGGGTCTTCCCATCGGGGTAAGACACAACTAGGTATGGATGGAATCAGTACCAAAGAGGAGTGTTTCCCACGTGCGCACAGTGGAAGGGCCCCTCTCGGAGCAGGAAACGCTTCCCCAAACTGCCCCCCTCTGCAGGCGACCGGGCCTTTTAGTCCCCCGAGGACTGGAATCGCCTTCCGGCGGTGCCAGTGCCGCTCGTGGCCTCCCCTCTCACCGCCCACCCCGGGTCCTGGACCTCCAGCATCCCGGGCGCCGGGTGCAGGGCTCAGCAGGGCCGGCCAAGGCGCCTCCGACAGTCCTCCAGCTCCAGGTCCGCCTCGCTGCCACGGGCGGCCCCACCCGGGTCAGGAGCTGCCCTGAGCTCGGGCCGCGGTCGGTCCGAGGGCCTCCTCCGCGCGGTGAGGGCACTTCATTTCCTCCCAACCCGCGATCTACTCGACGTGCAGCGGCGCGAGTCCGATTTTTCTTGCTGCGGCGGCCTCTTTGTCCTGTGCGGGTTCAGGTGCAGACCACCCGCCCCGGACGGCAAGCCGAGCTCGTCGTACACGGAGTCTCCCGGTCCGCGCCTTCCTGCTTGTCAGGGAGGCAGGAGTGGAGGCGCCGAGACGCCTGAACCTCCCCGGTCCCGGGGGAAGCGCCGCGGCCCCGAGGTGGGCTCGCCGCAGGGGCGGAGGCGGCGCATCCGGGTGAGTGCGGCGCCCCCGCCTCCCCCGCGCGCGCCGCGCCGAATAGACCACGCCCGGGCGGTCGGAGCTGGTGGCCCTGCGTCCCGGCCCGCCGCGCGGAGGCGCCCCGAGCGAGCGGCTGTGGCGGCAGCGGCGACCGCATGCGGCGCGACCCGGAGTAGCGCGCCCAGCCCGCGAGGCCGGCGCGGGGGCGGGAGCGGGAGGCGGGGCCCGCGCCAGGCCCGCCCGCCAGCCGGGGGTGCCGTGGGCAGTGGCCGAGGAGGCGGCGCGGCGGACGGCGGCTCGAGAAGAGCGCCCGCGCTCGGCCCGCGGGACCGCGCCGCCACCACCCGGGCTGGCCCCGAGGAACGCCCGCGCCGCCGCCGCGCGGACCGAGGTGAGTGCCCCCGGCGCCCGGCCCTCCCGGAGCCGCGGCCGCCTGCGCGGAGCTGGAGAGGGTGCTGGGGAGGCCCGTCCGCTTTCGCGTCCCGCGTCCCTTTGTGGCCGGCGCTGCTGTGGCCGAGGTGCGGGCGCGCTCGGCATCGGGTCCGGATCGGGTTGGGAACTCGGGGACTGCCGGCCACGCGGCGTCTCTGGCAACTGCAGCGAGCAGCGAGTTTCCGTCCTAGTTTGACATTGAGTTAGAACCGTTTTTCTTTAGAAGACGGAAGTTTGTTTTATTGACCAAAAATACAGCTAAATATGGCTCCTAGGTTCGGCCGGGCCGTGTGGGACTTGGAGCCCCGCTGCCAGGCTGACCCTCGCCGAATCGGCGCCGCGGGGGAGGGGAGGACCCGCGGGCCCCGGGCGGGGGCTTCCCGGCCCTCTTCGCGCGAAGGGGACCCGGCCTCGAATAGCAAAGGTCTGTGGGTGGGAAGTAGCGGGCGTTCGGTACCGTGGCGGTCCTTCCTGGAAGAATGAATGAATGAAATGTCATTTGCTCTTCTATAAGCAATATAATGCCCATGTAAAGATTTGCCAGGAATTGTGATGACTTGCATTGTCATTGCCGCTCTTACCTGTTCAAACTTGTTAAGTGAGGGTTCCCCCTCCTCTAAACTTATGACCTTGGCCTGATTCTCAAAGCCATGGAGCTAAGCCACGGAGCTAACCAAACCTTCAACCAAACCGCGCCTCGCATTTTCTGGCAAGTGTGGGCAATAAGCAAAGTAGTCTTTGTGATTGTAAACTGTTTCTGGAGGGCAGAGAATGATACCTTAATCATACCTTATGCTTAATACATTGACTTACAGTTCTTCCTTCAAGAACCCAGAGAGGTGTGTGTGGGGTGAGGGGGGGGGTGGGGGGAAAGGGGAGCGGTGTCTTTCCTCATTTCGCAGATGAAGAAGTTGGGGTCCTGAGAAGTTGTAACTTTCCAGGTCACAGACGAAGCAGCAGAGTTGGGATTCACAACCTAGGCCTTACTAATCCAGCACTTTTTAAATCACATCTGTGTCTAGACCTGGATTGTCAATTGTGGTAGGCACTAACCACATGTGGCTACTTAAATTAATTAAAATTAAATTGAAAAAAATTCAGCTCTTCACTCGCACTAGCCACATTTCAATTGTTCAGTAGCCAAATTTGATCAGTGCCTACTATTGATCAGTGCTTGTCTAGACTACATATGCATTTATTTACTCAGTAAGTAAATATTTATTGAGTGCCTCCTCTCTATGAGGCAGTTTTAAGTCCTGGGTATACTGTGGTGAAAAAGAGAGACAACATGCCCTTGTTTTTATGGCGCTTGCACTTTACATGATAGTTTGAGGGATGTTTCCATCGTACTTCAGAGCCTTGCTAATTCAAAGTGGTAAATTCGCAGCAGCAGCCCTGTCATCTGGGAGTTTAGAAGAAATGGAGACTCTCAGGTCACAAACCACATTAACTGAATTAGTATCTGTTAAAGTGACTTAACAGATCACAGGTGATAGATCGTAGATCCATCTCAGCTGATTTGTGTTCACATTGAAAACTATTCAGAACACCGGTGATAACTGGTTTGAGGAATGTTCGGATGGATTGTTTGGTGTGGCTTTTAAGAGTCAGGCTGTAAAACTCTTGGGAGCTTTCACAATTTATGCAAATACTTGTTAAATGCCTGGCTTCTCCAATAGAGTATCAGCTTTATGAGAGCAGAGATTGTCTTCCTTTTCCAGCCACGTGTGCCAGAAACTTCAAGGTGCCTGTTAAGCAACGGGGTGCTCAATAAATGCTTGTTGAGTACAATTATGTGTGGAAGGAAGTTTGAGTCAACAACAGACCACAGATATGATGATGGTCCCATAAGATTATAATGGAGCAGAAAGATTCCTTTTACCATAGCCCTCGGAAATTGCTGCACAACACATTATTCATATGTTTGTGGTGATGATGGCATAGGAAACCTGTGCTGCCAGTTGTATAAAAGTATAGCACATACAATTATGTACAATACATAGTACTTGATAATAAACGACCATGTTACTGACTTATGTATGCACTATACTGATCTTTTTAATCGTTATTTTAGAGTGAACTCCTTCTGCTTATAAAGTTTGCTATAAAACAGCATGGAATGTTAAAACGGCAGCAGCATCATACATCTCGTGTTCACCGCATCTCTTCATTGCATCATTTTCTCTTATGCTTGTTTTCATCTCGTGTTTTGTACAGTAACACGCTGTAGAGGCTTGTGGCCTAGGAGCCATAGACGATACCATATAGCATAGGTGCATAGGTGTGTAGTAGGCTGTAACACCTAGGATTGTGTAAGTGCACTCTGTGATGCTCACATATGACAAAATAACCTAAGGACACATTTCTCAGAATGTGGTCCCGTCCTTAACACATGATTGTACGAATGAGCATGCTAAGGAAGTCAAAACTAGTAGTTTATCTCAAGCAATTGCAGGCAAGGTAATTCTCATGGCATTAGGTGAGAGGCAAAATGAAGGTAGATCTGTATGTAGCTTTTCAGCTTCAGGCCTCAGCTACCCTGGCCTGAGTTGCACTCCTGACTGACTTGTCCCATCTCTTTCTCTTTTATGATAATACTAGAGGCCTGATGCACGAAATTCATGCAAGAGTAGGCTTTCCTTCCCCCGGCTGCTGGCATCGGCTTCCCTCTGGCATCCAGGACCCAGGCTTCCCTCGCAGCCCTGGCTTCCGTCCGGAAGGTCGTCCGGAAGGACATTCGGTCTAATTAGCATATTACTCTTATTATTATAGGTAAAATAATAAATTTGAATCCTAATAATTTTTTAGTGCCATATATATTTTTAACTAAATTCCAGACTCTATTTGGATTTCACCAGTTTTTCCATTAATATGTACTTTCTGTTCCAGGACCCATCCAAGGTACTACATTGCATTTAGTCATTGTGGCTTCCCAGTTTTTTGTGTTTTTTTTAAAATATATTTTATTGATATTTTACAGAGAGGAAGGGAGAGGGATAGAGAGCTAGAAACATCGATGAGAGAGAAACATCTATCAGCTGCCTCCTGCACACCTCCCACTGGGGATGTGCCTGCAACCAAGGTACATGCCCTTGACCGGAATCAAACCCGGGACCCTTCAGTCCGCAGGCCGACGCTATCCACTGAGCCAAACCGGTTTCGGCTCCCAGTCTTTAGTTGTGACAGTTTATGTCTTTTCCTTGTTTTTCATGACTTCAGTAGCCTTGAGTACAGCCAGATAGGATCATCCAGTTATGGGAAGGACTCTCATGTTCAGGAAAGTAAGACAAAAGGAATAACTCTTATTTCTTAAAAAAAATTTTTAATTGATTTTAGGGAGAGGAAGGGAGGGGGAAGAGAGAAATATCGATGAGAATCATCAATCGGCCTTCTGCCTGCCCCCCCTATTGGGGATCGAGCCCACAACTCAGACATGTGCTCTGACCAGGAATCAAACTGGCAACCTCTCTGTACATGGCATAACATTCACCCAGCTGAGCCACACCAACCCCTAAGACCTCTTTATCTGCTCTTGTTTGTTCATGTAATATATACATCTATTATGCTTATGTAATAACATACAACCTTAGTACTTTGCTGTAACAGATTTCTTGGGTACCAGTTTCTAAGTGGTTGTGATTCAGAAGAGTGTTAGAACATTGCAGTTCTGAACCACGGTTTTAATATATATATATATATATATATAGTTTTTATTTTTATAATGGGTTAAGAGCTGGGCTGAGGAGAAGGAGTAAGGAAAAGGGAGAGATTGGCAGTAGATCAGAGAGGGACCAAGGTGAATGAAATGACATATAATGGAGGAAGAGGAGTGGGGTAGCTGCATAGAAGAGAAGTAGGAGTGGATACTTTTCATTTGTTCATTCCTTCAATTAATACTTTATTGAGTGCTTCTGGTGTGGCAGGCCCAGTGCTAAATACTCAAGATAACTGGGGGTAGGACAGCACTAAACAAATGAACATGCAGATAAGTACATAATAATTGTAACTTGTGATTAGTTCTATAAAGAAAAAGTAGAGTGTGCTGGAGAGATTATGAGTGGGAGAGGTGCTGTTTTTGGTTGGCTGGGATGGTGAGAAAGGCTTCTCTGAGTGACATTGAACTCTTCTCTCTGGCTTTTGGGCACCCTGCACACTTTCTGTTGTTTTATAGCACACATGTGCCTTTTTCTTCATAGGCGCTGAGCTTATTTCTAGCTCTGGGTCTTTATATATGACTAGAGGCCCAGTGCACAAATTCGTGCATGGCGGGGAGCGGGGGTGGGGGGGACGGTGGGAGGTTGGCTGGCCCGCCCCGCCCCCCCTGCAGTGCATGTCATAGCGACCAGTCGTTCGGTCGCTTAGAGTTTCACATACATAGATTTCTTCCCAAGATGCCCTCCTCTTCACCTCCACTTGTGGAAATGCTACCTCTTACTCAAGGATTTACTCAAATCTCATCTCCTTTATGAAGTCTTCACTGTTGATTTGTGCCTGTGTTTGTCAGTCTACTTGAGCATATGGTGTTTGAGGGTAAGGGTAATATTTTCTGTTTATATCTGTGTGTCCTCACTTAGTCCAGCACAAAGCCAGAATTAATAAAGGTTAAGAGCGTCGATCTGTTCTGAAGTGTTAACATTTGGATGATGGATCTCAGAGCAGTCGGGGAAGGTCCAGTTTTTTTGTTTTTGTTTTCTTAAATCTTTTTGTGACATAATTGTAGATCCACATGCAGTTATAAGAAATAATTCAGAGAGATCCCATGTACCCTTTACCCATTTGCTCCCAACATATGGAAACAGCATGATTTTTCTTCTTTAGCCTATTTATATGATGGATTGATTTATTTTTGAAATGAGACTGTCTTGCAGCCCTGAAGTAAACCCCACTTGATCATGGTGTATAATTCTTTTTATATATTGCTGAATTCTATTTATTAATATTTTGTTAAGGAGTTTTTGCATTTATATTTACGGGGGCATTTACACTATAAATTTCCTTCTCAGCACTATTTCAGCTCTGTCCCACAGATTTTGATATGCTCTATTTTAATTTTCATTCAATTCAATGTATATTTTTATTTCCCTTGAGGCTTCTTGGACTTATGGATTAATTAGAATTGAGTTGTTAAGTTTCCAAATGTTTGAAGATTTTCCTATTATCTTTCTGTTTTTGGTTTCCAGTTTGATTTAATTCTGATTGGAGGACACACTGTATGATTTCGTTCTTTTAAATTTGGTGAGCGTGCTTTATGTAAAGCTCAGTATATGACCTGTCTTGGTATATGTTCCATGGACACATGAATAGAATATGTTTTCTGCTGTTGTTGAATGGAGTATTCTGTAAAGGTCACTTAGATCCTTGGTGGTGTTGAGTTCTTCTATACCCTTGCTGCTTTTCTGCCCAGGTAGTCAGTCCATCAGTTGTTGAGGAGGGGTTTTGAAATTTTCAACTACATTTGTGCATTTGTCTGTTTCTCCTTTTGAGTTAAATCCATTTTTAGCTTTACTAATTTTGCAGGTCTCTGTTTGGTGCATACACATGAAAGATTGTTGTGTTTTGGTGGAGTACTCTTTTTATCATTATATAATGTCCTTCTCTGTCTCTAGTAATTTTATTTGCTCTGAATTCCATTTTACCTGATGTTGACATAGCTACTACTTCTCTTTCCCTTTTTAAAAAAATATATTTTAATTGATTTCAGAGATGAAGGGAAAGGGAGAGAGATGGGAACATCAATGATGAGAGAGAATCATTGATCGGCTGCCTACTGCACCCCCCTACTGGGTATTGAGCCCGCAGCCCGGGCATGTGCCCTTGACCGGAATCGAACCCGGGACCTTCAGGTTAAACAGTGAATGAAAATTTTCTGGCTATGTTGTAACATTTTTCCATTCCTAGGAGTTCGCATGTTTCTCTCAATAAACACTTTACCAATTTTTACAAGTCCCCATGCATAGCAGTGACTTTTAAAGGGTAAGAAGGTAGTAGCACTGTCACAGTGGGAGGCCTGACCACTTCAGAAATTGAAGTCCATATTTTG
The DNA here is from genome assembly GCF_963455305.1 of Plecotus auritus. Taxonomy (NCBI): domain Eukaryota; kingdom Metazoa; phylum Chordata; class Mammalia; order Chiroptera; family Vespertilionidae; genus Plecotus; species Plecotus auritus. The sequence goes on along the minus strand of NC_137782.1, from coordinate 21,060,171 downwards.
CTCATAATAAGACTGCAGCATTAATTTTAATTATTTTAAGTGTTTCCATGAAAGAAACACTACCTGAAGTAATTAGGGCTGTTGTAGGGAGAGGTCCCATGAGAGTTTCAACGTTTACCCAGATTACGGGCATGAGAGAACTTAGACTTGAAAACGGTGGTAAGACGGTCTCTGATCTGAAACTTGGGTGGGGAATAAGAAAGTAGAGGGAAGAAGAGGTGGTTAATTGTAGCCTAAGAGTCTTTGAACAGGGCTGGAAATCCTTTGATGAGCAACCTTTGGGTCATCTCAGTGCATGAGATAGAAAAACACTCCTGGAGAAGAGCTTTGTGGCAGAGCTTTTGACTGGAAACACCCTTGAGTTGGTGGAGGGAATGCAATACCGGCAGCTTATGAACTGGTGCTCCCCCTGCTGTGGGCTGTTGCTTCAGAAGGGAAAGTTTGAGGAGGAGGAGTAGCAGAACAGTGAGCTGGGTCTAAGAGGCTGGAATGTAGGCTATTGGTAATTGGAGATGGGGCTACAAAACACTGTGCGTATAGCAGTGACCAGTGCCAGGCACTGTGCTGAGTGTTCTACTTACATTAGTTAATTTAATCTTTGTAACAGTATTCTCTTACCATTATCCTCGCTGTCCAGATGAAGGAACTGTAGCACAGAGAGGCTAAGTGGTGAGGCTGAGATCTGCACCTGTCCCTGAGTATTAACATGACAGTCTGGTCCCAGAATCCATAGTCTCACCCACCAAACTAGATGGACTTGCTAGGATCGTTTTGGCAAGATTGCTAGGCTTTGAATAACAAGCACAAGAGGATGGACGCTATTTGGAAGGCAGTAGGGAGCCGTTGAAGGGTTTTGATAAGAATATTGATTATTATGATCAGAATTAAGCTTTAATGTACATGTAGATGGAGAGTTTAAGGATATTAATGAATGTGTGTCTTGAGACTTGTCCAGCTGCAGGTGCCAAAGAGAGACTGTAGGTGGAACTAACCTGTAGGCATCATAGTTGTGGAACTCCATCTTGGGAGTCAGCAGTGCGATGATGGAAATAGGGAGTGGTAAGGAGGGCTGAGAAATAGACCTGAGGGGATGTTTATGGTTGGGACAGAGGAGGAAACAGTCTTTTACATCCTCATACACAGTGAACAAAAGAGACCCGGTGCCTGTCTTGTTAGTTATACAACCTAATGGAGCATAAAAAGGAGAGACAATTACATAAATGGGGGAAATGACATTCCAGCAGAGACCAGAGGTCAAAGCATTAATACAAAGAGTGGGGGCAAGAGGATTCCAGGTAAAAAGAAGGGTATGTGCAGAGGCCATGTGGCAGAAGAGAACTGATTCTGTTTAAGGAACTGAGAGATCAGTGAGGCTGAAAGGCCACCGGTGGAGTCAGATGAAGGGAGAAAAGTCATTATGGGGCAGATAATGCAGGACCTGTGCTCAGTGCTAGCAAAAGGTTCTGAGCAGCAGAGAGCCCTGTTTGAAATTTTGAGCAGGTCACCCCTGTGCCCTGTGGAGAATGGATTTGGGCAAGGGTAGGATGGGTGAAGGGGGAGGCATGGAGACCAATCAGGAGACTCTTGGACTAAAGTGGTGGCAGTGGATCTCTGTGAGGCCAAGGAGGCTCTAGTGTTTCTCTCAGCAAGCTGCTCTGCTGTCCCTGACCTTCCCCTGAGGGCTGCTGTTTTTCTCTATCATAGCATGGTATCATGTTGACACTATCAGCTTATCCATCTGTGTCCCTTTTGGACCGACTGTGAATTCCTTTGGCAGGGACCGTCTCTTACTGGCCACCTAAGCACCAGTACTACCACCCGAGAAGTGATCAGTAAATGTTGAATAAATCAGAGTACTTACCTTCAGAGATGCAGGACAGACTCTAGTCAGGTTTTGTCTTTTTCCTGTTGTTCTCCCTCCTCCCCCAAATTCCAAGACATGAGTTGGCCAATAGCAGTATTACAGGGAGGAGTATGATGACTGCTTGGGGCCGCATGGCATTCAGAGGTGTTTTCAGATATCTGACCTTTGGAGGGTTTACATGATTTCCTCAGTAGGAGAATTAAAAAGGCAAACTCAGGAACACCAAGGGAGGAAACCCTATGAGGAATGACTGGCATTGCCGTCCAGCACTGCTTCCTTTGCTCCTGTAGTTTTAGTGGAGAGGGAACAGCAGAAATCTACCACAAGGGGCAGGAATGAGGGCCTGGAGGCAAGTGGTGACCACTGACTGGTCCTTAAAGTATTGTGGGGAGGAGGAAAGAGGAGGGTGTAGCTTGCATTGTGGGTAGTTGAGGGAAATATTTTTTACTAGTAGAGTAGGAAGGCTCAGAGCCAATTATTTGTAAACATTAGGGTGTGACCAATGAGAGTCAGGGAGCCAGATGGATGAGAGTCAGTGTGGGTCTGACAGGGGACAAGGAGAGGGTATGGTGATGCCCTGGAGATGGCAGATGCCCCACTGCAGGGCTGACCATGACAGCTCCTAGGGTTTTGCTGTTTGGGTGTGCTCACTCACTGCTGGCAGAGGATTCTGTTCATTTTACTAGAGAAGCCAGAAATCCTGATTATTTGAGTGAAATGTCCTGATTTTTAATTGTTCTATGAATATCCAAGTTCTAGGAATCTTTTGGGTGGGGGCGGGAGAGGGACAAAATCTTCATCTCTGGGCACAGTTTGGCCTGAAAGTGACCCTGGGAGGAAGAGCTGGTTGAGTTGATGAGAGAAGGGGAGGAGAGGAGTATTTGTGGAACAAGACTTACAAGGCTCTGGGAAGGGATGCAATTAAATGCACAAGTTGAGAGCATCCTCTATAAGGAGGAAGGATTCAGAGAGGAGCAGAGGGACTGAGGTGAAAGTGAGGTGAGGGAACTTGAGTCTGAGGAGGTGAGACTTGGTAGAGTCAGAGGGCAGGACTGTTTCAGGTGGTCAGTGAGAGTGTGCACGTGTGAAGTGGGGTGTGAGGGGGGAGTACAGGAGAAGAATGGTAAAGAACAGTAAGGGCTCCATCAGGCTAGTTAGTACAGGTTTACAGTGGGCTCAGCCAGCCTTGTTTCAAAATTTTCTCTGTGGTGTTAATGTCCTGGAAATTGAAGCAGAAAAACTGAGTTAGTGGGACTTGTCTAGGGTTAGGAATTGAAAGGCTGAAAGGTCCAGTAGGTAAGGGATATTTTGTGTAACTTCTCAGTTGGTAGCTAAGTACATGAAGCCAGAAACCTGCTTAGGTGGGGGAACAGAAGGTGACGAGGAAGCAGATGGAGAAGAGCAGGTTTGTCAGGGCGAGAGAATCTAAGTACCATATGGTCAGAGACTATGGTTGGGTTTGCGTCTAGGTTTGATTTTGACTCAAGCGTGGGTTTAAGATATCCATAGGCAAGAAACCAAGATGGCAGCATAGGTAAACACCTAAACTGCTGCCTCGCACAACAATTTCAAAACTACAACTAAAAGACAAAACGGACATCATCCAGAACCACAGGAAGGCTGGCTGAGTGGAAATTCTACAACTAGAAGGAAAGAGAAAAGCACACTGAGAATCAGAGGAGCTGCAGGAGGCAGAGGTACTGAGACGCAAGCGTGGAGAGGACTGGCAACTGAGTACGCGGCTGGCTTTCTTAAGCGGGAGGGAGACAAAAGCTTCCGACTGCGCTGAACTGCAGTTCCGGGCGAGACTCTGGGGACCCAGACTCATACGGGGAGAAACTGGACTGTCAGGAAAGAGAAAAGCACACTGAGACTCAGAGGAACTGCGGAAGGCAGAGGTACCGAGGTGCGCGTGAGCATGGAGAGGGCGGGCAACTGAGTACACGCTGGCTTTCTCAAGCGGGAGGGAGACAAAAGCACCTGACTGCACTGAACTCCAGTTCCGGGCGAGACTCTGGGGACCCAGACTCATTAGGAGAGAAACTGGATTGTCTGGCAGCGGGCGGAACTCGAGGGCGCCTTTCTCTCAGAGGTGCTTGCAGTGATTACCACGGGACACTGAGACACAGGGGCCTATTAGGGCAGGGCTGACGGGAAACCAATGCTGTCGGCTCCGCCCTGAGACGCTGCCCTATCCAAGCTGAGCACAGAGACTTTTGCAAGTCTTGTCTCATAAGGGTGTCTCCAGCACAGAAGTTCTCCCAGCGTAGACACAGTTGATTCTCACAGCCAGTTGGCCTGGAGGTCAATTCTCCCAGTGATACCAACAACAATCAAGGCTTAACTACAACAAGAATGTGCACACAGCCCACAAAGGGGTGCACCAAGAGTGTCCACCTCAGGTAACTGGGGAGGCTGAGCCACTGGGCCCTATAGGACACCTAGCACACAAAGCCACTCTATCAACTCAGGGAAGCAGCCAAAATGCAGAGACAAAGAAACAGATCACAAATGAAAGAAATGGAGGAAAGCAAACAACTGGATATAGAGTTCAAAACCACAGCTATAAGGTTTTTCAAGAATTTCCTAGAAAAGGCCGATAAATTTAGTGAGACCCTTGAGGATATGAAAAAGGACCAACTAGAAATTAAGCATACACTGACTGAAATAAATATTATACAGAGATCTAACAGCAGACTAGAGGATCGCAATAATCAAGTCAAAGATTTGAAATACAAAGAAGCAAAAAACACCCAACCGGAAAAGCAAAAAGAAAAAAGAATCCAAAAATATGAAGATAGTGTAAGGAGCCTCTGGGACAACTTCAAGCGTACCAACATCAGAATTATGGGGGTGCCAGAAGAAGAGAGAGAGCAAGATACTGAAAACCTATTAGAAGAAATAATGACCGAAAACTTCCCCCACCTGGTGAAAGAAATAGACCTACAAGTCCAGGAAGCGCAGAGAACCCCAAACAAAAGGAATCCAAAGAGGACCACACCAAGACACCTCATAATTAAAATGCCAAGAGCAAAAGACAAAGAGAGAATATTAAAAGCAGCAAGAGAAAAACAGTTACCTACAAGGGAGCATCCATACGACTGTCAGCTGATTTCTCAACAGAAACTATGCAGGCCAGACGGGAGTGGCAAAAAATATTCAAAGTGATGAATAGCAAGAACCTACAACCAAGATTACTCTACCCAGCAAAGCTATCATTCAGAATTGAAAGTCAGATAAAGAGCTTCACAGATAAGAAAAAGCTAAAGGAGTTCATCACCACCAAGCCAGTATTATATGAAATGCTGAAAGGTACTCTTTAAGAAGAGGAAGAAGAAGAAAAAGGTAAAGATAAACATTATGAACAACAAATACATATCTATCAACAAGTGAATCTAAAAATCAAGTGAATAAAAAAATGATGAACAGAATAAACTGGTGAATATAATAGAATCAGGGGCATAGAAAGGGAGTGGGCTGACAATACTCGGGGGAGAAAGGGGTGTGGGGGGTGTGAGAAGAGATTGGACAAAAATCGTACACCTATGGATGAGGACGGGGACGGGGGTAAGGGCAGAGGGTGGGGTGGGAACCGGGTGGAGGGGAGCTATGGGGGAAAAAAGAGGAACAATTGTAATAATCTGAACAATAAAGATTTATTAAATTAAAAGAAAAAAGATATCCATAGGCAAGTTGGTGTTGGGCCCCGGGACAGAAGACATCACCAGGTTCTGGGCTGCTGAAGACAATAACTATGTTAGAAGGCAGCTTAAGAGTTGCAGCCAATAGGGTGGGTAGGTGGAAGTGGGGAGGAAGATGATGAATCTAGTGCTGACATCAACATACTGGGAAGGTGGAAGGAGCCTTCAACATAAGTCTCAGACTATAATGATACATCTTTTGGGAGTGGGATGTAGATGAAGTAGCAGATTTTGACTGATCCATAATTCTAATTTAACTATTACATCATGCTGTTATAATATTACTAGGGGCCCAGGGCACGAATTCGTGCACCTTGAAAGCAACTGTGGTGGGCACAGGGGCTGGTCTTGGCCCATCCTCTGCACCCCTGTCCAGCCCCTCCCGCCGTGCCCCCAGTCCCCTGTCTGCCAGCAGCCCCGTGCTGATGGAGCCGGCCCCACTTGCACCCACTGACGGCATGGAGCGATTGGGGTCAGCGCCAGCAGTGCGTGCGAGCAGGGCCAGCACCGTCAGTGGGTGCAAGCGGCGCCTCCAGTGCTGGCTGCGGGTGGGGCAGGTGCAAGTGCCAGGCGGGACCACGGTGTGCGGGAGCAAAGAATTTTCTGTAACCACCAGAGGCCCGCCCTGATGACAGCAACCAGCACCCTGCCTTGGTCTGGTGCCCCCGCTCACCTGCTCCACCATCCCGCTGCGGTAACGCCCGCCATGCTCCGTGCTCTGCCTGCTGCTGCCAAGGCCCGCCGTGTTCCGCGCTCACCCCCTGGTGAGCACACGTCATAGAGACCGGTTGTTCAGTTGTTTGGTTATTCCGCCATTCAGTCTGTTTGCATATTAGCCTTTTATTATATAGGATGGGAAATATCCTATGTCAGTGGTCAGCAAACTCATTAGTCAACAGAGCGGCAAACCGCAGCTCATGAGCCGCAGTTTGCCGACCACTGTCCTATGTAAAACACTCTCCATACTTAACAAATAATCAAATAATATGTGAGAAGATTTGGATTGATCCATTTTGCTTAGAGCAGGCAGGGTGGAGTCCGTGGGATTCACTTCAGCCACACTTACAGAGATGCTCAGTTACAGCCCTGACCTATTCTGATCTGATTCACCAGCAACTCCCAGACTGTGAGAAATGGCAGTGACTAACCTAGTCATGCTGTCACCTGGGAACCTGGAAGTACGTGCAGAACCACTTGCTGAGAAGTCAGGGGCTTGGAATAGGTCTTGAGGTTTCCCTTAAACTTTCAGCAGTGGAAAAGCATTGTTTTGTGTAGTAAACTGACCATAAACTTATGGCAAGAAGCTGCTGCTGTTCACTCACCACCCTCCTAACAAAACTAAACAAAAACAATTAGGAATTTAGGGATGCTGTCGTCTCATCTGATGTTCACATGCATAAAAATACTATCCACAGAGTAAGTAGAGTATAACTTTTTTTTGCGTTATTTAATAATGGGAGTTTTTTTAAAAAATAGGAAAAGTAATATGTGGGAAAATAAGCTGACAGTATCAAAAGGTATACAGTGAAAAGTAATTCTTCCATCCTAGTATTTATTTACTTAACATAAATGGAAGTCATAGATAGTTCTGGGCCAGGTGAAAGTAGCTTCAAGTCTGTGTGTGTGTGTGTGTGTGTGTGTGTGCGTGCGTGCGTGTATGAACTAGAATATTATGAAGGTACTAGAGGCCCGGTGCATGAAATTCATGCATGGGGGTGTGTGTCCCTCAGCCCAGCCTGCTCCCTCTCCAATCTGGGACCCTTCTCACAATCCAGGACTGCTGGCTCCCAACTGCTTGCCTGCCTGCCTGCCTGATTGCCCGTAACTGCTTCCGCCTGCCAGCCTGATCACCCTTTAACCACTCCCCTGCCAGTCTGATTGACGCCTAACTGCTCCCCTGCCTGACCACTTGCCCCTAACTGCCCTCCCCTGCAGGCCTGGGTCTTCCCCCCACCAAACTGTCCTCCCCGCAGGCCTGGTCACCCCTAACTGCCCTCCCCTGCTGGCCTGGTCGACCCTAACTGCTCTCCCCTGCAGGCCTGGTCCCCCCCAACTGCCCTCCCCTGCAGGCCTGGGTCCCTCCCGCAACTGTCCTCCCCGCAGGCCTGGTCGCCCCCAACTGCCCTCCTCTGCTGGCCTGATCGCCCACAGCTGTCCTCCCCTGCTGGCCATCTTGTGGTGGCCATCGTGTGTTCACATGGGGTGGCCATCTTTGACCACATGGGGATGGCCATCTTGTGTGTTGGAGTGACGGTCAATTTGCATAGTACCTCTTTATTATATAGGATATGATTACTGAGCTAGAGGGGAAAGAAACCATCATGTGATTTGCTGGTAGGCATTTTTTTTTTTAAGTTAATTTTGCAGTGCATTCTGAGAAATGGAAGAAGCTAAGGAAGTGTGTTTTGGAGAGAGGGGGTGCTGTGAAGATCAGGGAAAACAGGAGAGAGTTTAGGGAGAAGGTAGGACACTGGGAGTGTGATATATAGAGAGTGGTTAGGGTTAGATTATGTCAGCAGAGAAAAGTATGAAGTCAGGTAACGTGTATCTGAGTCCTGGATTGGAAAAACTTATTTTCTCCAGAGAGCTAAAAGCAGTAGCTTGATCAGATTGGGTGTGAAGATACAAATAGGTAGACAAGTCAAAGTAGACTAGGATCTAGTGATGTAGACTGAGATAGTAAAAATAGAATTCCTAGAAAAAATTGTTGAGGACCTTAAACCCGTATAAGCCACCTGGATAACTTTTATACTGTTCTCTCTGATTAATTTCTGTCCTTAAAATACTGTCGAGTTGTAATAGAAGTTCATTATGAATTTGAACCTTCTATGTGCTAAAGTGTAGTGAACTAGGAAAAAGAATTTCTACCAGAGACTGAGAGTAAGCTGGGGAAGGCCTCCCCCTTTGTATCCTTGTATAGATAGCAGCATTGAACTTGAACTCTTTATATATTAGAACTCTTTGAAAAAGGTCTCATAAAAACACTTACCCTAGAATTTCACCAAGCAGAAAGTTTCAGTGAGAAGTAGGTGGGCTCTCTTCCTCCCATGTAACTTGCCCATCACACCACGGTTCTCCAGACCTCTGGGGTAGTCCCTCACATCCATACACGGGAATAAACCTTATCCCATTTCTCATCACATCTTAGCCTTCTGGCTTCTCCTTGAACTTTCTGAAACATCTTCCTAAGACCTACCTTTCTCATCTTCACAGAGCCCCTCTTCCATTCTTGAGTCCCAGCACAGTACGTTCATGCTGTACTCCAGGGACTGATCTTAGTTTACTTCTTATTTGGGTCCTTTGGGTGAGGCAGCAGAATCCAACTCTAATTTAAGTAGGAGGTAATGTATTGGAAAGGAATTGGAAACTTACAGAACTATCCCCACTGCTAAGGAACCCAGCTTAGGAACAGGTGGAAACTTAAGGCAGCTTTGGGGAGCTGCAAAGCAGAATTTTAAGAATGATCTGCTGAAACCGGTTTTGCTCAGTGGATAGAGCGTTGGCCTGCAGACTGAAGGGTCCCAGGTTCAATTCTGGTCAAGGGCATGTACCTTGGTTGCGGGCACATCCCCAGTAGGGGGTGTGCAGGAGGCAGCTGATCGATGTTTCTCTCTCATCGATGTTTCTAGCTCTCTATCCCTCTCCCTTCCTCTCTGTAAAATATCAATAAAATATATTTTTTTAAAAAAAGAATGATCTGATGAGAAGGTCACCACTGGGATGAATGACTGTCCCCTGTATCTTTCACCTTTGCAAATTACTTGCTCATGAGACTCCTAGAGAGCACATCTGATTGGCTGAATGTAAGTCATGGTAGATATACCAGGGATTTAGTTTAAAGAACCTCCAGGAATCCTTTTGGCCTCATAGTGGGAAGGGAGATTCATCAATTTACAGTCTCAGCAAGATTATATAAGGCACTGGAGAGGTAATTCTCCACAAGAAAATTAGGAAATGAGAATAAATAGATGCTTGGCAGCCAAAAAGAAATGCCTCCTTTTCAACATCAAAAATTTCTCCACATCATAAGTAATTTACTTGTATGAGACAAGTAATAGCTAGAATTTACTTAGTGCTACGCTCAGTACAATTTATACCGTGCCTGATCTCATTCCTTTACATGCTGCCTGTTTTGTTGCAATTAATCTTGGGATGTATGTAGGTAACCACTTGGGTGTACTGCTACCTGATTGTAGGTATCAAAGCCAGGCACAAACCCAGATAGTAATTTGGTACTGCATTGCCCTACTATGCCATGTAAAAAATTACTATGGATTAGTTAATACTTTTAAATAAGTTTGGATTTTATTAATTTTAGAGTATGTGCATATTTTAAAATGGTAGTACCATGATTCTCTCTCCCTCTCTCTCTCTCTCTCTCTCTTTCTCTCTCTCTCTCTCACACACACACACTCTCACACACACACACACACACTTATATACTTCAGAAAGAGTTAGGCTCTTTAGGCTGTCGATTACTGATCACTGCCTGTCCTTGTAGTGCTGTGTGGTTCTCTCCCAGTCGTGGCCTCTCCTTCCCTGCTGTGTGGCCATCAGTGGTGGACCAGGGTAATCTAAGGTAATGATGGTAGTCCCATTCCCCCTTGCTAAGGATTGATTTAAAAATAGGCATGTTATCATTTTAGGCTGAGCAAAATTTGCAGAAGCTTCTGGAAAAGACTTTTTTCCTTGTCCGAGGCCACCTCTCTTTCTGTAGACATTGTCATACATGAATGTGAGGCCCTGAGCTGCTGCAGTAATCTTATTATTAAACCCACGGAGGAAACCAGCTCAGGGAGTAATAGAGCTGAGAGAATCATCGAGGGATGGAGCTGGAGCTGCTAGGTTAAGCCAATCCTGAAATTCCACCCCACTCTTGGACTAACAGTTATGTGAGTCAGTAAATTTCCATATGTTTAAGCCACTTTGAGGTGTGATTTCTGTTCACTTTATGACATCCCAACTGATGGTATAAAGCAGAATTGCAATGGGAAGAGAGGTTTCTTCTGTTGGATGTTTAAAGTAAAATCACAAAACTTTTTTTTCTTTTTAAGGGTCTAACCTGGCAAGAATTAGAGTAAAAACACCTGGGCTATGTCACCAGATCTAAATTTTCTATTGGTAATAACAGGGTTGCCCTGGATGAGCTGTAATGTTCTTTTCATCTAAAATGTTTTCTAATTTTGGAACACTTGAAAAGTATCTGGTTAAACTTAATTAGGATTTAAAGAGATGGTTTTTAAAACCCAGTGAGCCATCTCAGCTTTTTACTATAATCTAGTAGCCCCAAAACACTTCATTTCTACAACTTGTCTCTAAGTAGTACTGGTAAAGACTTTCTAATCCTCACTCGAGAATGGATTTTATATTGATTTTTAGAGAGAGTGGAAGGGAAGGAGGGAGAGGGAGGAGAGAGAAACATCGATGTGAGAAAGACACATCAATTGGTTCCCTCCTGCATGTGCTCAGACTGGGGCTGGAGATCGAACCTGCAACCCAGATACATGCCCTTGACTGGGAATTGAACCCGTGACCTTTTGGTGCTTGAGCCGACAATCTAACCACTGAGTCTGGTAAAGTCTTTTAACAGTGTTATTAAAACTTTTTTCTTTCTAAGGCCTTAAAACTAGTAGCACTTAAAAAAATTTTTTGGTTTCTTTAAGATTTTTCAGAGTTTGTTCTTTGTCTCTTTGTTTCTTTAACTTTTTGTTGTGAAAATTTTCAAATACATATAGAAGTAGAGAGAACTGTGTCATGAACTCCCACATCCTCACCTTCTCACCTCAGCAACTGTCAACACTTGACCATCTTTAAACAAGTGGCTGTAAGTGCTTACATTCGGCTCTTCTCAGCAGGCTTTTTTTCCAGCTAAACTTCGGAGCTAAAGCAGGTCTCCCTTGTTTTAAAGTTTCAGTTTATTTAATACTATCTTTTTTAACATCAAAGAAGTTACAACACTGAAAACAAGTCTTTATATTAGTAGGTGTGGTCAAACAATTATGAATATTTAGGCATTCATATTTATACATATCAAGGTAGGATGAGTTATACTGCCCTAACGTACAACCCTCAGATCTCTGGCTTAAAACAACACAACTTGTTGGCTCTGTTACTGGTTGGCTGTGGACTCTGCTCTGCCTCGGACCCCACTGGGACCCACATTGAGGGAGTCGTGACTGTCTTGAAGGTTGCCAGCACTGCCCCAGAAGGAAACAGAGCAGGGCAAATTGTGCAGTCTCTTAAAGCTTCTGTATGAAGTAAGGCATGCCATTTTGTTCACACGTCATTGGCAAATCACAAGGCCTAACCCATTCTTCAATGGGATGGAAAAGTGCAAATCTACCATGTGCCTGCAAAGAGAACCAGAAATATAGGGTGTCCCCCCAAAACGTATACACACTGTAACAGCTGATAGCTCAGTTTTTAAAATAAAATGTATTTTAATGAACATTGCCTTTATAATTATTCACAATGGGTGTGTACATTTTTTTGGGACACTCTATATTTGGTGGATAGCACTAATGACTCACACTATCATGACCAAATGGAAAATCTCATCTGCCTTTCACCTTTATGTGTAACAGCGAAGGCTTCAAGACTTGTTAACTCTCATGGAACAAATGCAGGTGTTAAAATTAACCTCATTGTTTTTGTAGCTCTTGTTTATTTAAAAGCCACTTTTAGACCAGTTAATTAGAAAAAGTCCTCAAGAGAGGCAATACCAGTTTCTAGATTGGATCCCATTTTTTTTCTGGAAGATACAGACTTTTCATTTCTCTGAGGTGAGGCAGTGTACCAGGGGAGGGCAGAATAATTTAGCTTCTTTATTTCCCATTAGAGAATGATCTTCCCCTCATCCTCTTTATTTAATTATTTATTTACTAGAGGCCCGGTGCACGAAATTCGTGCATGGGGGTGTGTGTCCCTCAGCCCAGCCTGCACCCTCTCCAATCTGAGACCCCTCGAGGGATGTCCGACTGCCCGTTTAGGCCCGATCCTACCAGGATCCGGCCTACCAGGATCGGGCCTAAACAGGCAGTCGGACATCCCTCTCACAATCCAGGACTGCTGGCTCCCAACTGCTCGCCTGCCTGCCTTCCTGATTGCCCCTAACCGCTTCTGCCTGCCAGCCTAATCACCCCCTAACCACTCCCCTGCCAGCCTGATTGATGTCTAACTGCTCCCCTGCCAGCCTGTTTGCCCCCAACTTCCCTCCTCTGTCAGCCTGGTCACCCCTAACTACCCTCCCCTACAGGCTTGATTGCCCCCAACTGCCCTCCCTTGCAGGCCTGGTCCCTCCCAACTGCCCTCCCCTGCTGGCCATCTTGTGGTGGCCATCTTGTGTCCACATGGGGGCAGGATATTTGACCACATGGGGGCAGCCATCTTGTGTGTTGGAGGGATGGTCAATCTGCATATTACTCTTTTATTAGATAGGATAGAGGCCTGGTGCATGGGTGCGGGCCAGCTGGTTTGCCCTGAAGGGTGTCCTGGATCAGGGTGGGGGTTCCCTTGAGGCGTGGGGTGGCCTGGGGGAGGGGCCTGTGGTGGTTTGCAGGCCGGCCACACCCCCCGGTGACCCAAGCGGAGGCACTGGTATCTGGGATTTATTTATCTTCTATAATTGAAACTTTGTAGCCTTAAGTGGAGGCCAAAGCAGGCCAGGGCTGCAGAAACTTGGCTTCCTCCATCGCTGGGGGCAACCCTAGCCTCCTGCTCTCTCCAGCTCTGTGGCTGCCGCCATTTTTGTTGGGATTAATTTATCTTCTATAATTGAAACTTTGTAGCCTTAAGCAGAGGCCTGGGCCGGCCAGGGTGTGTGGAAAGCTTGGCTTCCTCCATCACCAGGGAAACCCAAGCCTCCCTCCTGCTCTCTCCGTGGCCGCAGCCATCTTGGTTGGGTTGATTTGCATACTCGCTCCTGATTGGCTGGTGGGTGTGGCTGGTGGGCCTGGCTAGTGGGTGTAGTGGAGTGATGGTTAATTTGCATATTACTCTTTTATTAGATATGATTTATCTATTTATTTAAATGTTTTTCTTGATTTTAGAGAGAGAGAAAGGGAGAGTGAGAGAAACATTGGTGAGAGAGAAATATGGCAATGGAGCAAGAGGCTCTCAAAAATAATTAGGCAAACTGATATTGAATGTCAACTATAATTGAGAAAAAAAAACACCAAAAAAATTAAGGTAAGCTGAATTCAGTGAGTATAAATACTGCATATTGAACAAAGGGTTTCTTCTAGGCAGGCAAGCTTGTTTCTGTATTAGAAAATCTATTAATGTCATTATCCACATGAACAGATTAAAACTGAAAAACAAAACAAAACCCAAAAAACCCATATCACCCAAAAAATGCAGAAAAAGCATTGATTAAAATTCACTCCTTTAGGATACGGACTCACCCACACTAAGGATAGGAGAGAAATTTCATAACCTGACAAAGGACAGCTACAAAAAAACCTACAGCAAACATCATACGTGATAATGAAACAATGAAAATATTCCTTTAAAACTCAGCAATAATATAAGTGTGTTCCTTGCTACCGCATCTCTCCAGCATTGTACTGGAGCTACTTACTAGTTAGCACAGCAAGTAAAGTTATGAGGCTGGATTGGCTGTAAGGAATGAGCAAAAAGAGTCAGTATTAACACTTACATAGAAAATTCAAGTCCATAGATACATTTTTAGGATTTATAATAGTTAGCAAGTTGCTGAATATAAGATCAATACAGTAAAATTAGTTTTATTTCTCTAACCTAGCAGCTCACAATAAAAACTAATAAAAATATTTCACAACAGTATAAAAAAAAAAACAGCCTAGGAATAAATATAAAAAGAGGAACCAAGATCTTTTTATAAAAAGTTGTAAAGATGTATTGAAAGACACTAAAGACCTAAATAAATATGGGGCATATCATGGTTATAGGGAAAAAGACTATCTCTTGTAAATATATCAATTAACCTGTCATTAATAAATTTATTGCTATTTTAATAAAAACCTTGAAGGGTATAGTTTTATTTGTTTGTTTTTGTGGAACTTGACAAGTTAATTCTAAAATTTATTTGGAAAAGCAAAGGGCCAAGAATAGCCAAGACATTTCTGAAGACTGCTTATCCTACCAGATTTTAAGTTAATGTAAACTTTAATAATTGAATTAGTATAGTATTAGGGCAAGGAGAGACTTATAATTGGCAAAGGATTTTTTTAGTCACTAACATACACACATGACTTGTGGGGGAGGCAGTCAACGAATGTCTCCCCTCCTCCCTTTCTATCCCTTTTCTTCCCTCTTCCTCTCCCTTTCCCTCTCTAAAAACAAAAACAAAAACCCACAAATAAACATGTCCTTGGGTGAGGATTAAAAAATAATAATAAAATAAAAACAAGAACTTCTTTAATGTAGCCACAATCTTGATAAAACCAATTCCTTAATATCATCTAATACCCAGTCTATAGTCAAATTTCCCCAATAGTCCCAAAAGCGTCATTTGACTTGGTTTGTAGATTCAAAACTCAAACAAATCTACACATTACATTTGGTTTCTATGAAAAAAATCTTCTTATGAAGAAATAACAAGATTTTATTATTTCTCTCCCTTTCCTCCTTTCCATTTTTTAAGAATACCTCTCCCTCCCTGAAGATTATGGTTCTTTATAATAAGACAGTAAATTTTGCTAGATCAGATAAAGTTTTCATCTCCTTTAAGACTGCTTTGCTAGATTCTTTTTTTGTTTTAGTAATCAAGCAGTTAACATGTATAGGGCAGTGCTACAGTTAACAGCACAGCAGAAAAGCAAAACTGACCATTACAGTTAAAATTAACTATCCCCTCAATACTATTAGGACTTTTCATTAAAGCTGTAAAATTATTCTATATTCATTGAAAAGTGTATGCTCTTTGTTAATGTTAAATGTATCATATATTTTATAATTATTCCTCTTGAATTTATGGTTATAAAAAGGAAGCTGTAACACAATATGTGTGTTGGAAAATTTTGCTCATGAACTTAATTTTTAAATTTTCTAAAGCTAAAATGGAAAAATGCCGTTTGCAAAAAAAAATTATCTTTTAGTTATAGTTCTATTGGTAATAAAGACAAATGTGCAACTGTTTAGTGTATGTAAGGAGGTAAGGAGGGATAACCCACGTGTTTAGAGGTTTTAGCAGATTACAATTTTGAGAATTAGGTAGAATTTTAAAAATTAATGGAGAAGAAATGTTTTGAGTTACTGATGTGAATTAAATAGCAGTATTATTTTAGGGACTTGAAAAACAAATTTCTTATTAATTTTCTATTATTAACATCCTAATCACAGTGGTGTTTTGGGTTCTGAGAGCAGTAAACAAATCCTATAACCTGCGCCCAAAGAGCAGAAAAAGTTCCAAGAAAAAGGCACTTGAGATGGTACATTTAGTGTGGATCTTAACTACGGTAGTAGCGGTGCAGAAGCAATCTGAGACTAGGGGAAGACTGAATTGAGGGAGTGGAGTCTAGAAGAGCCATTCACAGAAATAAAAGGTAATGGACCAGAAAGTTGAATCAGATCAGCAGGAGAGAATGCAGAATAACCACTAAAGTTGTAAGCTAAGAAAATAAGTTAAGTGGCATTAAGGTGAAACTAAGTAAGAGAGAAACCAAATTAGGAAATAAAAAACCACAAAACAAAAATGGATGTACCAAATGGCTGACTAGTTAAGGAGAAAACAAAGAGTGTATGTGTTTTGCAGTGTGTACCTGTGATAAATCTATTCAGTAGAATTCATAATTAACTGGAGCACAGTCTTTCTGTAATATACTAATAAATGAATAAGGATTTGTTTTTTCACAGGGTAATTGAATATTTCAGATTATTACCGTAGGCCAAAATCTACCCCTATCCCAAATTTCTGTTTTTATTTGGTCAAACAAAATTTAAAACTTTTTAGATTTCAAAATACTGCTTCAGTTAATATGCAAGTAACATCACATAGTGTTTTAAGTGAAATAATTCTCAAAAGAACCTTCAACTTTGCAATTGTAAAAGACAAGTAACCTTCCTCTTAGGTCCTTACTGTCCTTTGATATTTTTTCTTCTCTCTCCCCAGATGATTCAGTTGTGGAGGAGAAAAAGTATGGCACTGAACTCCGGGGAATGCAAGGAGAAGGGAAAATGGGGGAAAGGGAATGACAACAGAGTTTCCATTTAGTTTGCAGATTGTTTTTGGTCTTTTCATCCCTAGGCCAGAGCCAGGAGACTGTGGTGTCTTGCAGTCTTGCTTGTTGTCCAAACTGGCAGCAGCAATGCTGGAGGCTATAGTATAGTGACTGCTCTCTCCCGGTGCGGTTAGCCAGTTTCTAGTGTGGGGGTGAAAAATAAAGTTCCCTTCCATCTTTCTAATTTCTTCTGGCTGGACTAATAGTCAAATTAACATGAGTCAGGTTAACAAGAGAAAATGTCCAAATTGATTACATGCATATATGTATGTGGAGGTTCCATAATCACATGAGGCTGGAGGACAGATTGGGCAATTGAGAGTTAAAAGGGAAAGTAGGGAATGCACGGGTAAATGAGAAAGCAAATGCATGTGGTAAACAAATTCTTACTGGGTCACATGAAATAATAGGACACAGAGGGGAGTCCTACAAACAGGCTTTGCCCTATTTCTCCCTTCTGCCAGCCACCGTTAGGGTGATGCTGCCTTCTTTAAGCAGGCTTTTCTGTTGGAATTCCTGTAGGCAGGTAAGGGAGGAGGGTTAAAGGTTCTTTCTGAGTCTTGTGTTTTAATGACCAGCTTAAAATCAATATTCCGAAAGGCATATTTTAGGGTGGCAAACTATGGTCCCTCACTAATGGATATCTACTCTGGTTACCCACCTCATGAAGTATATATGTTGCCTTTGCATTTTTGGCTTTATCTGTTGGCTAACAGTTGTGTATGGGTGTAACATTTTAGAATTTGTTTGAAATCAGAGGTGTAATATATTTTTTAATAAAGAAAGTTAAACATATATCTTTTACAGGTCACCCAGTAAGAGAGAGAGAGAACTCTTTTTTTGTTCCCTGGGAATTACATTATGTCGGGTTTGGGAAGAACCAGGAGTTTTTTTTTAAATAACCAATCAACTTCCCAAGCTTTCAGGGCTTCTGATGGGTCCATCCCCCTAACCAATGATCCCTTTCCCAGGTTAGACTGACAGGCCTCTGTTGTCAAGCGCCTCCCTGCGCCAGTTTGGCTTCTGCTGTGCATGTGCTTATCTCCCTCTGCTCCCCTCTCGGCCCCACAGTAGGGCGGGAAGCCAGGGGTGTTAATCTAGGTGGGGCAGTGCTGTGATCCCCTGGAGTGTGTGTGAAGCTGTAGCTTCCTGGTGTAGCAAACAGGCTTATGCTCCCTAGTTGATTATGCTTAATAATATCTGATCCGCTTTGTTTCCTCCCTTTATTGATATCTAGCTACCTAGGGTAACACTAACACTTGAGTTTGGCCAATTCGATGAAGTCAAATTCATTTCCCTGAAGACTACTGAAGTCGAGCATATCCTATATAATAAAGATGTAATAATGCATATTAAACCTCACGCCCTCACAAGCTGGCTGCCTACGACCAGGCCAGCAGGGGGGTTAGTGAGGGACAACCAAATGACTGAACAAGCAGGCTGTGTGGGGCGACCAGGCTGGCAGGAGGGCAGTTGGGGGTGACCAGGCCAGCAGGTGGGGCAGTTGAGGGCAGCCAGGCTGGCAGGGGGGCAGTAGGGCCAACCAGGCAGGCAGAGGGGTGCAGTTGTGGGTGACCAGGCTGGCAGGGGGGGGGCAGTAGGGGGCGATTAGGCTGGCAGGGGGGGGGGGGCAGTGAGGGGTGACCAGGCAGGCAGGCAGGTGAGCGATTAGGAGCCAGTGGTACAGGATTATGAGACGGATGTCCAACTGCCGGTTTATGAGAGGGATGTCCGATCCCCAGGATCAGGCCTAAACCGGCAGTTGGATATCCCCCGAGGGGTCCTGAATTAGAGAGGCTGGGCTGAGGGGACCCCCCCCCCACCATGCACGGATTTTGTGCACTGAGCCTCTAGTTTTTATATGTTCATTAGTTATTTGTGCTTTGCCCATTCATACCTTTTGGCAATTTCTCACTTATGTGTTGTTCGTTTTGATTTGGAGAAGTTTTTAATACATTCTGATTTTTGGTTGATTATTTCTATTGTGGATATTTTCCTTGAATCTTTGCCTCTCTATGATGTCTTGGGTTGCATAAAAATTTTTTAATTTTCAATTAAACTAGAAATTACTCATTTTTTTTATGGTTTGTGCATTTTGAGTATTTAAGAAATTCCTCCCTACCCAAGGACATGAATATATTTGCCTATATTTTATTTTAAAATTTAAAATTGGTGTTTTGTATGGTGTGAAGTAGGAATTTTGTTTTATTCTTACATATGGATAAACATTTATTAAATAGTCTATCCTTTTCACACTGATTTGTAGTGCCATCTCTCACATATTGTTATCAGAGAAATGAGTGGACTGCCCTTCTCCATTGCTAGTGGGAGTGGGGTTCTTGGGGTACCAAAGGAATAAGGATTTCTGGAGGACCCCATGGGAGGATGAGATGTGACAGAAAGCTTTATTGCATGGAATTACATCCCACTGTTTCCAAAGTCCCGTTTTCCTTAAAACAGTCACGGAAAGGTTGCAGCCTGGGATTCAGCAGAGTTAAAAGCAAAGCCAGTGTCCAAGGTTTCCATTCCATGGTGGAGCGGGGTCCAGCAGAGCATCAGGCTAATTTTAGTCCATCAATCCATTTTGTATGGGGTCCATGTGGCCGTGAGCCACGTGGGCGAATGCAGGAGCATGACAGCACATCCCCTGCAACAAGAGTCCCAAGAGAGTAGAAGGGCCAAGAGAGGGATCTCCCTTCATTCAGGAGTTTATGTATCTCAGAGTTGACACCCTTGCAGTGGCCACGCCCAATCTGGCCAGTGGCCTGCTCCTAGGTGTAATGTCACCTAGACTTTCCTGGGCATGTATATAGTCCTTTTTGTCCAGTCCCTTTCCCTAGGATCTATGAGAAAAGACCTGGAGAGTGTTAAACTGCAACTTTCTGGCAAAGCTGTACAAATGGTATGCCTTTATTATCCAGCTTTCCCTTTGCCCTTTTTCTGTTAATTAATAACTGGGTTAATTACAATGGTATCTATATATCCAGTCTGTATATTCATGTGGGTCTGATTCTGGACTCTCAGTTTCATTGGACTTTTAATCTATCTTTGCCATTTTATCACACTGTCTTAATTACATAGCTTGATTTATGGTAGACACTGCTCTTTCACCTTGTTGTTCAAAATTATATTGGGTTTTTTCCCGCTTTGTTCTTCCATGTGATTTTTAGGATCTGCTTTAAGTTCAATACAACTTTAAGTTTTAAACTTTAAGATCAATTAAAAAAATACATTGAGATTTTGATTGGAACTGTATTAAGGTAGGTCAATATTGAGAGAATTTACTTCTTTCTGTAATAAGCCTTCCATACGTGAACATGCCCTCTCTTCTTTTTTTTTTGTCTTTCTAAACAAAGTTCTAGTTACTATTGGCAAAAGAATTCCATTGGATTTTGTATGTTAATCTTGTATCCAGCAATCTTGCTAAAAGTTCTCATTAGTTCTGATTGTCTTTATTTTATTGGATTTTCTATTTCTTTTTCCCTCCCTTCTTTCTGGTTCTTAAGTGTGTTTCTTTTTCTTGTTTTACTATTCTGCATAGGACTTCTTGACAGGAAGAAATGATAGAAGGCAGCTATTCCCTTTTTTCTAACTTTAAAGGGAATACTTCTATTACCAAAATGAACAAGGTTCCACTCACCCAATGAACAGCAAAGCCAAACACTGAACATTGAGGTTTGCATTGAAGAAATTTAAAGCTGTTTTATTTGCAGATCACCAAGCAAGTAGACAGGAAGTTATTACTTAAAACCCAAGCTTCCTGATGGCTTTTAATCAATGGTTTTTAAAGGCAAAGCTTAAGGGCATCGGTTGTGCAGTTTTAATTGGAGGGCTTTGGAAGTGGGCCATTTATGGTAAGATATGGCAAGGAGCTTCAGCACTAGATCTTCCTACACCAGGAACCCTTCACTTCTGAAGGGGTTCTGGTGTTCAAGTTTCAGTCATGTCCTGGTCCTTTGTATCCATGACTGGGATTAGGGGTTATGTGTCGGGGAGAGGCTAGACTTTGGTTCCGGGGGCAACTGGAGGTCAGCATTCTCTTCTGCACATGCTTTAGCTGCATAACTTGAGGTTTTGGTCTGTTGCCTCTGAAAGGCAACTCAGTATCTTGTTAGAAACAGGATAGAACAATTTTGAACTGGTTCTGTGGTTACTCTTCTAAGATGTCACCAGTATGTATTTTGTTTACTGTAGGTTTGGGGTTCCTATCCTTTATCAGGTTAACAAAGTTCATTCCTATTTCTGATTTGCCAGAAATTCTTTGTTTTTGTTTTATTTATCATGAATGGGCCTTGGGTTGTACTATTTCAGATAAAATTTAAGTCTGTTGCAACTATGTAGTTCCACTTAACTCCCACCTCTATCCTTCGCTCTAATTTCATGTGTATCACATCTTTATATTAATAAGTTTTAATTACTTAAGTTTTGAGATTTAGTCCTACCATTTTATTTTGTGCTTTCTATATTTATGGGGTTTTCTGATTTTAAATTTTTTTTATTGTTCTTTTTATTCCTTATTTTTTCAACTTTGATTTTTAAGTTCACATTGTCTTTGCTTAATTAACTTTTAATTTTTAATATTTGATCTTAAAAAGTCTAAAGTAAATTAGATATACCTAAACACAGCAACCTTAAAATGCTTTAATTTCAATCACCATTATTCCTTCTTACATGGCATTGTTTTCTGGTGTTTTTATTCGTTTAACAAATAATTTTTAAACTCTTCTACCATGTGTCTGTCAGGTACTATTCCAGGTGCTGTAATAATAGCATTAAACAAAATAAAGTCTCTGCACTCATGAAGCTTACAAGATAATTCATAAATTATCATATGTTGTATAAATTAGTGTTTGGTGTTAGAATGGAAAGGAAAGCATTACGAAACTAGAAAGAATAATGTTGGGATGGAGATGCTGTTTTTTATATGAGTGTCTGCTATCTTCAGACATTCCATATAAAATTTTTAGGATTCAAGTATGAAAAACATAATTCTCATTCTGGAGGAGCTTATAGTCTAACCAGAGAGTTCCAGGAAGATGATACAGATATGGGAGCCATTGGCTCATGGCGGGTGAAGCTTTACCACTGGTGAATTTCCATGGCGGGTGTGTAGAGTGTCAGTACCAAGTGGAATGAGCCTGTGAAGAAGACTGAAGCATGGTTAGAAAAGTTGAAGGACAAGAAGTGACTCCAGGAGCCAGGAAAAGAAGAGGTTATATTTTATTTATAGCCTTCCTATTCCAAAAGTAATCAAGGAGGCTGAGATATCAAGTAGAATGAGTCTGAAAAGGAGATTGGTCTTGGTAGTTAGGACATTACAGGGACTGATCAACAAACGGTTTTGTTGAAGTGAAGCCAGACTACACTGGGTTGTGGAGTTGAGAAAATAAAGAGTACTTGTTCAGAAGATGGTAAAGGAAAGAAGAGAGAGATAGTTTGAGAAGAAGAGAACTCCATTAGAACTCAGGGCTAAAGTTGGTGTTTTGGTAAAAATACGGAACAAAAACCTTGGAGATTTTGAGGACTCCATAGCCAGAAAATAGCGTGGGCCCCTGGCCTGGAGGAAGTTCCTGCCTGGTCCTTTACTTGCCAGAAACTGCTCCCCAGGATCCTTGGGGGTTTCCATTGTTGATAGTGGCAATATATTTCCTAGTGTCTGAGTTGGTGGTTGAACTGAATACTGAAACCATAGTATTCTGTTGTAATTATTTCAACATATTTAAGCGATAAAAGTACAAACATGGGTAAACTCCCCCTGACCATTGCTCATCAAATTCCTTAGCGTGATAGTCAAGATTTGCTCTGTTCTGAACTCAACCCCTCAACCATATCTCCCGGTTTGTCTGTTTGTGGTCCCCTAGACACTCCATGCATTTTCCTGCCTCCCTATTTATTTTAGCTCACGTTTTGTCCACTTGAAATATCCTTTTGTCTTTTCATAACTCGTATCAGTTCCCCGGTCATTCTCCCTACCACTATCACTCCTTTGTGCATTATACCAGTAGCCTCTTATCACTTGGCACCTGTGGCAAAGATACGAAAGTGTTTTGTAAGTAGCGAAGTGCCACACAAACTTGCCTTGTTATCTCTCCCCCTAAACAGCAAGCTTGTTGAGGACAGGGACTGAGTCTTTTTTTTTTAATATA
The DNA here is from genome assembly GCF_963455305.1 of Plecotus auritus. Taxonomy (NCBI): domain Eukaryota; kingdom Metazoa; phylum Chordata; class Mammalia; order Chiroptera; family Vespertilionidae; genus Plecotus; species Plecotus auritus. Next base: position 21,037,262 of record NC_137782.1, on the reverse strand, counting down.
TTTTTAAAATTGATTTGAGAGAGAGAAGGGAGAGGGAGAAAAGGAGAAACATCGATTGGCTGCCTCCTGCATACTCCCTACCAGGAATCAAGCCTGCAACCCCGGCATGTGCCCTGATTGGGATTGAACCAGTGACCTCTTGGTACATGGGATGACTTGCAGCCAACTGAGCTGCACCAGCCAGGGCAGGACTGAGGATTGGTTTTTTTGTTTTTTTTTTCACATTTATCTACATCAGATTTTACTTGGCATGGTGCTTACACATGCTTGATGATATTTATTAAAGTTTGAATAAATTAGGGATATGTGATTGTGATAGATTAATGCTATATCTAAGATGGACATGTTATATACCAAGTTCTAGTTTGTAGCTATTAAATTTTTATTGAAATTCTGCCTCTAAGTAATCTCCTGTAAAAGTAGACTCCTTAATTTGCATCCTCCACTGATTCACATCTCATTTTTTTCCTTCACAGAATAGATGTCTGTCTAAATAAGTAATTGTAGGTTACAGAGTGGTGTCTTAGGATGTTTTTGACTATGGTTAAACAATGCAGGCTTTATCAACTGACCTAACAAGAGGTCCAGACATAGAGATTTCAGGGTTTGTCTGCTCAGTGACTCCATGTCATCAGGTCCCCATGTGCTTTCCATGTTTCACTTTGCCATCCTCAGCGTGTTGTTTCCCTCATGACCTCAGATGGCTGCGTATCCTATGCAAACAATTCCCAAAGGCAGAAAAGGATAGGTTTTCCTCCAGCATCTCGATGAGGGAGCATGACTGTTTCTGAAAGCTTCCCAACAGACTTCCTCTCAGGTGCCATGGGTTGAAATTTGGTCACTTGCACTGGCAAGAATAAGGATCACTTGAATTCAGTTGGGGGTCTCATGCCTTGAAAGACATAGGGTCTGAGGGTGGGATAAGGCAGAAACAATATCTGCCACACGTGCTGTTTATGTGTCTTTGGCTTGCCCATCTGGAAAGTTAATATCCTCATAGATTTGTAAGAGGAGGCAAGTATTTCCATTGAGCTTGGTGTTGGTTCCAGTAATAATACTTTATCCATTGACTCACTCATTCATGGACTGGACATTAACTGAATGCATTGTGTGCCAGGCATCATGCTTAGCACTGGGAGGGTGCGGCTGGTATAGTCCAATGTGCAGTGGTCGGCAAACCGCGGCTCACGAGCCACATGCGGCTCTTTGGCCCCTTGAGTGTGGCTCTTCCACAAAATACCATGGCCTGGGCGAGTCTATTTTAAAGAAGTGGCGTTAGAAGAAGTTTAAGTTTAAAAAATTTGGCTCTCAAAAGAAATTTCAATCGTTGTACTGTTGATATTTGGCTCTGTTGACTAATGAGTTTGTCGACCACTGGTCCAGTGGAATAGGGTGGCTGAGGTAAGGGGGGAGGGTAGAGTTATTCTTTAATGAACTGATTATAGGAAATTTATTTTTCAACAGGAGATGTGGGACATATGGATTTGGGATATGAATTCATTTGAAAAACCACTTTGGGGTAAGTTGATAGCTGGGAGTGAATGACTTCAGGATTCCACTTCTTTTTACATTAGGATTTGTTCTTACAGCTCCAAAGGTTTCAAACTTTTGTTGATTGTACTTTATGCTGCATACACACACAAGAAAATGGCTTATACTAAAATTTCAGTTTAGTAATTTGAGAAGTTTAACCACCAAGCATAGCTCAGTACTAATTAGTGCATTCACTTCTCAGTAGGGAGGTTAATTTGAAGACTAAATGAAGACCAGGTTTAGAAATGAAAAGATACTGATTATATAGGGTTTAACCTGCTTGATCTTACCCAGTAATCCTGCCATGTGGACTGGTAATCACTCATAGAGCCAGTGTTGAAGATAGAGAGTTAAAGTTTGTCTTTTCAGTATGCCTTTTCAGTAATCCAAGTAGCCGTTTGAATTCTCATTGCATCAGTACAGATATAAAAGGTTCCCAATTTTTGTTTTATCTAAGAAAGTGCTCTAAAGTACTATTTCACATTTATTGACTGTGTACTATGGTATCTGAGTGGGTTGTGCATTACTTCATTTAATTTTGTGTAATGGGACTATAAGTTGGTTATGATTTTTTTCATTTAGAAGAATAAAGAGGCCCATATTTATAGGATCATCATAATACGTGTTGGAATTGAAACCAAGTTTTAATATGCTGATTGTGTTGGGGGTTCCCAAGATCATCCTCACGTTCAGTGATTGGCTAGGGGACTCTCAGGATTCAGCTTATCTATACTAATAAAAGGGTAATATGCTAATTAGACGAGATGTCTTCTGGACAACCATCTGGATGTCATTCTGGGCAAAACCACGGTGGCGTGGGCCAAGGCAGAGGCAGTTAAGGGCAACCAGGCTGGCAGGGGAGGGCAGTTAGGGATGACTTGGCCAGCAGGGGAGGGCAGTTAAGGGGATCAGGTAGGCAGGCAGGTGAGCAGTTAGGAGCCAGAGGTCCTGGGTTGCGAGAGGGATGTCCAACTGCCAGTTTATCTCTACAAATAAAAGGGTAATATACTAATTAGACCAGACGTCTTCCGGACAACCATCCAGACATCCTTCTAGACAAAACCACAGTGGTGGAGGCCAAGGCAGAGGTGGCTAGGGGTGACCAAGCCATCAGGGCAGGGCAGTTAGGGGTGACTTGGCTGGTAGGGGAGAGCAGTTAGGGGGATCAGGCAGGCAGAGTAGTTAGGGCAGGCAGAGTAGTTAGGGCAGGCAGGCAGGTGAGCAGTTAGGAGCCAGAGGTCCCGGATTGCGAGAGAGATGTCCAACTGCCAGTTTAGGCCCAATCCCATAGGTGTAAAATTTTTAAACTGGCAGTTGGACATCCCCTGAGGGGTCCTGGATTGGACCTCCCCCCCATGCACGAATTTTGTGCACCGGGACTCTAGTAGTCATAATAATGGCTAAGATTTATTACAGGGAGAAGATACAAAGTAATATTAACAAGGGAAAGAGTGCAGGGGTTGAGGGGTGACGTCTGGAGGAACCAGGCACAGGCTTCCAAGAGCCCTCTTCTGTGGAGTAGCTCAGGATGTGCTTCATTCCTCCAGCAATGAGCTTTGACAGCAGTGAAGTGCTGTCAACTAGGGAAACTCGTTAGACTCTCAGTGTTTTATTGGGGCTCGTGATGGAGGCACCCTCTGCCTAGCATGTACCAAAACTTTAGGCTCCCAGAGGGAAAGCAGGTGTTTTGCGTAAACCATTCTGTTTGTACAAATAGTTTAGGCACTTGTCCTTTAAGGTAAGTTTTATATTGGTGTGGGGAACTGTTTATCATTTAAGTTCCCAGACACCAGCCAAGGACCAACCTTACAACCAAGTCTTTCTGAGGATAGCAGTCTCAGGCCGACTCTGTTAACTTTTATCCTGTACACTGATTCATTCATTTAAGGAGATTATAATTATTATCATTTAGCTTCTGAAAAATGAGAGAAGTAGGTAATGGCCAATCAAACTCTTTGATGGTGTTTGTTTTGTGGATCCCATGATTTGCTGGAAGGACTCACACGACTCAACATCATGTACTCAGGTTCAGATTTAATACAGCAAAGGATACAGTGCAGGAACAGCAGGAAAAAGATGTATGGGTGAATGCTCGAGAGATCTGGCACAGACTTCCAAGTCTTTCTGCTAAGAGAATTACATGGACACAATTTCCTCTGTAGCTGTGAACGATCAAGACAAGTACAAGATGTCTCTCTGGCTAGGGAAGCACATGAGTATTACAGTCCAGAGTTCTTCCAGGAAGCTGGTCACACAGGCACATTTCTGCCATCTGGCCAGCCTGGTAACTGAAACTCAGAACCTAGAAGAGATACCAGGCACACATCATAAATCTTGATGATTACTTTAAACATTGCTAACATCCTGGTACATCCTGACCAACTGCTTCTAACATCCTTAACCAGTGGCTGAACTTTTCAGGAGTTCAGTTCTCAGTCTGGCCAGGAGTCATTGCTGTGGCTCCAGGCATTCCCCCAGGATTAGCAAGGACTGAGTAAAACAGACCTGCCGTGTTAACTCCTTCCTCACAGCATCCTACCTGAGATAAGGCTGCATTTGCTGAATGTAGTATGTGCTCTGATACAGTCTTTAGAATATGATATTCGAAATTTTAAAAAAAGAATTGATAGTAGAAGTATTTGACAAATTTCACTTTTCTGAGAAGTTTGTAGAATATTTTCTTTTAGGGATTTATATAATGGTGACTTTTGGATTTCCCATTTTTGTCCACAGCTGTTTATATTATATCCAGATATGTATTATGTTAAGGAACAAAACAGAAATAATGAAGTTAAAATGGTTAAATCAAGATATTAGACAGAATTAATCTTTACTTCATGAAGGCCTTTTTTGTGAGGGACTTTTAAACAGAATGGGATCTCTTTTTTACAGAATTTGCAGATATACAGATATAGCAGTTTTTCAAAAAGAAAGTAACCCATAGTTTAAAAATTGCCTGATTCCCGCATTTGAAACCAATCTCTACTACTTTATTTATTGCTATTTGAAACCTGCTTTATATTATGCAAAAAAGAAAGACAAAGGATATGGGGAAAGTTCCATGCTTGAAAATGAGAAGTTCTGAGTTAATAAAGTTAAGGTTTCCTTATTGCAGAAATTCGCAGTACCTTCAGTGCCGTAATATATAGTATGAATCTCCCAGGGCAAAGAGAGCACATAGCATTTCCCTAATTTATTTGACCATAGACTTTCTTTAGCAAGGACTCTCAGGTTTGAGTCCTGCAATAACAGTGTTCTTTAAAACAAAATAGAAGAACAGGGGAATCCATAAAAGGTTTTAGGTAGAGGAAAGACAGAAAACAATTACAGAAAAAAATTCACTTTAAAGAAAATCTTGTTGCAGAAGGTTTAGTGTCTTATATTGCCTTCTGAGAAAACCTGTTTAGAAACTGCCCTATCTGGATGTCTTTTTCCTGCCAAGTTTGCTGAATTGATGTTTCTCTTATAATGTGAATGGCATGTCTCTTAGACTGGTGATTAGCAGTGTGATAAGAGCTTCTGTGGTGTGGATCATTGCCTTTATGCTTGTACCATACACAGTACCCGACACGGTATGAGGAACATAGTTGGCCAAGACTCAATAAATATCCAAAGAGCATGTAATGAGTTGTGACTGTAAAAGACTGAAACTTTTTTTTAAAGAAACAAAATATAGTAGACATAAAAGTTATTTTGAAAATCATTTCATTTTGTAAAATTCTTGGAACTTAACTATTAGACTTGAGTTTAATTCCTCCTTCAATACCAACTTCTTTTTTATGGTCTTTATGATTTTTTAAATGTACTTTCTCAGAACAGTAGAATTGTTCCACCATAGTTGTGTAGACAATTTTAACTACTAGGTTTCTTTTGCAGTGGATGGAATTTTAAGTAATTGAGTGGTCAGCAAAGCTAAGGAAGACCAATGAGTCAAGAGTAGCCAAGGCATTCCTCAAGAAGTAGTGAAAGGTGACAAGGCTTGCTTTACCTCATACCAAGAATTATGTTAAAGCTATTATAATTAAGACATCAATGTGGTGTAGGGATAGACCAATGGAACAGAAAATAGAACCCTAGAAACCAGGTTTGTAACAAAGTTGGCATTGCACACCATTAGGGAAAGGATGAACTTTCCATAAATGGTACTCGACAGTTGGTTATCCACATGGAAGAAAATGACATTCAATCTCTACTGAAACCTAAAGCATAAAACTTTAAAATAGTCTCTACATAGAGAAGAATTTTAGACTTAGAAAGTGTGAACCATAAAAGACAGCTCTTATTAAGAAGATAAGCTATAGCCTGACCAGTGTGGCTCAGTGGTTGAGCGTCGGCCTATGAACCAGGAGGTCACAGTTCAATTCCCGGTCAGGGCATATGCCCATGTAGTGGGCTTGATCCGCAGTGGGGGGTGTGCAGGAGGCAGCCGATGGATGATTCTCTCTCATCATTGGTATTTCTATCTCTCCCTCTCCCTTCCTCTCTCTGAAACCAATAAAAACATATTTTAAATTAATAAGAAGAAAAACTAAAGACTTCAGCAGGCAGAGGAAATGGGATGGCCAGTAAGGTCAGAGATGGTGGGGAAATGCAAATTAAAAGTACGTTAAGATACCAACTTCACACACATCAGATTGTAAAAAAATAAAAAGTTTGACATCAATGAGTGTTGCCAAGGATATAATACATCCAGAGCTCTCATTTTGCTTCAACCATCTGGGAAAACAAATTGATCATATTTAGTTGTATTTAAAATATGCATAAACCTGTGACCTAATACCCCTAAGGATATACTCTAGATCAGGGCTCATAGTTAAAGGTTTTTTTAAACAATTTTTAAATGGTTAAAAAATTAAAATAATATTTTGTAATTTGTGATGTGAAAATTATATGACATTCACATTTCAGTGTTCCTAAATAAAGTTTTATTAAAATACTGTTGCATTTACTTGTTTACATATCATTTATGCTGCTTTTGTGGTACCAGATTAGAATGGTTGTGACAGAGATGTCCCACAGAGCCTAAAATATTTACTATTTGACCTTTTGCAGAAGAAATTTGCTGGCCCCTGCCCTAAATAAATATATTTGCATGTGTGTACCAGGAAATACATTCATGAATGTTCATAGCAGTACTGCTTGTAATAACAGAAACCTAAAAAGAACCAAATGTCCATTAGAAGTAGAATGGATAAACGGGGGTATGCTAAGCCAATGAAAATGAAGTAACTACTACTATGTGCAACATATGGATGGATCTTGGGAACACAGTGTTAGAAAAAAAGCAAGTCTCAGGTTTTTCTATTTATAAGCAGTTCAGAAATAAATGTAAACAAGGCATTGTTAAGAGATACTGTGAGGTAAAACTATCAGGAAAAAGTAGAGTGACGAGTTCTGAATAAAGGTTGGCAGTGAGGAGCTGGGGAAGAGATGGGATTGGAGAGGGAACTAAAGGTTATGTTCTTTTTTTTTTTTTAAATATATTTTATTGATTTTGTACAGAGAGGAAGGGAGAGGGATAGAGAGCTAGAAACATCGACGAGAGAGAAACATCGATCAGCTGCCTCCTGCACACCCCCCACTGGGGATGTGCCCGCAACCAAGGCACACGCCCTTGACCGGAATCGAACCCGGGACCCTTCAGTCCGCAGGCCGATGCTCTATCCACTGAGCCAAACCGGTTTCGGCAAGGTTATGTTCTTTATTCTTCAGCCAGCTGGTGGATCTGTGTTGTGCTGTGATCCTTTGTTTCTATGATGAGTTTTTTGCATACTTAGGATTGATATGTTTTTGTGATTTGGGGCACTAAAAGGATGAACCAGGACCTGCTTGGTTTTACCTATACTAGTAAGTTCCACTTCCCCACCCCCGCCACCCCAGATGTTCTGGCTATGTCAGGAATCCAATGGAAACTCTCATAAGCAGAAAAGGGGATTAAAGGAAAGACTCCTGGGTATTCACAGAAGCCAAAGAAGAGTCCAGGACTTGGTCACCACAGGACACTCTGCCTCTTGATCTGTATACCTTTGCTTGTCCCCCTCTTGGACTGCAGAGAGTGTTCAGGAATGTTCATAGCAGTGCTGCCTGTAATAACAGAAGCCTAAAGAAAAGTGTGTATACATTTTTTGGGGACACCCTATATACTGTTGGGCTTTCTCTGTGTGCTGGGCAGTGTTGGCAGTCCTAGATGCACAGGCTTCTAGCTCTGTGACTCAAGAAGCCAGGGATGAGGTTCTGTGGTTGGCCTGGCCAGGTCATTGTCTTGTGTCAGAAGAACCCTTCAGGGTGGGCACAGAGAGCCAAGGTCAGAATCATGAGGGGCAGGGAGCCACCTCAGTTTGTATCCATTTATATCTATTCTTTAAGTGTTAAACAATATGTGGCATTTTGACTGTGAATATCAGTGCTAATTTGAAGCAACCATTAAGATATTTGATGTTGCCTAAGGCATGATGCTCAGGGGCAGGGGTTGGAAGAGGGGTTAGAAATGCCTGTTGAGCATATTATTTTAATTTTAACAAAAACACACATCAAAATACAGCATCACTGTGAAAATCTCTTATGCTAACCCTTTAAAGTCACACCCATCCCTTTTCTCCCTGATAAGGGCTTTTAAGACACAAAAATGAGGCAAAATAGATATTACAGACTTACTTTACAACATAATATTTCTAATATCTATTCTGAATGACTGAACAGACACTTAAGCCATTGATGGTAGTAGTGTTTATTAGGGTTTATAGGTGGTTTTCCGTGTTTCCTTAGTTCTTTGCATTGAACATGTATTACTTTTATAACTAGGAAAAAATATAAACTTTTAAAGGTATTCCTAGAAATTTAAGTCAGTTTTATTACCTTAGAAAGTGACATTCCACTTAAGATACCAAACATTGAGTGCTCTACATAGAAACAGTCAAGCCAGTAAATTTTGTAGGAGTCTATACCATTAGTATCCAAAATGATAAGCCTGTTCCCCCAACCTCTAAACTTGGGGTAACACCTGAAAAATAGAGTTAGAGAAGATCCATGTCTATATGGAATGTGGACATCATCTTGTGCAGGGGTTTGGGACTGGTTTTTACTAAGTCTTTGTTATTAACGCAGGTAGAATAAGAATATGCTAATACTTGAAAAAAAATTTGGGTTTTTTTTTTTTTTTTTTTTTGCTAGTGAATAAGCCTTCTCAGTACTAAATTTTAATTATCATTTGACTCAAAGACAGTGGCAGAAATGTTGACCTAAATACTTTATAGGAAGTGGAGAATACAGGTGTGCCCCCAAAATGTATATGCACTTTGAATGATTATAAAGTCAGTGTTTATTAACATACAGTTCATTTTCAAAATTTAAAAGAAACTACAGAAATGAATAATTTTCATTGTCAATGCCTGTTTTCAAACTGATGATGGTTTTGGCACTGCTGATAACTCGAAGCAATGGAATAGCAAACATCAAGAACCATTTCGTTTGGTATTTGTGTGCCCTCAGTTATCTGTTGCTGGTTTTGTACCGTAAACTTTATCTTTTATGTATCCCCACGAAAAAAGTCTAGTGGCACTTTAGGATTAATTTTCTTTGTTCAAAACTTAGTTTGGTTTCACCCATTATTTCAGATCAGTTAAACTTGAAAAGAACTGAAAATGAAGTGACTTATCAGCTGTTAAAGTGTGTGTACATTTTGGGGGGACACCCTATATACTATTGAAACCTAGGGGATTGTCGCCATCCTGACCTTAGCCAGCCAGTAGGTGATTGGCCAAAAATAATTGCTCCTCTGTTTGAACAACATTGGCTTCAGTTATTGTCTATGCACAGATTTACTTTTGTTGGCATAAGGTGGGATCTAAATTTATGTTTTACCATATGGAAAGCCGTTTGTCCCTGTACCAGTTTTCTACTCTGCTTTGTTGTAGCACCTTTTCAGTATTCCACGCACGTATGGGCTTATTTTTGAGTACTACATGGTTTTAGATACTTCTGCTTTATGATAAATCCAGTCCCCAAAGCTTCATTTGTGTTTCATTCGAATTATATTAATTTATAATGTTACATGTCAATTTTACCTCAGTTAAAAAAAAAAGAATTATACTAAATTTATAGATTAATTTTTGGAAGAAGCTGGGTTTTTTTCCTGAACATGGTATATCTATTCATTAGTCAAATGTTGTTTTATATCCTTTGATAACAGCTTCACAATTTTCTTCATGTCTTGCACACAGTTTAAATTTGTTCCCAAATACCTTACAGTTTTTATAGCTATTTGGAATGTGATTTGTTTTTTATAGTCTCATTAGTTATTATGATCATACAGGACCATGATTAATGTTATGTTCATCTTGTGTTCAGCAACATTAATGAAATCATAAATTAGCTCTAATGGTTTAGCTATTGATTCTTTTAGAATTTCTGTATAGAAATCATGCTATCTGCTGAGATAATTTTGTCTCTTTACTTTCTAATTCTTTTTTTTTCTTATTGCTTAGACCTCCAGTACAATGTCAGATTGAACTGAGTGCCTAAGTCATCTTATTTATGTTACAGAAGTTTCCATCATTAAATGTTTACTCTAGTTTAAAGAATTTCCTTTCTAGTCCTAGTTTGCTCTTGAAATTCTCTGTTGATAAACTTAATGGCTTTAAACAATAAATATTTATTTCCTCATATTTTTTGGATCAGGAATCAGGAACAGCTTAGCAGAGTGGTATTGACTCAGGATCTTTCAGGATGTTGCAGTCAAGATGTTGGCTAGAGCTGCAGGTACCTGAAGGCTTGCCTGGGCCTGCTTCCAAAGTGTTCATTTCCATGCCTGGCAAGATAGTGCTGGTTGTTGGCAGGCTTCAGTTTCTCACCATGTGGACCTCACAGTAGGGTTCCTTAAGTGTCCTTCTGACATGGTGCTGGCTTTCCCCAGAGTGTGTGATCTGAGGGAGAGCTAGGAGAGTGTTTCATGACAAGCCTTCGAATCACACACCATTACTCCCACCATGGATTGTTGGGTAGAAGTAAGTTACTAAGTCCAGCCCACACAGTAGGAGGGAAATAATGCTCCACAAAAGTTCTTTTGTGTGTTGATGTTTTTTTAGCCTCTTTCCCCCCACAAAGTTGCATGAGAGTAGGGGCTTCTGTCTGTATATCTTTGCCTTAGACTCCTCCTTTGAGCCCCAAACTTTCGTTTCCAGCAACTGAGGTTAACATCTCTCCTTGAAGGTATCAAAGTCACCTCATATTCAAAATGCCCAAAATCAAGCTTAGGTTTCTTCCTATCTTGATTCTCCTCCCTCCCAAAATTTGGTCCTCATTTACTAGCTCATTTCTGTGATGGGCACCACTCTATCCAGTTGTACAAGCCAGGATTTCCTCCTCTTTACCCTCATCTAATCATCCTTAATCCCATTGAGTTTGTCCCTTAATATCTTACATCTGTCCACTTTTTAAAAAAATATTTTTAAATATATTTTACTGATTTTTTTACAGAGAGGAAGGGAGAGGGATAGAGAGTTAGAAACATTGATGAGAGAGAAACATCGATCAGCTGCCTCCTGCACACTCCCTACTGGGTATGTGCCCACAACCAAGGTACATTCCCTTGACTGGAATTGAACCTGGGACCCTTGAGTCCACAGGCCGACGCTCTATCCACTGAGCCAAACCGGTTAGGGCCGTGGTTGGTAAACTGCGGCTCGCGAGCCACTTGCGGCTCTTTGGCCCCTTGAGTGTGACTCTTCCACAAAATACCACGGCCTGGGCGAGTCTATTTGGAAGAAGTGTCATTAGAAGAAGTTTAAGTTTAAAAAATTTGGCTCTCAAAAGAAATTTCAATCGTTGTACTGTTGATATTTGGCTCTGTTGACTGAGTTTGCCGACCACTGGGTTAGGGCATCTGTTCACTTTTATCCAGCTCCAGCTTCATCTCAGTTTCCTCTTTTGTTTTCAATCCACTGACCTTTCAGTGTTGGGTTCCTCTTGCTATAGATAGAGCCTTTGCTACCCACTGTCTGAAATGCTTATTTTCCCCTTAAATCATGTCTTCCTCAGGGAATCCTTTTTGACAAAGTCAGGTCTATTACAGATGTTTATAATACTGTATACATCCCTTCAAAGCATTTTCACAGTTGAAACATCTATGTGACTGACTAATGCCTGCTTTTCTATATCCAACTCTAAACTTTATAAGGGCAGGGAGTGTGTATTTTGTTCACTTTTGTATTCCCTGCATTTGAAACATTCCCTACATTTATATAGTTTGTGTTTATTGAATGAATTAATGAATGAATGAATATAATGATTATAGTTCTGTTTGAGAAATGGAGCAAATGGAGAATATAATTAGTATATAAATAAAATAACCTAGGCTCTCCTTACTGTGTTAGAGGATAACTATAACCTTTTTTGAGTCTTTTAGTTCTCCTGGAAGAGTCCAGCTATAAATTAAATGAATAGATCTACTGAAGAGTCTCCTATCTCAGACCTCTGCCTGGTCAGTAGATACAAAGTTAGTGACCCTAGGTCTAGGTGCCTGAGAGTGCTGGGTTTTTGTTTTGTTTTGTTTTTTGTTAAAGAATAGTTCATTGATTTTTAGAGAGAGGGGAAGGGAAAGAGAGAAACATTCATGCGACATCAGTCTGCTGCTACCTGCTGCCCCCTACTGGGGATCGAGCCTGTAACCAGGGCATGTGCCTTTACCGGGAATCGAACCAGCAACCTCTTGATGCACTTGGATGACGCCCAAGTAACTGAGTCACACTGGCCAGGGCTGTTTTTCTTTCTTTAAATATATTTCTTTTATTGATTTCAGAGAGGAAGAAAGAGGGAGAGAGAGATAGAAACATTAATGATGAGAGAGAATCATTCATTGGCTGCCTCCTGCACGCGCGGCCCCCCTGGGGATCGAGCTCACAACCCGGACATGTGCCCTTGGCTAGAATTGAACTTAAGACCCTTCAGTCTGCAGGCCAATGCTCTATCCACTGAACCAAACCAGCCAGGGCTGTTTTTTCTTAATAATTTTTTTCCAGTTACAGTTGACATACTATATTCATTTCAGCTGTACAACCCAGTGATTAGACATTTATATAATTTATGAAGTCATTACCCTGATAAATCTAGTACCCATGTGACACCATACATAGTTCAGGAAAATACATCTGTGCTGTCCACCATGGAACATGATACATAAAGTTGCCCTTGTAAGGGACTGCAGCATTAACTTCAGCCTGGGCCTTCAGAGCATATGCTCATGAGGCTTCCATGTGGGTCATATGTGCTAAGTGTATGTTTCCTCCATCTGCCTCCTCTGAATGTACACCTCATCTGAACGCACTTGGCCAGTCTCTCTCCTAATCATCAGTGTCACAGGCCTTTGAGCCTGGTATCAGCTGCTCAGTGGATGACTCTGTACCTCTCTGAGGACTCCCAGGCTGCTCCAGAGCTCCAAGGTGAACTCCTTAAGTGCCGGAAATGTTTCTAGTCAAACTATCCCAAATTTGGTGATGGTTCCTCAAGTCATTTTCTCACATTTTAACCGATGAGGGTGTGAAGTTTGGGTAGGAAATAGAAACTAAAGATCAGGGAAGTCTATAAAATTACTGTCAGAGCCAACACTAGGTCTCAGATTTTATGATACTCTTTTCTTTTTCAATATAATTTCCATGAGTCTGTTTCTGAATGGCTGGTGACTGTAGCATTTTTGGGATGGGACTCAATGGCACAGAGGGACAAGAATTAGCTCAATAAACTGCTGTAGTACAGGCTCCTAGGAGAACGCATATGTCTTTGGGCCTTGGGAACTGAATGTGAGTAGTTGAAATGAATTGGGAATCACTGGTTTCTTAAACTCCTGTGGCAGTCAATGACTTAGCTTTGCCTTAGCATGTAATACAGTAATTGAATAGAAGACAGTTAAGCCTCCTGTGTTTGATGGACATGATATAATAGCTCACTGTTTTAATTTGCATTTTCCTAATTAAAGTGAATTGAACACTTTTCTACATGTTTATTGGCTATTCAGATTTACTGTCTACAAAGTGCCTGTTACATCCTTTATTTATTTTCCTGCTGGGTTGTTGTATATTGATCTGTAGGAGTTATTTTTGATACAATTTTAATGTTTAAAATATTTTTCTAAGTCTGATCTATAAACTTATTCTCCATAGTAAAATTTCATATGCATATTATTCTTACAATTCTCTACATTCTGAATTTTTAAGTTAATGTGATTTTTTCTTTCTCTCTCTATAGGTTATGAACGTGATTTTTGATGAAACTGGATTGGAAACATTTTCATGGTCTTTGTATATTTATATATATGTATTTTAAAATTTTGCATTTGACTTAAAGTGCCATGAGAAAATTTGCATATTGCAAGGTGGTCCTAGCCACCTCCTTGATTTGGGTACTCTTGGATATGTTCCTGCTGCTTTACTTCAGTGAATGCAACAAATGTGATGAAAAAAAGGAGAGAGGACTTCCTGCTGGGGATGGTGAGGACGTTTTATAATAAAACACTCATTTTGATAAGTATGTCACTGTTTTGTTTTTTGTGGGTTTTTTGTTGTTAACTAATTTGGATACTATATAATTTTAACATTTTTAGATTAATAGTGATCCCTACTTTCCTATATGTGATGATCATATTTCCAACAATTCTTTGATGGTTCTTCCAACAGTTACAAATGTTGAAGTATCATGCATAGGATGGCTAAATAGCTATTGTGTAAACTTATACCTCTTTATTCTACTCCCATGAGAAAAATATAAATTAGTAATTTATAAGGTTTATTCAAGTACATTCAAAATTATGTCATATGGTTTGTATACATTAATTTTATTTGGTGTCATACAGAGGAAACCTATAGTTTTCTTGATAATTAAGTTTTCTAAAACACGAAACTTTTCTACATTCTCATGTAAATGAAGTTTAACTGAAGTATAAAATACCTTCGTTTTCATAGTATAACACCTTAGTCACTCCCTTACTAACATTGATTTGATTTTTATAAATAATTGGCATATAACATTGTATGCCAAGAAAAAAATTTTTTTTTTTAGTTCAGAAAATTGATGATATCCAAACCCCATTTTAGTTCCTTTTAAACAAAAATTTCACTGAACTCACTTTAAATTTACATAAAAGACTGGTAAGTAGAATACAAAAGTTATGCTTGCCATCCTCTTTGTTGTTGATTTTTTAATACTGCAAATACATTCGTAGTAAAAAATATTCACTAACTATACACATTTTATCCTAGCCTTTTTGCCAAAAAAAAAAAAAGTAATTAGTCCATTTAATTTATCTGGTAGATTCTGTAAGTCATATAGTAGTCATGTAACTTTTGATTAATAGTAATTTTAAATGTGGCTGTGAAATCTCAAGTGTACCAATAAGTTAAAATATATAATGTGGGCACTATAAGTATCAGATGATCAAATCTGTAAAATATTGCAGTAGCAGGATTGTGTATGTTGTATAGTTTTGCCTGATTCTTTACGATCACAAGGCCAGAGTTTTTTTACTTCATAATGATGGGAAAGAAACAAAAGTAGAAAAAAATAGACAATTTAATTTGAAATTTTAATTCCCAGATACCCATCATTTGGCTTCAACAGTTGTCAATTCAAGGCTAGGCTTGTGGCATGGATACATGGATAACTCTTTTTGCTCCCTCTCCCCTCTTTTGGTTATTATTGAAGAAGAAGAAATTGGGTTCTCTTTTTCTTGTTTCCCACAGTCAGGATTTATATCCTTTCATATTTTTTATCATGTCCTTCTGTGCCCCTGTTTCCTGTGAATTTGTAATTGGTTCAGAGGCTTGATCAGATTCAAGAGCTCCCCTTCGTCCCCCCGAAGAATATGTTATAGATGGGGTCCTGTATAACAATGCTCCAACACTGAGCAGCATGAAAACGTTCCCATTTTAACTTTTCTATAAAGCATCATCTTAAACTAGAACAGGACACAGGATACTTAAAATCAGGGCCACTAGATGTCTCTCACTTACTCTTTGTTGCCTGTGCCATGCACTAAAGATAATTGTCAGGTCCAGGGCTCTGCTGCGTTCTCTTGATCCCAGTCCCAAAACCTGCTGATTGCTCTTTATTTTCAGAGACAGGTAAGTAATCAGAATTGATTCTAAGAATTAATAAAAAGTAATGCCCCAGACAAGAATTTTCATCCCATTATTGTCCCCACTTCATTGTATATCCATCCCTTTTAGGTGGGAAGTTTAACACCCTTTTATCCAAATTTAATACATCCTAGAACCTATTCTTCTTGGAATGTTTTTAACATCTCAAAAGCATATAACAAAGAATAAGATTGTGGGATTTGAAATACTCTTTCTGTCTATATCAAGGCGTAACATTATCTTTCGTGATGCTCCACCTTACATGGTGCTTATATAATGTGCTTATCAATTCAGGGATTTCACTTCGACCTACTTTGAAGAGCACTTTTACTCACATATTAGTTCAGGACACAGTTATAAAACTCCTATAAGACACTGCTAAATTCCACAGAAGGTACATAAGTTAATTTTTTTTTTAATATATTTTATTGATATTTTACAGAGAGGAAGGGAGAGGGATAGAGAGCCAGAAACATCGATGAGAGAGAAACATCGATCAGCTGCCTCCTGCACACCCCCCGCTGGGGACGTGCCCGCAACCAAGGTACATGCCCCTGACCGGAATCGAACCCAGGACCCCCCAGTCCGCAGGCCGACGCTCTATCCACTGAGCCAAACCGGTTTCGGCTATAAGTTAATTTTAAAAACCCAGCTAAAAAGAGATCATAACCTGGTGGGGTGTGATAAGGCAGGTTAAACAATCATTGTGGTAAGAAATAGCAATTGGGCCCTAACCGGTTTGGCTCAGTGGATAGAGCGTCAGCCTGCGGACTGAGGGGTCCCGGGTTCGATTCCGGTCGGGGGCATGTACCTTGGTTGTGGGCACATCCCCGGTGGGGGGTGTGCGGAAAGCAGCTGATCGATGTTCCTCTCTCATCGATGTTTCTGGCTCTCTATCCCTCTCCCTTCCTCTCTGTAAAAAATCAATAAAATATATTTTTAAAAAAAAGAAATAGCAATTGGGCCCTCTCCCTTTTGGAAGCACACCCACACCTTTCTTCCCTCTCAGGTGTGCATCTTTACTGTTCTCTCCTAAACTCTAAGGGTCTTCATGAACCCTGTAACTGGGGGAGCAGCGGCAGTCCATCTCAGGCCAACCCCCTGAACCTGTCTCCAAGGCCCCCTTTTCCTGACTTTTCAGTGAGCTAAAGCAGTCCCCTATCGCTCACTTCTTTACTGTGGCGTTTCTAGAGCCAAAGCAGCCCTGCATAGGTCTTTCCTGTTGCTTCTATCCTAAGCCATTCCTTGTTTCACTGTCCCCAGCTTTAATAAATAAGAAAATATTAAAAATCCTATATAATAAGGCTAATACGCAAATAGACCGAACCGCGGAAGGACCCTTAGCTATGACGCACTGACTACCAGGGGGCAGACCCTCAACACAGAAGCTGCCCCCTGATGGTCACTGCGGTCCCACATGGGGGGAGCCCGCCGCTCAGCCAGAAGCCAGGCTCACTGCTGGCGAGCACAGCGGTGGTGGCGGTGGTGGCGGGAGCCTCTCCTGCCTCCGCGGCAGCATAAGGACCCTTTGGAAAAGAGGTCCTCAAACTTTTTAAACGGGTCCAGTTCACTGTTCCTCAGACCGTTGGAGGGCCGGACTATAGTTTAAAAAAAAAAACTATGAACAAATTCCTATGCGCACTGCGGGCCCGGGACGAGTCAGCTGCTAAGCAGGACAGGCAGCGGCACCCGGCGGGCCGGATAAATGTCCTCGGCGGGCCGCATGTGGCCCGCAGGCCAAAGTTTGAGGACGCCTGCTTTGGAGGATGTTCGACTGCTGGCTTAGGCCCGCTCCCTCAGACAGACTGTGCATGAATGTCGTGTGCTGGGCCTCTAGTAAGAAAATAAAGAAGTAGCAGTTGGTTAGAGACATAAGAACTCTTAGATGAAATGATGTGGCAGCCAAGAGTAGTAAATGGACAGATTCAGAAAAGCTAGAGAAGCCACGTTAGCTGGGCCTTGAAAGACAAGGTGGTGCAGAGATCCGGTGGGAAGGAGATGCCAATGGAGGAGGAGCTGTGTGAGCAAAGGGACGAAAGCAAGAAATCATGAGGCTGTTGGGGGGTGGGGCGGGGGGGAGTAAATTGCTATTTGACTGAGGATGAAGCACTGGGGAGGGGGTGTGGAGAGCCTAGCAAGTGGTTTGTTTGGCAGGTTAGGTTAAATTTCACATTGAAAAGATTGGACTTTTGAAGAACATGAGAATAATAGTGAAGACTATGCTTTTAGGGAGGTTAATGTGGTAACAATATTGGAATGGGTGTGCCAGGGTAATGCAGTGATTCAGATGAGTAGTGCAGGTGAGAAAGTCTTCAGCCATAACCCTGGCATGAAGTGGAGGACAGGGCAGCTCCCAGGAGCTGTTGCAGGCTGGGAGACCTGAACTCAGAAATGGCTCTCATTGAGGGTACTGTTTAAACTCAAATGTTATTAAAAAGAAGCATGAATTGATTGTTCTAAAATTGTTAAGTTTCCTCCTTATTCTTAGTTTTAGAGCCAGTACAAAAGCCTCATGAAGGGCCTGGAGAAATGGGGAAACCAGTCGTCATTCCTAAAGAGGATCAAGAAAAGATGAAAGAGATGTTTAAAATCAATCAGTTCAACCTGATGGCAAGCGAGATGATTGCACTCAACAGATCTTTACCTGATGTTAGGCTAGAAGGGTAAGTATCCAGGATGGTCCTGATAGTATTTAATTTGAATGAAAAGTATATTCTGAATTCCTAATCAGTTGCACATTAGTGTTGACTGCTCCTGGAATGAATGCTCTATCACTAACTTACTACTTACCCCACTTAAAAATAATGAAATGCTGATAAAATAATACCTCAATCATTAGGCATTATTAGGACCACATATTTCAGGCTTTGGAAAATAATTGTTTATCTTAATAGGTTAAGGTGGTAGGAGGTTTTAAACTTCATTATTACCAAAACAGTCATAGTATCAACTTTCTAAAAAAGATTCTGTTAAGGTTTCTGCAACTTAACACAGTGAATTATTCAGTTGTAAGTGTACAGGCTACTGAATTTTTACGTATGCAAATAACCTGTCTGTCTTCCAAATCAAGATGCAGAACATTTCCATCACCGGAGAGTTCTCTCATGTTCCTTTTTAGTGCTCCCACCCCGAGAGGCAGCCTTTGTCTTGACCTTTCTAACCATAGGTGATTTTTGTCCTTTTTTGGTACTTTTTATAAACGGATCCATACAGTATATATTCTTTTGTGTCTTTGAAATCCATGTTGTTGTATATATCAGAAGTTTATTCTTTTCCATGGCAGTGTAGTGGTTTGTTAATGTGACTATACCATAGTGTATTTACATATTGGTAGACATTGGGGTTGCTACCACTTTTGACTGTTGTTAATTAAGCTGTCGAGAACAGTGTTTAAATGGTGTGATACATAAGCTTGTGCACTGAATTTCGGGCTTGCTGAGGCCTCCTCATACTTAAAAAGATTCTGTTTCGTGCAGGCTGCTAATACACAGTCCTGGCCAACCATTGGGAGCTTATGGGAGAGAAGGGAGCACACAGTCGCTGCTACCTCTAAGTAGCCCTTTATACCTTCTTGCTCCATCTCTGTGTTTGTATCCTCATTTTATCAGGGAAATTTCAAATGGGTACAAAAATAGAGATAATAGTATAACAAACCCTCATATATTCATTACCCTGCTTCAGCAATTCCTAACAGTCTTGTATTATGTCTCCTAAGATATCCTCTGACAATCTCCATCTCTTGGTATTGATACCTGTGCCTACCTTTCCGTGTTGTACTAGGGTTGGTCTGTATGACCAGTAGAACACAGAACCAGTGATGGAGTGTCACTTTCAGAATTAGGTTATAAAATGCACTGTGGGTTTCAATTTGGTCTTTTACTCTAACTTGGATCACTGGCTCTGGGGTAAGCTCACTGACATGACCTCTGGTGTGTGGCCTTTAGTGATCAGCCAGGTGAGTGAGGTTAGAAGTAGATTCCCCAGTCCCAGGCCAAAGGCCTAGCATTGTAAATATTACAGTATGTGTCTCTGAAAGACAGGGACTCATTGAAGAAAAAAGAAAAACCATGGTACCATTTTCGTACCTAAAAAATATTAACAGTGATTCCTTCATAACATGAAATACCTAGTTAGTGTTCAAATTTCCCTGGTCATGTCATGTATCTTTATTTATTAGTGTTTGTATCAGGATCCAAATAATATCTACACATTGCAGCTGGTGGATAGCTCTCTTAAATCTGAAGGTTCTCTCTCCATCTTCTTTTCCCCTTACAGTTTATTATTTGAAGACCCAGGTCGAGTGTCTTGTATCTTTTTTTTTTTTTTTTTTTTTACGATCTATCAGAAATTTTTTGGGGAAAAGTAGCCTTCTCTTTCCTTATTGTGGATTTGACAGTTTCTCTAAGTCATTCTGTTAGTTTATCTTTCAAGGCTGCATCATTGGATGCATTTAAGACAATTCATGGTGTTGGTTTTTTGTTTTTTTTTTAACCCCGTGTTCACTATATCTTTATTAACTTTCTTTCCCCCTGGTTTTCATAGTGCTATACCACTTTTAGTCTGTTTAATATTTTTCTGGTATGTCTATTTTTTTTTTCTGTTTCTTTACTTTCAGCCATCTGTATGATTTTGTTTTAGGTGTATCTCTACTAAATGGCTGGATTTTATACTTTTAATTCCCTCTATTAGTCATTGTTTATAATGGTTTGAATTTGATGCGTCTACAATTATTGTGACTATTGTTATAGTTGTGCTTCTTTTAGGCTGAACCATACAAAGTTGATATTCATCTTTTTTTGACCTATGAAAGTGACAGTTTCATAAAGTTCAACCTAGTAAATCTTGTTTTCTGTTTACCACCTTTTTCATTTTCCAGTCTGTTAGTACTCGTGTTTTCCTGTCTCTTAGTTTGGAACCTAGCTTTATCTTCAGCTACATGCTCGTGCACATAGTGTACTTTTGATCAGAGCAGGCGTATTATTCTTCAGTTCTAGGACAGTTCTAGCAATAATCTCAGATGTTGCCGCATCACTGTTCCCTCTGATCTATTCACCTGGAACTATTCCTATGTATATACTAGAGCCTCTTAGTCCATAGTTATTCTTGTCTCACTTTTTGAATTGTATCTAGATGAGTTTCTTATTAATATCTTGATAGTGGCAAGGTCTAGGTCTGGCTCTGCTATTTACTGGCTCCGTGGCTTTGAACAAGTTGCTTGATTTTTCTGTACCTCATGATCCTTATCTGTACCCTAGGAAAATAACAAGGGTTGCATGCGGATTTGCAGTACTTTGAATACTTCCTGGCACCTGCGATGTAGACCTCCATTCAGGGAGTGAGCTGCAGTTCTCAGGAGCAGCCGACTCCAAGCATGCTTTCCCATCTCCACTCTCTTTTACTAAGCGCTGACTTCTGAAGTATATTCACGATGAAATGTTAAATGAGAAATAGATTAATACTTAACTATCCCTCTGTTAAAGCTGGACAGAGCTGGCCAGCGGGTGCTTTTCAGACTAGTTCCCAGGGGTAGAAAGATGAAGAGTGTGGGACAGCCCCTAGAGTGCAGCTCTTCACCTCTTTCCTGAATCCAGAAAAGCCTCGCTTGTTCTCAGCTGGGCCTGGACCAGTGGTGTAGCCGGCCGTGTCCAGGTCACCCTGTGCCTGCCAAGAACCTTTACTGCTTGCAGCGTCTCCAAGGGCACATTTTCTGGAGGAAAGAATAACACTGCTCCAGTGTCAAGAAGCATTAAATAGAAGTAACAATAAAAGAATAACTTTTCTAATGTGTGATCTTAGCAAAGCAGGTTTAAGACAAATTCCAAGTCAAATAAGGCAATTTTATTCTATATTTAGTCTCAGATGTTTAAAAAGTGATACCATTTATTGAATGTTTATTATGTTCTAGGCACTATACACATGATCATATTTAAGCAGATGAGCAAAACAGTAGTAGCATGCCCAGTTTGCAGGTGGGGAAATTCGGAGAGATTAAATGGTTTGTACCAAAGATGGTTAATAAGTGACCCACGTGAAATCTGTCCGTGACAAAACATGCACTCTTAACCAGTGCGCTTTGCCTTCACTCTTTGGGTTAGATCTTGCCTGAATGAGCATACACAGAGGAGAAATTATATAACATTGCAAAACACTGTCAGGCAGGTAGCCAGACATCTTAAGAAATACAGACTTGGCCTTGGTGAGTGGTAGTGACAGGCTAAATTTAGTGGATGACAAAGAATACCTTGAAAGTCTTAGCTCAAAGGGACATGGAGTAGAGGATGGGTTACATGTGCATATTCACTTCGCTAAGCCTGTTTCCTCATCTGTAAAATTGGCATAATACCTCTGTCTTATGTGTTGTTGTAAGGATAAAGTGGCATGATGCATATGCAACTCTTAATGCCATTTCAGGCTGTAAGAAGGTTAGGATAAGTAGAATGGGACTTGAACAGTTGAAAAATAATAGAAAAAATATTTATCAAGGGACTTCTGTTGTTCTACATTCCTGAATTATTAGGTATTTGCATGGATTCTCTGGTAAGCCCAGTCTTGCTGAGATGAACACTATCCTAAGCAAATTTAATCTCTTTATTCCCTAAAACACTCCGGCAGGCGCTCAAGCTAACCCTCAGACCATACAGTGAATTTCCTGCATTAGAGTTTACTCAGTAATCCTTTCATTCACATATAACGAGTGTGCTCATTGTATAGGCCACCTTTTAATCAGTGTTGTACATAGGGGCCATAAATGAAACCACTTGTGTTTTGACTCATTCTTTAAAAAACAGGGATTTTCAGTCAACTCCAACTCCACTCCAGTATTTAATGCACTCCCATCAATAGCATCAGCTCACTGTGGTAGTGATTCTGTGTGCATATATATTTGAGTGTGTTTGGTCTTTCTGATGATTGCATTTCTAGACATTGTCTTTACTAAACAAGATGCATGTTGATATTTCAGTACTGAGGAGGCAGCATTATGAGCTTGGCCAGCAGAGCATGGACTGTGGAGTCCTCAGCCAGGCCCTGCTGTTCCCTGGCTGTGTCTGTCTCCTGGCTGTGAAATGTAGCTCCAAGCACCTCACAGAATTATTAGGAAGCCTAATGCCTAGTACACCATAGATACTCAGTGAATATTAGTTCTCCTCCTTTGTGGAAGGTATATATTTGTGTAGATTATTAAATTGTGTAGATCCTAGTGGTTCTGTTGTTTTGTTTTGTTTTGTTTTGGTCCAATTGGATTCTTGAGATAAATTCCGTTTGGGATGATGACACAGCCTTAAGTACATTCTCCATTAAACTGAATCAACAGAAAACATTCATCAGAAAGAGGTGCCTAATTGTAAGAATACAGTTGACCTCTTTAGAATAATTTTTATTTAAACATAACTTTAAATAGGTACTATTCATTAAACATGCAACATTAACCAAAACCTCAATAAATGGAAAGTTACCAAGAGTCCCACCACTAGAGCACACTGTTTATATTGTTCTATTGCCCCTTCTAGTCTAGATTCATTCATTGTGCTATTGTAACAGTCACTTTCTATAAAGGCATTTGCTTTGTCTCTAGGTGTAAAACAAAGGTGTATCCAGATAATCTTCCTACAACAAGTGTGGTGATTGTTTTCCACAATGAGGCCTGGAGCACACTTCTGCGAACTGTCCATAGTGTCATAAATCGCTCACCAAGACACATGCTAGAAGAAATTGTTCTAGTAGATGATGCCAGTGAAAGAGGTAAATTTTAAATTATGACACCAATAATATCCTACACCGTTTGTCATTAATGATTTAAAAACTAGTTGCTATCATTTTCAACCCAGTAACTTTATACAAACTTCTAATTTATCCTAAAAATATTTGTGGCATTTGGACTTATTCACATATGCAAAAAGAATTACACACTGAAACTTTAAACATTACTTTAATTAACTTTTAATTTGTGTCTCCTCTTGTTTTAAAAAAGAAATAATGCTATATAATATAGACATTTATGCAGAATAGTGAATCCACATAACTTTAGGATTTTCTCTGTGAGAAGCTGCAGCCCCGGGTCATTGGAGAGAAACTGGGTCTTAGAACCATCAGTTCTGTGTCCTGTGGGAAGTATCCCTGGTGGCAAAATGAAGCCCTAATGGCGAGCCTTAGTTCCCCACATCCTGCTTAGGTTTTCCCATTTCACTTCATTTCCAAGTTCAGGAATGACCTGTAGCGAGGTGCAGAAAAGGATGAGGAAGGAGCCTGAGAAAAAGTGGTATATGACCCTGATCTCATAATAAGACTCTATTCTTACAAGAATCTCAGAATTTTCCACAAGCTTAGAATCCCTCAAACTGTTTCATGAAGTACTCTTTTTGGAAAGGTGTGTTAATTAAAAGTACCTTGGCCCAACATTATTTATTCTGCATCCTTCTTAGAGATTTCACACTACAAGCTAATGTAGGAAAGGCTTGGCTTAGTCCATCATTAAAACAACCTGTTAAGTTCAGAGTTATCTGGCCTTTCCCAGACTCCCCCCACAACCCCGCCCCCCACACACATCTATTTGGGATCATTGTTGTCATATATTCCCCCAATATTCCTAAACTCACATGAGAAAAACTTGGAGGGAACTACCAAAAATGGCTTCCCTTCCTTCCTTGATTAGCCTTAAACTTCATGACCTATCACTTCTACTCTCTTGCCTAATCTTTCATTGCATCTGCTAAGATAGTTTAGTAACATTATACCTTCTCCTTCCTGTGCTCACACTAAATATGTATATATAACCATGATTAATCATTTCATGTCCTAATTATTGGGAGCAATTTGCCCATTAATAACAATTTAAAGCTTATTAGTTTGCTAGATTATAGTGGTTTAAACAAAGAATAAGTTATAGTCCTACTTTCTCACATACCTTATAGTTTATCTACCTAATCTAATTAAGGAGACAGTTTATAATCATGCAATAATAGTATAATATATAATGTGATTAATGTAAAAATTAATGAGAGCTATTATAAATTAAGAATACACTTAAGACAAATAATTATTGTTGACAAAGTATAAACCTCAGGTGGATAATTGTTTGCTAGGAGTTAATTCTTTAAGAAAATTACCTGAAGTTCATTTAAGCAGTGATCTACACAAACAGCTTTACTGCCAATGACTTATATTTGGTTTACTCATATGTTGATATTTGCTAAGTTAAATATTCCTCAAGGAGAGAGATTTTTCTTCAGATAAAATGACTTACTTTCCCATTTCCTCCTTTGGTTTCTCTGTTACTCTATTGGGTGCCTGAGAAGGCAGTTTCTGTAGGATGTGGCCTAATTAGGAAAATGTGCCCACAAGTCTATAAAGTGACAAAGTCACATATGTCAGTTATTGTTTCCCCTTCCTCATCTGTAGGAGAAAACATGGGGGGGTGCTCTTAGTCATTCAGCAGGGTCCCTAACTGTTACCAGCGCCCCCAGCAGGGATCTGCTTCTCCTTTATCATCCTACCTAGAAAGCTCAGGAGCTTAGGTCACCATTTCTGATATATGGGGACTGCTAGGCATTGTGTTTTTGTGGTTATAATTGTGGTCTTGCTATTCAGATTGAGAATTATCCAATACTAGAAGTCTGGTGCATGAAATTCATGCAGTCAGGAGGAGAGGGGGTTCCCTCAGCCCTGATTGTGAGAGGGCACAGGCCAGGCTGAGGGACCCCACTGGTGCACGATCAGGCCCAGGGTGGGACCGTGGAAGGGCTCCAGGGCATGTCCGGCCCATCTCAGTCCCCGATCGGCTGGACCCCAGCAGCAAGCTAACCTACCAGTCGGAGCGTCTGCCCCCTGGTGGTCAGTGCATGTCATAGCAAGCGGTTGAGCGGCCTTAGCATATCATTAGCATATTACACTTAGATTCGTTGAACGGAAGACTGGACATTTAGCATATTAGGCTTTTATTATATAGGATAATTTCCTTTGGTTCTCTTGTTTAGGTGGTAACTATTGGGCCCAGGAACCCCAGAACAAGCTCTTTATTTTTAAGTAACTCTCTAAGTCTGCTTTTTCCTCTTCATAAGGCACATCCAAGCACCATCATTCTCACCTGGATTGGTGAAATAGACTAGTCTTCTCACATGCACTCATACCCCCACCCCCACTCCCTCCCCATGCTGTGCTGCATGCAGAGCGAGCCTTCAGACATGCACATCTGATCATGCCACTTCTCTAATGAGAATCTTTCCTCAAAGGCCTTTGTGACTGGCTTTTTCCCGCATCTTCAGTCATATCTTAACCATTCCCTGCCCACCCGTTCCCACAGCACAGCTCTGATGTTTACTCAGAATCAAGTTATTTTTAGAGAGGCCTCCTTGACCTCCC
The DNA here is from genome assembly GCF_963455305.1 of Plecotus auritus. Taxonomy (NCBI): domain Eukaryota; kingdom Metazoa; phylum Chordata; class Mammalia; order Chiroptera; family Vespertilionidae; genus Plecotus; species Plecotus auritus. The sequence goes on along the minus strand of NC_137782.1, from coordinate 21,011,250 downwards.
AAGATCAGTTTCTATTCTGAACATGTCTTGGAAGACTGTCCTCCCCCACAAATCTCACTAGAGATTTAATTGTTTGTCTCCTGTTCCCCCACCCGTCCTCCAATTAGACTCTACACTCCAGGTCTGTTTGTTCACCATGATCTCCTCAGTGCCCACAGTGCCTATTACTTAGTGCACAGATTTATTTAATGAATGAATGAGTAATCTACCAGTCCGTTAATCCTTGCTTTCATGGCCTGTCTGTACAAGCTTCCTATTGTGTAGTATGCATAGTCTGTTCATGGCCTCAGGACACTTGATTTCACAGCTAACCTGCTGAGTTGATGGTAGCTCCATTTATTAAAGAAGTATGAAGTGGACTATCATTATTTCTATTCTATTGATGAGGAATACGAGGCTTAGCTTTATATACCAAGGGCTTGACCTCTGAACTGCTCGGTACATCACATCTGTTATAACTTTACTGTTATAGGGCCTCTAGTAAAGATAGTCTAGATCCGTGGTCGGCAAATTGTGGCTCGTGAGCCACATGCGGCTCTTTGGCCCCCTTGAGTGTGGCTCTTCCACAAAATACCACGGCCTGGGCGAGTCTATTTTGAAGAAGTGGCGTTAGAAGTAGTTTAAGTTTAAAAAATTTGGCTCTCAAAAGAAATTTCAATCGTTGTACTGTTGATATTTGGCTCTGTTGACTAATGAGTTTGCCGACCACTGGTCTAGATGAATCCCTAGTTCATGTCAGAAGTTAGTGTAATTGTCATCTTGGTTATCTTAAGACTCAGAACTGATAGAATGTTCCTCATCCAAGATGACTATTGTGTTTTTCTCATTTCACACAAAAGGAAAGGGAGTTTCTTATTTAGTAGGGATTAGGAGTCAGATTTATTAGACTTTAAATTCCTTGCTCTTTCTAAAGTTCTGGCTAAGCTTTCTCAGATTTTGCTACGAGCAGTGAAATGTCCCCTGCCACTCCCATTCTCTGACAATCTCACACTCCCTGGTAGAGAGATGCCTAGGCATCCATTTGTAGGATAATAGCTATAAAGATATTCTAATCAACATGATTCTCTTATTTTTAGATGACAGTAGTAATTTCTAATCACAGTCACCTAACATGCCCCCTCCCCCCTTTACCCCTGTGCTCATTTTTATAAAATGAGGCTTGAATAGTTACTAGTCGCCCACCCAGCCCTGAGTCCATCACTCAATGTCAGCTGTTAGGAAGACACCTATTTCTTAACATTATTGCATGAAAGCCACAAACGTGTCAAACTAAGATGTCAAGAAAATTTGTGGAATAGTAACTTTTTTGAGCTGCCAGACCAAAGAATCATTCATTTTTCATTTTATTTATAGACAGAATATTATAGCCTTCAAATATGTGAGATTTTGGAATTAGATTGAAGCACTTTAAACTCTCTGATATTTGGGGGGAAACTTATTGGGAGACACACTGTTGAAAACACACCCAGCAGTGGTGTAAAGTACTAGAACAGAGCTCACACCCTTCCACAGGAGAGTCTGTCAGACTCTGGACATACAGTAATTCAAATGTGTGTCAGATCAGGCAAGTCCACAGTCCTGAGTTGTTCTCTCTGCAGCTTCCTGCTGGGATTTCTTGCTATGGATGAAAAAGTCAGGCAGACATGGCTTTGAATCTTGAATTAACCTCTTGAGTCTTGAATTAACCTCTTGACAAGCTGTGTCACCTTGATCCGTTCATTTAATATTCTGAGCGTTAGACTTCCGTATCTAAAATTTGTGACAACCTCTGGGATTGGCACTCCCCTCACGTTTTTACTCCAAGTATATCTTTTTGACCATAAGATTTGATGCATAAAATCACAGTAGTGATCAGAAAGGAGTTCTATTCCAGATATTTTTCAGATACTCTTTTTAGCCCAAATATATCAGGAAACATATTGGAGCAATGGAAATGATGGCTCGTCTGGTGTAGTGGGGCACATCCCTAATTATTTCCATACTGAGTCATTGTGGTCTTCTTACTAGTTAAACAGACAAGATCATTTCACTCCTATTTGTCTTTCCCTCTCCATTATGTAGGAATCCCTTTGGATCCCCACTTTGAGTACTTAGAGACCCCCTTAATAGATACACCTGATTGACATGTCACCTTCCCATTATTAGAGTCCTATGGGACAAAGCTAGTCATCGGAGTCCTAGTAGTTCCAGCTCAGGTTTTTTCTTCCCTAGAGAGATTATCCTCACACCTACTATGTGGGGCCTACTTGGAAGGACATTGGGCCATTCCACCATCAATAGCTTCTCTGGCATGAATACCACGAAATAACCTGATCTGAAAAATTCTCTTTGCTTTCTAAAGTCAATTATGTACTTTGGAGGCAGGACATCCTTAGCTCAGGGTCATAACTCTGTCTACATGGCTCTAGGATAGCTATTAATTTCATATACCACTTCCTCTCCCTTTCTCTCTTCCCCCTTTTTCTCCTCACTTGCCCTTTCCTCTCAAAACCGCTTCTACTGATGCCTACTTGTCTGTTAAGGATCTCTGTTTGGTCTTGCAATTACAATCCACCATTTCCCTTCCGAGCTTGACTTCATTATTATCTCCTGATAAAAGAACTACTAATAAGAGACTGTAATAATCAATATGACAATTAGTTTCTACCTTGGAAGAAATCCCAAAATTTTCTGAACTCAAACAGCTATTGCATATGCTGTTCCTGTTCTCTATTGTGGTCTGGATTTAATACCCTCAAACTATATTCTTTCTATTCCTGATCCTTAAGCACAACTAGAAAAAGTAGCAATGAGCCTAAGAACTGCTTAGAGAAATGTGGTAACGTGCCTGTCTTTGAGCCTGAATTCCAAGGCTCCCTCCTGATTCCTTGTGTAATAAGGGAGAGGCAGCCCTGGTACTTCTCTCGGGAGATAAACAGTTAGGTCCCCTATAGCAAAGTGGGTTTGTGAGTCAGGGAGCCTCACCGAAGTGCTCAGGAAATATATGTTGAATGAATATTGCAGCTCAAAATTGCTTTACATCTAGATAAAGCCAGTTCAGTGTTTCATGTTATTTCTGCTTTAATTTTTCAGACTTTTTGAAAAGACCTCTGGAGAGTTATGTGAAAAAATTGAAAGTACCAGTTCATGTAATTCGAATGGAACAACGTTCTGGATTGATCAGAGCCAGGTTAAAAGGAGCCGCTGTGTCCAAAGGCCAAGTGATCACGTTCTTAGACGCTCACTGTGAGTGCACAGTGGGGTGGCTGGAGCCTCTCTTAGCCAGGATCAAACAGGACAGGTAATTTTCTGGAGTCTGTAAACATGTTTTTAGTGTGTTTGTCCTAAACTGCATGGTAAGTTGCAAAATTCTCTGTGAATAATACAAAAACAGTTTCCTCTGAAGTTTCCTTTAAGATACCCTTAAAGAGCACTCTAAACTAATTATGAAGACCACATTCTAAAGTCTGGAAGGAATGTTTGCAAATTGTCTTGTTAATGAGGCTGGATTAGGATGTATACTGTGTATATACTCTGTTCACTGAGCGGGGGCAGAAGAGATGGACAGTGAAGTCAGGAAGAGTAGGGTAAAACCCTTTGCTTGTCTCTACTCTGTGAAGCCAACACTGGGGCAGGCAGGACGTCCCATCTCAGTTCAAGCATGTCAAACTCATTAAACGGGGCATGCAAACCACTGGCCGCGAGTTTGACATACTTGGTGTACATCTTTCCTGGAAATGTAGGACAGCAAGAAGTAGGGGGTGGGGCGGCACGTGTTACATCCTAAAATGCTTAACAGCATGTTGAAAAGCACTATAATATTAGATAATACAGGAGCAGCATTGGGCGCTGTGGATGCCCCTGATGGTCTTATTTCTTTTTAAATATATTTTACTGATTTTTTTACAGAGAGGAAGGGAGAGGGATAGAGAGTTAGAAACATTGGTGAGAGAGAAACATCGATCAGCTGCCTCCTGCACACCTCCTACTGGGGATGTGCCCGCAACCAAGGTACATGCCCTTGACCGGAATCAAACCTGGGACCTTTCAGTCCACAGGCCGATGCTCTGTCCATTGAGCCAAACCGGTTAGGGCTGATTGTCTTCTTTCTTAATAGACATTTGTTAAAAAATATCTACTATTGGGCTCTGGCTTGGTTCTTGTGTATCAGGAGAGCACCTGACTCTTCAGTCTGCTAGACCTTGAATTTCTGCTTGTCATCGCAATTTGAACTAGAACCTATCTGTGTCAACTTAACATTGAGGTTTAGATTTTAGCAGGCTAAACTTTTATTGGTCACGTGGAGCACAGGGCATGTCACAGCCATTACATCTATTCTGTTTGTTAGCAATTGCTGGACCTCAATCTCTACCCATTCAAAGATGAACAGGAAGCACCTACATTGGCGATGAGATACAACAGCTTTAGGAAGTAATAGGTGACTGGCTTAGGAAATATTTGCTTGCATAAAGACAACACATAGCCTTGATGAAGCAGGAGCCGGGACACGTGGAGAGAAACACCGTGAAGTGACAACAGAAATAAGGAAGAGGATTGGCTGAAATCATCACAGCAGCTTCCAGTTCAGGCTGTGTGGTAGATTAGGGATCCCGAGTAATTTTCCCAGCTGGAAAGCTAAAGGCTGGATAAAATACAAAAATCAGTTTTAAATGCATCACTGACTTGGCAGCAAAGTAAGAAATTTTGTAGGTCTCAAAACAAAGTGAGAACAAGTGAGTAGTTCAATACAAAAGCCAGCTTTCACTTTTACGGTTTCCGCTGAACTTGGGGACACTGAGCCTCTGTCTTGAAAGACAGAGAGACAGGACAGAAGACAAAGCCTGGGCCCTGCCTGAGTGGGAAGGTGAATAGCAAACACCTTTCTAGAGCTAGGACCCTGACATCTGTACCTCAGTGTAAGTGAGGAGGGGAAATAAATCCCACCACCCCAGAGAAAATGGGCCTGCTTCAACCTTGGCATGGGTGGCACAGGGGGAACAAATCTCTCCCAAGAATTCATACACAGAGTATGGAAAAATAGAGGACCAACTCAACTCGTTTTATGAAACTAGTATAACCTTAACAGGAAAACCAGAAAAGATATATGTTGAAAAATAGTCAAACCTACTCATGAATGCTAGTACAAAAATATCACAATGCCAGCAAACTGAGTCCAACTGAGAGGGAGATGATTATATATATTATATATACACATATGTATTAGTATGTGTAATATTTTATATAGACACATATATATCATAGCATGACCAATTTGTTTAGTTTAATATAAAGCCAATTTATATAATATACCCCATTAACACATTTCTGAAACTATGATTAAAACTCTGGGACCACTTCAGTAGGTACAGAAGAAGGGTCCATTTATAATTAAAATTACTTGGCAAACTATTAGAGAATGGAAATTTACTAATCTGAGAAAGGACAACTTAAAAACAACAGAACCTTAGCAAGCAGACATCATGTTAATGGAGAAATGTTGAAAGTATTTTTTAAAAGATGTGGAACAAGATAAGGATGCCATGAATTCTGTTCCTCAGGATTATTAAGAAGCTGTAGGTTTGCCGAAACCAGTTTGGCTCAGTGGATAGAGCGTCGGCCTGCAGACTGAAGGGTCCCGGGTTCGATTCCGGTCAAGGGCATGTACCTTGGTTGCAGGCACATCCCCAGTGGGAGGTGTGCAGGAGGCAGCTGATCGATGTTTCTCTCTCATCGATGTTTCTAGCTCTCTATCCCTCTCCCTTCCTCTCTGTAAAATATCAATAAAATATATTTTTTTTAAAAAAGTGTAGGTTTTACAGCGATAAAAGAAGTAAATAAAGGGTGTCAGGGTCGGCAAAGAAAAAAATTGGTGCTCTCAATTGTAGATGATTTGTTTTTCTCTGTAAAGAAAAATATTTTTGCTGCGTAACTAATTGGCTGTGAGGCAGTTTTGCCATAAAAAAGATGAAATCACTGGTTGACAGGTTGGAGTATTTTTGTTTGATTTCATTTCTCCATTGACAAATCAATCAACTGTAGTAAAAAAGGTAACTGCTTACCAGTTTTGGTTTGGTTGGTTGGTGTCATTTCCTTATTGACAAAGTTCTTGCAATAACTCCCATTTTTATATAAATTTTAGCTAGCCCTCACATGTCTATACAGTGACGAGTAGACATGGTGGTCTTAAAATAGTTAGCATTTCGCCTGGGGCTGGGGGCAAGTGTGGGCTAGAAGAGGTCAGTGGGGGGAAAGGGGACATCTATAATACTTTCAACAATAAAGATTTAAAAAATAGTTAACATTTCTTTCAGATGACAGTGATTTGCCCTAAGAGTTGGTTTCTTATTTTCAAGCACAGCAGTAATTCAGGGCATCCTTATACAAATCTAGCGCATGTGAGAATGTTTTGTTTACACAAATCTAGTGCACACTGCAGCAGAAGAGAGAGAGGCCGAGGGCCCTCTTTGAGGTCGCAGGGTTGAACCCACATTTCCCACAGGTCAAATCCACAACATAAAACCAGTTATTTGCACAGTATTGCCATGAATCTACACACATTTTAAACAAAATGGTTTAATTTTTGTATCCATATTTTCATGTTTATGTCTTATGTTTTAACGTCTCTTGTTTGTGATTTTATTTTTATGGCCAGTTCATTATGCATTGAAAATGCCTGAGGTAACATTTTTAGCAATGCTTACAGCAAAAATACTAGACGGTGGTGGTTTGGTGGCAAATAATGTAAAAGTATGAATGAAAAAGGGATGGAAGGTTATAAAAAAGTTATAAATAAAGTGTCTTGATGCTAGCTTGGTAGGATATAGCAGGTGTCCCCTTTTTTTTCCCCATTGACCCCCTCCACCCTGCTCACCTCCTCCCCAGGCCTTCACTGCACTATTGTCTGTGTCCATATATGCATGTAAATTCTTTGGTTAACCTCTCCCCCCCACCCCCTTCCCTCTGAAATGTTCTTATTTTGAAAACACTTAGTGTATTATTGTTATATTAGTCCTCAAAAAGGGAAGTTTTGAAAGATTTTTAAATTTGCCTTTCTGATTTCAGGAAAACAGTGGTGTGTCCCATCATCGACGTGATCAGTGATGATACTTTTGAGTACATGGCGGGTTCTGATATGACCTATGGGGGATTCAATTGGAAGCTCAATTTTCGCTGGTACCCTGTTCCCCAAAGAGAAATGGACAGAAGGAAAGGTGACCGGACTCTTCCTGTCAGGTAATTGTCAAACATTTTCCCTAGAGTGTTATTGGCAGAGGATTGTGAAGCTTTGGGAATCATAAGGATTATAAGTGTATTTTGGGACACATGAAACATATGGGTACCTTATATGTAGTTAAGAGCCATCTTTCACATATATCATTACTTTCAAAGAGATGTTTTTTTTGTATAAGCAAAAAATAAAATTAGAATTTTTTGCTTATACAAATCTAGTGCACACGAGAAATGGTGACATGCATATGTTCTTTCTTTCCTTATGAACATCATTTTGCAAATCTATAAGTCAGAATTTATGCTTTAATTCAGTTGTTAAGGATATTAATATTGATCTTAAATCAAACTACCCCTTAATTATAAGTGTTAATATGTGAAAATATTACTTAAAACTGGGCCCTTGTACCAAAATATAAGATTTTAAATTCAGCCTAGCACCATCTGGATGATACTTACTGACTGGTAAAGTTTAGAAAGCTTGTTTTAAATATAAAAAGGACTAGAATTGACATATGTGTAAAAATGAATTTTCATTAGTGCACTTCTGAATTTTCTTTTGTTTTACATTTGGTCATATACAGACTTTTTTTCCAGAAAGGGATAATAATTGTCCTGCTATTCACACTCTTTAACCTGAGAGCCTGAGCTTTCTGAGCCTTCCCAGGATTGATCCCAGCTGCATCCACGGGCTGTTGCCGTAGTCATCGAGAGTGCCATCAGAAGCAGGCTTTTTAGGTTTCCCCATCCTGGGCTTCTCAGATCTGCCCCCCCTTGAATTCAAGCCCTGTCCTGGCAGAGTACACAAGAGGTGTCAGTGATTCTGACCTCCTTCCCCTGGCTCACTTGAGTTCTTTCTTAGTAAAGGGATTTTCCCACTCCTGCGCTGACTAGTCAAATCACCATCTAAGCCAAGGGTTCCTAAACACTTCACAAATGACGGACTTCTCTGAAAAATCTGATGAATGCTATGTCTCCTCTAAGGAGGGGAGTGCACATATACATACCAAAGATACAGCATATAATTCTAGGAAACTTAGCGATGCCCCAAACCCAGGTCAAGAAACCCCTGTACTAAATGCTAACTCTGGGTGTTGGCCTAGTTCCTTTGACTCCTACAATACTAGACTTTCTTTTTCTCTTCTAAAATCAAACTAATTCCTAATTTTGTGTGTGTGTATAAACAACTATTCCTACTGGAAAAACCAATGTGCCAACACTCACTAGTACATTTTAGGGTTACAGAGGCGGCCCAATTCATCCTAAAATATGACCTCCATGGTGTCTTTCTCCCTAGAACTTCATCGTTTTCTTCTAGTGAGAGCCTAGTTTTTCTTCCCACTCATTCTTCAGGAAATCAAATGTTTGGTAGTCGTTTAGTTAAACCTCCTTTGTTATCATGTCTCTGCCTGATTCCATATTCCCACCTGTTCTGCATACGGGGGCCATGTTTTGCAGAATGAGGCCCTTCTCTTGCCAAGGATATACCATACTTGGCGGTCAGGATGATGATCCCCTTAGAAAGATGTATAGATTTTATTCTGCACTTCATCTTCTTTCCTTAAAGGTTCCAGTCAGGTATAGGGAAAGGGCCCTGTGGTTTTCAGCCTGTTTAGTCTTATGTCTTTGCAGAATTTGCCTTCCTTTAGAACCTGGTGTGTGAGAGTTGCTCACACGAGTTTAGTGGGTTAACACAGCCGCTTTTAGAGTTGCTAGGAACTGTGGCATAGGTGCGTGCACTCTCAGGTGTAGAGGATTTTGAGAAATAGCTTCAATTTAAGGAGTTTCCAGGTGGATGCTGAGGAAGAGCTTGTGGGAGTGGAGAGGAGGACTATGGCATCCTGACCAGGGTGCAGGTCATGTCTGAAAACCAAACAGCACAGCAAAAAAAAAAAAAAAAAAAGCAAGCCCCTGGGGGCTGCTATGAAAGTTCCCCAAGAGTGTGAGAATAAGCATTTATTCTGTCATTATAAACAGTTATAAAACAAGTTTTTAAAACAAAAACTGATTGTAAATTTAAATTGTTACAACTAACGGTATAGTATTACGATTGAATTTCAGAACGCCTACCATGGCTGGAGGCCTGTTTTCAATAGACAGAGATTACTTTCAGGAGATTGGAACATACGATGCTGGAATGGATATCTGGGGAGGAGAAAACCTAGAAATTTCCTTTAGGGTAAGTTCCCTTTGAAAAAGTAATCTACTTAACCTTAAGTATGGATATGGTTTAATCATGTTATTGCTAAATAAAAAAAATGAATCTTGTATGAGTTCAACCAGATTTCAGAGCCTTCAGTTCATAAAAAAGTTGGCGATACTATTAAGTGTTCATTGTAAACTATTTTAAGCAAGTAATTCAGTTATTTTAATAGTCTACTTATAAAACTTATACAAGATTCCCTATTAGTTTATAATTTCTGTTACTGAAGTAATTCAAGCTAGCTCTAAAAATAGTCAACATGTTATTTAAATGACATTATGTATTTCTGCAAATAATCTAGTTTTAGACACACAGCTAACGGTGGAAACCACACCGACTGCACTGTAATCTGAACCCACTTGCTCCTTAGTGGACGTCTGCCGCTTATATAAGGGGAGGCTCGGACTCCGATCCTCTTGGAGATCCTAGTCAGCTTTCTCACTTTATGATCCTGGGAAAAAGTACACACACTGACTATTTAAATTGTAAGCAGTTGGTAGATTTTTAATTTTTGGAAACACTGTCTTTTGAAAGAAGCAAAAGGATAATTTCATTAAATAAGCATGGGAAACCATACTTGATCTGTCTTTTATCCCCTTTTTGTTTTTTGCTTACAAGGACAACAGAGTGTGCTGTCACAGTCTCCCTGGATAACTCAGGAGAGATCCACTTAGATTCCTGGGCTGTGTTTTTCCGTGGTCAAAGTTTTTTTGGCCGTGAACCATATTAATAAGTACATTATTCATTATACACACACGACACATAAACATTTCATGAAACAGTATGTCCTTGTTAGCAAGTACTGGTTGCAATTCATGAAATTTGAATTTATGATCCCTTTATGACTCATGGTCTGCAGTTAGGAAAATACTGCTCTAGACCTCATTATTGTTTCTGTATTTAGCCTTTAGCCTATCTTTTCTGAATTTAACCTTTACCTTCTGGTTTAATCAGAACCAAAATTAGAGAAAGATTTGCTCCTGAGGAAGCGTGGTTTTAAAAAGATCATGTAACAGGGGCTCTACTATATGCCTGTGATTCTGTGAAATTTCAAGTATGAAACTCAGCAGATGCGAACAAATTTCTTTTTCAACAAGCAGTGTTTAAAACGCGTCTTCTCTGGTGTTATGTGCAGATTTGGCAATGTGGAGGCACCCTGGAGATCGTTACTTGCTCACATGTCGGACATGTGTTTCGGAAAGCTACACCTTACACGTTTCCAGGAGGCACAGGACAGATTATCAATAAAAATAACAGACGCCTCGCAGAAGTGTGGATGGATGAGTTCAAGAATTTCTTCTATATAATTTCTCCAGGTTAGCATTATTTTACCTGTAGAAATACAAGACTAACTTGCTTGTCCCTGATCCTAATGCCTTCTGAGGAGAGGTAAGAAGAGGTAGAAAAAGCTTTGAGCAGAGGTGAAACACTTACCCACATAAATCATTGTAAGAAATAAATGAAATCACACACAGTAAAAAAGCACGTAGCAGCCCTGGCTGGGTGGCTCAGCTGGTTGGAGCATTGTCCCGTACACCAAAAAAGGTTGTGGGTTTGGTCTTTGGTTGGAGTGCATACAGGAGGCACCAATCGATGGTTTCTTTCACATCAGTGTTTCTCTCATAATCAATAAAAGCATATCCTCGGGTGAGGATTGAAGAAAAAAAAAGTGTTTAGCAGAATGCCTGATATATTATTAACAACAATAAGTTACCCAGATCAGTATTGTAGAAATTACTGTTAGTCCAGGTGTTAACGTGTGTTGTAACCTAACTGCGACATTTGACATTTAACGTTGATATGAAGTGCTGAGGATCTCCAGGCCAGTCCCCGCCCAGTGGTAGCATGCCTCCAGGGACTTTTCTCCAGACGTTTCTCTGATCTTCAGTTTTGTGGGAATAGCTGTTCGATGAGCTGGAAATCTGCCTAGCAGTGTACCATTCCCTCCTCGACATTATTTGGGCAAATGTCTTGATTTTTGTTTTTGCCTTAACATAGTAAAGTTTTCTGATCCCATATAACTTACGTTTGTATTATTATTAGCATGTATACCATTCTCACATTAATTTTTCTTTGGAAAACGTGTACTAATATATTTCCTCATTTTATACTTTGGGAAGTGGATATAGAAATATGCTACGGATAGAACATCAATAATTCAATCACTCATTTCTTTTAACAGGTGTTACGAAGGTAGATTATGGAGATATAGCATCAAGACTTGGTCTAAGACACAAACTCCAATGCAAACCTTTCTCTTGGTACCTAGAGAATATTTATCCTGATTCGCAGATTCCACGTCACTATTTCTCTTTGGGAGAGGTAAAAAAAAAAAAAAAAAAAAAAGTATCCTATGTGGTTATATTCTCACTTATGTATCAAAATCAATAGAGGTTAAACATCCAACAAGAAGTACCTTCATATTAAAATTACATAATCATAAGTGTGGGAAAATTCTTATTAGTTGACAGTCTACCTCATAACTTGAAACCTTGTTAATTTTTTTTATCGTATTTTCTTAAAATAAGAATGCTCTACCCCTAGCCTTTCATAGTTGGACTCCTGTTACAACATATCAGTGTCTTCCATAGACTTCTGATTTTACCAAACTGACCCATTTAGTTGAAACCATATACTCCTAAAGCTAATGTCCTAATGTTAATTAGCCTGAATCAAAACTTGAAGAACTTCAAAGTAAACATAATAAATTATAAAGAACTGACAAGGAAACTTGCAAGACCATTGATAATTAATTGTATTTTTAACACTCATTTTTTTTTCCTTTGTGAGTTCTAAATCTCATTTTGGGTGGGGTGATGGAAAGAATGTTGGTAAGCATGTTTGTTTCTGATGATGCCTTTAGTCATTGCTCTTAGAATTCAGCAACAAGTTTTCTTGAAACCTGAAATAATGTGCTTCTTAATGCTTATAATTAACACAGTTAGTTGTGCTTTGGAGTTTGGCCTTTGTATCTTTATGGGTGCCCATAGTATAGGGTTTGATGTGAGAGAGACGTGTGCCCTATTCCACAGTATTCTTAAAGTGTCCCCAGCCATCCATTCTGCCTCCCAGTCCAAACTGTGCTCTGTGGGTGGGAAATCCAGGTCCTTTTCTTTAATGAGAGGTCTGGTCAAATCAAGGAGTCTGTGTCAGGAGGGGTCCCATGGAGATTGGTAGGAACAAAGTCCCTGATGGCTTCAAGGATCAAGGGAGAAAAAGGAAGTGGAGATCATGAGTGGACAAGTCTTGGAAGAAATCTTGTTACAGAAAAAAGTGCAGAGCAATGGGTGGTAGCTGGAGGGGAATATGGGGTTCAGGAAGAATTTTTGTTGTTAATTTTTGTTGTTTATTTTTGCTATGATGAAACTGTACTAATGCAAATGACCCAAAAAAGAAAATGTGAATATGCTCAAATCAAGCCACTGATTGCAGGAGTTATGTGGGAATCAGATGGGAGGGATGTGCTGCAGTGCACAGGGGAGGAAGGGGTGGGGGCAGGGGAGAAGGCAGTTCATCCATTGGTACAGGAAAAAAGGTAGAGGGAATGAGCTAGTGCCGGCCAGTTGTAGATTTGCGGGGAGAAGCTGGTGGTTTGTGGTAGAAGTGTGAGGAAGTTCTAATGACTTGTTTCCTCATATAAGAGGGAAGAGGAGGTATTGGGGACGGGGCTTGGGGAAAAGATGTCAATTAGAAACATAGGATGTGGAAGCAAATAGATCCCAGAGGGAGCCGATGGTGGTGAGCTAGAGCAATTTCAACCTGGTTGTGTTTTCTCCCATGTCGTCCTTAGTAGTTACTGAGGCTGCTTCAGGGCTGAAAGTTCCCTACCTCTGAATGTCGTTGTGCTTCAGGAATTCACCCTCAAACAAGTGATGTGGAGTGTCTTGCCTCATTAATGAGCATCAGTTCCCTTTGTGGTAGCCTCATTCAGGTTGAGAAAGGCTCAGGGAAGGTGATGTGCCATGGGAAGATTCATAGCAGTTGTTCCTGTCACTTGCCTTTAGGATAGAGAATGAAAAGGTGTTCTTTCCCTTTGAACTGACCCAGTTTTGGACAACACCTGGGCACTGTTAGCTGAGCCAGAATATAGGTGTATTACAAAGAACCACTTGTCTGACCCATAGCAGGCGACTGCCAAAGCAAATGCCTTTTACCTGCCTCTTGCCAGCTGGCTTTCTGTATAAGGAACAGATTTAACCCTCAGTGACCTGCTTGTTCTTAACTAAGCAGCTGGCTTACGCTTGTATACCCTTCATGGCAAGCCACACTACGCAGATGAAAGCTGACTTCCGGGCCGGAGCGTTCTCTAGCTTGTGATCATAGCTCAGCCTGCATGAGCCTCCTTCACTACAGCCTGGAACCTAGCCTTCAAGGGTCTTTTGTAGACTCAGGGGCCAGGGAAACCTGGAATCACAGGCTTTTAGAGTAGGAAGGGAAATTGGAAAGTGTAAACTTAGGCTCTGATTTCACTGAGCCCAACTCTCCTAAGCTCCTGTATGACCTGGAACTGAATAAATGTGTTTCATTATGATATCTAATAGCTGTTAATCCAGGAGATGAATATTCTAAACGACCGTCACAAAAAGCAAGGAATTCAGGCCCCTGGTGGGTTAGCCAGACTCTAGACCAGTGGTCGGCAAACTCATTAGTCAACAGAGCCAAATATCAACAGTACGATTGAAATTTCTTTTGAGAGCCAAATTTTTTAAACTTAAACTTCTTCTAACGCCACTTCTTCAAAATAGACTCGCCCAGGCCGTGGTATTTTGAGGAAGAGCCACACTCAAGGAGCCAAAGAGCTGCATGTGGCTCGCGAGCTGCAGTTTGCCGACCACGGCTCTAGACTAACCGTAGCTTCTCCAGGCAGATCTGACGATTCTAAGGTTCAGTGAGCATGAGCTCCGTGTCCAGCACCAACGTGACTGCTTCACAAATATTAACTCTTTATCCTCACATTAACACTATGAGATATAGGTGCTCTTCTCCCCACTTCACAGTAAGTAAATTGAGGCTTAAGTAAGTGGTTTAAACAACAGGGCAAAGGTCACAGCCACAAAATAGAAGAGACGAGATTTGAACCCAGGCAGTCTGGCTCGAGAGCCTGTATCCTTAGCCACTGATCCCATACTCTTCCTCGCATCTAACCAATCTTTACCTTATGGCAAGGATTGAAAAAGTGTCTCCAGATTCTATTTTACTAGATTCCAAAAATCCTCTAACCGCTAACGTTGTCCCCCCTAATGGAGACGGCAAGATTTGGGAGGAGGTTAGAGTAGAAATGAAGGAACTTAGTTCTGATTCATGCCTATTTCTTAAGAATGAGTGCGTTCACAATGATTTTCAACTCCTAAAGTGAAAAATAATATTTTAGAGATAGCTGTGTACACCTAAGTTGCTACTTCAGAAAGAACTAAAGAGTTGCTGGATCTGTTGATAAAGAAGGGAAACGGACAGTTATTGTGGGCCTACTATGTGTCAGTTCCTACTAGGCTTATTGCGAGATCTCAGCACCCCTGAGACTGGTGTCCCTGTTTTACAGGTGAGAAAATGAGGTTTTTACAGCAACATTTCCCATTTTCTGAGTAAAGAATGCTGCTATCTGCTGTCCCTCAGGGTGCTCGCTCGGTTAGGAAGGCAGGGATGGGGGAGAGGGAGTGGATTTTGTGGCCCAAAATGTTTGGGAAATGCTGTTTTTTTATATCCTCCTATACTGTCAGACCCTTCCCTACCAAGAGTCACAGCATGTAAAAGGCTTTGAGAAGTCTTTTAGCAAAGAAACCTATTTAAACTTGTTTAACCCAGTATTTCCCAAACACGTTTGATCGCAAAACCCTTTCAGTGGCACTTGTATTCACACCTGGCCAGATACCGTTGTTCAGATCGTGGTTTGGGGCATCACTATCTTAGAATCCCGACCTGCCGATGGTCTCGTGGCGTGTAATGGTAGGGTCGGAGTGATGCACAGGTCTGCATCCCCAAACCCACTCTCACTTCCACCCATCTGCCTCCAGACACCTTGGAAGTGCAGCTAATTCCCCGATCACCACTGTTCAGATATTGCTATGATTCAGGTAGAAAACTTCCTGCTTCTAACAATTCCTCACCCTCCGGCAGTCTCAAAGTTAGTTATACGTGGTGCCTACAACTGTTTTGGTTTGGCTCGGCTCATTGGCAGTTCTGGTTCCATGACTGGTGTTATTCAGTCATAAAGAAATCCTATATAAAGGACCATTCGTCTACAAACCTTCCCCTTTGACATAATTTAGATCCCCTAGGACAGTGGTCAGCAAACTCAGTCAACAGAGCCAAATATCAACAGTACAACGATTGAAATTTCTTTTGAGAGCCAAATTTTTTAAACTTAAACTTCTTCTAACGCCACTTCTTTAAAATAGACTCGCCCAGGCCGTGGTATTTTGTGGAAGAGCCACACTCAAGGGGCCAAAGAGCCACATGTGGCTCACGAGCCACAGTTTGCTGACCACGGCCCTAGGACAGTGGTTTTCAACCTTTCTAATGCCGCGACCCTTTAATACAGTTCATGTTGTGGTGACCCCCAACCATAAAATTATTTTCGTTGCTGCTTAATAACTAATTTTGCTACTGTCGCGACCCACAGGTTGAGAACCGCTAGCAGGGTCGCCTAAGACCATCGGAAAACACAGATATTTACATTACGATTCATTAACAGTAGCAAAATTACAGTTATGAAGCAGCAACAGAAATAATTTTATGGTTGGGGTCACCACAACATGAGGAACTGTATTAAAGGGTCGCGGCATTAGAAAGGTTGAGAACCACTGTCCTAGGATGTCTACTAATTCCAGGAGGTGCTAACCAAACTTGGGCCTTCCACGTGCCTCCACTGAGGGCCCAGGCTGTGGTAACAGCTTCCTAGCTGGCTTGTGCACCATTTCTCTCACTGACAAGTAGCCCTCACAAAAGGTGGAAGACTTTTTCCTGTGTGTCAGCATCTAGTCCTGCACGGCCAGTGTTGTAGCCAGTAGCCACATGTGGCTGTTTAAATTAAATTCAAATTCAATGCCTCAGTCACACTAGGCACCTGTGGCTACCATACTGGATGGCACAGATACAAAACATTTCCATCATCATAGAAAGTTCTGTTGGACAAAGGTGGGGACATTAACACAATTACCGGAGGCTGTTCATCGATCTTGCCATCATTCCACAAATTTCTCCCTGCACAGGCCCTAAAGTTGAGGTGTTCATATTTGCTTGTCAAACCCAGCAAATTAAAAACTCATAAACTGCTGTATATCTTCCATAATCATCTTTATTCTCAAGTGATTTAGAATATGTAATCCAAAACAACTTTCTTAGGGATGTATTACATCAAATTCCCAACCATCCTGTCAGTAGTTATTTTCTGCTCCATTAAGGAGAACATCAGGATCACATTTATATTCAGGAGTATCTACTCCAACGAGAAGAGCTCCCTTCTTTTTCTAGAGCATATCGGTCTTTTAGTTGGAGGTGACTTAATAATTAAGGATCTCAGTTGGCATTGGAAATCCTGATAATCTTCAAGTACTGTGTTACCAAACAAGGGGACTTCTCTCATTTCTCTTTCCAAGATAGTCATCAAGGTATCATTTGGAAGATGAAAAAAACTAGAAGAAATTCATAGTGTAATAAGCATTTTTTGTGGATCTATACTGTGTATACCAAAGATGGGACAGAGCCCTGTAAGTGTGGGAGAACCCAGAAGCTAGCCCATCTTTACTTGTCAGAAGGTTCTCACTTTTAATTCTAGTTTTTGTCTTTTTTTTTTTTTTTAGAAATCCAACAAAGGTGACAATTTGACTAGAATATCCTTATATTAACCACTCTTAAATTCTTTCCTGTAATTTATCTTCTTCTTGATAACATGCCTGTATATTTTATGTCATTCTGTATTTTCCAAGTATCAGCATTATACTTGGAAAAATCCTGTCTTATATGAACCGAGTTTGAGATGGAAGGAATAGCAGATTGTTACTGTTTCTGAGCTAGACTCTGAATAGATACGTGGATGCGTTGTGTTACCTAACCCAGCACAGAGCCAGTTACCTCCCCGGTACTGTTAGGAAATGGATCTCAGAGGTTTGGGTCATTTGGATTGAAGCCCAGGTCTCACTTAGTCAAAATCCCAGTTCCTATTCCTGACAGCCATGAATAATAGTTTTCACACCTATGTCTTGGCATCTTTATAATAATGCATATGGGCTTGTTAGTGCCTTATAAGATATTGGAATAATATGTAGACTGTACATTTGCTTATAAAAAAAAATGGCTTATTTGTGGTTTTAACTTTATCCACCACACAAAACTAGTTACATTTTTTTTTCTGTCTACATGACATGACAGGTATAGTTTGTTATATATCTCCCTTTGGCCTACCTGCTAACATCCATGGGAATAGATTTAGGACTTTCAAATGTCTATTAGTTTACAATATGCTTTTAAACTGCAATGATTCAGGGGAAATAAACATATCAAGGGGGATTGCTTAAAATACTCTTCCTGATTTTGATAACTGATTTAAATTCCTTTTATGTAACTGATGGTTATCTAACAAAAGAGTGGTGTTTGCACCACACCATGATTATACTCCCAGTTAAGCCAAGCTCCAAACTCTGATTAGAAAGTATCCACCTTGAGGAGCCTAAGAACTCAACAGAGTAATCATCAAAATTAATGCCCTTGTGCTTAATGGTGTCCACAGGAAGTTGTTAAATTATTAGGCAAAATAGAGCATTGAACTAAATACAAATCCTAGAAGAACAGCTTGGGGCGGGGAGAAGGAAATAAGAATTTCAAGGATTTCTCCCTGAAACACAAACATTATATCAGAGTAAGACCTTTCTAGACTCCAGAATTTTAGATAGACAGTGAATTCCGCTGCTGCTGCTCCACCCCTCAAACTCATAGCCCTTACCTTGTCATGCATCTGAGGTTGTTTTATAGTAAAGTTTAGATTGCTTTTAATGTGTGCGTATCTGTACTTGTGTGTCTGGTTAACCCCTTTCACTTCTGATGTTTGTGTTATCCTTTGTCCCATAGATACGCAATGTGGAAACAAATCAGTGTCTCGATAACATGGCTAGAAAAGAGAATGAAAAAGTTGGAATCTTTAACTGTCATGGTATGGGAGGTAATCAGGTGAGTATTTTAGTAAAGCTTTAAAAGGGATAATTTTCAGATTTTTCTGTTCATTTAATCTCATGATGTCATTCAGGAAATATTTTCCTTCCTTTAAAGAGAAAATAATAAAGACCTTTAGGAGAAGGGAGCCTTCGCTCTAATGATTATTTTAAAGTGAAACATTTGAAAAGGCCCCTTGTGAGAACTGTGTTTACGTTGCTGTGCATGAGGTTTATTTTGCCCTTTTTTGCAAACGGATGACAGTCCGTGACAGTACACTCAGTGTGTACATAGAAATTTTTCTCTCCTCTGTGTAAAGTTAGTGGTAGCTTTTCTGAGTCATTTATTCTCTATTACATTAATAAAGTTCAAAATTGTGTTTCTTGAATTATTTGTGTTTTCCCTCCCAGATTATTGGGTGTATAAAACACTGACTGGCTTTACTGTGACAGCTTACACGTGGGCATGCTTGTTTTTCAGGTTTTCTCTTACACTGCCAACAAAGAAATTAGGACGGATGACCTTTGCTTGGATGTCTCCAAACTCAACGGCCCAGTCACAATGCTCAAATGCCACCACCTAAAAGGCAACCAACTTTGGGAGTATGATCCCATGGTGAGTTATATGTACATGAATAAGATAAAATATATAAAATTATGTGTGCTGTTGGGTATATTTATAGACTTTATCGCTAAAAAATGAACTCTTGGGGAATTTGAATATAGGTCAAATTGCCCTTATACTCTAAAAATTGACAGGTGGGAAAAACAATATGCATAAAATAAGCATGTTTTAATCTCCCTGATAATGAAACTGGCCTTGCCTGGGTCCTTGTCACTAAGTAGCCCCCCTCCCTCTGTATGTCAAGCTCACAGGCTTACATGGGGGAATGGAGTGGTAAGTAGGCTTGGTAAATCTACACTTAGGTAAAGGTGAGCCCCAGTTAATGAAACTCTCTGGCTCATGAGGATAGTTCAGTGACAACCCCCCTCACCTTCCCCACCTCACTCACATGAGCCTCTCCCCTCACCTCCTGTCTGACCAACCTCCCAACTTGTGGTTTTGCTCTACGGTTCTGGAAACAGCATCCAGATGTCTTCTCTGGTTCTTCTTTTTCTGTTTACAAGCCCTGGTGTTCTTCTCTCTGTAAGGAAAGACTTATTCCTACTTTACTTTCTACGTACATTGGTTGATGGCAGGTGAATGGCCCGCGCTCGTGCCTCTGCTTCCCAGCCCTGGCTCCTGCCTCCGCCTGGTTTCCCGGCGGCTCTGGATGCGGAGCTCCTCGTGGCTGTTTCTGAGCTGATGGTAGTAGTTTACAAGCCTCTTATCCATGGGCTTTAGATACACTACTGTTTAGTTTCTTCTCTTAGCTTTCTCTCTATTCCTTTGCTTGGCTCACTCTGCTTTTCCATTCTATCCCTTAAATGGCGATGTCCAAAGTTATGACTTTGCCCATCTTTTCTCCCTATATGGTGCCATATACAAACTCTGATCCACTTGCATCACCAACCTGCTGTTCTCTGAACTTGCCCTGTACTTTCCCACTTAATATTTAAGATCATACACTTCCCTCTACCTAACAAATCCTACCCATTCTTAAGGGCCCATCTTTGACATCACTTGCATGAATCCCTACCAGAAGTTAGCTCTCTGTCATAATTTAGTTATAATTGTCTCTGACCCTTCTAATGCTCTGCTTCTTTGTAGTGTTTATTTTTTATCTACCAGTCTTTTCTCGACTATAGATTGTTAGATCCTAGAGGGCTGTTTTATAATTCCTGGGTCTCCCTTCACCATGTCAAACTATAGTAAAAAATAACATTAAATATAGCAATGGCCGAGTTAAAATTACCATTGGAAACGACCTGAATATTCAGTTCCAGTGTTTTCCATGATACATGCTACTGCCATTCTGGGTAGTACTGCGATGTGCAGTCTCTGACCCCAGACAGTAAATGCCAGTGGTATCCCATAGTCATCGTGACAACCCAAATGTTTTAAAAAGCCTCCCAATGCTCATTAAAAAAGGACAGCCTACCGCCGAAACCGGTTTGGCTCAGTGGATAGAGCAGCCGTGGGCAAACTACGGCCCGCGGGCCGGATCCGGCTGTTCTGTCCGGTTCTCTTGCTCTCCCCTCCGCTCCTTTACTTTGAATTTATATTAGTTCACACAAAAACTCCATCCATGCTTTTGTTCCGGCCCTCCGGTCCAGTTTAAGAATCCATTGTGGCCCTCGAGTCAAAAAGTTTGCCCACCCCTGGGATAGAGCGTCGGCCTGCGGACTGAAGGGTCCCGGGTTCAATTCCGGTCAAGGGCATGTACCTTGGTTGCGGGCACATCCCCATTGGGGGGTGTGCAGGAGGCAGCTGATCGATGTTTCTCTCTCATCGATGTTTCTATCTCTCTATCCCTCTCCCTTCCTCTCTGTAAAAATATCAATAAAATATATTTAAAAAAAAAAAAAAGGACAGCCTACCAATTAGGTAACACAAACAAACAGGGGTTGGCTTGTCTCAGTAAGCCTTCTGGTGTGGATTCAGCTGCACCCAGCGTGGAGCAGTAACCGGTGACTGTGTTAGGAGTTCATTAAAATGAAACTAAATAAGTGAAATAATTTCTAAAATTGGGATGAGAGAGGACCAATTCCCCAACTAAATTTTTTGTTGTGTCCAATTTGTATATTTTTATTAACACTAACAGTTGACACTCAGAGAAGCTTTTCAGGGCCTTCTGGAATGTCTGAGGGTTTTGTCTTACACACGACCCAAGGCCTGGGCAGCAAGCGGTGTGCACGGGGACCTCCAGCGCTCTGTTCTGCCAGATCGCGTTGCTGGCTACGGGAGGTGCTGTTAGGATATTGAGTTTTTCCAGCGGGAGTGCCATTTATCAGGAGCTTCCTCTGAGCCAGGCAGCACTTCCCGTACATATCTTAATCTTTACTCATAACAGTTTTGAGTATTTTTGTCCCCATTTTATAGATGATGAACCTGGGGCTCAGAGAGGTTTCTGTTCAGGGGCAGTCATTCACCACATACAACAGACCACATATTACAATGGAGCTGAAAAATTCTTATTGCGTGACCCAGCGTTACAGCACATCTCTCACTTATTTGTGGCGACGCTGGTGTAAACCTTCTGCGCTGCCAAGTGGTGTAACACTACAACACAGACATTATGTACAGTACATAATACTTGATAATGACTGTGTTACTGGTTTATGTATAACAATATATAGAGTCTACTCTTTCTTACAAAACAGCATGTCATGTTTAAACTGGCAGCACCCTCATACATCCTGTGTTTATGACATTTCCTTCCTTGATTGTATCAATTTCTCTTCTGCTTGACTTAATCTTGTATTGTTTTCTATAGTGATATGCTGTACCATATAGTGTCATAGGCTCTACAATCTAGGTTTGTGTAAGTCACTCTATGATGTTCACACAATGATGAAATTGCCTGATGACACATTGCTCAGAACATATCTCCATCATAGAACAGTCCATGGCAGTAGTTGGTATGTGATAAATCTGGAATTTATTCTAGAAATGTCTGACTGCAAAGCTCTTTCTCTCAACAAGTAAACTATAGAACATCTGCATAAAAAACCACCACAACCATGCTGACTCTGGTCCAGGTTCTATAAGAATTAACGTATGTAATACTGAACTTACAGTCAACGTTCGTAGTAAATTATGACATCTGTAATGCCTTTGGCCAATTTCTACTTTGACCACAATACGGAATAAATGACTGAAAGCTAAAATAGTTGTATTATACTCCATCATTAGGTTTTAAGTTCGCACAATAGGAATTTTTGAGCTCCACTGTAATGTTAATTACATTAAAATAGCGCCATAAGTAAAAAGTGAGATGTATATCAGTAAACATATTTCACATTTCCTTTACATGGTAGACACTTAGCGCCATAAGTAAAAAGTGAGATGTATATCAGTAAACATATTTCACATTTCCTTTACATGGTAGACACTTATAGGGTAACACTCAATGCAGATTCCTACACAGTTGCTTTGGCGTCCTTACCCTGACCAGGGCTGCTGGGAATCGGATGCAGTACTGTGAGTCAGTGTGTCCCTGTTAGCTCTCCTCTGGCCTGTCCTTTTAAAAGTATCCCCCAAACCAGCATGACAGAAGGTACATAGCTGTATCTGTTGGCCACTTATTAAGAACTGCTTTATAAATCTTACGATTCCTTATGATTTTGAGTCTTCCAAAGGACCTGCATGGAAGCACAGTATTCATTTGAACAGCCTTATCATAGGGAAATGAAGCAATTTTGAAATAGCTTTTTGAAAATAGGTTAAGGATCCTAAATTAAGAACAGCTAATCCAATAATATTTTTAGGAAACTGAAGCACAGAAACGTAAAATTTCTCAGAGAGCTTATGGCAGAATAGAACTTAGAATGTAGGTCATCGTACTGCAAGTCCAGAGTAATCCACTTTACCCGTGCCTTTCTCCCTCCCACAAAGTTCCTAATGCTATCTTTACATAGATGCCTTTTCTCCATTATTATTTACATAACGTATAAAAACAAAAACAAAAATCCCTTTTCTACTGAAGAATTCAATAATCACCAAAAATGATGGTTGAGATGTTTTTGTTGTTTTCCACTTTCAGGTTAAGACTCTTTTTCTGTCCTTTTCAGAAATTGACCCTGCAGCATGTGAACAGTAACCAGTGCCTGGATAAAGCCACGGAGGAGGACAGCCAGGTGCCCAGCATCAGAGACTGCAGTGGAGCCCGGTCCCAGCAGTGGCTTCTCCGCAACGTCACCCTTCCAGAAATATTCTGAGACCAAATTTACACAAGAAAAAAATAAGGGTTGACTGGGCTACCTCAGCATACATTTCTGCCACATTCTTCAGTAGCAAAAAGGGGACAGTGCTCCCTCCTGCAGGGTGAGGGTTCTCAGCCAGTAAGACTAGACTCGCTCCTCACGCGCCGTGAACCAGCCTCCTGCCACGTAGCGAGACTGCACACTGATGTTTACAAGGTTGAAGAGGCTTTCGTCAAGAGTCATTGTAAAGACTATTCCGACAGTGAAACAATCAACAACATGTGCTTCCGGAAAGCTGCACCTCTGAGGGTCTGCTAGCACAGCAGTGATTTCCGCTGGACATGCTGTCACGATGAAGAATTTCCAAGATAGAACTGGTAGCCAGTATATTAAATATTGATATAAGAATATATGAAAAGAACTGGAACCAGGTTCAGAATCATGAAAACATTTTTACAAAAAAAAAAAAACTATATTAAACAGGGTTTAAAGGAAATTAAAACAGAACTATGAGAAGTA
Organism: Plecotus auritus; assembly: GCF_963455305.1. Taxonomy (NCBI): domain Eukaryota; kingdom Metazoa; phylum Chordata; class Mammalia; order Chiroptera; family Vespertilionidae; genus Plecotus; species Plecotus auritus. The sequence continues at coordinate 20,987,373 of NC_137782.1, read as the reverse complement.
CAATTTGTTATAGTATAGTATCAAATTTCTATATAGATTTTATACCTCGGTGGGGAAAAACAACTGATTCCAATGACGTTCATTTTGTTTTCATCTGTGATAGTCATGGATGCTTTTTTATTTCTCCTTGGGGTGCTGAAATGGAGCTGGGGAAAAAGGCTCTTTGAACGTAGTTTTAATTGCTTTCTACAATTTTTAAAATAATGGTTTGTGGGCTGTTGGAATTGTCATTTTTAATTGCCTTCCAAAAATGGAGATTTAAAATAATGTCTGGTCTCACTGAACAGTTAGATATCTCAGTTGCTCTTGGGTCAACTGGCTTACAGACTTTCTCACATGCACACACAGATTTCCTATCAGATTTTCAACTTAACTTGATTCAACTGATTATGCTTAATACCCAAGATTCATCTACTGTACTACAGGTTTGTTTTCACAGCAATAAATCTTCAGTTTTTGGTTTATGATTCCACTCTACAAAAGGCCTGCGGAAGTGATTTATTATTTGGGTATTTGGAGATGATGCATTTGATGGTTTTTTGGAAAACTTTTCACTCCATACTCAGATGTGCTTCATTGTCAAGTGCATATTTAGATTAGGTTCTTGAATTGTAATGATCTGCTGCTTTTTAAAAAAAAATAATAAAATTTGACTGAAAATGTTTAATTGGCATTTTTTAAATGAGTTAGCCAAAGAAGTGCAGCTATTCCATATTATTAATCCAGCACTTCTTCCCTAAATTTATATTAAATTGGTTGGTTTTCTTTTTCTGTTTTCTAGTACTGCAAAATAACCTGAGTATCAATTAAAAGTTGAATATCAATTAAGTTTTAATCTCATAGACAGAAAATCTCATTGTGACATTTTTCCTGATAAGCAATCCATTGGCAAAAGTGCATATATTTTCCTTTATTTATAAGATTTTATTTAAGTGATATTCTTTTCTTTGATTATCAAAGACTTTCAATGCAGGCACTGCTATCGCTTGTGTCTTCTGAAAGTTGCATCACTAGCTACTCAAGTCCAGTGTACAGAAAGTTCTCATACCCATTCAAGTTCATCAGTATCAAGCGCATAGGGAGGCTTTAAGGTGAGTCTGTAGTACAGAATGCAACATTCTGTCCCCAGGAAATTTGGAATTAAGCAGTACTGATGGAATTATTTTTCCTGCTTCATGTAGGCCTAGTGCTTGAGTAAACCAGATGTCTAATCAAAAATTATTTTCATGCTCAGAATTTCAGGTTTTGTACTCTAGCAGAGCTTGGTTTTCTTCCTTACTGTAAGAAAGCTTAATAGCAGTGTGATTTAAGGTTTTGTTTTGTTTTTTTAAGAGGGGGATGTGAGTGATTAATTCATGAGTACTTTTAGAACCTGTTAGATAACCCCATTGCCTTTATTTTTCTAATTAAAGAATTCCTAAATACTTTGAAAATATAAAATATTCCTGAATAGTTGTGCCTTATTACATTGGTGTTACTTGAAGTTAAAATGAGTCCCTGATCATTATATCCATTTGTAGGTTAGGCAATATGCTAATTGCTCTGTTATAAATCAAACTGAGAAGAAAAGAATAAATGAAAAAAGAAGGCAAAGGATGAAGAGATGGGACTATTATTTGACCAGTGAAGAATTCATAAATGTGACCAGGATAATTTAAATATCACAAATCTATCCACCCTACTCCAATCCCAATGTATTTTAATGTCTTTGTTCTTATGGCATTCTTGAAAAAAGAAAAAGAAGTACTTTGTTCACCATTCTGCAAAAAGGGCAGCACGTAGGCCATAACCTCCTTTCCCTATTTGACATTCACTGAAAAACAGGTTCCTCTGTAAAGATGTGCCTTTCTCATCTCCCAAGAAGAATACCAAGAGCAAGTTCATTCCAGAATTACATGGTCTTCAAAGGAAAAAGAAAATCAGAAGGTAATATTCCTAAGGAATAACTGTGAAAGGAGGTATACAAAAATGAATCACTTTTTACACTGTTTGGAAAATTAGATGTATTTCTAATTATATGACACAGCTCCCATTATTTGATTTCTTGAAGATTACCAACTGTTTGCTTGATACATCTACCAGAACATTTTGCAGGATATGAGGCAAAACTCTAGATGTACTCTCTCTACACTAGCAAAGAATTCGCAAAGGAAATCAGAAAACAATAGCAGCATATAAGTCACATAACTCAAAGTAAGAGATGTATACAACTTACGAAAACTATAAAATGTTGCTGAGAGAAACTATAGAACACTGCAATAAGTATATTATGCTCATGGATTGAAAGACTACAAAATGTTAAGATCTCAGTTTTGCACAAATTAAGCTATAGATTCAGTGAAATCAAGGTCTTAACGAGACTGTCTTGTATAAATTAGCAAATATATATGGAAATGCACCAGACCCAGAATAGGCAAGATAATACTGAAGAAAAAATTGGAAGACTTACACTACTCAATTTCATGACTTGCTTTAAAAGCTATAGTGATTAAGAGAGTGTAGTACTAAAGTTAGGACAAACACATCAGTAGATCTAATAGAGTCCAGAAATAGACCCACACATGTGTATGGTCATTGGGTCTTCAACAAAACACCAAGCAATTCAACAGGGAAAGTTTCTTTAGGTGAAGCTGGAGTAACTGGATATCTGTATGAGGAAAAAAACATTGGTGCTTTCCCACAGTACACAATTTATTCAAAACAGATCACAGACCTAAATGAAGGGCAAAACAGTCTAGAAGAACACAATATCTTCATGACTCTTGGGGTAGGCAAAGATATCGTTAGGACACAAAAGACATTAACCATAAAAGAAAAAAATGATAAATGTCACCAATATTAAACCCTTTTTCTAAAAAAGATACTGTTAACATGAAATGGCAAGCCACAGCTGAGGAGCAAATATTTGCAATACATGTAACTGACAAAGGACTTGTATGCAGAAAAACAACTAAAAAGGCATTGCAAAAGCAACACAATATAAAAATAAAGCACTGAATACACAATTCACAGAAGCTATCCAAATGCACAATTGGCATAGGAAAAGATGCTCAACGTCAGGTTTCAAGGAACGCAACCTGAAACCACAAGGAAATGGCCCTGCATACCTGCCCAATGGTGAGAATATGGAGCAACTAGAAGTGTACATGGGTATAATCGCCTTGGGAAACAGCTTGTCAGTTCCTTATAATGGTAAGTATATGCCTAACCTGTGACTCATTGACTCCACTTCTAGATATACAACTAAGAGGAATTGGTTCATACGCACACAATAAGATTTGTACAAGAATATTCCTGGCAGCTTTATTAATAATACCCCCAAACTGGAAACCACGCATCCACCAACAAATTAATGGATAATCAAATAATGGTGTATGGAATACTAGTCTGCAATTTTTAAAAATGAATCGCTTATAAGAGGGTAAGTCTAAAAATTTTTGTTGAACAAGAAAATGACATATCAAGCTCAAAACAGGCAAAACAAATCTAGGGTGATAATCTCTGGATGAGTACAGACTGAAAAGGGACAAGAGAGAACATTCTGGAATGGTAGAAGTATTCTATAAATTGATTTAGATAATGGTATCATGCATACATATTTAAAATTTATTGAGCTGTGTACTTAGGATATATGCTTTTTATTGTATGTCAGTTAAACCTCAATAAAACGATGGGGGGAAATATGGAAAATAGTTACCCCTTTGGCATCAAGGTTTTCTAAAAAGTTCTCTACTGCTACAAAACACTCAAAGGCTAAATTGCAAAAAAAATATACTTCTAAGTGAGATGCTGAGTTCACAAGGAAATACAGAAAATCCCTAAAGTCCAGGAAAAAAAAGGGGGGGAAAAGGGATATATAAACTTAAGCCACAGAAGTAACTTACATATGAACATCCTACCTCTCCTATAAAATAGACTCAACACAATACTAGTAAGAGATTTCAATTCCCCACTTATAATAGTGGATAGAACAACCAGACAGAAGATCAGTAAGCAAGTGGAGAATTTAACACTACAGAGTAGTTTGACATATATACGTACAGAAAACTCCAATTATGGCGGAATGCACATTCTTCTCAAGTGCTCATGGTACACTCGTCTAGAATATACCACATGTTAGGCCACAAAACAAGTCAACAAACTCAAGAAGACTAAGATCAAACAAGGCATGTTTTCTTATTACAATGGAAGGAAATTAGAAATCAATAGCTCAAGGAAAACTGGAAAATCCACAAATATGTGGAAATTATACACTCTTAACCAATGGGTCAAATAATTCACAAGGCAAATTAGAAAATACCTTTGAGACAAGTAAACATTAAAACAGCATACCAAGCCTACGGGATGACCTGAAAGCAGGGCCAAGAGGGAAGTGTATACCTGTAAGTGAGTACTATAAAAAATCAGCAAGATTTCAAGTTAACCTAAATTTACACCTCAAGAAACCAGAAAAAGGGAAGAAAAAACATCCTAAAACCAAATGTAGTAGGAGAAAGGAAATAATAAATATTAGAGTGAGATAAACTAAAAAAAAAAAAAAAAATCAACAAAACTAAGATTTTTAAAAGATAAACTAAATAACAAATCCTTAGCTAGATTAAGAAAAAAGATTCAAATAACTAAAATCAGAAATTAAAGAGAGGGCATTACAACCGAGAATACTATGAACAATTATACACCAACAAATTGGATAACATAGAAGAAATGGATAAAATCCTGGAAACATATAACATGCCAAGACTAAATCATGAAGAAACAGAAAATCTGGACAGACCTCTAATGAGTAAGAAGATTGAGTCAGTAAGAACAATAAAATGTTCCCAACAAAGAAAAGCCCAAGACCAGGTGCTTCACAAGTGAATTCTACCAAACATTTAAAGATGTAACACCAATCCTCCTGAAACTCTTCCACAAAATTTGAGAGGAGGGTACACTTCAAAGCTCATTCTTTCAGGCTAGCATTACCCTGATACCAGATCCAGACAAAGACAAGAAAATAAAACAATAGACCAGTGGTCGGCAAACTCATTAGTCAACAGAGCGGCAAACCGCGGCAAAGCCGCATGTGGCTCGCGAGCCGCGGTTTGCCGACCACTGCAATAGACCAATGTCTCTGATGAATATTGCTGCAAAAATTCTTAACAAAATACTAGCAAATGTGTAATTCAACAAAACATTAAAAGGATTCTACACCATGACCAAGTGGGATTTATTCCTGGAATGCTAGGCTCAACCTACAAAAATCAATTGCTGTAATATACCACATTAACAGAAATGAAGGACAAAAACCTCATAATCATCTCAATTGATACAGAAAAGCATATGAGAAGATTCAATACTTTTTAATGATTTAAAAACAATCAACAAACTGCCCTAGCTGGTTTGGCTCAGTGGATAGAGTATCGGCCTGCGGACTGAAGGGTCCCGGGTTCGATTCCAATCAAGGGCACATGCCTGGGTTGCAGGCTCGATCCCTAGTAGGGGCGTGCAAGAGGCAGCCAATCAATGATTCCTCTCATCATTGATGTTTCTATCTATCTCTGAAATCAATAAAAATATTTGTTAAAAACCCAATCAACAAACTGAAAATATAAACTATCACAACATAATAAGGCCATATATGAAAGGCCCACAATGAAGTTTTTCCTCTAAGACCAGGAACAAGGCAAGGAAGACTTCTCTTGCCACTTCTGTTCAACTGTGTTGGGAGTCTTAGCCAGAACACTTAGGCAACAACAACAAAAAGCCAAATAAGAATGGAAGAAGTAAATTATCGCTGTTTGCAGATGACATGATCTTATATGTAGAAACTCCTCAAGATTACACACATACACACACACAACTCTGTTAGAAAAAACAAATTCAGCAAGACTGCTGGATACAAAATCAACACACAAAATGGCAGCATTTCTATACACTAAGCATGAACAATCTCAAAAGGAAATTATGAAAACAATTCCATTTATGACAACATCAAAAAGAATAAAATACTTAGGAGTAAATCCGACCAAGGAGATAGAAGACATATACTGAAAACTACAAAACATAGCTGAAAGAAATTAAACACAATTAAGTGGAAAGATCGCCTATTAATCGAATGATTTAATATTGTTAAGATGTTTATACTACTCGAAGCAATCTATACGTTCAACACAATACCCACCAAAATTCCAAGAGCATTTTTTTAGGCAGAAAAAGAACAGCCTCCTCAGCAAGGTCACCAAGGAGAAGAGCCCGGCATTGACTGGCTGCAGAGGCCGGGTCGCCGCGGAGCTGCAAGCCGATGACCCGGCATCTCTGAAGCCCATGGGGATGCTGCTTGTTTGAGCAAAGGGGTCACAGCAAAAGAAACTAAAGGGGGTGTCAAGTAAGAGTGGTGGAGCCTCTATTTCCCCAAATGCCTGCTGAGTCCAGGATTTTCCTTCCTGGAGGTGGTGGTGTGGGGTGAGGCGGGGTCAGGAATCCACTGTCATCCACTTGAAGTGGCTCTGCTTGTTCCCATACCTGTCCACCAGCCATCTTTTGGGGCCTCCTACATTTGGAAGGGGCTCCCTTAAGAACAAAACTTTTCCAATTCCACTTTTAGCCACTTCCTTTGTTTCGTTCTGATGAAATGAAGCCAGAAGAACTGCCCTGACTGCTCCAGCTCCTGCTCATGGGCCAGAAAGGATCTTCGCTTTCTGCCCCTGCTGGGGGCCTTCGCCAGGCAGCACCGCCCTGCACAACCTGTGGGCGGGAGAGGGAGAGACAGTCTCTGTTCATAGCTGCCCCATTTGAACAGCCAGAGGGAGGGCGGGGTCGGCGATGAAAGGAGAAGTCTGGCATTGTGGAAAGAGCAGAGGCGTGAGGTCAGTCACCCATTCAAACACACTTGTCAGCTGAGACATCTTCAGCAAGGCCTCAGTCTCTCTGGACCCTATCTCGTCATCTCTCAAATGCCTGCCTCTTCGGGCAGTTATAACACCTAGACGGATGGCATTAGCAAGCCATTCCCCATCATTTGCCTCTGCTAGGCTGGTGCCTGTGGTGGGGCCGCTGCACCCAGGGCGTGCCAGACCAACCAAGAGTATAAATCTGGTCCTTGGCCAATCTACGACATGATCTGACTCTAGCGAAGAAACATTTAAAACTGCAAAAAACAGAAACGAAACAGCAGAGGGTTACTCTGCCATATTTCCATTGTGACTCAGCCCAGCCCACCTGACTCCACCCTGCACCAGGGAAGGCTGGTCAACAGACCACAGGCAGCTGAGGGGATAAAGCGCTGGCTGGAGAAGGAGGGACACAGGAGGGAAAAGGAAAGTCCCAATCTGCCTCAGGACTGAAGACTCAAGGCCCCTAGATACAGTATCAACAGAGAGTATTCAATACTGGATTAAAAGTATAATTCATTTTTAAAAAAGTATAATTCACTGCAACCAAGTTGGGATTGTCTCAAAATGTAACTAAGGGTCAACAGAAAAATCTATGAATGTATTGGACCAGTGGATGTTTGGTAAAACATGGCTAGTAAAAACTTGTTGCAAAAGCACGTGCTTAATATATATTTCTTAAAATTACCCTTGTGCTTTAATTAATATTTCAAACCAAAAACGAAAGTTCTATTTAGAGACAAAACCCTAGGGACTATGCTATTTAAATCAAACAAAACAAGGATGCCTGCGAGCACCATTACCCTTAGCAGTGCTGAGGAAGCTCTGGGCAATGCATTAGGACATGAAACAGAAAGGAGGGGCAAACATAAAAATAAAAATCAAGCCCTGGCCGGTTTGGCTCAGTGGATAGAGCATCGGCCTGCGAACTGAAAGGTCCCAGGTTCGATTCTGGTCAAGGGCACATGCCCGGGTTTTGGGCTCGATCCCCAGTGGGGGACTTGCAGGAGGCAACTGATCCATGATTCTCTCTCCTCATGGATGTTTTTCTCTCTCTCTCTCCCTCTTCCTTCCTCTCTGAAATCAATAAAAATATTTTTTTAAAAAAACACAAATGTATTAAAAAATAAATAAAAATCAGCAATTTGCTATCATTATTTGCAGATGACTGTCATTTATTTGTTCATTAATTCACCAAATATACCCTGAGAGCCTCTCTATGTCCCACACCATTCAAGGACTCAGAATGAGGGGGGCAGGGGCAGAGAGACAGATAAAAAAACCCAAGTAAACAAAAAGCAAGCACACAATAAAGAATGTGCCTTGGAGAAAACAAAGTGTCAGAGGGGAAGAGGCCTCCCACAGCAGCTGGACAGCCCAGCTGAGGAAGGGATTTTGACCAGACCCTGAAAGGTACAAGAGCAGGCCATGAGGCAATTGGGCAGTGCTCCAGGTGGGGGCGCTGGAAGGGCAAAGGCCCTGGGGGTCAGATGTTACAGGCAGAATAGTGGCGCCCTAAAATGGTCAGGCCCTAATCCCTGGAACCTGTGAATACATTGGGTTACTTAGCAAAGGAGAGTTAAGGTTGCAGATGGAAATAAGGTTGCTAATCAGCTGACGCGGAGATGGGGAAATTATCCTGGGTTATCTGGGCGGTTCCAACACAATCCCAGGTGTCCTTAATGTAACAGAGACAGGCAGAAGAACCGAGCTAGATGTAACAAAGACTCAAGTGGCCACTGCTGGCTCTGAAGATGAACGGAGGCCACGAGCCACCGAACCAGCAACCTCTACAGCTGGAAATAGTGAGAAAAGAGATGCTCCCCTAACATCTCCAGAAAGGAATAGGGCCCTATTGCCACCCTGATGTTAGGCCAGTGAAACCCATTTTAGACGTCCAGAATGCAACGATAATAAATGTGTGTTTTTAAGCTACTAGTTTGTGTTAATTTGTTACAGCAGCCACTTACAATAGTGGATTCCCTTGATTTATTTTCAAATAATGAGCTAGCACTACATGTGTGGCACAAACCCCATTTAGTCATGGTGTGTAGCTACTTTATACACTGCTAAATTGTTTGCTAATATATGGTTAAGAGTGTTTGCATTTATAGTCACGAGGGATACTCGTCTGTAGATGTCTTTGTTGGCTATCATCATGCAGTTTGGAAGCAGGAGAAAGCTCAGTTCATAAAAATGACTGAGACGTGTTCCTGAAAGAGATTGTGCAGCACTAGAATAGAATTCTTCAGCTGGTTGGTCAAAGTAATCCAGTTAAGCCGTTTCATCCTGGAAACTTCTTTTCTAGAATTTAAACTACAGATTCAATAGTTCTAATAGTTGAAAGGCTAACCATCTGTTTCATATTGGGCAGACTTGGCAGTTTGTATTTTTTGAGGAAATTAGTTCACTTCATTTAAATTGTCAAACTTTTGTGTACAGAATAGTGCAGGGGTGGGCAAACTTTTTGACTCGAGGGCCACAATGGGTTCTTAAACTGGACCGGAGGGCCGGAACAAAAGCATGGATGGAGTGTTTGTGTGAACTAATATAAATTCAAAGTAAAGGAGCGGAGGGGAGAGCAAGAGAACCCTCCGCTCTTTCGGCTCCGCGGGCCGGATAGAACAGCCGAACGGGCCGGATCCGGCCCGCGGGCCGTAGTTTGCCCACGGCTGGACCAGTGTGTAGTACTCCCTTATTATCCTTTTGATGTCTGCAAAGTCTGTAGTGATAACTCCTGTTTCATTCCTGATATTGGTTAATTTTTCATCTCTCTCTTTTTAAACATTTGTCAATCTTGCTAGAGGTTTATCAATATTATTGATCTTTTCAAAAAATCTGTTTTGGTTTCACTGATTCTTATATATTATTTTTCTATTTTCAGTTTCATTGATTTCTGCCCCCATCTTTATTTCCTCTGTTTTGCTTGCTTTGAGCTTATTTTGGTCTAGTTTCTCAAGGTGGGAGTTTACATTGATTTGAAACATCTTTCTTATATAACCGGTGCTACAAATTTCCCTCTCTGCACTGCCTTGGCTGTATCTCACATTTTGATATGTTTGTATTTTCACTGTCATTTAGTTCATTTTGTTTTTAATTCCCCTTGAGATTTCCTCTTTGACACATGGTTTATTTAGAAGTGTGTTGTTTAGTTTCTAAGTGTTTTAAGACTTTTCTATTTTTTCTATTATTTATTTCTAGTTTGAATCCATTATGGCTAAAAATAACAACAACCCACAATCTGTATGATTTCCATTCTTTCAAATTTGTTGAGGTTTACTCTATGACCCAGGATATGATCTATCTTGGTAAATATTCCCTGGGCACTTAAAAAGAATGTGCTATTGTTGGGTAGACTGTTCTAAAAATGTTATTTTTTTTTTATGATGATGATGTTGAATTCTATATCCTTGCTAATTTTCTAATTGTTTTATCTATTCTTCTTAGTTTTGTAACCTGTTTTTTCTCTATTGTTTGGGTTGGGTAATTTTTCCTGTTTTTTTTTTTTTAATTGCTTACATGTTTATTTTTTACATAGATGTATAAATTATTATTGTCTATGTTTTATATTTAGGATTCTTTATATGTACAAATAAATATTTATAATAATTATTTGCCTGTAAATCTAAGGCCACCCCTCACCCCCAATCCCCACCCAAATAACGAATCTCTGTTTGATGCCCATGTGCCCATTCAGGCTGTTTGTGTCACCTCTAAACAGATAGATTCCACCACCCTCCCATACTTGCTCTCCCACCTTCTCCCACGTCTGCTAATCTCAGGAGACCATCTCAAAGCAATTTCACCACAACCATGTCAACAAGACGACCTCTCAAAGCAAGAAGCTCGCTACAGGGCAGCACCAAATGGACAGCTAGCAAAAAGGTCCTGTCGCTATGAAAACCTGCTCAAAGTCACTAATCATCAGAGAGATGCAAAGCAGAACAACAATGCGGTACCATCTCACACCTGTCAGAATGGCTATCATCAACAAATCAACAAATGCAAAGTGCTGGCGAGGATGCGGAGAAAAAGGAGCCCTCATGCACTGCTGGTGGGAATGCAGACTGGTGCAGCCACTGTGGAGAACAGTATGGAGTTTCCTCAAAAAACTAAAAATGGGCCAAAACCGGTTTGGCTCAGTGGATAGAGCGTCGGCCTGCGGACTGAGGGGTCCCGGGTTCGATTCCGGTCAAGGGCATGTACCTGGGTTGCGGGCACATCCCCGGTGGGGGGTGTGCAGGAGGCAGCTGATCGATGTTTCTCTCTCATCGATGTTTCTAGCTCTCTATCCCTCTCCCTTCCTCTCTGTAAAATATCAATAAAATATATTTTAAAAAATAAAAATAAAAAAAAAATAAAAATAAAAACTAAAAATGGAACTCCCATTTGACCCAGTAATCCCACTTCTAGGAATCTATCCCAAGAAACTAGAAACACCAATCAGAAAGGATATATGCACCCTTATGTTCATGGCAGCACAATTCACCATAGCTAAGATTTGGAAACAGCCTAGGTGCCCATCAGCAGATGAGTGGATTAAAAAACTGTGGTACATCTACACAATGGAATACTACGCTGCGGTAAAAAAAAAAAAAAAAGAAGGAATTCTTACCATTTGCAACAGCATGGATGGACCTGGAGAGCATTATGCTACTCGAAATAAGCCAGTCAGAGAAAGATAAATATCACATGATCTCACTCATTTGTGGAATATAATGAACAGCATAAACTGATGAACAAAAATAGATCCAGAGACAGAGAAACATCAATCAGAACATCAAACCTCAGGGAAGGTAGGGGACAGTGGGGGTAAGGGAGAGAGATCAACCAAAAGACTTATATGCATGCGTATAAGCCTAATCAATGGACACAGACAACAGGGGGCGGGGGCATGAATGGGAGGTGGGGGGTAATGGGGAATAAGGACACATATGTAATACCTTAATAAATAAATAAATTAAAAAAAAAACCAGAACACTGACAACAGTGAGGATATGAAGCAACAGGAACTCTCTTTTCTAAAATATATTTTATTGATTTTTTACAGAGAGGAAGGGAGAAGGATAGAGAGTTAGAAACATCGATGAGAGAGAAACATCGATCAGCTGCCTCCTGCACACCTCCTACTGGGGATGTGCCCGCAACCAAGGTACGTGCCCTTGACCAGAATCGAACCTGGGACCCCTCAGTCCTCAGGCCGAAGCTCTATCCATTGAGCCAAACTGGTTTTGGCAGCAACAGGAGCTCTCAGTGTTTGTGGGAATGCAAATGGTACAGCCATTTTTGAAGAGTTTGTCAATTTCTTATAAAATAAATATACAATCTTACCATATGTTCTAGCAATTGTATTCCTTTGTATTTACCTAAATTGAAAACATGTCCACACACACACACAAAATAAAATAAAATAAAATAAAAATTAAAAAAAGAAAAAGGTCCTGTTGCCTTTCCCCAGACCCTTCAGTATCGAGACTGGTTCTTGCCACCTATCAAACAAACCCAAATCCTCTTTGAAACTTCCCCTAACGGTGGTCGGGAAACTCATCAGTCAACAGAGCCAAATATCAACAGTACAACGATTGAAATGTCTTTTGAGAGCCAAATTTCTTAAACTTCTTCTAACGCCACTTCTTCAAAATAGACTCACCCAGGCCGTGGTATTTTGTGGAAGAGCCACACTCAAGGGGCCAAAGAGCCGCATGTGGCTCGCGCGAGCCACAGTTTGCCGACCACAGCCCTAACCCAACGGTCAGAGTCACACTGTGACAGTGGCTCACTGAGGAGCCTTGCAAGGAATGAGGCTCATCCCAGGGGCCCCGCAAGCAAGGGGGAACCAGGTTCCGCCCCATCCGAGGCCCCATCAGAGGGGAGAACCTGGCCTGTAAGTACCAGGAGTCTCTCACTTCCCAGGATGCCCAGAGCCCAAGGGACCAAAGCCCCGAGATACCTGCACAGGCTCCAGGGGCACCCAGCGTCCTCTCACCAGGCCCAAGGTCACAGCAAGGTTACATTATCACATCAGAAAATAAGACGTGTCAGGACGGCAGAACTGAATGGAAGCCCACCCGATAATAGCCAGTGCTGCCAGCTTGGACACCTTCCACCGCGGCCAGTCTCCTCGTTATCACAGCACAAGCTGGGTGCAAAGAAGCAAACAACAACAACAAAATCCCAGCCCTGACCCCCAGAACCCGGGGCGGCTAACCGGCACCCAGGCCTCAGCTGCTGCAAACGCACCTTGAACTACCCATCCCGAGCGAGCAGGCTTGGTCAATTTTGTGCACTTCACGCTGTAAGTTTTGGGCCAGGGCGTGGGGGGGAGGGGACACAAACATGGAAACACACATAAACACACACAAAAAACAAAACCCCGCCTTCTCACGCACATCCTGGGCCAGCTGTCCCTGTGGGCAGCGAGGTGTCTGGAATTCATCCCAAGAGCCCATGGCTGCCAGCGCCTCGGGCCTTTTCCCTGGAGAGACGCTCAGCGCACAGCTCCCCCTTCCACCCAGCGGGGCGCCGGGAGGCTCCGAGAAGGGTGCATCCAGCCCCAGGAGCTGCGGCCTCGACCACGCTTCCCAGAGAAAGTCAGATCTCGTGGGATCTCGAGAGACCCACGAGCCTGGGAGGGGTCCCGGGATGAGAAACACCTGGTGCCCCAGGTGCTGAGGGCCCTCCTCTCAGACTCCTCCTTAAAGACTGCTCAGGCCACCTATCAACCAAACCCCTATTCTCATGAACGCCTCACCCACTAATGGGGAGCCACAGTGATACCTCCCTGCCCCTCCCAGGGTCCCAGGTTCTAGAGACCAGCCCATGGGGTGCACCCTGGCTAGGGAGGGTCTGTGAGGAGGCTGGCACTGGCCTGAGGAAGAGCTAGAACATCCAGGGGAGGTAGCCAAGGGGCGCCAATTCACACTCCCCCTCCCCCTCCTGGGCCACGTCCTGGGCCACGTCCTCCTGGGAAGATCCCCACCTTCAGGGCACAAGTGGTAATTGCACGCGGATGAAAGCACACAGCCGGCCAACTTGTGCCTCTTCCCCAACCTGGGTTCCCTCCTAGGGCCTCTGTGGAGTGGAGTCTCCATGGGGTCTGGGAGGCACCCTGCACACCCCAAGATTAGATACCCCCTGTCCCCTCACAACTGAGCCCTTGTCACCCCCAGGGATGCCCTGGAGGAAGCCTAAAGCAGAGTTCTCAAAGTGTGACCCATGTACTTGTTAGAAATCAAATTCTCGGGCCCCACCCCAGGCCTAATGTGTGAGAAGCTCTGGGGTTGACTCTGATGCGCTAAAGTTTGTGTTAAAGGATAATGTTCAACAAAAAGTAAAACTCTGACTCTAACAGATATGAAATGAACACGCGTAAAAGATTTTATTTAACTCATTATTAATGAGGACGCCTGTAGGATATTACACTTTAAAGGAGAATCCCAAAAACAGATGCATGGAACCTGCAAATGAATCCCACAGTGGCTTTTCCACATGGGGGAGGGTTGTGCCTCCAGCAAAATTCCTTTCTGTCCACAGATAAGAATCGTTTTGCATTGCTATCAGGCACCTGCAATTTACAGTTACAAAACAGCACTTTGGCAATAAAAGGCCAGAATCAGATCCCACACAATTGTTGTCATTGAAGCATATTTTTTCCACCACTGGAAGATTTGGCCCCTGGGGACCGCACCCTGAGGGAGGCCCAAGGCTCTTAGTTAACCCTGGAAACCCCAGCCTCATCGCCCTTCCAGGTGGACAGGAGCGGCTCGGACAGCCTCTTCAGTTGCCTGTTGCACCTTGACAAGGACCTCGGATTCCCACAGCGCAGACCATCACACCTTCAGAGTTACCTCCGAATGCCCCCCAAACACGCTGGGATAAGCAGCTGACTTGATTGGCATCTGTGAAATAATTTGCTTCTAAAATGAATGGGTTTGCCAGGAAATACCTGGCTTTAATTACTGCCAGACACTGCCAATCTGTAGAACAAATATTTACGGAAATGATTAGAACGAACGCCTCGAGGCCGGGTTTTTCCGACTCGGCACCTGTTTTTATTTTTTTATTATTTTTTTAAATTTTATTTTACTGTTTAAAGTATTACACATAGTAGTACATATATCTCCTCCCCCTCCCCCCCCCCCCGCCCATTGACCTTCCCCCAGCCTCCCCTCGGCACCTGTTTTTAAAGGCAGGGTGCAAGGAGTCAGCTGCTAGCAGAGTCCAGCTTTTGTGAAAGATGAGCAGGGCCTGAGTGAGAGTCAGGCACGGGGCATGGCAGGGCTGGGCAGTCCACAGGAGCAGCAGTCACCTCTGCCCCAGCTCAAGGTGCACCACCGAGGTGGGAGGGAGCTGGGGAATGAGGCCCAGGTGTGGTCTATCTATGGAAATGGCACTCTCTAGGCCAGAGCAGGGCAAGCAGGTGGGGACCAACGTCATTCCTGGATCATATAATCTCCCCAAAGCACTGAGAACTTCTTGGAGCAGAAAAGCTGCCTTAAAGTGAGCACACAGTGCCTGGCACACAGTAGTTCCTCAGTCCTACTGGCATTCACTGTGCCCTGCTCTTAGGAAACTGGGCTCTCCGCCCCCTTTTAATCCTGAGCTTTACAAGGGGCAGCTGGGGCTCCTGGGAGGTGACCATGGGTCAGGTTCAGTGCAACCTGCACACAGGCCCCCGGGGACAGGGACTTCGGGCCAGAAGAGTGGGAAAGGGGTGAGGGAGTGGGGCACAACCCCATTCAGGCCTTCATTTGTTTAGTAAATGTATATATTGGGCACCTACTACACACAAGGCTAAAATAGCAAAAGGTCACCCAGGAGTTTCTCAGTCTGGGTCCCATGGAACCTTCAGAGGTGCTCTGTGGAAACTAGATGCCTCAGTTACACAGGTTAGACAACTTCAGGCAAGCCTCTTGTTCCCCTGAGTCTTTCTCCCCAGAGGTGACTCCAGCCAGGGATGCAATCATGAAGGTACCGGAGCGCCCTCTGGGGGAAACACCTATGGATGCAATAGGGGTGGCTCCTCTAGGCCAATCCCCTCCTTTCAAGTTTAGGACCCTGATTCAGGAGTCAAAAATTCAGTCAAGTTCTTTTTTGTTGTTGTTGTTCATCCTCTCCTGAGGATATTTTCCCATTGATTTATTTTATTTATTTATTTTTTTTAGAGAGAGTGGAAGGGAGAGGGAGAGCCAGAGAGAGAGAAACATCGATGTGAGAGAGACACACCCATCGGGGCTCCCTGGGACTGCCCTTCCCTCTCATCTCCACCTGGGCACCCCTCCCCTCAGTCCTGGTTCTGGGTGGGATGGAGAAAGCACATGCACAAACCCCAGGTGCCCTGCCAGCATTCACGGAGCTGCTCTCTGAGGACTCAGAAGTGCACAGTAGCAGATGAAGGGGGTAGAAGAGCAGAATTTGAAACACGCCAGCCTCAGCGGTGAGTTCACCATGTTTATCCTCCAGCACCCCCTGCCTGGGCTTGAGGCAGCTGGAGTCTGCAAGTGGATCTGGGGCAGCTATGGCTGTGATCTGGGCAGTGCCAGCTAGATGAGCAGTGTGACTCCAGTTGGTCTTATCAAGAGAATCCTTACAAGGACATCTGCATCAGTGACTCAACCGTCTCATCAGCAGTGGTGATTTGTTCCCACAGTTTGCTGGCAGAGTCTGCAGTCTGCCAGTCCAGGTCTTCCCTATGGAGGGCCTGATGTTGCAAGGGTCATCAAAGGGAGCTGGCCAGGGTGACTAGGCCAGCAGTGAGTTCTGTCCCTGAGCAAATACTCATGGTCACTTTCTGCAACAGTGTCATCAATGTCATCAACTTTGCTAAACCACCAGGCCCAGAAATTTAGGGGAGCCTTTGTGAGTCGAGGACCCCCTGAGTCGGTGGCTTTGCTCTAGGGGGCATGGTGAGGGTACTATTTCCCTAAAAGGGTTGCTATCACTTTTTAATGGAAAGCTGAGGGACTGGTGGGGCCAGGCCAACTGGCTCTTGAAAATGCCTTTTCCTAAGGGAGCCCACTGTATGGGAGAACATAGTTGACAATGATACATCGGATAAAGGGTTAATATCCAAAATATATAAGGAACTCATACAACTTAACAAAAAGAAGACAAACAATCCAATTAAAAAATGGACAAAGGACCTAAATAGATACTTCTCCAAAGTGGACATACAGATGGCCATCAGACATGAAAAAATGCTCCAAGTCACTGATCCTCAGAGAGATGCAAATTAAGATGACAATGAGGTATCACTTCACACCTGTCAGAATGGCTATCATCAACAAATCAACAAGTGACAAGTGTTGGTGAGGATGTGGAGAAAAGGGGAACCTTAGTGCACTGCTGGTGGGAATGCAGACTGGTGCTGCCACCGTGGAAAACAATATGGAGTTTCCTCAAAAAATTGAATATGGAACTCCCATTTGACCCAGTAATCCCACTTCTAGGAATATATCCTAAGAAACCCGTAACACCAATCAGAAAGGATATATGCACCCCTTTGTTCATAGCAGCACAATTTACAATAGCTAAGATCTGGAAACATCCCAAGTGCCCATCAGTAGATGAGTGGGTGAAAAATCTGTGGTACAGCTACACCATGGAATACTACGCAGCAGTGAAAAAGAAGGATCTCTTATCCTTTGAAACAGCATGGAGGGACCTGGAGAGTATCATGCTAAGTGAAGTAGGTCAATCAGAGAAAGACAAGAATCACATGATCTCACTCATGTGGAATCTAATTAACAAAATAAACTGATGAACAAAGTGGATTGAGAGACATGGAAGCATGGAACAGAAGGCCTGGGGCAAGGAGGGGGGTGGGAAGCAAGCTGGAGGGGATCAATGGGGCGGGGAGGAGGAAATGCCTTTTCCTTTTGAACAGAGGGCTGTTGGGCTCTTTTCACCTTGTTAGTCATTGAGTCTGAGTTGATCCACCCAAAATGGGGATGTCTGGTCAGAGTCCCAAGGCGTTCATGAATCAGGCCTGTGGTTTCAACAGGAGCTTGGGAACAACTTTCTCAGAACAAACAAACGAGTGGCTTGTCCGGCAGGTGGCGCCAGCATCCCAGAAAATGCCTGTGAGTAGCCAGGCAGCCATTGAATTTTTAAGTAAAGTGGATTTCTCTTTCTCTTGCTAGAATTCTGTATTGTTTCTGCTGGACCCCCAGGGGTGGCTTAGAAAGGAAAGGATGAAGGGGAAGCTGCACTCTACATGTGCCTCTGGAAGGTCTGTATAAGCAGCGACCCGGATGGGAGAACGCCCTCCCATCCTATGGGAGGGGAAGTGCAGACATGGAACCCCTTAGTTCTTACTATGGGCCCAGCCCTGGAAGCCACAGCTACAACACAGGAATCGGCCCAGGGCCCCGCCCACGGGTCACTTTGATTTCCTTCCCCTCCACAAACTTCACCCAAACCCCATCAATTTACGTTGAGCTCTTTTTCTTCATGAGACGTGAACCAAGGCGTCTAACATGCACACAAGTCAGGGACTACAGTGCTAGAGTCCTGCACTCCCGGAGACAAGGCCACCCCCTGGCTGGGAGCTCAGGGAGCACGAGGGGAAGCAGAGACAGCCCGCGGGGACAGTGGAAGCTGCGGGAAGCAAACAATGTCGGCTGGTTTTCTCCCTTCCTCCGGGTCTGTACCTGAGCATGGACATTTCTTCCTTCAGTGTCTGGGGTCTGAGCTCAGGGGCGTCTGTGTCAATAACCACCTTTTCAACCTGCAGTTCTCATTGCTTTTGGGGGCCCTCAGCCCATGCCCAGTGCTGAGAAATGGCCCGAACCAAAGAGTGGCCAGGGCTTTGCAGTGCTGGTACACACAGTGGGAGATAAAGGAAAGCAAGAAGCTCCAGAACTGTCTCTCCCACACGGAACAAGCTATGCAGAGAGGGTGTCAAAAATGTATTGGATAACTGAAATGGAATACTTTCTAAAAGTTTCAGTAATCAAAGGTAGGAGAGGGGAAACAGAGGAATGAAAAACAGAGGGAACAAATAGACAACAAAAAATACAGTGGGAGGCCTGTATCCAAACATCAATTACATTAAATGTAAGTGAAGTAAATGCATCAATTAAAAGATAGAGATTGGCAGAATGGATTTTAAAAAATGACCCAAGTACGTGCTGTCTACAAGAAACTCTCTTCAAATATTATGATACTAGAGGCCTGGTGCATGGATTCGTGCACCAGTGGGGTCCCTCGGCCTGGCCTGTGCCCTCTCACAATCTGAGGTTCGGCCCAATCCCCACAGGGCATATAAGATCTTAGGTTAATCTCTTCCCATCCTCCCCCCTCCTCCCTTCCCTCTGAGATTCATCACTCTGTTCCATGTTTCCATGCCTGTGCATTGAGCATCTGCCCCCAGTGGTAAGTGTGTGTCATAGCTACTGATCAATGGTCGAATGGTTGAATGGTCACTTAGGCTTTTATATATATAGATAGGTAGGATAAAAAATATATATATATGTGGAAAAAATTATACTATGGAAGCCCTGAAAAACCAAAGCAAGAGTGACATTAACATCAAAGTAAACTTCAGAATAAAGAAAATTACCACAGTTAGAGAGAGACATTACATATTGAGAGAAGAATCAATTCACCAAGAATCCATAACAATCCTGAATCTATAAGCACCTGAGAATAGAGACTCACAATGTAAGAAACAAAAAAATTGTCCAAGCAGAAAAGGAGTAGATATGTCCACAATTATATTTGGAAACAGCAACATTCCTCTCTATGTAATATACAGAAATAGTAGACAGAACATTAGCACGAATGGAATTGAACAATGCCATCAACTCACTGGAATTAGTTTATATTTATAGAACACTCCACACAACAGCAGACTACACGTTCTTTTCAAGTGCACACAGAACACTTACCAAGATAGACCATATCGTGAGTCATAAATTAAATCTTAACAAATTTAAAAGGATTGAAATCATATAAAATATGCTTTCTGACTATAATGGAATTAAACTAGAAATTAATGACAGGAGGATAACTGAGGAATCTCCAGACACTAGGAAAAAACACACTTTTAAAAAAGGAAATTTTTAAATGTATTAAAACGTACTGCCATTTGCAACAATGTGGATGGACTTGAGAATATTATGCCAAGTGAAATAAGTCAGAAAAAGCTAAGAACCATATGATTTCACTCATACGTGGAACTCATGGACACGGACAGACAACACACAGTGTGGTAGTTACCAGGGAAGGGGGTGGAGGGGATTGCAGAGGGTAAAGGAGGCCAGATATACGGTGACAGAAGATGATTTGATTTTGGATGGTGGTAACACAATGCAATATACAGATCCTGTTTCATAGAAATGTACACTTGAAACCTATGTAACCCTATTAACCAATGTCACCCCAATCATTTAATAAAATAAGTGTATCAAAGTGAAAGAAAATTAGATATAATATATATATTTATGGGATATAACTAAAGTGGAAGGAGAATTTACTGCATTAAATTATGAAATATACAATACAATAGAATTATACAATGTTTTATAGTTTTCAGTGTTCAAGGCTTACTCTTCTTTAGGTAAATGTATTCCTGTTTTACTTTTCTGGTGCTATTATAAATGGAATTATTTTCTTAATTTCACTTTTGAATTATTTACTGCAAGTGTATATATTTTGTATATTGATCTTGAATTCTGCAACTTTGCTGACCACACTTATGTAAACAATTCTATTGTTATGTATATTACAAAACGAGAAAAGTCTCAAAGCAAACATCGAAGCTTGCCTCCTAAGAAAGTGAGGGCATTGGGTGTTTCTTCCTCCAAAGCAATGAGGAGGAAGAAAATAATAAAGAACAGTTATTAATGAAACTGAAAACAGAAAAACAGAGAAAATCAATGAAAACAAAAGGTGGTTTTTTGAAAGACCAATACAATTGACGTACCTCTAGTCAGACTGACAAATAGAGAGGACAGAAATATCCAAATCAGGAGTGCAAAAGGGAATATAACTACAGATCACAAGGCATTAAAACAATAATAGCATCTACTTGCAAATGAAATGGACCAAAACCTACCAACTATCAAAACTCACCCAATGTAAAATAAGTAACTCAAATAGTCCTTATAACAATTTTTAAAATTGGATTTGTAGTTTTAAACTGTACTTTAAAAATCTCCAAGCACTAAAGCTTTTGTTGATGCATTCTTTTATTATTTTATAAATCCTCACCTAAGAATGTTTATTGATTTGGGAGAGAGAGAGAGTGTGTGAGAGAGAGAGAGAAAAATTGATAGGTTGTTGCCTCATATATACACCCGGACCAGGAATCAAACCTGCAACCTTTTAGGTATATGGGATTCCACGCCAACCAACTGAGCCACCCAGCCCAGGCCATTCTTTTCTTTAAATGCCTTCTTGGGATATAATTCACATACCACACAATTCAATTCTTTTATGTATATTCAGAGTTGTGCAAACATTTACCATATTTCAGAACATTTTTATCACCCAAGAAAGAAACCCAGTACCCATTAGTAGCCACTCCCCATTTCTCCCAACCTCTCAGCCCTAGGCAGTTAATCTAATTTCCTTCTCTAAGTATTTGCCTATTCTGTACATTTCATATGAATGGAATAATATAACATGTGGTCTTTTTGACTGATTTATTTCTCTTACCATAATATTTTCAAGGTTCACCCATGCTGCATCAGTTACTTCATTTCTTTTTATGGTCAAGTAATACTACATTGTATGGATATACCACCTTTGATTGATCCATTCATCAGTTGATAGATATTTGGGCTATTTCCACTTTTTGTGTCATGATATAGCTACAAACATTTGTGTACAAGTTTTTATGTGGACTTAATGTTTTCATTTCTTTTGGGTATACACTTAGCAGTGAAATTGCTGGGTCAAATGGTAACTCTATGTTTATCTTTTTGAGGAACTGCCACTTTTCCAAAGCAGCTATATCATTTACATTCCCACTGCCAGTGTATGAGAAGTGTTGTTTTTATAAAAGTTGCTATTATCTGTTTTTTAAAAAACAGTAGCCATCTTATTGAGTATGAATTAATATCTCAGGTTTTTTTTATAATATATTTTTATTGATTTCAGAGGGGGAGGGAGAGGGAGAGAGAGATAGAAACATCAATGAGGATAATCATTGATTGGCTCCTCATGCACGGCTCCTACTGGGGATCGAGCCTGCAACCCAGGCATGTGCCCTTGACCAGAATTGAACCTGGGACCCTTCAGTCTGCAGGCCGATGCTCTATCCACTGAGCCAAACCAGCTAGGGCTCATTATGGTTTTAATTTGCATTTCCCCAATTGATAATGACCTTGAGGCATCTTTTCATCTGCTTATTAGCCATTTGTATATCTTCTTTTGGGAAATGGCTATTCAGATCCTTTGCTTATTTTTAAATTAATGTTGTTTTTTTTTTATTATTGTTTTGTAAGTATTCTTTGTATACTCTAGATACAAGTCCCTTATCAGTATATGATTTGCAAATATTTTCTCCTATTCTATCAGTTGTCTTTTCATTTTCCTGGTGGTGTCTTTTAAAGCACAAAA
The DNA here is from genome assembly GCF_963455305.1 of Plecotus auritus. Classification (NCBI taxonomy): domain Eukaryota; kingdom Metazoa; phylum Chordata; class Mammalia; order Chiroptera; family Vespertilionidae; genus Plecotus; species Plecotus auritus. The sequence goes on along the minus strand of NC_137782.1, from coordinate 20,964,934 downwards.
GTATTTAATTTTGATTAAGTCCATTTTATCTTTTTTTAATTTGTTGTTTGTGCTTTTGGTATTATATTTAAGAATGCTTCTTCTAATCCAAGGTTATAAATGTTTATGCCTATTTTTTTTCTATGAGTTTTATAGTTTTGGCTCTAACATTTAGGTTTAGGATCCATTACAGTTAATTTTTATTTTTGAAGAAGGGATCTTTTGTGTGTGAATATCCATTTGTCTCAGTATCATTTGTTGAAAAGGCTATTTTTTCCCTATTGAAGTGTCTTGGTATCCTTGTTGAAAATCATTGACTTTAAATATAATAGTTTATCCCTGACCAGTGTGGCTCAGTTGGTTGAGCATCTTCCCCATGAACTGAAAGGTCACTGGTTCAATTCCTGATCAGGGCACATGCCCAGGTTCAGGTTCCGTCCCCAGTTGGGGTGTGTACAGGAGGCAACCGATCAATGTTTCTCTCTCATCTCTCTCTCTCTCTCTTTCTCTCTCTTTCAAGTCAATAAAAACATTTTAAAAATTGATATCTAAATATATATAATTTCTTTCCAGACTTTGAATTCGATTGTATTGGTCTATATGTCTACTCTTAGGCCAATACCATGTTTTATTGACACTGTAGCTTTGTAGTGAATATGAAAGAGGCAAGTGTAAGTCCTGCAACTTTGTTCTACTTTTTCAAGATATTTTGGCAATTATGGGTTCCTTGCATTTCCATATGAAAATTAAGAATATAAATATTGTCAATCTCAGCCCAAAAGGCACCTGGGATTTTACAGGGATTGTGCTGAATCTGCTCATTAATTAGGGAGTGTTACCATCTTAAAATAATTGTCTTCCAATCTATGAACATGGATTGCCTTTATTTATTTAGGTCTTCTTTAATTTCTTTCATTAATGTTTTATAGTTTATAGTTTAATGTTTTATAGTTTATAGCTCAGTGTTCAAGGCTTACCCTTCTTTAGGTAAATGTATTCCTGTTTTACTTTTCTGGTGCTATTATAAATGGAATTATTTTCTTAATTTCACTTTTGAGTTATTTACTGCAAGTGTATATATTTTGTATATTGATCTTGAATTCTGCAACTTTGCTGACCACATTTATTAATTTTAATAGTTTTTTAGTGCATTCCTGAGGATTTTCTCGATTCAAGATCATATCATCTGCAGTGGTAGTATCAGTGGTTTTTTTGTGAATTTGACTCCAGGGAAACAAAACAAAAAAATAACAAATGGGACTACATCAAACTAAAAAGCTTCTGCACAGCAAAGGAAACCATCAACAAAACAAAAAGGCAACCAATCAAATAGGAGAAGATATTTGGAAATGATATAACTAATAAGAGGTTGATACCCAAAATATAAAAGAACTTACATAACTTAAAAACAAACAACTCCATTTAAAAAATGAGGCAAAGGATCTGAAATAAACATTTTTCCAAGGAAGACATATATATGGTCAACAGGCACATAAGAAGATGTTCAACATCACTAATTATTAGGGAAATGCAAACCAAAACCATGATGAGCTATCATTTCACACCTGTTAGAATGGGTGTCATCAAAATAGCAAAAAATAACAAGGGTTGGAGCAAATGTGGAGAAAGGGAGCCCTCTTTTTTTTTATTTAATAAATCTTTATTGTTCAGATTATTACAATTGTTTCTCCTTTTTCCCCCCTTAGCTCCCCTCCACCTGGTTCCCACCCCACCCTCTGCCCTTACCTCCCCCCCACTGTCCTCATCCATAGGTGTATGATTTTTGTCCAGTTTCTTCCTGCACCTCCCATACCCCTTTCCCCCCGAGAATTGTCAGTCTACTCCCTTTCTATGCCCCTGATTCTATTATATTCACCAGTTTATTCTGTTCATCAGATTTTTAATTCACTTGATTTTTAGGTTCACTTGTTGATAGATATGTATTTGTTGTTCATAATTTTTATCTTTACTTTTTTCTTCTTCCTCTTCTTAAAGAATACCTTTCAGCATTTCATATAATACTGGTTTGGGGGTGATGAACTCCTTTAGCTTTTTCTTGTCTGTGAAGCTCTTTATCGGACCTTCCATTCCGAATGATAGTTTTGCTGGGTAGAGTAATCTTGGTTGTACATTCTTGCTATTCATCACTTTGAATATTTCTTGCCACTCACGTCTGGCCTGCATAGTTTCTGTTGAGAAATCAGCTGACAATCATATGGGTGCTCCCTTGTAGGTAACTAACTGTTTTTCTCTTGCTGCTTTTAATATTCTCTCTTTGTCTTTTGCTCTTGGCATTTTAATTATGATGTGTCTTGGTGTGGTCCTCTTTGGATTCCTTTTGTTTGGGGTTCTGTGTGCTTCCTGGACTTGTAAGTCTATTTCTTTCACCAGGCGGGGAAGTTTTCAGTCATTATTTCTTCCAATAGGTTTTCAGTATCTTGCTCTCTTCTTCTGGCACCCCCATAATTCTGATGTTGGTATGCTTGAAGTTGTCCCAGAGGCTCCTTACACTATCCTCATATTTTTGGATTCTTTTTGCTTTTTGCTTTTCCGGTTGAGTGTTTTTTGCTTCTTTGTATTTAAAATCTTTGACTTGATTCTTGCTTTCCTCTAGTTTGCTGTTGGGTCTCTGTATAATATTTTTTATTTCAGTCAGTGTATGTTTAATTTCTAGTTGGTCCTTTTTCATATCTTCGAGGGTCTTGTTATATTTATCGGCCTTTCCTAGGATACTCTTGAAAAACCTTATAACTGTGGTTTTGAATTCTATATCCAGTCGTTTGTTTTCCTCCATTTCTTTCGATTGTGATCTGTTTCTTTGTCTCCACATTTTTGCTGCTTCCCTGAGTTGGTAGGGTAGTTCTGTGTGCTAGGTTTCCTATATGGCCCAGTGGGTCGGCCTCCCCAGTTAACCTGAGGTGGACACTCTTGGTGCACCCCTTTGTGGACTGTGTGTACAGCCTTGTTGTAGTTAAGTCTTGATTGTTGTTGGTATCACTGGGAGGAATTGACCTCCAGGCCAGTTGGCTGTAAGGATCAGCTGCGTCTACGCTGGGAGAAGTTCGGTGCTGGAGACAGCCTTATAGGATCAGACTTGCAAAATTGCAAAAGCCTCTGTGCTCAGCTTGGATGGGGCGGAGTCTCAGGGCGGAGCAGAGAGTCTTGGCTTCCCGTCAGCCTTGCACTTGCACGCGTGCCTCCAGACCTCTGCCTTCCGCAGCTCTCCTGAGTTTCCACCTGACGGTCCAGATTCCCCCCGTAAGAGCGTGGGTCCCCAGAGGCTCGCCCGGAACTGGGGTTCAGTGCAGTCGGAACTGGGTTTCAGTGCAGTCAGGAGCTTCCGACTCCCTTCCACTAGGGAAAGTCTGCAGCAATCTCTGCATTCAATCTTCTCTGCGAGCACTCGTGCGCGCGCGCCTCCAGACTCCTGCCCGCCACGGCTCCCCTGAGTCTCCGAGTCTCTGTGTGCCTTTCTCTCTACCTGACAGTCCAGACTCCCCCTGTATGAGCCTGGGTCCATGGGGTTTCGCCCAGAACTGGGGTTCAGTGCAGTTGGAACTGGGGTTCAGTGCAGTCGGGGGCTTCCTTCCCCCTCCGAAAGGAGCCCTCTTGCACTGTTGGTGGGAATGTAAACTGGTGCTGCCACTATGGAAAACAGTATGAAGCTTCCTCAAGAAATTAAGAATAGGGAGAAACCAAGATGGCGGCATAGGTAAACACCTAAACTGCTGCCTCGCACAACAATATCAAAACTACAACTAAGAGATCCAGAACCACAGGAAAGCTGGCTGAGTGGAAATTCTACAACTAGAAGAAAAGAGGAAAGCACATTGAGACTCACAGGAGCTGCAAAAGGCTGAGGTACGGAGACGCACGTGCGGAGAGGACTGGCGGCTGAGTGCGTGGCTGGCTTTCTCAAGCAGGAGGGAGATGGAAGCTCCCAACTGTGATGAACTCCAGTTCAGGGTGAGACCCTGGGGACACAAACTCATACGGGGGGGAATCTGGACTGTCAGGAAAAGAGAAAAGCTCACTGAGACTCAGGGGAGCTGCGAAAGGCAGAGGTCCGGAGGCATGCACACGGAGAGGACTGACTGCTGAGTGCGCGGCTGGCTTTCTCAAGCGGGAGGGAGACAAAAGCTCCCGACTGCACTGAACTCCAGTTCCGGGTGAGAATCTGGGAACCCAGACTCATTCTGGGAGAAACTGGACTGTCTGGCAGCAGGCGAAACTCGAGGGCGGCTTTCTCTCAGAGGTGCTTGCAGCGATTACCGAGGGACACTGAGACCCAGAGGCCTCATAGGGCAGAGCTGACGGGAAGCCAAGGCTGTCTGCTCTGCCCTGAGACTCCGCCCCATCCAAGCTGAGCACAGAGGCTTTTGCAAGTCTTGTCTCATAAGGGTGTCTCCAGCACAGAAGTTTTCCCAGCGTAGACACAGTGGATCCTCACAGCCAATTGGCCTGGAGGTCAATTCCTCCCAGTGATACCAACAACAATCAAGACTTAACTACAACAGGACTGTGCACACAGCCCACAAAGGGGTGCACCAAGAGTGTCCTCCTCAGGTAACTGGGGAGGCTGAGCCACTGTGCCCTATAGGACACCTACCACACAAAGCTACTCTACCAACTCAGGGAAGCAGCGAAAATGCAGGGACAAGTCGGCTGTGTGCACGGGCAGCTGAGTGCGCGGCTAGCTTTCTAAAGCGGGAGGGAGAAGGAAGCTCCCAACTGCACTGAACTCCAGTCCCGGGTGAGACGCTGGGAAACCAGACTCATCTGGGGGGAACCTGGACTGTCAGGAAAAGAGAAAGCACACTGAGACTCGGGAGCTGCGAAAGGCAGAGGTCCAGAGGTGTGCGCGCGCAGAGAGGACTGACTGCTGAATGCACAGGAGGCTGAGTGCACGGTTGGCTTTCTAAAGCGGGAGGGAGACAGAAGCTCCCGACTGCGCTGAACTCCAGTTCTGGGCAAGTTTCTGGGAACCCCGACTCATTCGGGGAGAAACTGGACTGTCTGGCAGCGGGCGAAACTCGAGGGCAGCTTTCTCTCAGAGGTGCTTGCAGCGATTACTGAGGGACACTGAGACCCAGGGGCCCCATAGGGCAGGGCTGACGGGAAACCAAGGCTGTCTGCTCCGCCCTGAAACTCGGCCCCATCCAAGCTGAGCACAGAGGCTTTTGCAATTTTGCAAGTCTTGTCTCATAAGAGTGTCTCCAGCACAGAAGTTCTCCCAGCATAGACACAGCTGATCCTCACAGCCCATTGACCTGGAGGTCAATTCCTCCCAGTGATACCAACAACAATCAAGACTTAACTACAACAAGGCTGTACACACAGTCCACAAAGGGGTGCACCAAGAGTGTCCTCCTCAGGTAACTGGGGAGGCTGAGCCATTGTGCCCTAGAGGACACCTAGCACACAAAGCTACCTTACCTACTCAGGGAAGCAGCAAAAATGCGGATACAAAGAAACAGATCACAAATGAAAGAAATGGAGGAAAACAAACAACTGGATACAGAGTTCAAAACCATGGTTATAAGGTTTTTCAAGAATTTCCTAGAAAATGCCGATAAATTTAGCGAGCCCCTCGAAGATATGAAAAAGGACCAACTAGAAATTAAGCATACACTGACTTAAATAAAAAATAATATACAGAGATCCAACAGCAGACAAGAGGATCGCAAGAATCAAGTCAAAGATTTTAAATACAAAGAAGCAAAAAACACTCAACCGGAAAAGCAAAAAGCAAAAAGAATCCAAAAATATGAGGATAGTGTAAGGAGCCTCTGGGACAACCTCAAGCATACCAACATCAGAATTATGGGGGTGCCAGAAGAAGAGAGAGAGCAAGATACTGAAAACCTATTGGAAGAAATAATGACTGAAAACTTCCCCACCTGGTGAAAGAAATAGACTTACAAGTTCAGGAAGTGCACAGAACCCCAAACAAAAGGAATCCAAAGAGGACCATACCAAGACGCATCATAATTAAAATGCCAAGAGCAAAAGACAAAGAGAGAATATTAAAAGCAGCAAGAGAAAAACAGTTAGTTACCTACAAGGGAGCACCCATACGATTGTCAGCTGATTTCTCAACAGAAACTATGCAGGCCAGATGGGAGTGGCAAGAAATATTCAAAGAGATGAATAGCAAGAACATACAACCAAGATTACTCTACCCAGCAAAGCTATCATTCAGAATGGAAGGTCCGATAAAGAGCTTCACAGACAAGAAAAAGCTAAAGGAGTTCATCACCACCAAACCAGTATTATATGAAATGCTGAAAGGTATTCTTTAAGAAGAGGAAGAAGAAGAAAAAGGTAAAGATAAAAATTATGAACAACAAATACATATCTATCAACAAGTGAACCTAAAAATCAAGTGAATTAAGAATCTGAGAACAGAATAAACTGGTGAATATAATAGAATCAGGGCCATAGAAAGGGAGTGGACTGACAATTCTCGGGGAGAAAGGGGTGTGGGATGTGTGGGAAGAGACTGGACAAAAAGCGTACATCTATGGATGAAGACAGTGTGGGGAGGTAAGGGCAGAGGGTGGGTGGGAACCGGGTGGAGGGGAGCTATGGGGGGATAAAAAAGGAACAATTGTAATAATCTGAACAATAAAGATTTATTAAATTAAAAAAATAAAAAAGAAATTAAGAATAGACCTACCATATGACCCAGCAATCCCACTTCTGGATATTTACCCAAAGAATATGAAAACACTAATTCTAGAAGATATATGGACCCCTATGTTTATTGCAGCATTATTTACCATAGCCAAGATATGGAAACAACTTAAGTGTCCATTCATGGATGATTGGATAAAGATGTGACCTATGTATGTCACATCTTTATCCAATCATCTGTTTATATATACACAGACAATGGAATACTACTCTGCCATAAAAAAGATGAATTATTGCTATTTGCTACAACATGGATGGATCTTGAGGGTATTATACTAAGTGAAATAAGTCAGAGCAAAAGGACAAAAACCACATGATTTCTCTCACGTGTAGAACATAAAACAAAAATGTAACAAATGAATTAAAACACACACACACACAAAAACAAACATAGATACAGACAACAGAATGGTGGTTACCAAAAGGGAAAAGGTGTGGGGAGAACAAAAGGGGTAAAGGGGGTCAAATATATAGTATCGGGTGGAGACTAAACTTTTGGTGGTGAACACGCAATAGAGTATACAGATACCAAATTATAATGTTGTACACCCAAAACTTATATAAAGTTATTAAGCTGTGTTACCCCAATAAAAAATTATTAACTAAAAAAAAATCATGTCATGTATAAACAGGTGGTCTGAGGAAGATCACATAAGATAGTGCGTGGTGAGCTCTCCAAACGCGATGGCTTGTCTCATTCACCCTTGGTAGGTGCTCCTCTTCTCTTGCTCCCATAGCGGGGGCCTCGCTCCTCCGCAGTCAGTCCTCCGAAGGCGGACCCTGCCAGGCAGGACTCCCAGGAGGTGAGCTGCGTGGGCGCTGCCCTGCCTGAGCCAGTTTGCTCTAAGCACTGAGCACCTTCTTCAGCCCCATCACTGACCCTGGCTGCAGCCCCTTCTCCCAGGCAGAAAGCAACCCCAGACCCAAAATGTGCCCACTCCCTTGGCGTCCCCAAAATAGAGAAAGAAAAAGGGAGTGGAGGTTTTCAGAACCCTGGATGGCCCTGGAGTTCTTCCTGAGTCCTGGGGAGAGGGTGTTATTTGGGGAGGTGAGGAAGGTAGGCGAGAGTAACCCACCTTAGTATAGGGTCCTTCAAACCAAATCCTCAGTTGCTCCAAATAAACAGAAGTAAGAAGAGCTACATAAATGCTAATTTTCTATTAAAAATTTTAATGTATAGTATTTTAAATAGAAATTCTGCACTTATACATATTACATACCTATATACGTAATAGTTTCTAAAAACTCAACATATTGTTTGCTCACATGAGCTGGGCCCTACTCCTGGTGCTGAGACCCTAAGGTGCCCAGTTCAGTGACAGAGATGGGGTGAGCTGTGCTGGGTGGCTTTGCCTGCTCCCTGACAGAGTTCACCTTGAACCAGTTGGTTCTTCGACTCGTCTATGGGTTTGGGGGGCTTTCAAGTGCACAGTCTCCTGGGTCCCCTGACTGCTCCCAGAGTGGGCCAGGCCTTGGTGGGGATGGAGACCCTGATGCCTCTGAGAGCAGATGGCTTCCCCCAGTACCCGACCAGGCTGCCTGCCAAGCTCTGCCCCAGCTGCCTGGTGCCCAGTTCTCTCTACACACAGGCTTAGGACTAGGGTCAGCCCCCTACAGAGCCCTAATGCCAACAGCCATCACTGTTCCACGCCCCCTCTTTCCAGCCTCTCCATCAAGTCAGGGCAATAATACTTCCTCCTCGGGGCCCCTGGGAGGTGACGTGGCACCTGGCACAGCATGAGGCTCAGTAAGGTTTGGTCACCTCCCCGCCTCTTCCTGCACGAGGCAGGAGGGTTCAGAGGTCAGCACTGGCAGGGCACGTCCCCTGAGTCAGGCACTGTGTTTGCCTCCTTTTGAGGAGTGTGTCATTCAGGCCTTGGCTCAGGAAACCCTATGTGTCCTGGGCTGTGGGCAAAGTCAGTTTCGGCTCCTCTGGATACTGTAACCAGATGGGCCGGGGCAGGACAGTTCCAGGCAGAGCACAGCTCCCCCTTAGCCCAAGGCCCTGTCCAGTGGATGCCACGGGCCTCTGCACCGCTCGGCCAGTCCCACAGGGCCCAAGGGCACAGGTACCAAACCTGCCCCAGAAGAAGCCCCAGATATGCCCTAAGTGCCTCCCCAACCCCATGCGATCACAGCAGCTGCACTGCAACCACACAGGGCTTCTCAGACTTCTTCTCTAAGCTGAAAAATAGCAACACTGTTACCAACCGGCAGAGCCTGCTGGAAGAAGGGAGAGAGCATTCCCAAGATGCACTGCTCTTAGTCGGGTTTATGGCACATTTGCATTTAAATAGAGCCTTTAACTCTCTTTCTGAACTTCACAATAATATAGCCTTAAAGCGCTGACTAATAGCGCGGCGGGTGCTTCATCTTCGCTCTCATTTAACACTGATACATTTCTTATTATAGCTATTCCAGCTCAGATGACACTTGTAAATGCACGTTTTAAATGTGTTTTGTTCTTTTGGGGTCAAAAATCAGACAGTTCCTGGACCTGCATTACAGGAAAGGTGCTCATCTCACAGGCTGGCTCAGCTGTCCCAGCGCTGAGCTCTTCTTAGCAGCGCCACACAGGGCATCTAGTCAATTCCACCCTAAAACCACGGGGTGATAGATGGCCAATAGACTTAGTGATGTGATCACATGGGAGGGTATATAAATGTCGAATCACTGTGCTGTACACCTGAAACTAATATAATATTGTATGCCAGCTATACTTCAGTAACTTTTCTTAGGAAAGAATACATACTTGTAGTCTGGTTGGCGTGGCTCAATGGTTGAGCATCGACCTATGAACCAGGAGGTCATGGTTTGATTCCTGGTCAGGGCACAGGCCCAGGTTGCAGGCTCAATCCCCAGTGTGGGGCTTGCAAGAGGCAGCCAATCAATGATTCTCTCTCATCATTGATGTTTCTATCTCTCTCTCCCTCTCTGAAATCAATAAAAATATATTGTTAAAAAAAAGAATAGATGATTCTACACTGGAAAGAAAAAAAGAAGTCAGCCAGTCATGTGTCCTGCCCTCCAGTTTCCTGGGGCAGAAACGAGGCCTCCCAGCAGCAGAGGAGCTCTGTGGGAAAGGGCCCCTAACACCAGAGCTCAAACCCGCCCTGGGCATCAGCCAGTGGCCTCCGGACCTGGCTTGTACCACCCCTGGAGAGCTGATTATTAAATTTTCAGGAACAGTCCAAGCCAGTTCTTCAACAGTCATTATTAAAAATTAAATTATGTAAACTTACAAGGAAACAGATTATATTAAAAATGAAGGTAAAAATACTCAAAACTCCTTCTTCATTACTGTTTTATTACTATCTATGTCCTTGAGGCCGTTCGCATCCATGGAGGAAGGATTATATAGTGATGTTCAGTAAGGGTAAGCGGGTGGCTTGATATGGGCCCTGCTAGGAACATTTACAAATCAGCCCCCGCCCCCCCCCCCCCCCCCCCGCAAAACAGCAAACAAAAGCAGCAAAGGACACTGTGAAGAGAGTCTGCCTATTCTCTGTGCACTCCCCCGTCTCTAGGAAAATGCCCCAAAGGGACTCTACCCCATCCTCTCCTTCAGCCCTGTGCCCACCTCTCCTGGAAGACATCGGGCCCCCAGACCCCGCAGGTCCTCTCCTGAGAACACCTCAAAGTTCCTGCTTCCCACCTGGATGGCTGACTTTCCTTCCAGGGTCCTTACCCCAACCACTTCTTGACACCCCCAACTCACCCCCTACCCACCATTATCTCTTGTCCAGATGACCAGCCTTCAGCTGTCCCTTTTGTCATCCACTCCCAATAGTTTGTTTTATATATATATAAATATGAAATATTTATATATTATTGATTTCAGAGAGGAAGGGAGAGGGAGAGAGAAACATCAATGATGAGAGAGCATCATTGAATGGCTGCCTCCTGCACACCCCCTACAGGGGATCAAGCTGCAACCTGGGCATGTGCCCTGACGGGAATTGAACCTGGGACCCTTCAAATCCACAGGCGGATACTCTATCCACTGAGCCAAACCGGCTAAGGCCCAATAGTTTATTCTTTACACAGCTGCCAGAGCAATTTTTCTGAAAACGTAGATCAAATCACCTCACTCCATAGCTTAAACCTTCCAACTGCTTCCCGTAGTATCCAGAACTAAAGAAGCAGATCTTTACCCTGGCCCGGAGGCCTGGTGTCTGGTTCCTCCCACGCTCATCCTACGCCTCACCATGGTGCACTTGTCTGGACTTGGGGTTTTGCACACACTGGTCTTCCCTTCTGAAACACTCTTCCCCAGGTCGCATCCTTCAATGCTCAGCGTAATCTCTCCTCCCTGGGGACATCTTCCCTGATCCCTTCCCGCCTCCTTCCACGGAAGTTTCTCCCCTTCGGCCCATCCCTTACAGCGCTCAGCTTTCTTCACAGCTTACTTTGGGTTCTTCACACACTGATCCAATCGCTAGTACTAAGAGCTGTCCTAGGTGCTGAAGATGCGGCCAGGCACAACCCAGACCTGCTCTCCTGCTCAGCCAATGCTCCACAGGAAACAGTGTCTGTTCTGCTGCCCACAGGTCTGGCCAGCACAGAGAAGAGGGAAATGAACATTTGTTTAAAGCATTTCTTGTTTGTGTCATTAATGGATTTGTGTAGGGACTAGGCTTGAATGGATTAAACAGTGTCTTAGCTGTAAAGTCTTACAGAAACAGAATATTTGCAAATCAAATAAACTAACTGGAATTTACTGAAAGGCATTTAAGCCTTAGTAAATCCTTTTTTTTTTTTTTTGGAGCAAAGAATCCTTTTGAAATGTAAATGGTCCATCGCTTCCTCCCAACTCTTTGTTGTTCTTGCTCCAGAGGGTTCAGTGAACCCTCTAAAATTATATGCAAAATATGTGCACACGGGTGTTGAGGCGTTCCCATCTTCCATTAGACTCTTGGAGGGGTGCATTATCCCAAGGAGGTCAGGACACATGGCTCTGGCCTGTGCCTATTTTTCAGGACGGTTTTGATGGGCCCTTTCCTGGTGAATGAATTGCACTGATAACTGTCTATTTTTAGAAATAGCTCTGTATTAGCCACAAATTTCCATCTAGCCATCATTAACTGAATCCCCAGTTCCACACAGTTGGTGAAAACCCTTATATGTAAAGCATAAAGGTACTTTTTGTTACAAAGATAGAAAAAAACATTTTTATTTGTATTTCAATAAGGCTGAAAAGAAGTCTCAAAAAATATGAAAAGCTAGGTAAGTTGCTCAAAAGCAGGAGAGCCCTTGGAAATTTCTTGATAAAGAAAAAATAACACTCCTTTTCAAGCTGCTGGTGGGTCTCCAGGTGAACTGTACTCAAGTCTGAGACAAAGGATTCTTCTCCAGAGATTAACATTGTAGAGGGATTTTTAGGAATCACAGCCCCTTATGCAGCATCCCTTACAAATGCCCCCCCAGAGCTCCAGCTCCTTGCCTCCAGGAGTCACCCCAACCTCCATCTGCCAACAACCAGGTGCCACCAGGTCATCCTCCAGGCCTGACGCTCACCTCCTACCTGTCACCAGGTCAGTGAGGGCATTTTCATTTCCTCCCTTTCACCAAAGGCAACCACCCCCCCTTCCTTCATCCGGGGCCAAGTCTGACCCCATAGCTACCACCTGCATTTTGCCCTCCAGAATCCCCCAGCCAAGCTGCCCAGCAAGGTGGTTGCTGGGGTATGAAAGGGGCCTTGTGGGCAGATACTATTCTTCCTAGGGGTGGGGTCAGAGAAGTGAGGAAGAGAAAAGACCTCGATGTACAATGTGCTTGGGGCTGTCTCTTACCTCCCTGCTTCACGATCCCGGATAAGGTTTATGCCATTTTCAAATTGCTTTCCAAAGCTTTCTTTCTGTGTCTGCAATCTTGGAGGACAGACTGCCTTGACATTTTCCAGGCTTGGGGTCTAGGGCAGGTCTGAATAAGCTGAGGAATTTGGTGGAGGTTACAGAAGGTGTTACTTTGGGAGTTTAGGAGAGAAAACATGCTGAGATGTTCTCAATTAATTACAGCAGGCGGGAGGGTGAGGAAGAGACACGGAGAATTCATCAGTAAACAGACCGATTGCATTCCTGAATGTATGTTGAAATCTGATCAATTTCCAGGCAGCTATTCCAGCAATGGTCTAGGAATAGCCAACTCCTAGATGCCACTGTATCCTGCTTCCACATGGGCCTTCCAAACATTGCCCACAACCAGTCCAGAAGCAACAAGTAGATTCACTTATCCCAGAACTTTCCCTGCTTCACCTTCTCCCGCCCCTCCCCATCAACAGGGAAACTAAATGCAAAACAACTTACATTTTTTGTCTTCAAACTCGTGGTATAAAAGAGCTCATCACCCCCAGGCGCAGGACTCTGTCTTCACCCAGGCCTGCTGCTGGTTCAGACTGGGCTCAATAATCCCTTTCTTTCAGAACGACTTTCAGTCTCAAAGGTGGGTGTTTGTGTTTGTTTTTAATTGACAGGAGATTTTTGTTTTGTTTTCCTTGTTTTTGTTCACTTTCCCTTGTGGAAAATTTCAACCATGCAAAAATGAGCTAATACATGATAAGCCTTTCTAATACCTCCCACCCAGCTTCGACAATTCCACTTCTGCCAGCTTTGGTTCACTCATCTTCACCCCACTCCCCGGAGGATTCTTTTGAAGCAAATTCCAGAATTCAAAGCGCTTCACCTTTCAATATTCCCATATGTATCACTGTGACATGAGGACTCTTTCTATGTAAATATAACCACAATACAATAACATCTAAAAATGTTTGACGATCATTCCTTCATATCATCAAATATGCAAGGCAATATTCATCTTTCTCTGATGGTTTCCTAAATGATGTTTTTTAAATGGCTGTGTTTTTAAATCAGAATCCAAGTGAAGTCGACACTTTGCTATTAAGTCAATTAAGCTCTAAAGTCTCTTTTAATGTATAATTTTCCTTCCAACTCTTCTTTTCTTGTTATTTATTTGTTGAAGAATATGCTTCCACTTTAGATATTCTCTTCATTTCTAGCCTTTGTCTCTGCTTCCTGTGTGATTCTTTTTTTTTTAAATATATTTTATTGATTTTTTACAGAGAGGAAGGAAGAGGGATAGAGAGTTAGAAACATCGATGAGAGAGAAACATCGATCAGCTGCCTCCTGCACACCTCCCACTGGGGATGTGCCCGCAACCAAGTTACGTGCCCTTGACCGGAATCGAACCTGGGACCCTTCAGTCCGCAGGCCGATGCTCTATCCACTGAGCCAAACCGGTTTTGGCTCCTGTGTGATTCTTGTTTATTCCTTTGTCTTTTCTGAGAACCAGGTAGGGGAGAGGGTTGGGAGTCTTGCTGTGATGTCACCAGTCATTTAATGCCCTGTTCTGGAACAGGGCTTTTCCTCCAGCAGGGCCTGGTGTGCCCCGCCTCAGTCCCCAGGCCCAGCCTCTCCAAGGCACCCTGCCATCCATGGCTGTCTAAACTGGGGCAGTGAGGGGGCCAGGAGGAAGAGAACTGGGCCTTTTGATGTTCATCAGTCACAGTCCACAGGAGCACACCTATAGTCAAACAAAGTGGGGCTTATTGTCTTGTTGCAATGAGAACTGTGGGTGCCCTGGAAGAGTGCGGGGAAGGACTTAGAGCAAGCATGTCAAACCCACAGCCCACAGGCCACATGCCTCATTTATTTGGCCCATGTTAGCCTTTGAGTTTGACATGCTTGACTTAGAGTATGATTTGGACTTGACTGAGGTGACTTGGAGGAGGTTCAGCGAAGTGGCGGTTTTCTCGGGATTGGGTGCTGTCTGGATGAGGAGTGACCCTGTGATGATGTAATCTCATCTAGGAGTGGGGGGGGGGGGGGGCGCGCGGAGAAGGCTGCAATTAGTAAAGAAGCCTCGGTCATTGTATGAGTCATGAAAGGGGTCAGGGCCATTCTGCAGGTCTCGGCAATATTCCTGTTCTCCTTGATGTGCTGGCATGCTCGTGGGAGGGTGTTGTTTCTATCTTCGTCTCCCATCACTGAGTGGCCTCGTCTGATGCAGGTGTTCTAGGTGCCTGTCTTTGTGTGAGGAGAATCCCATGGCCTAGCTGTACATATCAGACCAGCTCCCAGCCAAGAGGGCCCGTTTTTGTTTTCTCGGGCCTTGACTGCACCTGTTCTCAGTCCCGTGATGCCTCTGGCATCTTCCAGGCCTGGGCTTTTGGCTTTCTCTGGTTTGCTAGGTCAATCACTCAGAAATCTGATTTCCAAATTTTTGTTCGTCTCCTCTCTCTGCTGTGGCTGCTTGGCCTAGTCTCTTCACCGCCGGGGACTTCTGCCTGTTTTGTTTTTGCTTTTGTCCATTTACTGTCATTTAGAGCAGCGGTCGCTAACTGATGGCCCGTGGACCACTGGTGGTTCATGAAGTCCGAAGGCTTGGTGACCGCTGGTCTAGAGGACCGTGGGGAGAGAGCAGAGGCTGGGTCTGCACCCCCACAGCCTGGGGAACTGGCAGTCTGCGGAGCCTTCGCCTGGGCCACTTTGTCGAAGAGCTGCTCCTTGGTGAGGTCCTCGCTCCCTGAGGGATGCCTGGTGCTGATGCCCAACAAACCTGCTCCTTGATGAGCTGGGGGAAATGTGTGAACCACAGGCTGATATCGGGATCAAAAAGGTTCCAATTTCCACCCAGCAGCGTGGCTCAGTGGTTGAGCACTGACCTATGAACCAGAAGGAGGTCACAGTTCAGAGGTCATAGTTCCATTCCCGTTCAGGGCACATGCCTGTGTTGCGGGCTCAGCCCCCCTGCAGGAGGCAGCTGATCAATGATTCTCTCCCATCATTGATGTTTCTCTCTCTCCCTCTCCCTTCCTCTCTGAAATCAATTTAAAAATTATATTTTTTTAAGAAGGTTCCAATTCCCTTGTTTAGTGAGAACTGCATTTTTTCTGCAGGCACTCGCGTCATCTATCGTCTGATTCTGTGCCGAGGGCTGTGTCATCACAGGAGAGGCTCACGGATGCATCTGTTCTCCGCAGTGGACTTCCCCTGGCGGCCACGTCGTGTCTGTGTACCTGGAGCACAGACACATGCGCTTCTTAGAAGCTGTCAGGGTAGCAAACAGACACTTTCCTAAGAACCACACTTCCCGTCTGTGCAAGTCAGTGTTTTTAATTAGCTCATTGGATAGCTACTTGTCTTTTTAAAGTATAAATTATTAAATACCACAGGGGGGACACGTCCATTTTATGCAATGACATGCTTATATCATTTGTCTCAGCAACTTGCCTCGCTCAGTTGCACTCGGTGGAGAAATTACACAGTCTTTCCGAGGCATCATTACCCGGCCGTGATCCCGGGAGCCGCGTTCCCCCACAGCCCTAATCACACATCCCTGGTTGTGTGCTCAGTGTGAGGGAAACATCATGGATGCTATCGCTCAAGAAGGAAGGCCGCATTGGGGACGGGAAATCTGGTTGCGGTTCTGCAAATCTCCCAGCGTTTAATGAGGCTTGTGGCAGGCGAGTCCAGAGGAAAGAGGAGACAGCATGGCAGGAGCTGCAGAAAACAGGCTGAGGTGAAACCATCGCAGCACCTTTAGAAACCTCGTTCTTCCCCGTGTCAGTGTATTTTCATTTTTAAAAAATATTTTTTATTGATTTCAGAGAGGAAGGAAGAAAGAGAGAGAGATAGAAACATCAATGATGAGAGAGAATCATTGATCAGCTGCCTCCTGCATGCCCCACACTGGGGATCAAGCCCGCAACCTGGGCATGTGCCCTGACCAGGAATCGAATCGAACTGTGACCTCCTGATTCATAAGTCAACACTCAACCACTGAGCCATGCTGGCCGGGCTATTTTCACTTTTTAAATAATAGCTGATTAACGTATAGTTGGCATACGATATTATATTAGTTTCAGGTGTACAACATAGTGATTCGACATTTATATACCTAACAATGTGATCACCACACTAAGTCTAGTCACCATCTGTGTAGGTGTATTTTTAAAGAGCTGTATTTGCTCGTAGGCTGGGATTTGCTCCTGGGAGTGAATATAATAACACTAGTGACCCAGTGCACGAAATTCGTGCACATTAAAAGGGGATTAATTAGAGGAAATAATTTAATATTGCTATTTGCCCTTTCTCTATAATAGAAGTGTGAGAGATGAAAGAAAATTAGTAAAATGTATCTGAAAACCTTCCTCCTGTCAGAGTCTGGGGCGCACCACGGGACCCAGAGTCAAGTCTCTGCCCACCCACAAGTGCCTCAAAATTGCATGAGACCCAGACCCAGCCGCCCTCCCCACCCCTCATTGGCCTAGATCCAGACCCGGCCAGTCCCACCCTTGTAAAGCCCCACCGGGCAGGGGATGTAGCCTCAGGTCCCCTGGCCCAGCGCCAGGACGGGGGGCATGGCCTGAGGACCCCCAACCCAAACTGGGGCAGGGGGCGTGCCTTGAGGTCCCCTGTCAAGCCTCACCAGGTGGGGGACACGGCCTGAGAACCCCTGTCAAGCCCCGCTGGGTGGGGGGCATGGCCTGAGGTCCCCCATCAAGCCCCACCAGGAAGGGGGTGTAGCCTCAGGTCCCCTGTCAAGCCCCACTGGGGGGGGCGCAGCCTGAGTTCCCCCAACCCAGCACTGGGGGTGCACCTTGAGGTCCCTTTTCAAGCCCCGCCAGGCAGGGAGGCGCAGCCTCAGGTCCCCTGGCCCGGTCCTGGGGAAGAGGGTGTGGCCTGAGGTTCCCCGGCCTGGTGTCGGGGTGGGGGGCACGGCCTGAAGTCCCCTGTCAAGCCCCACCTGGTGGGGGGCACGGCCTGAGGTCCCCTAGCCCAGCACCAGGACGGGAAGTGCACCTTGAGGTCCCCTGTCAAGCCCTGCCAGGTGGGGGGACATGGCCTGAGGTCCCCTGTCAAGCCCCACGGGGGTGGGGGAGGGCATCACCTCAGGTCCCTGCTGATTGCTCGTTAAGGCTCCTTATGGGAACTTGGCCTCAGCTGTGGGTGCAGCCATCTTTGTGACGGAGTGATGGTCAATTAGCATATTCCCTCTTTATTGGATAGGATGAGGAGGGTGTGTGATTCAAAAGCAGGCCCTGTTATCAGGAGTGTGTGTAATGCTAACGCTGGCGCTTCCACTTGCGGTGCGCGTTTCCTTTTCACAACAGCCCTCTTTAGCCAGTGAGGAAAGAAGGTTACACTGTTAGGGAGCGAGGCTGCCTCCATTCAACCCCCTTGGTCTGACTTGGCTCAGGGTCCCCTCCTCCAGGAAGCCTTCCCTGACCTCCACACACCATGCTCCACTGTGGCACTTGTGTTGTACCCCAGGACCTGCCCTGCATCTGCCCCCACAAAAGCAGCCTGGCACTTCCTCTTGCAGACATCACCATGAAGAGCAGGCTCTGAGCCGGGGACCACCCAGGTTTGGATGCCAGCTGTGCCAGTTTCCAGCATGTGACCTTGGAAGAGTTATCAACCAGTCTGTGCCTCAGTTAAACCCTCTGTAAAATGGGGGTGATGACAGTACATAGTTAACTGGGTTGTTGTGAAGATTAAGAAGGTAAATACCATGAAAAGCTCAGGTCAATAAACATAGCTAATGCGGGGGAGGACCTGCCATGGGCCAGCACTGTGCTAAATGCTGGACACATGCCAACTCACAGGATCCCCGTATAACCCCAGAGAGGCCGGTGCTTCTATGGCTTCGTCCCCATTTTCCAGATGCAGAAACTAAGGTACAGATTGCCTACTATCTTTCCCAAGATCACACAGCTCAGAA
This sequence comes from Plecotus auritus, assembly GCF_963455305.1. Lineage (NCBI taxonomy): Eukaryota > Metazoa > Chordata > Mammalia > Chiroptera > Vespertilionidae > Plecotus > Plecotus auritus. The sequence goes on along the minus strand of NC_137782.1, from coordinate 20,946,516 downwards.
GTGGCCAAGCCAAGGGTTGAAGCTTGACATGGTGACGCCAGAATCCTCTCCTAACCACTGTGCTGTGTTGCCTCTCAAAAAGACCAAGATTTCCTTCCTTCCTCCCTCCCTCCCTTCTTTCTTTCCTCCCTTCCTTCCTCCCTCCCTCCCTCCCTCTTCCTCCCTTCCTCCCTTCCTCCCTTCCTCCCTTCCTCCCTTCCTCCCTTCCTCCCTTCCTTCCTTCCTTCCTTCCTTCCTTCCTTCCTTCCTTCCTTCCTTCCTTCCTTCCTTCCTTTGAGAGAGAGGTAGAGAGAGAGAGACAGAAAGAGAAAGAGAGGAAAACATTGATTGGCTGCCTCCTGCATGCACCCCAACCAGGGATCAAACACGCAATCCAGGTATGTGCCCTACTGGGAATCAAACTCACAACCTTTTGGCATATGGGATGACACTCCAACCAACTGAACCACTCGGCTGGGACAATGCCCAGATATTTTTGTTAGTAACAAGGTACCTCGTTCTTAGAATTGTATGTTGAATTGTTTCCCCTAACACCTGGTACCTATTTGTTCTCATTTGGGTCATTTTTCCCTCATGTGTCTAAATTTGTTAAGAATTTTTCATAGCCTGGCCAGTGTGGCTCAGTGGTTGAGTGTCGACCTATGAACCAGGAGGTTATGGTTCGATTCCCCGTCAGGGCACATGCTCAGGTTGTGGGCTCAATCCCCAGTAGGGGGCATGAAGGAGGCAGACAGTCAATAATTCTCTCCCATCATTAATGTTTCTTCTTTCTTTTTTTGTTGTTGTTAACCCTCACCCGAGGATATTTTTCCATTGATTTTTAGGCAGAGTAGTAGAGAGAGGGAAAGACAGAGAGAAACACTGATGTGAAAGAAACACATTGGTTGGTTGCCTCCTGCACCAGGGTCCAGGCTGGGGAGGAGCCTGTAATCAAGATACGTGCCCTTGACCGGAATCGAACCCAGGATCCTTTGGTCCACAGGCCGACACTCTATCCGCTGAGCCAAACCGGCCAGGGCTCATTGATGTTTCTATCTCTCTCTCTCTCTCTCTCCCTCTCCCTTCCTCTCTGAAATCAATAAAAACATATTTTAAAAAAAGAATGTTTCACATATGTAAGTGTTCAGACAACTGGTGATGAGAGTGACCAAAAGACCAGGTCCTCTGTGATAATACCACACACAGCCTTAGGGGAGAGAAGCAAACTCAGTCAATGAAATTCCGCTTTACACTAAAATAAATTCTTCCTTTAAGAAGAATTGATTAACTTCTTTCTTTAAGAAGAATTGATTAATTTCTGGCTCCACTGTTGCCTTTGAAGTCTTGCTTGCCTCCTCTCCCCTGTCCCCAACCCCACACTCTCAGCTCGAAGGAGAAATGGTGACAGTGAGGACAAACTCTCCTTGTCACTTCTGTCTAACCAGGAAGCAAGCACTGGTTGGTGATGTGAAAATGGCAGGACCCAGCAGCATGTCCCCTGGAGACAGAGAAAGATGGGGATACAGGGCACTCTGGGAGTGCCCCCTAAGTCTAAAGGGACAATTCAAGTCAGCAGGTGTAAGCCATAGCTCAGCAAGAAACCCCTGCTCTGACAAAGAAGTACTGAGCAGATAAAAGCTAGAACTCCACAGCCACTGAGGACCGTGCTGAAAGCGGGAAAGCAGGGTCCAGAATTCCAGCTGGGCAGCATTTTTGTGGAAGAATGGAAGGCTACCAACTGCCATATTACAAAGGTTAATTCTGAGTGGCCGGGTAACAGATGGCTTCTGTTTTGTTTTAATTTTATTTTGTTCTGTGGGTTTTTTTTGCGTGTGGGTTTTTTTTTCCCTCTGTGCTTTGCATGCATTCTGCATCAAAGGCCTATGACTTCTGGAATTATAAAGTTATTTTTAAGAATATGAGGATAGGGGGAGGGGGCGGGAGAAGATGGGATATCTTGCAAGATATCAGGAAGTAATGACCTAAAAGTCACCATATAAAAGATCACCACTGAGCCCTAACCAGTTTGTCTCAATGGATAGAGCATCAGCCTGTGGACTGAAAGGTCCCAGGTTCGATTCCAGTCAAAGGCATTACCTTGGTTGCGGGCATATCCCCAGTAGAAGGTGTGTAGGAGGCAGCTGATTGATGTTTCTCTCTCATCAATGTTTCTAACTCTATCCTTCTCCCTTCCTCTCTGTAAAAAATCAATAAAATATATATATTTTTTAAAAAGATCACCATTGAAAGGTAAGCCATAAACTTAAAATTTTTACTGTGAGAAAGTATTTTGTAACTGGTTAAAAAGATGAAACTTTGAGGAGTAAAGAATTCGTTCGTCTCTGCAGTGTTATAATCACATCACATATTCCTGACTCAGGGCCCCTGCACTGGCCACTCCCTCTGCCCCGCAGACTTCAGACGGGCATCCTTCCTCACCTCCTGTAAGCCTCTGTGTCAATGTGTATCAAACCACCCTCGATAGAAAGGCAGCCCCGGAACCCCATCGCACGTGTGTGCTGTCTTCTTCTCACTAGACCGTCACCTCCATGACAGCAGGACTAGGATGCCCTGAGGCCTGACAATAGATATGATGGGCAATCATTAAGTATTTGTTTAGTTAATGAATGAAGTCACTTAGATGTTTCAGGGGGTGGTACAAGTGTCATTTTCTGGTGACACATACATGGACTCTCAAAGCAAAGCAATGGCCTTAGCCCCAAACTCTAATATATTCAGTCCTTGGTGAATTCTTCCAGTCCATGAGAACTAAAGACATTAGACATGTAGCCCCCACCAGGTGGGAGCATAGTCCCACGCACCAAAAGGTTGTGGGTTTGATTCCTGGTCAGGGCACATATCCAGTTTCGGGTTTGATCCCCAGTTGGGGTGCCTACAGGAGGCAACTGACCAACGTTTCTTTCTTACATTGTTGTATCTCCCTCTCTCTCCCTACCTTTCTCCTTACCTTCCTCCCTCCCTCCTTCCCTTTCTCTTCCTCTCTCAAATCAATAAGCATACCCTCAGGTGAGGAGTAAGAAAAAAAAAAAAGAAATTAGACACATAGAACACAGACTGTGGCCCATAAATGCCAACTCCCTCTAAACAGAACCAGGATTCCTTAGAGAAATGGCTGATTCTAGGCCTGGGGCCAAAAGTGTATCAGATGAACTTGGGACAGCTTGTCATGCCTGAAAACAAGGAGCTCTCAGAGATGACCAGGTGATGACAAAAAGAGAACCAAGAGCCACCTTGAAGGGGCTCTCATTGCCCAAAGATGGGACCATTTGAATAATGATAAACATATCATTTGTTTGAAAACATATGTTTTGAAACATATCAAACATATTAAAATCCATGAGTTCATAGTGATACTAAAAAAAAAAAAAATCCAAAACCAAATTAATTGCTCACCTTAGATAAGGCACAAATTTGTTATTCTGAAAATTGATAATGGAAGAAGAAGAATTTAATATCTTTATCCTGTTTTTCTCTGCAGATTATATTTCAAAATAACCAAATAAAGAAGAGATGTTTCTTTCCATAGAAAGTATTCAAGCTAATAAATGAAGCAATGAGATTAGAAAATCACCATTTTGCAAATCCCCAATGAAAAATGGATCTAGGTAGCAGTTATTAAAGGCTGCCAACCATTAAGTAAAAGTCAGTGGAATAAATAATGAATGGATTGAGGTGAAAAAGTAAAACCCACTGATCCAGGTTAGTTAGCGTCACTACAGGTGGGCAATCACACGCACATGCCCATTGGGGTGATGCGATAGGACACACTCCACATGCCTAGGAAGCAATTTTAAAGAAAAACAAGCATGAATCTAATCAAGCCTTTAACGTCCAGGAAAAGGAACTATTAAGGATAGAAAAACAGGTTCACAGACAGTTCTAGGAAGAAATAAATCAAATCCAGAAGGGTGGAAAATTCCACAGGACAAATGTTGCCATTTCAACAAACAATGCTTTAAAAAAACAGAGGCAGCAACTTTAGATGAAGGGAGATGTGCTATGTCACAACCAAATGTCATGGGTGGCACTTATTTGCATCCTGATTTGGAAAAAATACAAAAATATGTTTTTTAGATAATCAGGGAAAAGTAAATATAAACCAGGTATTGGATATCACAAGGAATTACTTATTTTGTTGAATGTGATGATACTATGGTTCGTGTTTTTAAGTCATTACTTTTATTTTCTTATTTAATAAATCTTTATTGTTCAGATTATTACAATTGTTCCTCTTATTTCCCCCCATAACTCCCCACCAACCGGTTCCCACCCCACCCTCTGCCCTTACCTCCCCACTCTGTCCTCATCCATAGGTGTACGATTTTTGTCCAGTCTCTTCCTGCACACCCCACACCCCTTTTCCCCTGAGAATTGTCAGTCCACTCAGTTTCTATGCCCCTGATTCTATTACACTCACCAGATTATTCTGTTCATCAGATTTTTTATTCACTTGATTTTTAGATTCACTTGTTAATAGATATGTATTTGTTGTTCATAATTTTTATCTTTACCTTTTTCTTCTTCTTCCTCTTCTTAAAGAGTACCTTTCAGCATTTCATATAATACTGGTTTGGTGGTGATGAACTCCTTTAGCTTTTTCTTGTCTGTGAAGCTCTTTATCGGACCTTCCATTCTGAATGATAGCTTTGCTGGGTAGAGTAATCTTGGTTGTAGGTTCTTGCTATTCATCACTTCGAATATTTCTTGCCACTCCCGTCTGGCCTGCATAGTTTCTGTTGAGAAATCAGCTGACATTCGTATGGGTGCTCCCTTGTAGGTAACTAACTGTTTTTCTCTTGCTGCTTTTAATATTCTCTCTTTGTCTTTTGCTCTTGGCCTTTTAATTATGATGTGTCTTGGTATGGTCCTCTTTGGATTCCTTTTGTTTGGGGTTCTCTGCGCTCCCTAGACTTGTAAGTCTATTTCTTTCACCAGGTGGGGGAAGTTTTCTGTCATTATTTCTTCTAATAGGTTTTCAGTATCTTGCTCTCTCTCTTCTTCTGGCACCCCCATAATTTGGATGTTGGTATGCTTGAGGTTGTCCCAAAGGCTCCTTACACTATCCTCATATTTTTGGATTCTTTTTTCTTTTTGCTTCTCCAGTTGAGTGTTTTTTGCTTCTTTGTATTTCAAATCTTTAACTTGATTCTTGCAATCCTCTTGTCTGCTGTTGGATCTCTGTATATTATTTTTTATTTCAGTCAGTGTATACTTAATTTCTAGTTGGTCCTTTTTCATATCCTCGAGGGTCTCGCTAAATTTATTGGCCTTTTCTAGAAAATTATTGAAAAACCTTATAACCGTGGGTTTGAACTCTATATCCAGTTGTTTCCTTTCCTCCATTTCTTTCATTTGTGACCTGTTTCTTTGTCTCCGCATTTTGGCTGCTTCCCTGAGTTGATAGAGTGGCTTTGTGTGTTAGGTGTCCTATAGGGCCCAGTGGCTCAGCCTCCCCAGTTACCTGAGGTGGACACTCTTGGTGCACCCCTTTGTGGGCTGTGTGCACAGTCCTGTTGTAGTTAAGCCTTGATTGTTGTTGGTATCACTGGGAGGAATTGACCTCCAGGCCAATTGGCTGTGAGGATCAGCTGTGTCTACACTGGGAGAAGTTCTGTGCTGGAGACACCCTTATGAGACAAGACTTGCAAAAGCCTCTGTGCTCAGCTTGGATGGGGTGGAGTCTCAGGGTGGAGCAGACAGCATTGGCTTCCCCTCAGCCCTGCCCTAAGAGGCCCCTGGGTCTCAGTGTCCCGTGGTAATCACTGCAAGCACCTCTGAGAGAAAGCCGCTCTCGAGTTTCGCCTGCTGCCAGACAGTCTAGTTTCTCCCCAAATGAGTCTGGGTCCCCAGAGTCTCGCCCAGAACTGGAGTTCAGAGCAGTCGGGAGCTTTTGTCTCCCTCCCGCTGAGAAAGCCAGCCGTGTACTCAGTTGCTGCCGGAGGCCAATCATTCTACCACTGATGGAAGGGTGTGGACAGGAAACTGGGAAGGCTGGTCAACAACCTTAATTGTTTTGATCACTCACTGTTTAGTTGAAACATTGTTAGCTGAAGCAGCCTCCAACTCTGTTTCTCCTATGTAAATTTCTGTTATTGGAATTTCCTGCCTAAAGGTTATGGGCGTATCCCATAGTCTCAATAAAAGGGATTGAAAGGCCAGAGCAAAGGGTAGTCCTTCCACTAGAGTTGGGCTCCCGCCTGGCCCCCAATATTTCCAAATTAATACTTTTCCGAGTCTCTTTTCATTTGTGTGCGGCCTTCTCCAGAACCCGAACCCTGAACCGGAACCCTGAACCACGCGGGACGTGAAAGGGGTTCCCACATCTGGCGCCTGAACTCAGGACTTCTGGAGGAGATGATATTTTTCGCCTAAGAGCGAAGGAAAGGAAAAAATTCACCTAGAAAAAGGTGAGGGAGGTTCACCGCACACAAAGCCCACGGACTAGCTGCAGAGTCGCGAACTGTAAGTAGGGTGGGAACGTCTTTTTCAGCCAGGCTAATGGGGAAGAATTAGGTTATAAAATAATGTGGTTTCTTGTTCAAATTAAAATCTTAATTGGTATTTGGAATTTAAAATCTGTAATAAGAAATGAAACTCCACTGCAAAAACCACCTCTGGTGCGGAGAAATTCAAAGGTGGCAAGAGAGGGCAGGGCTATCCGCTCTCCTACAATGAGATTACTTAAGGTTTCATTTAAAAATTATAAAAGAATTCGCAGGGAAATGCAAATCTTGGCCAAATTGGGTGCTAGTTATTTTTTCGGAAAGCGAAAAAGAAAGAAAAAATTTAAGATCTGTCTATCTTTTAAGCATGAAAGGAAATTTGGCCAGATCTGTTGCTGAAACTTGCCCCAAAGTAAGCAGGATGTTATTAATCTAGGAACTGCTAAATGTTTGACTTGCCAGCTTTAAAAGTTCAAAGTGCAAATTAAATTGGGAGAAATTATATAGTTGTGGTAATTAAATGTCTAAAGTATAAGAACTTATTTTTGAGAAAAAAAATGTGTTTTCGCTGAAAACAATTAGGAATTCAAAATAAATTGCTTATTGGCCTAATTAAAAAAGAGGATTAATTCTGTGATCCCAACCAAAATTTTTCTATGCAAAAACTAGTTTAAAATCTAATTGATATCTTAAAATAATTATAAGAAGTATTGTAATCTTTAAATCATATATGGACATATATATATTTGATCATTTTTTCCATGTTAAAATTTCAAGGCCTTAACAGAGATGATTCTTAGAAAGCTCCAAGGGCCCGGAGTAATACAGGAAATTTATTCTCTCTTCTTAAAGGAAATATTTTTGAAATTTAACCGATTGATACTTGAAATTGCATGGAAAGCTTTATCAAATATAAATTAATAAATATATTTTACTTTTAGATGTTATAAAGGTTTTGGCCTTTAAAGTAGGGGACTATTCACTACTTGCTCCTGGGAGAGGTGCAAAAAAATGTAATTAGACTTTATCTATACAAAGAAAAATTGACAGCCAGTTTGAAATTGAATTGCCGTGACCTAGAGCAAAGAATATACTTACATGATATTATTCTACAATGTCATTATAATTTTTGATATTTTACAACAGCATATTGAACAATTAATCCAAACAAACTTAAAAATCTAAATTTTTTTTATGTTTGGCAGCAATTTAAAAGGACATGAAAGGATTTAATCCCTTCCACTGTGTGGAAAGCCTCACTGGGAAGGCACTTGAGCATCCTATATTGGCCTTTCTTGCCTTATTTGCTAAGAGGGACCCTCTCCTCACAATCCAATTGCCCATAGCTGTTGCTTGAGTTTTCAGTTCATGCTGAAGTTGAAGCCTCATGGTGGCTGGCACCATGGATCTGTCTCTCGCACAATGGCGTGAGCTGGGCCCTCTCTGGAGAAGAAACCTGGGTTCCCCAAGATATGTGATCAGTGCCGGGACCCTGCCAGCAGGCGAGAGGATCCCAAGGCAAGTGCTGGGCATGGAGGCCATAGGGGCATAGGCTACCAAAGAGACAGAACTGAACCTCACATCACCCTGCTTGGCCCTGGCGGATGGCTGGTTAGTCAATGACGGGTAAGACTCCTCAAGGGAGGGGCAACCTAAGACAGGCACAGTCGCAGGGGGCCATCAGGAGAGAACTTGGGGATCAACAGAGGTGGGGCACAGTCCCTCACCCCCCAGCCTTGCAGGGGCTTGAATCCTCACCCCTTCTGAGGGACGTCTCCTGCCCCCATGGCTGCTTCGCGCTTCCCATGCCCAGCTAAGATCGGGACCCAGGTAACAGAGCCCAGCTCAGATTGAGATCCAGCTACAAACAAGAGACTTGGCCCAGCTCATATTGAGACCCAAGCAACAGAGAAGTGGCTAATGGTGACTGCCCTATATCTAAATCTAACCTAAATCTAGGAGTGCTCAGGGCTTTCTCAAGGATGCATATAATCCTTTCCATTAATTTTTACAGAGTAAACTAAAATTGTTGTTGAAGTATTAAATTTGACAGAAAATTTAATTGTACAAGAGGCTGTTCCTAAAGTATTAACCAAAATTTATAAAAAAAAAGAAAAAAATTTCCAAAAGCCTCCATTAATCAAAAAAAGGGGGGATAGTGGGAAAATGGCATGTAAGGAAAAATATTCTGTAAATAAATTACATTTAGAAAATTTTTACTTTAAAAAAAAATATTGATTTTCATTTGTAATGCTAACAGCAAGACACCAATGAAAAACATACATGGTATCAAAATAGGCCAAATGAAAATCGTCTGGGCAAAAAATAAAAAGGATCCCAAGTAAAATTTATAGAAAAGATTCCTTTATTAACTTTTGGTCGAGAGTATGTTTGTATCTTTTCAGAAAACAACTCCAAGACCATGTGGATTCCTGCAACAGAGAGGAATTGACAGTAATCCTTCAGCCATGAAGACAAAGAGGAGAAACAGTCTAGAGATGGAAGACGCTGACGACACCTTGCCACGCTAGCAGTCAGCAGCTGTGCGACGCAGCAGGTTGCCTAGGACCAAACCAGAGAGGGTCAGACCTGCATTGCCACCATCCAGATGTCATTGCTGACATGTACATATAAAGAACTGTTGGACATTGAAACTGGAACTCAGAACTGTTGAACATTGAAATTGGGACTCAAACATTTTTGTTCTTATGTGTTTATTTCTGGTCTGCAGATGTAAATTTTTTTTTAAGGAAAGAAACGGGGGAGATGCCGGAGGCCAATCATTCTACCACTGATGGAAGGATGTGGACAGGAAACTGGGAAGGCTGGTCAACAACCTTAATTGTTTTGATCACTCACTGTTTAGTTGAAACATTGTTAGCTGAAGCAGCCTCCAACTCTGTTTCTCCTATGTAAATTTCTGTTATTGGAATTTCCTGCCTAAAGGTTATGGGCGTATCCCATAGTCTCAATAAAAGGGATTGAAAGGCCAGAGCAAAGGGTAGTCCTTCCACTAGAGTTGGGCTCCCGCCTGGCCCCCAATATTTCCAAATTAATACTTTTCCGAGTCTCTTTTCATTTGTGTGCGGCCTTCTCCAGAACCCGAACCCTGAACCGGAACCCTGAACTACGCGGGACGTGAAAGGGGTTCCCACAAGTTGCCAGTCCTCTCCATGCGCGCCTCTCCATACCTCTGCCTCCTACAGCTCCTCTGAGTCTCCGTGTGCTTTTCTCTTTCCTTCTAGTTGTAGAATTTCCACTCAGCCAGCCTTCCTGTAGTTCTGGATGGTGTCTGTTTTGTCTTTTAGTTGTAGTTTTGAAATTGTTGTGCAAGGCAGCAGTTTAGGTGTTTACCTATACCGTCATCTTGGTTTCTCCCTAAGTCATTACTTTTAGAGATAAGTATTAAAGTACTTGCATGTAAAATGATATGATGTCCAGGATTTACTCCAGCAAACATAGAAGCAGGCAAACAGTGCAGACAAGGACACTGAATGGTAGGCCTTTGTGGAGGAGAAGTTGACCCTGCAGTTTTGTTTGTTTTTTTAATTTATTGATTTTAGAAAGAGAGGAAGGGAGAGAGAAACATCTATTTGTTGTTCCATTTAATTATACATTCATTGGTTGATTCTTGTATGTGCGCTGATTCAGGATGGAACCCATAATCTTGGTGTATTGACAATGCTCTACCCAACTGAGCCACATCAGCCAGGGCATACTCCCTGCAGTTTTATACCCAGATAGCTACTCATCTATTTGGGAGAGGACTGGTTTGATTTTTTTTTTAATTTCCGATTTATTATACACCAATCCTATATAATAAAAAGGTAATATACAAATTGACCCTAATGGTGGAATGATCAGAACGACCGCTCAACCAGTCATTATGAGGTGCACTGACCACCTCTTGGTCCCTTCCCCGAGCCAGCAGGCTCCCATCAATCAATGGTGAATGGGGAACCGGGGGTGGGTGGCAGTGGGGGGTGGGGCCAGCTGCCAGTAGCCAGGGAAGATGGCCCTGATCGCAGGCCAGGCCTAGGGACCATACATACCCTTGCAGGAATTTCGTGTGCCAGGCCTCTAGTACTTTTATAAAATACAATAAAAGTGAATTGCCAAAAAAAGATTTTTTTAAAAAGACATGCAACATACAGTATAATCTAATATTTATTGGATTCAACACATAAATTATATTTTAATAAATTTAATCAGGCTCTGGCCGGGTAGCTTGATTGGTTGGATCATTGTCTTGATATGCTAAGGTTGTGGGTTCCATCCCCCATCAGGACATATTCAGGAATCAACCCCATGCATAAGTGAGTGGAACAGTGAATTGATGTCTCTGTCTCTCTCTCTCTTTTTAAAAATAAGTAAAATTTTTAAAAAATAAAAATAATCAGAACAAACATATCTTGTGGAGAAAGAAAATCTTTCAACCACATGTGGTTTTGAATGTGTGTATATAAGTGATGAATACGATAATTCCTGTTATATTTGTAACTTTGTGTCATTCCACAATCATAACTCATGAGAGAAAGCATAAGCATGTTTTTCTCATATTAAATGCCTCTGCAGAAAGTTTCAACAAAAACCGTATACATCAATATTTAAAGCTTTTAATGTGACAAATGAACTTGCTTTTTGCTTGTTAACTGATCTGACCTAGTGTGGATTGATGCCAATACTGCTCACAGGGACAATGTGCACCTAAACAGTCCTTTGTTTCCTTGTCATGACTCTTCTAGCAGGGAAATCAGCCTCACAGAGCTGTGATGATTGGAATAGCGTAAGAGACTTTAAAGTGATTTCAGCAAGCTTGGGATATTCATTTTTAACTTCTCTCCAAAGTGAAGCAAATAATGCTGCATTTTCAAAATTCATCTTCAGTCCTTGATCAGTAGCCACTGCCATCAATGTATCCTGTAAAGCTGTAGTTCAATTTGAATTAGACCTATTTTTTATGAAAAGAATAGATTCCAGAGCCATAGATTTCTTACATGTACATTATCTTTTGATGGAAAATAAAATCTGAAGTCAGAGGTGTGTAAGTGTACAGCAATAGGCTACCACCTACATTCCTGATTATTGTTGAGACATGTTATAAAAATCTGTCAACATTCCCTTTTTTTGTTTTTGCCTTTTTTGATCTTTGTTGCATTCCTCCCTTATGTGGAAGTTTTAACATCCTTAAAAATATCTAAGATATCAGACAAAGCAGCAAGTCCAGATGTCCAATTCACATCTTTAAATATTGATTTCTTATCTTACAGAAACATGATGAATTTGTTCTGCATTTTGTTTTGTTTTGTTTTGTTAATCCTCACCCAAGGATATTTTTTCCATTAATTTTTAGAGAGAGTGGAAGGAAGAAGGAGAGACACAGAGAGAGAAACATATGTCAGAGAGACACATCGATTGGTTGTCTCCTGCATGGGCCCAGACCAGGGCTGGGGATCAAGCTTGTACATGCCCTTTACCGGAATGAACCCAGGACCCTTCAGTTCATGGGCCAACCCTCTATCCACTGAGCCAAACCAGCTAGGACTTGTTTTGCATTTTTACCAACAGAATTCTCCCCCAGCAAGCATTGTGCCCCACCATGCACCAAGAGATCATTATGCTCCACCCCACTCCACATATTGCTCATAAAAGTAGAAGGGCCCTTAATTAATGCATTTGCCTTTATATTATTCACAGATTTTTAATTAATCACTAAGTGCACTATTTAGTTCACCTGTTTTTTATTTTTTTTATTTTTGTTTTTATTATTATTATTATTATTTTGTAGCAAGATTTTGTCAATGAAGGAAGCAAGGCATCAATTCACAAGCTCCTCAATCCAGGTGACTGTTCCAGAAATTCTCCCATCAGAACACCCTCTTCTACATAAAACTCAAACCACGTTTGTTAACGAAGTACTCTTTCATAATTGTATATTATTCAGAGTAGCTATGTTTATTGGCAAAGTCAAAAAGAATTCTTCATATCACCATCATGTCCAAACTACACACATACTAGAATTGCCACATTAACAGATTGTGCATTCTTTAAGCTACAAAGAAAAATTATTTACTGGCTTTATTTGTTCTATGAGTTGGTTTTCTGCTACATTAAGCCATAGTCATTGAAATATGTGGTCAAAATAACATAGGGTTAAAAATAAATCATTAGATTGTTATTTTCCTAATTTAGCTAATAATTTGCTAAATTAAAAGCAAGCATGATTAAAAATAACAAGTTATAAAGATTAAAATATGCTTACATTTCTTGCATTTTTATTCTTTTGGATTTCAGTCACCAAACTAAACTTAAAATTATATGTATTGTAACGTGTATCTGGTATACAGGTCACACCATTCACAACTGATCATGTAAATTGAACAAATCCAAGTTGGTTTATATCCTGCTCCTTGAGATGAGGCCAGTGATGTGCACTTGGAGGTCGTGGCAATGTCAAACAGCTATGAAACTTTCCCAATGTTACTCTCAAGTCCCGTACTTAACTCTTCATGGATCAGAAACGAACATACACTGAGTGGCCAGATTATTATGATCTCTGAACACATAATAATCTGGCCACTCACTGTATATCCTGTATAATAAAAGGCTAATAAGCATATTGTCCCCTCGACCAGGAGTTTGACCAGCAGGCAGGCCAGCCAACTGCCCATGTCCCCTCCCCCTGGCCAGGCTGGCCGGACCCCACCCCTGCATGAATTCATGCACCGGGCCTCTAATATATATATACTAAGTGGCCAGATTATTATGCGTTCAGAGATCATAATAATCTGGCCACTCAGTGTATTGTGGACACCATGGGTCCATGGACTATAGTTTGAGTAGCAATGCATTGTACTATTCACTCTACTTTTGTGTATCTGCTTTCTGTTACTGCATAATGAATTAATTACATTTAAAACAACATACGCTTATTATCTCTCAGTTTCCACAGGTTAGGAGTCCAGAAATACTTAGCTGGGTTCTCTGCTCAGGGTCTCACAAGATGACAGTAAAGGTGTCAGCTGGACTTCATTTCCATCTTCAGGCTCAACCTGGGAAGAATGACCTGCCAGCCTCACTCAGGTTGCTGGCAAAATCAGTTGTTCCTGGCAGTTGTAGGACTGAGGTGTGTGCTCCTATTGGCGGCCACTCTCCTCAGGCAGTTCACAGCATGGCTGCTGGCTTCATCAGGGCCCGCAGAAAAGAATCTCTATTGCTTTGTGTTTCTTTTTAAAGAGCTCGCCTGGTTACGTCATGTCCATTACGCTCAATTAATATTTGACAAAGGAGGCAAGAACATACAATGGAATCTAGACAGTCTCTTCAATAAATGGTGTTGGGAAAACTGGATAGCTTTCCCACATGCAAGAGAATGAAACTGGACCACTGTCTTACACATACACAAAAATTAACTCACAATAGATAAAAGACTTACACATAAGACCCGAAACCATAAGGCTCCTAGAAAAAAGCATATGGGTAAGCTCCTTGACACTGGTCTTAGCAATGGTTTTTTGGATTTGATACCAGAAGCAAAGGCAATACTAGTTCAAAAATAAACTAGTAGAACTGCATCAAAGTAAAAAGTTTCTGCACAGCAAAAGCAACCATGAGGGTAGAAGAAAATATTTGCAAATCATATATCTGATAAGAAGTTAATATCCAAATTATAAAGAACTCACACAACTCAATAGTAAAAATAATAATAATGATAATAATAATAATAATAATAATAATCTGATTTAAAAATGAACAAAGGAACCTAACAGACAGTTTTCCAAAGAAGACATATAAATGGCAACAGCCACATGAAAAGGTGCTCAACCACACTAATCATCAGGGAAATGCAAATCAAAACCACAGTGAGATACTACCTCCCACCTGTTAGAATAGCAATTATCAAAAAGACAAGAAATAACAAGTGTTGGTGAGAATTTGGAGAAAAGAGAATGCGTGTGCACTGTTGGTGGGAATGTAAATTGATAAACTGATGTAGCCTCTATGGAAAACTGCTATACCATTCAGCAATTCCTCTTTTTTTTCCATTTTAATCCTCACCTGAGGATATGTTTATTGGTTTTGGTTTTAGAGAGAGGGGAAGAAAGAGAGAGAGAGAGAGAGTGAAGCATTGATGTGAGAAAGAAATACTGATTGGTCTCCTCTCGTACGCCCCCATGGGGATGGAACCCACAACGTAGGTATGTGCCCTGACCTGGAATTGAGCCGACAACCTCTCAGCGTACAAGATGCTGCTTCAACCAAATGAGCCACTGGCCAGGGCAGCAATTCCTCTTCTTGTATTTGTATAAGAAAAAGAAAAATATCTTTAAAATAAAAACAAAACTCCCTCACTCCCACTCCGTCCCCCGCGACAGCGCACCCCAAAAGCACAAAAGCAAAGCGAGTGCACAGGGTGGGTGGTGATGTAAAAAAAAAAAAAAAAAAAAAAAAAAAAAGAAGAATAAAATAAATACAAATAAGAAAGAGCAGTCTTTGCAAAAGTAGCAGAACAATGGTGTCCCATGAATCTCCTTCTGATCTTGCTGGTCGCAGGGGTCCTCAAACTTTTTAAACAGGGGGCCAGTTCACTGTCCCTCAGACCGTTGGAGGGCCGGACTATAGTTTAAAAAAAAACTATGAACAAATTCCTATGCGCACTGCGGGCCCGGGACGAGTCGGCTGCTAAGCAGGACAGGCAGTGGCACCCGGCGGGCCGGATAAATGTCCTCGCCGGGCCGCATGTGGCCCACGGGCCGTAGTTTGAGGACCCCTGTGAGAGACTGCGGCCAGGGGAATGCTTAGTCATTGATGTCGCTGTGAGATCTATATGGAGTGAAACCGTTAACTCTGAGGGGCAGGATGAGGCTGCAGGGTGGATCTGCCTCAGGGGAGCAATGTTTCTGCAGTCTGTTGATCAATGACTGTGATGCTATTAGTGGGTCTTCCAATTAGAGCTCTAGGGGGTCTGTCTTCATCCTTATCTTGTCAACGTTTTTAGCAATAACTTTGGTGGTTATTTCATGTATGGTAAAACAGAGCTGGGAAAAAGGGATAAAGTGATAGACAACAAGGTGAAGATTTACAATTATCCTGGGAGTCAGTAATGTCAAGTTAACACTAAAAATGATTGATTTGCACAAGGATGAAGGTCAGGCTTTACACAGATATCCTCCAAATGAATTATAAATTGTGTGTGTGGGGAGGTCTGAAGGATTCCTGAGTGCGTGGGGGAAGACCTGGTGATCTCAGTCAATGCCAGGCCCCATGTCAACCAAGAGTTTGATGCAGCAGCTAAAAAAATTAAATCTAATCTGGGTTTGAATCAATCCTTTCCAGAGAGCAGGAAGTCGGGGCTGCACGGCCTCTCCATGAACCACCACGTCTGGTGTTACGCTCCAGTCTCCTCTCTGGTCTGGCAGTGCCAGTGTAACCGCTCAGAAATCCTATTTCCTTTTCTTTTCTTTTTTTAAAATATATTTTATTGATTTTTTTACAGAGAAGAAGGGAGAGGGATAGAAAGAAACATCGATGAGAGAGAAATATCGATCATTTGCCTCTTGCACACCCCTTACTGGGGATGTGCCCGTAACCAAGGTACATGCCCTTGACCGGAATCGAACCTGGGACCCTTCAGTCCATAGGCCGATGCTCTATCCACTGAGCCAAACCAGTTAGGGCCCTATTTTCTTTCATGTCGACTTTTCTTTTGATTTTTCCCTTCCTTTGACTCAAAATGGTCTCAATAGTGCCGTGACTCACCCACCTCCCTCTCCTTTGCTTAATTATTAAGCCCTTAGGACAGTGAGGCTCTGGTTAGCATCCCGCAGTCTTAGGAACAAGGTCCTGGGTCTAGTGACCACAGAGACAGAGTTTTCAATCAAACTAAAGATAACATCTAGGCCTCAGTTGTGCTTTAGCTCCAGACCAGGAAAGCGGAATGATCACACCAAACAAATAGTTGCAAAGTCAGAAAGAACAACACCATGGTGACATCAGGACCAGCTACAATGATCAGTTACTCCCTATGCTAGTACCAAACAATCAGTAGAGACCACAGCCCTAACTCCTTTAGTCACCATGATTAATGATTTCCCCCTTGACATAATCCATCCCTTGGAAGCCATTGGGGAACCAGGTCTTTGAGCATTAACTCACCTGTGACTCTCTCTGGGCATGGTGCCACCTCCTTAATAAGTTCTTATACTCTTGGCTGCAAACTCCTGTTTGTGTCTTATTGGGCTTTGATACATGCAGGCAAACAGACCACTTCAGTCCAGTAACTCCAGCCTTCCTTTCTCTTCTTCTTTACCCATACAGACAGCTCCATCATTGTATGTACAGGGACCACTTCCACATCCCTGTGCCCCAACCCTCAACCACTCCTCATTGCCTACCAAGTCATGTGTGAGACCTTGGCTTGGTAGTCAAAGATTTCCATATCGGCCTGCTTCTTTTCCAGCATTCTTCTCCCCATTCCCTCTCCTACATGTTTGAAACAAATTTGAGATCTCTCCATTCCCAGAATATATTCCCGTTTCCCCAGAATATATTCCTCATGGGACACCGTCTCTCTCCATAGTCTTCCCACTGCATCTGCTGAAACTTTCAATCCTTACTGCACCTTGCCTTACCATCTCCTCGCCCCCAATTTCCCACCCATGAAACTCCATGTCTTTGTTCATCTGGTGGAATTAGGCACAGGGTCCCAAGAATGCCTGTATCAGGCTTCTCCTCTTGCCCCTGCTCATGGGGCTCAGACTGAGGAATCTGTGTGTAAAGAACAATAGCAGAATGAGAATAAAGTGCCAGGATTAAATTTGAACCAATGCCCTTGATCCACAATCTACAGAGTAGAATCCACTAGGAAAATTAAGTTGGAATTGGCAGCTTTCGCTTAAAGTCAAAGTGGGACTTTTATCTTCCCACCTCTACCTCCACCTCCAGTGGAGAGAGGGAGGGAGGGAGGGAGAGAGAGAGAGAGAGAGAGAGAGAGAGAGAGCGCCCAAGTGGGCACTAAGTCCACTGAACCTGAACAGACACTTGAAGTAAAACAGTGGCTGGCTGACCTATCTCTAGGCTCCAAGTCTTGCCTTGGTGTAAAACAGGAAGGTAGAAAGGGCACCATAAATGGGTGGGGGTCTTCTTAAGGCTCAGCCACTCAGTCCTCTAGTACAACATGGCCCAATGACTGTCCTGAATTTGCCCAACCACAGGTGCAATCTGCCCCATAAAGGGAGACTGGGGTGAGGCAGAGCGAGAAACATGGAGGTGCAGAATTGTTCTATTCCCAACTGGAGACTTCTGTAGGGCAGGGCTATTGTTTTATACATGTATGAACTATCTATCTATAATACCTCATTCCTAGCATGTACCTAACACATGGTGTTCAATAAATGTTTATTGACTCAATTTTATAATATATATATATATATATATATATATATATATATATATATATATATTTAAAGGTTTTTTATTTAGAGAGAAAGGGAGGAAGAGGAAGAGGGAGAGAGGGAGAGGGAGAGGGAGAGGGAGAGGGAGAGGGAGAGGGAGAGGGAGAGGGAGAGGGAGAGGGAGAGGGAAACATCGATGTGAGAGCAGAACATTGATTGGCTGCCTCCTGCACACACCCCACCAGGGATCAAGCCTGCAACCTGGGCATGAGCCCTGAACGGGTGGGAATTGAACTGGCAACCCTTTGGTGTGGGGACAACACCCAACCAACTGAGACACACTGGCCAGAGTTATAATTTATATTTTAAAACTGGTATTGACAAATTTGAATCAGCCAGGGATAGGGCATCCAGAATGGGGAGACGTCTGAAAAATGTATAATATGAGCAACAATTGCAGGATTTGGGTAATGTTTAGAGGTGAGAGGGGCTGTATTACAGAAACGGGGCTGAACAAGAACTGTGAAGCAGGACACTACAGAGACACGGTTTAAGGCGTTAACATCAGGAAGCTGCTCCCAGCAACCAGCTCTTGAAACACAGAAAGGGTGGCCTCAGAGGCTGCAGGAGCTTAGAGCAACAGAGGAGATTCCGCTGAGTCAGGAATTAGACTCAAGAACTTCCAAATCGGAGTCTAGGAGAAAACTAACTTCATGTGGGATTTGAGAAAGAGATAAGGGGATGGTTTAGCCAAACATTTCAAAACCAGACTTATAGTCTTCAAACCCCATCTAAAAGAAAAAGAGGAATTTCATTTTTCTCTTAATCTACCCTGCAGAGAATGTATTTCAAAGACATCCATGCCCCGTGTGTTTAATTATGCTGTATTATCATTGAGTCTTTAGAGTCAAATATAATCAGTCTCTGGGAATATGGGGTCTTTGCACCATTATGTCCTAAAAATCATTTATATCCAGGCTTAAATGGATTAAAATAAACATACTTTTTCTCTGAAGGTTCAAGGTTATCTATTACTTTGAAGTTGGGAACTAGCTTTATTTATACAGACAGAGCTGTCATTTGACTGAAAAAATGCTACACCAGGTTTAACTGTGAGCTCCAGTGAAAGGTCAAATTATACTTAAATTTTCCTTTTTTACAACACAGCATTTGTTGCAGAATTAAGAAATCCGAAACAGCTCAGGGCAAATTATAGTCTGTATATGTTTAAATATATGAACTAATAAAAGCCACCACCTGAAGCCCAAGAGATAGCCAGCTATTTGTAATTTTGCATCTGGGTGAGGGCTGCTTAATTAATGTGACAAACTTGTGCATTTAGTCAATTTAATTATGGAGGAAATAACCGTATTTTGTTTATTGCATATTTGGTGTGACTAAAATTTACTAGAGAAAAATCATCTATGAAAGGTATTTTAACATTTTTCTGAATGCCTCAGTGGCATTCGGGGCAAAAAACACACAACACTGTATCTTGTGTCTAATGCTGAGTTATATTTCTTTATCACAAGCTGAGCTAGATCTGGTCAGAGTCTGCCTGTCATAAATCAGCAATCACTGCCACAATTCACCAGAATAAAACAAATTATAGAAAGATTGTTTATTAACTTGAGCCCCTTCTTTATTAGTCATTTGCTACAATTTTATTTTATAGTCTCATTTCATTTTAATACTTTATCATAAAAATGTCAATCATTTCTCTTAGTTTTCATACTAATTTGTCAAACCAAGCTCATACAATGCCATAAACCTGTTCTGCTGAGACTTGGTGGGGAAGCCACTCAACATCCTGTAGCAGGCAGATAGATGGGCACAAGCAGAGCAGGCACAATGGGCCAGGTGCAGAGGGTCACCAGGGCCGAGAGCCCCGGGTGCCTAGCAATGGGAAAACTACAAGCCCTTGCCTGACTACTCCCTGAAGCACGAATCCCTGTAGATGACATCTAAGTCTCAGCTGTGTTCCAGCTCCTGGCCCAGAGAAGCAGCACAAACAGGAGTAGGGACGCCATGGCTGACTTCAGGACCAGCAGTATTGATGTGGACCCTGGCGCTGATCAATCAGTGGGAACCAAGACCCTGAGGAGCCACATCTGGAAAAGCTGCTGAATGTTCTATGAGATCCTCCCCGGAAACCTCCAGATAAAAGCTCCCAGAACAGAGGACCCTGCACTGCTCTCTCTATGGAGCAGCCTCCACCTTTCCCCACCTTCTTCTTTCCCCAGGGTGTCCCCCTTCTCCTGAGCACACCAGTGCCTCTCCTCCCTCTTTTGTCCCTCAAGGTATGTATCTCTCTCTCTTTCCCTCTTTCTCCTAAGCCCCAAGGCTACTACCTCTGCAACTTTCTAAATAAACTTTCCCTTATAGCTTGAGTCTTGGCATTGAACTCTTTCTTAGCCAGAACTCAAGGCAAGGTTAATGAACTGAGGTCCGGCCTAACTAGTTACTTATGCCTGGTGCTGTTTTTCTGCTTCTAACAATACCAGTATCATGGACCAAGTATTAAGTCCAATTGTATTTTTTTTTTTTTTTTTGGTTAATCCTCACGTGAGGATATTTTTTCCACTAATTTTTTTCAGAGAGAGTAGGAGGAAGGGAGGGAGGCAGAGGGACAGGGAGAGAGAGAAACAATAATGTGAGAGAGACAATTGATTGGTTGCTCCTGGGGCTGGGGAATGGAATTTGCAACCCAGGTACATGCCCTTGACCAGGAATTCAACCCTCCACCCTTTGTTTCGAAGACTGACACTCTAACCATTGAGCACACTGTTCAGGCTCAAGTCCATTTTTTTTTTTTTTTTTTTTTACAAAAAATTATTGAGCACCTTCTATATGGCAGTCACCATCCTGGGCTGACAGTACTAGGTAAACAATATAGACCAGGTTCCTGGCCTTGGAGACTCACAGTCTGATGGTGGAGATGTAAATGTGAAGAAGCCATAGTGTTACAGTGCAGGGAAGTGATGGCGGGTTAGAGAAGGGGAGGGGAACCAGCCAGCCAATGCAAGAAAAAGCACAATAACAAGGTATCTTTTTAAAAAAATACATTTTTTATTGATTTCAGAGAGGAAAGGAGAAGGAGAGAGAGAGAGAAACATCAGTGATGAGAGAAAATCATTGATGGGCTGTCTCCTGCATGCCTCTTACTGGGGATTGAGCCTGCAACCCAGGCATATGCCCTTGACCAGAATCAAACCCAGGACCCTTCAGTTCACAGGCCAACGCTCTATCCACTGAGCCAAATTGTCTAGGGCTCAAGGTATCTTTTAAAAGATCTCTGGATTTGAGGGTCCTGCACCAGATTTAATTAAGAGTAATATAATACAGATCGATTCCTTTTTATTTTAAAATGTGAAATAACATATGTAATGGTTAATGCGATGCCCAGATATTAGGTGAAATATTATTCTGGGTGGGTCTGTGAGGGTGTTTCTGGATGAGGTTAACTGTGGGAACCCCTTTCACGTCCCGCGTGGTTCAGGGTTCCGGTTCAGGGTTCGGGTTCTGGAGAAGGCCGCACACAAATGAAAAGAGACTTGGAAAAGTATTAATTTGGGAATATTGGGGGCCAGGCGGGAGCCCACCTCTAGTGGGAGGACTACCACCTGCTCTGGCCTTGCTATCCCTTTTATTGAGACTATGGGATACGCCCATAACCTTTAGGCAGGAAATTCCAATAACAGAAATTTACATAGGAGAAACAGAGGTGGAGGCTGCTTCAGCTAACAATGTTTCAACTAAACAGTGAGTGATTAGAGCAATTAAGGTTGTTGACCAGCCTTCCCAGTTTCCTGTCCACATCTTTCTATTAGTGGGACAATGATCAGTTTCCGGCAGTTAACATTTGAATCAGTGGACTGAGTAAAGCAGATTGCCCTTAACAATGTGGGTGGGCTTCATCCAATACTGTTAAGGCCTGCATAGAATGAAGGGCTGAGCAGGAGAGGACCAATCTACCAGTCTCTGAGCTGGGACCTTGGTGTGCCTCTGGACTTGGACTGGAAGTTATACCATCAGCTCTTGTGCTTCCGACTCGAACTGAAACACAGCTGAAGCCTCATAATCATACGAGCCAATTTCTTATCATCTCTTTACGTATACATTCTACTGGCTCTGATTCTCAGGAGATCCCTGACTAATATAGTCAACCTGTAACTATCCAATAGTTTCTAGTAGAAATGGCATGGCCTGCCTCCCCAGAGGACTTCTCAACTCAATTAAACAAATTGAAACGATATTAAAATATTCCTTTCATTGACCTAAACCAGGCGTGGGAGTTAAGTGGAATGTGCTGGTCAATTACATTTTCCAGTGAGGATTAGTTCATTTCACTTCCAAAGACTACAAAGCATTCTCCTTCCTCTTGTGACTTCCACCTTCAGAAAGGAACATTGTAACCAGAAGGAGAAAAAACTAAGGTGTCCTCTGAAATCTGCAACCCAGGTACATGCCCTTGACCGGGAATTCAACCTTCGACCCTTTGTTTCAAAGACTGACACTCTAACCATTGAACACCACTGGTCAGGCTCAAGTCCAATTTTCTGGGACAGTGTTTCTGGAAATGAGGTGCTCAGACCACTCGGGGCCCTGTTAAGAGCATGGATTTCTGGGGCCCCCTCAATGTCCCTGGGGAACCCTGTGAGGGCAGCTGACCCACAGGTATCCCCCTGCAGGTGGAGCACAGTTCAGCGAGGAGGTCTCAGAGCCCGCCTGACAGCCATTTTCATCTCTGCCTTTTACAAGTGATCCTGGCGACCCACGTTTTCTAAATGCACCACTGTTCTGTTTTGTGTGGTCTTGTTTAAAGAACCAACTCTAATTTATGCCACTTCCGATTGCTCTTAGCTCATACATCCCTGCCAGTTCTCATAGACTCCTGACACTTCCTGCTGTCTGCGGTGGAGTCCCTTTGGGAAACAAGATTATTTCCTCTCCTCCTTCTCAACTCTCAAACTAGGCTTTTTCTGTATACATACATACATACATACATAAAAAATCAGAAATTGGTCAAATCTATACTTTTAGGGGATAAAATGTGCCATGTCTAGATGTTCCAGCAATACAGTTGTGTCCTTGAGTTGAGAGTCTGGTCCCAGATGGAGTCCTGTGGGGACCCCCTCCACATGGGACCAAAACTGCTTCAGACAGCCTTGGGAGAGGCCCAGAGCAATGGGGCCTTCATGATGCTGGCTCTCCCCACTCACTATCCTTGCCTCCTGGGGCATATGCTCCCTCCTCTACCTGGAAGAGAGAGGCAGATTATAGATTGAGATTTTTCCCCGCTTTTTTTCTTTAGATTGAGATGTTTACGTCTCACTATCCAATTGCCCCAATAAAATGCATAAATGGGCTGGCATGACTGTTATATAAAGTTCATAATTTATCTCACTGACCCTCCTTCTTCTTGGAGCTTCAACCCACATGCCCATCACCTGATGAATGGGTAAACAAAATAAGGTATATCCATACAATGAAATATTATTTGGCCATAAAAAAAAGAATGGATGAACCTGAAAATATTAGACTAAATGGAAAAGGTCAGTCTCAAAAGGTACTTGAAAGTGTTATGCCCAGATTTCGTGATCCCCAAAGACCACCAGGGAGCCGAGTCCGATGCAAAAGCAAAGAGCCTTTAATCGAGCTAGCTCGAGCTCAGTCCCACACACACACACACCGGCGCAGCGGCGAGGTGGAGAGAGAGAGAGCCCCAGACCCCAAACGCGCTGATTTATAGGGGGCCTGGGAGAGGTAGGAGGGGTGAGGTAGTGTGGCCTCCGCTGATTGGTCAGGGTCAGGTTGCACATGGGGGCAGGGTGCGACTTACTTTCCTCTTGCATTTCTGTAAATTTTTTTATTTTCTCCTATCAAATAGAGATTTTTTTTAATATATTTTATTGGTATTTTACAGAGAGGAAGGGAGAGGGATAGAGAGTTAGAAACATCGATGAGAGAGAAACATCGATCAGCTGCCTCCTGCACACCTCCCACTGGGGATGTGCCCACAACCAAGGTACATGCCCTTGACCGGAATCGAACCCGGGACCCTTCAGTCCGCAGGCCGACGCTCTATCCACGGAGCCAAACCGGTTTTGGCTCCTCTTGCATTTCTATTGGCTAATTCAAAAGTGTGGGTTGGGCTCTTGGAGAGGTTCTAGGGCGGGAACCTGACTCCACGAGGTGGAGGACATGGAACAAAAGGAACATGGAGTCGGTCTCTTCCCGCCCTTTCAAAAGGCCCTGTGGAACCGAAGTGACAATGCATTTATACCCAAATCCACAGTGAAGGCTCTGGGGAGAGAAACTCTGAAGTATGTATGACTCAGCAATCTGGTCCTGGGCTTGGCCTGGCATTTATCAGCTGTATGGCCTCAGTCAAGACTCAGACTTCCCTAAACTTGAATTTTTTCTTCAGAAATATTAGGATAACTGTCTTTATTTGTGATGATTGTAAGACTCTCTGTGTGTTCAGTGCT
Source organism: Plecotus auritus (assembly GCF_963455305.1). Lineage (NCBI taxonomy): Eukaryota > Metazoa > Chordata > Mammalia > Chiroptera > Vespertilionidae > Plecotus > Plecotus auritus. The sequence goes on along the minus strand of NC_137782.1, from coordinate 20,922,189 downwards.
ATGGAAGTTTGTTACAGATAAATGAGTCCCTAATCACTTCTTCCTATAGTTCACCCTTGATGATCCCCTCCCTCATTGATTCTGGGATTAACCATATGATTTGCTTTGACCAATGATATATTAGCAAACAATTTGAACAGAGGCTTAATTCTATGCAACGGGGCTTGCCTCCTTGTACCACACAAGTCTACCAAGTAAAAATGCCTGAGCTAGCCTCCTGGAGACATGGGGCTCAGCTATCAGCCACCCAGCCACCAGCCATGTGAGCGAGGCTATCTCAGACCATTCTATCCCACGGCCAGATGACTGCAGCCATAGAAGAGACTCCAGATGCAGAACCAGCCAATGAGCCCAACCCAAATTACTGACCTACATGTCAAAGACCCTAGGAACATACTTGTAGTCAAAGTTTAGCATCAAAGTGCTGCAGCAAGGGAGAGTGAGCACCAGAGGAAACAGGAAGGGGAAGTTGGGGAGGGGCTTATGATAACATTTGGGTATCTGCTGGGTGATTCCGTAAAAGGTTTAAAGAAGCAGGAGCCTGTTTTTGATTGGGTGCTATCAGAAAATGGGGGCGACTTGGTGACTGGATCTCTTGGTAATTTTTTAAAATATACTTTATTGATTTTTTACAGAGAGGAAGGGAGAGGGAGAGAGAGTTAGAAACATCAATGAGAGAGAAACATCAATCAGCTGCCTCCTGCACACCCCCTATTGGGGATGTGCCCGCAACCAAGGTACATGCCCTTGACCGGAATCGAACCTGGAACCCTTCAGTCCGCAGGCCGACGCTCTATCCACTGAGCCAAACCGGTTAAGGCGGTAATTTTTATCTATGAGGTAGGAGGATTAAATTGGGACCAATGTTGTCGGTGGTAACTCATATTAGCTGGAAGAGGGAGACGTTCAATTATTTATGATTTACAGAATGTCCTTGTCTCTATATAGTTTTGGGCATTGATCACAAAACAGTCTTGTCTCTGTCTTATTTCATCATGGTCAAAGAATGGTATTGTCTGAGTATTATTTATATGCTGTGACAATTGTTTATCTACACACAGAAACACTACAGCTACTGCTGTTGTGGGCCACTTTTTACTTCCTTGGATAGAATCATGAGCAAATGACATAGTTGTCCTGAGCCTCTAAGTTTTGGGGTGCTTTTAATTCAGCAAGAGGTAACTGATGCAAGCTCTGTGTAATGCCTAAAGAGCTGGCAGGCCTTCTGATTCCTTCTGGGGTTATATATGTAGAAAGCCCCAACTTCATGGGATTCCAAGTGGAGGAGGTGAGCAGAATGTGCCACGGACAAGGCACAGGTAGGGACTCAGAGGCCTGAGGTGGTCACATACATACCAAAGACAAGGCTTGTTTAATCACCCCCTCCTTGAGTCTGGCTCTGCCTCTTTCAGATGCTGCTTCCCAGGACTAGACTTGGATGTTCCATCTTTCTTCCTTAGACCCTCCTCATCCAGGGTCCACTCCCACCTTGAGGGGTAGCAGGACAAGGGCAACTCCCCAGGACTTCTTCTCCGTTAACATCTCCTATGGGCATATGAAAGCCTCTGCCATCTGTGCATGAACAATCTATTCTGTTCACAGAGCTTTCTGTGGGTTTAGCCATCATAAATGATAGAGGAGCCTATTTTATTTTTGGTCAGAGAATATACTTGCCCTTGCTCTGAGTATAAGAGGTGCTGACCCATTTCAAGGAGGCGTGACTAGGGAGTGATAATTCTTGTTTATTGCTTTACCCCTTGAACGACCAATAACCTAAGAGTGAACTCTTCTGCTTTTCAACCAGGTACTTTTAGTTTAAATCACTGTCGGTCAGCCCTGGCCATAAATCTCCTGAGAATAGGTCATACTTCTTACAGTTACTTCTCCTTTACCCAAAACCTTCAATGAAGTTCAAGGTAGAAGGACAGTAAATCTTATTTTCTTCTTAAGAATCCTCTACAGGCTGTTCCCTACTGACAGTTTAAAAATGGATTCAAATTTAATCAACTTATGAGAGATATTCTTTCACTCAACTCACCCTCAAAAGGAGAGGAAGTCACTTTCTCTATCAGTCTGTCAAAGTCGAGTACAGAAAGAGCCAGATGACTGAAAAGTAGCCATTCATACTGGCTTCGCAAAATGGAAGAGAGTAAATCCTATTGGGAACACTGGGAACCCTATTGTCTTGGTCCAATAGGTTCCTGAATGAAAATGAGAAGCACCTGCTTCCTTTGAGGGTGTTGAATTGTATTTTATATGAAAATTTATTATTCCAATCACAGGGGACATTTGAATTTCAATGGACCTTTCCTTCCTTCTTACTCTATCAAACCAGCAGAGAGCAAAATATTGGCTGATTGCAGACTCAGAGTATCAACTCAACCACAACAGACTGGATCATCCATTCCTGGCTATCCAGTTTGTCAGACAATGTCAGTGTTAAGATTGGAATGGAATCCACACTTAGAAGCCACAGTCACTCAGCAAAATGTTTCCACCCTCGATGAATAGTCAGATTCCTGACTATCGGTCAGATTCCTGGCCCTGTCTCCCTCTGGCTGTCACTTAGGGTTTTGTATCTCATTGACTTTGTAGAATGCACTTCTACCCATCTCAGAGGAGTGCTGTGAGGAACAAGAGAGGAAATACAAAATTTCTTTGAGAAATATAAAATGATAAACACATTCTTTGTTAAATTTTATAAATTGATTTGTTATTCCATGACATCTTACCATCATTCTATCACAGTAGGATACATGGCAGCAGCTAAAACACATCCTTCCCACAAGTAACAAGAATAGCTTGTGAGCTCCTCAAGGATAAGAGCCATTCCAACTCATCCACAGTAACACATATTCTCCCAAGTAAACATCCCTATTACACGTTTGTGGGATAGATAGATGGAATACTGTGTGGATGAATAAATAGATGGGTAGGTGGGTAGGTGGGTGGGTGGGTGGATGGATGGAAGGCCAAGATGGTATTTAGGTTGTCAAGATATATACTTCCACACTGGTTGATAAAGAGCCCTCTCTCTAAGTTCCTCAGAGCCCCCTGCTGTCCTCTGCCTTGATTCTCATCCTTCCACAAAGCCCTCATCCAATAACCCGTCCTTCCCATAACCAGAAACTGATGGGTTATCACCTGGCACAGTCATTTGTGCTGACAGGCAGTCTAAGCAGTTGATGCCAGGTTCACCAGTCAATTGTGAAATATTCTGAATGTCCCTCTTGCTTGCATGGGTGACCATTTCATTACTGAGCTAGTTTTAGGCTATTGACCCTAGGACAAGATTCTTAATAAATCCCATGAATGAGATTTAAATTTGTTGTATTTCCTAATGCATAGGATACAATTACTTCAAGATTTTACATCATAAGTTGAGATTCCTTAAGGCTTTAATTTTTGTTAAGCTTCTTTTCTTCACCACACTCCAAAATTTCCAGTTAATGATTTGCCACATTTGGGGTAGGACTTTTCTCTCAAGTAGTTACTTATTATATTAACTCATTTTCTTAATAGCCTGGGTTTGGGGGATTTCTCATTCAATGAACTCATTTCCTTTTTCCCCAGCTTTATTGGGATAGTGACATAGTACACTGTGTAAGTTTAAGGTATGCACTGTGATGATTTCATACATGTATGTGTTGTGAAATGATTACCACAATAAGGTTAATTAGCACCTGCAGCACCTCACACAATTACCTTTTGAGTGTGTTGTGAGAACATTTAAGATCTAAGATCTATTCTCATAAGCATGTAAAAGAGTCCTGTTACCTATAATCACGATGCTATACATCTCCAGAAATTAGTCATCTCATAACTGGAAGTCCACACCCTTCATTCAATATCTTCCATTCCCCTAATTCCCACCCCTGGCAACCACCGTTCTATTTTCCGTTTCTATGTAACTAGTCTTCTTAATAGCATGAGTTTGGGGGGTTTCTCTTTCAAGTACTGTAGCTCTTATATTGATACACTTTTTTTAATAACATGGGTTTTAGGGGGAAAATGCCTGCAGAGTATCAGGACCAAAGGTTACATCTATAACAGTCCTACATTAAGCCCTGGAAAACAATCCTTCATTAAACCCTGGACAAGTGTATGCCCATAGGCCCCGCCAGACGGAGCTCATTTCCTGGCGTGCTGTGAAAACAGAGGTGCTGGTCTTACACAGGCCCTGCTCCAGATGCTGCTGATGCCTTCTTACGTGGCTCAGCCCCCCTGGTCTTCAGCTCCTTCGCTGCTGACCACCCCTTAGAATTGGGGGCCTGCTGCCTGCCACCTACAGGATCAGTAACCTTTGGGGCAGTAATGCCTCCTACCCAACACCCACACATATCCCAGTGCTAATAACTTCCAGAAGCAAAACACTGTAATAGAAAGGGAGAGAGGTTTTCCATGGGCCTTTCATTACCGTGTTGGGCACTAGCTGAATCCTTTCACCCATCCTCCTCTCTCCAGGCCACTCCGAGGGTATGGAGGAAGGGGCTCTTCCTCCCCACCTCCACCCCCATCAAATAGCTGAGAGCTATAGTTTACAAACTCTGGTCAGGGTCTTGAAATAGAAGTTCTTTCCCTTGGGCCAGCCTGCAGGTCTTGGGAAGGTGGCCTCTCTCATCCTTCCACTTTGTTTGTGTGGTGTTCTTTTGTTGTTAATCCTCACTGGAGGATATTTTAGAGAGAATGGAAGGGAGGGCGAGGGAGGAGCAGAGAGAGAGAGCAAGAGAGAAACATTGATGTGAGAGAGACACATCGATTGTTTGCCTCCCGCACACGCCCCAGCTGGGGTTGGGGATTGAACCTACAACCCAGGTATATGCCTTTGACTGGGAATCGAGCCCTCAACCTTTTGGTGAGTAGGCTGATGCGCCAACCACTTAGCAACACAGGCCAGGGCCTTCCACTTCTTAAACACTCATAAGCTGGGGTTACCCTTCTCCAGTATTAGTCTAAGGGTTGGAGGGCAGGATGGGGACTCGTCCAACCCGTTTATCTCTTTCTGCTGCGTGTCACTTTCTTAAATGTGAAGAACACACCATCTACTATTTAGAAAAGTTTTATCAAAGGGAAGTTGCTCTAAAAACACAACAGCATCCAGAATGTACACCATAGAAAGACTGTTCCACAGCCAGGGCCGGGCAGTGAAATGGAGCGGTCGCCTCTGCATTTTGAGAAGAGAACAACAGAGTGGCTGTCATCCTTCAACAGAGAGCATATTGAATGATATTTTATAATTAGCTCCCACTCCTCTGACACACAGAATGAAAGAATTGGAGTGTTTCCGCTCCCTCCGCCGGGGCATCAGGAAAGAAGCATTGCGGTAATATCAGGGCCACCACCTTCGAAGCACCTGCCAAATTCTAAGTGGAGATTTTCTGCTGCCAACATCATTCTCCATTCCCCTACCGCCAGAGAACTGGCTGGATTTCCCCTGCAAATGTAATGTTCCTTTTTTTCGTTTGACAGAGCATAATAACTAAAATGTCAAATACTAACACATTAAAAGAAATAAATATAACACAGAGGGAAGAAGGCTGCAGCCTTTGCTGAATGTGCCAAGAGCATGGGTCTCCGGGGTTACAGGGTCGATTGGCATCAGACCCCTGCTCTTTCCCCATCACCCCATCCCCTCCCGTGGTCCCAGGAGACGCGGCTAGTCAGAGTTCCCAGCCCAGGGAGTGGCATTTGCATGTTCCCAGGCAGGATTCCCCCCACACTCACAGATCCTGCCACCAGGGCCTGTTTCCATGTGTCCACACGGTTCCAGGCTCGTGGCTGGTGAACTGAAGCTTTGAGCCCTGACCTCACCAGGAAGGACTCGCAGCCCGGCTCCCGCAGGTGGCTGTGTCATCTGGGAGTGAGAGCTGTGCCGGCAGCAGATGTTAATCTGACCCTCTGGGGCAGATGTGAGCATCTGGGGGAAGAAGGTCCTGCAGTGAAGGGTCTCATGCTGCTGCTCAGGGCTTTCCTCACACACAGGTAACTTTTAGAATCATAACAAATACAGATTTAAAAAATATATATTTTTTTATTGATTTCAGAGAGGAAGGAAGAGGACGAGAGAACTAGAAACATTAATGAGGAGAGAGAATCACTGATCGGCTGGCTACCTCCTGCACGCCCCACACTGGGGATCGAGCCAGCAACCCAAGCATGTGCCCTAACTGGGAATTGAACTGTGACCTCCTGGTCACGCTTAACCACTGAGCCACGCCAGCTGGACACACACACAGATTTTTAAAAAGAAAGAAATGAGTTCTGGCATCCTTGCTTCCAGGATGGGCAGGGGGAGCAGAGGAGGCAGAGCCCCTTCCCCTTTGTCTAGGCCAGTGGTCGGCAAACTCATTACTCAACAGAGCCAAATATCAACAGTACAACGATTGAAATTTCTTTTGAGAGCCAAATTTTTTAAACTTAAACTTCTTCTAACGCCACTTCTCCAAAATAGACTCGCCCAGGCCGTGGTATTTTGTGGAAGAGCCACACTCAAGGGGCCAAAGAGCCGCATGTGGCTCACGAGCCGCAGTTTGCCGACCACTGGTCTAGGCAGTATGGTAACCAAGCCCTCTATGTCTTTGAATAGAGGATTTAATACAGGGAATTGGTTGATCGGGTGACCGGAATGCAGAGGAATTCAACCGGGGACAGTGGGAAAGCGGGGATTAGCTACAGCAGGAGTATTGGGCACTCAGGCTCTCCCTTTGTCCTGGTTTACAGACCAGCAAGACTAAAACCAAGACCGAGAGGTTAGATGGACATCCCAGGATAAACTCCAGCCTAGTCCATTGGGCACCATCACGTCCTTGGAAGGAGGAGCAAGGATGTGCTTAGATGTGGGGAATGAACAATCCCAGAGAGACTGGGAGATCCAAGCACAGGCTGAGATGAGAAAAAAAAGCCTTTGCTCAGACTGGCTCCTAAGGATGGAGGTGGTTCTAGGGTCTGAGGGTTGGGGTGTCTTGGACAGCAAGAGAAATCTTTCGGGCACCTGAGCTAGAGGTGGTCCATGACACAGCAAAGCCATTAGACCAGGGCTTCGGCTGTAGAAAGTGATTGTATAACCATATCGTGTGCTTGTCTTGGACAACCTCTTTGTTATTGGAACCACCCATGCTCTACACTCTAAAATGCCTTTGCACTTCATAAGGTTGGTGGTAGGAGTGCTGTGGTGAGTCCAGGCAGGCCTTGGCAGCTTACCGCCATGGCCACGGACACCTTCTCTGACCTGTCAACTCCTCTTCTGGAAGATGGGATTGCTAACTCCCGCCTCACAGAGCTGAACACTGTGAGAATTGCACGAGACAATGAATTTAGCAATGAAGTGCTTATCGGGCCTGGCTCCCAGAAAGTGCTAAAATAAGGGTGGGACTGGTCTGCAGGTGAGAGAACCCTCTCACCACGTGGATAGGCCATGCAGCAGCCAAGACCCCTGGATGCTCTGATTGCAGTCTGGGCCAATGAGAATAGACAGCAACGAATAGCCTCCTTGCCACCTGCCTTCACAGCTGGTGATAGAGGACTGAACATAGCAAATTGCCTACCCGTCTATGGCTCCTTTGTCCCCCCAAATAAATCACAGCCTGCCAGGAAAGCAAACAAGATCAGAAGAATATATGTTTGCTGGCAAATTTTACAGCCTTCAGATGCCCATGAAAGTCTTATGTTGGAAAAAACAAAGACTCTCATGGAGGTGGGGAAATACTGGGTGTCTTCCCACTGTGGAGGAGGCTGACCGTGGTCCAGGGGCTGGCACCCTGGAGGGTGGGTAACTGCTGGGCAGATGGAGGTGCCATCAATGGGCCTGTGGCAATGGACAGTAATCTCTGTCATGAGTGCCTGGTTTGTCCTCTGTAGGCAGTGAAGGAGCTGGGAGGGCCTCACTGGAGGACTAGGGTGACCTCGGGAGAGCAGGATTGGCTGAGAGAGTGGGTCCTACTGTTATCAAAAGGCATGGGCACCAGCCCACAGAGGAGGCAGGGGAAGATGGATCCTGGAAGTGGGGCCAGACCTCTGCAGCCAGAGCCTGTGGGTGAGTCAGACACAAGACAAAAAGGTAACAGGGATGGGAACACTTAACATTTAGCTCCCAAGGCAGCTAGAAAAATACACGATTTTACCTAAGCTTCCCCAAAACATGAATCGCTCCTCGGGGAATTTGGTCAGCTTTGCCTGGGCTTTTCAGCCACACCTTTAGGATGGGGTCTTATTTCCTGAGAGCTGATTCACACACACCCCCGCCCCCCTCCCCAGCATTGTCAGGTGCAGTCCAGCCACTCCATAATTGTCTAGCATCAAAAAAGAAAAAAGAAACCTCAGCTCTTGGGGGGTGGAGAAGGAAAGGACAAAGGAGAGAAGGCTCTGGAAACTCAAAAGAGGGCCATGGTTTCTGGGGCCCAGGATGCAGAGGACAATATCCATTTATAAACGGGCACCACCATCGAAGGGCACAGGGTGAGGCTGCTGAGCTCTGCCCCCCAGTGTCTGGGAGGGAAAGAGACAGGAACTGGGGTAAAACCAGACCCGATAGTGAACTGACGGGAGGTACGAAAGAGGGCGAGCCTTTGTGCCAGGAGATTTGGGAAAAGGGAGAGGAAATTCTGCTGAGAGTCTGGTGGGATTTGGTGTAGTCTTGGGGTGGGCATGACAGAGATGGGGGCGAAGTGGGGGCAGTCCTGGGCGGGACAGACCTTCCGCGAAGGGGCAGAGGTGGGGCCACAAAGCCCATTCCTGCGACAGTGAGTCTCCCATGTGTCTGAAATGGCGCGCTGGGCGCGGGTGTTCTGTCAGCGGGTGTATATTACCTTAATGTTAACGTGTAACGCAGGTGATCCATGCTGTATCATATACACTTTTCTGAATGTGGCGGGGGGGCCTCAGGGAAGAATCTGGGCGTCATCTGACTGCATGCACAGTCGAATGGTGGCTCCCAGGTGTCCTCCGTGAGGTGAGGTGGAGCTGGCTCAGCAGCAGGCCCTGGGGATAGGCCCTGTGACAGGCTTGCAGTGGGTGGCAGGTCCCATGTCAGTCTGATTCTAGAGGACTCACCAGGATTCTCTGCCTGACCAAACCTTAGCCAGGCTCAGGGACCTCCTCCTAGGCCCATCTGAGCACTTCCCTGCAAAATCCAGCTTTAGGTAGAACCCCACCCCCTCAATACCTGATCAGGTCCCGCAGCCCCACCCTCCCAGGGAATGTCCCATCACCCTGGCCTGTCTCCTGCAAGAATCCTTAGGTCAGGCCAACCAGAACCCCCTCAGCCCTGATGTTACTTTCCCATGCACTGACTCCGCCCTGCTCCTGGTCTATAAAGTCCAGTTACCCAGGCTACACAGGGGTGGGCAAAAGTAGGTTTACAGTTGTTCACATGGAAAAAGACAAGCAGTTTATGATTATTACCATTGTTTTATTAACTCAAGAGAATGGCACAGGGGCACCGTGCCCTCCCTTTTGCCCACCCCTGTATTTGGAGTTGAGTCCCATCTTCCTCCCCCATTGCAAAATCCCATTGCAGCAGTCCCTATACCTGTCACAATGGCCCTGAATAAAGTCTGCCTTACCATCTATATATAATATATATATATATATATATATATATAATATATATATATATATCATATATATATCATATATATATATATATATATATATATATATATATATATATATATATATATATAATACATACACACACACACAGAGGGAATATGCAAATTAGGCCAGGACTCTGTAATGGGTCACGACCAGACACGAGGAAGTTGTGTGTGTAGGTGAGGCCGGGAGCAGACACGGAGACAGAGGCAGGACGGCCCCAGAGCAGACACAGGCAGGGGGCCAGGGGATGTTGCAAGTCAGGTGCGGTCCCAGGCCCCCGCGGTGCCGGTCTGGCCTCCCGCAGCACTGGTCCAGCCTGATTCTCGCGGTGGCCGGTGCTGCGCTATCAGGCGTGGGTCCTGGCCCCCCGCGGGGTGCCTCCTCCCATGGTGGGAGGCGGGGGCCTCCTCACGCGATTTCAATCGCGCGCTGGGCCTCTAGTCTTTAATAAGTGTCATAATTCTTTTCCTTAATAGGGACCTCCAGTCTCCCTACAGCTGCCCCACCTGCCACCACCCACAAACACACTCATTCCCCTGCCCCTCCTGACTGTGCTGCCCACAGTGGGGTCCCTGGGAGGCCCCCACCTTGGTGCTGCCTTGCAGGTGCAGGCACCTGAGAGCTGTCAGGGTGGGGCCACTACAGGGGAAACATCTCCACAGGCACACGCTGCAAAGTGGGCTCTGGCCTGAAATACATTCTATGCCCTAAGAATGCTAAAATTGGTCATCAAACGTGCATTAGAATATAAACATATGTTGTAACAAACCGTTATTAAATAAAATTAAATGTTTAATAACCAGACTGCCAGTGATAGTCCCTTAAGGCAGATTTTTTGCTAGACCAAACTGGCTCACACACACACACAATTATTTTAAAGGAAATATAGAAAAGCTTTTCTCCTCTTCCCCTCTTCCTTCTTCCCTTCCTCTCAGCTAGTCTTAAAGCCAGGAGCTGGGGCAGAGCAAGGTGCTGGCTCTGGGCAAGGTGTCAGAGCCCCGGGGTGAGGCTGGTGGAGAACAGCATTCTGAGCCCTGGTAGGGTGAGGAGGCATCAGCATGGGGAGGTGGTGGGGTGAGTCACATACATAATTCTATTAAAGGTGATGAAAGGCAAGTTTCTCACTGACAGAAAAGAGAGTTACAAATAAGGAAGAAGAAAATAAAATGAATCCTGTGGAGCTGGATTGGAATTGGCAGTATCAGAGCAAACTCGTGTTTTCATATACATACATACATATATACATATATATATATACAAAAAAGAGAGAAACTCAGCTGCCTTGTATGTGTGTATAGAAAAGTGCATATTTATACTCCCTAGCTGTGGCCACACCTTGGAGCAGTGGTACCCCAAAGCAATGAGCATGCTTAGCTCCCAGAAGTTGGCTTTTAAATAGCATTTCCCACTGGTGCAGCCATAATGGAAAACAGTATGGAGATTCCCAAAAAATGAAATATGGAACTGCCATTTGACCCAGGGTTCCCACTTCTAGGAATATATTCTAAGAAACCCAAAACACCAATCAGAAAGAATGTATGCACCCCTATGTTCATAGCAGCACAATTTACAAGAGCTAAGATGTGGAAACAGCCCAAGTGCCCATCAGTAAATGAGTGGGTGAAAAGCTGTGGTACATCTACACCATGGAATACTATGCAGCAGTTAAAAAGAGGAATATCTTATTCCTTGAGACAGCATGGAGGGACCTGGAGAGTATCATGCTAAGTGAAGTAAGTCAGTCAGAGAAAGACAAGTATCACATGATCTCACTCATATGGAATCTAATTAACAAAACAAACTGATGAACGGAGTGGATCGAGACATGGAAGACTGGAACGGAGTGCTGAATCTCGGAGGGAAGGCTGGGGAGGGTGGGTGGGTGGCAGGTAATCAACCAAGGATCTTGTATGCATATATGCATGTCCCATGGACACAGACAATGGAACAGTGAGGGCCTGGGGCGAGGGGCGGGGCAGGCTGGAGGGGGTCAATGTGGGGGAGGGGGGACATATGTAATAGTTTCAACAATAAAGAATTATTTTTACAAAAAATAGCATTTCCCACTAAAAGAAACCAGGGCTCCTTAGAGAAATGGCTGATTCCGGGGCAGGGGCAGTAAACTTACAAAATGAGTCTGGGACATTTTATTTTGTCAGACAGTAGGAAAGTATCAAAGAACAATGGGGATGTGTCAAAAGGACTTCAGCCAGTATGCCAAATCTGAGAGAATTTCAGCATCCAATAGATGTAGTTGAACCCAGTTGGGTTTATTTCTCACTTTCTGAGGGCAAACGCACACCATTGCTGAATAATACTCCATTGAATGGATATACCACTTTGGGATCCATTTACTTCGGAAAGGATATTTTGGTTGCTTCCAATTATTGGCAATTATGAATAAACCTACCATAACCATTTACGTGCAGGTTTTTGTGTAGATCTGTTTTCGACTCATTTGGGTAAATACCTAAGGTGCCCTCCCTGGGTTGTGTGGCAGCCCCATGTTTAGTTTTGTAAGAAACTGCCAGGCTGTCTTCCAAAGTGGCTGGGTCATTTTTCTTTCCCACTATAGCAATAAATGAGACACGATATCTAAATGCATTGTGGTATGCCTGGTGGGATATTAGGCAAAAGCTAAGGAAATCTGAATAAAATATGAACTTTGGTTAATAATGTATCAGTTTTGGTTCATTATTTGTGACAAATATATCCGAGGTTACCAATAAGGGAAACTATGGACAGGGTACACTGAATTCTCTCTACTATCTTTTCAAATATTTTGTAACTCTAAAACTATTATAAAATAAAACAGTTTAAATATTTTTAAAAAGAAATGTCATAATATCATCATCTTACAATCGCACAGTGAGTGAATGTAGACATTAAGCACCAATGACTACTATGATCACAACAAGGAAGATCACCAGACATTTTGTGTCTCCTACAATCTTGACAACGGAATTAAACTTGCATCTGGCCCAGTTCCTGGCACTAGCTGTCAATTTTCAGGAAGTACAGAGACAGACAAACATGTCCTACAGTATAACTAGCAGAATTCGGTATCACCTATGGATGGTGAAAAAACTCCACAGTGAAATATGAGGGAAGAGAGCAGAGCAACACAATAAACAACAATGCCCCACTATTTTTAAAGAATAGAAAGAAAAGGTTAAAAAATCAAAAGAGAAGAGTCAAAATGAATTTCATTTGGAAATGATATAATGTATACCTAAAAAAACAACAACAAGATAATCCACTGAAAACTATTAGAAATAAGAGAATTTAGCAAACTGGTTAAAAAAAATCAATAAAAGCCGAAACCGGTTTGGCTCAGTGGATAGAGCGTCAGCCTGCGGACTGAAGGGTCCCAGGTTCGATTCCGGTCAAGGGCATGTACCTTGGTTGCGGGCACATCCCCAGTAGGGGGCGTGCAGGAGGCAGCTGATCAATGTTTCTCTCTCATCGATGTTTCTAGCTCTCTATCCCTCTCCCTTCCTCTCTGTGAAATATCAATAAAATATATTTAAAAAAAAATCAATAAAAAAAATTCAGTAGCTTTCCTACATGCAACAATAACTAGCCAGCAAACATAACAGAATAAAAGATTTCATTTAGAAAACAAAGTAAAATTGGTAGAAATAATATTATTTAAAATGTGCAGTATGAAGAAGGATTTTAAACTCCGCTGACAGAACTAAAAGGACAACTGAATAAGTGGAAAGACATAGACCGCTCAAGATAGGAAAATCTACCCTATAAAAAGGTGTTGATTCTCCCTAATTTTATCCATATATTTAAGGGGATCCAACAAAAACAGCATCAGTTCAACCGGCTGCAGTGGCTGAGTGGTTGAGTGTGAACCTATAAACCAGGAGGTCACGGTTTGATTCCCAGACACATCCCTGGGGTTGTGGGCTCGATCCGCAATAGGGGGCATGCAGGAGGCAGATGATCAATGACTCTCTCTCGTCACTAATGTTTCTATATCTCTCTTCCTTTCCCTTCCTCTTTGAAATCAATAAAAAATATATTTAAAAAAAGAAAATACTTACAAAAAACAACAACAAAAACACAGCATAAACACATCAGTTCAACATCTAAATAATAGGAATTTCAGAAAGAAAATGGTAGAAAGAAATGATCATAGAAAAATACAATTTCTCACACAAAATATTCTAGATTGAAAGATGCTTTGAATTCTCAGTACAATAAATGAAGAAGGGAAAAAAAAGACCCACGCCAAAGCATTTGATTAAGAAACTATAGAACAAAAGTAATAAAACGGAAGCTCTTAAAATCTCACAGGAAGGGAAATAATAGGCTATATACAACCAAGGAGAAGGACCCAGAGAAGCACCGGACCTCTCAGAAAACTAGCCTTGCTGTGAAACAGAAGACTTAGTGGAGAAACGCCTTCAAAATTCCGAGGAAAAAGAATGTCTACCTTCCAATTCATATCCAGCTGAGTTACCACTTAAATATGGGAATAAAACTGACTTTTTTGTTGTTTCCTTAACTTTTGAAGAAACTATTTATGGTGGAAAAGTTCAAATATGTTGAAAAGTAGAGACAATAGCATCATAAAGACCCACGTACCTAACACCCAAGTTCAACAGTTATCAGATCATGGCCAACCTTGCTTCATCTACACCTTAAACACATTTCCAGCCCCTCCTGTCCTATCCGTGTGTCTCTAAAAGACAAGGACTTAAAAATATAAGAACAATGCTATTATTACAGCTAAAATAAAACTGAACATCATCAGATATCCAGTGTTCATATTTCCAGTTGTTTCATAAATGTCACACACTTAAAAAATATATTGTTTCTTTCCATCAGGATCCATCTACGATCCACACATTGTACATAGTTTGCTTTCTAAGTCTTTTAATTGATGCTTTCCTCCTCCATCTATTTTCCTCGCAAATTACTTTCTTGCAAATGCTCTTTCCCCCTGAAATGTATTTGTTGAAGAAACTGGGTTGTGACCTGGAACGTTGCCCATGTTCTAGATTACTTTGCTGACAATGTCCCCATGATGTCAATATTCTTCTCTGATCTAGTTCCTAAATACTAGTATTTGGACCTAGATAAGAACAAAAATTTCCCTTGTCATGCTTTCCCTGGAAGCTAATGAGATGTGTCCCACTAAAGCCAGGGTTGTGGCCCAGAGACCTGAGATCCAGCTCAGGAGAGAGGCAGGGATGCTCCCCCAGATGCTGGGGAGGTAAGTCTCGGAAGACAGCTGTGTAGCAGATGCAGGAAGCAATGTCCACATTGCAACAGGAGCATAGGGAGAGCTCCAAAGAGAATATCTCCAAGGCGGAGAGGCCTGTATTCATTGTTATACCTGAAGTGTTTAAACACACAGAGAGCAGACTTTCAATTCTATAGCACAGTTTAGGACTAACTTGGTGATAACAACATAGAAGACTAAGAAACAGAAAAACCATCACTGAATAAGAAAGGAAATATAAGCATATCCATGGCTGCTTCAGCCGTGAATAATATTCGCTCAGGCATCCTATCTAATAAAAGAGTAATATACAAATTGACTGTCACTCCAACACACAAGATGGCTGCCCCCATGTGGTCAAAGATGGCTGCCCCCATGTGGACACAAGATGGCCGCCACAAGATGGCCAGCAGGGGAGGGCAGTTGGGGACAAGGCCTGCAAGGGAGGGCAGTTGGGGGCGATCAAGCATGCAAGGGAGGGCAGTTAGGGGTGACCAGGCTGGCAGAGGAGGGCAGTTAGGGGCAATCAGGCTGGCAGGGGAGCAGTTAGGCATCAATCAGGCTGGCAGGGGAGTGGTTAGGGGGTGATCAGGCTGGCAGGCAGAAGCTGTTAGGGACAATCAGGAAGGCAGGCAGGCGAGCAGTTGGGAGCCAGAAGTCCTGGTTTGTGAGAGGGATGTCCAACTGCCTGTTTAAATTGGCAGTCAGACATCCCTCAAGGGGTCCCAGATTGGAGAGGGTGCAGGCTGGGCTGAGGGACACACCCCCTGTGCACGAATTTTGTGTACCGGGCCTCTAATAATATATAAATGCTGAATGATAATTGAAATGTAAAGAACAATATAACTCTATCGAGAGGAGCGGGGAGAAAGAACCAGGCTCCAAGGAGTGTCTGAACTCGCCATTGCCAGGAGCAACCACCTGAGTCAGCCCAACCAGTCTTCCTTCCCTGTTGGCTCCTTAAAAATTAGTTCATGGCCCTAGCCGGTTTGGCTCAGTGGATAGAGCGTTGACCTACGGACTGAAGGGTCCCAGGTTTGATTCCAGTCAAGAGCATGTATCTTGGTTGCAGTCTCGATCCCCAGCCCTGGTTGGGTGCGTGCAGGAGGCAACCAATCGATATGTCTCTCTCACATAGATGTTTCTTTCTCTGTCTCCCCTCCCCTTCCCTTCCACTCTCTCTAAAAATCAGTGGAAAAATATCCTCAGGTAAGGATTAACCAAAAAAAAAACACAAAAAAAAACAAGCTTAAAAAAATTAGCTCATGTATTCACGCATGCATAGTACTTACTACTAGAATGAGACAGAGTTCAGCAAAGACTCTACTATTTTTCATTTTCACTGATGTAAGTGCTGAGTACCCTTATTCATATAAATAAAGAGGTGGAACTGGGGGGAGATTTGTTATAGCAGTTCACCCAGTTCTTTGAACTGCTTCCAAGTTTATGCCAAAACTCACAAAGAAATATATCATCAAATAATTAACATTAAAACTTTAAACAGTTCCCTCTGAGTATAATACTCCAAGTATTAAATTATTTCCTAATTAAGTTAAAAAATTTCCAGATTAAATAAAGATTATACTTATTAGTATTATATATTTTATCAAAGTATCATTTTATGTATTAAAATTTTTGAGAAGCACTTATTCAACATAGAAGAGTTAAGAAATGTACTTCTAAAATGCTACTTTTAATTATTTGCTTTCAAAAAAAATCAAAGCAGGCATTATGGTCACAGAAAAATTTTTGAAATTTTTGGAGATGAGTGAATATTTAAGTATTTTATAATAGGATAAAGTTATTGAGAAAATAGAATGAAATAGGGGTGCTGGCTGCTGGGGCTGAGGGAGCTGGGGCTTGGAGCTGGGAGGTGGGGTTTCTGGGTTGGTGGTTCTAGGCTGAAGAGTCAAGGCTGGGGCCCTGGGGTCCTAGAGTAACCGCTCTCTGCACCCAGCTTCTCTACCCAGGACCTTGGGCCTCAGTTCCTTCTCAATATGCCTTTTATAATTTTTTAAAATATGTTTTTATTTATTTCAGAGAGGAAGGGAGAGGGAGAGAAAGATGGAAACATGAATGATGAGAGAGAATCATTGATTGGCTGCCTCTTGCACACCCCACATAGGGGATTGAGCCCGCAACCCAGGCATGTGCCCTTGACCGGAATCAAACCTGGGACCCTTCAGTTCACAGGCCGATGCTCTATCCACTGAGCCAAACCGACCAGGGTCTCAATATGCCTTTTAAAAAATGTTTCTGGAAAATAGACACTGTTCTGTTTGGCCATCATTCCATATTATTTTTTTAATATGTCCCTATTATTTTATTATCCCTTCTGTTGCTGAGAGCATTTAACTGTCACAAGAACCCTATTGGCTGCCACAGGGGCAGTTCCCCAGGTGTTTTAAGAGCCCAAGGCCATGTGCCTCCTGGTGGGTCTCCTCCATTCTGCTCAAGACAAGGGCCTGCACAAGGGCACGAAGAGCACCTTACACCTTACACCTTACACCTTATACCTTAGGACCTCAGGTTTCCAACCCAGGCTCTCAGGACCTCAGGGGGATCAACCCCTCTCAGAATCGGAAGTACTTGCCTCCCTGTGGACAATCACAATGAAACAGAAATGTTAGGATGCTGGGAAACAAATGGCAGAAGTTGGCCCAACGGTTTTTCCGCCTTATATTCCTTATCAAAACTAAGAGCTAATTAAGTAGAGAACATTTTCTAATCATAAACTCAATGTCAGCAACGTGGCTTTAGCAAAATAGAATGTCATTAAATTATTGTTTCTATTCTTGAGGTGCTTATTTAAAAAATAAATCAATTATTGGCTTTTTATTTGATTTTTGTTGGTTTTATTGTTGAACATTTATTTTAGTTTTTTATAGCCTAGGAGGGCATATGTTATATGTTTGCACTTAATATAAAAATAATTTAAATTCACACAGGGGGTCAACTAATTTTTTTTCTTTGAAGTGGGTCCGTTCTTCACTCAAATTTGAGAAACACTGGCTTTTTTTATTCTTTTCCAGACTGAGCTGGGGGTATTGCACCCCTCTCGCCCTGCTTTAAAGGAATCCTCAGGACAGACTTTGGAGAGTAGCTGTAAAGAGAAAAGGAAAACCAGGCCTGGATCAGGCATGCTGCATTAAGAGCCAGTCCAGCAGAGGGACCTGAACAGGCACCGTTCTGAGAATGAATAAGGGGGTGACTGTGCCATCGCCCTGAAGAACTGGTAGCTCTTAGCTGCAATTGACAGAAATCTCAGCTCAGACCCAAAGGGCATGTCTTGGCTCTGGGAGGGGCCTCGGCCAGCTGGAGTCTCTGGGCTGTCCTCAAGATGCTTCCCTCCTGTGCTCTACTCCTCCCTGCATCTTTCCACTGGGGGTTGGGGACAAAGCCCCAACTTAACATCTTTCCATATCAGCACCCTCAACTGAAGACTCCTTTTTTTTTAATGTCACTGTCTATACTCAGCCTAGCACATGTGGACCAGCCTGTGTCCAGGGAAGGGCCCCAGCTTGAATCCTGTGCCCACCTACGGCCAAGGAGAGGGGCTGGCACTACCAAAAGGGGATGGAGGGGAGACCACTGGCCAAAAACAACAGCCCCATCCTCCTCCATCTCCGTGTGCCTGCTGCGCAGTGTTTCCTTAAGCTCCAAACCTCAGCAACCCCAGGTCCTGACAGGAGTGATGCCCTGTGGAAGTGTTACAGAAAAGTTATTCTGACACTTGTTGAAATGGGAAGGAAGTCTTTATTCAAGACTATTGCAATAGGAGGAAGAGATCAGGCTCACCTCTGAATACAGCAGACAGTGGGGATTTACTTATAGGAGCAGATGAGGGGCCAGTGAATGGAAAATTACTATAAGGGGCTGTCAAGGTAGGAAGATTCTTGCTAAGCTGACCTAATAGGATTTTTTTCTTGTTGTGTATTGTTTTAATATGATCTCAAATTCACTTGTTTTTGACTTAAGGGAAACTGTCTTAACCCTCTTATTTATGACATAGACAAAAACAGTGGTTTCAATGTAAAAATGAAGTTGTGTCCGGGTGCCATCATTCTACATCTGTTGTCATTGATAAGCAGTCAGCAGCCAGGCTTCAGAGGAGCCCTGATGGGGGCTTACTAATAGGAACACATGGAGAAGCAACTATGGCCAGGGGCACCTAGACTGTAAGTACTGAGAGTTGGTGAGCACTACGTGAAAGCTTCCATTTGGGTAAGGTGACTCTTCACTCACCTAACAGCTCTCCGAAGACCTTTGGAACGCTTAGCTCCTGCCAGAGCCAAGGCAACTCTGTGGTGGGCAGTGACTAAAAGCCACGCAGCATCCCCATGGAGGAGTCAGCCTGCCTGCCAACTCTGGCATCTTTGTTTCCTAGCAGAATGCTCTGGCAACAGGGGACTTTTACTTTTGTGCTGGATGGGTCAATCAGCTCTTGGTTAGCCACTGCCTCCCCTGAGTGCCTCTTCATTTTAAAAGGTACACCTCATACTAAACTTGGATTTTATTTCTTCATCTCCCCTGGCCTGGAACACTAATAATATGTCATTTGTTTGGAGCATTTCTTTATTTTGGCTTATTAAGAGATATTATCGCAGCAGCAATCCCAAGAAAGAAGAACAAAGTTGGAGGAATCACAATACCAGATTTCAAGTTATACTACTTTATACCACCGTTCTCAAAACTGCCTGGTACTGACTGGCACAAGAACAGACATATAGACCAATAGAACAGAAATCAACCCAAGTCATTATGCTCAATTAATATTTGACAAAGGAGGCAAGAGCATACAAAGAAGTCAAGACAGTCTCTTCAATAAATGGTGTTGGGAAAATTGGACAGGTACATGCAAAAAAAAAAAATATGAAAGTAGACCACCAACTTACACCATAGACAAAAATAAACTCAAAATGGATAAAGGACTTAAACGTAAGACGGGAAAACATAAACATATTAGAAAAATCCATAGGCAGCAAAATATCAAACATATGTCATAGAAATATCTTTACTGATACAGCTCCTAGGAAATAGAAACTAAGGAGAAAATAAACAAATGAGACTACATCAAAATAAAAAGCTTCTGCACAGCAAAAAAGCCACCAACAAAACAACAAGAAAGCCCACTGCATGGGAGAACATATTTGCCAATGTTATCTCCGATAAGAGTTTAATCTCCAACATTTACAGGGAACTCACACAACTTAACAAAAGGAAGATAAACAATCCAATCAGAAAATGGGCAAAGGACCTAAATAGACACTTTTTGAAAGAGGACATACAGAAGGCCAAGAGACATATGAAAACATGCTCAAAGTCACTAATCATCAGAGAGATGCAAATCAAAATGATAAATGCAGTATCATCTCACACCTGTCAGAATGGCTATCATCAACAAGTCAACAAATGACAAGTGCTGGCGAGGATGCGGAGAAAAAGGAACCCTCGTGCACTGCTGGTGGGAATGCAGACTGGTGCAGCCACTGTGGAAAACAGCATAGAGTTTCCTCAAAAAACTAAAAATGGAACTCCCATTTGACCCAGTGATCCCACTTCTAGGACTATATCCCAAGAAACTAGAAACACCAATCAGAAAGGATATATGCACCCCTTTGTTCATAGCAGCACAACTTACAATAGCTAAGATTTAGAAACAGCCTAAGTGCCCATCAGCAGATGAGTGAATTAAAAAACTGTAGTACATCTACACAATGAAATACTATGCTGCTATAAAAAAGAAGGAACTCTTACCATTTGCAACAGCATGGATGGACCTGGAGAGCATTATGCTACTCGAAATAAGCCAGTCAGAGAAAGATAAATATCACATGATCTCACTCGTTTGTGGAATATAATGAACAACATAAACTGATGAACAAAAATAGAGCCAGAGACATAGAAGCATGGAACAGACTGTCCAACCTAAGAGGGAAGGCGGGGGCAAGGGAGGGTTAGGGAGCAGGGTAAGAGATCAACCAAAGGACTTGTATGCATGCATATGAGCATAACCAATGGACACAGACAGTAGGAGGTTGAGGGCATGTGCTGCGTGGGTGGGAGCGGCTGGGAAGAGGTCAATGGGAGGAGAGGGAGGAGATTTAAGTAAGACTTTAAACAATAAAGAATTTAAATTAAAAAGAGAGAGAGAGATGATCATGTACTTGACTAGCTTGTGAAATTATTATAATTCCCACAGCAAACCTGTGCAAAAACAGAATCAGTCTCTGAGTATATAACTTTTCTTGCTGATACTGGGGACTCAGCAAGGATGGACACGGAAGGTCCAGATGGAGGCCTAGTTGAGAACAGGGGTCATAGAAGCTTAAATAAAGTTTGGTAAAAGAGAGGGTCTTTGTCAGAAGAGCTGCCCAAACTATGGCTTGGGGACAAGAAGGCTCAGTAGAGGGGAGTGTCTGGTGTCCACTGTTGGACAGCATCATCAACTACAAAGAAACGTTCCTAGATGAGAACAGCCCTGTGGAGGTCTCGGGACTGCCCTGGGGCTGTGGGGATGTGAGGGAGGAAACATAATTGTCCCTCTGTTGGGGCAGCGAGAAGAATAGCACCGCGTGTTAGACCTGTAGGGTCAGACCAGACCTGGGTTTAGCAACCTCAGTACTTGAGTTCTGACTTTAAAAAAAATTCAGAGCCAAGATTCAAACTATAAGAGAAAGTTTATTTAGAGAGTCACAGAGGTAGAAGAAGTGAGCAGTAGAAGAAATGGGCTCAGGAAACAAGTTACAGAGGCAAAAGAAGGGGTCCTTGGAGCTTAGGAGAGAGAAGGACAAAGGTAAGGCACCTAGTGGGGAGAGAGGCTGGGGAGGGGAAAGCGTGGGGGTGCTCCTGAGAGGGTCCACCATCCTAAGGATTTAGGGGTGGATTTTTAAGGGAGGTCCAAGAGAGGATCTCAATAGACTATTCATCAGCTTTCCAGGTATGCTCTTTCAGGGCCATGGTCTCCACTGATTGGTCGGTGCCAGGGCACTCATTAGTCAATGCAGCTGGTCCTGATGTCAGCCTGTGGCATCGCTTGTCAGGTTTTACTGCTTTTCTGGGCCTGGACCTAAAACACAACTGAGCCCTAAATGTATTTGATGTGGGCTAGACCCTCATTTGGGGTGGGGCGGGGGGGGGGGGAGCTTAATGCTTAAGGGCTATTTTTTTGTACCCTTATTTGTTCCCCCTCTAAAGAGGTCTAACCTAATAACTATCAACATGCCAGGGGAGGAAAAGTTAGGGAAGGAACCCAACCTGATATGTTAGGAGGGGAAAGATTACCCTGGGGGCGAGGTCCTTGTTTTCCCAGCTCTGGGGCTTCCCACCCTGGTGACCTTCTGTACCTGGCCCATCCGTCCTTGTTCTGCTCATGTCTGTCTGTCTACCACACTTTTGCCTTTCTAGGTTCTGTGCAAGACCCCCGCTGTAATAAAAGACAGATAGACAAGAGAAAAACAGAGGTTTACTAACAGGCACACCTTTTGTACACATGGGAGATATCCAGAAAAACTGAGTAAAGTTTCCTCCAAATGGCCCAAGCCACCACCTTAAATGTCATCTCCAGCTAAAGACCAAAGAAAGATGTTGGTGGGTGGGGCATCCAGCTCTGGAAGGGTCTCAGGAGATGGAACAAAGTTGTTATGAAGGTTTAGCTCACTAATGAGAGTTTCTTAGCAGGGGTGGGCAAACTTTTTGACTCGATGGCCACAATGGGTTCTTAAACTGGACGGAGGGCCGGAACAAAAGCATGGATGGAGTGTTTGTGTGAACTAATATAAATTCAAAGTAAAGGAGCAGAGGGGAGAGCAAGAGAACCGGATAGAACAGCCGGATCCGGCCTGCGGGCCGTAGTTTGCCCAAGGCTGGCTTAGAGTCATCCTTCTCTTCCAGGTACTGAGGGGCACCCTTGCAAATGGAGATTTCCTTTCGAAATGGAAATAAATGTCCCTTACCAAAGAGTAAATGCTCCACTGATTTTAGAGCTTCTCCAGTGTCTGCTCTCTCTTAGAAATAATTGAAACTGGACACTAACCAGACACACTAATCATGCTTGTCTTTCCTTGGTGACAAGTTTTTTTAAGTATCTTGCAGCACACAACAGGAAGCAGTACCTTAGCTCTTCCCCAGGGTCAAGTGTGATCGGCTAACATCAGCTGTGTGGATGAAAAAAAGGGGGTTCTATGGAAAGTAACTCACGGGGTGATCTAATCATAAATTCCTAACTGGGAGGTGATAGTGGGTAGTCACACCCCAGGCCTATAACTTCTTTAGTGAAAGGTTTTAAGCCAGCCCTGTCCATTGTTCTTGTGCATCTAGGCCAGTGGTCGGCAAACTGCGGGTCGCTCTGTTGACTAATGAGTTTGCCGACCACTGACCTAGACTCTCGATTCCAATAATTACAGGCTGTTGTTGTTCCTTGTGATTAAGCCCCTATCCCAGTGGTCGGCTTACACACCTTTGAAATAAGCTGCAACCACCCTCACCGGAGCACATAATCTAGTTAACTGTCCTGTAAAACAATCCCCACCTTCTCTCCCACCCTCACGTAATCTTCCTTACGCTCCCTCTTGAATTTCAAATGCGTAAAAGAAACTGTCATCCTGGGAGCATTTGAGACCTTGCTCCCCAGCATCTCATCAGTTCAGCTCCAATAAACTCTTATGAACATTCTTTTTTTAAAAAAAAACATATTTTTTATTGATTTCAGAGAGGAAGGGAGAGAGAAAGATAGAAACATCAATGATGAGAGAGAATCATTGATTGGCTGCCTCCTGTACACCCCCTACGGGGGAGGATCGAGCCCGCAACCTGGGCATGTGCCCTTGGCCAGAATCGAACCTGGGACCCTTTAGTCTTCAGGCCAACGCTCTGTCCACTGAGCCAAAATGGCGAGGGCATGAACATTCTTTACAGCTCTGGAGCTTTCTTATGTCAAGAGCTGAAGCCAGTCTAGTCAAACTGAGTCTGCACAGTTAGCAATGGAATGACTGATGTGACTTCAGGAGCTCAGCAGAACCAAATGTCACACTCCTGGGAGCTAGCGGGAAGACTCGGTCCCCGAGGACCCACTTCCAAAGTGATGGGTGCCTGAAACTGTTGCCCAGCCAGGAGGAAAACCAACACCACAGGAAATGCATGATTTCAACCCATCAAACCCTGCCAAACTGGAATTCCTTTGTGCTTTCTCCTGATCTTCCCATACCTTACCTTAACTGGCTAAGTTCCAGAACCATCCAATCAGACCCTCCCAAATTAGAATTTATGAATATGTACAACCTTTTCTTAACGTCACCTCTTCACACTTATCTCAATTTGTCAGGGAGACAAGCTTGAGTTTTGTTTCCTGTCTCCTTGTCTGGCAGCCTTGCAATATGTTCTTTTCTCTACAAAAGACTGTTGCCTTGTTATTTGGTCTCTCTGTTGTACAGCAGGCAACGGGCCCACTTGGCATGATGGGTTACATTCTCAGCTCAAAATAATCCTTATGCCAAAGGCCTATTTTGGGGTGACATTCTGCTCCCCTTCAGGGGAAAACTCAGGAAGTATTCAAAACTAAAGCAAAAGATTATTGCATGGTCCTTTAAACTCATGTGGGATCATTGTCTGGCAAGTGGCAGGTCATCTGCTGCTCCACAGAAATGTCACCTGGTTTGCTATATTATTGACATGCTGTCAAATACTGATCCTATTGTGACAGTGGACATTGACGTGTAGATGACCGATATGTTGTAAATGGCTTCTGTCCAGTGGTTATGGTTTTCTTGCCTGTGGACACCATTTATTTCTGGACCTCTTTAGCAATCTCATCTCTGCAATTCTTTCTTTCACTGGTTATACCCACTGCCTTCGTTTTAAAACATTTCATTGCTTAGGCAACAGATCCGAACAAGTGTTTGCCAACCAGTTTATGCAAATACTCCAACAAAGCTCTAATAACAGTCTCTCCCAGGGTGATCTGAGCATCTGCCTGCAGAAGAGTTAAAACACGGTCAAAAACACTGCCCACCCAGGGTGCTGTGAGAATGTCCTGGGCCCACAGGTCCCCATCTCAGCAAGGACAGTGGGGAGAGATTTCCATACCTCACCCTGCCTTGGTTTAGAAACATATTGATTCAAATATGCAAAAAAGCCTGGGGCAGGGACTGAGGAAGACAGCCCCATAGATTGCTCTGCCGAGCATCCATTAGCATTTCAAAATGTGTCAAGTTGCTGGCAGACCTTTTTTTAATTGCTGCTAATCAGAGGTTCCCGGTGGGACCACGGAGGTATTCTTGGGTGTAAATCCCCTGCAAGAAAAATAGTGTCCAAAGAGAAAACGAGGGGGTGGGGTGATGCTTCAGCCATAAATACAAAAGGGCACTGATCTCAGACTCTTTACAGCTTGATTCCCTCGCAGAGCTTGAGTTTTCATCCACCAGGGAGCCCAGCCCCAGGGTGGCCACGTTCTTTTGACATCTGGGCAGGTAATGCAGAGACAACACCAAATGCTGAGAAAAAAAATATACACATCTGTTTCTCTGCTGTCATTTTATTGTATTCTTTTAAAGGAAACGGAGCCCATAACATCACTCCCTTTCCATTCTTGAGGATATTTTCCCTCTGAGCAGTTCAGGGCAGGCGGCGGCAGGAGACGAAGAGCTGTTATGACTTACCCAGTGTGGAAACAAACAGACTTCCCGGAGGAGAACGGCAGAGGCTATTTATTCAGAACTTGCTCCGGGGAGGGAGCCAGGCAGCCACTGTCACTCGGGGTTTGGCAGAGACTCAAAGGCAGGCAGGGGAGTGGAACGCTTTATAGTGGAAAAAGGAAGGATCCAGGGTGTTGTGGCTGGAGGTGGTTGACATGGGGACGCTGGAGGGGGCTAACTAGAAGTGGGGCATCCTATGGGGTTGTTTGGGGAGCTTGTTTTGGCTTTCTCCGGTTGGTCCTGAGTTGGGGCAGGGGGTTAAAAATAAAATAAAAAAGAAGGAAAGCTGCCATAGACGTCCAAGCGCTGACCCTTCAGGACTGGTTGCTGCAGAGGTTGTAGGTCAGTTTCACTGTCCCATAGGTCTGGCCATTGCCTGTCTGTGTGTCGGTCTCTCTCTCCCCGCCCTCCCCCAGGCTGTGTTTATCATAACAACCAAAATCAAGCAGAGGAAACGATTTGTTTTGGACCAAGGTAAGAGCCCCTGCAAATCTGGAGCACAACCAGCAACCAGTTTTGTGTAAACAAGACTGTAAACGGAGCCCTTTAAAATGGAGCCGGAGCTGCCACGCCAGAGGAACTGCCTTGCGTATCTTATACCACAACCTTAGAATGGTAAAAACTGGGCAAAGTGGCTTTGGGCTAGGCCTGGGCAACCTTATTTCCCAAAGAGCTGGTGGCAAAGATAAGAAAGCAGTTATTGAGACAACAGGGCTGATGACTACTGGGCTGATAATTAAAGGCATTGTTCAGAATTAACAATGTTCACGATGTTAGCTCATCTGCACCAATAGAAATGCCTGACTTCTACGGATGTAATTGCCCCCCTCCCCTCTCTCCTAAAGACCCATCACCTTTGTTACCTAACGGGAGCATTATTTGGGCTTCTACTGGAATTAATGATTCCCAAACAGCTGCTCTTATTGATCTCAAATAAATCCTTGTTCGCCTCTCACTTGGAAAGGCCTTTTGCTTTCAGGTTAACATTAGGGCCACCTATTATTTATTACACGTGAGCCAGGGCTCCCAGTCCCACTGTCACGGGGAAGACAGGCTGCTCGGGCCGCCTGCTGCTGGGTAGTGGGACATGCTGGGTGACTGCTCTGTGGTCCAAGGGCCTGAGGGTGCATGGCTGCCGGAGCCTCCCCATGGCATCCAGATGCTTCCTTAGGGGCCCTCTGCTCAGACAGCACATTGGGTGGGAATGCCTGTTCCCTGGTCAGAGCCAGGAGAGGGGGAGACGCCTGCGTGATGGGTCGGGCGGCTATGGGGCTGAAAGCTGACCCTCTCCCTATGGTCCCCTGACCACGCCATGTAGGAGACAGAGCTGTGAGAAGGTCTGGCGATGAAAGACAGATCAATCAACAGAAGAAATGGACCAAGGAGAGCACGAAAAGCAGAATAACTGCTGTCACCACAGTTCACTGGCTGGGAAGGCGTAGGCTGCCCAGAGCAATACAATGGTGGGTGGAAGAAGGGCCCTGTAGCAGCTGCTCTCAGCTGCCCAGAGAGACAGACTGTCCAAAGAAACCGCGGTTCTTTCTTACGCTTTTCTCCACACGGAGAAATGCTCTTGCTTCCCTTGCACTCCAAGATGGCGTGTTTGGCAGAAATATCTTTCTCATGTACCTCCTTCCCTGCAGCCCCTGGAGCTGGGCCCCCAGGCAACAGGGGAGATGTGAGGTCAGTGTGGCCCATCCTAGAAACCCTGTCCTGTGGCATGTGTCTGCTCTGCAGCTGAAGGAAACCTGGCCCTTGAGACCTTTGGATCTAGTCAGGGGTTGACCTGGGTGTTGGTGACCCTGGCT
This sequence comes from Plecotus auritus, assembly GCF_963455305.1. Classification (NCBI taxonomy): domain Eukaryota; kingdom Metazoa; phylum Chordata; class Mammalia; order Chiroptera; family Vespertilionidae; genus Plecotus; species Plecotus auritus. The sequence goes on along the minus strand of NC_137782.1, from coordinate 20,894,857 downwards.
AAGGCACTTAAACTCTTGGTGTTTATTTTAGAACCTGTCCAATGGGGGATGCCACACCTGTGTGAGCCAGGTCGCACTCTCGTTCTTTTTAAAGCGATGTGATAGGAAGCTAGGACTCTGAGAGACAGACAACAGACAAGGGGCTCCCATCTCCCATCCTAGGAAAGGCAAGTCCGAGAAAATCCACACAGTATCTGGTTACAACTTCCTCTGTCTAAATGTGAGATTCTACACTTGGCCAAATGCCCTGGCTTGTCTCTGGGAACAGAAAAAGAGAGAGGGCTACCCCTGAGGCTGTGCCTCTGCCACCTTTCCTGGGGCAAAGGATCCCAACTTATTTCTAGCTCTTTCTTCAAGGCCAAAATTCTGGGTTACAGGTGACATTTAATCAGAATGCTCTTCCCTCTTGTGGGGCAGACATAGTCAGACACACTTCTCCATAGTCTTGACTACAAATGTTTTTCAACAAGCAAGCATAATTTCTAAACAAAGGTGAAAATAAACCGGAAATGTGCAAAATTACATGTACTTTTCCTTGTTGCAGATACACAGTACGTGCCTTGGGAAAGTAATGCATCCCTCATCATACAATCACTTAAGAAAAAGACAATTGTTCTACTCATCCGCCCTGCTGTCAATGAGCAAGAAAAATCTCCATCACCAAAAAGCAGATTTCTCCCCCAAGGTTTCCCTAAATAGTGCCAGAGTCTCTCTACTAGTCAAATCTAGCACCAACTCGGTCTGCGCTTGCATTCATCTTTGTGATGAACAGAATTCTCTTTCTTGGAAACAAGGGATGTGTATTGACTAAGGAAAGACAAGGTTCTTGTTTAGGTTTGGGGGTTAGAGAAAAGAAGGGCAAGAATAAAAGACCAACATTTTCTTCTTGCCAGGAGTAAAGCTTTTGATCTACCAAAGCAAGAAGCTTATCCAAGAAGGGAAAGTGGCCCACAGAGCTGTGGAACTGAACCTACAGGGGACATGATCGATCGTGGGGTGAGGTGTGAGTGAGCTTCTCAGTGTCCCCTCAATATGACCCCACCTCTACCCGGGAGCTCACAGGGTCTCCTCGAAGCTGACCCCCCTGGCCACCGCCAGCCAGTGAAGGGACTTACTCAGAGTCACACTCTGACCCAGAGACTGTGGTCACCATCCATCTTGGCTTGCCCCATAGATGGTTATTCCAGGAAAGATCAATTTGGGGCCCATGTTTTAAAGAGTTCTGGTGACAGCAGTATGCAAAGTTGTCCCAGTGTCCTAGAAACATTTCCAGTGGCTGTGCCAGGACCCTGCAGGCCCGTGTGAGCTGCTGCTTGTGACGAGTGACCTGGAAGAAGGCCCAAAGGATCTGGGCATCAGCCAGCAGATGCTGCACCCAGGAGGAGGGATAGCAGTGTGGCTGCTTGGGGAAGCTTTTATCACCCCAATAGACCTGATAAGATGAAATTCAACAGGGGCAAATGTGAGGTCTATATGTAAGCTCAAGGGCAAGCCGAATCCCTGAGAAAGATAGTCCAAAATTTAACTTCTCTTCTACACTTTGACTAGAGTCTTGGTGGATTTATGCAGAATCTGGGGGCTGAGCAAAACATAGAAATGATCTAGCCCAGTGGTCGGCAAACTCATTTGTCAACAGAGCGGCAAACAGCGGCTCGCGAGCCGCAATTTGCCGACCACTGATCTAACCCAACCAGTCACTGTACAGATAAGGGCCTAGGGGCCCAGAGAGACTGTGGCCTAATTGAGACTTGAAATTCAGCCCTCCCCAAGCCTGATGGGCATGGTGCCGCAGGAGGTGCATGTCTGGTGCCAGGTCTGGCACCAGCACACAGCAGTGGCTGAGAGTACAAGTGGTGGCCCCAGTTCTGTCACTCACAGGCCATGAAATGTGCACAAGCTATTATTATCCTATTTCATCATCTGAAAATCGGGTAAAAAAAAGTCAGTGACGGATCACAGCAAGTTTTCAATAAATGTTAGATATTATTTGTATGCTGTGTTTAGTACTTTCTGGAACTCTTCATGTAAAAAACATAGATGTAAGTTTAGAAATAGATATATTTTTTTCACAAGCTGTTTAATGTGTTTCCTTGTCTGAGAATGCAGTGTGTGTGTGTGTGTGTGTGTGTGCATATAACATTTATATAATTTTAAAATGTATATATACAACTATTGGATGAAAAGGACCAAGGATCTGGACTTTGAAAATAGTCCTTTAGAAAAACCCTGCAGGTTTCGGCTGAGTACAAATCCCGCAGGAACTAAAGATGTGACCAGGCTGCTAAACAAGCTAATGGCACTCCAGGCTCCATTAGAATTATCAAGAGAGGAAACAGCCTCAGTGTTTTTTGCGTTAATCAGACCATGTTTAGACTATTGGTCCCAACTCACAGTGCTGTTACGAAGCTGACATCCAGGATGCGGGGAATCTGAAACCTTGCCTGTAAGGGGAAACTGAGGCAACGTGGAGCACTCAGCCAGAGAACGTCTGACGCCTGGGTGGGGTATGATGCAGTGCACAAGTGTGTCATGAGGATGACAGCAATTCAAACAGAAAAATCCGGGCAGTAGATGAAAATTAAAGACATGGCTATTTCACCTCGATACAAGAATGACATTTCCAGCAATCACAGTTGTCCACGCTGTATAGGGAGTTCCCCAGCACGGAGAGTTTGAGCAGTAACTAGCTGTTGTAAAAGGGCTCTTGCATTTAGTAGTTGGAAATGATAATATTTACTCTTGTTATCTCTAATTCTTACAATAATTCTTTAAGGTAAGACATATTGTCTTCATTTTACAGTCAAGAAAACTGAGGCTCTAAGAGGTTATTTGCAAGCTCAAGGTCATACATCTATTAACTAGATGAACCAAGATTCCAATCCAGATCTGATTTTGAATTGCACATTCATTGCATGAGGCCATGATGCTGGCGTTCCAGTTCATGTTCCCCCATTTCCACCTGTTCACCCTGTTTCCACCTGGTTAGTCAGAACTCAATGCAAAGTAGCAAAGTCCCTCATTGCTTTTCCACCTCTGATCAATGTTGCTTACATTTTTTGAAAGAATTTGTAGGCTCTGGTCAGTGTGCTCAGTTGGTTGGGTGTTGTCCTGTGCACCAAAAGATTGCCAGTTCGATTGCTGGTTGGGGCACATGCCTGGGTTTTGGGCTCAATCCCTGGTAGAGGGCATGCAGGAGGCAGCCAATCAATGTGTTGCTCTTGCACTGATGTTTCTATCTCTCTCTCTCTCCTTCTCCCTCTCCCTTCCTCTATCTAAAAAAAAAAAATCAATTAAAAGGACCAAACGAACTCATAGGACTCCTAGAAAGGAAAATGCAAAGAAATATTCATAAGAGTTAAATTTCTTGAATAGAAATACAAACACAATGCCTTAAGTCAGTGGTCGGCAAACTGCGGCTCGCGAGCCGCAGTTTGCCGCTCTGTTGACTAATGAGTTTGCCGACCACTGCCTTAAGTAGAAAATATTTCTTATTTTTTAAATATATTTTTATTGATCTCAGAGAGGAAGGGAGAGGGAGAGGGGAGAGAGAGAGAAACATCAATGATGAGAATCATTGATCGACTGCCTCCTGCACGCCCCCTACTGGGGATTAAGCCTGCAACCCCGGGCATGTGCCCTTGACTGGAATCAAATCTGGAACTCTTCAGTCCACTGACCCAAACCGGCTAGGGAAAAATATATTTCTTAAAAACCAAAACAGACTCAGGTCCGGATTGGCAGTGGCCTCCGCCGAGTAAAACCGACATAACCCTGTCCCTTCTCTTTGCACAGCCACCGTTCAGGCACCTGCTGCTGAGTGGATGGGACTCTAACGCCCGCCTGGGAGGAGGTGCCAGGACTCTTCAGTGTCACGGAGCTCACAGAAACAGCACAGGGAGGGAAACCCCAGGGCTTCGAGGGATGTCAGAGCAGGAGGTTCCTAGTGATCACACGGCCTCTTTCCTTCCCACTTTACAGGTGAAGACACTGGAGCCTGGAGAGGTAGAGGGGCTCTCCCAGGGCCCAGAGAGTCGGTCTGAGCCTCTGGGACTGGAAGCAGGGCCTGCACACTGCGCCAGCGGAGCTGTGTCACAGCGGCAGAGGCCAGGCCCCACCCGGCACAGGTGAACATCGATGGGCCTTTTCAGTGCTCCACAGAATAATCTACTGTGCATACATGATTGAACTGCACTGCAGTTGTTTTTTATCTGTATTTTATCAATTCTTTCTATGTATCTTTTTAAATTTGCATAACAGCTTTATTGAATATAATTTGCATACCATACAAGACACTCACCCTACCACACACACATGCAGACCACATTTTACCCACCATGATGCCCCCCTCAGGTGAACAATTAGGGTGAGAGATGTAAACCCCTGACCTGTGCATCTCTAAGGACCTCCAACCTGTGTACCCTTTGGCTTTCTGGCCATAACCCTTGGGTAAGCTGAGTCCCGCTGCTGTTCAAGGGACAGCCCACCATAACCGCAGCCCACCACTGACTCATTCTGATCTAGCTCCATCGCTAGGTCCTGTCCTGTGGGTAGATCTGCATGGAGCTTGTCTTAGTTTCTGTTGCTACTGTAACCGATCATCACAAACCCAGTGACTTAATACAAATTGGTTACCTCACAGCTGTGAGCTGTGAGGCTAACGCAGGCCCCCCCGGGTCCAAGTCAAGGTGTCAGCAGGGCTGTGTTCCCTCCTGGAAGCTCCAGGGAGCACCGTTTCCTTCCAGAGGCTGCTGCAGCCCTTGGCTTGTTCCCACCTTCCGCATCTTCAAAGCCAATAAGAGAAGTTGATGCCTTCTTATATCACATCGTTCTGACCTTCTCTTCCACTTTGAAGGACCCCTGTGATTACCTGGGCCCGCTAGGATAATTCGCAACACTCTCCCAATGTTAAGGTCAGTTCATTTGCCACCTTAATTCCATCAACATTAGCTCTCCTTTGCCGTATAACATAACGTATTCACAGGTTCCTGGGATTAGAATGTGCATATCTTTGGGGGCCCATTATCTTGCCTAACACAGAGCTCAGCTGACACTGAGTGAGGCTCTCACTGTGTCTGAGGACCTGTGCTGGGCCCTTCCTATGCCTCAGAGGAAGTGAAAACTGAGCACAGAGATCATGTATGACACACATCTTTACATAGACAAGAGGCGTGCACACACTTATGTACACACACACTCACACACTCACACACAGACAGCAGGCCAGGGCCAGGGTGCAAGATGTGTTATCCAGAGCACGAGGAGGGGGAGAGAAGAGGAGCTTTGAGGAGCCTGTTTTACTGAATCTGTGACCTGGGACTTGGTGACTTTAAGAAAGCAATTGCAGCAGAGCCATGCTGATGGTGACATAATGGAACAGCGATAAGGACTGCGAAGGAAGCAGGAGAACCGAGGTCTGGTGAGCGCCCTGTCAGTCAGACATTCAACCAAGGAAAGCATGAAGAAACAGCTGCAGCGGGAGCCTTTCACCCAACCGTTTGTTCCTTCGGGCTTTTCCAACATCATGACCCCACAGCCTATTAGACTGGGCACCCTGGAATGCGACTGGGTGACAGGTTCACTGGAACCCAAGCAAGGCAGGGAGGAGGATAGCTCCCTGACCACCCAGGGGACACGTGGCTCTCCCACACCGTCACGCAACCTGATGCTTGCCTGCATCCCCTCTGCGGAAGGGACCTACGTTGCTGCATGTGTCGGTTAGGGTCCCAGCCGCTCAAAAAGGTCACAGAAGAGAGTTTAAAGAAGGGACTGTTTACAGAGGGAGGGTGAGGTGAAGGGGACTGAGAAGCAGGGAGAAGCACCAAGGGATATAGAAGTCATTAAACCCTAAGCCTGGAAGGGGAAGGGAGGGAGCTGTGGCTGGAACCCAGGGAGAGCTGCAGGAAGGGTCTGCTGATGAGGGCTGTACAGAACTGGGTGCAGGGGTGGAGCGTAGGTGTCCCCACCTCTTTCCCTTAGCTCCCTCTGATCTATTGCTGGTGCCTCCCACTGGCGGTTCCCATCAGAATCCAGGGGCAAGAACTCCCAGCTGATGCAGCCCACAGACTCAGCCTCTGGAGGCACAGCATGGAGGCACAGCGCCTCACCATCTCCAGCCCTCCCCACTTTGCTTTGCCCCTGTCCCCAGCAGTTCTAGAAATAACTGGATATGGTGAGGCTCTTGCAGGGATGGCAGGCACACACAGTTTCCATCACTATAACTAGAACCCAGGGCTCTGACAGCAATAGAAGGAAGCTGCCAGAGCAAAGGGAAAAAGAAAGGCAACGGAGAGAAAAGGCAGGGTTGGGAGGAAACAGGAGGGGGGTGGGGGAAGCTCTCTGCTGTCAAACCGGGCGCTGCGCCTTTGCTTAAAAATCGGAGCATGGAGCTGTTTGTCTAACACCCTGAGCACCTCAGCAGCCCACATCTGCCATCATTTTGGATGAGCTCACCGAGCCATCCGTGCCGCTCCTGGGCCCATTCGTGGTTCTATTAAAGCACTTTTTAATTGCCACATTTTCCCAGGCAGAGAAATCCTAATCTGAATGCAGCTTTAAAACCAACAGCAATCAGCAGAGATCCATCAATTAGCATCCGACATTAGGCAACGCAGAACGTTCTCCAAGGCTCAGAGGGCCTCTCCACACCTGAACATCCTACGGGGTTCATTCTTCCTGTTTGAGTAATATGCGGGGCTCTTGACTCATGGTCTTGACTGACAGACATCTTTTCTCAGCCGCCAGAAGAATAACCAATTTTCTACTGTAGCGCTTTTCTAATGCAAACAGGACAGATCCAACAAAGCTTTTTACTCTGGTACTCACAGCTTTTTATTTTTTTTATTTTTTAAAGGAAAAAAGGATCTGCTTCAAACCACTAATTATAATTTATTATAACAATACTTCCCAGGAAGCAGAGTTCTTGCTATAATTAACTGCTGAGGAGTAGGATGAAACAACTGTTTATTTCATTTCAAGCTACTTGTTCAGAATTTGTCACCCCTTGCAACTTAACTCGCAATCAAATCTAAATTCCAAATGTTACGGGAGCACTGTCAACTTTGCGCTGAATACTCCGTGATTTTCTCCCTTTTTTCTTAAGAATTTTTCTTCAGGTTGTGCCATTTGCTCTAATTGAGAGAGAAAGATTTTCTCCTGAAATGTTAATATATTTATGCCTCCTCTGTGATGTCGCAACATGTGATGGTTGGGCGCCAAGATGGCTCTCAGATGCTGCCACCCCTCCCAGGTTGTGAGGATTTTGAACTGTGTGGCTTTACTGGCGTCCGTTCAAACGTCACCATGGAGAGGCCCCTTTCTCATTTTATGCCATTGTCACTGCACTGAGGCTTGTACTGACCCTCGGTTTCCTTATCTGTAAAGTGGGGATGATGTTTTACAGCCCACAAAGGTGTTGTAAAGAGTGAGTATAATCTGAGCATTTGGCACAGGACGTGGCATACAGAAAGCAGTTCCTACTCTTACATTTTGCTAGCCCAGAAAGGCAGCACAGCAATGACTGAAGTGGTGAGAGAGCAACGTATTTTTACTATGGCTGGTCTCTGAATCCAGGATGGGAACTGCCTGCACCTGAACAGTAGAGCATAACAGCCTCGGAGCAGGCCAGACTTCTGAAAGCCTCCCTCCTTAATTCTCAACACAGGCGCCAGAACGAAATGATTTGCAATTATTTGAATCTCAAGTGGCTGGGGTGACAAATACTTCTCCCAGGTGCTTTCTTATCCAGCTGCTCTGACCGTCAGATCATGGGACTGAGATTTTCTTCTTCAATGTGAAGTAAGAAAGTCGGCACCTGGCCTTCTCTGGTATATAAACCCATGAGACTATAAAGTTCAGAGAATTCCTGGCAAGAAGTTACTTCTTAAGGATATATTTCACCTATAGTTACTGAGATGTCCCCTCTGGCAGCTGGGAAAGTTGTCATTTTGCTTTGAAGCCGTCTAAGGATGTTAGAATGAGAACACACAAACATTGCTGATGCATTCCATTTTCTGCAAATGGAAATAGTTTCATTACTGTTTGTGATGATAAGAGCAACATGTGCTTATTGCAAAGCGTGTGTGTGTGTGTGTGTGTGTGTGTGTGTGTGTGTAAGCCTAAGCAAGCTTTAAAACCGGTTGACCGAACGACCGGTTGGCCGGTTGCTATGATGTGCACTGACCACTAGGGGGCAGATGCTCAATGCAGGAGCTACCCCCTGGTGGTCAGTGCGCTCCCACAGCCAACCTCATGTGGCTGGCCAACCTCCCACAGTCCCTCTCCCCTGGCCAGCTGGCCCCAATCTGCCCCGATCACCAGCCAGGCTGAGGGACCCCACCGTGCATGAGTTTGTGCTCCGGGCCTTAGTTAAAAATAAGAAAAGCATCGTGCAGTAAACAGTTACCTCAGTAGGCTTGGGTTTCTTGAACCTGCACCTTTGCAAGATCTTCAGGACTTGCCCTTGGCCCAAGCCTTGGAGACGAACTCTGAGCCTTTGAAGTTTTCTGCATGCCCAGTGTCTGATAGACACCAGATAGTCTGCTAACAATGTGATTTAGGGGGAACACTGTAAGTATGCCTGAAGCTTTGGGCCACACTACATCCCTTTGAACTCTGGATTGTGGGGTCTACATACCTATGTGACCTGTGGACACCAAAGCGCAGTGAGCTTCGCCAGTTATGAGCTTCCCTGGTTGGCAATGCTTCACATGTGTGATTACACATGTTGCTGGAAGAATTGACTTCTGTCTCTGTGATTCCACTAGGCAAGGACAAATGGGAGCTTGTCCTGGTTTGTCCCTTGGCTGATATTAATATGTGTCCTTTTGCTGTAATAAGCTGTAACTGTGAGTATAACAGCTTTTCTGAGTCCTGTGAGTCCTACTAGTAAATCATTGAACATAATGGATGATCTTGGGGATGCTCAATGCAAGTACAAAAAAATAAAACAAAAATTATTCATTGTCCTAATTCTAGTGTTACCTAATATATACACATATATATTAGATAGATATAGATATTAGATAGATTAAATAGATACACACATATATATATACACACACATACATAAGGACTTTTTCTATACAATCTAACATTTTTGTTAATATAAAGTGGATCATATTATATACTCTTTAGTAACTTTTTTTCAGTTAATACATGATGAACACATTTCCTATGCCCTTAAATATAAATACGTTGTTTGTACAGCGTTCTGTTGTACAGAACTCATGATATGTATTTAATCAGTCATCTATTGATCGGCATTTGGGTTGTTTCCCCCTTCTGGTATTATAAACAATGCTGTGTGATAAACGTCCTTGGAGACAACCTCTTTGCAAGCTTTCCTCCTTATTTGTGAATATTAATCTCATCCACAAAGAAACATCCAGAATAGTTTGACCGAATATTTGGCACTGCACCCAGCTGAGTTAACCACCACATCTCTCCACCATGATTTCTCCTAAATTAGTTTGGTTTATGAGTCATCAGGCCACCTCCTGTGCTGTTAATGAGAGACTCAGCCCCTTCCACCAAGTTCCTCCAAAACCAAGAAACCCACAGAACCCGGTTCACACGGGCCTGTGTGGGCGTAACAGACTTCAGCGAACGCTGGGGGAGACAGGACAGTTCTTTTTCAGCAACACAAGCAACTTCGAATTGCGGATAAAACCCCTGCCATTTTGACCCGCCCTCCATTCTCCCTTTCTTTCCTGTCTCCCCTACCCCAGAGTTATTATTCACTTCTAATCAAAACCAGCCTAGATGTTTCTATTGATTCCATGATAGCTGCCAAACCACACCTCCAGGATCTCACTTTCCATCGGGAGGGAGGTATTTTCCTAAATAAAGACAATTGCCTTAGAATCCCAGTTCAGCTGTAGGCCATCCCTTCATCTCGATCCTCTCAACACCTGCTCCCCCGTCATTTCCGTTTAAAGGTTGGTATAAATCTCATTTTATTCTACTCCCCTCCAAATCATCCAAAAAGAGGGAAAATGCTAAGCTGATTACATTTACTAGTAAAATCTAGTAAATCCCTTCTAACAGAGGAGGGTCTGTGAGCACCACGAGGCAGGTGAAAAGTGAGGGGATAAACCACCCAGGGCAGGTGTGGAGTCACCCCTGGGTGGTGGTGGGGCCAGGAGGTCGACCCGGGTCTGGCAGAAGGACGCTGCCAGGTGGCACACGCTTTGCAAATGTGACCCACAGATCCCAGCTGTGAAGGCAGGGGTCACCCGGTGTGCCCCGTGTCCCCAGCTCCGCCCCAGTGGCCTGAGGAATGGGGGAGGCAGCTTGCCTCTGAGGCCTCCCTCCTCCAGTGTCAGGCCCTCCTTTGGAACTGCCTCCCTGTTGAAATTCACATCTGATTTCTTTTCCCTCTGAGTCCCTGGCACGTTGGAAAGTAATTGGATCAAGGAAACCCAGCTGATGCCTGTAGTGATTGCAGAAAATACACTGTAACAGACAGTGGCTGAAAGAGCAATGCTTGTAGTCACCAACGCAGGTCAGTGGTGGGAGAGGTGTTTGGGGAGCAACTGCCTTCCTTGCTGCCTTTCAAGACGCACTGTGGAGCCTCAGTCTCCTGATCTAGGAGCAGAGGGGGTGAGGAATAGAGAGCATCCTCAGAGCGAACTAGGGGTGCGGTGGACTCCTGCACCGAGACTGATCGCGCCCCAAGAAAAGCCCAAGTGGCAGGCTGCCCACGGCCACTCCTGGGCCACCTCACCCACCTTGTACCCAGCCGGGCGTGCGCGCTGTCCCTGCGGTCGTCGATTCCAGGTGAAGGAGCAGGCTCTGCTGCGGACCTGCGTCCCTCCGGCTGCAACACAAGACACGAGGGGTCGGAGCAGCGCCCGGGTCCCGTGTTGTAGCCCGAGGTCTCACACCGTGTCAAGGTGAGCCTGGCCTGGGGGGCGCCCACCCCGCTTCCAGGTGGGCGCCCGGTTCGGCTTGGGGAATCCGACCTGCTGAGCATCTGGACCAGCAATCTATAAAACAACAGAGGCTGGCGTTGGGGTTGGGTGCTAGGACTGGGCTGTCCTGGGGCCACAGAGGAAAACCAACGGTACCCTCGAGGGGCAGCCTGGGCTGGGCGTCCAGCCCTGATCCCCGCCCCAGCAGCGGGTGTACCCCGTGCCCAGGTGAGCTGCCGGGCCTGCTGGAAATGCCCAGACAGTCCACATGCCTTTAATATTAAAAACGAATGACGGCTGTTTACAAGCCACTAATTACAGTTTAATGCAACAATACTTCCTAGGAAATGGGTTCTTACTCTAATACTCGGATGAGAATTTTACAAATGCCAGACTAGCACAATGAATTGCCCTGAATTCTAAGAAATATCTGTACTTTGGGAGTGAGGCAGGAAACACATTATTGCTATCCATTTCCTATTGGCCTATGGAGGGTTTATTGCTTGTTTGTGGCTGATTTTTATTCAAAAACTCCTACATATCATTTTAGGTAGATTCTTTTTGGTGGGCCATTTCTGGTTTTTCTTACAAAATAAAATGAGGCCGGTCCGGAATAAAGACACCAACAAACAAAAAGAAAAGGGGAGCTACTGAAATGTCTCCTCCAGAATCCCGCTGGGCCCAGCCTGTCGCGAAATCATGGGCTTCAGGACCGACTTCTCCCTCCCATCAATCTTGTTCAGCCCACAATAAAAATATATATATATATAAGAAGAAAAAGAATTTTGTTCAGCCCGTCTTTGGAGAAAGTGGCAGACTCTGAGTACAGATGAGACACTAAGTCAAAGTGTAGAAATCAAATATCACGTGGCTCTTTACCAGGGAAAGAAGACAAGCCTTCCACGGGCTCACCGAGGGAGGCAGGGGGACAACCCTACAGGCTTAGCTCAGAGGTGCAGCGGGTTCCCTTCCCGACCACCACAAGAAAGCCAGGTGAAACCTTTTAGCTGGCGAAGGGTCTTGCCTTCAATTTGTAAAAAGGCAACATCTGCAAAGTGCAGTGAGGCGAAGCACAATGAAATGAGGTGTGCCTGTATCGTGCCCACATTTGTACAGAAACGGAAAACTGAACAGTTTTGGAAAGGGGAAGCATTCCTTCTCTTGCCTAAATGTTTGAAAAGATTTACAAGGGTTCTTCCCAGGTGACCTGGATACTCACCGTTGTCCCAGCGTGTGCAATGCCTGGGAGGCACGCATCCCCCAAATAAGGTCATTTCCCCCTCAGACTCCTTTTGCAAGCCAGGCGATCCTTACCCAGGACCACAGCAGGTCGTGGGGAAGGAAGCAAGAGAAGGCCCAGGGCGGCTTGGGCCCTGCTGGCTGCCATCCCACTTCGGTCCCTGCCTCTTCCTCTCCAGCAGAGCCTGTTGGGTTTCCAGTGGTCGTGTCCCAGCATTCCTTGCAGCTGGTGGCCTGTGACACAGTTGTAACCATGACAAATTTAAGCTATTCTTTTTCTGTTGTCATGGGGGCTGACAACAGTAAGCCCATGAATTTGAGCCTTTGGCCTGCACCTCTCTCTGCCCTGAATATAAATGTGCTGCCTGGAAGCCTTCTTGTGAGCATGAGGAAGAAGGAGCCTGTGTCCTTGATGGGCCTCGCACCAACCCTGACCTCCCGCCTCCGGGCTTCTCGTTAGTTACACGCAAGCATTCATTCAGGGAGTATTACCGTAGTAGCTTCTAGACAGAGGATACAGCCGGAGCAGGGCAAACAAAGACCCCCATCCTTATAAAGGTCACATTCTAGGGGAGACAGACAGATTAAATATGAATGAAAAGGCGAATATCTGATGGGAGGAGAGAAGGGCTTGGGAGAAAAGTAAAGCAGAACAAGGGGGCTAGAAAGTGCAGAGCAGGAGTGCTGCTGGGAGAAACATCGCCAGAAGGTGCCCTGGGAAGATCTGAAGGAAGACGGGGCTCAGACCCTGTGACACCTGCCACCAGGAGGGAGAGAGGGAGGCAGGGAGAACAGCAATCGCATCAATATTGCAAGCTTGAGAAAAAATCAGCTGATGGCGGTAGAGACAAAAAGGATTAGTGTCTTGTTTTCTGCCCCTGGTGCGTTAAATGAAGCTGCCTGTGATTGCGCGGAGCAGAACACTGGCCTGTGGCTTCACAGGCTTAGGGTCTCCTCTCCTCACACCCCTGAGCACTGGGAAGGCTCGCTCTGCTCTCTGCTCACGTCCCCCAGGAAGCGCTGGCTCCATGGAGCCTGCCCTCCAGTAGCTCAGAGCACGTGGGTGGCAGCCTAGCTTATGTAAGCGCTTTCTAGGACTTCCGGGCTTTTCTGTCTCATCAGAGACTTTGTTGCCTTCGAGGGGCCAAGGATAAGACCTCTGAGGAAGGAGAACCTATCACAGAGCCACTGGACAGTGGCCGCTGCCGGCTGTTGGGTGAGGACCCCGCTCCCTGGGACCTCTGCTTAGAAAGCCCGATGGTGGCTGTGTCCCGGGCAGCCAGGCTCAGAGGACCAGCTCCGTGTGTAAACTCAGAAGGAAATCTGCACACGATGACCTCACCTTTGAAAATCAGCACTGAGTTCTGGTTGAAGAGAGTGACGGTATCCCACGGTTATCAGCACTTTTTGTTGTTGTTGTTGATGTTAATCCTCACTCGAGGATACTTTTCCATTGATTTTTAGAGGGAGCAGAAGAGAGGAAAAAACAGAGAGAAACATCAATGTGAGAGAAACACATTGATTGGCTGCCTCCTGCACAAGCGGGTAGAATCAAACCTGGGACCCTTCAGTCCCCAGGCCGACGCTCTAGCCACTGAACCAAACCAGCCAGGGCTCTTCTCAGCACTTCTGACGTGAACATGTGTGGCTCCCGGTGGTGTATTTTGAGGAAACAGCAGGTGTAGGCCAGGCAGGGGCTGAGCCTCAGCCCCTGGGCCCTCCCGCACCTGTGCAATGTGGCACATCCTCTGGGTGCTGAGGGCCGGGCCTTTCACCCTCCAGTCAGAAGCCTGGCCCACATGAGGCATTTGGTTGGAACAGCAGAGGCGCAGGCACGGGTGGTCTGCACCCCCCGGAGCAGAAGGGAGAGGTGGGCCCCAGAGGAGGTGGGGCCCAGCGGGAAGCTCTGGGCCCAGCCAGGCTGGAAGGCGAGTGCAGAACAGTGGGGCGTGGGAGGCTGAGCCCTGGAAAGAGGGCAGGGCTGCAGGATGAGAAGGACAGACAAGCCTCCTGTCCCCCTCACTGCCTGGGGCCTTCCACCACAGCCCAGCCCTCATGGTCCTGGAGGGAACGCATCGTCTCCTCCAGGCCCACGCTGAGATGGGCGGCCTGGCTTGTTTGTGCCAACAACAGGCCAGAGTAAAGAGAACGGGAATCAGAAAGAAAAGCTTAGAATAAAATACAAAGCTTACCTGCAGGACAGGAGAGCCACAGTCTGAGGACAAAGGAGAAAAGCTGCTCAGGCCCTGGCCAGTCTGGCTCAGTGGCTGGAGTGTCAGCCCACACACCGAAGGCTCACAGGTTCGATTCCCAGCCAAGGGCAGGTTTGATCCCAGGCTCTAGTCGGGGGTACGTGCAGGAGGCAACCAATCAATGTGTCTCTCCCACATCAGTGTTTCTCCCCCCCCTCCCCCGCCCGCCGCCGTCCCTCCACTCGTTCTAAAAAATCGATGGAAAAAATATCCTCGGGTGAGGATTAACAACAACAACAAAGAGGCTCAGTAATTAAGCCAAAGAGCATCTGCACCAGGTGGAGACTGTTGTAGGAGCCTCTTCGAGGACAGAGAAGTCTGGAAGGGGTGAGACTTGGGAGAAACAAAAGGAGGATTTACTTCCTGAATGGCCAGTGGCCTTGGCAAAACGCAGCTGGGTTTCAGGGCAGAAATGGACTGCTGGGAGCATCCTGGTAGATTCCCACTGGGCAGGGCTGGGATAGAGCAAGCAAGGCAGACCGAGGCCTGCAGTAGAGGGCAGTGCGCAGAACCCGACCATGGAGTACGCATCTGGGGTGCAGGCCCCTAGGTGCTCCCCTTTGGGGAGTACTCATGACGCCTGCCTGGGAGTTTGGGAGGGAAAGTGGCTGCGCCGGAGACCAGAGCCCCTGAAGGAGCCGGACCTGTGTCCGCAGGTTCTGGCTTCCCTGGGAGGTGAGCTCCCGATCCCCCACTGTCCCTCACCAGGGCTGCTCCTCTCATGCCCTCAGCCGAGCACACAGACTTGTCCTAGCACGGCAGGCAGGCCGTCTCGGCGGAGGGAACACTGAGAAGCAAGCCTCAGCCATCACCCAGCTCTGCCTGCCAGGGTCTGACTTCAAGGAACAACCCAGAACCTTGAGGGAGATGGTGAGCCAAGGCCTGCAGAAGTAAAGGCAGCAAAGACCCGGCCAAAGGCACTCCCGTCCACTGGACGCTCCAGAGCAGGGGTCCTTGAGCTACGGCCCGCGGGCCACATGCGGCCCACCGAGGACATTTATCCGGCCCGCTGGGTGCCGCTGCCTGTCCTGCTTAGCAGCCGACTCATCCCGGGCCCGCAGTGCACATAGGAATTTGTTCATAGTTGTTTTTTTTAAACTATAGTCCGGCCCTCCAACGGTCTGAGGGACAGTGAACTGGCCCCCTGTTTAAAAAGTTTGAGGACCCCTGCTCCAGAGGGTCCGGAAGACTGGCAAGCAGGCAGGAGATGGTGGGGCTGCCTGGAAAACGACAAGGCAGGAAATGTTTAAAATGGCATCACCCACCCTGGCCAGTTTGGCTCAGTGGATAGAGTGTCTCAGGTTTGATTCTGCTCAAGGCACGTACCTTGGTTGCAGGCTACTCTTCGGCCAGGGCCCTGGTCAGCGCATGTGCAGAAGGCAACCAATCGATGTGTTTCTCTCACATCGATGTTTCTCTCTGTCTTTCCCTCTCTTTTCCACTCTCCCTGAAAATCAATGGGAAAATATCCTCGGGTGAGGATTAACAAAACAAAAAAAAGGCATTGCCCTGCAGTGCAGCGCCAGTGAAATAGGCCCATCCCCTTCTGTGTGCTCCAGATTTTATTTGCACTCTTTTCTGCGATTCACTTTTATATCCTATAACAGAGCCTCTCCATCACAGAGGCACCTTTCATCCATTTGTAATTCTCTCCCTCTGGGGCACCATATATTTCTTTTATGTTATTATCATATTAGAGAACCTAATGCGTTTTCTCCCCTTGCTCTCAGAACTCGAGGCTCACAGCTGCTTTCCAAAGCAGGACGGAGGCCCACAGGGGAAGCGCAGGCTGGGAGCTCCTGGTTTGTGGCATTTAATAGGACAGCCCATTGGTAAAGTCTCTACACCAGGGGTGAGCAAACTTTTTGACTCGAGGGCCACAATGGGTTCTTAAACTGAACCGGAGGGCTGGAACAAAAGCATGGATGGAGTGTTTGTGTGAACTAATATAAATTCAAAGTAAAGGAGCGGAGGGGAGAGCAAGAGAACCCTCCGCTCTTTCGGCTCCATGGGCCGGACAGAACAGCCGAATGGGCCGGATCCGGCCCGCGGGCCGTAGTTTGCCCACGGCTGCTCTACACCGATTTTAGAAAGAATCCTTGTGAGACAAGGCCAGTCCCCTTAGCTTCTACCACGTTACTTAAAGTAAGAGCTTTTGAATTCAACACAGAGATGCCCTTACTCTGGACTTCAGACGAGTCACTTGAACTTCCTATGCCTCCATTTCCTCCTCTGCAAAATGGGAATATGAAAACCTGTCCCGCCCTCCGCAGAAAATGTGTTCACAGACAGAGCAGCACAGGGTCTTCTCCGTTACCTTGAAACTCGAGGGAGCACTAACAATAAAGTTGCCTACATGGATGCAAGGTATTAGTGGAAGTATTATATAAGGAATTACGCACTCCTGTATTCATATCTCATTATTATTCATTTATCATCATTTAGCGTGTGCCTGGCGTTGTGCTATACATTGTAAGTAAGGCAGTGAACCACGCACCTGTCCAGGACATGATGCTTGGGTTGTTACCTGCCGCCAAACACGATCCTATTTCATATCTAAAGGGCCTAAGCTTTGGAGCCCAATTGTTGTGGGTTCAAACCGAGTTTACAGTCTGTGTAACCTGGGAAACATCCCATAGTCCCTGCAAAAACAAATTTCTCTGTCTTTATAGAGGTTGGACCTCAGTGGCTGGCCCAGATGGAGAATCCACAGGTACCAGCTGCCACATGCACCAACAATGCTGTTTTCTTCACGGTGACACATTTAGAAGTGACATGATGGCTTACTCCCCAGGCTCCCCACAAAGGGGACCCTCAATCCACTCCTCCCTGGAGGTGTGTCTGGATCTTACCCACTGGTGAACCTCTACGGCCTTCACCCTCCCCCCCGGAAGGACGGACTTGCCAGTGAAGCAAACCAAGGATGTACCACGCATGCTCCTCGGAGCAGGATTTCAGAGAAGAGGAAGGTCACTGTGGCTGGTGGCCACAGACGTGGCCTGGCCCCTTGTACATAGCAGGGCTCAGCATACTCAGCCAAATGAACAAACCAGTAAATGAAGGTCTGACCTGAGCGAGGCTTTCATAGAAACCAGTTACAAACCACTGCGTTTGCTGTGCATGGACGGGAGCCAGGCACACTCGGAGCACCTGAGAAAGAAGGGTCTTGACCAACTCTAGCAACAGGTTTGGGACTCACCGCCAGGCGTGGGTTCCCTTCAAGGGAGATTCAAGGCAACTCTTATGACATCATATGATGATGGGGTCAGTTCAAAGTTGCAAAATGTCAACCTGCAGATAAGATAGATTTTGTAGATTTCAAAACATTGACGTTGGGGAAGCCCTTTGGGGCAGAGAGTGTCTTGCAGGCTGAATCCCCCTCCTTGCTGTAACCCATAAAGCCTTTCCAACCACTATTTCCTGTCCTGCTATCCTCTGACCAAAAAGGAAGCTCGCTGTCCTCCTGACCTGCCTGGCATAAACCTGTCAGGCTCCATGAAACTAAAAATTTCCACTCCCCCTCTCCAGGTCTTTCATCTGGACCCCTACTTGGGCCTTCTAGTCGTTCCCTTCACACCAGCTCTATTAGTCGCTCACTTTACAAAGAGTAAAACTTAACTCCTTGGCCTGACATTTAAAAATGCTTTACAGCCCAGCTGGTGGCTCAGTGGTTGAGCGCTGACCTATGAACCAGGAGGTCACAGTTCAATTCCCGGTCAGGGCATGGGGTTGGGGCTCGATCCCCAGTGTGGAGTGTACAGGAGGCAGCCAATCAATGATTCTCTTATCATTGATGTTTCTATCTCTCTCTCCCTTCCTCTCTGAAATAAATAAAAATATATTTAAAAATTACAGTCTGCCCTGGCCAGGTAGCTTAGTTAGTTCAATTGTTGTACTGATACACCAAGGTTTCGGGTTTGATCTTTGGTCAGAGCACATACAAGAAGCAACCAATGAATGCATAAATAAGTAGAACAACAAATCTCTCTCTCTCTCTTTCTCTCTCAATCAATAAAAACAATTAAAAAATGTTTTATAGCCCTGACCGGTTTGGCTCAGTGGATAGAGCATTGGCCTGTGGACTCAAGGGTCCCGGGTTCGATTCCGGTCAAGGGCATGTACCTTGGTTGCGGGCACATCCCCAGTAGGGGGCGTGCAGGAGGCAGCTGATTGATGTTTCTCTCTCATCGATGTTTCTAACTCTCTCTCCCTTCCTCTCTGTAAAAAATCAATAAAAATATATATATATTTTTTAAATGTTTTATAGTCTGGTCTCTGCCCACCTCCAGCTACTGCTCCATCAATATCTCATAGTCCACGACTTTGCCCAGACCATCCCTCCATGGGGCATGCCCCTTTCCTGCTCCTGCCCATCACCACACCACCCACCCCCTTTCTCCTGAGACACCCCCACTCCTCACCTCCTCAGGTGCTAAGATTAAACTACATTGTTGTTGTTTTTTTATAGCAAAGGTGGAAATTTATTGAACAAGTACAGACTCCCACATGGGAAAGAAGAAAGAATCTCAAAGCACAGAATCCCACGTGGGGAGGGGGAAAGGGTCCCACAGAATGGACTCCCACATGGGGAGGGGGAAGAGTCCCCTGAACTAATTTTTTTAAAAATGTATTTTATTGCTTTTTTACAGAGAGGAAGGGAGAGGGATAGAGAGTTATAAACATCAATGAGAGAAAAACATCCATCAGCTGCCTCCTGCACACCCCCTACCTGGGATGTGCCCGCAACCAAGGTACATGCCCTTGACCGGAATCGAACCTGGGACCTTTCAGTCCGCAAGCCGACGCTCTATCCACTGAGCCAAACCGGTTAGGGCTGAACTACATTTTTGACACTTCTTTACACTGCATGTCTTTGGAACAATATATCTTTTAAAAACTCCCTGGTTGTAAACACCATTAGATTAGAAACTGAATCATGTATGGCTTTGGGTACCCTGTGGTTCCCAATAAGGTATTTTGAATATTGAGGGTATGTAATAAATATTTGCTGGATATATTAATATTTAATTACTTCATAAAAGTTCCCCTATTTGTCATAGAAATGGCCTTTTTCTTCCACAGTCACAATATAAGTCAATATCTCAGAAGCTTTGGCTGATCTCATTTTCTTGAGCACTGTTATTAATAATTTGCCTTAAAATGCTCATTAAGTGCCCGACATGAAGGTAAGACGTCTGCCTTCCTGTTGATGCTCACACTCAGCCGTAATTATCTGTCAGAAGAGGCATGAAGTGGTGTGGAGATGAAAACTAGAAGGTCAGATGTGCCGCCTCCAAATCCTGAAATGGGGCAATTACCGCAGCCCTGAGTGTAGGGCGTGTGGGGGGCACAATTAATCATGTGTGAAGTCATTTGTTCTGAATGTCATAGAATTCAGTCTCCCTCCCCCATCCCAGCACACACACACACACACACACACACACGTACACACACACACACACACACACACACACACACACACACATTCCCTGCTCGGAGGGAGGGTCGCCAAATACACAGGTCTAGAGCTAACCAAAGTCTGCTTGCTCATTCAAGGGCCAGAACACAAAGCCACATAAGGACCCAGATGGACTGCCTGGTCTTCCTAAACATGAGATTCTCGGCCTAATTCAACATTCCATTCATTGCTCAGGGTCATGATCATGAACATTATTTACTGTGCTGTGCAGTCATACTGTGGTTTTCTCAGAAATGCTGTGCCTTTTCCTCTTTTGCTAAAATATTTAGTTTCTGTATCTGCTTTTCATAATCTTCTAATCTCTCTCTGACTCTCAGATTCTCTGTGAGCCTCTCATTACGTCTGCAGAAGTGCCCTCTGCCCGCCCCCACCTATTTGCAAAGGGCAGGAAACTAGCTAACCAAGCTGGTCAGGGCCGTGTCCCAGCAAGATGCATGTTACTAAGATCCAGAGCTAGGGGTCCTTAAAGAGGGTCTCAGGCCTCTGCCCATGTGCTCCCTGGCTCCCTAGAAAGTTCAAGCTGTAAGTAAAAGACCCCGTTCCAAACGAAGGCAGTAGGCAAGCTCTGCGGCGGTGTGTCATCTCTGCTCTGTGAGCAGCAACTTAGTGTCAGCACAACAGCATCATTCACAGCATTAAACTGATGCCACTAATTTGAATTTTATTGGTTTGTAGATTTTATTATATTCAGTTGGAAATTTGTTTTGGCTTTATAGCTGCATATTAGCTTTTATGTATTTAAGTAGCATTATAATAATAAAGCCAACACTGGGCATTCATATAAGAAAGAATACAGCCCTAGCTGGTTTGGCTCAGTGGTTAAAGTGTTGGTCTGAAGGGTCGTGGGTTCAATTCCGGTCAAAGGCATGTACCTCAGCTGTAGGCTCGACCCCTGGCCCCAGTGGATGTGTCTCTCTCATATCGGTGTTTCTCTCTCTCTTTCTCTCTCTCCTTCCCTCTCCCTCCCTCCCTTCTACTCTCTCTAAAAATCAATGGAAAAAATATCCTTGGGTGAGGATTAGTAACAACAACCAAAAAAAGGTAAACAAAAAAATAGGTACTCATCCTACTTTTCATGGGCAGCTCTACAATCCTCTAGCAATACAAAAGTCTGGACCTTCAAGTCAGCCAAGGACTCTTATCTTTCATAGAATAGAATATATTCAAAGATGATAAGCAATAGATAATTAATTGTATCTTTTAGCACATTAACTTTGTCAAGTTACCAAATTTATTATTTTATGGGACTGAACCTCAGCTCATGTAAAAACACTCAACTTGTCTGTGTTTGCTCCACCCCACCTGCAGGGCAGACACTGTGTTTGCAAAACATCCCCTCTTTCACCAGCACATAAACCTGTTCAGACACAAAGTAGGTTAGTGATAGCATGGGTCTGGGGGTAAGAATGGGGTCTGAATACAAATGGGCAAAGAGGTTCCTTTTGGGGGTGATGGAAATATTCTAAAATTACATTTGTTGTATATATACAACTCTTTAAATATACAAAAAATATTGAATTGCATATACACTTAAAACAGGTGAATTTTATGGTGTGGAAATGATATCTCATAAAGCTGTTCTTAAAACCGAGCAAGAAAAGTGTTCAGTGAAGACATGGGCCACATGGGAGGAAGCAGGGAGGGGATGCTGCCACCCTCCAGCTCACTCCACAGAAGCCAGAGTTGGCCTTCGGTGCTGTTGGATCTGGAAATACCAAGTCACCTAGCAGAAGTCAGGGCTCCGTCCAATGAGCTCCTCCAACAAAACAAGGTCTGGACCCTGGCATGTTTGTGTGATGGTTTAATCAAGAATTAAAGTCCTCACTTAACGTCATCAATAGCTTCTGTGACTTTAAGCTAAATGATGACTATAATGAAACAATTTACCATAGGCTGATTGTTATAAACAAGAATTAAGTCCCCGCCCTAACTGGTTTGGCTCAGTGAATAGAGCGTCGGCCTGCGGACTCAAGGGTCCCAGGTTCGATTCCAGTCAAGGGCATGTACCTTGGTTGCGGGCACATACCCAGTAGGGAGTGTGCAGGAGGCAGCTGATCGATGTTTCTAACTCTCTATCCTCCTTCTCCCTTCCTCTCTGTTAAAAATCAATAAAATATATTAAAAAAAAAAAAGAATTAAGTCCCCAAGGCATCTCATCGACATTATAACAAAACTAGAGGCCCCATGCATGAAATTCGTGCAAGGGACTCGCCCCCCATGGCTGCAGCAGCCTCTGCCTAGGCCCCCACCGCCACAGCTTCCTCCGTTCTAATTAGCATATTATGCTTTTATTATTACAGATGGCATTGAATGAAACAATGTTAATCAAGGACCTGCTGCACTTGACCATCAACCCACCAAGGTTTTGATCAGCTGGTGCTCTGTGATCATTAGTTGCCGTCTACAGGCGTATGTAGATGTAGTTCACAAGGAAGGACCAAGGCTGTGCTCAGCCAACCAAGTTTCCACACTCATCCTGTTCTAGTGACACAGACACTCCCCTTTCTCCTTTAAGATTTAGCTCAGAGCTCTTATGGATTTGCTCCCGACTGTCCCAGCCCGCTGCCCTATAGGATAATCCACCCCTTGGATTACGGGTCACTACTCCCAACATACAGCTCAGCGTGGTCCCCTAAAGACACTGCCCTAACCCGGCATGGGCCCTCTCTGAACACAGAACTACTAAAGGGAAGATGAGGGCCAGCCTTTTCACTAATCCCCCAGCCCCTCAAATCCACACGCGCAGCTGCCATTACCTACGTGGAGGCTCAGCAATGGCCTGAATATATGGTGCTATTTGGCCAGTAGATAGCAGATTGTTTAGGTTTTCTAGATGGGTTTTGTCTCCCTCTGGTTCAAGGCTGTATGTCTTCTAGATGAACTGGGCCCTGTCCTGTCCCCACCCCACAATCTGCCACTGGCCTCTCTTTCACTGTTCTCACACTACTTACATCTTGACTCTTCACTTACCTGTTCCCTGGGCCCGATGATTGCATTTCACACCATCACCATCCACACAAATCCGTCTGACCTGAGCAGTTGAGAGCAGAGCCTCAAATCCTGGCTCCTTCTCTCCTTCACGGAGCACCTTGGGCAGTGACGTCATCTATCCGTGCTTCCATTTCTGGGTCTGTCGTGAGAATTAAATGGCTTATTAGCACTTTATTTTTAGGCAGTAGATGCAATAACCATGAGCTCTTCTGTGGTTGATGAGCCATCCCATTGCAATGCCTTTGGGGATCTTCAGGTTTGGGGCACTTTCCAGCCATCTTCCCCATCATTGTTTGTGGCCTAGGAATTGCTGTTGTACTGTCAGATGTTTTTTCTCTCTTCTCTTTTCTGTTGTTGCCAACGTTTATGATTGCAAGGCTGCCAAGTCTGGGTCACAAACATGCATCCGTGTCTATCTGAACCTATTCCACAGGCAGCGGAGGCTAGAGCGGCCAGGCCCTGCCTGCGGTGACTGCAGCTCCCCTGTCCTTTGCTCTGTCCACTCCTCCTCGGCAGAAGGAGGAGCTGTACGGCAAGCATCACATTTGTCCCCGCAAAACCCCTGTCCTCTGCAGGGAGTCATTTCCCCTTCCCAGCCCTAATTCTTTGCCCTTTTAAACCAGAGCTATTATTACTTCTAATTTGCATTGACTGCTCCCTTAGCAACCATCCCACGTTGGATGGGATATCAACCTGCTTCTATTACTGCTAGATTTACCCAAATCCTAGCTCTAGCTGAGCACAACTGAAAGTGTGATCAACAGAAACGTAAACAGTTGTCACCGCATCCATATGCATGAATACCCTCCTTTACTGAACAGCTGCCGACAGCCAGTCTGCCTAGAAGGCACCTTCCAGATGAATCTTGTTCTTCCCTCGCCAGCGATGAAACCCAACCTCATAAATTTATTTACTCTTGAAACTTGTTTCAACCCAAAACAGTGCCACTGCTCTTAAGATTTAAAATTATATATATCACTTAAATAAGGTAGATCATTTCATAATACTTTTACGTATTAAGACTCTACCTTTTCCAGAAAGGATTAAACAGTGGTGTGTTGGTAAACTAGCTCTTTGGAAGGAAAAAAAATTTTTTAAAGACCTATTTTGTAGTGTCTGCCTATATCCCTGGTGTAAATACTCCCACTGTGGCTGATCTCAAGCTATCAACTGTCTAGCAAGGGACACACAAAATTCCTGAACATTTAACAAAGTTTCTAGCATATCACTGGGGGGCAACGTAAAGGATACATCAAATGCATCAAGGTAGCAAACAAAAAAGAGGTGAAAAAGAGACAAGGATAGAGGTGTAAAATGGAGTGAGGAGTTCATAAATATAACAATGCGTACTAGAAAACCTATACACAGGTTCACTACTGACAGTTGGCTTTAAGAAACTTGCAACACTGAGGGAAGACTTTAAGATGAAAGTAAGTCTCATGATGAGAAGTACCACTTTCCTGTTCCTCAAGTAGGTCACATTTCTCCTGAGGCTGCCTGGGAAGCAAAGACCGTGTCACACAGTGAATGTCCTTATCAACATCAGGGGGTGTCCTGACCTCGAGACTACAGGGAGGTGAAAGCAACTCTGCAGGATGCTGGGCCCAGCCGGTTCCACCCGGCAGGTGAGCTGCGGATGGAGTCCACAGCCTTTGAGTAATCTTCCCGACTTTTGCTAAAGACCAGACCGTGGTAAGTTTAAAATTGCTCTTCCAGGCAGATCTTCCTACTTGAGGGTCTTTCCAGAAATCCCAGTGTTCACAACATTCGCAGGATGGGGCTTCTGCCTCAGGGCCCTGATCAACACGCTGGGGCCCAAGAACCACAGCTCCAACCTCAAGTCCGTTCCTGTCCCAGCCAGATCAATCCAGAGCCTTGGAACCAATCAACCCACCACCCTTTGAACCTTGTAATTTGAATGGTTGACCACTCCCTTTGAGGGAGAGCCCCTCATTGGTCTGGTTCCCCAGCCCCCACCTGCCCTTCCCAGTCCTCCCCTTGTCATCCTTGGCAGCCCTATGGATAAGCTCACAGAAGCACAAGCACACACCTCCACCAACTGGCTCCATGTGGGGGTGAGGGGCTTGCATTTATTGGCATGGGCCTGCAGCAGTGTTTCTCAGGGCAAGAAACAGTCCTTGGTCACTTGGTTGTCTTGTACCATCACCAAAAATATATAGGATTTGCCCAGCTGGCATGGCTCAGTGGTTGAGCGCTGACCTATGAACCAGGAGGGCACAGTTCAATTCCCGGTCAGGGCACATGCCTGGGTTGCAGGTTCGATCCCCAGTGTAGGGCGTGCAGACGACAGCGGATCCATGATTCTCTCTCATCAATGATGTTTCTATCTTTCTCCCTCTCCCTTCCTCTCTGAAATCAATAAAAAAGACACATATTAAAAAAAAATACAGGATTTAACAAATGGCCTTTGATGACCTTGTTCCTGCTTTTTTAGGTGGAAGTGAAAACAGGTGGGGAGAGGTGTTAAGCAGTGGACAGTAATTACAAAATGATCGCACCTGGAGCACCTGTGATAGTGTGCCTCAGGCCACCTTGGTCTGTTCTCCTCGCTGAGGACAAAGCACCAAAGTTCATACTGTGCTCCAAACCTTTAGGGGACCATGCAGTTTCTTTTTTTAAAAAATATATTTTTTATTGATTTTTTACAGAGAGGAAGGGAGAGGGATAGAGAGTTAGAAACATCGATCAGCTGCCTCCTGCACACTCCCTACTGGGGATGTGCCCACAACCAAGGTACATGCCCTTGACCGGAATCAAACCTTGGACCCTTGAGTCCGCAGGCTGACGCTCTATCCACTGAGCAAAACCGGTTAGGGCACACCATGCAGTTTCTTTAGGGGACCACTGCTTAACACCTCTCCCCACCTGTCTAGCGCTCAACCACTGAGCCATGCCAGCTGGGCAAACCCTGTATATTTTTGGTGATGGTACCAGACAACCGAGTGACCGAGGACTGTTTCTTGCCCTGCAGGAGCCCTGGCCTCACCCGGCAGCAGACAGTCTCTGAAGACATCTGAATCTGGGTTCAGAAATGGCAAAGGTTATCTCCTGGGGCATGGCCCATCCTCAGCAGCCAATATGCCCATTTTTCCACCTGGGTCATGTTACTTGCGAACCCTACGCTGTCTGTGCCGTGGCCTATGGCCAAGCCTAAAGCTCTGCGGGGGAACACAAGGCTACAGTGCTCCTGGGGAAAAGGCATTTGACAGAGGCCATCGTCCCACCTTCAGCCCAGCAGGGAAAAGCGGCTGAGGTAAGGAGAGTCATCTGTGTGTCTGGGTGTGTGCGCATGCACTCAGGGGGTTTCTTCTTTTCCATAAATTCTGACAGCCTTCTAATAATTGCTTACTTCAGACATAAGTGTCAGCCAGATATAGGAAAATATAAAAATGGGATAAAAGCATATTTTCTTAAAAGAATTGGACTATTTCTTGGCTGATTACGAGGAAAAGGTGTCTAGAACCCCTTATGAGCATTCTCTGCAGGAGAGTATTCAGACCCTTAGGATCTTTCTGGAGGAAAGCAATTAGTGGGTACACTGAATCAAGCACAGTCTGCTTCCTGGGCATGTGGAACCAACCTCCCCTCTGATACACTAAACTCAGATCTCAAACCAGCTATTGCGCCCGGCCTGTGTGGCTCAGTGGTTGCCCATCGACCTATGAACCAGGAGGTCACAGTTCAATTCCCAATCAGGGCACATGCCCGGGTTTCGGGCTCAATCCCCAGTGTGGGGCCAGCAGAAGGTAGCTGATTGATGATTCTCTCATCATTAATGTTTCTCTCTCTCTCTCACTCTCCCTTCCTCTCTGAAATCAATAAAAATATGTTTAAAAAAACACACACAACTACAAACTTGCGGTAGAGACATGTTGCATTAAGGAATATTGTTGTAGGGCCCTAGCTCGTTTGGCTCAGTGGATAGAGTGTCAGCCTGTGGACTGAAGGGTCCTGGGTTCTATTCTGGTCAAGGGCACATGCCCGGGTTATGGGCTCAATCCCCAGTAGGGGGCGTGCAGGAAGCAACGGATCAATGACTCTCATTAATGTTTCTATCTCTCTCTCCCTCTCCCTTTCTCTCTAAAATCAATTTAAAAATATTTTTTAAAAAAAAGAAATATTGTTGTAGGAAGCTTCCCACCTGCCCATTCTGGAGACAACCCAAGGCAAATTCTTCTAGAGGCCAACCAAAGAGTGAGTATTTTGATAGAAATGACCAGGCCCAACAAGACACAATCTGGCATTGTCCATCCCACATAAATGCACATCCCCAGTTTTACAGTAGGTCAAAGTCCTTCCCTTGTTCCCTTTTCATTTGTCAGAGGGTGCACTAAACCTCCCTCCATCTTTCCCTCCACCTCCCACCCTCCTGTGTCACCCCTGAGGATGTTGGGTGGGGTCGCAGGCCGGCATTCAGAGTGCTCCCGGTCCCCTTGCTGTGGCGTCTGGGTCAGGGATAGGCTCTTCAGAGGCAGCTGGCAGTCCCCGCCTCTGCTGAGGGGAGCAGCCTCAAGAAAAATACAACACAGTGGAGGGCCAAGTGAGGAGAGACTAAGAAACAGAGCCAGAGGCAGCACCTCAGTCAAATTACCCCCGAGTTCATGAGACACTTGGGTCATAAAACCCAGTGAGTCTCCTTTAATGTTCAAGCCTGTGCAGTAGACGGGCTTTTCAGTCACCTGCAACCAAGCACATCCCAACTAAAGGACCTCATGCCTTCAAAATTATTAAACAACTAGAGGCCCGGTGCACGAAATTCATGCACATTAAAAGGGGATTAATTAGAGGTAATAATTTAATATTGCTATTTGCCCTTTCTCTATAATAGAAGTGTCAGAGATGAAAGAAAATTAGTAAAATGTATATGAAAACCTTCCTCCTGTCAGAGTCTGGGGCACACCACGGGACCCAGAGTCAAGTCCCTGCCCACCCACATGCACCTCAAAATCACGTGAGACCCAGACCCAGCCAGCCCTCCCCCACATTGGGCTAGATCCAGACCCGACCAGTCCCACCTTTGTCAAGCCCTGCCAAGCAGGGGGCATAGCCTCAGGTCCCCCGGCCCAGCACCAGGAGGGCGGCACAGCCTCAGGTTTCCCGTCAAGCCCTGCTGGGCAGGGGCGCAGCCTGAATTCCCCCAACCCAGCACTGGGGGTGCACCTTGAAGTCCCCTGTCAAGCCCTGCTGGGTGGGGGGCATGGCCTGAGGTCCTCAGGCCTGGCACTGGGGTGGGGGGAGCAGCCTGAGGTCCCCTAGACCAGCACCAGGACAGGAACTGCACCTTGAGGTCCCCCATCAAGCCCCGCCAGGCGGGGGGCGTGGCCGCAGGTCCCCTGGCCTGGCACTGGGGTGGGAGGTGCGGCCTGAGGTCCCCTGTCAAGCCCTGCTGGGTGGGGGGCACAGCCTGAGGTCCCCTGTCAAGCCCTGCTGGGTGGGGGGCACAGCCTGAGGTCCCCTGTCAAGCCCCAAAGGGCCAGGGGAGGGCGTAGCCTCAGGTCCCTGCTGATTGCTCGTTAAGGCTCCTTATGGGAACTTGGCCTCAACTGTGGGTGCAGCCATCTTTGTGACAGAGTGATGGTCAATTAGCATATTCCCTCTTTATTAGATAGGATAATAGAATGGAAACTATCAGCGTTTTATAGAAGAGGCTTTAGGAATCCTGGCTTCGAAAGGTGTTCTATTCAGGCCTGGCCGGTGTGGCTCAGTGGTTGAGCATTGACCTATGAACCAAAAGGTCGCAGTTTGATTCCCAGTCAGAGCACATGCCGGGGTTGCGGGCTCAATCCCCAGTGTGGGGTGAACAGGAGGCAGCCCATCGATGATTCTCTCTCATCACTGATGTTTCTCTCTCTCTCTCCCTCTCCCTTCTTCTCTGAAATAAATAAAAATATATTTTTTAAAAAAAAGAAAAGTAAGGTGTTATACCCAGGAAGACAGAACAACCAACAGTGAGTGTGTATTTTCACGGGGCGATGACACTTCTAATAATTCATGCATCATTTTCTACTTAATGCTTCTAAGAGGATTAGAGTTGGATTACAATAAAAAGACCTATGTTTTAGGATAATTAAAACAAGAATTAAATATACAGGGGAGGAGATGAATAGAACAGGAAACAACAGTGAAATAAATTCTCACATTGGAACATACAATTTGGCTCAGAGCATCCGAGCAGCCAAGGTTTAAAAAAAAAAAAAAAGTAGCTTAATTTTTATATACCTCTTATCTGAAGAAGAAACACACCCCTGTTTGCCAGAAGATATGACACTTTTCCTAGCAGTAAGGATGCTCTAGAGTGGCTGCAGTCAATTTGGAAAGTTTAGGCCCCTGAATGCTGACATTAGCTGAACCACTTCAGCTTATCAGTATTTCGATGGTCAACAAAAGTGTCAGCATTAATCTAAGCATTGCCAGTATTCGAATGTTACAGATTCTGTCAGAGAAACATTATGTCAGCATTTTGAAGAAAGCACAATGGGCTGCAGTAAATTTTTGAAGAACGTACAGTGTGGCAGCAGCAGCTCAGGACTGCAGCCAGCAGCTGCAGGAGGGCACACTGAGGGCTTGAGCTCCGCAGCCCCTCTGCACCTCGAGGACAAGTGGGGCAGGAAGGCGGAGAAGCAAAGGAATGAAAAATGAGAAGGGAGACCACACAGGAGTCCTCAGAGGGCAGCTATGGTGCAGGACCCTGATGCATGCAGCGGGAGAGAGGAGGTATGTTTCATGGGTGTGTGCTCACACAGGGCTCCACCTTCCCCGAGAGAAATCTACAAACACAGAGTTGTGTTCGCCTGGAAAGAGAAAAGGGAGCTCTGGACTCAATTTGGACTAGGACAGTGGTCAGCAAACTGTGGCTCTGTTGACTAATGAGTTTGCCTACCACTGGGATAGGGGCTTAATCACAAGGAACAACAACAGCCTGTAATTATTGGAATCGAGAGTCTAGGTCAGTGGTCGGCAAACTCATTAGTCAACAGAGCAGCAAACCGCGGTTCGTGAGCCACGCCGCAGTTTGCCGACCACTGGACTAGGAGACTGTTGTTGGGTAACCATAGCTAATCTTTTTTTAAAAATAATTTTGATTTTATATATATATATATATATATATATATATATATATATATATATATATATATATATAATTGATTTCAGAGAGAAAGGAGAGGGAGAGAAGGATAGAAACATCAAGAGAATCATTGATGGTCTGCCTCCTGTACACCTCACAATGGGGATCGATCCCGCAATCCAGGCACGTGCCCTGACCGGGAATCACACGGTGACCTCCTGGTTCATAGGTCCACACTCAACCACTGAGCCACGCTGGCCGGGCAATAATAGCTAATCTTGATGGAGCCCAGCACTCTAGGAGGTAAAGTACTATTGTTATCCCCATAAGAATAATAATATCCAATGAGGAGAGTAATGCTAATTCATGATGGAGCTCGGGGTCTGATCTGAGGTGGTTGCAAAGCCCACTGCTCACCTCTGGTGACCATGTCCACCCCACGCAGCTGCAGGGGACAGACAGTGAGTTGTGACGGCCCCGCCAGCTTGTGCTGCACCTTTCCTCGTTTCCACAATATTCTCACTCTACCTGTGGCCCAAAGCAGGGCAGAGCCTTCAACTAAATGCAACGGAAGCTGGCGGAGGGACACTGCAGGCTCAGTCTTAGACAGCTCTGTGAGGCATCCCCCTGCTTCCCCGGGTCCTGACAGAAGGGAGCTGCACACCATTCCCCCTTCCACCCTCCCCCCCGCCCCGCCCCCGGCCACCCCGCCCTGTCTCACTCTCCCCTCTCCTGGAATCACCTCCCAAATAAACTGCCGGCAGCAAGCCTGTCTGGGGCTCTGGTGAAAACAAACTTAACCAAGGGAACGCATCTGTGAGCAACATTAGAGATCAGAAAGGACAGCTCGTCAAATTCTTAGCAGATTCAGACTCTTATTGCTAAAGCCACTGCCTACTGCCCCGCTGTGTCCGGAGGGAGAGGCTGCAGAGGAGGAAGAGATTCTCAGGGAAAAATGAGCTGCTCAGCCAAAGGCAAAAGATTTCAATGAGCCCTAGCTGGTTTGGCTCAGTGGATAGAGTGTTGGCCTGCGGACTGAAAGGTCCCAGGTTCGATTCCGGTCAAGGGCATGTACCTTGGTTGCGGGCACATCCCCAGTGGAGGGTGTGCAGGAGGCAACTGATCGATGTTTCTCTCTCATCGATGTTTCTAACTCTCTATCCCTCTCCCTTCCTCTCTGTAAAAAATCAATAAAATATATTTAAAAAAAGATTTCAATGAACAAATACATCCAGCTGAACTATGTATTTTCTGAAGGTCGACTTACTCATTTCCAAAGAAGTCATGACAGGAATCACCAGACCATGGAGTGTTGGACTGTGTGTGGAGTTTTCAATAAATGCATTTCAAAGTCCTCCTTCTCTCGGGCAGTTGTATACAAAAGGCTGAAGAAGTGGGTCTTTGTAGGGCTGCTTGCCAGTTCTCCTAAGTGGAGCACAGGCCCTAGTTGTGAAGCAAGAAAGAAAAATAACACGTTGACTCTCTTGCGACTTCTAAGGCTACCAGCACCCATTTAAAAAGGAAGAAAGAAAACAGAACCTTTGCTGCCCGAGAAGAAATCTAATCTTCTCCAAGTTCTCAAAGGTGCCACACTTCCCACCAGCTGTGTGCGAGGTGTGCGCCAACGTGCTGAGAAAGGGGCCTTTCACGATTGCATCGTATTCGTGCAACTGTATCCAGCAGTCACTTAAGAACCAGGGGTACCTGAGGACATCAAATGACTCCACTGCCAGACAAGATGTGGGGGCTCCCCCTGAGCAAGGAAAGTCTGAGATTATTTTCTATCCATCATGCTTACCTCAGTGATTCAACTTATGGTCCAAGACATTATTCAGAAAATAATATGCTATTAGAGAATTTCATTTCATGGGACATTTAATGAGAACGTTCTCCAGCAAGGGAAGGCTAGTCTCCTCAGACACAGAGGGTGAGAGTTGCCACTGAGGCTGGTGTTTCTGAGCTGCCCAGAGAAAAAGGGGATCCAGACCTGAGACCCCGAGTCCTGAGGAGGGCCGCTGGCCAGTCGGTGCCGGGGTCTCTGAGCTTGGATGGACACCCAGGGGGCCTGGAACTCAGCGTTCCGGGAGGAGGCACTGGGGAGCTGGTGCTGGAGTCGCGCAGAGGGCAGGATGAGACTGGCTTTGCAAGTGCTGGGAAAACTGCAAACAGGATCCAGCTGCTTCCAGGGGAGGCACTGTCGCCGCCAGCCTGAGGAACCAGGGTTGGAGTGACTTCCATAGGAACAGCAAGCAGGGGAGGGGGACTGAGCAAGTCCCTTCCTCCTGCCCTTTTGCTGTTTCCATCTAGCGCCCCCTATTGGGGGAGCCTAACGGGTGTCAGCTTGAAAAGCAAAAGGGAGGTTTGCAGGGTCGCAGCCGCAGCATCACAGAACACAGGATGGGTTTGCCGCTGGGACAATCGCTTAGTAACTGACACAGCACTCTCCGGGACTACCATCCTCAGAATACTAAAACTCTAAATTGCAAATATTTCCTGTGCCAGCAATTCAGCGAAAAAGTAAAATATCAAGGAAGCTGTGGAGGAACAGTTGTCTTGAATTATGTCGCCAAAAGTGTGCTCAGCTCACAGGTGGGCTTTGGATAAAAACTGGAGATGGTGAGGGATACAGCGCCTGTGTATTTTACAACTTCAATATCAACCAGATAGAAGGGTAGGCTGAAGAACTGCATTGTGTTAGAGATGTACGCGCAATGGACAATGTTTGAATGCCACTGGAAAAATAAAAGGACATGGGCTAGAAGGGGCTGATGGGGGGGAGGGGAACATATGTAATACTTTCAACAATAAATCTTTAAAAATAAAAGGACATGGGTAATGCAGAAAGGAAGGAAAAGGTAAAGTTTTTCTGTCATTTAAGAAAATGTTGTCACCCCTATGTTCACAGCAGCATTATTTACAAAAGCTAAGATCTGGAAACAGCCCACGTGCCCATCAGTAGAGGAGTGGATAAAAAAGCTGTCGTACATTTACACAATGGAATACTGTGCAGCTGTAAAAAAAAGAAGGATCTCTGACCCTTTGAGACAACATGGGAGGAACTGGAGAGTATTATGCTAAACAAAATAAGCCAGTTAGAGAAAGATAAATATCACATGATCTCACTTCTATGTGATCTCAGGAACAAAATAAACTGATGAACAAAACACAATCAGAGCCCAGCCGGTGTAGCTCAGGAGTTGAGCATCAGTCCAGGAACCAAGAGCTCAGGGTTCAATTCCTGGTCAGGGCATATGTCCGGGGTGTGGGCTGGATCCCCAGTGTGGGGCATGCAGGAGGCAGCCCATCAATGATGTTTCTTTCTCACCAATGTTTCTATCTCTCTATCCCTCTCCCTTCCTCTCTCAAATTAAAAAAAAAAAAAAAAAAATAGAACCAGAGGCATGGATACATGGAAAAGACTGACAAATGTCAGAGGGGAGGGGAATGGGGGGACTGGATAAAGAAGGTGAAGGGATTCGCTAAGGAACATATATGCATAGCCCACGGACACAGACAATAGTGTGGGGAGGGTCCAGGGAGGGGCGGGGCTGGGGAGAAGTGGGCAAAGTCAGGGGGTGATGGGGGACATCTGCAATAGTGTCAACAATAAAGCACAAATAAAAAATACAAACAAAAAAAGAAAGTGTTGTGCATCCTATGAAAAGATGGCTTCTGCACTAACATGTTAATTTTGAAGAAAGCAGCCACATTAAACTGCCTCAGGTCTGCAGATGCACATTGTCCTTTGTGATCTGTGAGGAGGAGGCAAACGGGAAAGCAGGCCAGTGCCTGGAACTGCTCTGAGCCCACCAGCGCCCCCTCCCAAAGTGATAATGGCCTTCATCCTGGGGCCACTCAGGCTCCCAAACAAAAGAGTCCATTCAGGTGAGTACGGTCCAACACATAGTAAACTTTGGAATTTCTGTTCAAAGGCACAGGACGTGGGGATGTAAAGGACTGACATTTATTAATCCAGAACATTTGCATGCAAAATCCCTGGCGAGTCCAGGGGTTACTGATGGTTGAGAAAAGCAAGTCGGCAGATCCTAGGGAACTGGCCTCTGTGAGAAGGTGCTCGCTCACAGTCAGTGCCTGGGAGGGCAAGGACCCTGAAACCTCAGGATGGAAACCCAGCTCCTCCAGCTCCTCTGCCGAGAGAGAGACCTCTCAGCTTCCCTGGCCTCCCTTCCCACCTTGCAGCTGCACTAACCTCTGCCTCCTCTGCAGTCACACGGGGGTTCGTGACCTCTGGCATGGGTACTGTGCCCGGCCCTTCCCTGTCAAATGATGATAAAGAGGGCATTTAGGTTTAGAATAAGAAAATATGACAGAATTATGGAATAAATGGACAAAAATGCCATAGGGTAAATGCATTACACACTTTCTAACCCCCTCCTGCACCCCCAGCTCCAGCTGCCTATGATTCTAGTTCTGACCCCTGTCGCTTGTTTTCGTCACATTTAGCTTTGGCCACTTGCTTCTGTGCAGGATGGATATTTTTCAAGTTCAAAGTAAAAACTATGCCTTTTATCTTTCTTATAAGGTTTTTCTAATCTTCACCTGGCATTCATGTGCTTCTGGCAACAGATTCTTCTATATGCATTGTGACTCAACCCAATTCAGTAAATTTCAATGCTTTGTGGGCGCTTTAATTAGCTTTTGAGGGGAAAAGTAATTATAATGTGGTACTAGTCTTTCAAGAAGTCAGATACCTCTAGGATATCCTCCCTCCTCCGCCCCTGCAGACAAAGAGCCAAGGAACTTGGACGTCTCAGGCAACTGGTGAAGCCCCAAATGGCATGCACGACTTCTGTGCACATAAGGGTGCTTCTGTGAGAGGAGTCTGCTACTTCCATCAGCGTCTCAGAGAATTCTTCACCTCACAAAGGTTGCGAGTCCTGAGCCTGTCTAAAATCTGTTATATAAATAAACGAAGAAAATTAATAAATGAATAAAATGTTATTCTATCTGGCTTTTGTTGTCCATTTAATTTCTTTTCCCCACCCCACTCACCTTGCATCCCTCCCCTTCCACCTACCCCCCCACACACATACACAATTAGTTTCTTTAATCATTAATAGCTTCCTTAGCATGGCAGCAGCAGGGAAGCCCCAGGACCAGCAGACAGAGCCCAGACAGCAGGGCTTGGGGGCTTCCTTAGTGTGTCGGTGTCAGCGAAGCCCCCAGGCCTGGCAGACAGAGCACAGTGCAGGGCATTGGGGCTTCCTTTGCATGGCACATGGCGGAGGCAGGCAGAGAGCTGACAGCAGGGCATGGGGGCTTCATCTCCATGGCTGCAGCGAAACCCCCAGGCCCCGCAGAGAGCAGAGAACCATGGGAGTGGGCCTAAGCCATCAGTAGGACATCCCCTGAGAGCTCCTGGATTGTAGAGGGTGCAGGTTGGGCTGAGGGACCCCCGTGCACGAATTTCGTGCAC
Source organism: Plecotus auritus (assembly GCF_963455305.1). Lineage (NCBI taxonomy): Eukaryota > Metazoa > Chordata > Mammalia > Chiroptera > Vespertilionidae > Plecotus > Plecotus auritus. The sequence continues at coordinate 20,859,462 of NC_137782.1, read as the reverse complement.
CAGGCCTCTAGTAGGTATTATAAAAAGATATGTCGAGAGCATTTGAGATCTTGCTCCCTGGCATATGTCATCAGTTTGGCTCAAATAAACTCTTATAAAAGTAAAAAATAGCCTTGGCCCCTGTGGCTCAGTTGGTTGGAATGTCTTCCCATGCACCGAAAAGTCACAGGTTCAATTCCCAGTCAGAGCACACACCCAGGTTGCGGGTTTGATCCCCAGATGGGGTGTGTGCAGGAGGCAGCCAATCAATGTTTCTCTCTCTCTCTCTTTCTCACCCTTCCCCTCTCTCTGAAAATCTATGACTATGTCCTCAAGTGAGGATAAAAATAATAAGAAGAAATAAATAAAAGACACATCATAACCAAGGGTGTGTTCAACTTAAAGAGTTATTGTGATACCTATATTTACATGATGCTTTATAGTCTAGAAAGGGCAAAAAGTCTTCTGTGAAAAATGTATCTTTATGGAAGTAACATATAATGCAAGCAGTACTTTTAAAGGTACATCATAGCCCTAGCCGGTTTGGCTCAGTGGATAGAGCGTCGGCCTGCGAACTGAAAGGTCCCAGGTTCGATTCCAGTCAAGGGCACATGCCCGGGTTGTGGGCTCAATCCCCAGTGGGGGACTTGCAGGAAGCAGCCAATGCATGATTCTCTCTCATCATAGATGTTTCTATCTCTCTCTCCCTCTTCCTTCCTATCTGAAATCAATAAAAATATATTAAAATAAATAAATAGCCGAAACCGGTTTGGCTCAGTGGATAGAGCGTTGGCCTGTGGACTGAAGGGTCCCGGGTTTGATTCCGGTCAAGGGCATGTACCTTGGTTGCGGACACATCCCCAGTGGGGGGTGTGCAGGAGGCAGCTGATCGATGTTTCTCTCTCGTCGATGTTTCTAGCTCTCTGTCCCTCTCCCTTCCTCTCTGTAAAATATCAATAAAATATATTTTTAAAAAAATAATAAATAAATAAAGGTACATCATAGGCAGAATGGCAAACCTGTCCTCACTATAAACACCTACAAAAAGTATCAAATAGATGCATCAACAACTTGTAACATCTCTGCCCATAGCTATTAAATAAGCAATTATGAGAGAATCCACTTTATAAAAATGTAAGGACCCTCCCCACATGAAAGATTACACACAACTTTGGTTAAGCATTCAAAGGGATGCTATGGAACAGTTAAAATTACAAGTGTGCCTTCAAAAGCACCCAAATGTCACTGTTTTCTCTCTAAGCTGCCTTTGTCCCAGGAAAGCAGTCTACATCCCACCAAAAGCAGCATTGGGGGATCGTCTGACATGGAACATAGAGAAATGCCCACACTCACAACCTCCCACTTACCCCAGACAGAGCAAAACCAGGTACATGCAACATGGGGAGACTTTTGGTTGCTCTTGGTATATCATTGTAGTAGGCAGTTAGACAGACATGAGCAGAGTAGGACCCATAGGCCAGGTACAGAAGGTCACCAGGGCTGAAGCCCTTAGTGCCTAGCAACAGACAATTTTAGGGTGGGACCTCACCCCCAGGGTGACCTTTCCTGCCCTATCAGATTGCTGGTCATGCAGTTTAGATTCCCTGACCTTTCCTATCACTAGTCCTGGGGTAGACCCCACAAGGGCTCCAGAGAACAGCTCATAGACTCCCATACAGGCTCTTGCACAACCACTCCCTTAAGCATTAAGCCCCTAGAACAATGAGTTCTGATCTGCATCAGATAATTTTAGAAACAAAGCCTCAGGTCTTTTGACCCAGAGACAGACTTTTGACAAATCAGAGATAACATCTAGGTCTCAGTTGTGTTTTAGCTCCAGGCCCAGAAAAGCAGCAAGGCCAGCTGGGGGTGATGCTATGGCTGACATCAGGACCAACTGCAATGACTAATGACCCCCTGACCTGGCACTGACCAACCAGTGGAGACCATGATCCTGAAAGGACACCCCAGAAAAGCTGATGAATAGTCTATGGAGATCCTCCCCTAGGACCACCCTTAAAATCCCTACCCTTAAAAGTCCTTGGGGCCTCAGTGCAGCACACCCTCCCTTTTCCTCTCATCTCCTCTCCTCTCTTCCCCCCTTCCCCCCCCACCTTTCCCCACATCTTTTCCCCAGTGTGCACCTCTCATCTCCTCTCCTCTCTTCCCCCCTTCCCCCCCCCCCAGCCTTTCCCCACATCTTTTCCCCAGTGTGCACTCTCTCTGAAGCACACTAGAGCATTTCCCTTTCTTCTTCCCCCAGGCCCTTACATCCTAGTTTTCTTTCTCCTAAGTTACAAGGGCCCTTCTTTGGCCTCTACAATTTGCTTCCTGAGCCCACACAGCCCAGCTGGCTCACTTCTTCCAGAGCTCATTTCGTATATCTTTTACTTTTATTTGAGGCTTGCCTCTGAATTCTTTCTTAGCCAGAACTCAAGTACTGAGGTTGCTGAACTCAGGTCCAATTGCCAGTAACATTCTGGTGCTGTTTTGCTGCCAACATTATCAGATGTTTCTCTCCATTCATGATTTTGAAACAAGTTTTACGGTATTTTTTTAAAAGCTTTTAAATGTAGTAACATCGGTGAAAAGAAAGTTTTCAGTGGAAAAGAATTCTCATTTTATGACAGACTCTAGAGGAAAGTATCACTTGATAGTATAACTTTTCAAGATCATCAAATCCACAAAGAAAGCACACAGTTGCTTATGTAAGTTAAAATAAAACAGTAACAGTTATGGCTACCATTTATTGAGCACATGCTAGTATTCACAAGCACTCTCTCTGACCTTCAGTCATCCCAGTTCCAGGAGACTTGCTGACCTTCAACTGTAGAATCATGATGACATAGAACCAGGATAATGAAGACCAGGATGCCGCACATCACTTGCCCAGTTTCAAGGTCCTTATCAGGATGGATGTACTGTGCTGGCCTGCACATAGAGAATTTTTCAACCCCTCCCCCTGATTTCTTTGTTCCCTTTTCCTCTGCCTCCTTATAAAAACCTCTGCCTGACTGAGATGGTGAGATGGGCTTTGGACAAGAGTCCCTCATCTTCTCGAGATGCTGACACTTGAATAAACCTCCTTCCTTTTTCACCAGCACTTGTCTCACAAGTTTGGCTTTCGTGGCAGCAGGCAGCCAAACCTTAGTTCCCGTTACAATAATAGCAGAAAGAAAGAGAAAAATTAGGTTCCTGGGGAGATAGAGTAGCTGCTACACCAGCCAGGGGACTGCCTACTTCCAGAGTGTTTATATTAAAAACACACACAAACAAAACCATAGACCTCGATCTTACTTAAAACAATTAGTTGGTTTTTCCAGTGTCCATAGGCTCAAATGTGAACAACTAACAGAAGGAATCCCATAGCTTACAATGTGACATTTCCTGTTTTTAAAAAATATAACTAATAGCACATATCCTGATTAATTGGTAAGTTCTATTAGAGCCATATAGCATATACTAAAGCAAGATTTAAGGTAAAAGGTTTAGTGACAAGTACTTTGCTTCTAAGATGCTAGGAGTCAGTCAGTCCCTGGGGCCTTATGAGAAAGTATCAAGAGGCTACTTAATACTTCCATATAAACACTTCCTGAAAAAAATACTTTTAATTTATTTTAGCCAAAACTAAGCTTGACTGCCTATTCTGAACCCCCCGCCATTTAGGAAGAAATGGTACATACAGTGCAAATGGAGTCACCATATCTTCCCCCTCCGTTTCTTATTTCCCATTCAGTTAAGGATCCCTCTCCAATAATTGAGGCTTTATTGCCGTGTCTGATCCATGGACATGTAGCCTCCCTTTTCTTCCCCATTCCAAAATTTAAAAACACCAAGTAAATAGGCAAATTTTAAAACACAAGAATAGGGCCCTAGCCAGTTTAGCTCAATGGATAGAGCATGGGCCTGTGAACCAAAGGATTCCTGGTTCAATTCTGGTCAAGGACACCCACCTTGGTTGCAGGCTCCTCCCCCTTTGCCCACCCCTGTATAATTGACATACTACTGATGTTATATACAGTATTATTAAGACAGGGTAATAATTGTGCTGTTTTGCAACACTTCCAATTTCAAAGTCTTAATTATTTACAATAAATGCTTTTCTAGAGATCTTCTGTGAATGTTCATGAGGGTATAGAAAAATCACAAACTCCTTACAACTTCTCTCCTAATCCAATTAAATGTTTATATCTTACTTGATCATTTGTCAAAATAAAACTTGTTGCCCATCCGTTGCATACGTTTTTATTCCTACCATGATAACCTTAAAATTCCAGCGGTAACCCATGGATTCTTAACCAATGACCTCCTCAATTCCAATGATCTGTTCAGGGTCAGGCTCCTCCCCCAGCCCCGCCCCCCAGATCCCCCTCCTCCGATATGTCAACCCGGACAGCGCTCTGCCCCTAACCTGCGCGCCCCCACCGAGCCATGGGATCCACCGGGCTCTGTGTCCACTCGGTTTCTTTTTTAGACTTCCTGTATCTCTTCTTCTTATCTTTCTGTTCTTGCTTTCCTTTTCCAGTCTCTCTCACTGTTTCAGTATCCACTGACTTTCAATCTTAAAATATCCCCTGAAGTGGTGGTATTTCTTCCCGTCTGTCGCTTGTCATTTACCCACGCAGTCATTCAAAAACTCAGGGGCACACACCCAGGCTCTGCCGCTGGTTCCAAATAAACGGTGTAGCCAAGGTCCGCAAGAAAGTGATTAATGTTCAGCACTAACAAAATAACCACTCTCCCGCCCCTCCCGCACACAGCACCTCATTAGCGTGGCTTATTTTTTAAGGGTAATCCTATGAACGCACTAGGTGGAAGGAGGTCCTTTCTGATCTCCTGCCCCCAGCCCTGGAACACACAGCTGTGCCCAGGCCCGTGTCCTGAACCACCAGCTGGCTTCGTTTTCGGCTTCAACCCATTTTGCCCACTGACTGCTCGAGTCCTGTGACCCGACTCCGACCAAGATGCTAGAGTGGCTGGACGCGGGCTCACCTGGTCACTCGCGGACTCGGGCGCACGCTCACCTGGATCCCGCTCGGACTCGGGCACGGGCTCACCTGGGAACCGGACGAGGGTTTGCCCCTCCTGCCTGCGCCGCTGGGGCCGCTTTGGAGGCGGCTCTGAGCTGCTGCAGTCTGAGTGTGGGGCTGAGAGGTCAGCTGGGAGTTCCAGCCAAGTTACCCGTGTGCCTCGAAAGGGACGGCTTCTGGGAATAAGTGGACTCTGTTTCGCGGCGTCTTTGCGGTCCGAGTGACCCCTCTAAGCCAGTTCCCTCCTTACACCGACCGAGATCCACCCGGCGCTCTCGCCTTCTTTCCTTCGGTTAAGGAATTCGCGGCGAAGCGCTGGGACCCATCGGAAACAGAACATTTTCCCCCTGCTGGTGACTTTCAGGAACTGCATGTGGTGGAACAACCGTATAACTAAGGTTTCCTTCCTTCCCAGCAGCTGGGTTGTGGTTCTTCCCCCACCCCCACATCAAACGTTTTGACAACTTTCCTTTTCATTCATTTTATTTTTAAAGTGCCATGTCAAGAGAAGGAAACTGATTTTCAGCCTTCGGATAAATGAGATGAGAAAAATTAAGACATGCATACAACCATTTTCCCCTCATTCTTCTGTTTAAAATTATGGAAAATTGCAAATATATAAGTAGGCGGAAGAGTATAATGAGGTCTTAGCTTTTGGAAATGGTGGACTAACCTTCCTTTGAATAATAACTTAAAAATCTGAGCAAGCCCTAGCTGGTTTGGCTCAGTGGGGAGAGAGAGAGAGAGAAACATCAATGATGAGAGAGAATCATTAATTGGCTGCCTCCTGCACGCCCCCTACTGGGGATCGAGCCCGCAACCCCGGCATGTACCCTTGACTGGAATTGAACCCGGGACCCTTCAGTCTGCAGGCCAGGCTCTATCCACTGAGCCAAACCAGCTAGGGTGGGAACCACTCTTGTTAAACATGGACTTACCATATGACCCAGCAATTTCACTCCTAGGTATATGTCAAAAGAAAAGAAAATAAGTACTCAAACAAATACATGTTTGTGTTCATAGCAGCACTATTCTCAATAGCCAATAGGTAGAAACAATCAAATGTCCATCAACAAATGAATGGATAAACAAGTGTTATACAATGTAATATTATTCAGCCATAAAAAGGACTGAAGTTCTAATATATGCTACAAGCTGAAGAACCTCAAAGATATTACACTAAGTAGAAGAGACCAGATACAAAAGATCACAAGTATGATTCCAAGATATGAAATGTTCATAGTAGGTAAATCCAGAGACAACGCCGACTAGTGGTTGCTAGTGGCTGGGAAAGAGGGAAGAATGGGAGCAACTGCTATAAATGGGTATGGGGTTTTCTTTAGGGCGATAGAAAAGTTTCTGCACAGGTAACATTGGTATTTGAAAAACATTGTAAATGTACTAAACGCCACCAAATTTTCACCTTACAATGGTTAACTTTATGTTGGGTGAATTTCACTTCAATTAAAAACAGAAAAAGAAAACAAAACAGGTAAGCTCTTTCGTGTAGGTGCCTAAGTCCAGCAGAGGTCCCCTTGCGTCCCTGCATCCACCTGCCTCGGCCAGAGTCAATACCCCGGCTCCGAATTAGAGGGCGACGAGGGCTGAGGAAATGACAACTGGGGTATCAGAAAGAAGAGTGTCGCAGGGAAAGACAGAGGAACCCGTGGGATTCTCTGCTCCTTACGTCGCTACCACTGCCGGGTTAGGCGGCTCCGCCCAGGCTCCGGTCTGCGGAGAATCCTCGCTGGGCCCCGGAGCGGGGCAGGGGCGGAGCGGGGCAGGGGCGGAGCGGGGCAGGGGCGGGGCGGGGCGGGGCGGGGCGGGGCGAGGTGGGACTTGGGCAGGGAGACAGCCGTACCGTACGGGACAGGGGCGGGGCCAGGGGGAGCGGGGGCGGAAGTGGGGGCGGCCCGAGGTGGGGCGGGGCGGGGCCGGAGAGAGGGGCGGGGCCGAGGAGAGGGCCGGACCGCGCGGGACAGAGCCAGAGACCGGAACGCCTCATCGAGGGCGCCCATTTCCGGACGGAGCGTGGATCCCGACGTCAAAGTCCGCCACGCCGGGAGTCCAGCTTCCGGAGTCTCCTTGTGTCGCGGTGGGACGGTGGTGGCGATGAGGCAGAAGCACTACCTCGAGGCTGCGGCGCGGAAACTGCAGGCTCGCTGCCCGGGCCAGGCCCGCTATCTCCTGTAAGGCCGGGACGCGGGGAGCGGGAACGCGGCGGGGTGGTGTGCCCGCGTTCCTCACGGCCTCTTTCTCTTTTTCAGCTGGGCCTTCAGTTCGTCACACGGTAGGGAGAACGCCCGTCGGTTGTGGGTCAGGCTCGCCTCCCCTCCGTTCCGCACAATACTCAGAATGATCGACGAGAGAAATCTGATCCACCCACTGTCCGCACGCCCCCTCCCCCAGGCTTCATGTGCCTTACCTGGCCTGACCTATTGCAGGATTTGACACATTGATGAGTCTCTGGAAACAGTTTCCGCACTTGACTTCACATAGTTCTCCTGCCTCTTTAGCCAGTCCATCTCGAGCTGCTGTGCTCGTCCCTTCTGGTTTCCCCAATCTCGACAATGTTGGAGCGTCCCAGGACTCTGCCCTTGGACCTCTTTTCCAGCTGCTCTCTCTTCCTTGGTGACTGTTTTTCATCCAGTCTCATGGCTTTTAAATTCTGTGTACTGAGCACTTACAAATTTATATCCCCCAACCCAGACCTCTCCCCCGAGCTCTGGTCATATCCTGATGCCTTCTTGCAACTTTTGAATGTCTGTTAGGCCAAAACCCAAGCTTTATCCCCCAACACAAGTCTTCCCATTTCAGAAATAATAACTCCTCTTTATCATCAGCCATTCTTGACTCCCTTCCCAAACCAATATGCCAGCAAATCCTGCTGGTTTTGCAGTATATCCGTACTCTAGCCACCTCTCACCACAGCCATCTAACGCCCCGGTCCCAGCCACCAGTCTTTCTCCCAGGTTTTGGCCAACAGCTCCCATGCATGTCCGCAGGCCATTCTCAATCCAGCAGCCAAAGTGAGCCTAGTAAAAGCTTAAGCCATAGCATGTCACTTCTCTGCTACAAGTTCTCAAATAACTTCCCACCTCGGAGTAAAAGTGAAAATCTTGTAAAGGGATGACAAAGCCTTACATCACAGGTGGCATCATCTCTCTGACCTGCTCTCCCTTTTGTTCACAACTCAAAACCACCACTAGGCTGTTTCACTGCCTTTACCTTCTTCTCCTGCCTGGACCTCACATGTCTACTTGGCTTCGGCCCTCACTTCCTATGGTCTCTGCAAATGTCAGGGCATGAAGCCTTCCCTGGCTGCCTTATTTATTTATTTATTTATTTATTTATTTAATAAATATATTTTATTGATATTTTACAGAGAGGAAGGAAGAGGGATAGAGAATTAGAAACATCGATGAGAGAGAAACATCGATCAGCTGCCTCCTGCACACCTCCTACTGGAGATGTGCCTGCAACCAAGTTACGTGCCCTTGACCGGAATCGAACCTGGGACCTTTCAGTCCGCAGGCTGACGCTCTATCCACTGAGCCAAACCGGTTTTGGCCCTGGCTGCCTTATTTAGAATTACAGAGCTCCATCGCCACTCCCCATTTACTTTTCCTGTCTTTCTTTTTCCTTCCCAGCAATTATTAGCTGTTACTGTATTTATTGTCTTTCTTCACAAACTCTCCTTTGTTCACTGCTGTGTCTCCAGCTCCAAGAACAGTGCTGACACTTAACAGTCACTCAGTAGACATGAATTTTACATTCGGCAGAGATAAGTTACAAGCATGGTGCCTAGCTCTTGGTAGTGCTGTTGTGTCCCCCGGACTTAGCACATTGCTCACCAATAAATATTCACTGAATAAACAGATGCTGTGCTCACCTTCCTTTTCAGCTGTATCACCTTCATGTCCTCACCTTTCCCTCCGTAGCCATGCTTTCTTTTTCACTGTACTTCTCCCTGAAAGCTCCTTACCTTCAATGGGTACCATCTCCAAATGTAGATAGAATGTATAGTCATCCATGACAAACTTTGTCAAGCCTTTGGAGTGTGTTTGGCTGGTCCATGCAGTTTAATAATTTCCAGGGCATTTACATCATATTCTGTTATAGTTCTTACCAGTCTTATCTTCATTTGTGTAGGGCTCCCAGACGTAAGTTCTTTAAAGAGAGCAACTCTCACTCCCACATTTGTGTCTCCACATCCTAGCTTGGTCAGGGAATGCTTTCTTGATCGCATAAAGGGTCTGGGCATGTCTGTTATTTTATACTGAGAGAGCTACCTGCAGACAACGCCCAGCCCACAAGCCACAAAATTATTTAAAAAAGAAACAGAATCATAGTAAACTTTCATATTTTGTGATCAATGTGTTTGAAAAATAGGTGAGACATGCAGCCTTTTTTACTTAGTACAAGTAAGGAGCAACGGAGTGGGGAATTACCTGTCCGTTGCTAAAAGGAATGAATGGGTACAGTGATAGTGTTTTGCAAAATAAATCATCGCCAGTTTATCTTTTAATAAATTCTCATATTTTGAGTTTGCTTAAGGATAATGTATATCTGCTTATATTAAATAATAACATATCTTTCTTTTTTACATTTATAAAATTGGCAGTTTGAGGTTAAAAAAAGTATTCTAATTTATTGAATCATGAGTTCCATTTGTATAATTTTAGATGCTAAAAGCACTTTTGAAGGAACATGCCCATACTGTTTCCAGTTGCTGATTCTGGATAATTCTCGAGTACGCCTCAAACCCAAGCCCAAACTGACACCAAGAATACAGAAACTTCTTAATCGAGAAGCAAGAAATTGTACACTCAGTTTTAAAGAAGCAAAAATTGTGAAGAAGTACAGAGACTCCAAAAGTGTACTGGTAAGATTTCAGTTTGTAGACTTTCACTCACAATGAGGATAAGAGAATCAGCCTAAACATAACTCAGAGATTTGTAGTAGTATATTTCAATTGTCAAAATACATACATATTTCTTTTCTAGTGATTACTGTTTCAGCAAGAGTACAGCTTTTTTTTGTGTTTTTTTTTTACAATTACTTAAAATCACATATCACGAACTCTCAATTGTTCTCAGATCTCATTGTTGAGCACAATTATTTTTACAAATTGGAGGATTTCTTGAGCAGACCAATGTGACTTCACCTGAACTGCAGCTACCACTAAATTATTTTTTCAGTTAATGGTGCTTTTCTTCAAACAACAGTAGCTTATTTGTTAGGCATGTGTCACTTTTTCAGTCATCCCTTCTTCCATGTCAGAGTATGTATTTACGTCTATGCCCAACAAAAGTAACTACATCTATGTTCATTCATTAAACCTTTATTGAGGGTCTATCTTTTGTCATATAATGCTAAGTATTGGGGATATAAAACGGATAAAACAACCAAAATCAAATTACTTGTGGTTTATTAACAGAGACAAGTATCAGAAGATACATTGAACCATCCAGGTGTTAAAGGGTATTATTCCCAGTCTCCTCCATGGTTTTACATTGAGGAAATAGAGATTTATTATCTTTAAAAGGTGTTTTAAATTAAATACACACGTTTAGCCATTAATTTTTTATTGGAGATTTTCTCATTTTAAATTTGTGTTTGGTCTGATTCCTGCTGCAAGATTACAAGCTCCCTGAGGGCAACCTCTGTTACTCACCCTGTAGTACCTGGTCTGCTCCCTTGCATATAAGAATTTAAGGAACATGTACTTTATTGGGAGAAATCACACCATATATTTCTTCTTTTTATGGTAGTTGATTACTTGTAAAACATGCAACAAAACAGTTAAACATCATGGTAAGAGTAGAAGCTTTCTGTCCGCACTGAGGAGCAATCCTGCCATGCCTGCGAGGAAGCTCAGCCTGAAGACCCCAGAGAGAAAGTCTCTAGGTTCTGCAAACCTAAATCACAGGGTGTCTGGTTCCAAAGGCAAGAGCCCAGCATTGACTTTCAGGTAATTAACTCATTAAGTTATTTGAATTGCAGTGATAACTCCTGAGTATGTCTTCTAATTTCCTGTTATGTTCAGTGCCCAAACTTGCCATGCAGTCCAGGCCTTGGCCCTCTTTTTCCCTCCATACCCTTTTCTTCTCTCGTCTCATATTCTCCCATAGCTTTCATTCTCACCTCTGCATGACTTCCGGATATATTCCTCTACTTGCAGTCTCTCCCTGTTCCCAGCTGCACGCTAAATATATCTACTTCACCCCCTACAGGTTCCCACGGCTGACTACTCAAACCTGCCCATCCTCCTTAAGTTCCTTATTCTGTGAATAAACATGCTCTTCTAGACATTCTGAAATGGCGGGTTCAGTTGACAACCATTGCCTTGGTCCTTGTCCAGTCAGCTGCCAGTTTCTATTGTCCTACTTTCATGGTGTTTACATCCCTACTGCCGCTCTCTGTTCAGGTCTTTATTCTCCTTTTGGTGAATCTTCCTGTTTAACCTTTTACTCTGATCTCCTGAAGCACAGCTCTGATTAGAAGCACCCCCTCTGTGCCATTTGGGCCATGCAGCAGGCTCTCCAGCCCTCACTATCTGTGACCAATCTGTCTGCCTGTGTTACTTTGCCTTAATGTATCCTGTGTGTCAGCAAAACTGAACAACTCACCATTTACTTTCCTGCTCTAAATCTCTGTTCTTGCTATTTCCTCTAATAAATTCCTGTGGAGATGTAACTAGGGATTTGTCAAATGATATTTTTTTTAAAATATATTTTATTGATATTTTACAGAGAGGAAGGGAGAGGGATAGAGAGCTAGAAACATCGATGAGAGAGAAACATCGATCAGCTGCCTCCCGCACACCTCCCACTGGGGATGTGCCCGCAACCAAGGTACATGCCCTTGACCGGAATCAAACCCGGGACCCTTGAGTCCGCAGGCCGACGCTCTATCCACTGAGCCAAACCGGTTTTGGCTGTCAAATGATATTAACTTTGACTGGGCACCTTCTAACAAACTTCAGGAAGGACTGGATTCTCTCTGCTTTCTGAATTGAGTTTTTTTTAATGTTGGATTTATTGGATAAGCATTAAACTTTCAAGGCCAGTTTTCTCTGTATTCTTGGTTTAATTATTTTGTTATTTGGTATGATAGGAATTCATCATGGAGTTTCCACTTTATTGGATAAAAGTTAATAAAAGAAAATTTGGTGTATTTAAAAGAATTCACTTGCATTTAGACCAGACTGCTTCTTAGACATGCAGGACTGAGAAAAATATGTCATATTTATCTTATAGATGGGGAGGCAAAAGAGGGCTCAGGCTGACAAACCCCAAATAAAGGTTCGGGATAAAACACAATTGGAAAGAATAGAATGAGGCATAAATATACACATACCAGGTGGGGAGTCATTTATGAAGTGGATATATTTAGAGACCTCCTCTGTGCCTGGCACTGTTAAAAAGCACTGGACTATACAATTAGTACAGAGTTCCTGCCCTGTGGAGCTTCCATTCTGGGGAAGATACAACGGAATGGTACCTATATGTGTAAGTTGAGATCCTTCAAAGTCATTGCTTAGCTTTGTCATGAGTCTTGATGTGAGACTTAAAGGGAACTCAAACCTGATGACACTTTACCTTTAGCCTTCTCTCTTAGGTGTGGTAGAAGCTTCCAGAATCACCCAATATACCAACTAAATGTTGCTTGTAGCCTGTTTAGTGAGGAGGTTTTTGGGAGTGACTGCTGGGTACAGCCACTGCTCATATATGGCCATAATACAGAAGAGTGGAAAATGTGTCTCATAGCAGTCATTTAGGCTAAGCAGGAAAAACACTTATTAAATTGTCCTTTGTCAGTATTCCTAAGTGTATTTTTATGTTTCATTTCAGAACACCTACATCTGGACAGTCGATACCCACTTGCTCCTCAAAAAATGTAAACAGAACAAAGAAACACTTCTCTCAACTAAAAATGTTACTTAGCCAGAGTGAATCCAAAAAAAATTCAAAGGTGGACTTCAGAAATTTCTTATCTTCTTTGTAAAGGATGGACTTATGAAAATAAGAAATGTTTAATGCAATTTCTGAAACCAAACTTACGAGAAAAACAGCTTTTTAAAAACTAGGGTCCAAAAGCAAACTTTTCTTGGCAGTCTTCTGTGTTTATGGAGAAAATACCTCATTAGAATGAATAACTAAAGCCTGCCTATCTCCCAGGGTGATTCTGAGAATCAAAAACATTTGAAAGGTCCTTGTAGGTAGTTTTTAAAAAATATATGTTTATTGATTTTAGAGAGGAAGGGAGAGAGAGAGAAACATCGATCGGTTGCCTCCCATAAGCATCCCAACCAGGGATCAAACCTCAACCTGGGTATATGCCCTGACCAGGAATCGCACTGACCTTTTGGTATACAGGACAATGCTCAACCAACTGAGCCACCAGCCTAGACTCAACATGTTTTTGTTTGTTTGTTTGTTTGTTTGTTTGTTAAAAACATGTAAATAAAGAATGTAGATATTTTAAACTATAATCTGTTTCTAAGCTTCTCTGTTGCTACAAGTTTAAAACTTACTTTTCTTCCATTAGGGCTTGGTAAACTGGGCAGCCAAGGTTATTAGCGAGTTAGTCTTGTAGTCGTGTAAAGTGAAATTACACTAACTAGTGTCATCATCAAAGAGGGTTGGTGAGGGCCATCATTCTGAACTTCAGACTGCAGACCACAGGCTGTAGCAGCTGGCATAATACTTTGGTCACGATAGATATTGTACCTTTCTGGCTAACTTCTCACTGGAACATGTTTCTCTTTAACTCTCTGCTCTTCTGTTCACTTACCCAGACATATGAGCTCTAGTTCTCGGAAAATACCATCTTCTTGCCAGCCGTGGGCCTTTGCACATGGTTCTGGAGAATGCCATCTACTCCAACCCCACTGCATTAAGGGCCACTCTTCCTACAGTGCTGGTGATCCTGTAGTTTCCTGTTTCTGACTGTCCCTAACTGCCTGTGATCTCAGCACCTAGTTTCCTGCCCAGCACATAGCACAAGCTCTGCAAATATTCCTAAACTATGGCAATTAAATTCAAATTCCTTAGCCCACTTGTTCACACTAGATTTAGAACTAACATCCTCTCCAACTGCATGACTGGGAAGTAAGAAGTAGTAAAAGTAGGAACTCCTAGGCAGGGAGCTATTTACTTTACCTCAGTTGCAAATAGAAGACTATGTATTCTTGACTTTCTTTTCTTTTGGCAGAAGGATCTTTAGACATCTCTAAAGAGAATATTAAAATTATAGCGTGGACATAAAACCTTGTCTTGATAAGAAATCTTTCATTTATCTTTTCAGGTCTATCCATTTTTTAGAGAACATTTTCTTACTTTATTTTTTTTTATTTATTTTTTTGGTTAATCCTCACCCAAGGATATTTTTCCGTTGATTTTTAGAGAGAGTGGAAGGGAGGGGGAGAAATGGGAGAGACAGAGAGAAATATCTATGTGAGAGAGACAAGTTGATTAGTTGCCTCCCATATGCTCCCCGACCAGAGCTGGGAATCAAGGCTGCAACCGAGGTACATGCCCTTGACCTGAATCGAACATGGACCCTCCAGTTGGCAGGATAACACTATTTCCAATGAGCCAAACTGGCAAGGGCTTTCTTACTAACTTTAATATACAGTTATACACATATGCATAGAATATAGATATAATTTGTAATATTTAAAGCATATCTTTGAATCCTTAACTTGTAAAAATATAAACTCTCCAGGGAGATCATTAGATCATGGTCATTTCAGATTAGTTGTTTCATTATTTATTCTGAACTTAGGAAAAGATTACACAAAGCTCACGTAAAGATTGGATAATGGTGTTTAGCATCCATGCTTTGGGCTTTTGTTTCAATATCTTGGAATTACATATACATTATATAGAGTAAGTAATTCTCCCATCCAGGAATGGAGAACTGAAGCACCAGCCAAGAGGACTACATCTCCCAGAATGTCTAAATGATAAGAATCACAGAAAGTTCTGATTCAGTTGGTATGTGCCTGTATGCAAATGTCCCAAGTCTTATCAAAGAAGTTTGGTGAACACTGCCAGAGATTCCCCGATTTCAAGTATTCCCCCATTCTGCTCTAAATGCAAGGTGTGGTGAGAGGGCCTGTGCTCCAAAGGAGTTCAAGCTACTAGTGAGTCTGTTCATTCAAAAGCACTTAAGCACCACTGAGCAGGAGGTCACAACAGAAGATTTAGTCTTGTCCTCTGCCCATAAGGAACTTGCTATATAATGAACTGTAAAACCCATACTTTAATATCTTTTTTTTTTTTAAATATATTTTATTGATTTTTTACAGAGAGGAAGGGAGAGGAATAGAGAGTTAGAAACATCGATGAGAGAGAAACATCGATCAGCTGCCTCCTGCACACCCCCTACTGGGGACATGCCCGCAACCAAGGTACATGCCCTTGACCGGAATCGAACCTGGGACCTTTCAGTCTGCAGGCCGACGCTCTATCCACTGAGCCAAACCGGTTTCGGCTAATATCTTTTTTTTTTTTTTTAATATATTTTATTGATTTTTTACAGAGAGGAAGGAAGAGGGGTAGATAGTCAGAAACATCGATGAGAGAGAAACATCGATCAGCTGCCTCCTGCACACCTCCCACTGGGGATGTGCCCGCAACCAAGTTACATGCCTCTGACCGGAATCGAACCTGGGACCCCTCAGTCCGCAGGCCGACACTCTATCCACTGAGCCAAACCGGTTTTGGCGCCATACTTTAATATCTTATCTCCTGGAATTTTAAATTGTGAAGCAAGTCATGGACCTCAAAAGTTGGTCTAGAGCAGGGTTGTCAAAATATAGTCCTAGTGTTATCAGCACCAAATAGTTAGGAATGCAATCAGACCTTACCCCAGAAGCTCTAGTTGAATATGCCCCCTGGGTGAGTCTGATGTTCCCTCAAGTTTGGGAACCACTGGCCAAGCAAAAGGAATCTCCAGCAGTTTCTCCACCTACGACGCTGAATACTTCCAATACTTCCCTTCCCTTCCAGTCCGTTAATCTCTCCCTCCCCACCCCATATCCAATCAATCAGATTCACAAAAATAAGCTACACATTTCAAAAAGAACATAAAACTTTATTAAGAACATTTTATATTGTCATCAGATAAAGCCAAACAAATAGGGGTAAAGAAACAGGGAAACTTCGTTTTCCCATGTGCTATTGCCACCTCGGAACACTCATGTGTGTGGCAACCCACTTGGGTCCCCTCCCTGCTAGAGGGCATCTATCAATCAACTCTGCATTCGCTTAAAAAAAAAAGAACACTTGTGTGGATGGCTGGAATTACAGGTGGCAACAAATGCTATGTATAAATTCAGTGGGTAACTCAATGCTCCCTTTCTACACACAGAACTGGGTTTACACTTTTTAAAAAAGCTTCATAAAGCGTAACAACTATGAAACAATATTTTACCTTTAGGAGCTATTTCTTAATAGAATACAAAGCAGTTTAGTAGCTTATGTTATTTCATATAATGTCAATTTTTAGAATGGAAATTTCAGAAAGGACAGTCTAACTTTCCCAACTAATTTGTACTTGAGTTTCTTCATTCTAAAGATTTCTCAGAACCAGTTCAATCCCTCATAGATTGAGTGTTGCTCATCTACAGTGGCAACTGACAACCTAGTTTTTGTTCTTTTAATTTTGCAAATCAAGATGACTGGGTCATCCCAGCTTTTGCTGATTCTGAAGGAGTTCCTATAGAAAAGGCCTGATGGTTTGGAGTGCCTGTGAGAGAAGGTGCCAGAACAGCTGCATCTGGGCTCTTTTCCCAGAGGGGAGCTGGCTACTGAGCATAGCTGATCTGACTCCTGGCTGCCCACGTGGTTCTTTACTTACTGTAGTAATGGAAGGAGCAGAGGGAACGCCAGGGAATCTGCTCAAACTGCCACTCCAGACAGCTCTCACTGTTTATGGAGAAAAGAGTGATGGTATCTATTCACACTACAGCACCCCTATGCAAGTGGGGCGATACTTTTCTTTTGAGGGCCAGGCCAAACTGCACTCAAAGATACATGGTTTGCCTCACATACACAGTGGAGAAAATGCTCATGATTTAGAATTTAGTATTACAATACCCACATCTAAGCCCATTTCTTGAGAAGTAGTCTACCTTTTAGAAAAGACTATTTACTACTAAGGCTTACCATGTTTTAACTGTCATAAGGCTGAAAATGTAACTTCTAAACCACACCATATCATTTGTGTTCAGTCAGTGAATTAACCAACAACCAAAGGTTTGAGAAGGATTGGTCATAGGGTGGGATTGGGGTTTGGATTCAGGTTGAGTACTATCAACAAATTGCATCAAGCTCTTTAAAAAAATAAAGCATTTTTATAATAAATATTTAGAGCGGACACTGGCATTAAAATCAGTATCTAAGTCAGAAGTCTGTCGTAAATGGTGAAAATATTTCAACAAACTTCTAATAGATTTCAAAGCTTCCCAGGCATACACAGTTTATAAATTAGTTTTAAGTGGAAAAAAATATATTTTGAATGAATAAATCACCACTTTAGCATATCATAAATAAGGTCAAGATTTTGAAAATAAATTAATATACAAGTTTTTGCTTTCACTAACAAAACAACCTAACTCACATGATATACTTTTAAAACAGTTATAACTAGGTTTTTATAATTGTGCATTTGTTACACACATCTACCAAGCTGAATCTTTTTCTTATATATCCTACACAGAGGGACAGGGGGACACAAGACAGACACCCCAATGTGTGAGTCTGACTGCTGCACATCATTTGTCAACTACATTAATTATGTCAACATGAATTACATCCATGGTTAAGTGGGTTAGATTCCCAGTGAGTTTTCTGTGGTGGTGTTCACACGGAACCTAATTATAATTGTTCCTGTGAGAACATGTGTCCCAACTCCCAAAAGGTAACTAAAAAGCTTTGGACTAGAAGCCAGATGAATGGGGACCACTTACATGTGTCTGCTTTGAAGAAAGGTTAAATTGTTAGAAGCACTGTTTCCAGAACTACTGGCTATTAAAAATAAACATTTGCCTTCTCCTTCACATATAAATTCTTTTTATACTCTCTCATACTGAGGAAGAAAGAGTGAAGCCATTCAGACTAGTGAGACAGAATTGGCTTGCGGATTTAAAGATGTTTTATTGACTATCTAATTTGAACCTGCTTACAACAAAAAGGAAAATGTCTAATATGTAAAGTAATGAATAAAAAAAATGTTTATCCTAAGTCATTACTGAGTACAATTCCACAGCTTAACAATGTGATTTAAGAAGAAAGCAGGAGAGCATGCAACTGCTCTAACACACAGGGTTAAGAGGAAAGGTAGAAGTACATTTGTTTTGGTAATTCTAAATATACAAATATAGTATTTACCAGATCTACCCTGTAGTGCAGCACTGCTTAATTTCCAAATATACAGTCATTCAAAAATCTTAAGGAAACATTGAAAATGTTCCAGGCTACTTTACTGAACATTAATGAATATTGTGTCCTTGAGATATTAGAGCTAAAAATACCATTGCTTTTAAAGTTAAAGGCTATGGGAATAATAAAAGTATCACTATTTGTTTCTTTTAGTCCCACAGATGGTTTTATGTTAAAGGGATCGATATGTTAAAAGAAGACTGATCTGGCGAAATGAAAGCTGTCCTCTTAGCAAAACGTCAACATTACATTTCCCAAGCATTTCATATTATTCTGATCAACTATTTCTAAACAGTTTAATCAAGGGGACCCCTACTTTACACTCCTCTTGTTAAACACTGGCAGCTGGAATGGAACCCCTATGGTGCTCTGATTTGACCCTAAAAATGATATCCATGATTAGTTTTAAATTACTGACATCTAAGGAATAAGGAATCAAAGGCATTGAGAGGCACACAAATGATATTTTGGTCGGGGAGGAGGGTGAAGATTAAGTTGAAACATTAAGTCCCTTCTACAATCAAGTCTAATTATACCATAATTAAGTCTCAACCAAGTCCTGATTAGCTTTTACCCTTCAGGAATTACATACTATATAGTGATTAGATACTGAAGAAAAACATTTGAAAATACATAAAGAAATAGAAACATGGAATTTCTCACAAGGCCGTGGATCAAAAAAATTTACAAAAGAGCTTTTGAAAATAACCACTATTTGTGAGCTTATTAATACACAGAGATCACTTTGTTTAAACTAAGTCATGTTAACTTACCAATAAAATAGTAAACAAACCAACATTTTAAACAATTTTATAAATTACTTGTCATTTTTTGTTTGTTAGTGTCACTCTCGCTACAATATACAAAAATAACGCTACAGGACTATCCACCTAACCTGTCTCCATCTCCCGCACAGTCCTGGGCCCTGGAAAGAGACTGGTCATCAATCTTCACTGTAGATGTCCCCAGCAAAGGGCAGGTGCATGTGGCTGCCAGTGACATTGGGCAATCGAGATAAGTCCGGCAGGCTCTGGATCCGGGACCTGAGTTCTTTACGCACCAGGGAAACTCTGGCTAACTTGCGCTTGTATTCCTGTAACATCAAATACTTTTCATTAGAATTCTGGCAGTTCAGAGAAGTGCTATACACTCAGTTAATGCTGAATAAAAAGCGATTATTACAATGTAAGATTTAGGATCAAGGGACTTTGGAAATACACAACCAGGTAAACTGTTATTCTTATGAACAACCACAATCTTTTAAAAAAAATTTATTGATTTTAGAGAGAGGAAGGGGGGGAAAAGATGTGAGAGGGAGGGAGCGACGGGGGTGGGGGTGAGACATCGATGTGAGAGAGAAACATCAATCGGCTGCCTTTGGAATGCACCCCTACTAGGGATTAAGTGTGTGCCCCGATTGCACATCAGAATCACCTAGGGAACTCAGATTTTTCAAGAGAATCCAGCCCCACTCCATATCAATTAAATGAGAATCTCTGGAAGTGGGTCCACAGCTTGTGAATTTTGTAAAAGCTCCCCAAAATGATGCTGATACACAGAATTGTGAGCCACTTCCCTGTAGTTTTTCTGCCTAAAATTTAATCAACTAGTAAGATTTCTTTGTACTATTGACCCTTCTCTTTCAAAGAATAACTACAACTGGGGAAAGGAGCTGGTCAGAATTACCATAACCCAACTGCTCTAAGAGAATGAGGGGAAGGAGGGTTCTGACACACTGGGACCTGGGCACACGGGCAGACAAAGGATAAGTCAAGGATGGCTTTGGGCACATGGGAGAGGAGTAAATCCTTGCCATGTCTTACATGTCCCTGCATTTCTAATCTATCATGAAGAGCAACAAAGAATAAATAAAAAAGAGCTTAATAAGGAGCCATAATCTCAGCAGTTTTCCTCTTCCCTTTCCCCCTTCACCAGCGATGCACACAAACACCAGGTAGGTTCCAGCAGAGTAGCGCAGTGGCATGCAAAAGATGAGCACTAGGGTATTTCACATCAGAGCTGCATACATCTCAGCTGGGTGTCATCACACATCTCCATACTCAGCACATGCTTCTTCCTTAGGACATGTGAGTATTAGGGTATACACACATCTCCATCTGTCTCATTGTTCTTAGGTGAGTCATTTTTTAATAAATAATACCTAAAACGCTCTGGGGTCAGCACAATACTTAGATGCCGAATGTTTTGAGAAATGTCATATATGGTTTTAGTGGTCATTACTGCCCATCCTAATCTCTAGCACCCAGATAAGATGTTCTTCAATTATTAAGATTTCTCTTAATCCTTTCATTCAAGTGATATGTGGCACCCTGGCCGGTGTGTGCAGTGGTTAGAGCGTCAGCCTGAGCATTAAAGGGTCATGGTTTGATTCCTAGTCAAGGGCATGTACCCAGGTTGCAGGTTCGATGCCCAGCCCTGGGCAGGGTGAGTGAGGGAGGCAACGAATCGATGTTTCTGTCTCTCTCCCCCTCCCTGCTTTCCTCTCTCTCTAAAAATCAATGGAAAAAAATGTCCTCAGGTGAGGATTAACAACAACAAAAAGATTTGTGGCAATTAAAAGCCCTCAGCCAACTGGTATACTTTGCACACAAAAAAACTGGTAAACATAACAAAAGCTGCAATCTCTTAAGCATCTATTATGTTAGGCATTAAAATAACCTCATTTAACCCCCTCTATGAGATCATCCTTCATAAACCTGTGCAATCATGCTTTCCCACATTAGAAACAAAAGTCATCTTAAAGACAGGAGATTTCAGTAGCAGTGGCAAACTGTCTCATGTTAGCTTGAAGAGGAAAGTAAATGAAGCCTGATAACTTCCTGATTGTACAATCCAGGGCACAGCCCTAAAAATGTTTAAATGTATTGCTGGTGGAGATGTAAAAAGGTCCAACCAAGGTGGGGAACAGTTAGTTCCTCAGTCATCCAGAGTTGTTATATAACCTAGCAATTATACTTTTAAAAAATAAAGAAAAATGAAATTGTATGTCCGCACAAAAATTCATACGTGAATGTCCATTGCAATATAACTGGTAAGTGCCAAAAAGTAGGGAAAAATCCAACTACCCATCAAATAATAGAAAATATGGTATATCTCCTACAGTATAATATCATTTGGCAATGAATATTAATGGAATACTGACATATGCTACAACATGGAAGACCCTTGAAAACATGATGCTAAATGAAAGAAGCCAAATAGACCATAAATACTGTGTGGTTCCATTTATATCAAATGTCCAGAATAGAAAAATTTAGAGACAGAAACGAGATCTGTCATTGCTTAGGGCTTGAGGTGGGCTGGTGCAGAAATAGGTAAGAGGTTTCCTTTAGGGCAGACAAAAATGTTCTAAAATTATATATACTGTGGATGTACTAAAAAACTATACTTTAAATGGGTAAGTTACCTGGTATGTGAATTATATCTCAATAAAACTGTTAAAGTGGGGGAGGCTTTGTTAGTCTGAGAACCTAAGTACCACTGATAGTATTGTTTTTAATGGGAAAATGGATTCCAAGTTCTGCTACTTTACTAAGAAATTCACTTTTAATAAAATTCACATGAATAGCCCTAACCGGTTTGGCTCAGTGGCTAGAGCGCCGGCCTGCGGACCGAAGGGTCCCAGGTTGGATTCCGGTCAAGGGCATGTACCTTGGTTGCAGGCACGTCCCCAGTGGGGGGTGTGCAGGAGGCAGCTGATCCATGTTTCTCTCTCATCGATGTTTCTAACTCTCTATCCCTCTCCCTTACTCTCTGTAAAAATCAATAAAATATGTTTTAAAAAAATTCACATGAATAAAGGAGAAAGTGAGCTGGTCTTTCCAGATGCAGTAGATACCAAGCTCAAACAATAGAAATACTTCCCACCCAACTCTAACCTGACTTCCTGGGAAGACCAATTTGATATCTGTTAATGCAAGTATTATAGTGAATACCATATGTGATGGGCAAGAAGGTCAAAAGTAAGTCTACAGAAAATAAGCACAAGGTTTATAACTCCTTACAACCAACATTTTGGATGTCAGTTTGAGTCTTCTACTTTTAGCCATTACTGCATATTATTTAAAATTTTCAAACATAGCATTGTCATTTGATCTGAACTCAAAGGTCTCAACTGACCACACTTCAGTCAGCAAACATTTGAACATCTATCAGAGTATGTGCCCATCACTGTGCTGGAGACACAAAGATGAATAACAATCCTCACATAGAAGAGCAGTTCAACGGGCAAACAAACAAGTTAATGAAGTAGGATGTGTTCCATCAGAGGCAAAAACTGATTTCTATGACATACAAGGTGGAGGATTTCCCCCCACTGAGTTCAGGGAAGGGGTTCAGAAGTGAGGAGAGGTAAGAACACTCAGTTCAATGGAACAGCACGATAAAAGGGCAGAGAGAATAAAGGGCATAATATGTGCATGGCAATTTACTATTACGATAATGCATGGTGCCATGTAAATTTCCTTACCACACACGGTCATATTTCAGTTGTGAGAGAATTCGTGTTGATATAGAAGAGAATATATCTGAGGAAGAAACCGAGCCAGTTTACTTCATTGTCTACGAAAGCAAAGATTTAGGGCCTGAACCAAGCCAAGAGTAAGAGCTTCACAAACTATACTGTGTGTACATTAACTTCATTCAAAAGACAAGAACTGTATAGTGAGAAAGCTCAGCAGGACTTGGTTGTGGTTACAATGTGAAGAATGATAAGGGTTCAGGCTCCATGAGTGGTTGGATGCAGGTGCTATTATGTCAGAGCAAAGACAGGCAAAAACTCCTTGGGACTTTTGGCAGCATTTGGAAATGCAGTTCTAGCACTCTGGGATAGAAATAAAGATTTGGGCTTTATCATGAGCAAATAATTGATTTAAAACCTTGAGATGGCCTAGCTAGTGTGGCTCAGTGGTTGAGCCTCGACCTATGAACCAGGAGGTCATGGTTCAATTCCCAGTCAGGGCACATGCACAGGTTACCAGCTCAATCACCAGTGTGGGGCGTGCAGGAGGCAGCTGATGAATGATTCTCTCTCACCATTGGTATTTCTCTCTCCCCCCTTTCCCCTCTAAAAAGATGTTTTTGAAAAAGAAATAAAATTTAAAAAAATAAAACCTTGAGATGTGTGAGCCAATTAGGCTTATGAGTGCGTACATGGCAGTGTTTTTCCATGATTTTCAACCATTTTGCCTCACCCTTATCTTCTGTATATCCACCATCAACCATGATTTTATCAAATTTTATATTTTGTAGTTTGTTTCAGGAAAAATGCATTTACAGTGAACGTGGTTTTCTGAATTATCATTTTACACCACATCTCATGATTCCAATGTGCACCTAGTGTTAAGAGAATTAGGCTAACAGCAGAATGCAGGAATGTTCCGTGTCAGGAAGAAATGAAAAAAAGCAGAAAATGTGAATTAGAAAAATGTAGTGAGCATCTATTTGGGAAATTTTGAACTTTTTTCCTTAGGAAAAAACTATCTTTCCCAACAGATGCTTTGGGTGCTGTGGCTACAACCCAACACTTTGAGAACAAGGCTGTTTATATCCATTCTCTGAAGAACTCAGCTGTTATCCTTAACCAACTCAGAATCTCTGCTCTCCAAATTCTTGTAAGCGAATTCAATTTAAAAAATGGATTGTAATTTGATATTTGAAAAAGGTTCACTTAAAGTATTACATATTTGAAGTTTAATGGATTCCCACACCTTATGTGTGAGCTGCACATGGAAACTTATTCCCAGGTATGAAAAGGGGAAAAAGGACTAACGTTACAGTGGAGAAGTTGACAAACACTATCCCAGCCAATCAAGGGCACATCAACACTGGTAAGTCATGTTGACAGAATGTACTCTTGATAAAATGTGATGAAAATGGCACTTTATCTAGGTGCTCTTCCTTCCCCAAACACATAACTCTAGTCCATGAGAATATCAGACAAATCTCAATTGAGGGACATACTACAAAACCCTTAAGTAATATTCCCCCAAACTATCAAGGACATCAAACACAGGGAAAGTCTAATCAAGTGCCACCAAGAAGAGTCCAAGGAGACATGACAAATAAACGTAATGTGATATCCTAGATGGGATCTGGCAACAATCACATTCATGTTCCTATTTTTGCTGATACTTAAGTGAGGAACTAGACTTACTCATGCTATATTTACATTATTTTCATTTTCTGTGTGACTTTTTAGCCTCATTCCCTTAGCATACATTATCCAGTTACTAAAGAATCATATGACCTCAGGGTCATAAAGGTCAGTTAATCTGGTGTTTCCCAAATTGGGTGTCTCATGGAACATATTCCACAAGGTTTTAATAGGCCATAAATTAGAGGTTCTAGGGCCTATTAGAGGTTCTAGAATCTAGGCTATTTCGGGAGCAAAAATAAGCGTCTTTGCTACATTCCTGCTCCAACCCTCAATATGCTCATTTACAGAGGAAAAGCTCCAACAGCGGAATCTGGTTTGTAATATTCCTCAAAATCACTGAAATACGTACTACCATCTCCCAGAACGAACCATTTATATATAAAGGCAAACATTAGACCCAATGTTGTCCTTGAACCTCTTCTTGACCACCGCCAATAGCAGCAAACTCATTTTATCCTTCACCTTTTTTTATTATAGAACTTTAGGTTTGTTTTTGTTCAGCGCTTTTCACCCCACTCTCTTCTTGCTTGCATGGTTCTGCTGAGCCCACTGTAATTCTTATCCTTCTGGCTTCAAGGGTTTCCCCGTCTTTGGTTTACTGCAGTTGATAATATGCCAAAGAGTGTCCTGCCTGGAGTTTGTTGTTTCCTGATGAGTGGTTCAATGTGTCATTAATTTTGGAAATACTTGGCATTACTTCAAATGTTTCCTCTGCTTCATTTGTTCTGCTATTCCAAGTACGTGTGTTACACCTTTACAAATTGTCCCACAATTCTTGAATATTCTGGGCTTTTTGGTTGTTCATTTTTGCATTTCAGTTTGGGAAGTTTCTATTGACCTACCATCAAGCTCACTGAGTTTTTCTTTACCAGTGTCCAGTATATTGAAGTGACCATCAAAGGTACTCTTCATCTGTCAGTGTTTAGTTTCTAGCACTTGATTTTCCTTAACCATTTCCATCTCTCTACTTAAATGTTTTTGTACAGTGTCTACTTTTTAAATAGTTAGCATATTAATAATCAGTTATTTTAGATTCCTGGTCTAGTAATCCCAAAATTTGTATCATACATGAGTCTGTTTCTCACTTAAACTGAGATTATTGGGTAATAGGAACTGAGGTAAATCAGCCTTGATGGTGAGTTTTATGGTAATCTGTGAGGACTGTGTTAATCTATTGGACTGTGTTTAGGGTATGCTGTAGATATAGAAGGCAGAAGCTCAAACTACTTTATTAAACAGTCCTTTCGCATTAGGCAATTCTGGTAGAATGGTCTTTGTCACATATAATACATCCACTGTTCTTTTTGCCCTAACATAACTCATGTCTATCCAGAAGTCTGAGCTCTGATACTCGCGAGGTATTATTTCCATTTCTTTTGCCATCTTGGTCCTTGCCTCAGGATACACTATGGTAAGTTAATTCCTTTTATTAATGTGAAATCCAGAACTGAACAGAAATCCCGCTGCGGTTGAGCCAGCATTCCATGAACATCTAGTGTAGCTTAACATTATTTATACCAGCTATGTCACTATGCTAGTAGCTACACGACCAGTGCTTCCTTCCATGAAGTGATGCCAAGTCTAGTTCTGACCACATTGATGCACTTAACTTGGAGGAATCTAAATGCATAAGCAGAAATTTTTAAGCAGAGAGAGAAGACCATGAAAGTAATATGAGACCCACATCAATCCCATTCTTTGTGCAATGGTTAGGTACCAGCAGGTCATTGAACTGTGAGCCATGGGTATCAGAGGCAGTCCTACTTCAGTTGAAGTTGTAAGCAAATGTGTGCATATGTGCATTTTTCAAAGCTGTTAGCATCTCAAAGGTTAAGAATGCCCATTCTCATATTCAATAATCTTTCTCATGTTTCATGCACACACGAGCACGTACACACACACATTTTAAATCAAACTATGTTTAGTTACACATATTCCCAAGTCAAAGGGTAACTAAAATTTCATTAGCACCCAGCCAGCGTGGCTCAGTGGTTGACCTATGAACCAGGAGATCACGGTTTGATCCCCAATTGGAGAGAATACCCGGGTTGTGGGCTCAATCCCCAGTGTGGGGCATGCAGGAGTCAGCGGATCAATTATTCTCTATCATCACTGATGTTTCTATTTTCCCTCTCCCTTCCTCTGTGAAATCAGTAAAAACATATATTTTTAAAAATCTTATTTGCAACTAGTGGCCCGGTGCGCGAAACTTGTGCACATTAAAAGGGAATTACAGGAAATATTTTAATATTGCTATTTGCCCTTTCTCTATAATAGAAGTGTTAGAGATGAAAGAAAATTAATAAAATGTATATGAAAATCTCCCTCCTGTTAAGAGTCTGGGGCACGCAATGGGACCTAGAGTCAAGTCCCCAACCAGCACCTGCACACGCTTCAAAAACACAGGAGACCCAGACCTGGCCGGCCCCACCCCCATCAAGCCCCACCAGGCGGGGAGCATGGCCTGAGGTCCCCCATCAAGCCCTGCGGGGCGGGGGGCACGGCCTGAGGTTCCTCGCCCTGGCCAGGTGCCATGCAGCCTCAGGTCCCTTCTGTTTGGTCATGACGTTATGGCATCCTGGCTAATTTGTATATTCCTCTATTATTAGATAGATTAGAATATAAAACACATTACTGTAGTATGTATCCAGCATTTAATAAATTATCAAAATTTATCAAGTTTACTGAAGCTGCCTACTTAATATTTGTGCATTTTATTATATGTAAATTATCTCAATTTAAAAATGTATTAAGTTTAATAACCCTTAAAAACTCCCAAGAATTTACTTTATATTAGTATGACTGGCTCTTAAAAAGATTCAAAGACTACAACAGGCTTTGCTATTAAGCAATGACTTTCTCCATAACCTGATCTAAACATAACCAGATCTGAGAAATGCTTTACAAACCATCTTGCTTTAGGAAGTTAAGTCTGACAGAATTCTGAGATAGATAATGTTAGTCTAAATGACACAGGGCTCTCCTTACAATGAATTGACCTAAGTACATAGGAGGTTCACATTTTGCTTGAGCTAATCTGATGTGCATAGACATAAAAATGACAACTTATAGTTCTGACACAAATCTTATACTTCAAAGTGTTGAGCTGAGCCCAGCCAGTGTCGCTCAGTGGTTGGGCATGGACCTGTGAGCCAAAAGGCTACTGTTTGATTCCAGTTTAGGGCACATGCCTGGGTTGCGGACTTGATCCCTAGTATAGGGTGTGGAGGAGGCAGCCGATCAATGATTCTCTCTCGATGTTTCTATCTCCCTCACCCTCTCCCTTCCTCTGAGCAGATAAATTGATTACATGCTATAGTTACCAATATTACCACTCCCCCAATAAATTATAATGGCATACTGAAGGAATTGGACTTAGAGGCAATACTTTTATTAAATAAATATCATCCAATATTCTTAAAAGTAAACATCTCCCCACTAATTTGTCATATAGACTTAGTTCTGTCAATAGGTCCAATAAGTATAACTTATTTATCCCAATGTGGAGAAATAGAGTGGAACAAAATACATCAAAATATTAATGATTGCTTTCAGTGGTTAATGTAAACTTTTTTGCTTTTTCAGGTATTTTCCAAGTTTTCTACAATAATCATGTATTGTTTTATGTTGATCAAGAGTTTGGGGAGAGCTCAGCTGGCAAGGCTCATTGGTTGGGCATCGACCTATGAACCAGGTCGTTGTAGTTTGATTCCCAGTCAGGGCATATGGCCAGGTTGCAGGCTCAATCCCGTGTGGGGCATGCAGAAGGCAGCCGATCAGTGATACTCTCATCACTGATGTTTCTCTCTCTCTCTCCCTCTCCTTTCCTCTCTGAAATCAATAATATATATGCTACAGCCGAAACCGGTTTGGCTCAGTGGATAGAGCGTCGGCCTGCGGACTGAAGGGTCCCGGGTTCGATTCCGGTCAAGGGCATGTACCTTGGTTGCGGGCACATCCCCAGTGGGAGGCTCTCCCTTCCTCTCTGTAAAATATCAATAAAATATGTTTTAAAAAAATAATAATATATATGCTACATGCAGCCCTAGCTGGTTTGGCTCAGTGGATAGTCAGCCTGCAGACTGAAGGATCAAGGGCTCAATTCCGGTCAAGGGCACATGCCTCGGATGCAAGCTCTATCCCAGGACCTGGTCATGTGGGAGCCAGCCAATTGACGTGTCTCTCTGTCCTTCCCTCTCCCTCCCACTCTCTCTAAAAAATATCCTCAGGTGAAAATTAAAAAAAAAAAAAAAAAAAGCTACATGCAGAGAACACTTTCAGCAATAGATTTTTAAATTTGCATTTAAAATTTGCATATATATGCTATATATAGTAAACATTCTTATTTTCTATATTAAAAGAATCTGACATTGGAAATTTCTAATCATCAAATGTCTCAGGTAAAACAAAATTTATCTTAAGCATTTAAAAAAATGAAAATTGAATGTTTTCAAAAACAAAAAGTTTTGTAAAAGCAAGCACTCCGAAAAATACTGTCTAGCACAGTGGTTCCCAACCTTTTTTTGGCCATGCCCCACCTAAGCATCTCTAAAATCCTGATGCTCCCCTGTGACATGTAATTCTTATTATTCAAAAAATGAACTCCTATTCACATGGAGGAGCCTAAAAGGCCATTAACTTGATCTAAACAAGCTTCCAAAGAACACAGGAACCAATGAAAAAGAAAAAAACGAAAGGACAGTTGATGTACTAAGGAAGAAATCACTAAGAAATTGTTAAAAAAATAATAATATGAAGTGATATGAAAAAATAGCAAATAAAGATAGAGGGGCAGACAACAAAAGCAAACAGTATTTCCAAAAACAGGGAAAAGGCCAAGTAAGTTAAGTCTACTTAGCTGTCAACTATAACTGAAAAAAAATTTCATAAAAAATGTCTACCCAGCAAATACTGTCTTTTAAAAATATTAAGCATGTAAGCAAATATATATCTAAACTAATAAAAGGGTAATATGCAAATTGGTCAGGATGCCCTTACAGTAACGACTGAACAGCAAGCTGTGTGGGGCAACAAGGCTGGCAAGGGGGGTTAGTGAGGGACTACCAAACGACTGAACAGCAGGCTGTGTGGGACGACCATGCCGGCAGGGGGGCAGTGAGGGGCGACCAGGCCGGCAGAGGGGGGGCACTGAGGGGTGACCAGACAAGCAGGGGGGCAGTTGGGGGCAACCAGGTGGGCAGGAGGGGCAGTTGGGCGACCAGGCCGACAGGCAGAGGCAGTTAGGAGTGATCAGGCAGGCAGGCGAGCAGTTAAGAGCCAGCAGTCCCGGATTGTGAGAGGGACTGGGCCTAATCTGGCAGTCGGACATCCCCTGAGGGGTCCTGGATTGGATAGAGTGCAGACTGGGCGGAGGGGACCCACCCCCCCCCATGCACGAATTTCATGCACCGGGCCTCTAGTATAACATAAATGGAAAGAAAAATTCATATACACAACCTGATTAAAATTATAACACAAATGCCAAAAAGTAATACAAAAATCTACTGTATAATTAAAAGTAAGACAAATGTACCAATAGAATAGAGGAGGGACTCCATTCCCATGTATATATAGGAATTAAGTATAACAGAAATGGCTTTTCACAACATAGTAAAAGACAGGCTGAGTAATTAATCATTAATCAATAAATGATGAGGAAACAATGAAGAAAAAAATAATTTTTAAGTATCAGATATACAAAAATTTAAAAGATCACTGAAATTAAGAGAGGGCAAGGTTGTATTGGGAAAGATGCACTCATACTGCAAGGAATTTAAAAAAGCATTAACTTTTGGAGGGGTTGAGTACACTATCAACACTTAAAGACATACATGCCCTTTGACCTAGCTATTCTATTCTACTTATGACAATCAAATCCTGCAAATATTCTTGTACAACTATACAAACTGCCAGTACCCGGATGTTCTCTATGTACTACATATAATGCACAAACTAATAAAAGCAACTCAATGGATATAATCCGAAGCCAGGAGAAACTAAACAAACATCATACAACAAATACTATGCCCTCATTTTTTAAATGACTTGAATCTGAATATACTGATGCAAAACTGCAAAAGATAAACACTGTCCTCTCTGACAGCTTTCCTATCCTTACTTCTAGAACTCAGAACTATGACTGATTTTTTCTTGTAAGAGCCATCAAATTGTGATTTCCAATTCTCTGCAGAAGCCTATCAATTTAAACTAATCAGCGGTCACCAACCTTTCGGACCTCATGGACCACCAGTGGTCCTCAGACCACCAGTTGGCGACCACCACTCCAAAGGTTTCCTTAACAATGTACTATGAGGTACATAGGAATTTTGTAAAACCAGTTTCAACTATATCATGAAAAAATACTTAAAATTGAGCAAAAAAAATCTCATTGAATATGGAAGCATTTCTGATCTCCATATTGCCTCCTCTCCAGAAATATAAAAATCAAAATGTCATTATAAGGCCCCTATCCATAATTGCCTCCCAAAATAACAAGCTAAGTGACTAACAGTTCATGCAATAAATTCAACTTCTAAATGAAATGATTTCCATAGCAATCTATGAAATATTTTATAAATAAAAATATTAGATGTATCAAGTCTATTTTAAATTATCTACTTAATTGGCTAAAGCTAGCCATAAGTTGAAAAAATAATTCACCATTTCCAAAATTAAAAAACTTCATATTTTCATTCATAACAAATCTATAATAATAAAGTGTAATATGCTAATTAGACCAGACGTCCAGGACGAAACTCGGGCTGCGAGGGAAGCCCAGGTCCCAGGTGCGGTGCCGGAAAGAAGCCGGTGCTGGCAGGGGGAAGGAAGGCCTACTCTTGCACGAATTTCCTGCACTGGGCCTCTACTGCTTTAATAATAGCCTCCTTAAGAAATATGATATAACCAATTCCTGAACTTTTACATTTACGTTTCATTAAAATAAAAAAGAGCATTTAATGACACATTGATGCCTGGTTAGTCACAGCTGATGTTCAAAAATGGATGAGAATTTAAAACTATTTGATGATATCACAGCTGATTTGGTAATTATAAATCTTGACCTCTTAGTCTCAACTTTAAAGTGATGCCACCTACTTAGTACAAAAAATGTCCAAATATCTCAATATTTTTCTATCTTATGACAAAGGAATCACTTAGTTATAAATAACAATTTACAAAAAGTTCTGTGGAATGACCTCCTAGTTTATTAGAAACCTAAATATTTCTTTACATGTAAAAAATGTTTAAAATCATTTAGGTCATTTCTTTGTAATAGAAAATTGTCATGTTGAAAAAGAACACCCAAAAAGAGCTCCTAGAAGACTTTATTTCAAGACAGCAATTACCTCTGAGGAAGCAGGAACAGTTGCAGAGATGGGACTCAGGTTTTTTTTTAATCTTATATTTCTTTAAGTAAAAATTGAGAGCAAATATATCTTTTTGGAAACTGATTCCCTGGCTCTAAATAATTCACTACCTCTTTGTGACCTGGGCAAGTTATTTAATGTCCTTGTGCCTAAGTTTTCTTACCTGTAAAATGGGGATAATACTTCCTGATATATAGGATTAAATGAGTTGACATATGTGAAGTGCTTAGAATAGTACCTGATATACATAGTGTTATTGTTATTAGCATCAGCCTCATCACATACTAAGAATAGGGGATGGGGGTAGGAGGGTAGGATCTGTTCTATTTTCTACATTTACATTTAAAACAAAAATTCTATTTTTCTAACCAGTGATAAATAACCAACTTAAGTGAGAAAGTAGAATAACAAAGTTTCAGTCTTCTCAATTTTTAAAAACATGAGACAATACAGGCTTTGGAGTTTGATATTTATTTTTAACAGGAAGAATATGCTAATGATGATGACACCGTTAGAAGATACGCCATGTCCAATACCTGCAACAAAAGCTCAACAGAAGTTAAAGAAACCATACCAAAAGGCTAAAGACAAAAACTGTATGACATTACTTACCCTTAATTCTGCTAACAATAAAAGAAGTAACAATATGTTTAAGACTGAAGCTCCATTACAAGATCAAAAACTAGTAAGTTAACTATCAAAATTATCTTTTAAACAAATTCTTTTACTTTCTATAGAGAACTGGACAACTTCTCTAAAGGTAGAGAGAGCATGGTGTCAACAACTATGTTCTGAGAGTATATACAAGGTGGGGCAAAAGTAGGTTTACAGTTGTTCATATGGAAAATAACACAAGAATAAATAATAATACAAGAATAAACTCTGGGTAGACAACAGCATGGCAATTACCAGAGGGAAAGAGGTATGGGGGAAGGTAGAAGAGAGTGAAGGGGGGATAAATGGTGATGGAAGGAGTCTTGACTGGGGTGGTGAACACAATACAATATACAGATGATGTGTTATAGAACTGCACACTTGAAACCTATATAATCTTATTACATATCACCACAATAAATTCAATTAAAAAAGAATAAACTGTGTTTCTTATACTCACAACTATAAACCTACTTTTGCCCACCCTGTATGTGAGCAGAGGAGAAACAAATTGAAAAGGGGTAATGCTAAATTAAGAGCAAAGACATAGGGGGGTAAGAGCTCTACTGCTGGTACTTCATCAGGTAGATGCTCTCACAGGTAGAAATGGCAACCATCTATGGCACAATTAGAGTTTGCTGAAACAAGAACTAAACACTATAGAAATGCTTGAATTATATGGTCTTGACATGGAGAGGAGGGGAGGACGACTAAACACTAATAAAGAAAAGCAACTTAATAGAAGCGATATCATAACTTATTACAAATTAGCAGAGAGCAATCTCTAAATAAAGGGATCCAGATAAATTAGAAAGTCTCTTATGTATTATTAGAATAAGAAATTACTGGAGCAGTATACAATTTAAACAAGAACTAGTCAAATGAAAGATTCTTTTAAATAAAACCAAATCTGGCTCATCCAGTTCTGAAAATTGCTACTCTGCTCAAAGGAAATATGAGAGTGCTTCTTTTCTTTTACTGCTACACCTCCAAATTTCTCATCAACAGTGTCAATTCTCAATTTAAAGGGTATGTATGAGCTAGGAGTGGGGTGGGAATATGTTAAGCATCAGGATCAGGGATAAAACAAAGGCATAACTTAAAGATTACCTTCCTGAGCAAAACTGATGAATTGTTCAAGAACAGAGACTGGGAACTAGCAGACCCACAACAAATTCTATGCCCCAAAGTCTTTTTATTTAAATCTTTTGTATACCCAAAAGATTTCATGTATTCAGAACAGGAATTAAATATTTCCCAACATAATTTACTGTATTTGACAGCAGACAGTGTAATAATTGCTATTTTCCCATTATTTTTACTCTTGAAAATAAGGATTTTAACTCATAAGGTAAATTACTATAACTGGAATTTCAAATGAATAAGTCTTAAATGCAACCAATTCTGCTAATTCAAATCTCTAAATTTACTTAGGCAGGTTGATTTGATCCAAGTAGAAAGAAACCAATTAATGCAAGTAGTAACTTACCTGGGCCACTGTATAAAAAAGGTCTATTAAAAAAAAAAATGTGCAGGAACATTAAGATATAAATTACTACCAAAAAAATAAATTAATGAAATAAACATTAAAGAAGGAAAAGGTTACGCACTTCCAATTTATGCTCTTTCTCTGCAAGGGCTTCCTTTTGACAACGAAGAAAATCTGCTAACATTCGAGTAAGTTGTTTCCTATCATCTATTTCAGCCGCCAATCTGCCATTGTAATCTGCCAGCAACATACAAGCATCCTCTACCATTTTAGAAAGCCTTTCTCCAGATTCTTTATCTAAGAAAAGCACAGAATAATAAATTTACTGCCAAAACACACACAAAAAAACCCCAACACCAATGCCATATAATATTCCCTCACCCAAACTCCCTCCAAAATTCAGATCACATTTACGACATCTTACCTGTTATTTTATCTAGTAGGGATACTTCTTGGACTTCAACAGGCAAAGAAGCTATTCTCTGATGAACTGCTGCATCACCTGTAGCAGCATTTTCTAGATCTTGTAATGCTCTAACGAGATCTAGAGTCTAAAAAGTTATACAACTTTAGAACCAAAATAAAGGAAGCTTAAACAAATACAAGATATGAAATTTATTTTGTATTTTTAAAATTTTGTATTTCACATTTCTTAATCCTTATGAGCTACTTACTAATTCAAAGTTTCAAATATCAATTGCTCTAGAAGACACTCCATTTCTTTTGTATATTAAGAAAAAAAAGCTACACTAGGTACTAGAAATATATAAATTGGAAACATATAACTGAGATGTGGCCCTTGGCTATGAGGAACTCATACTCCAGTGGTAGAGACAGATAGTGTAAAAATAATTATCTATTAAATTGATGTGGTTGATTTATATACCAAACACAAACAATGGTAAAAGGGAAGGCAGACTATAACTTAAACCTGGACAAAACAAGTTTTATGTATGATATAGTCATTATATTATCATTATCCTTGAATAGAATTTTGCAATATGAAAGTATATATTGGGGGAGGGGTCTACAAATCACCTATCACAACACAGAAGAGTCTCCCACAGTCCATTTCTAAATGATACAATTAGAGCACAGGAAAAATGTAATTTTGAAATATGCTTAAATATGGTGCCTTCAATTATTCTATAGTTTGTTAAGATCATTAAAATATTACAAAGTTTTACATATCTGACGACTAGTACGTATATAATGCTTAACCAGTATAGTAATTATTTTATTAGAAATTTCAGTTGCATTGTTTCATATACCAGCTATAATTAGGAGGGAAGGGAAATCTTTGCTGATGATTTCACAATTTATAATGTCTATACAGTGATTCCAAAGAAAAATGACTAAGTTTTCTTTTTGCTAGTCTTCATTCCAGCCTACCACCTTTCTTTTATCTCTAAAACTAGATCCTGGGACACTGATTATACTCATACTTGAAAAATACAGGACGTTGCCAATACTGTGTGTATATTAAGATGACACCGAGATTACTGATTTTTCTTTAAGTTATTCCCTTACAAAAAAGCTATCACTGGCATCTAGTACACAGCAAATGATTAAACAGCATAAGAATGAATGGGACCCAATAAAAAATAAGTATACTTTTAATTCATTACTAAGTTTCAAATCCCAATATTAAAAAAATTTCTCATTATAAGATATGTCCCTTCAATGAAAGTGAGCTTAAGAGTAATGACAATTGCCGAAACAGGTTTGGCTCAGTGGATAGAGCGTCGGCCTGCGGACTGAAGGGTCCCGGGTTCGATTCCGGTCAAGGGCATGTACCTTGGTTGCGGGCACATCCCCAGTGGGAGGTGTGCAGGAGGCAGCTGATCGATGTTTCTCTCTCATCGATGTTTCTAGCTCTCTATCCCTCTCCCTTCCTCTCTGTAAAATATCAATGAAATATATATATATATAAAAAAAAAGAGTAATGACAATTACCAGGAAGCTTGTTTCTCATGGTGCCCCAATTCATGTGTGTGTGTGTGTGTGTATACACACACACACACACAGGGTGAACAAAAGTAGGTTTATAGTTGAGAGTATGCCAAACAGTTTGTTATGTTTATTCTTGTATTATTAGTTAGTAATTAGTATATTATTTTACATACGAACAACTGTAAATCTACTTTTGCCCACCCCTGGGTGTGTGTGTAATTTTTTCATCAGTCTTAGAGAGTTCTAAAATTTTCTGGAGTTCCAAGAAGCCTGGCTTCATGGTCTTGACAAACACATGCATGCTTTAACTACAACTTATTCTCATCACATCTTCACATTCCCACGAGTTAATTCTAAATTCCCAATGCTGAATCAAGGATTAGAAAATAAAGCAAAGTTGTCTGAAACAACACTAGTCTAGGACTTTCTAATAGAGGAGAATGAAATGAGTTCAGCTGGATCGTACCAAGAAAAATTTGTCATTCTTATAAAGAATGAGATAAATAAAATGGTGACTACAAAGCTAGTAGTCACCATTTTATCAGATTAATTATACTGCTTAATTCTCAGTTAAAACCACTAACTAATCTGAAACCAGTATAACTAATCTGAAAGTGGTCAATATAAAAGGAAAAGCAACAAAATAAAAAACAACAACAACAAAACACCTAAAAGCAACAATATTTACACAAGTACTAGAGAATAGAGAAGCAGATGGTTACTCAAAGATACTTCTAAGAAGTACAACTGAGGTTACTCTTTCATCAGGGACTGTAGGAGAGGGTCAGACTCTCTCTAGAATTCAGATAAACTACTGTTCAAGACATCATAATAAAGGTCTTAACAGTGATTTTCTGTCTTATTACCAAATGGAAAGAAATATAAACCTTAGTATTTGTTTGTTTCAAATGTTATGTTCTTATTACTTTCCTAGCTCTCATCCTTTGGCGACTACATTGGCTTCAGCATTCCTGTCACTGCATCAACAGGTAGCTTGGCTCCGGCCCTATTTGAGCACTTTGGTTGGATTCTTTCTGCCTCCCTAGTACTTACTGACATAAATCCACAGTTCTAGGAAGGAACCAATTGTACCTTTCTTTCAAGCTCCTGTCATGAGGAAAGAGCTCTACCAGCCTCTGGTTTTATGCAGTTTGGGTCCAGTCCTCCAACTCCCATGGAACATTGTGTTTCTTCATACCCTCTAGGACAGTGGTCGGCAAACTCATTAGTCAAAAGAGCCAAATATCAACAGTACAACGATTGAAGTTTCTTTTGAGAGCCAAATTTTTTAAACTTAAGCTTCTTCTAATGCCACTTCTTCAAAATAGACTCGCCCAGGCCGTGGTATTTTGTGGAAGAGCCACACTCAAGGGGCCAAAGAGCCGCATGTGGCTCGCGAGCTGCAGTTTGCCGACCACAGCTCTAGGATATTAATTTCTGGCAACCCATGTCTGCTTCCAGATCACAGCTCAGCAGAAATCAGGCCCTAGCTCACACAGAGTTACGTTTCTGTACAATTTCTAGCCCACCATGATATTTACCTTGTTTTAAGAGTATGGCTATGTCTTCATTTTCTCCTTTTAAATTTTATCTGTCCCTCCTATATGTTTGAAACATAGAAGGAGGAAGCTTTAAGACTCAATGCCCACATAATTAAAAGTTAAAAATGTCTTTCTGGAATCATCTAGTGGTTAAGGAATGCTATACTACATCAACCTGGGAGGACATGGAATATTAAGTTAATGATTCTAATCCAATTTATCTTATCAAGAAACTACACAGTCCTAGTATAGTCACATAGAACTTGTTCTTCTAAGACTGGTTTTTACATATTTAAAAGCAAAAATACTTAAAAGGGCAGTGTTATCTATCTCTAGGAATGAAATGCTTAGTGTACTTAAGTCATACAACAAATAGTCTCATACAATATTTACTTAAAAGGAAACTGTTTAAGTAGTAGGTATCTTATCAGACCTCATCATACTAAGCAATCAGAAATCCTTTCTATACAATATATGATTGCCCTACTATACACTGCGCAACATATTATATTAAACATAACAAATGTTAATCAGAAATATAAGATATTTATGTAGCTTCTTTCTTGTGCCCAGAACTATAATAAAAATCAATTTATAAAAGTGAAACACTGAAATTAATAAAGCTTGGTGGCCACATGAAGTAACTCCCTTAACAGAGAAAAACTTCTACCTGTGGTGGTTCACCTGGAGATCCCAGAGAGGAACAGTTTTCATTTTCATCCACTGTTATCTGTTCATAAGTTCGCTTCCCAGACTTCTTATCACCATCTGAATTGAAAGAAAATTTAAGTTTTAATGAAAGAATACATTTTTGTTATTGTTCTTATTTATGCATTCAGTGGATTGTACCCACAACGTTGTGGGTACCAGGGATTGTACCCACAATGTTGGCATGTCGGGATGACGCTCTAACCAGCTGAGCTACTCAACCAAGGCTTAATGAAAGAATACATGTTGCCCGACTGGTGAGGCTCAGTGGTTGAAGGTCGACCTATGAACCAGCAGGTCACAGTTCGATTCCCAGTCAGAGCACATGCCCAGGTTTGTGGGCTCAATCCCCAGTGTGAGGCATGCAGGAGGCAACTGCTCAATGATTCTCTCATCATTGATGTTTCTCTCTCTCTCACTCTCTCTTCCTTCTCTGAAATCAATAAAAAGATATTATTTAAAAAATACATTTTAATGAAGAGATCATGATAAAAAATTATATACTTACACAGAGCTTGCTTAAGTTGTTCTAATACATCATTTTCATAAACAGATCTTTCTTCCCAAATAGAAAGCACTCTTCCAAGGTGCCTCTTACAACTTTCATCAGTTTCACTAAAGAAAAGATAAAAATATCAACAGTTTAAAAAGCATAGTGCTATTGAAAAGATAAGGGTGATTTTAAATACAATCAGACACTCATTCACTGAAAAGAGCTTCAAAATGTTTACTGAGCACCATTATGTGACCAGCAGTTCAGGGGTGCAGTGAGCCACACAGACATACTTTTTGCTTCCCTTAAAGAGTTTAAAGACATATTATTAAAAAAACAAACAAAAAAAATGCAAATGTTTTAATACCAGCTACTAGGGGTTTACAAAGAAGATGCCCCTAACCTAATGGGTGCTAAACAGGAGGCTAAGGAAGATTTCTAATGGGTGATTTTGAATTTATTCAACAAATATTTATTAATGAAAGCACTATCTTTGACGTAGGCAATACAAAGGAGATTTATGGCAGCTGTTTTTATAAATGCCACAAAAGAGAACAAGGTGTTAAAGAGAGGCATTACAGAGATCTGGCCCAATTCTAGAGAGATCAGGAAGGATATTTGAGGAAGTGATATTTACTTTGAGATCTGAAGATTAGATACACAGGGAAGTAGCAAACAGACTTACTCCCAGGGACTTCCTACTGCCTTTAACACTACCAATGTAGACTGAGCCACTATTATCTCTGCCACTGATTTAAGTCTTCTCATTGGTCTCCCAGACTTTATTCTCACTATTCTCTACCAATGTGAATCAGATCACACTGATTTTCCAAGAACTGTCAATCATACCAAGAATAACCTCAAAATTCTTACCCTGGGACACCAGGTGGACATGTTCTGCTTCCTGTCTACCTCTTAGTCCACATTCCCTAAATATCTTCTCCTACAAATCTCCTTGCTTGCCCTAGCCGGTTTGCTCAGTGGTTAGAGTGTTAGCCTGAGGACTGAAGGGCTGTGGGTTTGATTCAGGTCAAAGGCATGTACCTCGGTTGCAGGTTCGATTCCCAAACCCAGTTGGGGCATGTGCAGGAGGCAACCAATCGATGTGTCTCTCTAACATCAATGTTTCTCTCTCTGTCTCTCCCCCTCCTTTCCACTCTCTCTGAAAATCAATGGGAAAAATATCCTCCGGCTCTAGCCAGTTTGGCTCAGTGGATAGAGTGTTGGCCTGCAGACTGAAGGATCCCGGGTTCGGTTCTGGTCAAGGGCACATGCCCAAGTTGTGGGCTCGATCTCCAGTAGGGGGCGTGCAGGAGGCAGCCGATCAATGATTCTCTCTCAATGATTCTCTCTCACTGATGTTTCTCTCCCTCTCCCTTCCTCTCTGAAATCAATAAAAATATATTTCTTAAAAAAAAAAAAATCCTTGGGTGAGGATTAACAACAAAAATCCCCTTACTGCTGATGCTCAAAAATGTCCAGCACACAGCTGTCTCAATGTTTCTCTCAAGTGTTCTCTCTACTTAGAATCCTTCTCTCCTGAAGTCAGATGGTGCTCATTTCATCCTTTCCTTTAATCTCTGTTGAAATGCCACCTCCCTAACATGGTCATATTTTACCTCATAATATAACTGAGCAATGTCATATATCTCTAGTTTCTTCCCTGCTTTATGTTTCTTCAGTTCTTATCTTTTGACATTATAATATATATTCACTTGTCTATCTAGTTATTATCTGTGTCATCCACTGAAATGTAAGCTCCACTAGAACACAATTTTGTTTTGTTCACTATTATATCCTCTGGACCTAGCACGTGTAGGCAGTCCATAAATATTTTATTGAATTCTAGGGAGATACAATATATAAAAGCCCTAAGGCAAAAAGAAATAAAAGAGGTTTGGTTAGCTTAAACTGTAGACTATAGAGTATGAGTGTGGAAGGAGTGAAAGAGAGGAGTCTGAAGAGGTAGACAGGGCCATGAAGCAACATTTTTTTTTTTTTTTTGCTTTTACTTTTTTATTTACTAATTTTAGAGAGAGGGGAAGAGGGAAAGAGGAAGAGAGAAAGAAAGAGAGAGAGAGAGACAGAGAGAGAGAGAGACAGAGACAGAGAGAGACAGAGAGAGGGAAGGGAAGGAGGGAGAGAAAGAGAAACATGAGTTTGTTGTTCCACTTATTTATGCATTCACTGGTTGATTCTTGTACATGCCCTGACCAACTGAGATACCCCGTCAAAGCTAAAGAAACATCTTAAGTCTTGCTCAGGACATTATAACTGATCTCTAGGACAAATGAGAATGACTCCAAGGCAAGGGAGTGTTATGATCAGCTCTGCAACTCTGACTGCAGTTTCTAAAAGGATTAAACAATAGTGGAGGCTACTGAAATTGTACAGAAATGACAATATGGTCATTGGAATGGGGAGAAATCTGAAGAACTGAGGGAACTATATATAGTATATGGAATAGGAGGAGAGGAGGAAAAAACAGAGCATGGTATAAGTCACAGAGAGTGAAAGATGACACCTAATTTGTCACATAGAGTGAAACCTAGAGGAGAAGCAATGTATAACACGGAGCAAGGGCATAATGAGTTCACTATCAGACACGGTGAGTTTGAACTGTTTGGAAGCACACAACTAGAAAGTCAATATGCAATTGGACATACAAGTCTAAAAGAAAAAAATATCTGGACTGGAGCATAAGATTGTGAGTTATTTGGGTGTGGATAGTAACTAGTTGCATGCAGTGTATAAAATCGTTCAGAGGGCAAGTGAAGAATATGACCCCAGAAGAGGGGGCCTAGGACTGAACTCTAAGACTTAAATACCAAAATATAAAAAGATGGTAAAAGACAATATCTAAATTAAAAGATAAATAATATTTATTCAAGAAAGCAACATACAGCAGTATTTCACTCTGTAATTTTAAAAGAATGCATCCAATGTGA
This sequence comes from Plecotus auritus, assembly GCF_963455305.1. Lineage (NCBI taxonomy): Eukaryota > Metazoa > Chordata > Mammalia > Chiroptera > Vespertilionidae > Plecotus > Plecotus auritus. The sequence continues at coordinate 20,817,668 of NC_137782.1, read as the reverse complement.
CTAAAACTGTAAAGGCATATGGTGAGTGTATTTTCATCCTTAACTCATTCAACACAAATCATCATTCACCACTGAACTATGTAATTTAGACTGATCTAATAGTCTATCCCAATAATGTTTACCCAGTTATTGATCAAGTATTTGCATATGATGTTTGGAAATAAGTGTTTTAAAAGGACATAGCCAAAGTAGACTCCTACCCTCAGAATCTTTCTGTAGCAAATTTTTTCAGCAGGTTGATGATTATTTTAAATATCCTAGATTTCCAAAGCATTTAACAATATTATGACATATACCCACACACTAGAAAACCTTAAAATCATTATAAGTAATATGAGGAGAAAACATACTAAGTTTATCCAGAAACATTAGCTGGAATATTGATAGCTTTATAAGCCACAAATTTTCAATTCAATACCTTCATTCATTCTGAACAATGTTCATTCCAATATGGCAGTTGCTTTTGGTCTCTTTAAAGAAAGCTATAATTCAAGGACTCTAAATGCCCACCTTAGCAACAGTTTAAAAAAAATTTCCTTCACAGAAATATGTAACACTTTTACAAATGCCATTTATAGATAAGTCTTTTCAAATGAAAACTTCAAAAAAAATACATTCCTTGGTTTTTAATTTAATGGCTTAAGGCAGTGGTCGGCAAACTCATTAGTCAACAGAGCCAAATATCAACAGTACAACGATTGAAATTTCTTTTGAGAGCCAATTTCTTTAAATTTAAACTTATTCTAACGCCACTTCTTCAAAATGGACTTGCCCAGGCCGTGGTATTTTGTGGAAGAGCCACACTCAAGGGGCCAAAGAGCCGCATGTGGCTCGTGAGTCGCAGTTTGCCGACCACGGGCTTAAGGCAAGTTTAGCAAAAGGACATATTATGCATTTAAAACAGATTACCTAGTACCCAAAATAATGGTCATACCTTGAAACATGCTTAAAAGCCTCCACTATAACTGGTGCAAAATCTTTTGTAAACTCCGGCCCCTTCCTTTTGCTGTTCTGAATGACATCATTGGCTAGGTAGAGAAAAGTAAGCTTCCTGTTTGGTTTGGCTGAAAAATAAAAAAATTTTAAAATCTACTTAAAATATCCTCACTTAACTTGAACAAACTTTCTCAACACCTGAATTAACCTGTTTGAGAACTATACCCAACCTACTAACCATTACTTATCATGTACCCTAGTTTCTCATTCTACAACCAAACTTATCAAGTTACTTTCCTTCAACTCACCAGGATAACTACTCTATGGTTTCTGGAGATCAATTATATATAGTCAATTATGTATCTTTCTGTTTCATTGCTGTTTTACTAAGTCAACCAAACTACTTTTCATTGATGGCTAGTCTTATCACTATTCCCAAACTAATACTTTTATACACTGAAATCCTCATGTCTGTGCAAAAATGTACCTCTGTGACTCTATCTGGTATAAAATTTTATTAAAACTATTAAGCACTATATGAAATCCAGTCTTTTAAAAATAATGCACAATCAAATAAAAAATCAATTACAAGGTTTCAAAAACCAGAGTCTGGGATATTAAATAAACAATATGAAACAAACTTAATCAGGATTCTAGAAATGCCATCTAATTTCACTAATTCACAATCAATTCATAATCTAATTTTGTTTATTCATAATCAGAAAATGTAGGGTCATTACTTATTTTCTTAAACTGTAGAGACCATATGCCTACTCATTTTGATATAATGCAGAATATCATAATCTAACTTAATCACCCATGTTTCCATGGAGATTGAAAAATCACAGATTTGATGAATACAACAAAAAGCTAAAATTATATTGTGCTATCTATAAATTTCAGAACCCTCTCTCCAGGGGAAGCTTTCTACATGGAGGCAGAAAAAAATTGAATAAACAACCCGGCTGGTGTGACTCAGTGACTGAGCATCGACCTATGACCAGGTCACGGTTCGATTCCCAGTCAGGGCACATGCCTGGATTTCAGGCTCCATCCCCAGGAGGGGGAGTGAAGGAGGCAGCCAATCAATGATTCTCTCTCATCATTGGTGTTTCTATATCTCCCTCCCTCTCCCTTCCTCTCTGAAATCAATAAAAATATTTTCTTAATTTGAACAAACACAAACACACACACACACCAAAGAGCATTACTGTAGGTTTTATAGAAGGAAATCAGAAGAAAAGCCATTATCTTGAAACAAAAATATATTAAAGATTTATTATTAATTGCTGGAGAGCCTCATTTATTCCCCTGGTAAACTGAATCACCACAGCTTAGAAGACATGTTCGATAGATGGATAGGGGGTTGTAAGGCACAATCTATTTTTAACTTAGTAATATTCTTTGCCACAGAAAGTGCATAATCAACAGGTAATTTTTAAAAGGGCTTTATCTGTCCCAGATTGGACAAAGAGTTCAGTCAAACACTGCTCCTTAATAGCTGAGGTGGGTGAAAAATGGATAGAGCTGGTGTATTCCTGTATCGCTGCCAGGATGCCTCAGACTTAGCCGCCCATCCGTCCCTTGTGCTTTAACCCCTTTAAAGATTTTCTATTGTTCTCCAGATAACATTTTAACTCATTATTGTGAACCCAAAACCCTAACAGGTCTGTCCTCTACACTACTCTCTTCATGCCCACTGCTACTACTACAATTTCCTCAACTCCTACCCATCCTTTCGACCTGTTAAATGGGTTCCTCTACACATAGGTTAGGCAGCCCTGATATGCTCTCGTAACACTTCATACGTTTCCTATGGAGCACTTAATAATTGTTTTATGTAATCTTGTGCTTTCCAACTAAATTAAGTTCCATGGAAAGCAACAACTGTCAATCTCAACTACCAATCTATGAAAATCAAGCCTAGCAGCTGACTCAGAATTTTCTGGGTATTTATTATGTCAATAAATTTTGGCCTAGACCTATGTCTTTAATTATTTGTACCAAGAACTTGGCATCCAATCTTAACCTCACCTTGCATAGCTGAAAAGGGGAACACTTGTAAAATTACACTGCTCTCAGCAACCTCAACTTCAAATTATGAAAGACAAACTTTCCTACAGGTCCAGCAGCTATTGCTTATTTTCAATGTCTTGAATTGAAATATTTTCATTTCTTCCCCTCCATTCCAGAGTTCTCACAATCAATAACCTCTTAAAAAATGGGCAAGTACTGTGATGGGAAGGTCAAAGAAACACAAATGTCAAGCAATTAAAAACAATTATTATTTTCAACATATTAGATGAATCAAAATGAAAGTATGACACCAACTAAAATTGGCAAGAGTATGGGTAAGAGTACCACCATTAGATACCTTCAGATATTGGTAGTTAAAATATAAATTAGTGCAATGTCTTGGAAAAGTAATTCAGTGGCCTGGCTGGTATGGCTCAGTAGGTTAATTGTCCTCCTGTGCACCAAAAGGTTGCCAGTTCAGTTCCTAGTGGGGTGTGTAAGGGAGGCAGCTGATCAATGTTTCTCTCTCATATTCATGTTTCTCTCTCTTCCTCTTCCTTCCTCTCTCTTTAAAAGATCAAAAACATGTATTTTAAAAAGTAACCTGGCAATATCTATGAAAAATGTAAATACACAAATCCCTTGACCCTGCTTATTTCACTTCTAGGAATATATACAACTGATAAATTCATCATAACTACACAAAGAAATCACTGAAGATAATGGTGATAACATCAAAAAAGATGATTAAAGAAATCATGGTATATCCATTACATGTTTTAAATAGCAGTTATTTTTGTTTATTTGTATGTACTCTACGGTGGAAATATTAAATCATGATAGCTTTTACTACAAACACTCAACCACTTCATTTTAGAGCAGAATATGTTTTGGGGGATTTTGTGCTTCACCTGAATTTAGAAGTAATGTCAGGAAATGTTAAGCATGTCCTTTTTTAGAAAGTACTAAGTTTCTGATCATCTATTACCATGGTAATTCAAGTGAATTAGGAGTATTTAACTGCAATCTTGAATTATAAACTTGGGATGCAGATATCTGTATTTATGCATATATATATATATATATATATATATACACACACACACACACACACACACACACACACACACACACACTGAGTGGCCAGAGTATTATGACCACCTGACGTTTGTAGGCAAATTAGCCATACACTGCATCGTATGGGATATGGAAGCCGAAGGCCTGTTCGAACACCTTTGCTGTCTGCAGTTACCAAGATAAAACGTCTTCAATTCGCACAGGAACACAAGGATTGGACAGTCGAGCATTGGAAAAAAGTCATGTGGTCTAATGAATCACGTTTCCAGTTGCATCATGCAGATGGCAGAGTGAGAATTTGGCAGAAACAACATGAAAGCATGCACCCCACATGCATGAGTACAACCCTTCAAGCTGGTAGGGGCAGTGTTACAGTTTGGGGCATGTTTTCCTGGCATAATTTGGGCCCTTTAATTCATGTGGAACAACGTCTGAATAGCACAACATACCTAAGTATCGCTGCTGATCAAGTTTATCCTATCATGTTGATGGCGTATCCCAATAGAGATGGCTTCTTCCAACAAGACAATGAGCCATGCCACGGTGCTCGTATTGTGCAGGAGTGGTTTCAAGAACATGAGGGAGACTTTGCCTTGCTTAGGTGGTCCCCACAATCACCAGATCTCAATCCAATTGAGCATTTGTGGGATGAAGTTAAAAGTGCCATCAGGCAGCTGGTTCCACACCATCAAATCTCACAGAACTGGACAGTGCTATTCATCAGGCATGATGTCAGATTCCTCACATCACCTTTCAACATCTTGTGGAGTCAATTCCAAGAAGAATCACCGCAGTATTGAAGGCAAAAGGTGGCCGAACAAAGTACTGATGGGGTGGTCATAATAATCTGGCCATTCAGTGTATATACACTAGAGGCCTGTTGCACGAAATTCATGCACTGAGGGGAGGTGAGGGGGGGGGTGCGGCCCCCTCAGCCCGGCCTGTGCTCTCTTGCAGTCCAGGAGATGTCCAACTACAATCGGACACCGTTAGCGCTGCCACGGAGGCGGGAGAGGCTCCCGCCACCAACGTTGCGCTCACCGTGAGCCCAGCTTTTGGCTGAGCAGCGCTCCTCCTGTGGGAGTTCACTGACCACCAGGGGGCAGCTCCTATGTTCAGCATCTGGCCCCTGGTGGTCAGTGCGCATCATAGCCACCAGTCATTCTGCTGTTCGGTCAATTTGCCTATTAGCTTTTTATTATATAGTGTGTGTGTGTGTGTGTGTGTGTGTGTGTGTGTGTGTGTGTGTGTAGAGAGAGAGAGAGAGAGAGAGAGAGATCTCTGATGTAAAGTAAATGAGCAACTACCTAGTGGACTTTTTTTAAAATAACTGCCTTAACCCACACTTTCACAACAAACTTAGCCTCACTTCAGCATTTATCATTGTCCATTCAACAATGCTCCAAAAAAGGAAATGTTAGGAAATAACTGAGAATTACTAAAATATTTTATTTCTGTTAGAAAAATATTTCTAGGGTCTTTGGAAGCTGGATTTTTATTTTTTTTGTATTACCTATTCATATCAGCTAAAAAAATAACATTCAAAATATTCAGGTTTACATGTTAGTTCTCTTTATAAGGAGTTGCCATACCTCACAGTTCAAAATGTATTCTATGAATCAATAACATTATACTGACATGTAATTGGAATTTGCTATGCAGCAAAAATTCAAGAGAAATAACCTAGTGTCTATTTACCTTTGTACAGGCAATTGCTTAAGTTACTCTGTTTTTAACATTTGTACTTTAAGACAAAATGCTTATATATGTACAAGAGACACAGTGCACGAAATTCGTGCACCGGAGCGGGGGGGAGGGGGATGTGTCCCTCAGCCCAGCCTGCACCCTCCCCAATCTGGGATCCAGGTAGGATTGGGCATAAACGGGCAGTCGGACATCCCTCTCACAATCCATGACCGCTGGCTTCCAACTGCTCACCTGCCTGCCTTCCTGATTGCCCCTAACCGCTTCTGCCTACCAGCCTGATCACCCCATAACCACTCCCCTGCCAGCCTGATTGATGCCTAACTGCTCCCCTGCCAGCCTGTTTTCCCCTAACTGCCCTCCCCTGCAGGCCTGATCCCCCCCAACTGCTCTCCCCTGCAGGCCTGGGTCCCCCGCAACTGCCCTTCCCTGCAGGCCCAGTCACCCCCAACTTCCCTCCTCTGCCAGCCTGAATCACCTCTAACTGCCCTCCCCTGCAGGCTTGATCGCCCCCAACTGCCCTCCCTTGTAGGCCTAGTCCCTCCCAACTGCCCTTCCCTGCTGGCCTGATCCCTCCCAACTGCCCTCCCCTGCTGGCCATCTTGTGTCCACATGGGGGCAGCCATCTTTGACCACATGGGGGCAGCAATCTTTGTGTGTTGGAGTGATGGCCAATTTGCATATTACTTTTTTATTAAGATAGGATAGAGGCCTGCTGCACAGGTGGGGGCCAGCTGGTTTGCCCTGAAGGGTGCCCTGGATCAGGGTGGGTGTTCCCTTGGTGTGTGGGGCGGCCTGAGCGAGGGGCCTGTGGTGGTTTGCAGGCCGGCCACGCCCCCCCGGCGACCCAAGCGGAGGCCTTGGTATCTGGGATTTATTTATCTTCTATAATTGAAACTTTGTAGCCTTGAGCAGAGGCCTCGGCCGGCCAGGGTGTGCAGGAAGCTTGGCTTCCTCCATTGCTGGGGAAACCCAAGCCTCCTGCTCACTCCGTGGCCACACCATCTTGGTTGGGTTAATTTGCATACTTGCTCCTGATTGGCTGGTGGGCATGGCTTGTGGGTGTGGGAGAGGTACAGTCAATTTGCCTGTTACTCTTTTATTAGATAGGATAGGAATGTCATAGTGCGAGATGCTGCTAGCCCAGACACAACATATTAAAGTTATTTTGTGAAGACTGGTTATTGTATTAAAACTGTTATGGCCATTATACCTCAAAAAAAAAAAAAAAAAAAAAAGAGGTTGCTAAATAAATAACTCAGTTGACAAAGGGGGAAAAGTAAGCATTTATCCTGCTGTGTCTATATGAACCTCATTTCAGAGTCACCAATGGCTGATGAAAGAAAGTTCTTATACAATTTCAGTACACCTCAGAATCACCTAGAAGGCTTGTGAAAACATAGATTACTGGTTCCTATCCACATAACTTCTGATGCAGATCTGGGGTAGAACTCACAAATTTCCATATCCAACAAATTATCAGGAAATATTAATGCTGCAGCCTGGGGTTCACACTTCTGAGAATCTCGGTTATAGAAGAATTCTGGATAGTAAACACAGAAAGAATTACTGGACCCCCAAAGACAGTTTCAGAATTGGCAGTCTTCATCTCAGGTTCTGCCAGAGAGGTGAGACTTCTACCAGGCCACTGGCTACTTTTCATTCAGTGAGTAAACCTTAGACATTCACTGTTTACCATTCACATCTGCTTATTTTCTATGTCTCCCAATGCCATGGCTGTTTTGTCTCTTGTCCTCTTTCTCCCCTTTTCTACGCTTCAACCTTCTACACATACACGTATATATTTACAAGCATATACATGTATAAGGTAATATTAATGTACCCCAGACAAGAAATATGGGAAGTAAAATAATACTTTAAAAGGCTTTGACAAAAATATGTCTAAGCCTTTCATCTCAAACGCTTTCAGGAAGGAATAAAAGTTTTCAATATTTGTTTGCAATACACATGTAATATTTGGTACATGTTAAATAAAAATAAGTATTATGATAAAAAAAAAAGAATTAGAAATTCACAGTTTGGCAACCCCTGATTTTTTAAAAAAGGATCAAACCAACTGTCATCAGTGGCTACTACAATCACTGGGTAAAAGGTGATGGGGAACTGTATAATGGATTCATAATGCACCAACTGATCAAACTTGTCCTTAAATATAAAGTAAGTTCACATTATGCATCTGTTAATGTGATGGAACAGAAGTGCAGAACACTTCCAATGAAGTATTCCTTGGGAACGACTTTAAGATAATCTTATCTGTATCAATAAAGATTATTTTATAAAATTTTGTAACAGAATTTTGTAACATTGTGCATCAGTCTTTTGAAGGATGTTGGTTCGCTGAGTTACAAAGATATTCCAAATGTTGAAACATTTCATCAGGCAGTATCAAAAATCACATTTGTAAATATCATTATTGATTTCACTGGAAAAGTGTTAAAAAGTATTGGAAAGTTTTTAGGCTCAGGGTGGCAGATGCAAATTTTCCAAAATTCTAATTTTTGCTTGAAACCTTGAATTTCATAATGGGCAACAAATACTGTCAGTATTCTTCCTCAACAAATCAGGCTCACTACATTCACTTATGAGAAAAACCTACCAAATACCCATGTCTGAATAACCAGTTTCTCTGTCAATCTTTTTTTTCTCAAATAAAAATGGTGCACCATGAAAAAAGCAGCTGGTTTCATTCATAACTCAATCACACAAATATATTTCCTCCAAAATGTTCCATACATAGTACTTTATGTATACTTCCCATTTTGTCACACAGATCATTAAAAATGCACTGACATCTAACACCATATTTAATAGCAAAAGACTGAAAGCTTTTTCCCTAAGATTCAGGAAGAAGAGAAGGATGTCCACTTTTACCACTTTTATTCACCACTAGAGGCCTGGTACACGAAATTCGTGCACAGGTAGGATCCCTAGGCCTGGCCGGCAATCTAGGTTAGCACACCTTTGATATACAAATCTGTGGGGTGACAGGTGAGGCGAGGGGGGGGGGTGCTGGCACCTGCCTAGGCCAGCCTGGTGCTGCCTGCGCACTGGCCCTGCCCCCCGCCGCCACTGCTGCCAGTTGCCTCCCTCTCGGGGGACAGATACTCAACGCAGGAGTTGCCCCCGGTCAGCTCACCGGCTGGCCCCGCCCGCCGCCACTGCCGGTCGCCTCCCTCTGCGGGGCAACCGGTGGGATGATTGGGGTGGAGGGGCCCTGCTGGCACCGCCTTGGCTGGCCTGGGGCCTGCGGGCAGTTCCTGCGTTGAAAGTCTGCCCCCTGGTGGTCAGTGCACGTCATAGCCTCCAGTCATTCTGCCGTTCAGTCAATTTGCATATTAGGCTTTTATTATATAGGATAGTATTGGAAGTTCTAGCCATAGCAACTCAAGAAAAAGAAATTTAAAAAAGAGGTAATATTATCTGTTTACAGATGACATAACCTTACTTGTAGAAAACCCTACAGATTCCACAAAAAAACTGTTAGAGCTAATAAACATATTCAACACAGTTGCAAGATACAAAATCAACGTTCAAAAATCAGTTGTACTTATCAATTACAACTGAACAATACAAAAGGCAGCTAAGAAAACAATTCCTTACAATTATATCAAAACAATAAAATAGTAATAAATTTAATTAAGGAGGTATAAGACTTATATACCGAAAACTACAACAATGCTGAAAGAAAGAAGGCATAAATAAATTGAAATACATCCAATGTTCATGAACTGGAAGAGTAAATATTAAGATAACACTACTCAAAACGACTTACAGATTAAATGCAATCTCTATCAAACTCCCAAGGGCATATTTGCAGAAAAAGAAAAATCCATCCTAAAATTCATATATTCTCATCCAAAATAGCCAAAACCACCTTAAAAAAGAAAATTATAATAGGGAGACTTACTAGAAAGCTACAGTAATCAGAACACAATTGACCCTTGAAAGATGTAGGTTTGAACTGTGTGGGTCCACTTAAATGCTAATTTTTAAACATAAATACTAAATATATTTTCTCTTTCTTATGATTTTTTTAATGTTTTTAATGATTTTAGAGAGAGGAAGGGAGGAGAGAGGGATAGAAACAACAATGATCAGAATCATTGATCAGCTGCCTCCTGCATGCCCCCCTACTGGGGCTTGTGCCCTGACGGGGAATGGAAATGGAATCGGACCTCAACCTCCTGGTTCACATGTTGACACTCCACCACTGAGCAACACTGGCTGGGATCTTATGTTTTTCTTAATAACATTTCTTTCTCTACCTTACTTTTTTTTTAAGAACATAGTATATAATACATATAATATACAAAATGTGTTCATTGATTGTTCATGCTATCCGTAAGGCTTCCAGTCAACACTAGGCTATTAGTAAAGTTTGGGGGTAACATAAGTTATTTGCAGATTTTTGACTGCACTAGGGGTTGGTATCCCTCTAACCCTGCATTGTTCAAGGGTCAATTGTGGTATGAAAGAGGCTTATAGCCCATGGAATATAGAGCCCAGAAATAAATCCTCACTATATAGTCACACTAATCATTATGACAATGCAAATTAAAACCACAAGCAAGTACCATTCCACACTCACTAGACTGACTTCTTTTCAAAACCCAAAATAAGCATGTGCAGAAATTGGGGCCATGGTGTAGTACAAGCATGTCAAACTTGTGGCCCACAGGCAGCATGTGGCCCACAACAAATATTTTTGCAGCCCAGCCAATATAATGGCATGTAAGAAATGTAATAAAAATTTCGTAACTTAATTTTTACAATATCCTGTTATACACAATTATTAATAACGAACTACAACATTCGCTAATGACTGATCACTATAATTGTGTTGCATTCATTTCCCTCACGCTCTTATGTAGGCGCACCATCTCTCCACTAATATTGTAGCAGCGAATATTTTAGCAGCCGATTACCACGTCATTAGTTGGACTGTCTTGTTTGGTGTGCACAACAGGAAATATTTCGGTTTCAGAGAACAAGAAAAATAGGTTTATTTGCGTTACGCTTATTAACTTGTGCAGTTATTCAGTGTCTGGTAAGCTAATGTTCAAGAAAAAATATTAATTTTTATTAAAATGTTCTATTATTTTATGTTAATGATTACTCATTTATTTCAGCCCTTTGTATTCAGCATGTTTCTATCAAAATAAACCTACGTTTCTATGAAAATTGAAGCTTTTTTTTTTTTGCAGCCCACATAAAGTTACACCTTGTTTATTTGGCCCGTGTTAGCCTTTTGAGTCTGACATGCTTGGTGTAGTGTAAGTGGCAATCTAAAACCGGACAGCCGCTGTGAACAGTATAAAAATTAAACATAGAATTACCACTATTACCAACCTTATTATCATCACCAACACCATTCACTTCCTAAAGCATCTATTTATATGCCTTAAATTTTCTAATTATGAAGCATTTAAACATGGAAACATTCCCAAACACAGGTAATAAATAGCACATCTATCATTTCTGACATTTGTATCAATATTTAAAAAATTGATAACATCCATTTTCATTTCCTCTCTCCTTTATGGTAACCACTATGGACAAATAAAAGGGGTTCTATGGAAAGTAACCTCACAGGTTATCTGATCAGAAATTCCTAACTGGGAGGTGATGGTGTGTAGTCATGCCGCAGGCCTATAACTTCTTTAGTGAAAGGTTTTAAACCAGCCCTGTCCATTGTTCTTATGCATCTAGGTTAGCACACCTTTGATATACCAGAATACCTCTCAAAGGGGATATTAATCCTCAAGAGAACTCATAATCTTGTTAACTATCCTGTAATCTAATCCCTACCTTGCTTTCCCCACCTGAATTTCAAATGCACAAAAGCTGCAAAACTGTTATTCTCCAGAGCATTTGAGATTTCACTCTCTGGCATATGTCGTCAGTTTGGCTCAAATAAACTCTTGTAAAAATTCTCTACAATTTGGATGTTTCTTACATCAACACCACTATCATAGAATAGGGTGTTAATCCTCACTATGCATGTAACTGAAACTACAGATTATCTATAAACTAGAGTATTGCTTTGCATGTTTTCAAACTACTAAATGGCATATTGGTCTGTACCTTGCTTTCTCAGCTCAACATTTTGTTTACTGTTGTTGTTTTTAATCTGTCATGTATTATGTAGCTCTAGTTCATTCATGAAAGCTAGACAGTACTACATTATATAAATATCACAGTATATTTGTCCATACTCTAATGAGATGTTTAAAACTGTTTCTAATTTTGTTACTAACAGGCTGCAATAAACATAACTCCTTGAGCACAGATACTAGTTTCTAGGATATATTCTTAGAAAGAAATCTGCTGGGTCAAAGGATATACATATACTTCAACTTTATTCTAGGTTGCTAAGCTGATCTCCTTTTTTTATTCCAACCAGCAGGGCGAGGAAGTTCGTTTCTCCTTATCCTTACCAATTCCTGGTATTGTCTTTCTTTTTAATTTTGCAAAATAAAGAACATAAAGTGGAGCCCTAGCTGGTCTGGCTCAGTGGACAGAGCGTCCGCCTGCGGACTGAAGGGTCCCAGGTTCGATTCCAGTCAAGGGCACATGCCTGGGTTGTGGGCTCGATCCCCACTGTGGGGTGTGCAGGAGGCAGCCGATCAATGATTCTCTTTCATCATTGATGTTTCTATCTCTCTCTCCCTTTCCCTTCCTCTCTGAAATCAATTTAAAAAAATTTAAAAAAAGAAAGTAGTAAAAATCATTTTATTTTTAAAAAAAGAATATAAAAAAAAATAAAAAAATTTAAAAAAAGAATATAAAGTGGAGTCTCACTGGTTTATTTTTCCCTGATTAGTAAGATTAAGTATCATTTATTGGCCTTTCAAGTTTTCTCTCACGTTTAACAGTATCACCATTTTTCTACTGATTTGTGGTAGTTCTTGAAAACAGTCTGGTATCAATCCCCTATTGACTATAAGTGTTTTTAAATGCTCCATCCCACCAAAAAGGATAAACCTGTTGCTGATTTTGAAATCTACTAAGGTATAGAAGCAAAGACATTCCTGCCATCTCAAAGTTCACAGCTATTTTCCAGACCTTTATATATGGATTTCTCAAACCTTTCTGGCCACTTACAGAAGATAAATTCCTCCTTGAGAGCCAAATACACACACACTTATATATGAACCAAAAAATGGAGCTCTAAATCAATTTCTTCTACTGAATTAACACAAAAGAAAAAAATAGTTTGTCTCCATTCTAAATAGTCAGGCTACACTGACTCTCCTATTAATACAGCATATGGCTTTTACATGGCTCAGTAAACAGGCATCTATTTTGACTAACAGTTTATTAAAACCCTTAATAAATAACCATCTTTTCATTTTTCACTACATCAGAATGTCTGAAACAACAACGAAGAGTGCCCACTTTCTCTACTCAATGAATTAAGAATTGAGGTACAAATCCATACTAAGCAAATGTATTTTTTTAATTTTCAGTTGCACTAACATACAATCAGTTCTTACAGATAAAGGTGCTGTGCAGAAGTGAATGATTCTGGGTATTTCAGTGAGAGTAAATTACTACTCAAAAAAGTTAACTTCATTTACAGAAGCAGTATCGAAGGTTTTGAAAAATAAAGACGGTGCCCATCCATAATCAGCAAGAAATGACCTTAGATCACTTAATCCAACCACCTCATATTCAGATGAAGCATCTTCAATACCGAAATTAAGAAATTTGCCCAACCCAGGTCCTCTAAAACCTACAAATGCAGGATTTTCCCCATTGCATTCCACATCTTAATGTAGACTCCCCAGTTCTAAAACTCTGATTCCTTTATTAATTTTACAAGACTGTGCTGATGTGTTATAGACATGATGGCAGTCACTCCCAACCTCACACCAATCTTTTCCTTTCCACCTCCCTACCTTTCTCCTACCCAGCCTCCATTATTGATGTGCAGAATGAAAAACATGCCCGACTGCCTGAATTTCTGGCCCCAATTAGGTGCGGAGTCCTGAGCCCCTAGTTACTGTTTCTATGTTAAATCAATACAAGGTCTTTTTTAATCCTTCGCCCCTTTATTCAGCAATACCTACAAAGGGCCGACTTTGCGGGCAGCGCAGTGCACGCTGCTCTCAAGCCCCCGGGACACCTAAGTCAGGGAGCCAGGGGCGCCAGGTCGGGAGCGCCAGGCAGCGTGGAGCTGGGGTCGATGGGGGAATGGGGTTCCCCAGGACTCACCTTTACGCAGCTCCCGCTCCCACACGGTGACGATGGGGCGCGAGTGCTTGCGGTGGTGGATGAGCCACAGGGACAAGGTCTGCACGCTCTGCTGCGAGTTGCTCAACTCCGACAGCTTCTTCTCCAGCGCCGCCTCGGAGAAGGCGGACATCCCTCCGACACCGCGCTCACGCCGTCGCACGCGGTGGGGCTTAGGGGAGGAGAGTTTTGCCGCACACGCTGCGGCCTCGCCCCCTCACCCCACCCTTCCCCACGCCCAAGCCACCGCCGGCCTTACACCCAAGACCCACCGCGAACCAGCAAGATGGCGTCCGGTCGGATGTGACGTCCCGGACGTCCCGGAAGAGGCGGGACCTCAGAGGCATAGGCGGGGCGAAAGCAGCGCAGGGGAGGGGGCGGAGGGGGCGGGGCGGGGAGAGGTGGGGCTTGCCGCCCGTCTGAGCAGGGCGGGTAGGCGGGTTTTGCCTGGCCTAGAATCCCCAGGGAAAATTCTCAGTGCCAAGAAAGGAGTGATTGCCCTCCAGTGGTCGGCAAACTGCGGCTCGCGGGCCACATGCGGCTCGCAAGCCGCGGTTTGCCACTCTGTGGACTAATAAGTTTGCCGACCACTGCCCTAACCGGTTTGGCTCAGTGGATAGAGAGTTGGCCTGCGAACTCAAGGATCCCAGGTTCAATTCCCGTCAAGGGCATGTACCTTGGTTGTGGGCACATCCCCACTAGGGGGCGTGCAGGAGGCAGCTGATGGATGTTTCTCCCTCTTCGATGTTTCTAACTCTATCCCTCTCCCTTCCTCTCTGTAAAAAATCAATAAAATATTTTTTTTTTAAAAAAAGGAAGGAGTGATTAAAAATCTCTACGTGGGCGTGTAAATTGGTACAGGCATTTTGGAAGACTATTTGATATGATATATTTTAAAGTTCATCTTTCCTGTGACCCTGCAATTTCACTAATTGCTGTCAATGTTAGGGAAACACCAGCATGTTTGCCCAAGGAGCTCTATACTAGTTGTCCTGTCCAGCTCAGTAACAGTGAAGAGTTGGGACATTCACAGCAAGTAAATGGCGGACTTAATTAATTACAGTATACATGCAACAGCTTAAAATATAAATAAATCCAATGGTGGATAGGGTTTTTTTTAAGTTGTAGAAGGGAAGTATAGTATAACATTTGTTTTATAAAAGTATCCTATATAATAAGAGGCTAATATGCGAATTGTCCCCTTGACCTGGAATTTGACAGGAAGTTTGACCAGGGGGCGGGGCCTGCCGGCCAACCGCCCATGGCCCCACCCCCAGTCACCCCGCACCCCATCAGGGCAGGCCAGCTGGACCCAACTCGTGCACGAATTCATGCATCAGGCCTCTAGTATTCTATAAAATTTTAAGAATTCTTAAGTGTATAAATGCATGGCAAAGGGTCTAGAATACACACTACATCAATAGTGATGTCAGAGAGAATTGCAAACCTTAAACTGTGTCTATACCAGGGGTGGGCAAACTTTTTGACTCGAGGGCCACAATGGGTTCTTAAACTGGACCGGAGGGCCGGAACAAAAGCATGGATGGAGTGTTTGTGTGAACTAATATAAATTCAAAGTAAACATCATTACATAAAAGGGTACGGTCTTTTTTTTTATTTCAATAGTTTTATTAATTTCAAACATTTTAACAAGAAGAATGTAAACACTAATTATTATAATTTGAAACTTCAAAAAATGGAGGAATCATAGCACAATAACATACCTTATATTGAAGATGGCAAAGGCAAAATAAAATTGCCTAACAAAGGAAAGGTACAAAAGCCTTTCAAATTAAACTTAAATATAATAAAATAATTTAAAACTAAAACAAATAAAATAGAAAAGAACAAAATGTGTAAACAGTAAATTAAACATTTTCTTTAGTGCAACTTCCAAATTATGCCCGGGACGTAGATGTAGATGGCAATGTAGACTGGGTTGAAAGGTTTTTGGTCTTTAAAACATCAGCTTCAGTGGGAACAGTGTTGTTGGTCTCCTTTTTAGCTAATGCTCTGATACTGTGCTCTCCAGGGGCGTGTCTCCCTACATCACCACAATAACGTGTCTACGCATTCCCAGGGTGATGTCAGGGGACGCATCCACGGGCATTACAAGGAGCCTCTGGAAGATTGAGAGGTTGTTCCTTCTACTGAATGGGCGTATATAAATCCATCCACTCAGAAGAAGGAGCTGCGGCCGTGTTTCCTGACGTTGCCATGTTAACACTGCTGCTGGTGAAGGAGCGGAGGGGAGAGCAAGAGAACCCTCCGCTCTTTGGGCTCCGCGGGCCGGATAGAACAGCCGAACGGGCCGGATCCGGCCCATGGGCCGTAGTTTGCCCACGGCTGGTCTATACTGTTCCCATATTTATGTATCACTTATATAATTAAACATTAATTTCAGAAATCTCATCACTAATCCAGCACATTTTGACATAGTACTTGTCTTAACTATGGTAGTTCACAAAGGAAACAGATAGATACTATCATATTCTAAATATTAATACAGAAATCTTCAAGCCGAAACCGGTTTGGCTCAGTGGATAGAGCGTCGGCCTGCGGACTGAAGGGTCCCGGGTTCGATTCTGGTCAAGGGCATGTACCTTGGTTGTGGGCACATCCCCAGTAGGAGGTGTGCAGGAGGCAGCTGATCAATGTTTCTGACTCTCTATCCCTCTCCCTTCCTCTCTGTAAAATATCAATAAAATATTTTTTTTAAAAAAAGAAATCTTCAAGAAAGACACATAAGAAACCACAGAAATTCCTAAACCATCTTTTGAAAAGCACTGATCAAGAACTTTGCACCAAATAGGCATCAAATATGTTTATTTATTTGCATGTTTGATTATAAGTATAGCTTATCTTCTCCATTTCTTCTTTTAAAATTAAATATGTTTTTATTTATTCTAAAAAGATAGAAACATTGATTGGCTGCATCCTGCATGCCCCCTAGTGGGGATCAAACCCACAACCCCGGCATGTGCCCTGACCAGGAATGGAACCGGTGACCTTTTGGTACATGGGACATGCTCAACCACCTGAGCCACAGGGGCCAAGGCATCTTCCTCATTTCTAATGTTACTACAACTTGAGGTTCAGAGATACTTCAAATAACTTTCCCTTCTCTTCCTCTCACTCCAATATCTATTTCTGTCTCTACATTCCTCCCATTATACATCTTTTTGTTTATCCTATTTACTTAGTCTAGTTTTTAACCTTAACTTAGTCTAAGTTTAACCTGTCTTCCAAGACCTAAATGTATCTTCAGCATTATTCTCTTCCATGAACCCTACAGCTACCAAAATTGCTACATATCATCTCCCAAATTATGTCTTCACCTGATATTCCAACTCTTCCTACTCCATTGTTCTCCATCTCAATTCTAATTGAACTTTATGTATTATATAAAGTATTCTTACAATAAAGTAAGCTAGAGAAAGAAATGTTAACAAAATCATAAGAGCCCGCTGGTGTGGCTCAGTGATTGAGCGTCAACCTATGAACCAGGAGGTCACAAGTTCGATTCCTAGTCAGGGCTCATGCCTGGGTTGTAGGCTTGATCCCAGTAGGGGGCATGCAGGAGGCAGCCAATCCATGTTTCTATCTCTCCATCCTTCTCCCTTCCTCTCTCTCTAAAATCAATGAAAACATATTTAAAATCAGGTGGCTGTACTCATATATAAGGATTTCTGGTACCAAGAATTAACTAGTCAGACACAACCTTATGATACAATGTAACCAATAAAATGAAACTCTATTATATGACCATATATTTATGGTTCGAGACAGGTTATTTACACTGAATGGCTATTGTTGTGCTGAATGTTGTAATTTTTTATTTGAAAATATAAGGGAAAAGAGGTCAGTGCTCCTGACTAAATAGATAGGTATTGCACGTTTTAAAAATTATTGTGGCACACCGGTTGAAAATCGCTGGTGTAGAGACCTACAATAGACCTTAATAAATGCTATTATTCTTACTTTGTAACCCCTTCTCATTTGCCAAGTGTTTTTACCTAATATATAATGGAAGTAAAAAGCTAATGGTGCCGAAACCGGTTTGGCTCAGTGGATAGAGCGTCGGCCTGCGGACTGGAGGGCCCCGGGTTCGATTCTGGTCAAGGGCATGTACCTTGGTTGTGGGCACATCCCCAGTGGGAGGTGTGCAGGAGGCAGCTGATCGATGTTTCTCTCTCATCGATGTTTCTAGCTCTCTATCCCTCTCCCTTTAAAATATGTTTAAAAAAAATTAAAAAAAAAAAAAGCTAATGGTAACACATAGAATAAAACAGAACCAATAAAAGTTTTGTTCATTGTGGCTGGCTTATTTCACTTAGCATGTTTTCAAGATTCATCTATGTTGTAGATAATTACATTTTTAAATTGAACCTTTCTCATGAGTGAGAAATCCTGCAATATGTAATCCTATATAATAAGAGGGTAATTTGCAAATTGACCGTAACGGCGGAATGACCAGAACAACCACTCAACCAGTCACTATGAGGCACACTGAGCACCTCTTGGTTCCTTTCCCTGCCTGGCAGGCTCTGATCTCCCGACGGTGAATGGGGAACCAGGGGGTGGGTGGCGTGGGACATGGGTGGTGCCAAGCCAAGGCCCCACCCTGCCAGTTGCCCCACACACAAAGGGCAACCCGTGGCAGGGGCAGGGCTGCTGAGCAGGCGGGAACGACTGACCTCTTGGTCCTTCCCCGCAGCCAGCAGGCTCTGATTGCCCAACAGCGAACAGGAACTGGGGGTGGATGGTGGTGGGGGGCGGGGCCAGCTGCGGGCAGCCAGGGAAGATGGCCCTGATTGCAGGCCAGGCCTAAGGACCGTACCCACGCATGAATTTCATGTGCTGGGCCTCTAGTCTTTTATATAATGAAAAGCAAGTTGAATCTTTTCCCATGAATACTCAACTTGTCTTTTGTGCATTCCTCCTAGCCAAGAGCAGAAATACCTCTACATTTATTCAAATATTAGCAGCATTTTGGTTGTCCTCATATAAATCTTGCATAGGTATGTTAAATAAAACTGTTTTTTAAATTGACATATAAATAAAAACTAATAGTTGAACATCATTTCTAAATTACTGTCATCCTCTCAATCTGTAAAATTGGAAGTTTCATTAAAATTCCACAAGGCGGCAGACTGGTTCCATTATATCTGGCTAGTGTACTGATTTAAATACATTCTAGATATTCCCAGTATTGGTATCGCCAAACATAAAAAAGCTTTCTAAGTCAACACAAGAAATCTACGAGTATTTTCTCCAAGAAACAGCTTTACAAATGATGGTTAATTTTGTAAATCAGTTCAAAAAGCTTTTTAGCCCTAACTGGTTTGGCTCAGTGGATAGAGCGTCAGCCTGTGGACTGAAGGGTCCCAGGTTCAATTCCAGTCAAGGGCATGTACCTTGGTTGTGGGCACATCCCCAGTAGGGGGTGTGCAGGAGGCAGCTGATTGATGTTTCTCTCTCATTGATGTTTCTAACTTTCTATCCCTCTCCCTTCCTCTATGTAAAAATCAATAAAATATATTTTTTAAAAAAGCTTTTTATTAATTTAGCTATAGAATTTTACATTTAAACTAGACTTAAGAGGTAATTTAATTATATAATTCTTACCCAAATGCAAAAATCTTTATCCTTGGCTTCAAAAAACCCCACAGCAGTGGGAATTTAAAATGATGCAGTCACTATGGCAAATGGTATGGCAGTTCCTCAAGATATTAAACATATAATTATACTAGAGGCCCAGTGCACAGATTTGTGCATGGGTGGGGTCCGGCCGGCCTGCCCTGATCAGGGCTAATCAGGCTGGGCCAGCGGGGAAAGGGGGGGACAGGATGCAGGAAGTTAGCTGGCTGGCCCAACCCCCTGATCAAACTCCAGGTTGAGGGGACAATTTGCATATTAGCCTTTTATTATATAGGATATTGCTCAGCAATTCCACTTCTGGGTAAAGAACGGAAGCAGAGACTCAGATACCTGTATAACCATGTTCATAGCAGCATTACTCACAATAGCCAAAAGGTGGAAGCAACCCTTTACCATCAATAGACGAGTGGATAGGAGAAACCAAGATGGCGGCATAGGTAAACACCTAAACTGCTGCCTCGCACAACAATTTCAAAACTACAACTAAAAGACAAAATGGACATCATTCAAAACCATAGGAAAGCTGGCTGAGTGGAAATTCTACAACTAGAAGGAAAGAGAAAAGCACATGGAGACTCAGAAGAGCTGCAAAAGGCTGAGGTACGGAGATGTGCGTGTGGAGAGGACTGGTGGCTGAGTGTGTGGCTGGCTTTCTCAAGCGGGAGGGAGATGGAAGCTCCCGACTGTGATGAACTCCAGTTCAGCGTGAGACCCTGGGGACCCAGACTCATACGGGGGGGGAATCTGGACTGTCAGGAAAAGAGAAAAGCACACTGAGACTCAGGGGAGCTGTGAA
Source organism: Plecotus auritus (assembly GCF_963455305.1). Classification (NCBI taxonomy): domain Eukaryota; kingdom Metazoa; phylum Chordata; class Mammalia; order Chiroptera; family Vespertilionidae; genus Plecotus; species Plecotus auritus. Next base: position 20,797,222 of record NC_137782.1, on the reverse strand, counting down.
AGGCAGAGGTCCGGAGGCATGCACACGGAGAGGACTGACTGCTGAGTGCGCGGCTGGCTTTCTCAAGCGAAGGGAGACAAAAGCTCCCGACTACACTGAACGCCAGTTCCTGGCAAGAATCTGGGAACCCAGACCCATTCTGGGAGAAACTGGACTGTCTGGCAGCAGGCGAAACTCGAGGGCGGCTTTCTCTCAGAGGTGCTTGCAGCGATTACCGAGGGACACTGAGACCAAGAGGCCTCATAGGGCAGGGCTGACGGGAAGCCAAGGCTGTCTGCTCTGCCCTGAGACTCCGCCCCATCCAAGCTGAGTACAGAGGCTTTTTCAAGTCTTGTCTCAAAAGGGTGTCTCCAGCACAGAAGTTCTCCCAGTGTAGACACAGTGGATCCTCACAGCCAATTGGCCTGGAGGTCAATTCCTACCAGTGATACCAACAACAATCAAGACTTAATTACAACAAGGCTGTGCACACAGTCCACAAAGGGGTGCACCAAGAGTGTCCACCTCAGGTAACTGGGGAGGCTGAGCCACTGTGCCCTATAGGACACCTACCACACAAAGCTACTCTACCAACTCAGGGAAGCAGCAAAAATGCAGAGACAAAGAAACAGCTCACAAATGAAAGAAATGGAGGAAAGCAAATGACTGGATATAGAGTTCAAAACCACGGTTATAAGGTTTTTCAAGAATTTCCTAGAAAAGGCCGATAAATTTAGCGAGACCCTCGAGGATATGAAAAAAGACCAACTAGAAATTAAACATACACTGACTGAAATAAAAAATATTATACAGAGACCTAACAGCAGACTAGAGGACCATAAGAATCAAGTCAAAGATTTGAAATACAAAGAAGCAAAAAACACTCAACCGAAAAAGCAAAAAGAAAAAAGAATCCAAAAATTTGAAGATAGTGTAAGGAGCCTCTGGGACAACCTCAAGTGTACCAACATCAGAATTATGGGGGTGCCAGAAGAAGAGAGAGAGCAAGATACTGAAAACCTATTTGAAGAAATAATGACAGAAAACTTCCCCCACCTCGTGAAAGAAATAGACTTACAAGTCCAGGAAGCGCAGAGAACCCCAAACAAAAGGAATCCAAAGAGGACCACACCAAGACACATCATAATTAAAATGCCAAGAGCAAAAGACAAAGAGAGAATATTAAAAGCAGCAAGAGAAAAACAGTTAGTTACCTACAAGGGAGCACCCATGCGATTGTCTGCTGATTTCTCAACAGAAACTATGCAGGCCAGATGGGAGTGGCAAGAAATATTCAAAGTGATGAATAGCAAGAACCTACAACCAAGATTACTCAACCCAGCAAAGCTATCATTCAGAATTGAAGGTCAGATAAAGAGCTTCACAGATAATAAAAAGATAAAGGAGTTCATCACCACCAAGCCAGTATTATATGAAATGCTGAAAGTTATTCTTTAAGAAGAAGAAAAAGGTAAAGATAAAAATTATGAATAACAAATATCTATCAACAAGTGAACCTAAAAATCAAGTGAATAAAAAATCTGAGGAACAGAATAAACTGGTGAATATAATAGAATCAGGTGCATAGAAAGGGAGTGGACTGACAATTCTCGGGGGGAAAGGGGTGTGGAGTGTGCGGGAAGAGACTGGACAAAAATTGTACACCTATGGATGAGGACTGTGGGGGGGGAGGTAAGGGCAGAGGGTGGGTGGGGACTGGGTGGAGGGGAGCTATGGGCGGGGGGAAAGAGGAACAATTGTAATAATCTGAACAATAAAAATATATTAAAAAATAAATAAAGTGAATGTTCTTGTAGTAATATAAAAAAAATAGAGGAGCCGAAACCAGTTTGGCTCAGTGGATAAAGCGTCGGCCTGCGGACTGAAGGGTCCCAGGTTCGATTCCGGTCAAGGGCATGTACGTTGGTTGTGGGCACATCCCCAGTAGGAGGTGTGCAGGAGGCAGCTGATCGATGTTTCTCTCTCATCGATGTTTCTAACTCTCTATCCCTCTCCCTTCCTCTCTGTAAAAAATCAATAAAATATATTTAAAAAAATAGACGAGTGGATAAGTAGATCATAGTTTATACATACAGTGGAATATTATTCAGCCTCAAATAGAAAGGAGATTCTGACACATGTTACAACATGGGTGAACCTTACAGACATTATACTAAGTCAATAATCCAGACTCACAAGGACAAATATTGTATGACTAGGGGCCCAGTGCACGAATTCATGCACCTTGAAAGGAACTGTGGGCCACAAGGCTGTGGTAGGCACAGGGGCAGGTCTCGGCCTATCCTCCACGAGCCCGCCTGGCCCCTCCTGCTGGCAGCCCCGCTCCCATTGCCGCGCTCCCATGTGCTGATAGCGCTGGCCCTGCTTGCATCCACTGATGGCGTGGAGCAATTGGGGCTGGTGCCAGCAACGAGTGAGAACAGGGCCAGCGCCCTCAGTGGGTGTGAGCAGCAGCTGCTGCCCAGATCGCCCCTCAGAGCAGGGGGAGGTGGAGAAGCCTTCAGGGGTGATCAGGGCCAGCAGCTGCCACTCGCACCCGCTGATGGCGCCAAGTGATCGGGACCGGCGCTGGGCATTGGCAGCAGGTGCAAGTGGCAGCTCCGGCGCTGGCAGTGGGTGCAAGCGGGGCCAGCACTGGCAGCAGGTGCGAGTGCCAGGCGGAATTGCAGCGCGCAGGAGCAAAGAATTTTCAGTAACTACCAGAGGCTCGCCCCGATGACAGTGACCAGTGCCCTGCGGTCTGGCGCCCCACTCACCTGCTCCACCATCTTGCTATGGCCAATACCTGCCATGCTCCGCACACGCCCCCTGGTGGTCAGTGCACATCATAGTGACCGGTTGTTTGGTTGTTCTGTTGTTCCGCCGTTCAGTCTATTTGCATATTAGCCTGCTATTATATAGGATTCCACTTATATGATGCATCTAGAACAGTTAAATACAGAATGCCCCCCCCAAAAAAAGTATATACACTTTAACAGCTGGTAGCTCAATTTTGAAAATGAAATGTATTTTAATAAACACTGCCTTTATAATTTTTCAAAGTGTATGTACTAGTATACATTTTTTGGAACACCCTATACATAAAGACAGAAAGTAGAATTGTGGTTACCACGGACTGGGGTAAGGGAGAATGAGAAATTATTGTTCACTGGGACAGAGGTTCAGTATGGGATGACGAATGAGTTCTGGAGATGGTTGCACATGTGAGTGGATATAATGCCACTGAATTGTACATTTAATAATCGTCAAAATAGTAAATTTTATGTTATATATATTTTACCAAAAAAAAATCGTTTCTAGTTACCAATGAGATAGTACTTATGGTGACAGCTATGGAATTGTGGCAATTTGCTACCTCCTTTAATTTTCATTATACTTTTTATAGTATTTTATATGAGAGGTTCAAGATCCACTCCAATTTGGGGTTGTAGTTTCTCTTTCTGGTCTATATTAGTTCCTCCCTCTCCACACATTTCCCCTTCCCTCTTCTGCTTTTCTTAAACCCTGGACTTCATAGGATGGGAATATTTACGAAGACAAGTTTTTAATAGACTCCCTGAATTCTAAAACTTTTCTATTTTTATTATGCTAAAATGTTTTTCTTTATTCCTGAATTATTTTGATACATTTCTGATTTAATTATAAGTTTTTTCTTTTTTTAAATATATTTTATTGATTTTTTACAGAGAGGAAGGGAGAGGGATAGAGAGTTAGAAACATCGATGAGAGAGAAGCATCGATCAGCTGCCTCCTGCACACCTCCTACTGGGGATGTGCCTGCAACCAAGGTACATGCCCTTGACCAGAATCGAACCTGGGACCCTTCAGTCCCCAGGCCGACGCTCTATCCACTGAGCCAAACCAGCTAGGGCAAGTTTTTTTCTTTTTAATCTGCTGGTATAGTATAGTAATGGGTTTTCTGATTAACCATTCTTGCATTCCTGGGAATGCCTTACTTGATCATAATATACTAGGGGCCCAGTACACGAATTCGTGCACCTTGAAAGGGACTGTGGCCTGGTCGGTTTGGCGCAGTGGATAGAGCGTCGGCCTGTGGACTGAAAGGTCCCAGGTTCGATTCCGGTCAAGGGCACGTACCTTGGTTGCGGGCACATCCCCAGTAGGAGGTGTGCAGGAGGCAGCTGATCGATGTTTCTCTCTCATCGATGTTTCTAACTCTCTATCCCTCTCCCTTCCTCTCTGTAAAATATCAATAAAATATATATTTAAAAAAAAAAAAAAAAAGAAAGAAAGGAACTGTGGGCCACGAGGCTGCTGTGGGCACAGAGGCGGGTCTCAGCCCATCCTCCATGCCCCCGCCTGGACCCTCCCACCACAGCTCCCGGTCCCCTGTCTGCCCCCCTGTCTGTCAGCAGCCCTGCTCCCGCCACCGTCACTCCCACATGTTGCTGGCGCTGGCCCCAATCGCTCCACGTTGTCAGCAGGTGCGAGTGGTGGCTCCTGCCCAATCACCCCTCAGGAGCAGGGAGAGATGGAGAAGGCCCAAGGCGCACCTACTGATGGTGCCAAGTGATTGGGGCCGGCATCGGGTGCTGGCAGCAGGTGCAAGCAGCGGCTCTGGCGCCAGCAGTGGTGTGAGCCTGCCAGCGCCGGCAGCAGGTGCAAGTGACAGGCAGGACCGTGGCATGAGGGAGCAAAGACTTTTCAGTAACCACCAGAGGCTCACAACAATGACAGTGACCAGCCTTCCATTTTGGTCTGGTGCCCCCGCTCACCTACTCCACCATCCTGCAGCAGCAGATGCCCGCCATGTTCTGTGCTCTACCGCCTGCTGCTGACACCTGCCGTGATCCGTGCGCATCCCCTGGTGGTCAGCGCACATCATAGTGACAAGTTGTTCGGTCTATTTGCATAATATATATATATATATATATATATATATATATATATATATATATACACACATATATATACACACACACACACACACACACACACACTGAGTGGCCAGATTATTATGACCACCTGATGTTTGTAGGCAAATTAGCCGTACACTGCATCGTATGGGATATGGAGGCCGAAGGCCTGTTCGAACACCTTTACTGTCTGCAGTTACCAAGATAAAATGTCTCCAATTTGCACAGGAACACAAGGGTTGGACAGTCGAGCATTGGAAAAAAGTCATGTGGTCCGATGAATCACGTTTCCAGTTGCATCATGCAGATGGCAGAGTGAGAATTTGGCGGAAACAACATGAAAGCATGCACCCCACATGCATGAGTACAACCCTTCAAGCTGGTGGGGGCAGTGTTACAGTTTGGGGCATGTTTTCCTGGCATGATTTGGGCCCTTTAATTCATGTGGAACAACGTTTGAATAGCACAACATACCTAAGTATCGCTGCTGATCAAGTTTATTCTATCATGTTGATGGTGTATCCCAATGGAGATGGCTTCTTCCAACAAGACAATGCGCCATGCCACGGTGCTCGTATTGTGCAGGAGTAGTTTCAAGAACAGGAGGGAGACTTTGCCTTGCTTAGGTGGCCCCCACAATCACCAGATCTCAATCCAATTGAGCATTTGTGGGACGAAGTTAAAAGAGCCATCAGGCAGCTGGTTCCACAACCATCAAATCTCACAGAACTGGACAGTACTATTTATCAGGCATGGTGTCAGATTCCTCACATCACCTTTCAACATCTCATGGAGTCAATCCCAAGAAGAATTGCCGCAGTATTGAAGGCAAAAGGTGGCCCAACGAAGTACTGATGGGGTGGTCATCATAATCTGGCCACTCAGTATATATATACTTAAATTAATTGATTTCTTAGAGGGAGAGAAAGAGAGACAGAAACATCAATCTGTTGTTTCTCCTGCACACCCCTGACCGGGGACTGAGCCCCACAAACCAGGCATGTGACCTAAGAATTGAACCAGCAACATTTCGGTGCACAGGATGACATCCAACTGAGCCACACAGGCCAGGGTGATCATAACATTATATACTGTTGAGCTTGATTTGCTGGATATAAGAATTGTAAATTCTATATTCATTTTTTCATTTATATCCTGTGAGATTTTATGAGGTTCTGGGACTTTATCCAACTCGAAGCTGCAAGTTAGCTGTTACTGTTTTGTGGATAATGGCAGAAGACATGAGATTCCTGGGACACAAAGAACCTTTGCTCATAACATAGCAAGTAGTGCAAACATCATTTGTATAAGTACCTCTTTTTTTTTTTTTAATCCTCACTTAAGGATACTTTTTCTGCATTGATTTATAGAGAGAGTGGAAGGGAGAGGGAGAGACAGAGAGAAACACCAATGTAAGAGAGACACATTGATTAGTTGGCTCCCGCATGACCCTGACCAGGGCCAGGAGCCTGCAGCAGGGGTATGTGCCCTTGACCAGAATCAAACCCAAGACTCTTCAGATAGGCTGATGCTCTACCCACTGAGCCACTGAGCTAAGGTTTTTTTTAAAAAAAATATATTTTTATTGATTTCAGAGAAGGGAGAGGGAAAGAGAAATAGAAACATCAATGATAAGAGAGAACCACTGACCAGCTGCCTCCTGCATGCTCTACACTGGGGATTGAGCCTGCAACCTAGGCCTGTGCCCTGACTGAAATTGAACCGTGACCTTTTGGTTCATAGGTCGATGCTCAACCACTGAGCCAGGTCAACTGGGTTGTATCAGTACCTCTTGACTCTCCAAGTTCCACAGAAGCAAAGTGAAGTTTCAGGTGGATGCAGCACAGATTGAGTTTGTGTAGCAGTTGAGCTTGGGGAATTCACTTCTTGTAAAGGCCTGATCTTTGTCTGACCTCAGTCTTCAAGGTTGTTCACTGAAAAATGGCCCTGATGGAGTGGCCAGGGCCTTACATTCCTGACATAGCTGGCAAGAATGTATAGAGTCTTTTTATTTATTTAAGAGAGTCTTGAGGGCCAAGGTACATTGTCTTTCTCAGGATAGCTCTGTATCAAGGTTACACTGACCTCAATGAACACAATGAATGTCCTTTTTTTCCCCTAATCCCAGAAATGACTTTGTTAAGCTAGGGATTGGTGTTGCTTGAAGTTTTGGTAAAATTCACAGCAAACAATGCTTTGTTTTGGAGAAGGGATGGCAGAATTTTGATGTGGTAATCATTTTAACAGTAACTATTTTTCCTGAGTGAACATTTGTATTTTCCCAATAAATTAATCCATAACATTTTCAAATATATAGTCTATGATTTATTGAACCTACTATATTTTTATTTATGCCTCCTTTTCATTTGAAGATCTTTATTTGTACCTTTTCTTTTTCTACCAGTCTGGGCCCCCCCTCCCCTCCCACCCTCCCACTGCATCCCCAAAGATCAACTTTTGGTCCATATTTTAATTTGCATTTTCCTCTCATCTCCATTCTCCCCCACACAGAGCCATGGGAACTAATTACTTAAATCTTCCACATATCCAACAATGGGCTCAAACTGGAGTAGGAACTCGTTTCTATTCATCCTATTTTGTGGGCTGGTCCAGTACACCTTCCACCTTCAGAATCTGTGAAAGTAGTAGATACAAATCTGTATTCCCCAAACTTGAGGAGCATTTCCAACTATTCCAGAAATCTTCCCTTGTACTGGCAGTAGCACTGGGGAAGAAGGTCTGTGGGCTTCTGCAGCAGAGTAATCATTCAGCCGGAGGAGATGCTGCATCCCATCCTCTCAGGCACCCCCAATCCAAGTAATTCTATTGTTACCCATCCCCATCCCTTTTGTTTGGTTTGAGGAATAAAATGCTGGTCCAATTGTCTCTCAATAGACCCTAGGAGCATATAGGGTCTTGCCCAATTATTTCTGATTCTCTTTAGAATACAGGATATTAACGTCTCTTCTTTTGCTTAAGGCTCTGGTTGTTAAAGAAAAAAGGGGGATAGTGTGGAACAAACTGTGGACCAATTATTTTTTGAGGTGTCCTTTGAAGAAAACCTAGTATCTCAAATTCACAGAAATGGAAAGTAGAATGGTGGCTACTAGGGACCGTGGGAGAAGGACATACTTTGTTTAATGGGAATATTGTTTCAGTTCTGCAAGCTGAAAAGATTCTGGAGATCCACTGTACAAAAATGTAAATATACTTAAAATTACCGAGCCCTAACTGGGTTGGCTCAGTGGATAGAGCATTGGCCTGCGGACTAAAAGGTCCCAGGTTCGATTCCAGTCAAGGGCATGTACCTTGGTTGTGGGCATATCCCCAGTGGGAGGTGTGCAGGAGGCAGCTAATCAATATTTCTCTCTCATCGATGTTTCTGACTCTCTATCCCTCTCCCTTCCTCTCTGTAAAAAATCAATAAAATATATTTAAAAAAAAATTACTGAACCATCCTATATAATAAAAGGGTAATATGTAAATAGAACAAACAGCAGAACCGAACAATCAATCAAAGCATAATATGCTAATGATATGCTAAGGCTGCTCAACCACTCACTATGATGTGCACAGACCACCAGGGGGCAGATGCTCTGACTGGTAGGTTAGCTTGCTGCTGGGGTCCTGCCGATCGGGACTGAGTGAGATGGGGCAGACATGCCCTGGAGCCCTCGTGCAGACCCTCCCCGGCCCAATCGTGCACGGTGGGGTCTCTCAGCCTGGCCTGTGCCCTCTCGCAATCCGGGACCCCTCGGGGGATGTTGGAGAGCTGGTTTCAGCCCGATCCCGCAGGCTACTCCCTTTGGGAAGGTGCCAGACGTAGGGCTCATGGCTGGTGAGCGCTGCTGAGGCAGCACAAGCCTCTCCCGATTGGGGATCAGGACTGATTGGGCGTGAGCCCACGGTAGGCACAGTGGGGCCGGAATGTGTGGGAGCGGCAGGTAGGAGCTGAAGGCTGTGTTGGACTGCAGGTTTTGGCTCGATTCCTGCAGGCCACCCAGAGGGACACCACCTGTGCATTTTAAAATATGCTCAAGATGGTTAAAAGAAGTATCAGACATTTAATATCAAGATGACATGGGGATTTTATTTTGTAGAAAAGCAACATCTAAAGAATTCCACAGATAGCCCTAGTATGTCTAAAGTACTATACTGTATATAAACATGACAATTGCTCATAATGACAACACTGAAGCACTGAAAGATACCAAAGTACTTCCTGAATCCAGAAGTCAAAATAAAGACAGTATGGTTTTAACGTCCTTTTCTCAAAGTCCTAATACGCTGACATTTGGTAAACCAGGTAACTATCCAATTGTAACTTCGGGCAATACATAACTTGGTGATGTCTAAGTCTTCGGGCAATACAGAAACTTGCTCACACTCATCTGGTATATCTCCACACAAATATTTTAAAATTCAAATTTCTTGGTCAAGTGGTACAGTGTTTGAATTCATTAATTATATTTAGACGTTTCCATTATACAAAGTTAAATGTACAACTAAATTAGTAAAAAGTGCTTACTATGGTTTTATGGGAACATTAATACTCTGACAAAAATGTTTACACATGTACTCTATACTAATATTGCCTTTTTAATTTAAATCTAAATTTTCCATTATTTTATAAATACTTGTGTGGTTTTTTAAAAATAAATTTATGCCTTCTTAATTCTCACATATCTTTTGCCCCTCCTTATTTCTTAACTTAAATTCAGTACAAGCTTCATTGGTATCTTAGGCTTCATGAGTATTCTTACTCCTGAACACAAGCAGTTCTATGGAGGCCTAAAATCCAGCATGGGAATTACTGTTAAATTAGTTCTAGAAAAAAACATTAAAGACATTTTTCTTGAAGTATACAGAATATGTCATGCCAAATCTCTTGTTTATACAATAGACTGGTAAAACCAGTAAATTGCATATATAGATTATATTCCCAAAATAGAATAACTTAAATATTAAAATGTACCTTTAGGTTACCACCATAACTGACCTTATAAGCATAACAAATGGCAATATTCCATACAAAAATCACAAAATCTACTTACTTTAAATGCTGCATATCACAGTAACTACTCTTACCTCCCTATGACCTATTCAAACTATAGACAGCATTTTTTTAAGCTACTCTACCATTTATACCCTAATTAGAAATTTATACGAAACACAATTTTATGTTCAAATATGGAAATAAGCAACATTATTCCAAATCCCAAAAGCATCCCAGCATTCTGTAAAAGGAAATATCCCCAGCGGCTACATCCATGGTCACTAGCATCGTTGTGCAGCATCTCAGGTACCTTTGAGAAGAAGGAAAAAAAAAAGAGCAACTTTAAGTTTTCAAAACTACAGATTAGTTTTTATAAGTCTTTGTAGGATAGTTTATTCATACTATATGTAGCTGGATATACTGAGTCAATTCCTTAAAACAAGACCACAGACATACTGATTCTCGCTAATGTCACATAGCATTTCCTAGCAGTTTAATTAACAATGATAGTTTACCATTTGCTTAGCAAGTCAAATTTATATTGGTCCCATTTGCTCCTGCTTCATCCCTGTATCTGAACAGAATATAACCTATGGCTTACCTGAGTTCAGATATATGAAAACCTTACACTATATAATATAAAATTTTAGTGCCCTGGCCCATGCGTCTTGGTTGGCTGAGCCTTGTCCCATGCACCAGGAGGTCTCGGGTTTGATTCCTGGTCAGGGCATGTGCCCAGGTTGCAGGCTTGAGCTCCAGTAGAGGACGTGCAGGAGGCAGCCGATTAATGGTTCTCTCCCATCAATGTTTTTCTCGCCCCCTCCTTTCCTCTCTCTCTCTCTCAAATCAATAAAAACATTTAAATCAGAATGGGGTAGATATTTCTCAGACACATTAAGCAGGATAAGAATGTGCTTGTGATCAACAATTCAAAAAGATAAACTCTAAAGGAACTATATTTTACATTCTACCTTGTTGAGTATAGGATGACGTATCACTACTGCATTTAATCTAAAGCCTTTTTAAAAATAAGGTTTCCCTAAACAGTTTCTCTATTTTATTGCTAGTCAATACTATAATTTGACATTGTAAAAACTTACCATATCAACCAGAGCAACATACATGAATAAGCCAGCAGTAAGTGCAAATATCCACATAGAAACATTTTCAGCATAATGACCAATGAAAATTCCTGTTGCCATTCCAAGATATGCCAGCATAGCTGACAAAGCATTATAAAGAACAGCCTGCTTAACAGTCATGCCAGCCTTTAGTAAAACAGCAAAGTCACCTTTAACGAAAACAAAAAAGGGGATTAAGTAATTGAAAAGTCATTTTGAAAACACATACCTAAGACTTTGCCCTGGCCAGTGTTCTCAGTGGTTAAGCGTTGGCCCATGGACTGGAACAGCGGTCGCCAACCTTTCAGACCTCACGGGCCACAAGTAGTCCACGGACCACCAGTTGGCAACCACTGCTCCAAAGGTTTCCTTAAACCAGCGGTCGCCAACCTTTTGGACCTCACGGACCACCAGTGGTCCGCAGACCACCAGTTAGTGACTGCTGGACTGGAGGATCTCTGGTTCAATTCCCAGTCAAGGGCACATACGTGGGTTGCAGGTTGGATCCCCAGCCCTGGTCGGGCACATGCAGGAGGCAACTAATTGATGTGTCTCTCACATCTGTTTCTCTCTCTCTCTACTCCCACTTCCCTCCTCCCTTCCGCTCCCTCTAAAAATCAATCAAAAATATCCTTGGGTGATGATTAACCAAAACAACAACAAACAAACAAAACAAAAACAGCAACACATACCCAAAATACTTCACAGATTTAAGAAATTACCTAAAAATTTTTAGAAATTATGTAATTTTTAAGAGGAAAACAACAGTGTAAATCACCCTAACAGCTCTATAAACTAAGATTTTTTTTATCCAAAGTTTTTCTGAACGCTCCCACTTTGTTAATGAGTGATACAAACCTACTGTTGCTATGCTCTTACACTGTCTTTAAGGAGCTTATAATTGGCCATAAAGAGGAGGAGCATGGAGAACACACATGCAATGATCAGCAAATGATAAAGGCAATTTATAATTAAGTGCTAAAGAGTCTAATGTTCTAGTTATACAAGGAGAAAATGAGATACATCAAGATGGGAATAGTTAAGGCTTCATGGAGCATGAAGGATCCAGAACAGAACATAAACCAGATGTTGATTATAAGCACTGAGCAGGCAAGTGGGAGGCCTTCTGAGTGGCAGAACACATGCCAAGGAATGGAGTGAATAGTGTCACGATGTGTGCAAATATGTGTTTATAGGGAAAAAACAAGGACATGACTGGGATCCAGAATAACTTTGGGAAGGGGTTTTTCTTCAGCTCCAAAGAGATTCTCTCTGTTAAGAGAAGATGACTCATTTGATTCCCGTGGTCTAATTCATGTTGTGTGTATGAAGAAATGACCACTGAGGTCAGCAGTATGCTGGCCTAAGAAAACAGTACGGGAAGAGAACGCGAAAGAAGGCCCAAGTACCTCTTTGACAACCCCACATAGGCAATTGTGTAATTGTACTTATAGGGTCAGAATTCTGGCTGGAAACGAACTTACATTCATTAAGAAAAGAAAGCTAGCTAGGTTAGCAGACTTATGAGAAGGCAAGGACGTTATGAGGAAGCAAAAGCTAGTGACACTCAGACAATTTAGCCACCTGGAAAATACCATTTATATGGTTCTCTTACCTAATTCATGAGGCAACTCGTGACAAAACACAGCAACAGAAGTACTTAAACCACTAGATAAACCCTCAGTGAAAGCAGCACCTGTGTAAAAATCAACCAGAAAAAGACTGACTACATTATTTTATGGGTGTATTTCTAAAAAAAATCTTACCAGCATACAAAATGAGGTAAAAGAAATAAACCGTATTCTGGTTGTGAATAAACAGAACTTTCCCAACTGCACTCTGTATCTTCGTAAGTAATCTCAGATTACATTCAATTAGGTTTAAATTGCCAATGGAGCTCATGCTGGTATGATTAACAAGGGAAAGTTCCACTACACATTAACAGTGATTAGATAATCTTATACAAACCTGAGAAGTAATTGCTATCGCATCAAACACTTATTTAAAAATATAAAATAAACTGATTTAAAAGGTTTAGAAAAAAAAACTCATCAGTAAAGAGTACAAATTGTTTCACTGGCCCCAGAGGAATTCACTACGTAACCAGACTTGTTTACATTCATTCTTTCACTGTCTCATAAAAAGAGTCTAAGACAAATAACTCTTCTCCTTTTAAAGCTATTATAAAACTATTATACAACTGGTCATGTATAAACCATGACTTAGTATTTGCGTATTCTCTTTTGTTGCTTATGCTGTGCACAATACATAGAGGGGGAAGAGCACCAGGCTCCCAGGGAGCCAAGGGGCTCATCTCAAACAGCTCTATCTCCTTGGGCAAGTGGTTCACCTTGCCAGGCCTCAGCTGCCTAATTTATAGCTATTTCCATGGTTCCTTTCAGCACTAAGTTACTAAAATTTGTAAGTATTCTATAACCTCCTATTGTGGTATAACAATTTAATAGCAAAAACTCTATATTTCTTTGCATAGAGATTGGTAACTGAACTTATCAGATAGAGTCCTTTATAGCATGAAAGAAAAGCCGATAGAACAGATTCTTTTACTTTAATAAATACTGTTTATATTGCAGATAAGTGAACTTAAATGAATAGGGGACAAAAGCTCACACATGCTCAAAACACATCGGAACCTGATCTTAAGACCTTGCAAATTAAAACAACTTTTGGTAGTTACAATATAGGTAAATGGGCAAAGCACAGTTCTTTTCACTTTATTGATTATTTCACTGTCAAAGTAGCCAAAGAAGAAACAACATTTTGATAATCAACCAATAAGAGGCAAATATGTAGATGTATACCAATTGCTAGGCCATCGCTGAAATTGTGCAGGCCATCGCCCATTATCACCATCCATGCCAGTGTGGCGATGCCAGCATCTTTCAGCTCCTCCCGAGAGTATCGCTGGCTGTGACTGTGGGGGTGGTGGTTTTGGTGGTGGTGGTGATGAAGAATATGATGGTAGTCATGATGGTGGTGAATGAGATCATCTGACTGGCCCAGTGTATCATGGAAATGCGAGTGGCATTTATTCTTGCACCCTTTGGGTACATATTCATTATAGACTTCCTGTGGATGTGCATGGGCTATCATGACCTCTTCTTCTTCCAAGATTGCTGGCTGCTGAGAATCAAAGTGGGAGGGCTCCTGTGCATCTGCTCGTAAATAGCTTTCAGGTCCTGGGTATAAACAAAAAGGACACATTTCAAACATTTCCACTGACAATTAAGGTAAAAAAGATCTTAAAATGGAGCAACTCTCTCCCATATACCCGAAGGTCTAAACATTAGAGTATTATTATTTTTTAAAATATATTTTTTATTGCTTTCAGAGAGGAAGGAAGAGGGAGAGAGAGATAAAAACATCAATGATGAGAGAGAGAGAATCATTGATTGGCTGCCTCTGGGCATGTGCCCTTGACCGGAATCAAACCTGGGACCCTTCAGTCTGCAGGCCAACAAACACTCTATCCACTGAGCCAAAACCAGCTAGGGCCATTAGAGTATTATTGATGAAAAAAAACATTAATAGGTTTTAATGAATTTTAAAAATTGAATGGTCTCACATATTAAGAATAGATTTTAAACATTAACCTTCAATAACTACTCCCCAGATCCTCCCTTAATTTCTTCTGCCTCCTTACAAACAACCTACTCACTGGCAATTCAAAAAGTATGAGTCAAAAAAAAAAAAAAAAAAAAAAAAAAAAGGGGGGGGGGGGACATGGTCCCATCCCTTCCATATAGTCCGAGAAGAGCAATGAATTCTCTCCAACTCTCAGATTCATAAGGACTTACGATCATCTGCGTCTACTTTCTCCTCATTTGTTGAAAGTTGAGATTCATACTTGGACAGCCGCTTCTTAATCTCCTCGTCATCATCATTTTCAGTTTTTTTCTGATTCTAACATAGCAAGGGAAAGAAATACTTTAAAATAGTTGGGTTGCTTATGCGTACAACTTTCAATAGACACTTAAGCAGAAGATACAGAAAAAACCTGCAGAGTAACAAACCTTCATTGGAATAAAGGCCACCTAAAAGGACAGGGCCTACACTTAACTTGCACAGCACCCAGCAATGTGTCCTAGGCATAGTAACTGTTCAAAAGGTGAAGAATCAGTGCTCGGTAAAATGAAATGTAGAAAAATCACATTCATCTTTATGAATGTCCCCGAGGTCGTCTACTCTAAGTGTGGTATTCCATAAGCAGCACAGCATCCTCTGGGAGCTTGTTAGAAATGCACAATCTCAGACCTAATGAATCAGATGGGTATTTTAACTAGATTCCCGTGACTCACATACACATTAAAAATGAGTTCTGCCTCAGGTAATCAATTTAGAACCAGCTAGAGAGCATTTTCTTCAGGCATTTAGTGATATGCTAACCAATGCTAGGCTTTCTCCATCTCTCCTTTGTATGCTGAAAACCCATACCTCCCATACTTTTTACATCCTAAAACTACACTGTGACATTGCTATGTGTTAGTTATATTATTATAACTAAAATACTTTTCCTATAACATAATACCATTAACAAGCTTTCTCTTTTTAAACAAATCTTAGTTAGCCTTGAATTTATAATCAGGGTTTTTAACCACTATGCTTGAGATACTGTTCCTATCTCTGAGCCCAAGCACAAGGTCACTGTTTAAACCAGTGGTTGCCAACCTTTCGCACCTCACGGACCACCAGTTGGTGACCGCTGGTTTATTTATTTAAAAGATATATTTTATTGATTTTTTACAGAGAGGAAGGGAGAGGGATAGAGAGTTAGAAACATCGATGAGAGAGAAACATCGATCAGCTGCCTCCTGCACACCTCCTACTGGGGATGTGCCCGCCACCAAGGTACATGCCCTTGACCGGAATCGAACCTGGGACCTTTCAGTCCACAGGCCGACTCTCTATCCACTGAGCCAAACCGGTTAGGGCAGCGACCGTTGGTTTAAACAATGGTACTACTTATATAGAAGATAATATTCAAAATATTAAAAATGTCACACAAAAATTACATTTATTTGTAGTACCTATGAATATGACTTAAACAATCACTATTATACCCAAGATTTCATTCTAGTTCTGACAGTGTATAAGAAATCTGTACATTCTTAGGTTTGTGGATGAAAAAGAGGCTCTAAAATAAATCTGACAAGTGCAGTGACTGAAAGTAACCTCACAGGGCAATTGATCTGATCATAAATTTCTAACTGGGAAGGTTATGGTCTATAACTTCCCTAATGAAAGGTTACCTGTCCACTGTTTTTGTACATCTGCTAACACACCTTTGAAATGCCTCTTTTTCATACCCTTTAGGAATGGAACCAGAACCACTTCAGGAGAGCACATAATCTTGTCAACCATCTTGTATTGAATCACAGATATCTCCTGGCCTTGCTCTTTCACTTCAAGTAATCTTCCTTACTTCCCTCCTTAATTCCAAATGCATAAAAGAAACTGCAAACTCTCATTCTGGGAAGCATTGTTCTCAGTCTGATGAGATCCTGCTCCCAGGCATGTCCTGTTTGGCTCAAATAAATTCTGATAAACTCATAAAATGTTCACAGCTTTGTATGTTCTTATGTCAACAGGCTGTAAGAATTTTTAAAGGCAAGCACACAAATCTTTATACCTACCCTTAACACAATACCTCAAACAGAGGAAATATTTAAATATCTGTGAATATAAACAACTCAGGGTATTTTAAATAACTTTACTTAATGCTTCATTTCTCGTTGGGCAATGACTCTCTCTCTAGAACTTACAGATCTTTTTTTTTTTTTATATATATTTTATTGATATTTTACAGAGAGGAAGAGAGAGGGATAGAGAACTAGAAACATCGATGAGAGAGAATCATCGATCAGCTGCCTCCTGCACACCTCCCACTGGGGATGTGCCCGCAACCAAGGTACATGCCCTTGACCGGAATCGAACCCGGGACCCTTCAGTCCGCAGGCCGACGCTCTATCCACTGAGCCAAACCGGTTTCGGCGAACTTACAGATCTTAATGAATTCTTTTATTCCTTAAGTATTAAGAGCCTATAATGTTCCCTTGCTAAGCGCTGGCAATACAACGTAAAATATGAAACAAAGAGTCTCTGTTCTCATGGAGCTTATCACCAGACAGGGAAGGCAGAGGCTTTACACAGATAATGATTACACAATTCTTTGATTGCATTTACAAAGAAAACACACAGAGTGCTTTAAGAATGTATAACAAGCCAATACCAAGTCTCAGAACAGGCTTCCTCAAGAAAGCAATATTTATACGAGCAGGGATT
This sequence comes from Plecotus auritus, assembly GCF_963455305.1. Taxonomy (NCBI): domain Eukaryota; kingdom Metazoa; phylum Chordata; class Mammalia; order Chiroptera; family Vespertilionidae; genus Plecotus; species Plecotus auritus. The sequence goes on along the minus strand of NC_137782.1, from coordinate 20,779,928 downwards.
TGCTGGGGAAGGGTGAGAGAGGCAGTATTCCAGGCAGGGAGAATAGCATGTAGGAGGGCCAGGAAGGGGCCAGTCCCATCTTTACAGAAAGAAGTACAAGGTGGTTGGGGCCTAGTAGGTCAGAGACAGGGTGGCTAGAGATAAGGCTGGGCAGCTGAGGAGACCAGACAATGCAAACTGGTTATACTGTAAGAGTTGTGGCTTTGACCTACAGGCAATGGGAAATCATTAACGGAAGGATTTTAAGTAGTGGAGTCCAACCTCATTAGATTTTCATTTAAACAAATCACTCTGCCTGGATTAGAAGACAAAATAATGTCAACATGTCCATTAGGAGGCAACTATTGTCACCCAGGAAGGAGATAAGGATGGCATGGACTAGAATAGCCAGGAAGATGGAGAGGAAGGAAAAATTCTAGATATATTTAATAAAACTAGGTTGAATATGAGGAGGAGGGAGATGTCATTGATGACTCTCAGATTTCCAGCATGAGCAATAACCTTTACTGGCAGAAAGTTTGAGGTTGAACTATTTTAACTGTTTAACTACTAGTATATCAAGTATGAGATGTAACCCTAATTTTAATATAGAGATTTCAGATTGTCATAGATGGCAAGTAACCTAAAACTATGATATATAGAGGTGCAGGATGGATGTCTTAAGGTAAATCCTAGGTAAAATGTTCTGTTATGGGTCTAAAGAGCTCTAACTACCATATAATGAATAGCTTTTTTTCTTTTTAAAGAACCAAATGAGATTAAATAAGATCTGGATGTCCTTGAAAAAAAGATACTCAATCTAAAAAGAAAGAGGACAATGTTGGCAAAACTCCCATGGCACATCTTTATCTAGAAATTATGTTTACTTGGGGTTCAATGTTTCTTATACATTGAACAACTATTTTTTAATAATCTCTTAATGTGCCAGTCTCTATTCTAGGCATTGGAGATGTAGCAGTGAACAAGACAAAGAGGTCCTGGCTCTTAAGAGCTTACATTCTAGTAGAAGCTATTTTAGTTTAGAACAGGGATTATCAAACTTTGACTACAATCCACAGTAATATATATATAGTAATAGATATAATACTAGAGGACCGGTGCATGAAATTCGTGCATGGAGGGGGGTGTTCCTCAGCCTGGCCTGCACCCTCTCCAATCTGGGATGACTGGCTCCTAACCACTAGCCTGCCTGCCTGCCTGATTGCCCCTAACCCCTCTACCTGCCTGCCTGATTGCCCCTACCTTGCCCCCCGCCTGCCTGATCACCCCTAACCTCTCTGCCTGCCTGCCTGATCGCCCCTAACTGCCCTTCCCTGCCGGCCTGATCTCGTCCCTAACTGCTCCCCCTGCTTGCCTGATCACCCCTAACTGCCTCTGCCTGCCTGATCACCCCTAAATGCCCTCCCCTGCCGACCTGATCTCGTCCCCAACTGCCCTCCCCTGCCAGCCTGATCGCCCCTAATGGCCTCTGCCTCAGCCCTAACCACCATGGCTTTGTTTGGAAGTCGAATGTCCGGTTGACCCGGTCTAGTTAGCATATTACCCTTTTATTAGTATAGATAGATTATATAGGACAGGATTGCTTAAATGGGGGGGGGAGGGTGCCTTTTTCAGCAGGAGATGCTCTTGGCAGACAAAAACATAATCCCTATATTTGGACTGATAGCCAGCCATACGCACTATACTGCCAAACCGATCATTGAAAAATTGAATCACTTCCTTACACTTTACACCAAACAACTGTTGCCCTTAAAACCCCTCCTCAGCCCCCACCTTAGGTTCTGCCTTCCCAGTTCACCCAGAGTAGGTTCTGATTGGTCGGTTTCTATGCCAGTCAGTGTCAAAAGCCCAGCCTCCTAGGCAGTCACTGGCTCCTCCCAATTCACCCAGATTTGGTTCTGATTGGTCGGTTTCTATGCCAGTCAGCATCTCTGGGCCTATCTCCAGGCCTCATCATAGAAGCGGGGCTGATGAGCCTGCTTGCCTGCTGCACATGCAGCCTGGCATTCCGTCGAGCCTTCAGTCGTTTTGGATGTTACGACCGTGGCTCTTTATATATACAGACACTGTAGTATTTTTTTGAAGCATATTTTTATTGATTTCAGAGAAGAAAGCAGAGACAGAAGCATCAAGGATGAGAGAGAATCATTGATCAGCTACCTCCTGCATGCCCCCTTCTGGGGATATGCCTTGACCAACAAACCACAGCTTTCTGGCTCATAGGTTGATGCTCAACCACTGAACCATGCCAGCCAGGCTACTGTTGTATTTAAAAACATTGATACGAGATCAATTTTACACTCACTAATAGGTTACAAGCTAGAGTTTGAAAAATACTGTTCTGTATTAAGTCATAGAGAGTCTATCATGTTAAAGTATCAGATTAAACAAAAGTTATCGTTAAGTAAAATTTAAAAACTAAATTGAAATTATAATGCTCAGCCCAGCTGGTGTGGCTGAGTGTCCACTTATGAACCAGGAGGTCACAGCTCAATTCCTGGTCAGGGGGCGTGTCAGAGGCAGCCTATTGATGATTTTCTCTCATCATTGATTTTTCTCTCTCTTCCTCTCTGAAATCAATAAAGAAAAAATATATTAAAAAAAAATATGTTCAATAGATGATGGAATTTGAAACAGAAAAAAAGGTAAAACCAACCAACAACCCCCTAATCCATCCACGCCAAAGACTAAAAATGACCTTTTATTGTTTTTTTAAAAAAATATATTTTATTGTTTTTTTTACAGAGAGGAAGGGAGAGGGATAGAGAGTTAGAAACATCGATGGGAGAGAAACATTGATCAGCTGCCTCTTGCACACCTCCCACTGGGGATGCGCCTGCAACCAAGGTACATGCCCTTGACTGGAATCGAACCCGGGACCCTCCAGTCCGTAGGCCGACGCCCTATCCACTGAGCCAAACCGGTCAGGACTTTTTTTTACTTTTTAAATACATTTTTATTGATTTCAGAGAGGAAGGGAGAGGGGAGAGAGAGATAGAAACATCAATGATGAGAGAATCATTGATTGGGTGCCTCTTGCATGCCCCTACTAGGGATGGAGCCCACAAGCTGCACATGTGCCCTTGATCGGAACCCAGAACCCTTCAGTCCGCAGGCCTACACTCTGTCCACCAGTTTACGCACCTTTTATTTTTAAAAATATATTTTATTGATGTTTTAATTGATTTTTTATTGATTTCAGAGAGGAAGTGGGAGGGAGAGAGCTAGAAACATCAATGAGAGAGAAACATTGATCAGCTGCCTCCTGCACACCCCCTATTGGGGATGTGCCCGCAACCAAGGTACATGCCCTTGACCAGAATTGAACCTGGGACCCTTCAGTCCGCAGGCTGACGCTCTATCCACTGAGCCAAACCGGTTAGGGCACCTTTTATTTTATTTTATTTTTTTAATTTTTTTTTTAATATATTTTATTGATTTTTTACAGAGAGGAAAGGGAGATGATAGATAGCTAGAAACATCGATGAGAGAGATACATCGATCAGCTGCCTCTTGCACACCCCCCACTGGGGATGTGCCCGCAACCAAGGTACATGCCCTTGACCGGAATCGAACCCGGGACCCTTCAGTCCGCAGGCCGACGCTCTATCCACTGAGCCAAACCGGTTCCGGCACCTTTTATTTTTTTAAGGTAAAAATAATTCCAGGTGGGTTTGGGGGACTGGGTGGAAAAGGTGAAGGGATTAAGAAGTACAAATTGGCAGTTACAAAACAGTAATGAGGATATAAAGTATAGCATAGGGAATGTAGTTAATAATATTGTAATAACTATGTATGGTGCCAGGTGAGTATGAGAATTATTGGGGATCACTTTGTAAATTATATAATTATCTAACCACTATGCTGTATACCTGAAACTAACATAAAATAATCCAATCTAATAAAAGAATGATATGCAAATTAACCATCACTCCACTACACCCACAAGCCATGCCCACCAGCCAATCAGGAGCGAATATGCAAACAAACCCAACCAAGATGGCTACGGCCACAGAGAGCAGGAGGGAGGCTTCGGTTTCCCCGGCAATGGAGGAAGCCAAGCTTTCCGCCTGCCCTTGCCGGCCTAGGCCTCCACTCAAGGCTACAAAGTTTCAATGATAGAAGATACATAAACCCAAACAGAAATGGCGGCAGCCACGGAGCTGGAAAGAGCAGGAGGCTAGGGTTGCCCCCAGCGATGGAGGAAGCCAAGCTTTCTGCACACCCTGGCCGGCCCAGGCCTCGCTTAAGGCTACAAAGTTTCAATTATAGAAGATACATAAATCCTAATAGAAATGGCTGCCGCCACGGAGAAAGCAGAAGGCTTGGCTCCACTCCAGGCTACAAAGTTTCAATTGTAGAAGATAAATAAACCCCAGATACCAGGGCCTCCGCTTGGGTCGCCAGGGGGCGTGGCTGGCCTGCAAACCACCACAGGCCCCTCCCCCAGGTCGCCCCACGACCCAAGGGAACCCCCACCCTGATCCAGGACACCCTTCAGGGCAAGCCAGCTGGCCTCCACCCATGCACCAGGCCTCTATCCTATCTAATAAAAGAGTAATATGCAGCTGCCAAAACCGGTTTGGCTCAGTGGATAGAGTGTCAGCCTGCAGACTGAAAGGTCCCAGGTTCGATTCCGGTCAAGGGCATGTAACTTGGTTGCGGGCACATCCCCAGTAGGAGGTGTGCAAGAGGCAGCTGATCGATGTTTCTCTCTCATCAATGTTTCTGACTATCCCTTCCTCTCTGTAAAAAAATCAATAATATATATATATATATATATATATATAAAAAAAGAGTAATATGCAGATTGACCATCACTCCAACACACAAGATGGCTGCCCCCATGTGGTCAAAGATCCTGCCCCCATGTGGACACAAGATGGCCACCACAAGATGGCCAGCAGGGGAGTACAGTGGGGGTGACCAGGCCTGCAGGGGAGAGCAGTTAGGGGTGACCAGACCAGCAGTGGAGCACAGTTGGGGGGGACCAGGCCGACAGGGGAGGGCAGTTGGAGGTGACCGGGCCAGCAGGGGAGGGCAGTTAGGGGTGACCAGGCCAGCAGGGGAGTGGTTAGGGGTGATCAGGCAGGCAGGCAGGTGAGTGGTTGGGAGCCAGCAGTCTGGACTGTGAGAGGGATGTCCCAGATTGGGGAGGTTGCAGGCTTGGCTGAGGGACACCCCCCCCCCCCCGTGCATGAATTTCGTGCACCAGGCCTCTAGGACTAATATAAAATAATACTGAATGTTAACTATAATTAAGGAAAGTGTCAAAAAGCCTGGGAAGACCACACAAAAATGTAATAATGGTTGTATTAGAAGGGTGCACCACAGGAAAATCCTATGTAATAAAACCCTAATATGCAAATCGACCAAACGCCTGGTCACTATAACACGCACTGACCACCAGGGGGCAGATGCTCAACACAGGAGCTGCCCCCTGGTGGTCAGTATGCTCCCACAGGGGAGTGCTGCTCAGCAAAGCTGGAGAGCACAGCGGTGGTGGCGGGAACCTCTCTCGCCTCCGCTGCAGGCAGGTGGTAAGGAGCGAGGGGTCCCATACTGTGAGAGGTATGTCTGACTGCCGGCTTAAGCCCACTCCCAGGGAGCGGGCTTAAGCTGGCAGTCGGACATCCCCCGAGGGATCCCAGACTGCGAGAGGGTGCAGGCCGGGCTGAGGGACTCCCCCCCAGTGCACAAAATTTTGTGCACCTGGCCTCTAGTATTTTTATATTTTTCTCAAAAATTTTCCAAAAGTTTTCTAATGAGCATGTTTTATTTTGATACTTTATTCTAAAAATAATCTTTTTCAGAAAGATTAATTCTAGAGAACATAAAGAAGTAAGATATTGCCTCAAACTAGTCCAAGACCAATGGGAACACAGATGATAACTTCCTGGATTAAGAATGAATAAAATGCCCTGGCCGGTTTTTCTCAGTGGTTAGAACACTGGCCTGCAGACCACAGGGTTGAGGTTCGATTCACAGTCAAGGGCACGAACCTCGGTTGCAGGCTTGATCCCTGGCCCAGCCCAGTTGGGGCATGTGTGGGAGGCAACCAACTGATGTGTCTCTCTCACAATGATGTTTCTCTTTCTCTTCCCCCTCCTACCTCCCTCCCCTCCCCTCTCTAAAAAAAAAAAAAAAAAAAAAAAAAAAAAATCAATGGAAAAAATATCCTTGGGTGAGGTTAAAAATAAAAAAATAATGAATAAGCTATTCTTATTTCACTTCTTTCCTCTAAATTTAGGTCCAGCAAAGAGATTTGCAATTTGAAAAAAACAACTCCCCCCCCCCCCAAAAAAAAAAAAGTATAAAAGCAAACAAAACCAAAGAACACCAACAAAGGGAAAAAAAAAAAAAGATTTGCAGTTTGAAATTTTAGTGAATGTAAACTCCATAAGGGCAAATATTCTCAGGACTGAGTAGAAGGCTACTTTCCTTTCATACATACACTTGTTTCCCACAGTGAGCTCTATGCTCAGTGAGAATAACTCCGCTGGTTTTCAAATGTCCTTATGAGTTATACTTGTTATTGTAACTATACAATTTAATTACCTATTGCTTAAACTATGTGATGATGGTGAGAATAGTTACTTCTTTGGAAACTTAAGTTGAATGCATTTGAAAGAGTCAAAGACAAGTTGCTTTTAAAAAAAGGCTATCAAATTATGTAAAGTGACTACTGTCTACAATTTAAAAAAAAATTTTTTTAAAATATATTTTATTGATATTTTACAGAGAGGAAGGAGAAGGATAGAGTTAGAAACATCAATGAGAGAGAAACATCGATCAGCTGCCTCCTGCACACCTCCTGCTGGGGATGTGCCCATAACCAAGGTACATGCCCTTGACTGGAATTGAACCTGGGACCTTTCAGTCCACAGGCCGATGCTGTATCCACTGAGCCAAACCGGTTAGGGCTACTGTCTACAATTTTAAAAATTTCTGAAATATAGATTCTACACTCAATCTATCTTTACAAGTATGTAACCTCTGGTTCAACTTTAGACAAACCAAAACTGAAGATTGTAGATGAAGCATTATGGCTGTAGAAAAAAAAATCGTCACACAGAATCTAACTCAAAGATAATCTTGGTTAACATCAGTAGTATACAAATGTTCTAAGTTAAATTAAAATGTCCAAGGTATTTACATGTAATTTTTAAGAGTCCCCACTGGAAAAAAATAAAAAGTCATCACTAGGCTAGTCTTTAGAGTGACTTGCCTGGTGACATCAGATAAGAGGAGGCAAATAACCACAGGCAACTCAAAGTTATTTTTACCAGAAATAAAAGAGTCTACTGTTTGGCTTCATACTATTTTCTAGAGGAAATTTTGCAAAGGTCCTATCTGTGAAAGCCACATATCCTTTAAAAAAACAACAACACCCAGAATATCTAGCTACTAGGTGAATAACTAGAAGTTAATCACATAATCATAACTACCAATGAATATTGATGGTATATCCATGGTTTTTCTTAAACCACTTTACTGGGGTATGATTGAGATATAAACAGCTTTACGTATTTGATGTCTACAACTCAGAGAGTTTGGGGATAAGTATATACCCATGAAACCATCAGGGCCATAATCATCTGAATCTTCTGATCTTCAAGGACCCACTTGTGCCCTGTTTGGTCATTTATATAAATGTTTATCCTTGCCTTTCTCACTCTCCCATGAGTTTGAAGGGAATTCTGAAGATAGAGAACTCCAGCATTTTAAAGATACAAACTTGCTCTCCATTAATGTCTCTCAGAGCTAAAAGTATCTCAAAAATGCTCAACACCTCTCAAACAAAGATCATATACACAGGACAAGCTCTGCTAACAGTCTAGTTAGAATACTACTCTAAATAAATGTTTGATGCATAGTAAGTACTTAGTATACTTTTTCTTACCTTTTTCTTCTTATCTTTAAATTGCTTGATCAATGTGAGTACATGTTCAACAAGAAACATGAAATACAAGCCTCCCAGAGCTGTTAGACCCTTCCATGTGGAATCAAAATAGGTACTTTCTTCTATGTTTTGAGACGACAGATAACTGAACAGTGGCCCTCTCTTCATTTCCATTGCTGTTTCTTCATGGCTGTGACTATGGTGGTGACTTGCATGAGACTAAAAGCAAAACAACATGTATTTTATAAATTCATTAGTTTCACACGTCAGAAAACCTGGCTAAGATAAGGTCAAATTTGAAATAATTCAGAATTAGGCAATTAAAAGGATACTTTGGGATGAGGGAAATTTAGGACATTAAGTAACAGGGAACTGTCAGACTTAATAGGTCTGTAGAGTTTACTGCTTCCACTCCTTGCTGAAAAGCTCATACCACTGTCATCAGGGTGCTTACAAGAAGCCCAATCTGTGTAATGAGCCCTGGCAAGTACCTGATCCAGGGGCACTGGCCAGTGGCCTACAGGGGTGCAGCAGAGACTATGTTAATTCATGTTAGGAAGTTGGGTGTGGCACATACACAGAGGAGAGACTAGGGTTGGTGGTGGGGTTAGAGGGCACAACCCATGTACATGTCACTCTGTGCAGCAGGTATCCCTGAACATCTGCCATTTGATGGTCAGGGAGTTTGTCACAGCAAAACAGCTCCTTCACTACTGGAGAAAGCATGATGAGATATATAGAACTCTAGGAATAATCCCCCCGCCTCTCACTTACCTGCAAATCTCTAAGGGAAATTTAAAAAATGAGATCCAAATATTTTCTGCCTGCGCAACTATCCCAAATATTTAATGGAAAAGTAAACTCACTTTACCAAACTTGCTTTACTTAAGAATTTACTCATGTCACCAAGTGCAAATCAGTAAATACACACATTAATTCAACTCTGAAGAAAAACCCTCAACTTTCTTGGGTAGACAGCCACATTTTATTTTTGTCGCAATTACACTAATATGTAAGCAGACAATTCACACTGTTGCAGACTGTCACAATACTAGCATCAGTAGAATCTGTCTCCTTTTATTAACTGGATCCCCCCAAATTAAATTAGTCTTTATAAAGAAAAGCAAAAAACCCCCCACAATGTAATTAAGATCAAGTACAGCCCTGGCTGGTGTGGCTCAGTTGGTTGGAGCATTATCACATACACCAAAAGGTTGTGGGTTCAATTCCCAGACAGGGCACATATCCAGGTGGCGCGTTTGATCCCCGGTTGGGGCTTGTGCAGGAGACAGCCAATCAATGTTTCCCTTACATTGATGTTTCTCTCTCTCAAATCAATAATAATAAGATCAAGCCCCAAAATGCAGCTTTTGGTTACCAAATATATTTTAAAATCAACTCCTCTAAACCAAATTTCTTACCTTTATAAAATATCAATACAAAGAATTCTAGTACAAATAAAAAAAATGTATGTATATTTTCAATGCTGAATAATACAATACACTAATAGGACAAATTACCATACTTACATGTGGAAGAAGGTGTAAAAAAGCATCACCACTCAATGTCCCAACAGCCAATGCCACAAGGAAACTCAGGAGAAACTTAAAAAACACCCGATTCATGAGAGGCACTAAGATAACACCCAGCAAAGACAGGAAACTGATGATGGAAATGGCTATAAAGCCACCAACCCAGGCTGTCAAACAAAAGAGCAAAGGTAAAAACATACAATTGATAAACTTTAAAAGGGAGACTTTGGAGTAGCATAAAGTAACTTGTAAACATAGGCAATCTTAAAGAAATACAAACTCAATAACCAACAAATGGGCTCAAATGAACAATTTGAGTGAACTCTCTAGGTAAAGAGCATAACCTAATGGAAAATCCTTCAGCTGGTAGTGAAAGAAGGGAAAGAAATGATAAACAAGGATGAATTCTAGCTCATTTGGGAACTGAGCTTTCAGACTCCTGTAACACCTAAATTATGAAAGAGAAAAGGAGTATGTTAAAGGAGAGAAAGGGAAAAAGAAAAAAAGGAAACCGAGAATTATTTCCTCAGTAAACAAAGCAATTATTTCTTCATTCTAGTTTTTGAGCACGGAAATTCTAGCCAGGGGTGAGGAACTTCCAGCCGAGCCTTATAAGGTCCGGCCAGGAGTTTTTGAGCACTGAAAATTCTAGCCAGGGGTGAGGAACTTACAGCTGAGCCTTATAAGGCCTGGTCAGGGTTAAGGAATGTCCAGTCAGACTTTATAAGGCCACCAGAGATGAGGACTATCTCTAGAACATCCGGCCCGCAGGCTGTATGAGGCCTGTGAAATCATTTGGTCTAACCCTGCCAAGGCTAGGGGTGAGTTAAATGACCAAATACAGCAGGCTAATTTTTTTTTATTGTTTATTGATTAAAGTATTTCATATGTCTCCCTTTCCCCCCCCATTGACCTCTCCCTGGCCACTCCCACTCCCACACATGCCCTCAAATCCCTAGTGTCTGTGTCCATTGGTTATGCTTATATGCATGCATACAAGTCCTTTGGTTGCTCTCTTACCCGCCCCCCTCCCCCTGCCTTCCCTCTGAGGTTTGACGGTCTGTTTAATGGTTTAATGCTTGTTTCTGGATCTATTTTTGTTCATCAGTTTATGTTGTTCATTATATTCCACAAATGAGTGAGATCATGTGATATTTATCTTTCTCTGACTGGCTTATTTTGCTTAGCATAACGCTCTCCATGTCCATCCATGCTGTTACAAAAGGTAAGAGTTCCTTCTTTTTTACAGCAGTGTAGTATTCCATTGTGTAGATGTACTACTAGCAGGCTAATTTTTAAGTTGATAATTCCGTATGGCCAGTGAATGATTTATAAATACCCAAATGGCCCTGGCAGAAAATAGGTTCCCCAACCCTGCTCTATACTATAGCACAGCTTATCCTGGTTTGATTTATTAATAACAGACCAGATCCCTGGCCGGTTTGGCTCAGTGGATAGAGTGCCAGCCTGTGGACCGAAGGGTCCTGGGTTTGATTCCAGTCAAGGGCACGTACCTTGGTTGCAGGCTCAATCCCCATTAGGGGGTGAGCAGGAGGCAGCCAATTAATGATTCCCCCTCATCACTGATGTTTCTCTCTCTCCCTTTCCCTTCATCTCTGAAATCAATAAAAATATATATTAAAAAAATAAATAAATAGCAGACCAGAATTAGGCTCCTAAACGCAGATATTAACTCTGACCCTTCTTCCCAAACAGGGTGACAATATAAAAAGCCCAATTTCAGATAACCCTTGACACTTCATGATCTCAGGCAAGTTACAACCTATATTTTACTCATTTATCTATTTTTTTTTAAAAGATAAGGCAAGTACCCCTTTTAAAAGCACTTTTGCTAATGACCCACTGAGCTGTCAAGAAAGGGCAAAGTAAAAACACCGCTTTTGGGTGAAGCAGCAGCATGTTGTGTTGTTTTGCTTCAATCGGTGGTGTGAGAAGGTGTTAAAAAAAAAAAGATAAGGCAAGTTACAATCTAAGTTTTTTTAAGGGTCAGGCTAACATGCTTGCTTTTTTCATTCAAGGCAGAATAATCTCACTCATGTGGAATCTAATGAACAAAATAAACTGATGAACAAAATAGATCCAGAGACATAGAAGCATGGAACAGACAGGAATCTAAGAAGGAAGGCAGGGGTGGTGGGGTAAGGGGGAGAGGATAACCCAGGAATTTATATGCATAGCTCATGGACACAGACAATAGTGTGAAGGCCTGGGAGGGGTGGGTGCAGGGTGGAGGGGATCAATGGGAAAAAAAAGGGGGGGACATCTGTAATACTTTCAAAAATAAAGATAAATTTTAAAAAAAGATGGTATATTTGAAATTATGCTAAAAGTGAATAGGTTTTTGAAAATATAAAGAACACTACAACATAAATGTATCTACTGGAAATTATTTTTACATAAAAAAACTCAATTCTACCTATTTGTAAAGAATAGGTCTTTGGAGGGATTTCAGCTTTCTTTTCACTCGTTGTATGAATCAGACACGATCTAGCATCAATTTGATTGATGATGGCTGGGCAGAGATAGTTGAACTCCGTTGCATTCAGCGGAACCTGGGTGCCCATGCCATGTGATGTGAGCAGCTTTGACGCATTGAAACACTAAAGAAAACAAAGCAGTGAAAAGCACCAAAAGGCATTCCCATTAGATAATCCAAAAAAGTTGTTTGATGACACAATACCCGTTCCTTACTGAAGCTCTTCTTAATTTTAAGTTAACACTGATTAAAATCAACTTCTGTTTTAAGTACTTTGGAATTTCTCAAACTACCTGGAGATATTATGTCATAATAGTGTTATCTCACCTCTCTGCTTACTTCTAGGTAGAAAGTTACATCACTAGTCGCCTAGGGAGAAAGCCTTAAGTGAAATAAGCTTGAGGATAAATGAACATTCACAAGCCTGTTAACTCACTGTATAAACCTATTAAGGAAATGAGCTTTAATTTCGAGAGGGGGGTCATTAGAGATTGGCACATATGTTATTTTAGTACCAACGCTACCCTACTTGGCCTAAACAAGCCCAAAACACGTCATTCTTACAATGACCATACTTGCAAAACTTAGTTCAGTTCTGACTACATACTTGGCAAAAAAATGCTCTACAAGAGAATATTAAAGTATGTACATTACTCTCACACAGGGTAAAGTTGGTAATAAAGCAAACCTGTATCAGCAGGCAGCTGTTTCTACAATTTTATGAGATGACTAGATTGAAGAGAATCTTCTGAGTAACCTAAGCTCCTTCTATTCCCCCAAAATTGGTGATAGCAACTGTTTCTCATCATCTGCAAAGTTATTTTAAACTCCACCAATTCTTGGTTAATACTAAATAGAACAAACGTTATTACCAGTGTCACTATGGGAATGACCATTAGTAGTATTATCCCAGAATGAGAACAGTCACATGTTGGCTTGCATGAAGTACTGAAGTTTTGCTTATTAACATATACCAACTAACTCCCTGTTCTTAACATCTTTCAGTCAAGGCAAACTGAGTACAGCCTGAAAGTCTAATCTAGAAAAAACACATGAAATCAGAACTTCACTGCCTAGGCATTCACGTGTCCAGTATGTCGTTCTTGGCAGCAGTTCCAATGACTCCACAAATCATTACAATCTATCTGCAAGGAGGTATTAAGGTTCTTGCATTCTTCAACCCCTTCAACCACACCTTTCCCTAAAACATGGATTCTAACTCCCGCATTTTCAACCTCCCATTTTCTACTTTTTATTAATAATATTCGCCTTTAAAAACTTTCTCCAAAAATAACTTTGATATCTACTTTCTATACTTATTTTAAATTCTATGTAGAAAACAGTTTTGCCCAGCTGGCACGGCTCAGTGGTTGAGCGTCAACCTATGAACCAGGAGGTCACGGCTCAATTCCTGATCAGGGCACAGTGTGGGGTGTGCAGAAGGCAGCCTATCAATGATTCTCTCTCATCATTGATGTTTCTATCTCTCTCTCTTCCTTCCTTTCTAAAAGCAATAAAAATATATTTTTAAAAAAAGTTTTAGAAGGCAGCACTATTCTTTCTACCCTCCAAGTTTTTTTTTTTTCTTTTCTTTTTAAAATCAGAAATGATTACAACATAGTAGGAACACTTTGGGCCAAGTGCCTTGCTAAGAAATTCCCTTTTCAGTAACTTCACCATTTTATTTTTATTTTAAACTCCTTACAACTAGAGATAGAATGGCAATGACAGAATAGACAAGCAGGCATATTGATTAAAATAAGAACAGCCTTTATCTTACCTCCTGAGTATTTGCATTTGTGTTTCTGGAATACATAAACTCCTTTCTGGGCTCACTCACAGATTCATTTGTTTTCCTTCTAGTGGGCCGGCTCATCCGGCTCTTTTCTGTAATACTGGGTGGAGTGGAACTGTTCACATCTTTAGGGAGCTTTCCAGGTTTTGGAGTTTCTATTGTCTCTACAAAATGAGTTCCTTCAGAGACAGCATTATACACAGTTGAGGTCACTTCACTAGCACCAACACCATCCTTGATTAAAACATTCCTTCTACTATTGGCATGTTCTGATCGTCGAGATCCTTTCCCCTGGTTGTTCCTAGTATCTTTACTGGAACTATCAGAGTCATGGTCTGGGCAAAGAGCTTTCCGATTATTTTTACTGGAAGCAGCATGATTACGGTGAGAGTGATGTTCATGGTCGGAGTGATGCTCATGGTCGGAGTGATGCTCATGGTCGGAGTGATGCTCATGGTCGGAGGGATGCTCATGGTCGGAGTGATGTTCATGGTCAGAGTGATGCTCATGGTCATGGTGTAAATGAACTCTTTTAATCTTATCTATGCCTATATTCTGAAGTAACTTTCTGAACCCTTCAACTGACAAAGAATTATTTTCTCCATAGCGATGGAAAAGCTGCTGTAGATGATGCCGCTGGGTGGAAACTGCCAAATCAACATCAATGCCAGATTCCCAGTTTGGAATTTTCTCAGTGGTCTGAGGGAGAGCAGTTGCTGGTTCTACTTCATGAAGGAGATTTGTGACTGACAGAGTGAAGGTCAGGATGAAGATTATGGATAAACTCCTCGCCATTGCACCTTCCTAGAGAAGACAGAGAAAACAAATTTTGTCTTCACTTCCATAATAATTTGAATTAAAAAATCTCCTTCTGAACACTGATGTCTAAATCAAACCATCAAGGTCTACAGAACATCATTTAGTGTGACCAGTGCGGTGTCCTAGGCTCTACCCATGCATTACCAAAACAAGAGAAATAACTGGAGAACTGTTGAGTGTTAAGACTCAGTAATTAGCACTATAAAAGCAATAGTAACTGAGACACTGGAGAGATCCATGTGGCCACAACCATATTGGCAACTCCTTACTGTGTTGAGAACAATGATTTAAAACAAAACTTACCTCTACCACCGTCATTTCATAAAACATTATTTTAAAATCAAAAGGAATAGATACAGCAATCTCAGAATTATTCACTGTTAAAATTTTTCTTAAACTATATACAAATCAATTTAAGGCTTCTTTCCCCAATAGCACTCTTCAAAGTCACCCAATTATGCCTGGGGAGATGTGTAATTAAACCACACAAATGGGATCTTTTTTTCCTATTCAAAATGACATCGTTTCAGGTCAGTACATATAGATTGACCCCATGCTTTAGAATGACGGCATAATAATAGCTCCTTAAGTAAGTTAAACTTCATTTTATCATAGATCATCACTCATCCAGACAAGGGTGTTTGGATATAGAAATTGAGTTGAGTCTTGAAAAGCAGAATTCAGTTAAGCGGAGGAAGGTACAAGTCCATAGATGTGGATAAACTGATATCTCAGGACCCAGTCGTCTCCAAACTCTGGAGCGAGAGAGCAAGGGCCTGGGGCAACCTAGCTCTACCACCTTCAGCTGTTTCTCCTTGCACCAGGAAAAGCTGGCAATACCCACTTACAGGGTGACTGGGGAAACTACATGAATGGTTACATGGAAGCGCTTGTTTCCAAACAATGTCGGCAGTGTTGCACAGATGCTGATCATGCCGGGAGCAGTGAAAATGGAAGTACCTGAGTACCATAGAGATAGGCTCCTGAAAGAACCATCCTTCGGACCTCAAGTTTTAATAGGCAAATGAGAACCACTAAGAAATCATTCGCAGGAGGAACAGGCAAGGAGCGGGATGGGTTGGGACAAGCACAGGCGGAAGCGCTCGGGGGCAACTCCGCGCCTTTCTCCCGCGAGGATGCTTAAGGCGACCGAGGACCCGCTGGCGGACCTTATTCCCTGCAAGTCCGCGAGTGTTGTTGGAAAAAAGCATAAAGAAAGGGCCGAGAGAGAGGCCAGTGGAGAAAAAGGGAAAGAGGACAGACCACTATTTCTAAGGGTTTTTTATTTTTAATACACGTCCCTACCTTCGAGTAGGAGATTAATAACACTGTTTCCCCAGAAAGTCCTCCGTTGGACTCCCAAGCCCATCTTGGCATCCTACACTGGCAAGTCCGACCTCCGCGGCCTGAGGGGCTCCCCTTTCTGCAGACCCGCCCGGACCTGCGGGACTCACCTCTCCGCGGCCTCGCAGTTCCACGTTCCGGCCCCGCGTGCAGGTTCAGTTCCCCATAGGAGGGGTCGGACCGGCCCCTGCTTCTCTATCTGTCTCGAAACCTCTACAGGGCACGGGGAAGCGGCGATCTCATCGGCCCGGACGCCCCTCGGTCGGGGGAGCCACCAAGAAGCCGCGCCCCACGCGCCCTCGCCTCCCGGGAGCAGGACAATTACTAATTAGCGCCGCGCGCAGCGCGCGGCCGGGAACCACCGCCTCTGCCGGCCCGACTGAGGGACATGCGCAGTGCGGCTCAGAACCCCGTCCCCGCCAGTAAGTCCGCGTGGCCGCCTGTTCGCCGGCGCCGCGGGGCACGTAGGGGCGGGAGGGCGCGAAGGCGCGGCCGAGCGGACTGTAAGCGTCGAGACCGACTGGGGACCCTTTCTTTCTTCGAAGCCCTCCGCGCCCCTGCGCCCCTGAGGCCCGAGACTCGCTTGCCAAGGCTCCCTCCTGGGCCAACTTCGCTGCTGCTGCTGAGAGTCCGGGCGTGCGGGGCAGCGAGATGTTCCTGGCGCAGCCCCGGCTCAAGTGCCACGGTCTTTCTGGAAGGTCCTGAACTGCTCCGGCCAGGCTTCGTCTTGAGGACCGAGGCCGCGTTTGTGCGCAGGACCACGTTTAGCAGACCAGAGGTGGCAGCGGCGGGGTACCGATGGCCATTGGAGCCAGGGCGGGGGCGGAGTCTGTGGGGCGTGGTCGTCTCTGCCGTCTCCGCTCTGGCCCCGGCTGCCTCCGAAACGCGGTGCGGATCACGCCAGCGGGAGGGGCGGCTTCGCGCGTAGTTCCGCTCAGAGGGCGGAAGTGCGCCCCCAGTACTCGGCCTCGGACCAGCCAGCAACATGGTGGCGTCCGTGCTGGAGGCGTCTCACGTATTTTGCTGCCCCAACCGGGTGCGGGGAGCCCTGAGCTGGAACTCTGGGCCCGGAGGACTTCTGGCCTTCGGCACGTCCTGCTCCGTGGTGCTCTATGACCCGCGGGTAAGAGCGGTGGCCGGACCTGCTTCGGTGGCTGACTCTGCTGGGTGCTCTCGAACGGACTGCAGACCGTGCGCCTGAGCAAGGGGGCGGGGTGTGCGGTCTGGTCAGCTTCGGGCAGGGTGTCTGGGCGCGCCGCCGTCAGCCTAGGGTCACCATGTCCCTCCAGTGACCTGTTAGCCCCACGTAGACACCCGAATGATGACGACCTTTTCTGAAGCCTTCTGTGGAAACTGTAGTACTGCTAAAAAAAAGTTAGTTTGGGTTTTGAAAGATTTGCAATTTAGGTATGGATTAAATTCATTATCACAGATGCTATCTCATTTCTATATTTCCCGCAGTTATAAACTTGCCATTTGTATTTTAGCTTTGGAATTGGACATTTTATTTTAACAATTCTTTCATTTATTGATTTGAGAGAGAGAGAGATTCATTGTTCCACTTATTTATGCATTCATTGGAAAGAAAGTGCCATTGGGGTAAAGGTCATAGGGGAAGGGTATCCTAAGCACTTACCAGGTGAGGATCAATACCTGATTAGTCATGACGTGCAAAGTGAGCTATGAATTTGTATCCATTAATCACAAATTCCTCTATTGAGGGTTTTTTCCCCCTCAACAAAACCCTCAAATTGATGCAAGCATGATAGAAGTAGGACCCTGAGACCTGTGTGAGCACCAGGAAGAGGTTTCTTATCCAGCCTGGGGTGTCAAGACAGGCTCCCCAGATGAGGACAGGAGTGGGAAGGGGACGTGAGTGGTGCGCAGGATCAAGGCAGATGAAGACCAGAGAGCTTAGTATCATGAGAGCACAGGACACTGGGAATGTGGAGTGGTGAAAAGAATTAAGAGTGACTGGATGGTTTAAGCCACAATTACAAGTTTACAAATTAAAGGAAGGTGATTTTGTCTGGAGTAATTCTGAACTTACCATCCAAAATACTGAAACCTGATTTTTATTAATTTAATAATTCCTCTGTAGGATAGATTGTAATTTACTAACTGGTGCTTCCTTTGTTAAAGAAAAGGGTTGTCATTACCAACCTGAATGGTCATACTGCTCGAGTCAATTGCGTACAGTGGATTTGTAAACAGGATGGCTGTAAGTATTAATCTAACTGTTAAAGCTGATCTGAATTGTTTTCTGATAAAGTATGATTAGTCATTTTTATTTCATCACTTCTCTTATTTTACCATCAGCTTATCTGATATTATGCGATTGGAAAATAGAAGAAAAACGGTATGCCCAATGAAATATCTGACCTGTGCTTTTACTTTATAGCAGTTGAAGCATGGATAACACAGCAGTGCTTAGGATGAGGGTAGAGGCAGCCCCTGACTGTGGTAAGACCTCCCGCATTGCCTAGAGCTTCTGCTTGAACAGGGCCCATATCAGGCCCCAGGCTGGGATTCCAAGAATTTGGCTTGTTTCCACCACAGACAAGCTATTGTTTTTTTAGGCAGGACATTGCATTTTTTCTTGACCCTAGTTTGTACCTTAGTAACACTTGAAAAGTAAAGGCTCGGACTGAATCAGGGGAGCTTTTAGGTTCGTGACACCTGTGAGATGAAAATTATTTTCAGAATAATGCCAAGAGGTTATTCACAGTTTTCATTCTCATTCTATAACAGTTATACAGTGGCCCTTTCAGCAGCTGTGTGGTGTGTGATACCACAACAGATTAAATACAGAAACAGATATGAAAATCCAGCTGTATGCTAATAGTTAGATGTTAAAGAGATTTGCAGAAATGTAAAACAGTGCCTCTTATTAATTGTTTTAGAAAATGTAGGGGTTTTCCTCACCATAAAAATGTTTTTGTTAACATGCAATGGAGTTTATTATTATTTTAAAAAATATTTTTATTGATTTCAGAGAGAAAGGGAGAGGGAGAGAAAGAGAGAAACATCAATGATGAGAGAGAATCATTGATCAGCTGCCTCCTGCATGCCCCCCACTGGGGACCAAGCCTGCATGTGTCTTGACCGGGA